>NC_040909.2:8286048-9589706 GCF_004126475.2 Phyllostomus discolor
GGTCTTATCCAGGTCGTACAAGCCCGCAATCTTCCCGTCGTACCCTCGCTTGAACCCTGCCATGCTGGCCTGGGGGGGAGACAGCGTTCAGACCGTCCGACGTGGGTCCTCTCATAGGAGGGTGTCTGGTGAAAATAAGGAAGTCATTCTCAGTGTTGCCATGGACGTCTGCAAAACAAGAGGAGAAACAAAGGTACGTTTCTGTAACACTCCGTTTCACAGCTTCATTTTAAAAAAGTGTTAGGAAAAGCCTGAAGTAAATAAATTGAAACTGAATTCTTATTTCACAGGCCACACCCTTCATAAACACGGGACTACTGTAAACAATGTTACATTTAGGATAATAATATCTTGAGAGTTAAAATATCAGCTATAAAAGAGGCATGAAGTCATTCTCACGTGCAAACTGAAATGATAAGAACTCTCTCTCCATATTTATTCATATACATGTATATATGAATAAGTCAAAATATATATTGACTACCTCAACATATATATACATGAATAACATAAGCCAATGTTAATGTGTACTAGTATGTTTCTTCTGCCTTAGTAATTACTGTAATGATAAATACCAACTAGTACTCACTGAGTGAGCAGGACATACCGGTCACATGTGAAATGCTCTCTGGCCCCCACCTTTAACTCGGACAGCTGCCCTTGGAGACCGGGATCCGCAGCCACCCACCCCTCTGCCCCACCGGAGGCCCAGAGCTGTGAGTAGCTCGGCCTGGGCTGCAGGGCCAGAGCGTGGGAGTGGTAAGCCACTGGAGACCAGCTCTGTGCTCCACCACGGTGCTGCACCGTTTTTGCAAAGTTATTTCAGAACCTAAAACTAAGTTATTAATTCTGTTTTTATTAAGATTTTTAAAATAAGACATCAGCACTATGTATAGGTACTTAAAAAAAAGCAAATTTCTTTTATTCTGTGTATTATCTTTGGCGTCAGAGCTAATAATTTTAACAAGATTAAAAGGAAAATCCAAATGATAAGATCTTGCTTTATTTGGACAGTAGTTTCCACCCCAAAACATTTAATTTGAGCATATTTAATTTTCAAAAATAGAACTCTAAGCTAACTCCAGGGGGCAGAAAATTATCTTTACATCTTTAACTTCAATTAATTATAAGGGCAGTAATTATTCTTAAAATTCTAAGTCTGCAAATGCAACTTGAGTGTCGAAACAAACTTCTTCAGCCTGCCCCCAAGGTACATATTTTCTTTTTTAATCTATCACTTTATTTTAGATGCAATCCTGGAAAGTTTTTTGAAAAAATCTGTTTGTTTACATTGAAACTTAATCTGATTAAAATTTTTAACTACTAAGGTGGTAAATGAATACAGAGACAAGGAAAAAGTCTTTGTCAGGGTGCCCAGAAAGAATCCCTGTTAACACCTGGACATGTCTCTTGCCCCCAGAACTGCACTGGCAGAAGGGCAGTGCCAAATAATTTTTGATCTACTAGCAAGTTCACGGGAAAGAATCTTAGAGGCTCTCTTCATAGTGACACACCACCCTGTAGTGAAATGATCACTTACTCTCACTATCAAACTATCACAGAATTCACTTTTTCCTACACATATCCCTTTCGTAGTGTCTATGAAACTATAACTGTACACCTGAAAACAGGATATCATAATTCACGGAAGGTTGGGAGAAAACATATCCTTGTTACTGAGCATCTTCTTAACTATTAGCCCACGTCTAATCTCACTATCGAGGGTATTTCCGTTAGCGCAGGAAGTGACTAAACTGTCTCCGATCTCAGAGGGTCCTGCAGTGCCCGGGCAGCCCTGTGAGCCAAGGCGAGGGGGAGGACACGGCTCACAGAGAGTCGGCGGCTCCGTACCGGCTCCGGGACATGCCCTGCAGACTGCGCTCCCAACGGTCCTTGTTACGGCTCTGTTCTGTTCGGTGCTTCTTTCTCCTGGAAGAAAAGACAGAGAAAGACTTTAGCTTAGTTCTATTTGCTTTAACTTTGCTGCAAGTCAAAATATATATACCCTGCGGCTGGGTCCGAACAGCACGAAGATGCCCTATTTGTCTCTAGTGACCCAGGCTCCCATGTCTTTCTCCCCTCCGTGAACCGCAGCCCGTTCCAGGAGCCTCTGTGGTCCGCAGGGACTCCACAGTGCACAGGTACACAGAGGCTGTTCCAGGTAGACAGGTCAGAAAGGTTACGCCACTGGAAGGAGGAAGAAGTCATAATAACGAACTACAGGAAACTAGTTATTTTCTAAATGCCTCCCGGGTAGCAGACACCAAATCCGGATTTCCCAGAACCCTCCTCGCTAAGAGCCTGCGAGGCAGGCACAGGGAGGCGCACGCTGCCCGAGAGACAGCAGCGTGCGGCTCCATCCTGCTCGGCCTGGCTTCCAAGCCCCACCTGCCTGCAGAAGCCCCTCGAGCTCATGAAACACCGCGCCAGTGGCTCCGGAGGGCAGCCTTTCCAACCCAGGCCTCCAGCAGGCCGGCAGACATCGATGAGAACGCCACCCCTGGCGAACACGCACAGCCCCCCTGCGACAGGTCTGTTCCGTGGGACAGTGCAGACGGTGCGATCGCTACGGACAAAGAGAACGCCAGCAGGTCACTGATGTCCAGGGCCGTGGCCCAGGGAGGGCGTGCCGACTGGAGGTGGCCTGTAAGGACATTCCGGGACACTGAAATAGCAGCACCCAGAGAGCTGAGAGGCTACACATCTGTACTGGGCCAGAGGCAAGGCACACAGTATACTACAGGTGAGTGTCCAGGCGATCATTAAGTTCAAGTGCACGTGAGCCTGGGGGGAAGGGAGCGCAGAGAGGTGTGGAAAGCGGATGGGAAAGGTGGGTGTGAAAGCAAGTGTACCGCTGGGGACGAGGGGACGGAGGGAGGAGGAGACGGTTCGACAGCACAAATCGGGGCACCAGCAAAGTCTCGGGCACAGGCCCGCGTCTGGTGCAGGTGGGCCCCGGGACACACCTGGTCCTTCAGCTCCAAGTGGGCACGGCAGCTCCTCCCACCACCTGCACCTGCGGCTCCTCTCCAGTAACCTCTCTGTCATCCTCAGTCTCTGTGGCCAGGCGGTGGGACGGCCCAGTGGGCCTGGCGTCGTCTGAAGGCCAGCGACTGGACCGGGGTCCCACCCACCAGTCACTGGCCGAGGGGCCCGGGCAAAGCCTGGTCTCTCCGTATGGCCAGTTTCCGCTTGAGAAACCGCAGCAATGAGGACAGACCCTCACCTCGCGGTGAGGGCCGCGTGAACCAGCAGAGCCACGTGCTCGGTGTGCAAGCCGGCACACAGCCAGCGTTCGCTTACCCCCGACACCCCTGTCCCAACGGCCGCGCACTCCCCCGCCCAGGCAGGGGCTCTCCAGCCCCCCTTCTGCCTCAAGAGGAGGCACTTACCGAGCTACTGTCTCTCTCTGGCTTTCGTGAGAATTCTGCTCATTTTTCCTAAAATGCATTAAATTGAAAATGGGTGCTCTCGAGCTGAGTGTCAAAGTCTGATGAGTTTTCAGTAAAACTGCACAAAATCTAAGCATTTGCTTTTAAATTGATACTAAGATGACTTCTATCCAATCTATATTCTTCCAAAAAAGGGCTATTTCTTTATATTTTCCCCACCAGAGTAATAGATCCTTACAGAAGAATCTCACAAACGCAGACCGGAGAGCAGGAAGAATAGAGAGGCACCGCAGCCCTACCAGTGAAGACCAGCACTGTTAGCATTCGGTCTGGTGGTCTTTCTGCAAACATGCGTGTGCCCCTTCTCCACCTGTTCGACACGTAACTGTGTCTCTTGCAGCCTGCCCCTGCGCCTTCTCCATCACTTTCCTTTCAGTGTCTCTGTTGCCACTGTGAAACACCTGTGCGATGCAGGGAAAATGACGATTGGAACATACAGATTGGCAGAAAGAGGAGAATTTCGAAAACTCACCCATTTTTCTACCCTCTGTTAAACATGTTGCTTCCAAACCATCTCCTGTGTGTCTTGTATGCCCAGACACAATTCTGCCGCAGCGCGGAACGCACTCACACGTGCGCACACGGACACGGGGGAGGGTGGGTGGTTGCGTCCATTTTTAAGTATTTCTCCCCACAAAGCAAGTTCCCTCCAGAGTGTCTGGAGAACGCAGGGCAGCACCGGCGAGGGCGAAGGCCCACCTGCAATGCCCCCAGGGTGGCCTCCCTTTAGGTCCGAGGGTCCATCCTGGAGACCTGTGCTTCCTCTCAACACTAGCATGTTGCATGCGAAGGGCGGCAGTTACTCTTCCTCGACATGGCGCGCATCTCCCCATGCCCTCAATCACACTAACTCAATATTTTTAACGACTTGCATAGCTAAGATGACATCTTCCAAAGCAGGAAAACCACGAAATCGGGTCATTCTAAAGCAGTCTTCGAGCGGAGCATCTGCTCACACAGGCAGAGACCGGGGCTGAACGTGAGAGAGAGACAACCTAAGAGAGAGGAGTCAAGAGCCTTCCGAACACCTGCGGAAGCAGCGCGAGCTGGTGTTGCAAGCAGAGGCTGCCGCCGCCCCAGCCCGAGAGCAGGAGCGCTGCGGCTCGCGGGTGTGGCTGGAGAGGAGGAAGGAAGTGTGGGTGGCCCGGCACACGTTGGGCAAGCTGCTGAAAACAGTTGTAGAACCAGCCTCGTTCAACCTCCTGTCGTTTTGGAACTCACCCTGCTCTTCTTGTCAAAATTTACTTTTAGCCTTTCCCCGACATCATCGCGACACAGCCTGGTTTGCACACCAAACCATGTCCCCACTCCCACTGCCCCCAGCAGAGGGGAGGACGGGACGGCCCCCTGAACCAGCGGGCTCTGCCTGGGTCGCCGCTGGGAACCAAACCACAGCCAGAGAAAGGAGAGGGGTTGAACACACAGAGCCACGTGCAGACCTCAGCTGCTTCTACAGCCGCGCTGTCTTGTTTGGGGCAGTATAACCTTCCCCATAGAATCAGACCACCGACCTTCACCCCCCAAATTACAGAAACCCCCCAAATTACATGCTTTTTAAAAAACCCGTTCACTCTAATACAAACGACTAAAAGGTGAGTTTTTGAAAAGCCACGCTAAAACTATATTCATGCTCCTTACACGTGGCAATTATCGGGTTATCTTCTACAAATATAAAAAAATGAAAACTGTAATTCTGACTCAGGAGAAATACTGCATTACACGGTTATGTTCGCAGAAAAGCCTGCCTGAGTGGAGGAACTAACACCCTCCCAGCGAGGGCCCCCACCCTGGCCCCACTGCTGGGCTCCCTGAGGCACCTACGACACCAGGGTGGAGGCCGGGAGGAAGACAAAAGACCCAGCCCTCTGGGGGGACCAGCGACCTGCAGGCCACGCCGAGGAAGCACGACCCTCCCGGGCTGCTGCCACTGCGGCTCTCCTCGACCAAAGTGAGCAACACCCCGCATTTCTGGAACAGCACACCTCCTCCTGGCAGGCATGACTCTGAGCTACAAGTCAAGGATGAAGACACACGAAACGTGTGAAGTCTTTGCTCACGAAAGAAGCCACGGCTGTCCACTGGATTGGCTGACTGCTACTCCATGGTTGTCAGGAGCATCCGCCTGCAGTCTCGGGACAGAATTAAGATGGGAACCACACATGAAAAGGTTAAAGTCCATTATTTATTATGAAAAATGTCTGACCAGGAGAAACCGTGCCTCCAAATGTCTAAGAAAGTGTTTCCCCGTGGGAAGCACGCCTACTGACACGTGTTCTGAAACTTTTCTTCTACGCCGTCAATTGTAATGGACTCGGGGTCACAGAGGTGGCCGGGATGCCGGGCTCAAAAGCCTGCCGCAGCCTCTCAAGCAGTGACTGGGCTGCCAATGCAGATCGATCCCTTGAAGTGCTGGTTTAGGTCATCTGTATTTCCCCTGAGTAAAACAAGCCATCGTCCAGGACACATCAAGGAAACGGAATGTATTCAGGAGCCAGGAGATTTATTAACCAACGTAGAGTAGTACTTAGTGTTTGTAGTAGTACTTGGTAGTACTTAGTGTCTGTAGTAGTACTCAGTGTTTGTAGTAGTACTTAGCAGCACTTAGTGTTTGTAGTAGTACTTAGTGTTTGTAGCAGTACTCAGTGTTTGTAGTAGTACTTGGTAGTACTCAGTTTTGTAATAGTACTCAGCAGTACTTAGTGTTTGTAGTAGTACTTAGTGTTTGTAGTAGTACTCAGTAGTACTCAGTGTTTGTGGAGATAAAAGGGTTAACATCCAAGTCACAGAACCTGAAGCAGCAGCACAAGTAACAAGTTCAAATTCCTAAAAGGTACTGCCCTCATTAAGGTGACGAAAATGCTAAGCATGTCACTATGTCTACTTAGGGGAAGTGACACATAAAAAATTAGTATGATGACAGCCCCGGTATAAAGTGCACACAGAACAAATAATGACTTAAGTAAATGCTGGCACCTAGAAATTACTCCAAAATAAATAAAGTCAACCCACAATTACTGCATTGCCAGACGAACTGAACATAAGTTGGAAGTTATATAGAATTTAAAAACCTAATAATCAAGACCTCTCTTCCAGAGCGTTTATTAACACTGTCAAAGCTCATTTTAACTGCCTACCATACCCCCCCCCCACCACTGATGCTGTGACAAAGATGGTTATTAAGATACGGTCAAAAAAGAATGCTGGAACAGAAAAAAAAATAAACGAAAATACTGACCCCTACCACTTCACTGACTCTGAAAAGACAGCATCATTGGGGGGTCCTCTCACACTGCTGAGACCGAAAGTTACCTTCCTGAAAAGCAATCTGGCATTACATGTACCAGGAGCCTCCAAATAATTAATGCCCCTGATTTTAAAATCTTACTGCTAGATTTACATCTTAATGAAATAAAGACATGGACAGGTATTTATATTCAAGGATGCTCAGTGGTATTTACATATGCAAAAACAAAACATCAGAAGTGACCCAAAGGTCTAGACTAACAAGACGGCCAACTCACGGCGCACCTACAGTGCCATGGTGCCGCAGCACCACGATGCTGGCTACTCTCGTGGGGAAACCGCACAGTAAAACACTACGTAAAAAAATTCACGGACCAAATTTCATGGCACGGGAGTCCAACTACGGTGAAAAAGTATACAATTCGCACATATGTCTAAAAAATACAACTGTTAAATTGACAAGATTATAGAATTTTTTTTCCTCTCTGTTTTTCTGTTCTTTCCCAGTTTTTGGCAGTGAACGCGTGCTGCTTTTATAATCTAGGAAAGGGGGAGGTTATCACAGTTCTGACTTTCTGTAGGTAACTCTTCACTCAATTTGCTTTGCACTGAGATCTGTGAAGTAGAGCCATTTCCCTGAAAAGGCGTCTGAAGCCCACGTGCGCAGTCTCGGCAGACAAGGCACTTGGTGATGCGCTGTGCCTCCCCTGAGGGACAAGGGGCGCAGCTCCTCCAGCCTGAGGGAGGGACGGGAACCCCGAGTCTGTTTTCCTCAGCAACTGTCTGAGCCCTGACTGTGCAGGGCACAGCATAGCCCCTGTCCTTTAGAACGTTACAAGTAAGCTACCTCTGCATTAAAAAGATAGATAGTCATACAAGTTAGCCTGGGCGAGGGATGCCAGAGGACGAGGGGCGGCTACGAGAGGTGGGACCTCCGGGGACAGGGCAGCCCACGGGCCAGGGCCTGCCCTCTGCAGGGACTCGTGGGACACAGTTCCTGGGAGCCGGCAGCAGGCAGCAGGGAGGACCTCTGGCTGGCTGGCTCCGGAGAGCAGAACGCCAGCGTGAGAGCGGCTGTGAGCTGGGGTACAAGCAAGACAAGTTCAGTCCGGCTAAGAAGGCTGCTCCTGAAAAATGGGTAATGGCTCACCATTTAGGCAACGGTAACAAGCTCTCCCCTATTCAAAACCAAGGGGAAACTTGCCACACTCAGTAACTCATCACACGTTTATTTTGAATTATACTTAAGATTAATTAAAGTCATTAAAGAGTTAACAGTGCACAGAAGCAGCTTTGAGGGAGGAGGCCTCAACAGAAGAGAAAAACTTTAGGTTATTAACGTGAAAGCAACATCATACAAGGTTGTTAGAGCATTTAAACCAATTAACAAGTTCACTATTCACTTTCAAGTCCCGTAAAACACCAATTTCTGGTTTGTTTTGACTCATGGGATCTCTCTCATTATCACCTACATTACTTTCCTAAAGATCTACTCTATCAACAGGTTCACGTAGAAATGAGCCCGACAGCAAAACCACAGTGGACTTCCCCCTTGCAGATTTTAGAAGCGTCTTTCACTGCCGCAAACGCTCCTTTTGGAATTCCGATTTTGTGTAAATGCAGGTCTCAGAAAGAGTAAACAATTTCCTTACTGGGCATCCACATAAGGAGTGGACTCCTTATATTGTTCTGTCATTCATGCCTCACCACCAGCAACACAGCGGAAGCACCCCGCCCACCGTACAGAGGAGAGAGAGCAGGATCTCAGCAGCTAGGGACTTCCTCTGCCCCAGCCCGACTCCAGGGGAGAGCTGCCTGCGGGGATTGGACCTGGGTCCCACCGCACTCCCACTCAGGGTCCCGCACCCCTCCCAGCAATAAGACTGCCTCCCCCCTGCCCCCCACCCACCCAGGCCTTTCTCCTTCCCAGCAACAATGGCACTAAAACAAATCCATGTTGACATTTCCGCTGTTTCTCCAATTCTGCCCCAGGAATTAATTAAAAGGAGAACATTCCCTGGCATCACCAAAGACTCACCTACAAACATCACTAACAAGTAACTCCATCAGACACTTTTTTGAAACATTCAGAAACTGTGTTTTACGTGGAGAAAGGAAGTTACAGCCAAACAACCATTCAAAAGACAAGCGGAGGTCATTGCCGGCCATCTGAAAATGGAACGGTACCTCGCAAGTAACCCCACCTTGGGAGTTCGCACCCAATCTTGTGACAGCAAGATCCCTTGGGGGGGGGGGGCACAGAGCAGCCAACAGCAAGCACGAAATTCAGGGAAAATTCAGGGAGGTTCTGTTTCTGCTTCAAAACTTGATCCTTTCGAAACTGCAATTTTAGTGTACTTTGCAAATCACATTCCCTCCATTTGTTTCTGAAAAAGGATTTTCCTTCGAAAGATTAGCAAATACTCACAAAATGGGCGAGCAAAGGATAAACTCAAGCCCTACAACTGCAGACTGAGTATGCCACCCTAAACTTCTTCAGAGGCTCTCCTAGCACTCCGCACTGGCGGGAGAGAGCCGTCCAGCCCGCGGGGAAGGGGCCACGGCAGGGAGCTGCCCTGCACCTTGAAGTCCACCCACTCTGCTTGGGCCCGAACAAACACATTAATTAAAACGCTGTACATCAAGCCCTGGCTGGTGTAACTCAGTGGATTGAGCTCGGGCTGAGAACCAAAGCATCACAGGTTCGATTCCCAGTCAGGGTACGTGCCTGGGTTGCAGGCCATAACCCCCAGCAACCGCACATTGATGTTTCTCTCTCCCTCTCTCTTTCTCCCTCCCTTCCCTCTCTAAAAATAAATAAATAAAATCTTAAAAAAAAAAAAAAAAGGCTGTACATTACTTTGACTATTTTAACGAGAGATCCATTAAAAAATTCCACTCTGGCTACATAACGTGTCCACACATTATTTGTCAGGAGGGTGTCATGATCCAAAACGAACATTATCACATTATCTCCCGGGGACGTTCAGTGCAGCGCAGGGAATGCAGTCGGTAATATTGTAATAACGCGCATGGGGCCGGGTGGGGACTGACTTATTGGGACGATCACTTTGTGAGTTGTGACAGTGTCTGATCACTACGTCACACACCTGAAACTCATATAATAGTGAATGTCCACTGCGATGGAGAAAAATAAAGTGAACTTGAGAGAAGCTGTGCTGTAAAACCCACACGATCTGAAATACAATCCCCCTAACACGGAAGGCCCAGCGTGGCTGAGCATTCATCCAAGGCGGGCACGCCGTGCAAACGGTTTCCCCTCGCTACGCCACACGGAGACGACGCCACGGCCCCACAGGTGCATGCGCGCACGCATGCCGAGGGCGGGACACCCGAGGGGGCCGGGACAGCGTCCTAAGATTCGGCATGTCACAGTAGCACGACTCGGTCAACTGTTCTTATTAAATTCACCACAGAGGCACACTCTCATTAAAAATGACCAAAATTCATTTACTCAGCAAACAGGAGGAGCAGCATCAGAGCGCGGTGGGATGAGTACCACAGCCCCTGGAGCCTAACCCGGCACCCAACGTGCCACCCAGCACCTAACACAGGCACGGGTTTACAAAGCGCAGATGATTGCCGCCTTGGGCAGCTGTTATGAAAGCTGCACGCGAAAATATGTACGAACGGCAAGGTGTGAGAGGGGCCAAAGTCACACAACCTCTCGCACAGCCTGTCGGCACTGGCCTTCCTACCAGGAGAGCCCGCTGTTTGAGAGGGGCTGTGCCCCTAGCTCCCCATCTCGTTTTGCTATCGGCACCCTCACCCTTGCCCCCAGACACCTTATTTGCCCCACCTTGAGGAGGGTCCCTACCTCGAGGTGTTTACGATCTCTCAGGACAGAGTGCCTGAAGAGGTGTTCTTTCCCCTGTCCCGGCCCAGGGGAGGTCACAGGAGGGAGCTCAGAGAAGCTGATTTCTCTGCACTTGAGAATGGTGATGGTGGGGCAAAAGCTTTCCCAAAGGGACTCAAGAGAGCTTAGTGTGTCTGTGTCCGGGACAAAAACTCACGCAGAACACAGGAGACAAGGCCAGACGGGGAGGCGGGTGCCAGGGACCCCACAACCTTTATTCCGTGCAAATCAGGTCTGGCCAGCCCTGCCCAGGCTGCGGAGCCCGGCGAACAGGTCACCTTCGGCCTGGCAGCCTCCCCACACCCCGCACGGCCGCCCCGGTGCCCTGTCACAGCACCTCGTCCTTCTGCATTACAGCCCTTGTCACCACTGTGGCTACGCAGTTGGTGACAACGTGATTAGTGCCACGTGTCCTCCACGAGAATAAATGGTAAGTCCAGTCCACGGACGGCCCACGTCTGTTCCATGTGGCCCTGTACCCCAGAGCCTGCCGTACACAGACACATTCTGTTACACAGACAAATGAAAGCTGGCGCCGAGACGCGAAAGGAGAGCCTGAGCAGGGGCAGCAATCAGAGAGGAGGGCTCAGCACAGCACTCGGGCAGCGAGGTGCAGAGCGGACAGAAAGGCCCCTCCGGAGTCGGGACACAGGCAAGGAGACGACGGAAAGCACCCCCAGGTAAAGGAAGCCTTGAACACTTAAAAAAACGAGGGCCACTAGTTTCCGGGCCGTGATGAGGAGAGGGAGGTCATGGTGGAGACACGTTTAGGAAGTAAAATCCCAAACTCCACGCACGGGGGCAGAGCAGACGGGAATTTAGACTGACCCTCGGAGAGAGCAGGCAGGGGGCGCCACCCCCTCCCTCTGGCTGGAACCAGGGCGGGAACAAACACTTCCCGAGCACCTACCCAGCGTTCGCATCGGGCAGACCACCTGCTTCCCGTGCTGAAGTTCCAGGCTGGCAGCACAACTTAGATGTGGCCCTGCTGGGTCAAAACAGGGGTAGCTTCTCTGAACAAGGCTGACCAAAATCCACAAACTAAAGCTCGGGTTTCTGAAGTTTCTTCATCGAGACACTGCTCGTGTAGCAGGGTGACACTGGAGGCAGGGCTCTGGTCTGGGGACAGCGATCACAGCATGGGCTCTGCCTTCGCGGGGCTGGCACCCTCCAGGGTTTGGGGAAGACCAGCTTGCGTGCTCCGCTGAGGAACGGAGGCCCGCTGAGGCTGCGACCCAACCCGCTGCGTGTCCTGTGACCCACCCTTCTGGGGCTCTCATCTCATATCCCGCATTACATGGCTGGGCTGACGTGTCGCTGAGGGTGTCTGCGTTTAGAAAGACAGACAGACCCAACCTTGCCTGAGGCTGCAGGTGCTCCAGAACGCAAAACATCACAGCACATGGGCAGATAATGCCCCCGACTCTGAAATAACTACTGAGCAGCCACGGCATGGCCGTCTGGGGGCGCGGCATGACCAGGCTAAGGAGAGGGAATGGGGCCTGACCTGTCGCGGAAGAGCCTACCTGAGCAGGGGTCAAATGCTGGAGGTGCCAAAGCGGACTCTCATGAGGCGCTGGAAGTGACAGCAGAGAAGTAAATGTTCAGGGAAGGCAGAGCAGAAATCCTCTTTAGGCGGGTTCCTCCTGTACCACCAGCAGGCGGTGGTCTCCCCCGGGACAGGGGGCCTCGGCCCCGAACAGATGGACAGGAAAACAGAGGAGGAAACGACCCGTGGCACCGACAACGCCGCTCCGGCACACGCCTCCCGTGCTCCCTCGCGTGGCACGGGGCCGAGGCGCTTTACACCAGCTCTTCCCAAACGGAAACAAAGTGCCAGGGCATTTGCCCTCCATCCCCAGCGCTGCGGCCCCGCTCCTCCCCCCTGCTCTCCAGATTCCTTAAAAAAAGAACAGCTGCACTGTGTCTACCTCCCCAACTCCCTTTCACCCACTTGGAGCCGCGTCTGTCCTTCCTCCTCCACTTGGCCCTACCTTCTCAGCCTCCCTGAACTCGGAGCCCTCTCCCCTTCTCTCTGCCTGGGGACTCTTCCTGTCCCCCCAGAGTCTAGTGGTTCCTGCCTCTGTGAAGCTTTCCTAAGTCAGAGGCCCTGTCCCCACCTCTGTGCTTCCAGGGGCATTTGCCTGGGCCCCAGCAAAGCATTTACCACACCCCACTGCTGTTTACCTTGGAGTCCCCAATAGCCTGTAAGCTCCTTTCTATTGCTGCGCTCTAGCCCGGGGCCCCAAAAATAGACACAAAAAGGCTCCATAAATAAATGATCACAGATTAAGTCTGCATTCAAAACTGCTAGAATCCAGTCAACGTTTCCACCTAAGTTGCTCTGAAGGATTTACCTGCCCATATACACAGGCTGGAAAGTACCTAAATCCTCGATAATAGTTTTCCTGTGAAAGCACGTGGGCGAAAACTCTATCTTTCGGTTGCTAAGCAAACAGCCGGCATACAGTTAAATCAAGTCTGTAGAGCTCCTTACCTGTTTGTAATTCCTAACCCCCTGGCCTTGTGGAAAGTTCACTTGTCCCCTTTTCTTCCTGGGCAGTGCAGGGAGCTCCCAGGCTCTGACAAGCGGCCACAGCAAGGAAATCGTGGCCTTATTTATACCAAAGCTGAGAACCAGGGCTGCTGGATATCTCCAAAAATAAACACCTTTTTTTTTTTCTATTTAGTTTCACTTTCATATGAAACAACCACAGTAAACTTTAGACAAATCGTATTTCCTGCACCCAGTAAAAATATCAAACGCTTCAACTTTAATAAGGACAGTTCAAAGCCTTCCTTTTCGGATCACCGGATTAAATCTGAATCATACAGGCTCACCTCTATTGCTGTTCTAAAAAATGCAGATTTGTACAACTCCTGAGTTCTTGTGTGTTTTAAGTGAATGGGTCTGCCTGCAATAAAAATTCACTCAAAATAGTAACATTAATAAAGTGAGAGTAATTTTTGTGCCTTATAAAAAATTGAAAGGGGCCACTCAAAGCCCCCGACCAGAAACCCTGAAGGTGGAGCATTAAGGAAAGTTACCACCAGGTGCGCACTTGATTTTCAGGTACTACACTGCTTCGATACATGACCTTGGGAATGTCACGTAACTTCTCTCACGTCAAGTTCTGCAAAATGGGAATGTCATCTGCTTTCCTAACAGGGAAAATTCGAGAGTCAGCTAAAAGAATCAATACTTTTTTTTTTAAAGGCACTTGTCTAATTAGTATGCTTTAATCTCCACTTGTACAGTACATTCCTCTTCAGGAATCCAATTCCAAGAGAAATATTTAAGCAGACGTTGAAGACAGATTTCCTGAAGGGAATGGTTTTATCAATCTGGAAAGCAATGTAACAAGATTATAAATTAACGAAGTGATTACATAAGCGTTGACAAGCCCGGGCTTTAAAGTACACTGATATGCATTCGGATACATTAGACGGGTCGGAGACTAGTTCCCAACCTGCACAAGGAACCCACATTGAGGAATCTGAGGTTTGATAGGGACTGGGGGGAAACTCAACAGGATGTCCAGCCTTTGTGGTTCCTTCACTTGAAAGCCATGCTTCACCTTTCACCATAAAATGAGCCAGGCATTAAGTCAGCGTTAACGTCGGCCCCTAAGACTTTGAGAATGCACTCAATTCGATGGAGTGGGGCAAAAAAGTAACTTGACAGTTTGACAGGTCCTATATCCACAGACAACTATAGATTTAAGGACCCTGCTGACAAATTCCGTACCCCCCACCCCCCAATACCGGAACCGAACTCCCTATGAAGCTAATGGGTTATATCTGACCCAAGTGGCAGGACCAGCACAGCTCCACGAACCCCCCAGGATAAAAGGCTGCCACTTTCCTGGATCCCAAGTCCAAGTGAAAGGCAGTAGGTTTTTGTAAAATGGTCCAGAAAGAAATCAACAGGCGATGACTACGGAAAAGAACGGAGGTTTCCCAACGACAAAAATTCTAGTTCTCCCTCGGGAACGGGAACGGCACTGCTCCTCCTTCCTTTCCCGATGCCCTTTCTCTACCGACAACAATATCCCCATTCTATTGTAAGGCTGCAGTTTTACCGAGGAACCCCCTTGCTGCGGCCAGATTTCTAGATTCGTTTGAAAAAGGAAAACACATTCGGAGAAGAACACACACTGCACGAGAGAACCTGGGCGCGGGGAGCCCGGCTGAGGCGCGGGGCCCGGCGGCCGCCGCACTCGGCCCGCTCCGGGGCGGGGAGGGGATGCGGGCGCCTCCCGAGGTGCCGCAATCCCGCCGCGGCCGCAAGGGCAGGGCCTCCGGGCGCCCGCGACCGGTCGCCGCAGTGACGGCTCCCGCCCGGGCCCCGCCGCCGCCTCGCTGCCAGGCCGCGTCGCCGCAGCACCGGGTCAGGGACGCCGCAGCCCGGGCCCCGCATTCGCCTGGGCCCGCGCTGCCGCCGGCGCAGGGAGCGCGGAGCGCGCAACTTACTTTCCGCCTGCGGCGGGCGCCCGGCCCGGGCTCCCAACCCCGCAACGGCAGAGGTAGCAGCGGCGGAGGCCCGCCCCGCACTCCCGCCCAGGGCCACGGTGCCCGGCAGCGATCCGCGCTCCCCTTACCTCAGCCCGCAGGCGGGCGTCCGTCTGCAGCGGCCGCGGCTCCGACGACTCCCTCCCGGCCGCCGATTCCCCGCACCCAGAGCTAATCATAATACCGAGCGGGCGGGCGGCCGGCGGCGGGGAGGGGTGGGGCTGAGCTGCGCCTGCGCGGACCTCCCGTCACTGTGACGTAAGCGCTGGGGCGGGGTCGCGGGAGGGGCGGGGCGCACCTGCGGGCCTTGGCGCGCGGGCTCTTAGAGGGCATCCTGCTAGCGTCCGGGCTACGGCGAGTCTGGGCTGCGGCTGGCGGTAGGAGGCGGGCGGGGAGTCGGAGGAGGAGAGGGGACGGTGAAGGAGGAAGCACCAGGGACGCAGGACAATGGCCGAGAAAAGTAGCGCGAGCTGTCGAGGGAAATCGGAGGGAGAGGACTAAGCCCGCACCAGACTCTGCGTCCCAGGCTGCGGGGGGGGGGCGGTTGAGGGCTACACGCACTTGACCCTTTTAAAGGTTCACCCCATCTCTCATCCAGTTTTAAATGAGGAGAGAAAAACATACATTCATATATATGTATACATACATTCATATATATGTATACATACACATGGGGTTTTTTCCCCCTTTACAGCTTCTTCCCCCTGGGAACCTACTTTGAAGGAATTGTGATTTTGTTGCTTTTTACCGTATTTTGCTGTGTATAATGCGCACTGGTGGCCCACATTTTTTAGGGGAACATAAGGATGCGCATTATACATAAGTAGTGCTCATTCCCATGGATAAAGCGAATTATCCGTGGGAGTCAGTACTGAAACACGGGTAGGTATTATACACGGGAGCATATGATGCATGGCAAAACACGGTCAACAAAAAGAGACAAGAGCTCAGCATCTGAATGCAGCGCTGGCTTTCAAGGCCAGCGGGGAGACACCGGCCAGGCCAGGCTGCCTCTTCAGGAAACAGTGTTGAAAGGCAAAAGGTCATGGAAAGTATTAAAGCATATGAACTCAGGGATGTGAACATGCCAGGCATTAACCGTGGCGCTGACGGTTCGGCTCCAGAATGGAGCTTAGCGCTGGCCAGAGACGTGGGCCCGGGGTTCTGGCCTCCCACCCCGGAAGTGGAAGCTGGGTGCTCAGTGGAGTGCCCATTCCTGGAAGGGAGCCAAATTGCCCGATGCCGGTGCACACCAACCTGCTTTTCCCTGTTTCTCCACTCTTCCCAAGCCCTCCCCTACGAAAGGACCCCTCGCAAAGGACCCGAGCCAAAAGAAAAAGCTGCTTAGATTCTCCAAGTTTGCTTAAATTAGATGGAGAAGCCGACTCTAGATGGCTTTAGCAAATGTCTCTGTTGGCAAATGGCAGAGGCTTTTTTCTCTGTAGACTCTCCACAGCATCAACTTTGCATGACTGAAGACCATTGGGAAGCAAAAGTGGATTGTTGAGAGGTGCGAAATCTTCAGGATAATGTCCTCAGGTTTTCTGTTAAAGGGGGACTCGCAGTTACCCTAATGCCCTAGTTACCCTAATGCCCTAGCGTAGGTTGATGGGTCATTTGGGCTGGGAAAAGCCTCAGGCTATGGGCCTCAGGCAGGGTCTCTGCCCCTCAGGGTTGAGTCAAGACCCCCAGCTCGGGGAACATTGGGACTTGGAAAGACCATAGAAAAATAGCCTCACTTTGTCATTGACATTCTAACTCCAGAAGCTTGTTAAGCACGAGCACTAACTAAAACGCTAACTTGATTTGTTGCTGGAAGTCTGGGAGGCCTTGGGCTTGTCCTCTCTGGGAGAGGTCACCATTCAGGGAAGCCTGTAGTCACGTAAGGGGGGAAAAGACCATTCTAATGGTCTCCCAAGGGAATGCAGGTGGTTGAGGGCCTCCACGCCAGGTCCGCAGCCCTGAGCTATAACAGTAACCACAAAACAATGGCCATCCGAGATAAGCCCTTGAAAGGCGGATAGGAGTATTTATATTGCTGCCATGTAACTCTGGTTTTGAATACATTCTGTTAGGAAAACAAGGGCATGAGAATAGCACAGCAATAAATGAAAAGGAACAGAATAGTATGTTGATTTAAATAAAGTCAGCTCCAACTCTTCCGCGTGGTAAATCATTTATTCATCCCCAGTGTTTCTGGGGAGGCTGGAGTGCTGCGGGCGAGAACATGACCCATTTTCGGTTCCACGCCATAAATGCGGTAACAGGATCCGATTATGCTTAGGCAACCTTTAAAAATATTCCCGTGCAAATTAACGTATTATTCCTTAATTTTGAATTTCAGCAAATGTGTTTATTGTTCATGAAGAAACCTCTTCCCCGGTGGGCCCTGGGGCCGTCTCCAACACAAACTGCTTTTTTAAATGTTAGGTCTTTTTATGGACTGCTTGGAAGCTTTAATTAGATATACAGCACTCTGCAAAACAAGACGGGGCAAGCAGGCCCGCGTTACAGCCTCCGTGATTCAGATCTCAAAAATAACATAATGCCGCCAATTGAAGGAAGAAGTTGTTTATTGGACGGAAACCAGGGAGATGCTACAAAGGAGATCAAGATGCGAAAAGCAAGCAGATTCATGACAGAATTCCCATTTTTATCTTGGGACCCTCCAAAAACAGCAAGGTTGTCTTCTCTCGTTATTGTCAGTTTTCATAATATGGTTCAAGTTTTAAATACATTTAAAACAACAGACACTGAGCATTCACCTGCGCTTCAGCTTGGAGCTGTGCCGTTTTCATGCGATCATTTCCTTGTATGTATTTAGTCTTTTTTTTTATGTTGATACTTGGCATTTCTAAATCCTAGCTTCATCGCAATAGGACCAAAACACTGCTTCATGGGAATGGACTAAAGAGTTCGTCAAAGACTTTCCTCCCCCACCCTCTTAGTATGGGTTAGTGTCTCTAATTCTTCTATCTCAGATGTCAGTTAAGGCCTGTGTGTGTGTGTGTGTGTGTGTGTGTGTGTGTGTGATATTTTTGATATTTGCAAACAAGGATTGAAAATGCCAGCCATTAACTGCTTGTTTGCAACCTATGAACTAGGAGGCATGGCAGACACTCCCTGCCCATTAAATCCCAGCTCCATCAATGATTGCTCCGTGGCCCTGGGCAGGTGGCCTACCTGGCTGTTTCTTCCTCTGTAAAATGGGGGTGGTGGTGATGATAATAATCCCTTTCTTATAAGGTTGACGTAAAGCAATGGTTCCCAAAGTGTGTGCCCTGGGCCAGCTGCATCAGCTTTTGGGAACTGGACTGAAAAATAAATTCTTGGGCTCCGCTGCAGACCTACTAAATCAGGATCTCTGTTGGAAGTCATCTTCCACGTGCTTCAGAAGCACGTGAGAGTTTGAGAACCACTGTGGATGGGATTAAGTGAGCCTGCAGAGATGATTAGAACCGCGCCGGACACACGGTAAGCCATTAGTGAATACTTTTTAAATGAGTCCCATAGGAAATTGCCAAGATATACAAAGTTTAATTTGGGCCAAAAGAAGCATACCTGTGTTCCTCCAACCAAGAAATCCTGCTTAACCTTTTGTCCAAAGACTCTAACACAGGCTGCCACGCCCTTGACCACCTGGTCCCTGCCTTCCTTTCTTCTTTGTCTGTTCTCCCCGCGTACCAGGTCTCCAGCCCTCCCAGTTCACAGGAAGGGGCTTGCTTTTCCACGCCTCCGAGCCTTTGCCCATTCCGTTCCCTGTGCCTGGAATTGTCACCCATCCTTTTCTCCACTCTCTACATTTGCAATTTCCTGAATTTCTGCTCACCCTTCCGAGTCCAGTTCCAGTGTCCATGCCCTCCTCTGTGCTGCCCCCCACTCCAGCCCATCAGAGCCAGGAGTGCCCTGGACCCAAACCTCCTCATGTTCATCATGAGGTGTTTCGTTTTGTTTTTTAATTGAGGAATGATGGACATAAAATATCATGGGGTTTTGTAACTGTTTACTGTTCCATTTTCACCCTTTGCATCCTAAACTCCTGGAGGACAAGGCTTCTTATTTTATTCAACTTTCTACTCATGCCACTTAGAGCTGAGTCTGCAAGCCAGCACTCCAAGGGCTTGCACTGCAGACTTGGGGTTTTTTTCCCCATAAGCCCACTAAGAATTTGGATTAGTTGAGAACATTTGAAAATGGAAAGATTTAATATTTTGTTGAGCTGTTCGACTGAGGTGCAATTTGCATACCGTAAAGTTTACCCACAATACATGGTAATTCCGTGCTTTTTCGTAAATTTATGAAGTTGGACAACCATCATCCCAAACCACTTTTAGAATATTTCCATCACTCACAAAACGTGTTCTCGTACGCGTCTGCAGTCCTCGGCCGCCTGGGCTTTGTTTTCCATGCCTATAGACGTGCCTTTTCTAGAAGTGTGGCGTGAATGCAGTCTCGTGGTACGTAGTCTTTTGTCTGGCTTCCTTCACTCGGCATGTTTATCCATGCTGTAGCATGTACTAGTACTTCATTCCTTTTTACTGCTGAATAGTATTCCAGTATATAGAGAAACTAGATTTTCTCTATCCACTTACCAAGGGATGAACACTTGATTTTCCAGATTTTTGCTATTATGGATAATACTGCTATGAATATTGACATATGTCGTTGGGCAGAATTGTTGGGTCTTGTCGTAAATGCAAGTTGAACACTTTCAGGAACGATTTGTCTTCTGAAGTGACTGTACCATTTTACAGTCTCAACTCCCAGATGGAGACCAAAAAGAACAGAGGGGAACCCCCAGAGGGGTACCCCAGGAGCCTCCCTGTGCCCCAAAGCTAACCCCTCCCGACTCCTTATAGCACACGTAACGTTTCCTCTTCTTCAGCGTCACGTGAACGGAATCCTACAGGGTGTGTTCTCTGTGTCTGCCGTCTTCCCTAGCGGCATGAACAGTAAAAGAGAAACAGTAGGAGAACGGGTCCAGTTGTCTAACAAGTGACTTATTAGTTAGCCTTGAGGAAACCCATTCTGCCAGGAACGGGAGGACCCGCCTATCGCCAACTACCCACTCGCCCTTCGCCGTGGACAGTCAGGAGAAACGATCGGTGATGATAGTAGTAAGTGTACTTTCCCAGGAGAGGCATTCCAGTGTTTGAAAATCAGAGCCGCATGAGCGTTTAATGTCGGGGCATGAATGCCTGGCCCCAGTGCTGTTTGGAGCAGGGTCTTAGGGACCCTGCTAGGCCAAGCCTGAGCCCTCGCCTGCTGGATTCTAAGGAGGCCCTGGGCCGGGGGGTGGGTTCCTTGCAGAGGAGGTGGGATGAGCAGGCTTCCGAGGCTCCAGGCAGGGGCTGGGTGTCTGTCATTGCAGGGCACGCTCCATGTTTTCGCACCAGCACAGAGCACTGGCTGAGCGTTAGCGCTGCTTTGGCCGTAACTGTGTGAAGGTTGGGCAGCCTCTGGTGAACTGGGATTCCAGCATCCTGCGGGTGACCTGCAGCTCAAAGGAGCTCTCCGTCCCGATGAAGGTGAGGCCGCTCTGTCCCCTTACAGTCGGGGGGCGAGGGGACACTCGGCAGCACAGGCCCCGCAGCTGGAGTTGGCATCTGACAACTGAACAGCGGAGAGCGGAGCCATCAGGGCACAGATGTCAAAACAGCTGACGCCTAATTCCTTAGGACAGTCTTGAAAATAAAGCCTTACCGTTGCTGGCTCACGCAAGCCTTTTTAACTGTCCAACGCTGCTTCAAAATCCAGGAGAGTGAGGCATTACGTAAAAATAAAAGTAAAAATAAAAGGAGAAGGAAGGTGGATTTCAGACTCAAGACCACTCTCCCAGAAACGGTAGCCCTGTATTCTCTCCCAACCCCCACTCCCTGGCCTGCCTGCACTATAGAGGCCAGCAAAACTAACTGTTCGCTGTCCCAGCATCCTTTGCAAGCGGGGGTGACCACATGACCCAGTCTGGCTGGTAGGATCTGGGCGCAGTTTAGTGGGAGAGGTGGTGGCGGTGGCAGGCCGGGGGGCGGGGGAGGGAGAGCTGGGGAAAGGTTCTGCTGCCCTGATGCAAAGGGGCAGCTGCAGCTGTTTCCGGCCTCCCCCTTGCTTCCTGCCCTGATAGGGCGCGATGCCTGGGATAGGAGCTGCCATCTTGCACCCGCAAAGGAGAGGCCAGGGGAATCACAGCGGTTTTGGCTCTAGACCTCACGAGCTGCTGAACAAATGCTAACAGCTGTCTGCTCCGGACTTTTTGTTCTATGGGGGAAAAATGGAAAATTCTATTCATTAGGCTTACTTATAGGCAAAAGCATTCTTAACTAACAACTAGGAAAACCATTACTTGTCATGGATGGGCAAAAGGGGGATGGTGAGGATTTTCCAAACCTTAGTAATACGTTGGAAAGAAGCTGTGAACACTCGTTCTCACAAGCAAGGGAGGAACCTAATCCTACTGAGGCCAGCACAGAACAACACAGAAGCCAACTCTGTCTTACAGTGTGGAGTCTGAAATCCCAACCAAGGGTCCAAGTTTCTGGGCCAGAGCTGCAGTTCTTGGGACTCGAAACCATCCCTAAGAATCTACACTTTCCGGTTCCAAATCAAGCGTTACTCCTGCATCTCACTTGTGATGCCACCTAGATCGGGTGGCCTCCTCGGTATTCCATAACGCATCACAAAGCCACCTGGCATGGCTCTTCCAACATGCTGTCACAATCGTCTCTTCCTGTCATTCTAGATGACGAGCTCCTCTGAGGAGCAGGCTTCACCGTCGTGTCCCCAGTGCCGTGCACGGGGCAGCTACTCAGTAAACACTTATTTGGTGAATATGCAAATAGTCGAATGAGTGGCTTTCAAGATTCAAAAGTCCAGTAATTCAGACTCTAAATTAGACCACCTTATCTGTTTAAGGTATTGAAGAAATACCCTTTGTCCTCAAGGTTTAACTTGACCAAGTAATGTTGAAAGTGGAGGAACCATCGAGACGTCAGAAAGTGATTGGAAGATTGGCCAGGAGATGTGACGGAAGGTATCCAGAACATCCAGCACTATCCCACCCTCTCACTCTTCTCCCCCTTCCCCTCCCCCTCCCCTTCCCCTCCCCTCTCTTCTCCTTCTTCCTCTCCTCCTCTTCCTCCTTCTTTTCTCCTTCTCCTCTCTCTCTCCCTCCCCCTCTCACTCTGTCTCCTGTCCCCTCCCTCCCCACCATCTCTGGAATGACCAGCCTGAGGTTTTACGTGTCCTCTTCATCCAGTCCTCTGTTCTGCCCCTGTGAATAGAGGAACACTGGGGGTGCAGATGGGGGTGAAATAAACACGGCCGGCGACGAGAGCCCTCCTTCCTGACTCACATGCTCCCTCACACTGCCTGGGGACTCGCCTCACCCAGAAGATGACTAAACCCGGATCCTCAGTCAGTACTTGGGGCCCCTCCCAGCAGGTCCCATCAGGTGTCAAAGGAGCCATCAGGGCCTTTGCCTGGACCTGATGCTAATGAGTAGGTCTCGCTCTGGAATAAGGAGGATGGGTGTGAGTTATTCATGATAATCACCATGATTCCTAAATAGCGGACTCTCAGTTGTCTAAGGTAATGGGGTGTTTATGTGAGCTCAGAGGTGAGAGAGGGGCCAGAATAGAACCAGATCCAATCAGTGAGCTCCGTCTAACTCTACAACAAATGAAGTGGACCAGGAGGGCCTCATTCAGACGTCAGGGACTAATCACGGTCCTACCCTGGAATGTGCTGTCCCCAAATGTCTATAAACTCGGGCATGAAAAATTCAAATGATTACTATTTTAAAAAGGGATCTTTCCAAAGATTAACCCATTGTGAGTTCTGATAGGAAGATATCAGCTTTATTATCATTGTCATCATACGTCTATGCAACATCCACAACCACCCACGCCGGCAGAAAGGCCACTTAGAAAAGAAGATGGGCTAGGGACTCTTGGGCCTAAGGCCACGTGCGGGGCTCAGAGCCGGCCAGCATGGAGACCTGGGAACTCCAAGCCATGTCTCGCCCTCCAGAAGTTCCTTTGCGGCCCAGGTGTCCTAGAATAGGTGCCAATACACAGTGCAGTCACGCAAGATCCTTGGTGTCAGAGGCAGCGGGGGAAAGAACGCCTCCACAGGTGGGTATGGGTACTGCTTTCGCCTGTAGCTTTTGCCTCTGAGCTTTCACACCCACCGGCGTCTCAGTTCCACAAAGGCATGGACCTCCTGGATTTTGTTTACCATGGTAGCTCCAGAACCTTGACCAAGGCAGGGCACAGAGTTCGATTTCAACAGACGTCTGTCAGACGAATAAACCAATGAGCATCCTGTGTCATGAACACTTGGAAGGAGGAAACTGAGCCACGGAGAAGGGAACTGATTTACTCAAGCTGGGAGTCACTCGCTCAGCACATGCCCACAAGGGCCCATTCCCGGCACGTAGTCGCTCATAAAACATAACCAAACTCCTGTCCCGGTGTTCTCATATTTTCTAGAAGGGAGGAAAATAGAGAAACAGGATTCAATGTCACGTACGTGTAGAACTAAAGATATAGCTTGACTCATGTCTAAAAAGCAGTATCTACTATTCACAAAACTGCAGACAGGGAGAATAGATCTTAGGAAGAGTAGAACCAGGGGTATAGAGCCCAGACTTGGATGCGAAATGACAGCGAAGTGACGGTCTCCGAGCCCCCTTAGTTACACTGGGCTGCCGCTGTGCTCTGTGGCCGTAGCCCACGTCTGTTCACTTTCTTCTACGAGCAGAGGACATGAGGAACTCATGTAGGTCAGAGACGGCATTAACATTCCAAACGGAAGCGCCGCTAGTGAGTGTAGTCTAGGGCATCTCGCCACCAGAAAAACGAGAGACCTTCCCTACTACACACCTTTGGCCGTCGGCCGCCCAAGAGAAGTCACACGTTGTGTCTCCGTAGGAAGTGTCCCCATGGAAGGAAGCAGGAGCACTGAGCGCAGCCGCACTCCTGACGGGCTGAGCACGGGGGCCGTGTTTAAATCCAGAGCGTGCCGTGATTCCCCTAGAGAGCCGTGAGAAAGTTCTCGCAGAAGGGGCGCGAGGCCAGGGCCTTCTGTTCCATGTCGGGGACACGTCCCAGGGTGCAGACCGAGACGCGGAGGCCCAGCACGTACTCACCGTGGGAAAAAGCAATTGCCAATGTTTCTCTTGTTTTTAAGAACGCTCGTGATGACTTGCCCAGAATGTCTACCTCTGCCGTAGCCGCTCCTGGTAGGACTTTCAGGAGCCTCCAGGGGAAGGTCCTGGTTGGGTTTTTTTTTTACTATATCACAGGATTGCAAACCCTGTTGTCGGTACTGTCCTGATGAATTTCTGAGATAACTCCATTATGATTAGGTGGGTTCCAAAAAAAACTTAAAAGAAGCCGCAGTCCGATAATGTCACTGGGGTTCCTGCCAGGCCCTTGCTTACCTAGAACTCTGAAGGCAGTAGGTGCCAGCTTTGGATCTGGGATTGGCTACTCAGGTGCCGTCCAAGCTCGGTCAAGGCGTCCGTCTGGTACTGGTGTCCTGGGAGTCATTTACACCAGCTTCAAGGATTGCAAAGGTATTAGATTCAAAGGCACAAAGGGTCGAGGGGTTGTAGCTCTTTCGGCAAGGCTGTTAGCACTGAAAATGCTCATCCCTCCATAACCAGTGATTCCACTCTCCCGCCCTCTGTGGTTTCTGCCCCGAAGAACCCCACCCGCCCCGGCGCAGACGCAGATGGCTTGCTCGAGCAGGTTCTCTGGGCTATTGCAGAAAACCTGGAAATAACCTAACTGTCCGCTGGTGCTTCAAGCATGTATGCAGTGCAATGTGATGCAGCTAAAAACGGTGGGGGGCGGGGGCCCTCTGCTTTCTAACAGAAAGTTCCTCAAAACATACGGAGAAAAAGAAAATTGCAGAGTGACACACAAAAAACATATATGTACAACCCCACACAAAATAAGTGACTTGTGTGGAAATACGTGTGAGTAAATGCAGTGCAGGCATCCTGGGCACAGCACAGCCACATGGGACGGCAGCCCCGTCGGTGATATTTCGATTTTTTACGATGTATTTCATGTACAAAGTAAAAATTGTCACATATAACACCACCAGATACATGTAATATCTAATGTCTATGACGCTGTCTAATAATTTATAATTAATATAATAAAATTTATTTTGAAATAATTTATTATGCTTTATTACAGTAATTTATCATGTGTAATATAACTTATAGAGAAAATACAAGAGAATCCTGCCGGGGTGTCCAAGGTGCAGATTCCGGGGGCTCACCCCCAGGGGTTTCAATCCTGTGTGTTTGGGACGACCAGGACTCTGCATGTTTAGCAGAGTGCCCCCGCTGCTGCGGATGGTCCAGGGCCACACTCTCAGGCTATTTCATTTTAAAAGCTTCCCCTTCCCCCGAGGCACACTTGAATCGCTTAGCGATCTGTGGGTGAATCACTTAGGGATCTGAAGCAAGATCTGCCGCCTTGGGCCTGGGGAGGGTGGGAGGGTGGGGAGGGTGGGGAGGGTGGGGAGGGCCCACCCCACCCCCACCCCACCCCACACCCTCTCTAACATGCAGATGCTGCCAGCCCCCCAGCCCTACTGTGAAACTTGACCTGAGTGGGTTTGAAACCAGCGGAAGCTCAGTGGGTGCAGGGAAGACCTCAGAGAGGGGGGCAGATGTGCAGAGACAGAGTTGGGGAAGCAAGGGGGACCAGTCTGACCCAAGGGGCAGCAAACAGAGCTCAGAGGGCACCTTAATGTCCTGGCTGAGGACCCAGCACTTGGTCCATCACACCTGCTAGTGGCTGTAGGAAGGGGCCCAGTGTCCCAGTCTCGAGGGGAGGAGAGAATAAGCGTGCAGTGGGGGCTGGGAGGGCCAAGGCCATGGCCCCAGGCACAGGTGTCTGGGGAGCAGCCAGTGATCCAGGGCAGGACCTGAATCGGAGGTCAGGACCTCCGGGCAAGCCAGGCGGCCCAAGCGGGGGAGTGAGGGTGATTCTGGTTCCTCTCCAGGGACAGAACTGTGGTCTTGAATTACAGAAGACTCTAGAGCTTCTTGTAGTCGGCAGCAGACAAAGTGCCACTCACCACGTTTATGGGACCAGGGGAGCTTATTCAGAGAGACAAAGCCAGTGTCACTTTCCTCTGTGTGAAATGACACTTCTTCCAACTTGGCAGAAGAAAGCTTTAAAATAACAGGAGCCAGATCAGCTCGTAGGAATTCTGAGAAGCTGTCAAGACAAAGTCCACAATCCAGGTCAAGATGAGAATGTAGCATGGAGTAAGGTGGGGACAGAGCATTGCAAACCCCTGCATTCCTGGGTCTATTTGACTCTTAAGTTAGTTACTTCACTGATTCTAAATAGTTCATTTTCTGCTTCATTTTGCAGGAGGAGATGGAGCAACCGCCCCCTGCCCCCACCCTCACCCCCACCCCCGCCTTTTCCCCAAACTCACATCTAGAATGACTTCAAGAGCAGCAGGCTCCCACGAGCACCCACTTTGCATTTCTGCTCTCCCAGCAAGCTGAGCGGCTGAGGGTCAGAAGGGTGTCACGAGGGTGTGCTCTGGGACACAATGACAGCAGAGGCATGACCTTCCCCGTCCTGCCTGACCACCCGCCCCCTCCCACACCGTGACAACACCCGGGAGGTCTTCAAGGGACCCGGAGGACACGGCGCTGCCCCTTCAGCACCTCCACGTGATCTGGATTGGCAGCCACACATTTGAGCACGCGCCGTTGGGAGATTACCGTCCGATCTGTTTGAGTCGTGTCTGAAGGAAATACAAGCGGGCACCTGCATGAAAGCTTGACAGCCCGGCTCCGGCGGCAGCTCAGTGCAGTGGTCTTTGCAGGGGAACGGTTACACACAAAGCTGAGATCCCAGTTCTGCTGCAGTGGGGTGGTTATGGGTTATTATGGTGTATGTCTTTTACCACTATCTTTTACCTGTTTGATCTCGGTGGTGCCGCTGTCTTTCCAATTGAAAACAAAACTTAGCATACACACTTAAATATATTCTAAACCGAGCTCCTGAATTATTTTTAAGAAAAGACTTTGCTTTCTAATTCGAAAAGCAATGCATGCTATTATAGAAAAGAGGGAAGGTACGACCCAGACAGTAAAAGTCACCTCTTATCTCTCCACCCAAAACTCTGTGTGTTGTAGTACTTTAAAGAAGAAACCAGATGAATTCCTTCTTAGATAAACTTTTTATTTTGAAAAATTGTTGATCTACATAAAAGTTGCAAGGTTACTACGGGGTTCCCGCATACCCGACACCCAGAGTGAACGTTTTCTACAACTGCAGGAAGGACATCGTCAACATGGTGAAATTCTCGCTGGCATCAATGCAATAAATATTATTAGCTGAATGACAAAGTCTGTATTCAGATTCCACCAAGGCCCTTTCTCCAGTCCAGGGTCCCAACCAGGGTGTGATGCTGGCTAGACTCAGTGCTCGGTCTGTGTGTCTCCCTCCACCCCAAGCGCCATGTGCAAAAAGCTGATAAGAAAATATTGTGTTTACATGATTTGATATTTCTTGAACTGCAGAATAAAGCTTCGGATGCCCACGACATCTGTGTCTGAAGCGTGGTACGACAGTTGTCTTGCCCTTTCGAGCTGCTGCAACGTGCTCCAGGTCGGGCAGCTTCCAAGCAGCAGAAACCGATTGCGCACAGTTCTGCAGGCTGGAAGTCTGCGGTCCGGGTGCCAGCATGGTCGGGGGAGCCCTCTTCCAGGTCACAGACAGGTGAGGGCCTTGTGTCTTCACATAGTGGAGGGGCTGAGGTCTCTCCGGAGCCCCTTTCTGAAGCTCCAATCCCTTTCGTAAGGGCTCCATGATGGAAGTGTCTCCCAAAGGTCTTACCTTATAATGTCGCCACATCGGCACGAGGAGTTTGACAGGTGCGTTTGAGGGGACATGAGCACTGGGCACAGCAGAGGCTCACGTGTGGGGTTGTGTTGTGGAGGGCGGTTCAGACCCTGGTACACAGGGGTGCAGGGTCCCAGGGCCCCAAGTGCATGGTCTAGGGAAGCCACTTGTTTCCATTTTAAGGGGCAAAGAACCTAAGTGGGGACAAATATTCCACGGTGGTCACTGAGAGAGGGCCAGGAGGAAGAGCTGCAAACCTTCCTTCTTTCTTCTTCACCTCCTCGCCTTTGTTCGCTTCATTCAACAACCATTTCTTCTTGCCCGACACGGTGCTGGGCAGGACTGAGGATGCATTGGGGGACAGGGCAGGCGCTGGCCCCGCCTTCGCAGAGCCTGGCACTTAATGAGGAAGGGAGCCTTCCTTCACATAACCCCGCCGATGACAAACTGCCCAGCTAAAGCTCTGCTCGGTGCTGTGAGGTGCAGGTGCCGGGGTTCAGGAGAGCTCATTTGGGTGTCCAGGGGGTTTCCCCAGGAAAGTGGACATTTGAGCTATGCGTGAGTGATGGGGAGGGACTGTTCAGACAAGGCAGAAAGAGAGATCCAGGCAGAGGACACCCTGAGGTGGGGAGGAGGGCCCCTCGTGAACTTAGTCAGATGGATGAATGAAGTTCTCAGGTCACAGTGTGTTTGAAGGGATGTTTACTTAACAGACTAGGAACCCAACCAGAAATGCTCGCTCTGAAGCCCCACTCACAGCCCTCAGTTTCCAGTCCCTGTCAGAACAATTGTTCAGCCCTGACCGGTGTGGCTCAGTGGGTCCAGCATCATCCCACAAAGTGGAAGTTCACCGGTTCAATTCCTTGTCAGGACACACGTCTGGACTGCGGGTTCAGTCCCCGGTCGGGGTGTGTGTGAGTGGCAACTGATCGATGTTTGTTTTCACATCACTATTTCTCTCCCTCTCTTTCCCTTCCCCTCTCTCTAAAAATAAATAAATAAAACCTTAAAAGAAACAATTCTTCAGCATCCCTTGGAGCCTCCAGGTAACCTACCTTCTCTCCCTCAGCCCATGGGATGGCCCAGCAGGTAGGTAGTTACCCAGCTCCGCAGTCACTCTGGTTGCTCTGCTTGCCTGGAGTGGACCAACCTGCTCACCTTGTCAGTTATACCTCCTTCCAGTGCCAGGTGGGTCCCGCACTGCTGCCTGGGGCTCTGCAGCTCTGGCTTCGACCTCAGCTTTGTGCACTGTGACAGCAGAGCCTGGCCACAATGAGTCTGTTCACAGCGGGACACACCCTTTCCTCCTTCAGGGCTCTGCACCCTGGACACTCATCTGCACGGCTGCTGCTAGGTGCCCCGTGGTCGCCGAGTACCAGGAGATAGCGGACACTCCCGGCGGATGTGGAAGGCCATGGCGGGCTCCCTTGTTTGACGGGGGGCTCCCATGTTTGACGGGAGGCTGGAGAACCGACCTCGGAGCTCTGGCAGGCCAGGCATCAGAAGCAGCGTGGCCTGGGTGTTGCTGCAACAACGAGTGTGACCGCCACCTGCCCCAGCGTCCCGTGCACCCCTCACGCCCTCATCAGTGTCTGCAAGGACTGGCCTGGGCAGGACAGGAGGCTCTGCCCTTCGATTTCCCTGACTCCCAAGGCCACAGACCAAGGCAAATCCCAAAGAGTGACTGGAGTAGACTAGGACAGGAAGTTGGATGCCACACAGCCAGAACTATGACAAACATCCCTACAGTAATTTCATTATTCGGCCATCATCTAATCACTGCTCAACATGAGCCAAACGCCGTGCTGGGCCTTGGAGGCCCCAGGGTGACTACGACACAGAACCCTCTCTCCGGGGGTCCTGCCTGTTCTCGCTGAGGGCAGCAGATGGAAACGCGCTGGCACTTTAAGTGTTGGGAGAGTGGAGGTCGCTTCCTTGTGCGTCAGGAGGGCTGGGGCTGGTTGCGAAAGCTGGGCAGTAGAGGTGAACGCTGGAGCTGCATCCTGAAGGGGAGGTTTGGCTGGCAGGGAGCGTGCAGGCGTGCCTGGGCAGGAGATGAGAACATTCCAGGCAGGGAGAACAGCAGATGCCAGTGCACGGAGGTGTGAAGTGGGCGCAAGGTTTAGGGAGTTGTAAGTTATTTGCTGTGGCTGGAATTCCCAGTTTGAATGAATTCTGCCTCCCCTCCCCCAAAAAAAAATCAAGGTTGCTCAGAGCTGGGACACATCTGAGACTTCCAATTGCCTTCGCTACAGCTGCACTCATACGGTGGCCACTAGCCAAATGTGGCCATTGGAAGCTGAATCTCAGTTTCAATTCGTTGAAATAAAAGGCAACTAAAAATTCAGCTCCTCGGACAGACTGTCCACAAGCAGCTGCTCAGGTAGCCACAGGAGCTGGGGGTTCCCACACCAGATGGCACTGGATACGGAACTGTTTCCATCATCGCAGAAGGTTCTAGTGAACAGGGCAGCGCTGGGCTGCAGGAGCATTTTAAGCAGGCACACGGCGTTGTCCTGTTCCATGGAGCCCTCCCAGTGGCCACTCCGGGTGGGTCAGAAGGGAGGGGGCGCAGCTGAGGGCAAGAGATCAGTTTGAGGGCTGCATGCAGCAACAGTCTGGACAAGAGGCTGCTGTCCCACCAGGGGAATGGTCCCCTTTTGCCTAGAGCTTGTTTTTATCCAAAGCTTGAGCGGAGAATCAATGATTCAGGGTCACTAATGTCTCACCTCGGTCCTGATGTCCTCCCACCCAGCCCAAGAGGCAGGAGTCCCCAGAGGACCATAAACTAACAAACTTGGGCAGCCAACCCGGTGGGAATGGGCCGCAGTTCATTTCTAGCAGGTTCTGGGGCTGCTGATATAACCCGAGGGTGTGTCCTACAAGCCAGGGTAGAAATCACGTGCTCAGACCCTCCTCACTCACACCAGCAGACGGAGGAGACTCCCGTTTTGCCGCCCTGAACATTGGGTCAGGTGTTCACCCGAATCCCCCATTGCCCATTGTCCTAATCCCCGATGCTGCTGGAAGTTGGGGGGCTCAGCCGCTCAGGTGCCCTACGAGCCCTGATACAGGCCACGAGCTCCACACAGCCCTCCTCGCTGATGACAGCTACAGACACGGCGAATGAGAACATCGCCCCGTCCTGGCTCCGCTATAATTCATGGGGACACGTTCAACGTGCCATTGACTCAGAACAGAGTCCTCTGGAGACTCTGTGTTCCAAGGGGGTGAGTGTGCCTGCCCGAACCAGTGCTGGGGTGTGAGAACATTGCCCACCTGCTCCCGGCTGAGCCACGGGCAGCTCTGGGAGTGAGAGGGCCTCGTCCAAGGCCGGTCAACTAAAGAGAGACGTGTGGATAATGCTTCTCCCATAGACCCACAGTCCTCGCTGCAAGCCAGGCTCTGTCCTAAACACTCAGAGGTGTCTGATCATTTAATCGCCACAGGAATGCCTAAAGCTGGTGCTCTCACTATTTTTACATGAAGATGAGGAAACGGCCAGTGGCCCGTGTCTATGTATCTACCGGTATTCAACCACAGGCCCTGCCCCAGCTCCAACATCTGCACACTGGGAGCTGCTGAGCAGCACGCACAGAGTGTGGGCCAAAGGCCCGTGGAACCCCCCACCGCCAGCGGGGTGTGAGCGTTTCTGGTGTGAGTGCCGCGATCGCCAAGCTGATGGCGAGGCTGTATGAGGGACCGTGAGCTCCCTTGCAGGGCGGCTGGCACAAGCACCCCCAGCCCACACCCCTTCATCTACCCCGAACAAGGAGGCCATGTTGCCCTCATACCCAGAGGCTGCCACCATGAGACCCCCTCATCCTTTGAAGCAGCATCGCAAGTCTCCACAGCACCTCCTGTGAACCCGCCTCTTCGAGAGGCAGTGGTAGCGTGTGGCACACCTGGCACAGAGCTGGCGATGCACACCCACCTGTAGGCATTCCCGCTGGGCCGGGTGCCGCCTGCCTGTGTGCCCTCCCAGGCGGCTCTCACTTCAGCGAGCCACGCCCGCCCCTGTTCCCTCTCTGCCAGCTTCAGCGGGCCAGCAGGGGTCGGGGGCGTGTCTGAGGACCGCTCTGATTACTGAACACACTGCTCAGAGGGGAGACTGCTGCAGAGGACTGAGTCCATCGGAAAGATGTCACGAACTCAACTCTGGCCCTGGGGTCAAAGTTCAGCATCTGCAGAGCTTGTTTGTTTCAATTTTTCTGTTGGGTGAAACCAGTAACCTGTATAAAAATTTTCATGTAATGGAAAATTCCAGGGGTATCTCAGGCTTCAGGTCTAGGCTTGATCCAGGGGCTGAAAGAGGATCATGTGGACTTGTTTTCTCTGGGTCTTGGCTGTGCTATTCATTCGTGGCTCCATTCTTGAGCTCCCCACTATGGCTCTCTCCCTATTGAAGGCTGGAAGGCTGCAGAATGAATGCCTCCAGGGTCTCGCTTGGTGGGAAAGAGTAAAATGCTCTTCCAGTGGCTTCCACAAAAATTCCCAAGATTCACTCTGATTGGACAGGCTTATGGTGTGTGCCCATCCTGGAACCAATCATTATTGGTGTGGGATGAGCTCTACTCCTGAAGGATAAAGACAGCACAGATCCTTAAACGAAAAGTAGAAGTCTTTCTCAACAAAGGGGAACAGGTACTGGTTAGCTGTGCAGGGGTGTCTGTGGGCCACACAGCAAGAACGCAGCAGAGTGGGGCCCTTAGACCCGTCCTTCCATCGTTAACGCCCTTAGCAAACGCCTTATGAACCGGCCCCGTGGGCCCCAGCCCTTTGTCCAGGCCTCTGCCGGCTGGCACCCTGTCTCACACCACAGTGGGGCCGGCTCAGTCACCTGACCAAGCTTGGACCCACCCTTCTCGGCCCAGCCCACCTCACGAACCGGGCTCCTCACTCAGGGGCAGAAGCTGCCTGTTTTGGGGTCAGTCCTCACAGGTCTGGGGTCTTTCAGAGGTTCCGCTCAGCTGACCATGCTGTTCCTCAAGGTCTCCTTCCTTGTCGCTTGGTTTAAAAGCAGTAGAAGAGGGGGAGGGGCATGGTGTGCTCTTGACATTGGATGGTTTGGTAACGATCTTAATGACCCATATTTGGCACCAGCTTGTGAGGGCCCCTATTTTCTTTATGCCGCTCTGATTTGGGATTTGGTGACAGTGAACAGCCGAATCCGAGCAGCAAATGCTACGAATCTTTTATCTACCTGCAGACAGAGAGGTGAATCCACCTGGAGAATGTTTTCCTTCTAGGCCCAACCCCACTGTTGAATTTTCTGGACCAAGCTTCCGACGTGGAACCCCGGTGACCACTAAAGACAGGGCCATTGCTTAGCTAGAGGTGCATGGATGTTTGTGATTTTTGTTTTAAATTGAACATACTTCAATCATAGTAAGACAAGCGCATGGTAATGAATTAAAGAGCACCAGAGAAGCTTACTGTGAAAAGCTTCCTACCCCAGTTTCACCGGCTCAGGGTGGTCTCTCTGGTCAGCACCTGCCTCGCTTCTCTCCGGTAGCCTCCATGACTGTGTGACAACAGTAATACACCTGTTTCATGAGTGCGACTGTCCCCTGTGTCTTACCTCAGGTTCCCCGGAAGCAGAGGCTGGGATGGGATTCGGGTGCATGTGATTTCTGGGGGCAGCGGGTGTCAGAGGGGGAAGGGGGCCAGGGCAGAAAGGAGGGGCTTCAGCCTGAGTCAGCTTCAGCCTTGACCCCGTGGCAGCTCTGGGCAGAAACTGCCTCACGGAGTCCATCCCCCACTCGAGGCAAAAGGACTTCAGTCAATCATGGCCTGGGCTGCCCTGGGTGGTGATTTACTTCCCCAGCGAGTCGGCCCCGGGGAAGGGGCCGCCCGGGAGAGGCTTACAGCCAACACCAAGTCAGGGAGTGTGGGGCCACTCATTGTAAGGGGGGTCCGAGTGAGTCTCTGGGTGGCTTCTTTGGGAGGTATTCCAAGAAGTGGGGTCACTAGATAAATGGGCGGGATGGGCACGTCACTCGCTAAACCCGCTTCTCGGAGCAGAAGATCCAGGCAGTAAGGCTCGACCACGCAGAATTCTATCCAACACGACAGCCGATCTCTCTGGGGCAGGCCCCTGAGCTGCGGGGACGGACTGCGGTGTGGGCTGGCTCGGGCAGGATAGGAGAGCTATCATCTCCCGGGCCTGGCGAGCCGCCGAGCGCTTCTTGCAGAGCGCCGCAAGGAGGGGAGGGATGGAGGGAAACAGGTAGGGAGGGGGAAAGGCTACAGGCGGGATAAAGTCACTGGGTGCCTGGCCACGGCGGGTGCTCGGCGCTGCACGGGGAGGCGGCAGAGCCCGCAGGTGGAGAGTCTGGGGGTACATGTCTGCATGCTTGGCAGAAGCCAGTCACACCTCCACTTCGTTCCTCTAGTTTCCTTTATCAAATAGTCTCACTGTTACAAAGGTCCAGACAAATCAGAGAGGTACAGCACAGAAGGACATTGCCTTTCATTCCCCACCATAAGCCCCCTGGCCACAGGAGCCACGGGTAGCAGTGCGGTGACAGTAATAAGGGTTCTTTCGTTTGCTCCTGTTCTGGACAGAGCCGTCGTTCCTCCCCCTCGGAGCTCACAGGTGTTTTCAGCTTCCAGGACTCCACGGAGTCGTAAATAAAAACAGAGACGAAGGGCTGGCTCCCAGGCAGAGCCTTCCTCCCAGGCAACGGCCCCCGGAGGACGCTGCTCCACCCTGGGGAGAGAGACGCGGGCTGCCATCCTGGGGCCTGGTGCTTCGGAATCAGCTCCTCCGCTCCCCCAGTCCCCCCTCCACACCCACGTCCCTTTCCAGAGCAGACAGGCGTGTTTCTAAGGATTCCCAGCCACGTTTTTCTCGGCCACAGGCCACCGAAGATGCATCAAGAGCACGTCCCCAGTTCCCATTCCTCAACACACGGTGTTACAGACACTGCTGCTTTCCTTCAAGCCGAAACAATGTACCGACGTGTTTAATCCTAAGGAGTCAGGAAGGACACTCCTGTTTACCCGAAATCCAAACACTAAGGAAGCTCAAGTCGCCAGACGGTGCTCCGCACCTGGCTGCTCCGAGAAAGAGGCAGATGCAACCTGCCTCTTTGAATGGGGGACCGAGCCTCCAACGCAGCTCCCAGAGCAGCTGCCGTCTTGCCTGCAGCTCCTGACACCCCAATCTCTGTCTGCAGGACCACGGGAGACGATCAGACGGTGAAAGCACCCAGGCTCTGCCGGGTTCTGGCTCAGGGGAGGCCATGGCAGTTTTATTTTTAGCAGGACAGTGTGGTAGGCAGATCTGCCCATGTACTGGGTCCATTGAACCTTTACCATGCTCAGTGCTCTTGGGGGACCCCACATCAGTGAAATAGTCCAGCTGCTTGGTCTGGAGGACTCACTCTACCACATGTAGAAGTCACAGCACAAGTAACCATCATGCAGAGCGATGCAGATGCCAAGAATTAGGAACGAAGTGCAAAGGGATGGAGGAGTTACCTGCAGGAGTTAATAACAGCTTCTAGATGGGTTTACATGGCGGGCTTCTTGGAGGAGGAGGAAGGGGTGTTTGTACTGAATTCTAAGGATGGGTGGTAATTGGCAGGTGGAGTGGCGACGGCGTGGGCCAGTGGGGCAGACGCTGTAGGCGGAAGGGGTCAGGAGCAAAGCTGCACGGGCCGGCGTTACAGCTGTGTGCCGCATGGTTGGATTTCACGCCCACGATGTCGAGTGGCAGAAGCCAGCTGCTGAAGACAGTCTACCATAGGATCCCACTGTAGAAGGTCTTTAAAAAGAGGGGACCTGAACTGGAGCAATTAGAGACTCACAGTGAGCAGGTAAAAGGACTAAAGGAGAGGGAGGGAGAGTCTTTCCTGGGAAAGACCAGCAGCAGATGTCCTCCTCTTAGCAGGCAGGGGTCACTGGGACCTGTCCGCAGCAGGCTGGGTGGCCATCCCACGGGTGCCTGTTCTCCGCTAATGCTCTTGGCTCCGCAGGCTCGCCCCACACACTTTTCTGTGTTTCCGCCGCATCTTATACCGGCCCACGGCCACTCTTCTGTCCGCACTCTGCCCAAGGTGAAACAGGTGTCCCGCATCTCCCGGAGGGGGTTTGTCGTCTTTGGAATTTAGATCGCCTGGTTTCCTCGTGACCTTGGCTGCCTGCTGGCTTCAAGAATTCCTATGACTTTGTAGATTATCTGCCTTTCTATGTGGCTTGGGTCAGAGGGATGACCTCTTGTTGCTTTCTACATCCTCAGCGGGATTTTGTATGTTACATCTCATCATAAAAACTGGTTTGAAGAACAGGAATGAAAGCCAGTCTTGGCCAGAAAGCGTTAAGGCTGGACCAGAGGGTGCTTGAGGGGTAGTCAGAGAAGGGAGGTGGAGGGCTGGGCTGGGAGGAGGCGGGGCTTGGACTGGGAGGCTGGAGAACGTGGTTGAGTTTGGAAGGCCGTGGGGAGCAGCTTGTCCACTGGAGAGGCTGGGCACCGTGCCACCACCAGCAGGGGCCAGGGCAGGAGTCCAGCGGAGCCACACAAAGGCCTGCCCAGGGGAGGGCGGGGGAAGTGGGACACAAGCAGGGATGTGAGCAGCATTTGTGGCTGATGGGGAGGAGGGGCGAGGACCTCAGTGATGAGAATCTAGGTGCGTCCTGGGTGGGGAACATGCCAACATATTGTCAGTCGGGAGGGGGTGGTTGGGGTGACACTGACACCACACTGGGGGGCCAGGATAAGGACACGGGCAGTTCTGAATATCAGAACTTCTTCCCAGAGCTGCCAGGGATGGATTAAGAAAGCACAGAAGGGTTTGGTAACCCCTAACAGGTAAGGTGCATCCTGGAAGGTGAGCCACAAACTTGCGTATAATGAGTTGGCTCCTGGCATTCATATTTAATGTCCCGTCTTCTCCTGTGCAGCCGATCAGATCACTGAGTTGACTCTCATAGCCGCCGTCTGTTCGTGGCTATCACTCCCCTGGTCCATCATCTCTCTGTGGCCCCAGCGAGAACCATGAGTGCAGGTCTGTGGAGCCCCAGGGAACTGTTGCTTGGTGTCAAGCCATCAATACGTGTTTTATTCCGGTAACTTCATGCTTGCTGGAGTACAAACCAGAGGGCCTACGCTTTAAACTTGAAATTCAGCTCTGGAATCCGGAAGAACAGCCCAGCGTGATTGCCTCATGCAGCGTTGTTTATGCTGTGACCTTTAGGGGTGCCTTGGCCCTGACCCTAAACCTCGCTCTAACTTTTTATATTTGATTTCTTCGAAAAGTTCATGCATTAGAACTTATGTCAGAACCCAGCCCAAGCACCGGAGGAAAGTTCCAGTTTGTTCCTGGAACTACTGAATTAAATTCTTCTACTGAAATAGAAGAGTATGAACGTCAGTTTTGTTGGCAGGGAAGTTCTTCATTTTCTAATTGTCTGGGTCTCATTTGCATAGTGTGGTTCCCTGCTGCTTGGGAGAGAACTGGAGAACATTCCTTGCTGTGCTCTGAGAGCTCCTGGGGACCCGGCTGGGGGACACCCCCACCGTCCTCGGGGGTGGGGGGGTCTCAGGGAGGCCAGGCCAAGTTACACATTAAGATGAAATGGGCCAGTACAGAGAGATGGTTCACTACGGTGGAGGCATGGCAGAAGGAAACGTGGTCTGTGCTTGAGTTTGCTGGTAAAGTTTAAATACTTAGGGGCAGCAATGCCTCGGTCTGTTTCCCCTACTCCCCACACAGAGGCTCGGGAGTGGGGCAGGACCCCAGAAGCCCGGGATGTACCCACTCTCTGGGTGTTTTCTCTCGAGCTTCCTTTTCAGCATCGTGATGATGGCCTTTTCATAAAATGACGGAGCTATTCCCAAGTCTGCCTGTGGCATTTCAAACGAACCAGCAGCGTGAAGGGCTTGGTTCTCATATTGCCCGTTGAAACTGGCAGTGATGACGCTATTTCACCGCGTCCTTTTCTTGTCCTTTTTTTTCTTTGTCCTGATGTTAATTTTTTCTTTATCCAGAAGGTCGAGCAAAGTCAAGTTTTAAAATTTTTTGATGGGTAAGATATGTACAGAAAACAGTCTAAAGAAGCCAGCTCTTCAATATTCAGTTCAGTGAGAGGTTTTTGCAAATGAGAAAAGGAATGGAGACCACCCAGGTAAGGAGAGGCAAAGGGTATTTATTCAGAGTTCATAATAGCAAGGGAGTCAGCACCCCATCCCTGCCTTTGGTGGAGACCCCAAGGCAAGCAGGGAAGAGGGAAAGGCTCCCTAGTGGACAAAGGGAAGGGCTGAGACGTGCCCCGGTTGGAGGCTGCGGGCATGGCAGCGTTAGCTGGAGGTGGGTAACTGGGAGTGGGGCGTCCTATGGGACTGGGTAAGGAAGCGCATCTGACATTCGGCATTCCCGGGTTGGTGATGCATTGGAAGCAGCCCGAGCAGGCGGTGGGTTGGAGGGGCCAGCCAGAAGTAGGGCAGATGGCGGTGACTGAGCAAGTCCTGGCTTGGTTCCGGGCCGGCCTCGAGGAGGCTGCGGTTTGGCTCCCTGGGCTTCTTATGTGACCAGAGTCCTATTGTCATATGTGGTCTGGCCATTGTTTGTGTGCCCGTTCTGTCACTCACATGGGTATACGTCCCTGTCCTCGCCATCCAGAACACAGTGATTCGTGATCTGCGTGTTCGAAATATATTTAGTGCGTTTGAGTACAGAGAGTACAAAAATGTTAGAGCCGCTTCCTATTTACGGAAGGCCCCCTGTATTTAGAAAGGTTAACTGTTTAAAGTGGCCAGCATAATATGAGGAGTTACAGCCAGGACAAAAAAAAAAATGCTGGCCAGATGTTCAGCTTGACAGTTGCAAAGCTCAGGACGACTTTGTGGGGTCCTGAGTGGAAGCATCTGTGCTAAGCATCATGGTTCCGTTCCAAAGCTAGTTTCTGCTCATCAGCTGTGTTGATAATAATGTAGGTTTTTCCCTCCCCTCCCCTCCCCTCCCCTCCCCTCTCCTCTTCTTTTCTTTTCATCTCTTAGCATCAGGCTCTAGAGTCAACTCACGCCCCAGGACACTTGGTGAGTTTCAAGGAGGCCCAGCTCCCAGCATGCCTAGTGTTTGTAAAACAAGGACTGCTTACTTTCCTGGACTATTGCACATTTAAATTAACATTCATGAAGCTTCCTGAGATGTTCTAGGCCCAAGCCATTATCCACAACACCACGCTGTGTTCCAGTGGCCCCTTATACTGCTAATTGCTGGGATTCCGCCGTCCCTTGCCCTGGTTGGTGCAGAAGGTGGCCAAGCAATGGTCTCTCTGCTGTTTCCCCTTCCTGGTTCGTTGTTGCCAGACGCGCTGTTCTCAAGGCCAGAAGTCATTCATGCCAGCTGAATGGGCTTTGTGTTTGGGGGCGCGGCCTTAATGAAAGCCAAATCCATTTTTGACCCTAATTACATGAACTATGCGTCAATAGTTTTCCACGGGTGAATTCAAATAATGCCTGCACTGCTACCTGAACCTCTCCCCCTCACTGTAATTTCATTCAGAGTCCTTCAAGGATCTGCAAACCTCATAGACATCTTTCCCCACGCCATCATACACAGGTTCCTCCGGGAGCCGCTGCAACCAGAGTGCCCTGCCAGGACTCTCTACTGAAAGGGGCTGAGATGGATTGTGGGCCGCGCTGAAAGCTCAGAGCATTTACAATAACAGAATCTGGGCTTCTCTCCCCACTCCGTCCCTCTGTCTTTCTCTCACGCCCAAACACGCACTATCTGGAGTCTTGGCCCCAACTTCCCCCACACAACTCATTCCCACACGCCCATCCTTTCTGTCTGCTGCCCAGCCAGGTCTCGCCAAGGAGCGGCTCCGTTTCGGGAGCTTTGGTATTCCAGCATTTAGCTGACGGTTGTATTTTTTTCTTTTTTTTTGACTGCGTTCCAGACGGATGCTTCCGGCCTCGTTGTTTACCACGGGACACACGTAAGTTCTTATTTCCCCTCATTCTTCTTTGGGCCCCACGTTTCTCTGTGTTTCAGTGGCCACGGAAATCTCCCCTCTAAACACATCCTGTCCAACACAAAGACCGAAAACATCCCCGAGCAGAGAAGCCTGACGGCCCTGGTCCTGCTTGTTTCTCGCTGCCCCAGTTCAGCCGACTTTACATTCTAATGGCACGCGTCCCGCTGGCCGGGAGAGGCTATGATGTTCTGTTGCGAGATAAGAATGTCCTGATTGTACTTCGTGTCTCGGAGCGGGTGCCAAGCCGTGATGCACGTCTTGTTCTTTGAAATACCCGAATGGGAATATCGAAAACCAGCCCCGTTGCCAAGATGACAACTGGCCTGACGGCGATGCTCCTTGCTCTCCACATTTGCGTCGGCATTGTTGCCAAAGCCCCGCGTTCGCTGATCTTCCCCGCAGGAGACTGGGAAGCTCAAGCCTCCCCTTTGTCCCACTTTGTAATGAACCTGGGGGCAGAGGTGAAGGTGATCTTCTCAGAAAGCTTTCATTCCTTTGCTTCTAGGAAAGCCCTAGCAGGTCTATTCCTCCAGAGAAGACCCAGGAACACCCTAACCTGGCCACCCTAGTCCAAACCCGGAAAGACAGGCAGGAAATCTCTCTCCTTTCTCCAGGGTTCTCTCCGTAGACTTCTTAAGTTAGAGATGTGTTCTCTCCAGGTGAGGTGCGTTGGTCCTGAGTTCTGGGCTGTGTATATATCATGCTAATTTCCTGGCCTCCTTCCCAACTTCTGGGTGTGTTCTCTGGGCCACCCTGGCCAGGACTTAGCAGCTGTGACACCGAGTCCCTCCCCACGGGCACTTCTCTGGATAAACAGAGTGTCATCCTTCTGAGACCCACCTTCCCCCCCCAACACTCACCCTCAACTCAGTTCAGCACACACATATTGAGTGCCCACTCTACGCCAGACAACACAGTGTGTGCCTAGCAATTTTTGCGACTTGAATCTCTTTGAAAATCCCACAACAGCTGTGGACCCTCCTGCTAGAAAAGCGCATGTGATTTGATTTTTGTCCAGCAATCTCTGGAAGCCAGATAGAAGACTCTATGCTAAGATCCTGCTGAATGAAAAGAGAGTTCACGAGACTTTGACACAGGTGGCATAGAGACCTATCTCTGCCCTCTACCAACGGTAGGACCGCTGGGGAAACCCCTCCGACTCTCCCAGCGCTGGTTTGTTCAACCATAGAATGGGCCCGCTCATACTTGCCTTAGCCTCCCAGGACTGGAGTGAGGTTTTATGAGAGAACGGGTGTACACCTAGAAAATGTTACACCTGGGTACTTCTACCTCCCACACATGAGAGTTAATGTAAGATTTCCAAATCTCCCGTTTTGGGGAGGAGGAAAGTGAAGCTTTGGGATTGCCAATGTTTCACAAATGCACATTTTGAGGTGGACTCAACGTCAAATTTTGCCAAATTATAATTACTCAGGGACAAGAAGGTGGTCAAATTTAGGAACTGTAGGGGTTTCTGCATCTGGTGAAGGCCCTGACCTCACCTTGGGGAGCCCCCCACTCCCGGAAGCACTCCTGTTAGCCAAGGTCTCTGAGGCCTGCCAGACTCCGAGGGGAAACTGATTCAGCTGGAAATCCAATACAACCATCACTCACTTGGCTCAGGAGTAATTCTCGGGAAAGCTTGCTGGGGGTGTTCAAAGGTATCCCCTTCATCATCGGAGCTTTACTAGCAGTTCTCCAGGGTTTGGGCCCTTATTCCAGCTCTCCCACGTGGATCTCGGACTGAGAGGTTAGGTGGTGCTGCGTGAAGTGTGCTCGGTTCAGAACCTCGGTGCCCACATTCCGTGTGGAGAATGTGGTGAGGCATCCAAGGCTTCCATTGGCCTGTGGTAGCTCCGTCGACACTTGAACCTGGAGCTGATATTCCACTAGTGGGTGGAGAATTAGGAAGAGTGGGAAATATTCTGTCCCCAACCTGGACAGAATCTGTCCCCAGGAGGTTTCTAGAAACTTTTCAACATGATGTTTGGTTGTGTTTACTTCTCAAAGCCGAGCCCAGCAGCTTGGTGCGCAAAAGGTAGGTCAGCAGCCCGTGTGCCAAAGGTCTGAGCGTCACCAAAGCTTGGGAAGCTGGGGGAGGGAGGGGCGGAGGGAGGAAGTGATGAAGGCCAACAGAACATCAGAGCGGTGAAAGCCCAGTTTCAGGAGTTCCCGAACGAGCAGGAACCGGGCCTGCAGCTAATCCTGAGCGTGGGAATGTGGTCTCAGAGGCCTGAGCACCCTCTCCACCAGGCCAGGCATTTCTCGGGATGTATATGAGGACTGTGGCCCCCTCCTCCTCCCTCGTGTAGAACTTTGCTAGGTAGAAAAATATTGCATCAAACTGTTTTTTTCCCCAGGTGAGAAAACAAATAACAACTAGATCAGCTGTTTGGAGAGTCATTAAAGATACTGAGTAACATTAATAATTGAATTATATAAATATATATTAAATAGATTAAAAATACAAGAAACTTTTGTATTGGGCTTTACAGCAAACCTCAGACTTGGGAAGACTTTCATTCTTTTACTTTATTTTTTTTCAAGATCACAGTTTTAATGCATGTAATGGTTCACAATAAACCAATTTTTTAAAAGCCATTTCAACAACGCTAGCAGACATGGTGTTATTCTGTACTGGTCTTACTCTGAGAGAAAGAACAGACATTATTGAGGGTTGCCAACACCAAGAATGACATTTCTTTAAGACTAGGTTTTATTTTATTTTTTAAAATATTTTATTTATTTATTTTTAGAGAGAGGGGACAGTTAGGAGAAAGAGAGGGAGAGATACATCGGTCAGTTGCTTCTTGCATGCCCCCAACTGGGGACCTGGCCCAGAACCCAGGCATGTGCCCTGACAGGGAATCCAACTGGCAACCCTTTGGTTCGCATCTCCAGCTCAATCCACACTGAGCTACACCAGCCAGGGCCAAGCAGACAGCTTTGATTAATCTTATTATGGAACAGAATCAAGCCCCTACAGTGTGTCCAAGACCACGGGCTGTCCCGTCTCTGCTTTGCGTTTCGCTCCAAGTCATCAGACTGTAGCAGGAGATGAGGAAGAAGCTCTGAATCAAGAGCTGGCCAAGGGGAAAAGGACGGAAACTGGAGGTGTGGGCTCTGTGAGGTCCCACATCACGTGCCAGAAACACCAGGCACAATCCAGGGCTGCTTGGGTCTCGTGGCCTGAGGGGCAAGCACTAAATGAGGCTGGGCAGGGAGAGCAGAGACTGCGAGGAGGCCCTGGAAAGGTCTACAGAGAGTCCTGAGGAATTTGAGAAGCTCACACCTCCTGGTGGGAGGGCTGCGGCGAAGGGTCCAAGGCTCTGCTTCCATTTGCCTTTGATGGTTTTGTTGACATTTGAACTGGTGCTGGTGGTCCACTAGTGGATGGGGAGAGCTTCAAAGCCAGGTTTTTCTAGATTCCTTAGTCCTCTTTCCACCTCAGTAAATATGTTTGCGTACAAAAACCAAAAAAATGCGTGTGTGTGTTTTAACAACTTGTCTCTGACAGCAAAGTGACAGCCACGTATCAACTAGGGTCTAGTTTATGTGTAGGATATACACGACCCTAATCACACAGATGTGTGGCTCAAAAGGGGCCAGAAGTGCTAGAAAGTGTGGGCATCACGAGCCCAAGCTTCCTGGGAACTGGAGCGAGGAGGTCAGTAGACGCAGCCGGCTGGCCTGTTGGGACTGACGTGCAGCTTCCCATAGGGGAGCCCGCAAATTTCCTCTTCTCTTGTGTTGATTCCCAAGTATGTGCCTGAGAACAGGAGGACTTTGGGGCCAAGCGCAGTGCTGAGATAAAGATTCAACAGGCTCTTCACTGCAGACCATTCTAAACACTTACCATGCCAGGGTGCATTGTACCGTTTCCGGAGGGGTCTCCTGGATGCAGGGATCCCGGGTTGATTCGGCCAAGGGACTCTAGCCACACGAGCATCTTGGGAGAAGGGCATGCTGTAGAAGACACATTGGCAGTCGCATGACTTGGGTCTTCTTCCATTGTACTCAGATGAGCAAGGAAGATGTACTTCTTTCATTTTTCTAAAACTGGTCTAATCTTGCCCAGGGGAGCCCACCGGTTGGGTAGCAGGGGTCAGGGGTGGGAGCGACCAAGGTCACTCAGGCCCAATGCATCTGGTTAAGTACAATCATTCACACCGTCTTTCTGGGCCTTTGGGGGATGGCACTCCACCGCCACAGCTGCTCGTCCAAGGACACATTGAAGATGAGGGGGGAGGGCTGTGTTTCGCACGATGCTGTGGCACTGGAGGGACTGTGGGGTGGCTGAGTAGATGTCAGCGTTGCCTGTTCCTTGCCGTTCTCGGCCATGGACTGGCTGACTAGGATTGCCACGTGGACGGTGTCTACTGGGTCTGAGTGTCCTCCTGATGTCTCCGCTGCCCTCTGCTGCTGCCCCGACTCACGGGCTGGTCGCTCTCAGGCCGACGCAGCCCACCATCTTTTCTGCTGGCACCACAGAATGTGTTTATCGAGTTAGCTTAGGTAAATGGAACACGGGTTAGGCGATTCTGATAGGGCAGAATGTTTGGGCAAGCGCCATGCGGTCCGAACTCGCTGAGAGAAGACTGGCCTGGAGAGAGAGCGGAGTCACGACAAAGGGGAGGCTGCACGTTTGCATGTGAACCTTGCATCCTACGAGCTGGCCGTACCAGCCCATCAGTTCCGGCAGGAGGACCGAGCTGGGGAAGACTGTTCCGGAGAGACCTATGCGAGATGCATGGCGCACATGACAATTCTGGCCGAGACTAGTCCTCCTTTTTGTTGTCCTGGGGCTAAAGATAGAGCTAAACATCTACCAACATGTAATCAATCTCTATTTGATTTAATGTTTGAAAAGGGGGTAAGTCCAATACAAGTGGTGGTAAATGTTTAACCACCCGCCTTCTGTGGGAGCAGGGGGAGCCCTATTTGTAGGACTTGCTGAGTTCTGTGGTATAATTACCTCTATTGTGCCCGGTGTCAAGCTCCCAATGTAACATTATTGAACATGACATTGGGAAGAGCCGTGCGCTACCAGCTTTCCGGAGCCAGGTGCAGCATGCATGTATGTATGGCTCCAGCATGCCATCGGTGGAAGGGAGGTATGAGCCCACAGGTAGAGTCGGGTGTGGCAGCTCGTGTGACGTTGGAACTGGCTGGACTGAGGGGTAGCAGCGCAGGAGGCAGAATGGAAAGTCAGCCGGTCACAGAGGACAGCAGCAAGTTGGCACAAACAGGCCAGTGCACACAGGCGGGTCGGCCGCCTGTTTTATTGGTTGACTCGTGGTGGAGCTCGGAGTTTCTCCTGTGCGATGCAAAGAGCCCTCAGAAACCCAGCAACCTGCTCTGAAGGCTACTGCTCGCGGTCCGGGTGCAGCACGGTCACAGTGCAGCCAGCCACGCCACACGGTCCTCTGTGCAGGGAGTACTGGATGAGCTGCGCCCGGGCCGACTCAGCCTCCAGGAGGCTGAAATCAAACCAAAGGAACAGGTTTCACAGAGGCTTTTCCTTCTCTTTGGCATGAGCCCGCATAGTGTGCGCATTTCTTCCATCAGGGATTAGTTGCATGGAGAAGAAGGGCCAAGCTTCTCTGGGCCAGGTGTTCAGTCCATGGAGCCCAGAGCCAAGAGAAACCATTTTCGGGGCACTGGAAAGAAGAAAAAGGAGAATGCCAATTAATAATCATCTTTCAAATCGTTTCCGCTCATCCAAGAGACGGGGTTCGTCTGGCTGTCCAAGTTCCACTGGGCAACGGAACCTCATTTCTGCGGAGAATTTTCTCATGATCCCGAGTACAGTAGCCAGTGGGGAGTTTTAAAGAGAGATGACTTCCTCCATGAAATCAAAGCAGTTACCTGCCGCAGGATCTTTAGGAAAGCCAATACAGGCAGTAGAAAATGAGAAATTCAGTTACTCAACCCCGGAGGGGGACACAGAGAGCCGTGGGATGTCACATAACCAGGCTGATGGATTTTTCGCACAATCGACGGGAGTTTGGGCAGAATTGTCCTGAGTGACTGGTTGCTTAGGCAATGCGTAGACACAGCTTTCTTCTAGCTCAATGGGATGCCGATTATCTTTTTCTTTATCGGCTTAGACCCCAGGGGAGACAAATCTGTATATTTTAGGAAGGGGCATGTATTTCCTTGGTGAGTGAAATAAAACCAAAGGGATAATCTTAGCAAATTATGAGTGCTCACTTATCCTGCTCGGGATAAAAGAAAGGTTGGTTTTCCTTCCAGAGCAGTTACTGATCTGTCCAAGCCATTGAAGAATAATTGAACCAGCAACAATCATTTTCATGCAGTATCTACTAATTATGCTGTACCATAAACACTGTCTGTTTTCACACATGCCTGTAGCTAAAACTGGATCATCACACCCCCAAGGGTGCCGTGAGAGTTTCTGACAACACCCAGGTTCAGAAGATCGCACCCCGAAAAGTGGGGGCCAATGTGATATTTTTCCATTCCCGTCTGTGCCCTAAACCTCATCTCCTATATTCTGAAACTTCTGCTTTTTTCCCAATTCAAGTCCTCCATTAACATTCTTTCCTGTTATCAATCTCATAAGGTATTTCGAAACAGACCAGTTCCCTTAAAAGAGTCATGTATTTTTTTAATCTTAGTCAGCAAGCTCCCAGAGAGTGGGTCGGAAAGGCCCCACAAACCCTGCCTGACTCAATCTATTTAGGCCTCCTCCGTGTTTCTCTCTCAGACAAGGGAGTTGGATTATGGGTCAGTTAGGATTAGGCTCACCTATAACAGAGACCAACGTGACAGCGGCTTAAATTAAACCTGGAGCTATTTCTGTTCCCCGTAGGGAAGCGCGGTGGTATAGAGTACGGGGCTGGTCCAGGACCTCCGTGCTCGTCAAGGACTCAGGATCCTTCTATGTCGTGGCTCTGCCAGCCTCCAAACGTGAACTTTCACCTCCTGGTCTAAGATCCAGCCAGCGAGCCTACATCTCTGCCATTGGTGGGAAAGGGCATGTTCCCTCGCTGGAGTGGTGCCACCAGAAGTTGCACCCAACAATCCCACTCACGGGGCACTGGATAGTCACAAGGGAGTCTGGGAAACAGAATGTTTATCCTGAGAAGCCATGGATGAGCCGAACATTGGGGATTGTTTTATCATGAAGGAAAGGGAGGGCAGAGGAAAGGAAAGAGCTATCTGTCCCTACCGCAGATGGGATTGGTGGTTTCTACACCATGCCCTCCAAGTCCTAGGGTTTTGGGGTATTGCATAGGGGCTCCTATGGGTTTGGGGGGAATGTGGATGAATTAGCATAGGATCACAGACGACATCTCAAAATCAGCACATGATTTTGGGACAGAGTGTATGGATGCCTGTTTTTGAAGTACAGTTCTATTAGGGCATCTCTGGTGGGTGGCAGTGGTCTGGACCGAGAGCCACTGGCAGTTGACTGGTAAGAATTTCAGGGTCCCAGGGCAAAGGGTCCCAGGGGAAAGAATTTCCAGTCCTGAGTTGGGCAAGGGGAAATCTGCATGAGGAGCAGGATGCCAATCCTGGACAAGGTCACACTGAGCTGGCGTTAGACCAGATTTCAACATCAACCACATCATACGGCCCTAACAGAGGCTCCAGGAGCTGATAGATACCTGGGCCCTGAAATGGGACTGATAAGATTCTGTACTTTTCTCTCTGAGTGAGTTGTGATCTGAGTGGTAATCACAGCAGAGTTTCTCAACCTTGTGTCATTGACACCGTGGGCCGATGACTGTTTTATGTATGGCTGTGATGTGTCTTGTAGGGTGTTGAATAGCATCCCCGGCCCCTGCTCAACAAATGCCGGTCGTATTCTTCTCATTGCAAAAACTGAACATGCCCCCAGACACTGCCAAATAAATGTGTCCCCTGGGTGCAAAATCACCCACAGGTGTGAACCACTGGGTTAGAACCTAGGTAATGGTGCCCATTTTTGTATCTTGCTAATGCTTGTACAATTCAGTACCAATTCTTTCATAAGTTTTATGGACTACATACCAAAGTCCTTAGTAAGTTCAGGACTTTGACTTCATAATCCCATTTCTTGGGCTCTGCCCAGAGGAAACAATCTGTAAGAGAACTTCTGTCTAAAGATGTCCTTTGCGGTACTGTTTTTGATAGACAAAAGTTGCAAACTACCAAAGATATTAGATAATAGGGGAGAGTTAGGTAAACCATGGTAGATCCATGCACCCACTCAAATGTGTTCACGAGTTCAAAATAACATGGGAAAATACTTAGGAGATAATGGTAAGTGAAGAAATAAAAAAAAAACTACCAAAAAAAAGAAAAAGACAAAAAAAAATCACTAAAATGGTAGACTCTGGGGAGTGGGATTAGGCATGGTTTTTTTTCTCTCCTTCCTTTCATAGTCCCATAGTTTCCAAAATTTCTAAGCTCAATACAAATGGCTTTATGTCAAACTGCAAAGCAAAACTTTTTAAAACCCTAATTTAAAAAAAAAAAAATTGGTGCTCAAAGGAGGAAAGCTGTGCCCAGAGGAATCCTGGGAGAACAGTGCCTGTCCTGGAGCATCTGTAGATCCTTACGGGCATTCGGGAGAGGGGCCCAACAGTTGTCCCTTCCTCACTGCACAGCGTGGCGACTGTCGCGCCACCTGATCCTGGCGCCTGGGCCACAACCTGCTGCTCCCGGAATCCCTATTAAAGGCTCTCATAGGCTGGGTGGAAGGGCGCTCCACCACCTATGAGAAGGCTGGACTCCAGATGCCGTCAAATAGGAGCCTCTGATATTAGATGGTGAAAAACGGGGCCAATCAGATCCCGTCTCAGGAAGTGTGTGCAAAATAACTCCCGGAGTAGGTGCCTCTGCCCGCGCCTGCGTGGTGAAGTAGAGCCAGGCCACAGAGCATCGGTGGGTCCTAAGCACTGAGACCTATTACAGCGGTTCCTCCAGGAGGCCACAGAGATGGATTTCCGTCCTCCTTCACGTTCTTACAGGAAGCGTGTAGAAAAGATCTAGGCGGAGTGGGACTCAGAGTCTAATGAGGCTCGCCTCCCTTCCGCCGTGTGTAGTAGACTGCCCTGGGCGGTAGAACCCTCCCGCCCACCCTAGTGGCCCCAAAGGCCGATGCACAGAGTAGTGGCATGGGAAACCTGTTACATTCCAGACCCCTGGCTTCCCTCCAGGTGATGTAGTAGTCTGGAGGGGGGGGGGGGGGGCGGGGCTCAGGACTTTGCATTTCAGAGCTCCCAGGTAATTCTGAAGCCTAATCTGGTTTTTGGAACCATTGTCTTACCCATCACTGGAAAAACTACACCCTCATGCTGTAACTTGAAATAATCTTTGACCGTATGACTGTTCCTCCAAAAATTAAACGTAGGGTCCAGCCATTCCACTCCTGGGAATATGCACAAAGGAACTGAAAACAAGGACGCAGACAGATCTCTGTAGTACGTGTTCAGAGCAGCATTATTGACAAGAGCTGACAGATGGGAGCGCCCAAGTGGCCATCGCTGATGAGTGGATAAACAACTATATATATATATATATATATATATATATATATATATATATATGTATATATGTGACATCCTTAAAAAGGAGTGAAATTCTGATCAATGCTACATTGTGAATGAGCCTGGAAGGTATTATGCTAAGTGAAATAAGCCTGGCAAGAAAATACAAATATTGTATGGGTTCACTCGTATGAGATTCCTAGAGTGGGCACTCTAACAGGGACAGAATGTGGAGTGGGGGTGGCGGAAGGCTGAGGGGAGGGGAGAATGGGAAATTACTGTTTATTGAGTACAGAGATCAGTTGGGAAAAGGAGAAGGTTGTGGACGTAGATGCTGGTGGTGGTTGTAAAACAATGTGAATCTACTTAATGCCAGTAAACTATACACTTAAAAATGATTACGATGGTAAATTTTATGATTATGTATATGTTACCAGACACACACAACCGCAACAAACCAGTTGAGTAACAATAGCAACCACCAAAACAAGCAAAGCGATTCTTTCTAGCAAGGGAAGGAGCCCCCTCAAATCATAGCCAAGAAAAGAACTTTTCTCCTTTTGTCTTTTTGTACAAAAACATTGTCAGAGACCAAAATCTTTAGAAAAAAATTAATTCAGAACAAGCTGCTTTTATCAGATCAGGGTCCCTTATCGTAAAATAAACAAAGAGAAACAGGAAGTGGGAGACTAAAATAAATCTTCTGTTTGGGGGTGTGCTGACTTCCTCTCCTATAAACATAATTTTTCTTTGATGTTCAGATGGATTCGGTGACTCGGGGGTCTCCTTGTGGTGGGCACCCACAGAGGGGCCCTGTTTCTTGAATCAGCTGGGAAACCCTTCAGGGTGGATGGTCTCATCGACTTGCTCAAGATGCGGGAGGCAGATTGGTGGGGGCCAGTATGACCTAAGATGTCGTGAGTGGGAGGAGGTGAGATTTCACCAATGTGAATGACTATTATTAGGGCAGTAAATTGCTAATCATTGTTTTCTCCGAGGGTGAGACCAAAAAAAAAAAAAAAACCCACAAAGTGATGTGTAAGTTAAGATTAGGTCAGTCCACCCATGGGTGAAAATCCGCAACAATTAGGGGCTTACGTAACACAGAAGTTAATCTCCCCCTCCCGTAAATGAACCCAGAGCTGCGGAGCCCTGGCCTGGGGGGTGTCTTTGTGAGTTTTCAGACACCCAGGGTCCTGTCTCATGCTGCCATCCTCAGCTCCCTGACCAGTTTTGCTCTCAGCCAACACATCTGGCCCAGGAGAAAGAGGAAGGGGTGAAGAGGCCCACTTGTTCCCAAATCAGAAGCTGTGCGTGACACTGCCATTTCTCACCGGCCGAGGCATTTTCTCATGGCCACACCTCGCTGCAGGAGTGGCTGGGAGATGGGCACTTGATTCCTGGGAGCTCTTGGCCCAGCTAAGAAGGGGGAGGCCGGTACCGGGCAGATGACCAGCAAGCCTTGCCATCTGGAGGCTAGGTCAGAAGACGGGACGCAGGGAGTCCCTTTTTAGCACAGGTACCTCTGACCTTCTACATGAGATTCTTCTCGGCCCTCTGGCCCAACCATCCCATTTAATCCGTACAGCCTCCCTGGGTCTGGGTTATTTCCACGTTTATAAACAAAGATACTAAAAGTCCAAGAGGTTAGGTCACTTACCCAAAGCGGCTCCACTGGCCTCTAAAATCTTTGGAATTAGCCCCATGTGGTCCCAAAGCCCCTTTGTCTGTAGCACCAAGAGGGTAAGTAGAGTTGGGCCCAGGGCTGCTTTGTTGGCGCACTGTGGGTCTCTCAGCGCCAGGCGTAGTCCCCTCCAAACACACAGGTCTTCCTGCCTCCCAAGGCTGCGTGGGGGAGGAGCCCAGGGGCTGGTCGACTGGCAAATAGCACACATCACCCCGACCCTCCTTTTCCCAGGGGGGCTTGCAGCTGCAGGCTGGGCAGCTGTTTTCACTTGCTCGGTGTTTGAGCTGATGCTAGCAATCAGGAGCAGGCTCATCCAAGGGGTGACTGCTGTACCTCTTTTGTTGAGGACATGCGTGTGCGGGGAGGGTGGGAGGGTGCCTACGCAGACCTCATAGGGCCGGAGACAACAGCAGCATCGACCCAGAGGCACCCCTCCGAGGCGGAGGCAGTCGGGACTGGGGAACGCAAGAAAGCTACCAACGAACCGCCTTTGGCTGCCTCTGTCCTCTCCCCATGCTTCCGTGTCTTCCTCTCATATTTTTGAAGAACTCTCCTAGGGATTAGGAAATTTAGTGCTGAAGTTGTTGAGCATGAGGAATAAGCCAAGAAGAGTAACTATTGAGAAAAAGCTGGTGGCCTGGGAACGGCCCGCTCCACCCCCAACTCCGGCAGGAGGGTCCTTCTCCTTAGGGAGACGACTGGGTGCAGCCTGGGAGCTGGGAGGGGCACAGGGGTCTCTGCATAGCTGTGCGGGGGCCACAGAGGCTGCTCCTCAGCTCCCCGGCGGGCTCGTTCCCTGAGAGGGTGGGGCCGACTTTTCTACAGACACAGCTGCCCTGGGAGAGCACAGACCCCGCACCTCCACCGCTCTGCCTCCTGGCCACGGCACACGATCCCTCTGGAAAGCTTTAATTTCTGTTTTAAAATAACTTTTCAACCAACGTCCCCCCATAAAAGTAAATGCGTGTTTATTATTTAAAAGTTTAGAAAATAGAGATAATGAAAAGGAAAGAAAAATTGTTATTCTCTTACCCAGAGAGAACAGAGACCTAACTATCCACATATTTCTCTAAGCACATATACGTGTATGTCCCCATGTACATGCATGTGTGTTTACATGTATATGCATGTATGTTTGCATATCTATGCATGTATGTATTCACAGCTTTTGAAAAGAACAGGATCAGACTCTTTTATAACTAGCTTTTTGCCACTTAGCAACACATCACGGATTTTCTTTATTTTTTTTTGGTTCTTGTTTTTAAAGTGTTTGTTTATTTTAAAGATTTTATTTTTTTAAAGATTTTATTTATTTATTTTTAGAGAGGGAAGGGAGGGAGAAAGAGAGAGAGAGAGAAACATCAATGTGTGGTTGCTGGGGGTTATGGCCTGCAACCCAGGCATGTACCCTGACTGGGAATCGAACCTGCGACACTTTGGTTCGCAGCCCACGCTCAATCCACTGAGCTACGCCAGCCAGGGCTATCATGGATTTTCTATGTTAGTAAATACACGTCTGCACTGTCGTTCTTAATGACAAGGTTTTCCATGGCACCATCATTTTAAAAGTCCACTGTCGTTGAGCAGTGAGATTAGTTCATTGCCCCATTTTTGAAAAAAAGTATTCCAGTGATGATCTTAGGACACATCCTGGATCATTTCCTTGTAATAAACTCTTAGGAGTGGGATGCTGGGCAAATGGTGTGCAAACTCTTAGGGTTTTTAAAATATATACGGCCAGACTCATTTGTAGAAAATTTGTAATGACTTCCATTCTTAGCTACCGTGTCTGAGAGGACTCCTATATTCTAGTTTATCCTAGAATCTAAGTTTTCTGGGAAGTTCTGGAAAGCCTGTGACAGTCTGTACTCTTCTGGGAAAGACCCACGCTGTCCTCCACAGAAAGCTTTCTTGCCACGCAAACTCCTTCTGAGGACTCAGGCCCAAAGGCTGCCCCAACAGGAGCCAAAACAGACCCGAGTTCGGTTACATCTGTGTCTCAGAACATCCTGCCCTTCCCGTCAGCCTCTGAACACACATCTGGCCCGACGACTCTGTTCTGCGTGACCTAGGCTGGAGGCATCGCTGACCTACATAGAGCACACCTCTGATCTCATTGGCTGGTGGCCTTCCGAACCATCTGGTCCTGGCCGAACAGGTTACCCACGCGGTCAGAATCTTCATCACTCCCCTGGCCACCTTCTTGCTAGTTTCCTAACCAAAATATATATATATATATATATATATATATATATATATATTTCCTACCTCTCACTTTGCACTAAAAAGAGGGTATCTTTTGCGTATTTTTGCCTGATAGCCAAGCAGCTTATTATTTTTAAACCGTGGCAACCCTACAGATTCTACCACAGCTCCCTGAAAGTCCCAGGAGACAGAGGGGGAAAAACAGAAGGGGAGAAGGAATGGGTTCTCCTGCCCACGAGGAGGTGGGCCTGCGGAGGTGCCCCTGCATGTTATCTCACTTAGGTTAATATCTTAAATATTTGTGGTTGCGGGGAAATGCCAACTATCTGCAAAACTGAGGCTCTGTTCTTGGCTACGAGTGCTCCTTTCCAGTCCCTAGAGCTAAAGCAGATTGCTCTTCCAGGCGTGTGAGCTATTTTTATCTGTAACGCCACGGAGGGCGCACACCTGCGTGCTCGTCCATCTCCGTGCCCGGGCCCTGGGGTCGCTGTGCTGAGGGCAGAGCTGGGAGACGGTGGGCTCGGTGTTTCTGCACCTGTGTGCAGGTGTTAGCCGTGGGGTGAGGGTAGCTACCTTCCCTCGTAGTTACCCATGTCTCATGATATTTTGGAATCTTAAAATCAGTCACATGAAACAAAACAGGCCTATTTTTAGAACCTGCTATTGTTAATTATGTTGTTTTGGTCTGAACTGTTTTGACTCGGGCATTGAAATATGTAATCATGCAGATCACCCTTATCGAGGGTCCTCTGGGGATAAAGCCCTCTGCTGGGTGCCGTGGGAAGCGTCAAGACAGCCCCCCTCGTCCAGCCAGCTGTCACGCAGGTGTCCCTTCCCTTTGCACGGCCTCAGTTTCTGCAGCTTTCAAACAAGGCCCCTGGGCTTCCTGTCCACGGGGCACCGACTCCCCTGCACATGTGGGCTCCTCACGGCGGGGGGCAGGTGCTGCTCAGGCGCCAGCTGGCATCCGTGACACAGGTCGGGAGACACGTGGCTCACTCCGGAAGGGAAGCAGGTCAGAGCTGCGTGGAACTGCCTGCCCCGGCCACGCACGCAAGCCCTGGTACGCCTGCCACTGCTGAGGCCTCCCCCACCAAAGGTGTCTGTGTGATCCAGCACCTCCCACAATGGGTTGTTATAGGGGGCCCTACATTAAAAAGTTTTATTATGCAAAATTTCAAAACCACACAATATAGACAGCAGAGCGTGATGAAAGCTCAGGCTCCAACCACTTGAACCCTGCCCGTTACTGCCTGACCCTGTGGATCCCAGGCATCATGTCGTTTCGCCCATAGATACTTCAGGGCTGATTTGTGATTGTAAAGGCCTTTTAGAAATACAACCACCATGCCATTATCCAGCAAAATTAAGTTATCCCTAATATTAGGTTACTTCTCTTCAAGATGTCTCTTTAGGGCTATTGCGTTCAAGTCAGCATTCAAACAAGGCTCACACATTTCTTTTGATGGTCCTTACCTTCAAGGTCGCTTTTTATTTTTTAACAGTTCCCACTCCTTTCTGTGTCATTGCTTTGTTAAACACACTAGTCATTCGTCTCATAGAATGTCCCACATTCTGGGTGGGGTTAATTGATTATTTTGATTGCTAATTGATTTGTTCCTTAGTCCTCTAAATTTCCCATAAACTGGTAAGAGAGCTAGAGGCTTATTTAGGTTTAGGATGATACACACACACACACACACACACACATATTTTTTTAAGGCAAGTCTGTGTCAGAGTTGATGCGGTGTACTTGACATTGTACCAGCTCAGGGAGCACAGGCGTCTGAGAATCCACCCCGCCTTCACGGGTAGACCAGTGAGCCCAGCGCCTGTCACCATTCCCACTAAGATTTTCAGCATCCAAACGTGATTGTTTCCTAAACCTATTATTTCATTAAGTGCTACAAATGGAATTCTATGGTACCTTCCACATGTATTGGTGCAAATTCTTGCACAAAGCAGAAATTTTCTCAGCAACCATTTGGCTACCCAGAAGCACTCACGCAGGCAGCAAAGGTAGAAGGAATGCTGGTATGATCCCTTTATTCAGCACTTTTTGAAGTAATGAGTTGAAGCACTACAACCTGTAGCGGAGACACGTGATCTTTTCCTTTTAAAAAAAATATCATTTTGAATTCATGAACTTGTATACATTTGATGTGTTTCAATCCACTGCTCCATCATTCTTTTTTGTTGCTGAATTCTTCACATCTTCTGCCAGTGGAACACCTTCAAGTTGACCCCGAGGCCCTTGGACACGGCCCCCTGAGCTCTTTGCTGACTCTCAGCCTGTCTGAGTTTGTTTTATTTTTCTGGCATAAGATGGCCTGGGCTCACCCTGCACATTTCCTCCCCTCCCCTCTGCAAGAATCAGTCATTTCTCTAAGTTGTTCCATTCTTATATTGGAAAATGGTATTTAGAGACCAAAATCTGGGCACCTAGAGGTGCTTATCACCACCAGAGCTACAAATATTTTTAAGGGGGAAAAATTATAATATTTTATATTATTTCCTATTCAACTTTCAAATTACAGGTTTTTACTTAACTTTTAAAATGTCATGCCTGTTTCTTTTTTCTCTTATACTGAATATTCCTAGTAAAACTAATGTGATTATTTTATGCCTATGAAATGCCTATAATAATTTCATAATATCTATTCCAATAAGCAGCTAAGTGTGCATATATTCACTTTCCTCCCATTCTTAACAAAAGGTGCTTAACAATTGCCACGGCCAGTTTGGGGTGGAGGTCCCTGAGTGGGGGCGACAGGAGATTAAGAAAGACACAACAAAGCACAGTTTAAGGAGAAGCGGGGGCCAGGTGGGGCATTGTCCTCTGATGGAGAGACAGTGACTCTGAACGTGGTCTCCGAGTTTGTTTTACAGGGGTCGGTCAGATAAAGCTCAAGGCTGCAGGCAAAGATTGTTCTGTTCCCAGGCTATCTAAACAATAAATAACTCTTCTGCAAAGGTTACAGCCGCATTCAGCTGAAGCTCGTGGTTCCCTTCTCAAACCCCGAGGGTTCCGCTGTCGTCAGCTGCTGGCTTGATTCGCTTTGCAGATGCGAGCAGTCAAGTGCGGCTTTGCCAAGCACTTGACCTGAGTGTCTGGCGTCAGCCTTCACCATCCTCCACAACAATAATGCTAGACCCACTGTTCTCCCTCCTTCTTTTCACTTTAGACTTATCCTGGAGATCACTCCATATCAGTACATACAAATTATTCTTATTGCTGCATAGAACTTCAATAAATAATCTACTACAATGTATTCAGCCAGTCTCCTACTCTGTGGTTATTTGGTTAATGCAGGTGTCCCCCAGTTCTAAGACTGCATGGCATTTGCTTTTATTTCCCTCTGTATCTCCTGTTCTTAGCACGGTGCCTGGGACACAGCAGATGCCCGGTAAGCGGGTATGGGAGGAACGGATGCCTGGATGTGTGAAGGTCCCTTCCAGCCCTGAACTTCCGGTCTCCTTTGACCCAGGCACAACTCAGTGAGTGACGATCCAGAGTGCCACCCTTGTTTTCATGTCAAACCAACAATCCAGCTGCTGGGTGGCGTCTGAGGATGGGAGGGCTGTAGTAAATTGGATTATCAGCCACAGGTCACCACTCCCCAGAATAAGAGAGTTGTACGTGTACACTCTTGGCCAATTAACTGTGTAGTGCCCTCCCACTGCGGGCAAAGTACACTGCCCCACCCACTGATGTGGGGCGTGGCCAGGCAACCCATTTTGGCCCATGGAATGTCAGTGGATGTGAAATGAGCAGAGAACTGGTTGGGTTTGGGCTTTTGTGCCTCCTGCATCAACGGCAGGAAAAGCCTGGCCTGAATAATCACTGTAGAGTCAATTCTAGCCAGCCCGTAGTGTGAAACAGAGCCACCCACCTGAGCCTGCACCGCATCAACCACACGGCAGTCCGCTTGAACTGGCCCATGAACTTGGGAATAAATGCTCACTGCCAACAGCCATCGACTTTTGGGGAAGTTTGCTAAGCAGCATTGTTCAGGCAATTGCTGACTGATGCTGACCAATGAATACAAATTCTAGGTTAGTAAAGCCTCGCTCGATGTTGGACTATTCAAAGAGTCACTCTTAGCACATTCTCCGCCTTGCAGAGAAGTTCCATCTCCCACAACTGAGTTCTTAGTTCTTGCCAGACACGGTGTTAAGATGAATTTGACAGTGTCAGTGAACTCTGACATTGGAGAAGTGGAGGCTCTGGGAGGTTAAGAAAGTCACCTCGACAAGAAGCAGAGGAGATGAGCTTTGGGCCTTCTCAATACAACTCCATAATCCACACTCTCAGCCACGCTCCATCCTATACAGGAAGGGCGGGTGCGCCACTTTTGTGCTTTTCCGGTCCCCACCACCCACCCTTTTCCAGCACCGAAGATGGTAGTTGGAGGTCAGATCATGCAGTTTGAGGAGGAAGACAGACGGCACTTTCAAGCCAATAGGAGGTCGAGTTGGCTTGGGCGTGCCTCGTCTTCCATCCCGGGCTATGGCCTGAGATGTAAGAGGTGCTGTGCACGTTCCCCTCCATTTAAGAGTAACCCGTGTGTGAGTCTAGCAGCTGACAAGGGCGTGGACCCGAGCAATGACTTCAGGAAGGAAGGATCAGCAGCAACGCTTACGGTCACTTGAATACAGTGACTAAGGGCCTATAAATGACTTGTGGGAGGCTCCCCCGTGATGCAGTGGCTGAGCTGGCACTTGAATGCGTGTCACCGGAATGCCAAGTGTCTTCCCCCATGACTCCGCCCTCCCCACAAGGTTCACTTCCAAGAATCAGGAGGCCCTTGGGCAACACCTTCTTCAGGGCCCCATGAGTCCTGTTTCCAAGAACTCAGTGGAGAACTCCAGCTGCACTTGCTTTGTCTGGGGTCAGGGTCCTGTGGGAAAGGGTCGGCTCGGTCTTCAGAGGGGGACCAAGTTTTTTGTGAGGCCTCCCTGTGCCGCTGTAATGAATAAAGGCATTTGTACGGCCCGGGGTGGGGGGGCCTCCTTGGGACACGTTCCTTGTTGTTTTGTTGTTGATGCGGTTTGTGGTTTTGCCTTTTGAAACTGAAAATCATATCTTCTTCCATTCCAGGTGCCATGCGTGCTCCTTTTGAGAATATTAGAAAATTAGAGAAAAGCAAAAAGAGGAAAAGAGCACTAGTCAGGGCCCCGGCCACCCCCGAGTCACAGTGAGTGCTTAACGGGTTTCCTTACATCTTCTCGCCTCCTGAGCTTCTCCAGCCCCCTGAGCCTGCTCTGCACCTGGAGGCCCTTCTGCAACCTGTGAGCTCTGCTACGGCTGCGTGTCTCTACCCGGGAGGCCTGGCGGAAGAAAGGACGGTGTGGTGGGGGAACTTCTTCCCCTGGCTTCCTCGCTGCAAGGTCCCCTCTGCTGAAGGTCACTGCTCTTCTCAGGACCCCGGGGCCTACCGAGACATTCATTCCTGCGTCTCCAAGGCTCCAGCAGCTGCCCCTGGTCCCCTTCCTTGGGGCCCAGGAGTGGCGAGGCCCCAGCTACCGCACTGTTGTTGTGTCCCCACCCATTCCCACGTGTGTAAGTGGTTCCTCCCCGGGTCATCCTGGTGCAAGGATGCCATCTGTTTCCTGTTGGGAGCCTGACTGATTCACCTTCTGACTCACTGACATTTTGAGGCCTTTCCCCTGAAGCTCCCATTGCCATGACATTTTCCGAGGTTTCCAAAGCAACGTGTGAAATGGTGCCTGGAATAAACCTGGAGGTCCTGGAGGAGACGGCATTTAATTTCTGGCCTCCTCCCTGTCTCCCACGGCCCCGCACAGAGCCCATGCCCAGGGGGCGTGATGCTCAAGCTTGCACACCCGCACCTGCTTCCGAGCGCCCCCCCAGCTCCTCCTGCTCCTACACCGCCATCACAGCCCCTCCTCTGGCTGCCAGAATCACCTCCGTGAGGTCTCACCTGGAAAGGAAGTCATGGGGAGGAGGAAGGAGATGTGGCTGGCTCACCCAAGGCCTTTGCAGGTAATGACTCCTCAGACCCCCACTCACTTCCAGGCTGGGCCCTACCTGCCCCTCTTGTCTCGGCTTTGCTGAGGCCTCCCCTGAGAACCTTTCTGTGAGCCCCGCACGCCAGTTAGGGCCCCTCCCTCACGACTCTCATCACGATGTGCTCTAACGCTCCTCACGAGGCTGTGAGGCCAGGAACTGTGTCCTGCGCATGCGTCACCTGCCCTGCACCTGGCACGTGACAAGCACTCCATGCACAACACGTGTTGCCTCTTGTACCTTTGGGACGCCCTCCAGTATCCGTCTCCCCATCGGACCCGGTTTGAAGGACTGTTTCCAGTTGGAAGAGACCTTGACTCAAATCAGCCGGCCACCCTTCCTTGAATATGGTAGACACGAGATTCCACTTCCCCATCCCCGGGAGCATGATGGGATGTCGCCCCAGACGGGTGTGTTTGTGGGAGCTGGGGACCTTCATCAGAGCCTCTGTGGGGACGGGGAAGTGGGATGATGCAGAGGAATATAGAGGCAGGGCCAGAGGCATGGGAAAAAACTCTCTATCCCATTTTCCCCGCAAAAGCCAGGCAGGTCAGAAAAACCTCGATGCTGCTGCTGGTCATAGGAAGATAAACTTCAGGTGCAAATTCAAACTTCTGGGGTCACTTCTGAATGTATCGTATTTAACCTTACTTCCTAGTGTCAGTCAGGGGATCTCTGTGCTTTGGCGACATACTTAACACCCCTCTTTGGAAGGAAACTAGGAATACCTCTACTTGCATATCCGCTTTGGGGGAACTAAGAGAGCTGTGATTTGAGGAGAGGATCCCACAGACTGGGATGGCCACTGGGAGAGAGTCTCCTCAATGGTACCTTCTGCTATTATTTTAACTTTTGAATCATCGAAATGTATAACCTATTAAAAATAAAATTGCATGAAAAATAAAACATTCCCTGAGAAGAGCCATCGTCCTCAAACTTTTTTTTTTACTCTGCTCACTTAGGTGGGGCAAAGACCTCATGGGCATCTATTCTACCCTTGACCCTCTCCAAGGGGGAAAACGGGGAGACTTGTTTATAATAACAAAGTGTCCGTAGATGAGCGGCTTGTTTTTTGGTGGGGGAGGGGGGGAGGGGTGGCATTGTGTCAACATTTGCTTTTGCGATAGAGGCTTTGAGGAGCCCTATCTGAACCACAAGTGCACATGTCTTCCAATCTGCTACTGGGAAATGGCAGGGCCCCAGGACTGACGGGTAGACACAGAATCCTCGCCGCTGCACAGGAGGCCGGTAATCTGCAGCCGAGCCCAGGGAGGACACAGCAGCAGCGACTGAGGAAAGAGATACCAGACTTGCTCCTCCCCCGAGTGGGCGGGCCTTCTGGCCGCCCCGCCCCCGGCTGTGCCGGTACTGCAGGAGCTCTGCGCGCTGCCGCCTGTTGCGTGGATGACAGAATTCTGGGTAGAACACGGAGTAGAAGTATTCTGGTCAAATCACACACCCATTCTGGTTCACAAATTCCAAATCCAGTCATTCTTAATTTAGCGTAATATGCTACGGGTAAGAAGCGATTAGTTCCCCATAAATGATGGCAGGAGGACGCTTGGCGTTCACCAAAGGAGCGGAAGAAAGGGCTCGCAGCTTTGGAGAGCAATTTGCCTCCGTCAGGAGGGCTCCTGCACCCCGCCGGCACCCACCAGGGGCATCCGAGCCCACGTCCAAATGGCCGCTGGAATCACTGTACTGGCGGACATGTGTGAAGCTACTTGAATTGGAGATGGCCGAAGTCCTAGAGAACTTGGCCTCTGTGATGGAAAAGATCACTCATCGTAATCACGCGTTTTGCCGATGGAAAGCAACCCGTGAAAGGAGGAGGGTCCTTCTGACATACCCGCTTTGGCCCGTGGGATGACTTTTCTAGAAAGAACTTGCCAGGGGAGCTGCGAACACGGGGGAAATCTTTACACCAGGAGCTTTAAACGCTGCCAGTAACGAGCAGCTCGACCCCTTCCTTCCACTTCTAACCACAGCCAAGCTTTCCCTGGCCAGGACGGTGGCGCATTTGAGGCGATGGTTTGAGACCTTCTTGCTTCGCTGTGCTCTGGTCCTCTCAGCCCCCTGGTTCTGGGATCCTGCCGGCACGTGCCCCGAGTCTTCCCGTCTCTTGGGTCTAATTCCACACCGCCCGCTGGACTCCGGGACCCTCCTGGGCTTCCCCAGCTCGGGTGACCTCATGCTATCATTTGTCACATGTCCCCCTCTCTTGTTCTCCCTGTACCTGTGTATTTCAGGCACCCGCTCACCTGACCCACCTCCAGCTCCACCTCCAGCTCCGGGGGAACCAGAGCAGAGGTGGGATGCAGTAAAATGAAATCCTCAGGCTCTTAAAATCCAACATCTCTGTTCCCTGGCCTGCCGGCCTGCCGTAGTTAATCCTCACGCGTGCTTAGGAACCAGTCTGGGTTCAGCTACATGGTTCAGATCTGCGCTTGCCAGAAGCTGAGAATGTGTGTGCATCTAGGGTAGACAGTCAGCTGCTTAAATAATAAATTATTTACCTGTAACTCGGGACAGCCATTGTCCACTACGCTACCCACCTAGACTCCTTCCCTGGAACTCCCTGGGCCTTCCCTTTCACCTTCAATGTCAAGGCAACAGCTGGCCAAGCAGGGGTGGCGGTGGGGGGATGGGGCCCCTGTTCTGTGTACCCTGACCAACAGCCATTCCCATCGGTTGATATCTCCGCCATGCTAGTTGTTAAACATCTTAGATATCAGCCCTACGCAGTCGATCCTCAGCCTTACAGATTTCCATATAAAAATATGAAAACAAAATCCAAAGCCGGACACCTGACTGCTGGGCCAAAAGCTCCCAGCCAGAAGCTTCTTTCCTTCAAAGGCTGCCCCAGAGGCACGAAGGTTGGTTTGCAGCAAGCACACAATTTAGTAAACGTTGCTCTTTGCCAGATCCCCCGGGGCCTTGAAGGTTGGGTGTTAATAAAGCTCCAGTCATTATTAGGCATGTGGTCTATGTAGGTCATTGCCAAGTACAGGCGTGATGGAAAGCAAAGAAAACATTCTAAGCCCAGACAGCCTGTGGGTGAGGAATTGCAGCCCTTTCTCCAAACAGGAAATAAGCCTCAATCTCGTTTTCTCTCTTTTGTCTCCCAGAAGGAGTTGCTTTTTTCACCTGCAAAATAAGGGTCCTGTGAATGACCCCCTTTACCGGGGCCTCGGGGTTTTTGACAAGCAATAAGCCTCTTAGAAGAAAGTGAGGACCCCTACTGGGGGAATGGTATTGGGAGATTCAGCCTCACCCTGTAGCATTCGATCTTCGGTCGCTGTTGTTGTTGGCTCTGTTTTACTTCGAGGCCCAAGATGGAGTGCGACCGACCACACGTGGGAGCGGGAAACAGCCCCAGGAGTTCAAGGTCTCCACTGGGGGAAACAGCAGAGGCGCGCCTCCGCTTCTGCTCGGGCACAGGGTTTTGTGCAGACGCTCACAGGAAGATGACTTGTGTCAAGCTTTCTACTGTTTGGCCCGAGTTCAGGATTGTTCTTTGGGGAGGCCTCTTCCTGAGCGGTAGGGAACACACATGCTTCCCCGGCATCCTGAGAAGGCGTCAGCGTCAGTGCAGGCTGGAGAGGGAGCTGGATGGGCGAGGGAGGGAGGCTGGGCCACGTGTCGGGGGATGCACGGTGGGGCTGGAGGTGTCTGGGGGGTTGCTGGACCCCGATCGAGTCAGAAGCTCCCAGAGAAGGAGGAAGAGCTGGGGCAGGCCCGAGGGGGCCGGTCTGTCTGTGCAGGAAGTTTCCAGGCTGGCCGTGCCCTCTGGACCTGGAGAGGACGGGAAGCCACGGGGAGAGAGAGCAGGAAGAGCCAAAGGCAGGCCAAGCTGGAGGGAGGGGCGGGGCCTCAGGGTTTCTGGGACAGTGGAGCCCGAACCCAGCCATGGGCATTCTCCCTTTTGAAAAAGAAAAACTCAGCTAATGTGTGTTTCCTCCTGTTTTACAGAATATTCAGGGTGGCCCCCTGCAGCCCTAGGCTTGTTTGTGTAAGGCTTTGTAGCCCTTGTAGCACTGCCCCAGAGTTTGACAAGTTCTAACTCATTTATCCCCACGGCGATCAGGAAACTCTGGTGACACCCACTCTACAGCAGGGAAACCGAGGCACGGAAGGGTGCCGCGGCTTGCCTGCGGTGAGGAGGAGCCGGGACTGGGCCCCAGGCAGCCTGGCCTCCAAGTCTGTGCTCTCCTCCCTTGACTTGATTTTTCTTTAAATAGACTCTATTTTTTCCAGAACAGTTTTCGATTTGCAGAAAAATTGAGTGGAGAGTCCGGAGGGTGCCGATGTGTTGTTCCACGTCTGGTTGCCCTTCACAGGAACACCTCGTATTCGCAGGGTGCCTTTGTCACGGTGGGTGAGCTAGTACTGACTCACTGTCATTCGCCAAAGTCCGTGGTTTATCTGGATGGCCTTCGTTTTCCCCTAATGCCTTGTTGCGTTCCAGGATCCCATCCAGAAAGCTCTGCAGGTAGCTCTCACGTCTCCTCGGATTCCTCATGGTTCGGGCAGTCGCTCTGGTTTCCCTCGTCTTCGAGAACCTTGCCGGTTCTGCGGAGCGCTGGTCAGATGTTTCGGGGCATGTCTGCTGATTTTTCTCACGCCTCGGGTGGGGCTCGGCTCGGGCTCGGCTCTTGACCTTCAATGATAGTCCCAATCAGCTCTCCCGAGATCGGTGCACACAGCACGGGACGTCTGTGTTGGTTCTGCCACGAGCTGGCCGAATTCCGCGCTAGGTACTGTTTTCTGACATGTTTGTTTCTGTTCAGAAGGAGGAAGGGACTCCTGTTCTGTAGTTGTGCCGAGTCATCTGGTTCCAATGAAAAGGAATAGTCCTAACCCAGACTCTCCGGCTGGCGGGAGGCCTTCGGTCTGTGCCGGTCTCCGTAGCGCGGGGCTGCGGCCTGCCTTGGGTCTCTCCAGCCCTCTGGCCTGGCCTGTCCATCCCTGTTAAGACTTGCACCCTGGCCCTGGCTGGTGTGGCTCAGTGGATTGAGTGCTGGCCTACAAACCAAAGGTCACTGGTTTGATTCCCAGTCAGGGCACATGCCTGGGTTGCGGGCCAGGTCCTCAGTGGGGGGTGCATGGGAGGCAACCACCCATTGCTGTTTCTCTCTTTCTCCCTCCTGTCCTCTCTCTAAACATAAATAAATAAAATCTTTTTTTTAAATAAACAGACTTGGACCCTGGCACAGAAAAGCACGTAGGGACACTGTCGGGGATTTGGCCCCATGGGGCTTTGTCCTACCCACTCATCCATCATCCAGTTCTTCTTGCCTCCTGGCAGCCAATGCTTCCTCGTGCCTTTGTCACTCACCCGAAAGCCACAGCCCCCATCACGTGCAAGGCCGGCTGCCTCCCGCCCCCGGCCCTGGGCTCCGCCTCTGCCGCTCTCCAAGCCTCCGTGGGGCATCTTCTCAGTTAGCCCCGCACGTGCACAAGGCAGGGGCTGCCCCGGCAGGTGGACCCCCCCATTCCATGTGTCAGACCACACTCTCCTCTGCATCCTCACTCCATCCAGCCTGGGGACACACTCCTTGGATCTTCCCAGGGAGAACGGTAAACACAAAGATGTTTACCCGTGAGAGAAGTGCTTGGGATATGGTCCTGAGATGATAAAAATACACACAACCTTTTAAAACCATGGCAACACGAGAGGCAGGAGTGCTGCACATCACAGTGCCTTTGAACCACAGCTCCAGGCTGCAGGTTCGGAAGTGAAGTTTGTTCAGAAAACAGCTGGAGGGAATGGGGTCCTGCCTTTGTTGTCCCCTGTATCATGCCCGGGCTCAGAGCCTCGCCGAGTCCCAAGCCTGAGGCCCGAGGAGTGTGTGCTGGCTCCGTGAACGCAGGAAGGTAGCGAAGGCGCTTCTCCATCTGCGCTTCTCTCCATCCCGCGCCCTCCTTTCCTTCAGTTCGGACAGACTGTTCACAGCTTCGTGGCTCCGGTTCCCTCCCCGACCTTCTCTGGGGCTTCTGGCCTCAATTCTTCACCTTTTCTGCACCCACGCCCTTTGCCACGTGACTTTGCGGGTCCTCCCACAGGCTTGGGAGGGGCGCGCTGCCCTGCCCTTTGACTCTGGGCTTGGCAGGGGATGTTAGCAGGCGTCACACATACTGTGGTTTGCAGTGTACTCGTGTGACTGGGCGTGCCCTCTCGAGCCTCGGCCGTCCTCGCCGAGGGAAGAGCATGTCCCAGCTGGCTCGCGAGTCCCGGGAGGACGAGGTGTGTGGAACAGACCTGGACCCACACTGCAGCCTGGAACCCAAGCCGGCTGATCCCAGCCAAGATCAGCCAAGCCCCAGACGACCTGCAATGTAGGAACGAGACACAGATGCTGGGTGGGGAGCTCCTGAGCTTCCAAGTGGTTTGGTACCCAGTGATAGCTGAGAGATCTAGAACTCCGCCTTTCCAGTCCCTCTTGGAAATGCACATAGGAGGGAGCTTTGTGGGCAAAGGAGCCTTGACATGAAATCCCGTCCCCGGAGTCTGTTCCTTGCTTCTGTGAGCCTTGCTGGGGATGTCGCAACGCCCGTGACTCACCTCTCCCGGAGAGCATTAATGGGCTGGTAATAACCGTCATTACCCTTCACCTGGGGTTTGTGAGCCGCAGGTGGCTGCAGCTCACAACAAGCCTGCGAGGTGGGTAGACCCGGAGCGCCGTGTTCGTTCTGCAAAGAGAAAATGAAAACCTCAGACAAGGTGGGTGACTCACCAGCACTGAGCAGGAGGCGACCATCTGATGGGAGGATGAGATTAGAGGCTCCCCACCCCTGGGGGAAGAAGTCACGTGTGTGTGGGTGCACACCCTTGGGTGTGTGTTTTAATTTTTATAAGCAGGCAGATAGATGTACGCCAGTGGGAGAAAAATAGGGAAATGAAAAGAACATAAGAAAATGAAGTTCCCATTCTACCTAATAGTATTCTGATTTACTTCTTTTTACTTCTTATAGTGCATGTATATCTGATACATTTTTAAGTTAGGATCATACTGTACATATGAGTATTTCCCATGACACTTAAAGTCTCATTCATCTAAGTATTCTCTATTATTGGAATGTAGCTTGTTTCTAATTTTTTTTTTTACCATTAACAACAATGTTTTGGTGTCCTGGCCAGGTAGCTCAGTTGGTTAGAGTGTCGTCCTGATACACCAAGGTTGTGGGTTCAATCTCCAGTCAGGGCACATATAAGAATCAACCAATGAATGTAAGCCCTGGCTGGCATAGCTCAGTGGATTGAGGGTGGGCTGCAAACCAAAATGTCGCAGGTTCAATTCCCAGCCCGGGCACATTCCTGGGTTGCAGGCCATGGCCCCCAGCAACCACACATTGATGTTTCTTTCTCTCTCTCTCTCTTTCTCCCTCCCTTCCCTCTCTAAAAATAAATAAATAAAATCTTAAAAAAAGAGAATCAACCAATGAATGCATAAATAAGTGAAACAGAAAAAAATTGATCTCTCTCTCATCAATTAAAAAGAAACAATGTTTTGGTGAACATTCTTGTTGGAACAGGACAAGATTTATGCATTTAGTACATGGTACCTGGCACGTTCTCATTGAATGGTAGCCAGTATAAACACTTGTGTAAATCCCCTATGGTTTCCTTAGAATAAACTTCTAGACGAGGTTCTGGGTTAATGAGTTAACCTCTAAAGCGTTTGCACTGCCTGCTGTCCAGTGGCTTTCCAGCAAGGAGCGCCCAGTCTCTGCCACTGAGGACAGCGCTGTGGTTGCCACCCCACAGCCTCCTCGCCGGCACTGAGTATGTTCTTCACGGCAGAGCATTGCTAATTGGATCCAGGAAAAACAGTACTTCGTGGGCACATTTATGATCATCAGCGAGGCTGAACATGCCTGCATAATTATTCACCGTCAGTGACAGGATGACTCGGGGCGGGGCACGGGGGCCTGAGCCAGAAATAATAATGACCAGTTGTCCGTGAATGAGGATCAAAGGTGGGCCCCGCCGCGGGTGCGAGTAGGACTGCCGAGGCGTGGGCGTGGAAGCTGCTGATTGTGTGGACAGGGACTTGTTCCGAGTCCTTCCTTGCTCCATCGCAAGTGCTTTCGAAAGGACAACATTCTGGGGTAGAAGTGGGATTTGGGAGTATCTGTCGGGGGATGGTACTGAGCCGGGGGTGCTGGGCTGTGGAGCCGACCAGCCCGTCAGCGAGAACCCTCATCAGTAGAAGGAGCTGAGAACTCAACCCCCGGTCAGCAGTTCGGGGGGCTGGGGCTGCCGGTGGTGCCTGCACTCCTCCCGTCTCCCCCCCGCCACCCCAGGCCCACACTTGCGGCCCTGAGAGGCTCAGGAGTGTGTTTCGACTCTGCAGCCCCTTCTGCTCCCAGGGAGAAGGCAGGGAGGCGAACTCGAGCTTTCCTGTTTGACTCAGACACCAGACTGGCTGGGCTGGGTTAAGCCCTCGCACACCCCCAGTCTCTGTTCAGCCAGGCCTGGCCCAGACCTTCTCCGTCCCTCCCTGGGTGAGGAGCCCCGCCCCGCCCCGGAGCCTGCGGGTCGCACTGACTGCCCTGCGTTGTCATGTTTCATTCACAGTTCGGACTCCTCTCCCGGATACGAGCTACTGCAGCGTGGAGCTGGAGTTTCGTTATCTTTGTACCTTCCGCAGCTAAGAGTGTGGGAGAGAATGAATGAATGAGTGAATGCCGCTGGTGTATCCAGAAAGCACCTAGAATAGACTAGGGCCTTGGAAACTGGTTGGGAGAAATAGTCCCAGTTCATTCTTTTTTCTTTTTTTTTTTTTTTAAGAGAGGGGAGGGGAAAGAGAAAGAGTGGGAGAGAAACATCAATCGGTTGCCTCTTGCATGCGCCTGACCAGGAACCAAACCTGCAACCCAGGCATGTGCCCTGACCGGGAATCAAACCGGAGACATTTCGCTTTGTGGGAAGATGCCCAACCAACTGAGCCGCACTGGTCAGGGCCCGAGTTCATTCTTCACTGATATGTTTCTTGGTGGAGTTTGATTAGATGAAGAACTTATGACTCGGATATCAGGCCCTGTGGCCAGTTGGGTTTGGGGCACAGACCGCCCGCCCCACACACCCCTGTGCCCCGAAGGTTTTTGCTCCGATTTCACTTTATATGCATATACATTGTTTAACTAAATGTATTGGGGTGACATGGTTGTGAGTTGACTTTACGCGGAGAGCAGGTCCCAGTGGAGGTAGGATGTTTTTCTTTGTCACCGTCTGCCCGGCTTTCTTCTAAGGCAACACTTCTCGAACTCTGGACCAAGTCTCGGAATGGTCTGCAGTGCCTGTGAAGACCCAGAGAGCTGACCTGTGCCCCCGAGTTTCCGCGGCAGCATCTCTAACAGGTGCCCACCTGGTGCTGGTGCTGCTGGCCCGGGCCCGCACTTCGAGAACCACTGGCTGAGAGTTTTCACCTGACCCCTGGGCAAGATGCCAGGTCGACCTCCCCCCAGTCCAAGGAGCTGGGTGTATCCCCCCGGGGCCACGTGCCAGGGCCCAGCTCTGCCCGTCCCCACGTCGGGCTTAGACTGTGTCTCTCCTTGGCCGTCTGCACAGACAGGCGGGACCCTCCCCGTCGGCGTTAAAAGGGCGTAAAAACCACTGCTGCCGGTCTCAGACTTGGTCAGGGCGCCTTCTGGCTTTCCGGGGAAGCGCGTGGAGCGTCAGGGAAGAGAGTTCCACGTCCCGGGAGAACCCTAAGCTCCAGGAGCCAAGCTGTGTATGGGAGGCAGCAGCCAGGCGCCTCGCCTGCCCCCTTCCAGAGGCCGAAGAGAGGGACACCTGGCCGCTGTCTGCGAGGGCTTCCGTGTGCTGTCCACTCGCGCCCAGTGTGGGACGGATCCCACATCCTCTTCCTTACGAGAGCTTTGCAGGGCAGGTGAGACCTGGGCTGAGGTTTGCCCTCCAGCAGCTTCCCCACCACCATTCAAGCGAAGTCCAAACTCCCGACCGTGGCCGGAGCCTGCCTGGCGCTCAGACCAGGTCGCCCAGCTCTCCCACTCACTGGCTCCACGCTGACACGCTGGGCCCCCCGCCGCCCCTCAAACGCCAGCTTGTTCCCCCCTTGAGCTCCACAGTCACTCTGCCCACGAAGTGGGGGTCCCGGGTGGGACACATGGGCAGCACACCTGGCTGGTCAGGCGTCGGCCTTCCAGAGAGCGCTTCCTGTTCACCCTGCCTCCCACCAGTTCCTTCTGTCCCTATCCGTAGAGCACTTGTCACCATCTGACACCACCTCCAGAGTGGAAGCCCCACGAAGGCTGGAACCGTGTCTGCCTTTCCCAGACGTCCCAGCACCCAGGGCCGGCCTGGCACGAGTGTCCATGTTCGATGAAGATTATTGAATGAATGTGTGGCCTCTGCCAGTACGCCATGGAAGGCAGGGACAGGGATCCTTAAATGACACATCCCAGACCGTGGCCCTAGAATGCAGAACCGGGCTCCGGGTTTACTCCCTAACAGCTTGTTCAGATGGGAGGAGCCTGGGCCGCCTATTAAGTCTCCATCCCCACGCCCAGGGCTCTGGACGGGCCCATCAACCCGTGTCGCCCTGACCTGCCTCGCCTGCCACGTCTGTGTTGGCACCCCAAGACCGCGCCAGGCCTCCAGCGCAGTAGCTGCTGGGAAAGTGCTGCGTGGGGACAAGGGTGTGACAACTTCGAGGTTTGGGGATGGTCGCACTTCCTTATGGCTTTAAAATCTGCATGTGGCTCTTAGTTTGAGTTGAGCTTTTCATTCTTGTCATTTAGAAAGATAAAGCTTTGTTTGACTTCTTCGTAAGCTTAAGGCAAGCCCACCACGGCATAATGTCTAAGGGGTTACGTCGGAGAAAGGAATTCTGGAACTTGAGGTCCTGCCCAGGGATCCCCACCTTGGTCATTTCTCTGCCTCCGATGCCCATGGACACAATCGTCTGCTGTCTTCTCGAGGGGGCGGGACTTCTGCTGGGCACTAGGGGGTTGGCATGAGAGTGAAAGAACAGTCCTGGGTCCACACTCCTGGCGCCAGGGACAGCTGAGGAAGGGTGTTGAAGCACAATTTTAGCTGGCTGCAGATTAACAGCTTGATTGGAGAGTCCTAGCTTCCCACGTGGCCTGAAAGAGAATCCCCCATGGTTACCTGGCCTTCCGTTTCTCACCTGGGCAGGAAATGAAAGAAGTCAAGTCCTTCAGGTGAAGCCCTCTGGGGTAGCGTTGCCAAATAAGTCTGGTGAATAAAAAGATAGGATGCCCAGTTTCATCTGAATTTCAGATAAGCAACAAACAATGTTTTAGTATAAGCAGAGCCCATGAGATATTGGAGACCTACTTCTACTAAAGAGCTATTCATCACCCATGTGCCCTCTCTCTTACCTGGCCACCCTGCCTTGAGGGAGGGTCTGTGCTTGCTCTTGAGCCTGGAGGGACAGCAGGACTGTGTGCACGTGTCCGAATCTGTTTTACACAACAAACGAGAAATGTTTTGCTATGAGTCTCCACTCACTCCCATCCCTTTCCCCGCCCTCCCAGCCCCGGCCTGTGGGTCAGGGGCAACAGATGGATGGGGCCTTAAGTAACCATCTGCCTGGGCTGCAGGTGAACTGCCGCCCACACAGCCACGCTCCTTGGAGTCCACAGGGCACGCACCAAAGGTGGGCATGCCAGAAAAATTCTCGGGCCCTAAGACAAACCGGGACAGAAATGTTTTCTAGCTGCTGGGAGCATTTGATTCTTAGATCAAGGGCCCAGGAGACCCAGAACTCTCCTTTCTATCCAGGGCCAAACTCCTGTGTCAGCTTATTTATTGTGGTGTTACTCAATGCCACTCTTATTACTAATAATACCTTGCACTCATGTTGTGCTTTTCATCCAGGGATCTCCAGGCGCTGCGCTGACATTAAGCAGCACGGCGCTGTCACCCCTGGATTATGTAATTATACAGAGCACTTCTTCCAGGTAGAACAAGCTGACCTTCATGGAACAGATCTGGGCAGAAGATGGAAATACTTGGTCCCAACCTGAGCTGGGTGACAGACATGTGAGTACGTGTTCACCGCTCAGCCCTATTACACTGTTAGCCTTCTTCTTAAAAAAAAAAAAAAAAGAAAGAAAGAAAGAAAGAAAAAAAAAGAAAAAAATAGCATTTAGCACAATGACTGGAACCCAGCAGGTTCTCAATAAATGTTTGCTAAGCGAATGAATGAGTGATGAGCAAATGAACCCGGAATTAAGTTTCGGCTCCTTCCTTTGCTGCATTTTCTCATGGGTCCTCTGCAGCTACGCTCAGACCATCCTGCCTTTCTGGGCACAGGGCTGTCCTCGGGCCTCCGCTCCCAGCAGCCCCTGCGTGTCCTTGTTGGAGGTGGACCTACCGGATGCTGGAGCAGCTCTGGCGGCTCATCCTGTAGGCCCCGACCTGCGGCCCTTAACCAATGGCTGAGGAGTGCAGGGGCACATCCCGGTGGGGAGGCTTGGGTGTGACCTCCACACTGTGCCCTAAAGGGCCACGCCAACGTTGACTCCCTGGGGACTCAGCCTAACACCATACCCTCGTTTGTTCCCCTTCCCTTCCCAGCCCTGCCTCCCTGCCCTGCAGGACACTCGACACCGACAACACCTCCCAGTGAGTCACTTTCACTCGAATTTTCTCCCAAGGGCTGCTTGGGGGGACCCAGCTTGAAACCAGAGTATTTTGCTTTCCTGACCGTGGCACGTCTTCCCAATGACGGTGGCGCTTTTTCCTGCACCAGGAAGGGTCTTCTAATAGAAAAAACAGCAGCAGCAGCAGCAGCAGCAACGACAACCAATCGTCCTACGGGATGAGAAGCACTAGAACGCGAGGAACAGTTAGGACTGGACACCCGCTGGGACCAGGATATAGGATTTCAGCCTGGAATTGTCTTGAGCCAGGACGGCACAGCTGCAGATCGCTGCAAAGCGCGTTTCAAATTCTTACGCACACAAGCACGTGGCCCTTCTCAGAGGCTCTCCTGTAAGAGGGCTATCTTCAAACAAACCTCGGCAGGACCCAGGAGTCAAGATCAGCAGTTGCTAAGTAACCGAGGCGGTACCCTGTGAAGGGAGGTCAGGACTAGATCAAGAGGTTCTGGTAGCAAAATGGTGTGTGTGTGGAGAGGGTGCAGGGAAGCTGAGTGCAAGTGAGGGGTCAGGGCCGCATTTCCCCCAAAAGACTTTTAAAGCGTCATTGCTGCATTCCTTGGGGCTTTCTGGTCCCAAGACTTCCCCTTCATAGAGATCAAGTTCAGATGCTGGGAGGGGCTGTCCTTCCTCCCCTTCAAGGGCTTTGGGCGGACGAGATGGAATGGCATTCAATAACCTTCCAGGCTGTACTCTAAGGACAATGGCAGGGCTGGGGTCCCTGTGCGCTCGGAGATTTTATTGGTTTGTTATATTTGAAAGGGCTCTGGTGATATGGCTGTAACCTACTTTGGAGGAAAACATTTATTATTAACATCGGTTTAACACTTAACTTTCTCGGGTGTATGTGGATGACACCGTCGTACATCTGCCTTTTTATAGTGCTTCGCCGAGGAGCACAAGACCTTGTGGCTGACACCTCATAGATCATCAAAATTAAGACCGCCAGGCAGGCAGGAGAAAGTGGGGCGGGGATGGGGTGGGGACAGCGACCGGCCGAGACTCCGACGGTTTCCAAGTTAACTCTCCTTCAGAGAGAGTGCATTTCCATTAAGGAGCAAATCAGTCTTTCTTCTTCTTCTTCTTCTCCTTTTTAAATTATTAATGGAAACCCCTTTGCACTGGGAGTTACTTTCAAATGGAATCTTACACTGGGTATTATACAGCAGCAACATACTTTTACAGAGATTAAAGTTACACACCAAGAATGTAAAGCAGCCTGGGCAAGATCATTGCTACTATTAAAAATGCTCTCGCCACACACTCTGAAGGGCTGTGACCTTCTCTTACCTATAAACAATGATAACCATAATACATTTTAACACCAGTTATAAATTCCGTCTTTGCCTAAGAAAGAGTCATCCCTGATCTACCTGCAGTGTACGAAGAAGATTTATTTAAGCATAATTATGTTTCCTTTAACTAGGAGAATCTAACACCAATTGCAAAGGCAGGCCACCAAGACTGGGTATTATGAGGAAAATGACGTGAAAAGCAACAGGTAAGTCTGGGGAAAAGCACATGCTGTACTTTTAATTTGACACCTACGAGTGATACATCAAGAATGTAAAATTCGCCTCTGTAAAAATAATTTGTTTGCTGTAAAATTGGAAATCATCCTTGGCTATCTCGCACTTCAAGGGTCAGTATATTAGGGTTTCATAGAATCTGTGTGACGCCAGCCCCCTTTGGGAACTAAAAGAGCTCTCTCCACCATGGAATGGATGCAGTGAAAACTGGTTCCATCCAACGCAGCTGGCAAATTACAGACCGAGAAATTGATGCACCGTGACTCCAGGGGCTGAAATGAATCAAGGTGTGGCTGCCAGATGCTCGTGTTTCCTCACCGCACCCCCCATAAAAACATTTCTGTTTATAACTTGCCTTAATAAAGTACAAATTATTGATAAAGGCAATACAAATACTGAACTCATGATGAAAATTCACCGACTGGAACAATAAATGCATCGCATGCACCTGACAGCATTTTAAAAGGAGGGAAACCTGAATCGTGTGATTCTTGCAGGCTCCCGTGGGCCTGGGAAATGCTCTGGACTTACAGACGTCCTCACTGTCCTAGGACAGACTGTCCGTGAGTTCCAGCGGGAAGGGAAGGTTGATGTCACGCTATCCACCAACAGCACGCTCGTCTGTTGATTTCAATGCAATTTATTTCAGCTTGGTGCAGCCGATGGCCCTGCTCATAGAACCTGAAAGACATCTCCTTCTGAGGTGCTCTTCAACAGCTCTGAGTGGTCCTCTTGAGCCATCAGCTCAAGAACTGCCCCCGCCAGGCCTCCCCTATGAAGACTAAAGGGGAGGGGACTGAAGCACATTCCCAGGTAATTCAGGCAACCCGGGAGTGGTGTCCCACTCCCTTGGGAACTGTTGATGGAGGCTCGGCTTTGCTAGATGTCTGTTGCGTTGTAGGTGCAAAAGCCAAATGTTCTGGAGCTGAGATCGTCCAAATTCAGGGTGTCTGAAAATATGTAGGTTGCTCTTAGTCATTGAATGGATGCAATTAGCTAGTTGATGGCTTTCAAAGAAGGAGCAAATTATTCTTAATGTGTAGACATCCTGTTTCCGTGGCAACCCACACCACCTTGAAAGGCATGGTCCGTTGTGGCCAGACATCCAAGTGCTCCTTCCTCCCTGAACTCAGAGATGGGGGTCAGCCAGCCAGGGGGTCAACCTCCAACTGCTTAGCATTCAATACCCCAGCTCCCCCGTGTTAAAGTCGGAGTGAGTCTGGAAACTGGAAGCCAGGACGAGAGCCAGTTCTTCATCTTTCAGAAACACAGACAGTACTGTCATTGTGTCAGAATCCTTGGTGGAGACTTAAAAATGATATCAACAGAAAACCATGAACAAAAGAAGATGATGGTTGATTTTTTTTAAACTGAACTTCCCTCTGAGGTCCAAAGTGCATGTCTGGCACTTTGGGGTCCCTTTGACCCACCTATAAAGGGAGGAGCGAGAGACCGCAGGCTGTGTGGTTTCTCATGCTCTTACTCCCAAGAACCCCACCCTTTCTCACTCAGGTTGGCCAACTGTGGCAACCGGAAGAGAGCCTTTCTTCTGCTCTTCAGCAGAAATCGAGTCTGCCCCCTTGATCTGGGCCCCAAAACGGACTATGCAACCAAGGATCCTGACCTTTATGTCATGAGGGAGTGACCATTATTGGCCCTCAGCCCTGGGACCAGTAGCATTCTTGAAGATGAAAAAGAGAACCTAGAAAAAGAAACCCCCCTGAGAACTGGGTAAGGGGAATCCTTGCCTGCCATTTGGGGAATTCTTGCGTCTTTCCCACCGACAAAGTGGCTGCGGTTCGCTCTATACTGTCAGTAGTTAACTGCCGGGACTCTCTTCCTTCTCTTCTTTTGTCAACCACGTGACATGAACTCCACCCCACGACATTGGCATCCTACATCAAATGCAGGCCCGTTGGTCGCCAAGCAATATGTCTGGGGAGAAACGAAGCATTATTACCCAAAAAGGAGACAGGAGAGGAAAGAGAGCCCGCCCCCTGCTGTCGCTGGTCGCTGAGATGCTCCAGAAGGTGCTGTCTGTCGGGAGATGGAAAGACAGCAGGGCGAGCCTGCTGCGTTCTGGGAAAATGAAAAACAGCCTGGAGAAAAGTGGGAGGCTGTGACAGCCAGAATGACGGACACAGTTGCCTTCGGCCTGGCTCTCCCCCACCGATGGCCTTTCTTCAAGTCCAGTCTGATCCGTAGTGGTCAATGCCTGGCTAAACTTTTGTTACACTTTGTTCTTAACTGCTAACAATTGTGCATTTAAGGTTGTGTCTGCGGAATTGTGTGAAAAACCCAAACTGGGCATCAAAGCACCAACGCAGAAGTCCCTGCGGCAGCTGGGGCTGGGGTTTCTCCCCTTCATGCTCAGAGGGGGAAGACACGCTCCCATCTGACGTAACCCCCACGGGGGTGGCTAGTCAGAGGGTACACGCTACTTGGGAACAAGGGTGACTAGGACTGCTGGCCGTAAAGGAGGCCGAGCAGGAAGAGATTGTCGGGTGACTGATGCACCCGTCGGGCCGATGTAAAACCGCCGGCCATTGTGGCATCCACCGCCTCCTTCTTCCTGGACCTCGTGCAAAGTGCGTATCTCCTGTGCCCTTCCCTCCTCCGGGCACCCCCCAGGCCCTCCACCCCTCCCGTGACCCTGCTGTCCTCTCCTGCCGACACAAACCCCCACGGGGAGTTGTCACTTTCCTGGTCCTGGCTGTCCTTCCTTCCTGCTGACGTGTGCAGGCTGCTGTTCCGGATGCAAAGGCCTTTCCCTTTGACCCAGTGAACCTGCTGGGCGACGCCTTTCCAGGCGGCGGGTGGGGACTGCTTTTTGAGTCACCCTGAGAAAGACGAGGTGCGGGGCGTGGCAGAGGGACACCGTTTCTAAGAATGTGGCGTGGAGGCAGAGCTGGGTCACATGTGCACACACACGTACACACACACTCACACACCCCAAGCCATGCTAAGGCGCAACAGGCGGGCTTCCTGTGCAACACGCCCACACAACTGAGTCCAACGGCAGCCGGGATGAAAAGCTTGCCCAGACCCAGAGCTGCCCTCTCCCAACTTACTGGGATCCAGGGGGACTCCAAGGTCTCCCCCGGTGAACTTCATCCCCACACCATCTTTACAATGTCCCTAACATAGACGGAGAGCAGGATGACAGCTAGTGGAGGGGGAGTTGGAGGTGAGGGGGAGAGGAGACAGAGCAAAAAGGACTCATGGACATGGACAACAGTGTGGTGATTGTCGGTGGGGGACAGGGGTATAAGGGGGCTAAATGGTCATGGAAAAAAGATTACATACACATGCACACACTAAATACATGCATACATACATACACACATAGACTGTCCCTGAGCCCCTTGACATGGGCTTGAGCAAAGGTCACGTGTTAAAGGCCCATGACTTTAAGTGGGAAGTCGTGGCTTCCCAGGTTAAGGGGAAGCCGCCCCCCCATACAGACCCGGATGCACACACAAGGGGAGGGCAGTGGGTGGCTTCCCTCCAGCGGCGTCTTGCCTCCACTGACCCTGAGAAGCAGGTTAGCCTTGTGGTCAGGGGTGTGGACTCAAGGGCCAGACTGCTGATCCCACACGATAGCATATCAAACGTTTGCACCAGTGGCTGGTCATTGTAAGCACTCGAAGTGGCAGCTCCTGGGTCCCCACCCGGGCAGGTAGGGCCGGCTGCATGGGTGTGAGATCTCTGCAGGTATGCGGGGCCTCTGCCCTCAGAAAGGTCCCACTTTGAGTTTAAAGCTTTGCTGTCAGCATCTTGAAATCCACGTTAATGTTATCTTTGACCTTGTGTTCTGGCAGTGAAGTCCGTGAGACAACGAAGCATGCCCATGGGCGGAGACGTGTGGGCCAGATGCCCGCCGTGTGCTGCTCCATCTCACGGGGCATCTGCGGTGCCCTAGGAGCACAGAATTCCAGGGGGCACGCAGCGCAGGAGAATTCAGTGAGACCCAAAGTGAGTCCATGGGAAGCGTGTCACCTGCATGGCTGGCTCGGAAGAGAGGGCGGGAGGGGACACCACCAGGACAGCCTGGAGACGCCATGCTTCTGTTCGGCCATGATTTGCCTTGCATGCAGAGAGCACACAGCAGTGTTCTCAGAGAGGCCCAGAGCCCCACCGTTTCTTCTGCTGCTTCCCTGTGCTAACGGACCACGTGCACAGCGAATGAAGACAGAAAGAAAGGGGAAGAGAGGGCACCCTTCCTTTCTTTTCCTTCCGGTCCTTTTCTCTTCATCAGTAGGGGGAAGGAGAGGGTGTGGGTAGAGGTTGTAGCAAGAAGTGAAATGGGAAGGGTTCTCAGCATCACCTCCGTTGTTCTGGTGGGAGCGAAAGGTACCCGCATGGCGAGTTAGGCAATGGGAATTGTGTCATTTCGGTGACTCCACAGCCGAGGTCAAAGTTCTTCCACATGCATTAAACGCCGTCATGCTATCATATAAAGACAAATGGTAAATGCACGCTTATGAGATTTCTATTCTCTGTCTATTTGTTTTGACGGAGAACAGCATTACACGGCAAATAAAAAACAACTCGACGAGTCAGAAGAAAGGTAAAAGCTTTCTCTGTATTTTCATACCTTCAATGACACTTTGCTTTTTTGAATGAGGGGTCCCATGTTTTCGCTTTGTACCGGGTCCTGTGTGTTACGAGGCGGACCGTGCCCACAAGCTAACTCCATGATGCTACTTCTTGGGAGCCTTTCATTGGGCCCCAGTTCTCCCCCAGCCAGGGCAGGCGGAAGAGAGGGGCTGGGGGTACAGGGGGTGGGGCTGCCAAGATGCTGTCAGCTGGGATCTGACTTCCCAGGGGCACCCAATCCCCCCAGAGGGTCCTCTGAGGCCCCTTGACAACCGATGAACAGTACCGTCACCAGCTGAGAGAATGACACAGTGTCCACCTACCCCCGAAAGGCACTTCAAGCCAGCGGCAGGGAAGACGCGGCCAGAGCCCCCAGGGTGCAGGTGGGCACTGCCAGCCAGGACTCAGGCCTGAGGACCAGCCTGTGCTTTGTTTTGAATGGCAGAAGTAGAGCAGGGCTGACATTTCTCTTCCTGGGATCAAAATCAGACAAATCTCTTTGGCTGACCAGGCAATAAGTGGATAACACCAGGGAATGTCAGTGCAAATTACGGCTCCAGCCTCCTGTCGTCAGCTTTGTGCTGCTTCTTGTCACTTTAATGCGAAGAGACAGCATGAAGCTGATAACAAGCGGGGGAGGGGTGGGGGGTGGATCAGAGGGGCTGGCTGTGTCCGGGACGGAAAAAATGCTCGTTGCAGAGACTGATTCAAGGCAGTAAAAACCCAATGATTTCTTTGATTGCCTGTTGGAAAGGGGTCATTTAAGGGTGTTCGATGCCTGGACAATGCTTCTTAGACACCCACAACACTGAGCAGCTTCTTCATCCATCCATTTACCCATCCACCCACCCATCCACCCACCCACCTAGCTACCCATCCACTTATCCACCCATCTACCCATTCACCTATCTATCCACCTACCCATCCATCCATCCCTCCATCCATCTATCCATCCATCCACCTACCCATCTACAACATACATACGTACATACATACATACATACCCATCCATCCACCCACCTGCCCACCCACCCACCCACCCACCCAGTCACCCATCCTCATCTGCTAACAGGAGCCGGACTGGGCCTCTCAGCACCCTGGACTTCTGAGGGACTCTGGGGTCTTCATCTATTGCTCGCAGCCACTTCCCTAGGGTTGCTTCTGAGAAGTCTGGAAAACTGTTGCGAGAAAACCTTTCTTGTCTTATCAGAAAACACGAGCATTAAGGGCCTTTCCATTTTGTCTAACACAGTCCAGTGAATGATCCAGGGCTTCAGTTCTACTCAGTTAAGGGGCCCTTTCTAAGCTGGTGGGCAAATGTTGCTGTTTTGGGGGCCCCTCAGCTGCGAAATAAGGCCTCCCTTCCAGCCAGCAGGAGAGAGAGGTCTTGCATTTTGTCTGCCGGGGTGGGAGTGTGTCCATCCATCTTGAAGTCTGCAAGGGTCCGCTCCCAGGAACACACAGCCTGCCCGAATCTCCACCCAGGCCGCACATCCAAGGAGCCGGAGCGGCCGGAGCCAGGGTCCTGGCCCTCCTGTGGCTGTGCTGGCCGATCAGCATCTGAAGAATGTTGAGACAAGGGACTAAGACGGAAATTCTCTGGGCCACATCTTGTATATCGTCTTGGGTTGTTCAATGACTTAGTTCTCTGTTGGCTGGAGGCCTAATGGCTCCTGGATGCCCTCTGCCTTTGAACTTGGATGAAATCCCTCCCCATGAGGCGTGGGATCTGGCTTCCCAGGCAGCCGTCAGGGGCTGGATACACCAAGGGATCTGGCTCCCCACGGGGTGACCACGGACCTAGGAGATAGGAGGTGGATGCAGGGGGGATCAATCCCTCCACCCTCCTTTCTCCCATGAACAACCCGGGACCATGATTTCTTCTTACAGCCGCTGCAGAGAAGCCCCTTGCCACGTGAGCCCGGTGTCCCCTCCCCACTCAGGGTGAAAGAGTCACGTGTCCCATGGCATCCGTCGCTCGACTTCTTGTCTCACTTCCTTTGTTCTTCTCACCCCATTGCCTTGGCCTCGTGCTTTCTAACGAAAATGTTAGGACCTCGGTGCCCTCTCGAGTTCTGCGTTCTACGTGGGCAAAGGCAGAAAGTAATGTTTATGCAACACCTGCCGTGGGCCCACAGTTGCTTTGAATATATTCAGGACTATTTATGGAGGCTTGGAAAACTCATTCAGAAGAACAGAAAATGTCTCCAAGGTCACCTGGAAAGTCGGAAGCAGAGGGGGAGTGAGATTGTTGAAAACGGAGAGTGAAAAGCAGCTGGTGAGAAAAAGAAGGAACGAGGAGGGAGGGGGCGGAGTGGAGAAGGGCCAGCGGGTGGGGGGGGGGGGCGCACCTGGTCTCCTGGGGCCAGATGAAGAAAAGGGGGGCTTTGGTATTCCTTTAGTCCTTCGACAAGATTTCAGGCCCCGCCTCGGTCCCCAGATCAGGGAAGACTTCTGTTTTGGAGACTCAGTTTACGCAATGATCTAGCACCTTCTTCAGAGCAGAAGTAACTACAGAGAAAAGGCAGGGCAGCTTTCCCTCCCAGTGTCCTTGCTATGTTTCGCTATATAACAAATTACTCCGACACTTAGTGGTTTGAAACATCAGTGAACAATCATTATCTCTCGCAGATTCCGTGGGTCGGGAACTCGGGAGCAGCCTGGCAGCAGAAACAGCTCCGGCCTCCCACAGAGTTAAGGTCAGATGTCAGCGGGAGCTGCTGTCAGCTGAAGGTCTGACTCGAGCCGGAGGAGCCAATTCCAAGACGTCTCACTCAGAGGGCTCTTACAGGAGACCCAAGTCAATCTCCACCAGGACCTGTTCCCAAGGCCACTTGAGTGTTCTCATGACATGGTGTCCCCTAGAACAAGCTATCCAGGAGACCGATGCCGTGATGCCACGTATGACGTAGCTTCCGAACCCACACACTGGCCTCTCCATCCCATTCCACTGGTGGCCCAGAAAGCCCAGATTCAAGGCAGGCAGAGCATGGGTACGAGGCGAGAACCCCGAGGGAGGAGGAGCATTCTTGGAGGCCAGATCACGGCAGCATCCTGCAACATTGGGGATAGGAGAGTCCTTACCCATTACCTGCTGCAACGACCTCAGTCAGTAGCTGAGAAACCCAAGGGTCAGAGCAACTCACAGCAGGTCCCTCACTGAATCACAGGGCCCATTCCCACTTAATTCAGGGCTCCACAGTGCCGGCAGGAAGCACGTTGCACGGGGCCCTGTGAGAACTGCAGCCTGAGGTCACCCGGCGTCAGCACTCGGGTGAGGGAGTCAGAGGTGATCCTGCAGCTGCTGCGGCCACCGGGGAAGGCAGTGTGGGACTTCCACAAAACTCTAAAAATGGATCCACCTTTTGACCCGGAGACTCCACGGCTGCCATTATACCATGAGAATCCTGAATCACCAATTCAAAAGAACTTAAGTAGCCCTATGTTCATAGCAGCGTTATTTACGATAGCCAAGTTCTGGGAACAGCCTCAGTGCCCAGCAGTCAATGAATGGATCAAAAAACTGCGGTACATTGACACAATGCAATACTATGCAGCAGAAGGAAAGAAGGAGCGCCTACCTTTCACAACAGCATGGGTGGAACTGGAGAGCCTTGTGCTAAGTGTGCTAAGTGAAGTAAACCAGGCGGTGAAAGACAAATGCCATGTGATCTCACCTATAAGTGGAACCTAACCAATAAAACAAACAAATGAGCAAAAAAGAACCAGAAACTTGGAAATAAAGAGCACACTGACACTAACCACGGGGGAGGGGGAGGGGGATAACTGGGGAAAGAAGGGGGAGGGACTAGTGAAGGACCGCGTCTGAATGATCCGTGGACATGAACAACAGGGTGGGGGTTGATGGCGGGAGCGGGGGTCTGGGCGGGGCGGATGAGGGCGAAAGGGGAAAAATGGGGACACCTGTAATAGAAGAACAATGAAATATTTTTTAAAGTAAGCAAGAGCTGATGAATGACTCCATCGCCAAGCCGATGACGGGAATTCTTTCATTTAAAATATGTCTATTGAGTGCTTCCTTCCAGCCTGGCACCGCTCTGGGCACTGGCACACGCGTGAGCAGAAATGTGCCCCTGCCTCACGGGCCTTTCAGTGTGGGGGGAAGACCAGCACGCGATGTGTGGTCCCAACGACCATGGGAATGTGGCAGCCATGGCAGGCGCGCTAAGAGGAGACCGAATCACTGTGAGAACTCGGAGTTCTGAGTCTGCTCCCACCACGGAGCCTTTGCAGAAGTGATGAGTCAATGATCACTTAGCCTGAAAGCGAGTCCCACTGTCAGCGAGAGGACGGATTCTGTGCACAATTTGTTTTCCAGAGATTGTATTTTCCACCCCCAGAAGTTCCATTTGGGTTTTTAAAAATACCTTCTATTTCTCTCATAATTGAGTTCGTGTTTTCTTTGAACATTCGTGAGTGTGTGGTTAAGATTTATAATAGCTATTTTAATATCTTTGCCTGCTCGTTCCATCCTCGCTGCCATTTCTGGGCTTATTGCTACTTTTTTCTCCTGGTTACAAGCCACGTCCCCCTGCTGTTTTGCAAGCCTGGCAATTTTCTACTGGATGCCAGGCGATGGCAATGTTGCAGTGGTTGGTATTGGGGTTTGTTTTATTCCTTGAAAGGGCACTGGACTTTGTTTGGGCACGGTTACTTGAAAACAGTTCGATCTTTTCAGGGCTTGCTTTTCAACTTTGTTATACTAAGTCCAGAACAACCTTTAGCAGAGGGTCGATTTAGCCCTGTTATGGAGGCAATAGCCCTCTGAGGATGCTACCCATGCGTACTACAAGGTCTCTTGTACACTCACGTATGTATACTCTGGCTGGTGAGAATACCCACTATGCCCTGCCCTGCAGGCTCTCCAGAATGGTTCTGCCTGCTCCCTATCGGTGGTTCTTCTCCCTGCCCTGAGGGACGTTTTCACCTGCAGGCTCTCATCGGAGATCAAAGACCGGAGGTTTTTACCTCACAGTCTCTGGGGTTTTCTCTGTGTGCAGAACTCCCGTGTGGTACTTCACCCTGCGACACTGAGCCGCCTTGACCTCCCAGAACTCTGAACTCTGTCTCAACTCTGCGAGACCACCGTGCGTCACGGGGGCTCTTTCAGGCAGAGAGCTGGTGCCCTTATAGGACTCAGCCTGCTTCTCCTCTCTCAGAGATCGCGATCCTGCCCTCGACTGCTCCAATGTTGAACATTGGGGGTTTTTTCCCCCTGATTTTTCTAGTTGTCTAAGGCAGGGATATATATCAAGTCACTGTTACTACATCATGAAATATTTTTTCTTTAACCTTTAAAACAGCTTTATTGAGGCACCATTGGTATAACAGACAGCATACGCACATGCAGCCACCCCCACACTCAAGACGGGGAACAGACCCATCACCCGAGAAGTCCCTCCGTGCCCCTTGGCCCTCCCTCTTGTGGGCCCCAGACTCCTCGTCCCAAGGCAACCTCGAATTTGCTTTTTAGTCGCAACAGGTTTGTTTGCATTTCCTCGAGCTTTGTATAAATTCTTTTTCATCTGGCGTCTTGCACTCAGCATAACGATTGTGATTCGTCCGTGCTGTTTGTATCACTCGTTTCTCCTTTTTCGTGGTCAGATAATATTCCGTGGCATTGTTCATACCACCGTATGTTTGGTTATTCTGTTTGTACCATATTTATTCAGTGCTGACGGACTTGCAGTTTTCAGTTATTACTAATAAAGCTGCTGTGAACATTCATGCAATAGTCATTGCATGCATATGTGCTTTCTTTTTTTCTTGGGTAGATGCCTAGGAATGGAAGGGCTAAAACATATGGTAGGTGTACAGGTAACTTTTTAAGAACATGCCAAACTATGTTCCACTGGCATTTTTTAAAGCTCCTCACCCAAAGATATGTTTATTGACTTCAGAGAGAGAGAGAGAACCATCAATGTCAGAAAGAAACGTCAGTGAGTTGCCTCCTGTATGCGCCCTGACCGGGGATTGAACCAGCAACCTGGGTACGTGCCCTGATCACACACGGAAGCTGCAACCTTTAGTGCACAGGACAATAATTAAGCCACCTGGCCAGGACCCGGTGACATTTGTTTTAAAGCCAGCTTTTGTTTGTTTATTTTTAGATCCACGTGGTATGTGGTGAATCAGTGAGATGTCCAGACGGGAACGTCCAGCTCCCTTGACCTGGAGGCCATCAGCACCGGAGGGTGGCTGACCCGCTGAGCCAGGCCAGCCCCGCTGGTCTGAAAGCAGGCTTCCACGGTAAGATGGAGAATCAGAGGGCGGACACCGCGGCCTCCCGCCTGCCTGGCAGCCGTGGGAGAAGACTCTGAACGCTTGGACTTTTTTGCTTGGAAGCGTTTAAACGAAAATTAAAGTGAATTTGCTCTTTTGGGATAATTCCCCCTTTTCATGTGAATTTTCAAAACATGAAACGCCGGAGAACTCGGGTCAGAGCTGCTTCTGAAGCTCTGCGCCATTCATTCCCTTGATGCTCCGGCTTTGAAGCGCCTTTCTGCGCATGAGTTCAGCTTCATGCCACCCTCCCTGCTGAACGGGGCCAGAGAGTTAGGAGGAGATTCCCAGTGGGGATAAGTAGCGTCTCTTTGATCCGAGCACCGATCAAGCTCCGCTCAGCCCATAAAGGAGTCGGGTGGGCAAGTGCCTGCCTGGCTTTGAACCACACGCTGTACCGAATAGAATGGGCGGCGGCCTCACCTGTGTCTCTCAGCAGCCCCTTCCCCCTCTTCCGCAGGGCCCCGGCACGGGTGGATTGTAGTAAAGGAGGGACAGCCATACACACCAGGCAATGTTTTGACATCTCCTTGAATACCCTGCACAGCTTGAGATCTCCGGCACTGGACTGTATCATAAGGGCAGAGACCCCGGAAGGCTGCAGAGTGCTTGGGCTGGGAGTGAGGGAGGAAGCTGGTGTGGGGAGCGTGCTGGTTCATGCTGCTCTTCGGCCTCGTTAGCCATGCTCAGGACACAGATTAGGTCGGAGGTCAAGCGTCCAGGGCCCCGGGTATTGCAGGCACGTGCCAGTGGCCTCAGAGCAGGTGGCAGCCTCTCTGGAGACAGCGATCGCCTCTCAGCGACACCCCGCCCTGTGACTCGGTGCTGGCTTAGCTCACAGGGCAGCTTGAGGGAATCAGTGATAAACACTCACCTTCGTAGTCACAGGCTGCCTGGGACAGAAGTGATATGCGATTCCCTGGGGGCCTTTTCATAGCTAGACCTGGTAAGCCTCTAGTTGGGTGACTTTGCAGCCAGAACTGGAGCCCTGCTAATTGTTGGTTTTAGGTTCATTCTTAGGAACGAAGCTGTTTTGGTGTGTGGGATCCCACCTCCTTCCCTCTCTCCCAGCCGCAAACATACTCTGGGTGACTTGTTTGCATGGAGTCTTTCGGGCCAGGGCCACTCGCCCCAGCCTGGGGCAGGCCTCCTCTCCTGAGCCCCCAGTGAACTGCCAGCGGCCACGGCTAACCTGGTACAGGTAAGGGGCACAGCTAAGAGTGATGTCACAGTGGACGGCAGATTGGAGAAAGGAGGGCCAATCCCTGTGCTGTACCCTATTCTCCTGCAGGTGATAGGTGGAGGCCCCCAAGGCCCCTCCTTGGCTTTCAGCCCCTCAGGAATGCTGGTCATGCTGGGGAAATAAACATGGGATCGATTTTATTGTCTTCAAACCCTTGGTATTGTGGCTGAATGATGGTGGTTGTCATGGCAGCAAGCAACACTTTTACGATCGTCCGTGGCCTCGCCCCCTCCCCGGGTGATGCTCGATAGATTCTGGTCCTCCACTCTGGTTCTAACTCTTGTCTTTTGGGGGTGGCAGCTCCCTCCTTGCCTCCCAGGGGAGAGAATTTTGGTTGGTTTGGAGGGATGGATACTATGTGGGCAAGATGGAGGCGGGGTGAGAGAAGAGAATGAAGAGAGACACAATTGTGGGTGTGTTGTCACTGGGAGTCAGAGTGGGAAGGGGAAAAGGGACAAGAAAGGAGGCAGGGACAGAGAGAAAGAGAGGGACACACAGAGGGGAGGGGAGCTCCTTGCAGGCACATGCGGCCAGGTACCTACGATCATCAGAGCCCCTCTCGTGTCCCTGCACCAGGCTGTTCAGTGCCCTGTGACCTGTCCCAGACCACAAGCTTCTGGTGGAGAGGACAGCTTCTGTCCCTCAGTCCCTGGTGAGTGGTTCAATGCGGAGCAAAGAAATGCATGAATGGTAGAAATGTGAGATGGGAAAGGTCAAGGGCGACTCAAGGTTCCCCAGGGGCATGGAGACATGGGGAGCTGGGGAGACTGTTTCGGGGGTGGGGTGAGGGGCGGGGGGGGGAGAGGGATCAGGAGTTAGTTACAGAATGTTAAACTTGAGATGATAACTAGCCAAGTGGAGTGTTGAGAAAGTCAGTCTAGGGTTTGGGGAGAGGCTGGGGCTAGAGGTACAAATTCAAGTTGCAAAAGCAAAATGTATTTAAAGCCACGGGGTCTTCAAGGAGGGGCATGCAGACCCCGAACAGTTTCCGCACCGGACTCCCTGTGTCCCCCATCGACCCCTGCACAGTGCAGGGCACCTTAGAACTTGAACCCCCCGAGTGTGGGCTGACGGGCTGAAGAGAGCTGGTGGGAAGGGATGAGTGGTCTGGCGTCCTGTGCATGCCAAAGGCAAGTGCATTTTCAAGGGGGGAGCGGGGGCCTCTCCTAATTGGTGGAGGTGGACGCGGTGCATCTGGGCTGGCCGCCCACACTTTCTCCTTTCTCCGAATCTGAGCTTGTCCTAAACCAGGTGGGGGCAGGTGACAGCAGAGAATCAGAGGAGGGACAAAAGTGGGGTTAACTTCTGCTGGCCTGTCTTCCTCTTGCATCATTTGCTTGGTCGCCCTTTATCAGGATGTCCCCTCTTCTCTGGGACTCCTTCCAGCAAGTTCATTACTAGGAGGGACCAGAGGAACGGGAACAATGTGGGCTCCAGAGGTCAGGAGCTTCTGGCCACAGAACCTGAAGGACAGGGTCCGGCAGAAGAAACGCCTGCCTGAGTGTGGTTGGTAGGTAATAACATGGGTGTAACAATTTACACTTTTAATTTGAACATTTCACCTAAAAATGTCCTAGAGTGTGATATTGTTACATTCCAGAATGACATGCTTATGATTTTATAATAAAAGACTTTGTAATAAAATAAAGGGGGAGGTGGCGTTATTTGCTCCATACCCTGTATAATTTGCTATGGCACCTGCATTTTTATTTTAATGTCAAAGGCTAATTTAGGAAGATCCAGATATTCACCAGGGCTCTCACTGGTGATGAAAACTGTACTTGAAAGGCCAACTGCAGAAGCAACTGCACTTTGCCTTTGACATTCTTTGGGGCTGCTTCCTGGCCTTGACATTAAAACAGCTCCGTGTCCGCGCAGACCACGCAGACAGCAGCCGTGTACGCGGCCAGGCTTCCTGAGCCCCGCCTCACCGTTTCCGCTCTGCCTCCGAAACGGTCCCCTTCAGTCCTCACTTTCTCTCTCCCTGCGCCACGGCTTGTTCCAGGTCTGCAGGTAAACGTGCGGGAATGTCCTGGGAGCATTTAGGTTCCAACCCGACAGGGGTTCGAATTCCAGCTCGACCGTCTCTGGCTAAGCAAACTCCGGGCATTGACCGCTCTGGGAGTCGCATGTCCATCTGGAAACTGGGAAAACCCATGAAAACGATTGAGCCCAGAGGCCCGCACAAGGGACAGGGGTGATAAATGGAAGCCACCGGGACGAGCTTCCCACCCCAGGCTAAGTGTGAGCCTGAGGCCCGGCTTGTCCTCAGCGCTCCCTGCTTCCCACGCGTCCCCTGCATGTCCCCTGCACCTCCCCCCCGCCCTGAGTCTGCCTCTGAGATGAGCAAGTGCCACCTCTCCAGGGAGGCTTCCGGGACTCCCTCCAGCCCAGGTAAAACTGCCTTCCCAGTCCCTGCCCAGAATTCAGCCGGACTGATGGACTAATCTCAATGGACACGTTCATGGAGTGAAGTAACGATTGGCCAAGGCCCGGGGATGATGCTTCGGGAACGCACAGGCTGCCACTCACCCAGCACTTCTCCAATGTCCGGGACCAGGGGCTCACTTCTGACCTGGTGCCATACACTAACCCAGCCCCCAAAGGTGGGCGGTGGTGACCTTGGGCAGCAGCAGACCCCTGAAGGAAGATCTTTGTCTTTGAACCTGAGGTCCCGCTCTTAGGCAACTGCGAGGCCAGTGTGTGTGTGCAATTTGACTACCTTCCCACAGCAAGTGAGGGGCCGTGGAAGGGGATGGAAGGGCACCTGTTAGAGCTCGGTGCGCACATGCCCTCTCCCTCCCCCCTCGCTGCTGGGAGCCAGGGTGGAGTGCTGCGCAGGGTCCAGAGGTCGGGGTTTACACCACGCTGGGCTCATGACTCGTGTATGATGCAAGGCACGGCATTACCCCTCTGTTGTGGCTAGATGGCTGCAATAGAATCTGGCCTCTCCTGCCTCATAATGGTGGCTCAGAGGGTTAATGAGGGGATGAGCGAGGTGAATGTGAGCTTTGTTCCCGTGCTGGTTCCTCGGATCGTCCCACAAAGCAGAGGAGAAACAGCAAAGGCCAGCGTCCTCTGGAGTGAGGCTGAGGTCCAGGTTGCAGGAAGTGCATCTCCCAGCATACGGTTCTGAGTTCTGCATCTGTGTCCCCATGACGGTGACCCAGGGGACACACTACAAAGGGAGACAGGGGTGGGAAAGGGTGAGCATTCTCCAAGCTCAGGCCATGGGCCAGGGGCACTGCACAAGGCAAGTCAGCCAAAGGCTCTGGCTGAGCCTTTTGGAAATTTCCAGGAGCAAAAATCAGACGGAACAGCACCTCTCAGTTCGGTGTGAATGGGGCCGACGCCATGTCTCTGGAGATGCTGCTCCTCAGGGGTCCCTTTGCTTTCAGCTGACGTAGTCTGGTTTTGCTCTCCCTCCCGGTCAGTGGAAAAATCCCCTGGCAGCAGCTCTAGGATGCTGGTGGCTGAGGCCGGAACCCGGGGAGGACAGGAGGAGGGAGAGAGCAGATGGGCTGCTGGCCGCGGCCCTGCTGGACGGAGCCGGCTTGGACAAGCCACTTCCCTCGACGCTGTGGCTTTTCCAGCTCAAGATTTGGAGCTTCCTTTGTGAAAGGTCTGGGCGGGATCCCGCTGATTCCCCCAAATGATCAGACTGGGGTAGAGCAGACGCTTTCCAGTTTAATTTTGTCTGGTGGAGGATAACATTTTATGTTTGTCACGTGGTTTGAAACATAAAATAACCTGCATCAGATACAGTGAAAAATCTTGCTCCATCTCTGTCCTGGTTCATCGTTTACTAGTTTCTTATGCATCCTTCTAGAGTTTCTTTGTGTGAATTCAGATATGTGTTTCCACTCGGCCTCTTTCCTCGGGTGCACACGAGTTAGCTCTCGGCATGTCCTGTGTGTCAGGCAGGGTCTCCAGGGGAAGTGAATGGCAGCGGGGTGACTGAGGATGGTTAATAAGCATGGCTGCCAAAGGCCTAGCAGATGGGGTGTGGGGGGAGCAGTGAGGAGTGTGCAGTCCCCAGGGGGGGCTGGTGACTGTGAGAGGCCTAGGCCTGCAGGGATTCAATGCTGGGAGAGAGGGGAGGAGAGGAGAGGAAAGGAGAGGAGAGAGGAGGGGAGGGGAGGGGAGGGGAGGGGAGGGGAGGGGAGGGGAGAGCAAATACTGCAAGGAGAGGGCTCCGGGTAGAGGGGCAGCTTATGAAATACTGCAGGGAAGGAACCAGGGTCTAACCACCCACTCTCTCCCCTCTCTCTGGCTCCTCTGCAAGGTCCCTGGCTGATCCCTACCCGGAGTCACAGGGGAGGAGGCGGCCTGGGTGTGCCTTTATGATCCAGCCTCCTGAGACACACAGCGGGCTGAGAAGGGTGTGGGTGTGCAGTAGGGACTCGAGGAGAATGCACAGCACACTTGCCGGGGACCTGGCCCCACAGATCCCCTGACAGCGCACCTGGAGAGGTTTCCATCCCGTTCGCTAGTGTGGGCTTGATGATAACATCGCTCCGTTCCACTTCCTCACCTTCTCAGCCAGCACTGCCGTCAGACTGACGCTGACAGCGCAGCGTCCCGGTGTGACGGGCCCCAGGTTCTGGTGTCAGCCCCTCTGGTGTGATGGGCCCAGGGTCCCTGAGTCAGCCCCCCTGCTGTGCTCACTGTCTCCTTCAAAACCCCAACAAGAAGCTCGAGCCGCCAGCACTCCAGCACTCTTGCCTACGTCTCCAAGGACTTCTGGGTGTCACATTCGAGAAGGGTGTCGACTCCTAGTCCCCTTGTCTGCACCCTTGCTCCTCACCTTCCCTGCTCACCTCTGGTCCTCCGGATATGGCCTGGTTCTGCACCATCCTCACCTGCCCTGCTTTGCCGGAGCGGAAACAGCTCCCCCAGCCCCACGCAGCCTGACCTTGGGGTGTGGGGACAGCCGAGGAATACCGTAGCATAGGATAGGAACTGCTTAACATCTACCACCCGACCACCTCACTTGGATGGACAAACTCCCTGCCGGCCCTGCCTCGGGGACTTGGGGGGCCATCCTGGGCCACCTGTTTCCCGGGTCTCCGGCCGCTGGGCCTGTCTCCCCTGAGACCCAGCCTGGGCTTTACATGCCTGTCCTCAGCCTATTCCGCTACTTCCCCTTTCCTCTTTCCTTCCTTACACCAACCAGTTGAGCTCCCATTTGCCTCCCAGTCCCTCCCGCATCTGGGTCCGGTAACTCGTTCTCCCAAACCATAGGGCTGATTTCTCCACCCCCCCCCCCCAGTTTCCCCAAACCCCCACCAGCGCTGTGCCATGAGCCACACAGGAACGGTGCAGGGTTCTAGGTGCTACCTTGACAAACTTAAAAGAAGTAGGTGGGACTGAGTTTCATATGCTCTTTGTCATCCAGTGCACCCAAAACATTCTCAATTCAGCATGTACTCAGGGCAACGTCACTAATGAGGTATTTTAACTTCGGCGTGTAGCCAGATACTTTAAATCCCACGTGTGTTCTGCATGGAAGCCCACGCTGTGTGCCTAATGCACACATAATTTCACCCACAGCCCCATCATTTATTTCTCTTCCTGTTAATGAACACTTACCTGATTTCTGGGAGTCGCTACATGAACAACGGTTTAATGAACACCCGTGCTCATAGATCTGTGCGGACGTGGGGAATGAACGTTCCTGCAGAAGGCATCCCCGAAACTGTGAGTGCTGGGTGACACTTCCCGTGCTCACAGCTGCAGCCAAGACACCCTCTGGGAGGCGGTGGTGGAAGCCGTGTGCGAAGCCGCTGACTCGGCATCTGGGCGCCAGCTCTGGATCCCAGGGGTTGTTTCGTTGATGCCAGTTTGTGGGTGCAGAGTATAGCTGTCTGCTCCCTGGTGTTATGTAAGACTGAGCTCTTTCCGCCTTTGTTTTCAAGCTCTTGTCTGTGAATTATCTATGTCCGTGAGCCATTGTTCTAGTAGAGTTATTTCCTTTTTTAAAACAATGAGCCTTAGAAGTGTGATTTGTATTCTTGCTCAGTTCTCTGTGGGTCTTTTTCTATCTGAAGTACTTCTTCAGCACTAGGATATTTTCTTCTACTATATCTTTTTTGTTTTCTTCTATCCATTCTCTGTGTTTTCCCTACTGGGACTCCTATAATAAAGGATTTTTTTAAATTTCATATAATTTAACTTTTAAAAAGATGGCATGTTTTTTTTTTTTCTAACACATTTTTGGAGAATCACTTAAGCTTGATCGCCCAGCTTACTAATTTGGTACTCATGGTCTACTTAGCCCCTGTATTGCGTTTTTAACGTCAGCAATCGTGGCTTTAATTGCCAAGAACTCTATCTTTTTCATAGAGACTTTATTTTATTTTTAAATGGATACGATATACTCTTAACTCTCTCTGGGATATTCATTTTAATCACTTAAAGATTTCTTTTGTTTTAGATATTAATTCTGCTTTTTTGGAGTCAGTTCTGGTTTTGCACCTCTTTCAGGCTCTAGCTTTTCTGAACTGCCTGCCAGTTCTTGGTCTTCTGTTGGTATTTGCAAATGAGCATATGGGCTGAACAGTGTCGGTGGCTGGAGGACACTTCCTTGGGCCTGTGAGAACCCCCTTCCTCTGGCAGGGACCACAGGAGCTGGAGTAGGAGCTGGAGTAGGAGCTGGAGTAGGAGCTGGATTAGGACCTGGCCTCAGGGGACCGTGTGTACAGGGCACAGTTAAGGACAATGGAGAGGAATTAGCTCGCCTGTCCTACCGCCCCTCCTGAGCTCACCCTCCCACGTGGCCTGTTGCCTTTGCTCTTGAACTCTGCTGGCAGAATTCACTCTGTGATGACGCGGTATCCAGCCCTGTGGCCCTGCAGCTGCCATTCCATCCTGTCATCCATTTTTTTCTTACAGTTGTTGTATATTTCTCAAAATTGCTTAATCTTCTGGATGTTGATCCCACCCTCTCTGACTGTCCACCACCTCCAAGGTTCACTTTTCTTTCTGCTTTTCTTCTGTCGTTTCAGTGGGACTTAGGGGAAAAGAGAGGCACACACCAGTGTGTTCTTAGCCACGCTGAACTTCGGCACACTTATTCCACATTTAGAATTATTTCATGAGAATAGGTTGCCAGACGTGGGATTATTACATCAGAGAGCAGTAGCATTTTTGAGGTTTTCGACACATATTTGAAACTGCCCTTGGGACCGAGGAGCAGAACGGAAGGAGGGCGCTGGCTTGAGCAGGGAGAGAACAGAGTTCCAATCTTAGTGCCTTCCCTCCCCGGCTGCGGGACCTAAGTGAGTGAGGGCGCTTCTCTGAACCTTAGTTTCCTCATCAGTAAAGTGGGCGTAGCAATAATGCCAACCTTTAAGAATAAGCTGAGGGCGAATTGTGCAAAGCATCGTCCCCGGGGCCCAGCCAATAAACGGGGTTTGATAAATGCTGTTACTCAGCGTTGCTTCAAATAAGTGGTTTGTCGGCATCAAAGAATTGTGACTTCAATTAGGTGCTTGGAAAAGCATTCCCGCGATTGGTCACCTGCGTGTCGCGCTCCCAGATCAATCACTTCCGAGAGTGCTCTGCTCAACAAAGACAGAAGCCTCCCTCCAGCCTGTGAAGGTGTCTGAAGATCCGCCATCACTTCCAAAGCCCTCAGAGTCAGCCCCTGAGAACCCCTGGGTGCGTTCGGGGTTGTTGTCACCGGAACGGTGGGCCCTGAGCCCCTGCCTCCAGCTCCAGACTGAGCCCCTACAGGCCGAACGCCCTTTCTGAGGTTGGCCGAGGGTAAACTCCTGTGGAAAAAAAAATACCTGATCCTTATTCTGGGCCAACTTCCAGAAATTTAATTTCTTCCTCGGCTGGGATGTTGGTTCTCGTAACTTCCTTTTCCTATTTGACAACTTATTAATTGGAAATCCCCAGCAAACCTGCTGGGGTGGGTGGGGGTGGGGGGCAGGCGGAGCCCTCCGCACCCCCGGTCCAGGCCCAGGAGGGCAGGAACAAGTGTTCCTGCTCTGTGGCGCCCCCCACCCTTCCCCTCCGCAGGAAGGGCAGGAAGGAACCTTGCTAGAACCTCTGACGTCACTGGTCCAGGATGCCATGGCCTGGGGTGAGGGGGTCAGGAGGCATAAAGGGTAAGGATATTTCCAAAGAGACCAGCTCAGTGGCAGACAGAGAGAGGTTGGTACTTGCAGAACCACGACAGGGCCAGTGCGAGGTCGGCCAGGGGCCAGCCCTGGGAGAGGTCACGGAGGCAAGGTTCTGAGAGCCAGGCCAGAAGGCAATGTGAGGGGAGGGGTGGGAGGGGCCAGGAAGGGGACAGCTCGTGTGGAGAAATAACAGGCGAGTTACAGGGCAAGGGCAAGACCTGAACGGTGTTTCTTGTCTTTTATTCTACGGTGTTTCACTCTACTTTGGTTTTGACTCGGTAAGAAGTAGACAAACCGACAAGATGCAGGCGTGAAGATGAGCGAGAGCTGGCCAGTCACTTCGGAATCTCTTCCCCTCTTCCCCTTCCCCAGCCCCACCCCCAGCAGGGCTGGCGGCCACCTGCGGCCGCAGACAGGCCCCCACGAGGACCACGACTTCACCCTGGCAAAGAACCAGGCCTCCTGGTCTGGGTAACCGCTCCCAGAATGCAAAGCGGCGCCCGCCGAGGTCCAGGGGCTGCGCCTTGGCCACTCCGGGGAGCGGGTCCGGGCAGATTTGGCAGGGACGCAGCGGGCACCGTCGGCTGTCACCGGGAGCAGAGGAACATCCTGTGCCATTTTCACAGAGTCACATTTCCGACTCGACTGAAGGGAGAATCTTGAACAACATATAGATTTCCAGGGACGGAAGGCTTGCTCTCGCCAGATCCCAGCATAAAGCGTATTTTTACAGCTGGGAGGATAAGTCTCTGAAAGATGGCATTTACCATGGAAACGCTGACACAGCCTCTCATTCCCTTCACGGTGATTACAATCCTCATTTCAATTTGTTTTTCTTTATTTTGAGCTGGAGTCATTTGCAAGCCCAGGAACCTATCTGGCGGGGACAGAAAACTAAACACTGCCCTCTGTCGGAAACAAGGTGGAACTGCTTCCGACTTGCTATTGGGCAGAACGCGGTTTGAATTTTGGGCACCCAGGAAAACAGCCTTTCTTACTGAGAAATTCCTGCAGGGCTTACCTTGTTTCCTAGAGACAGTGAGGCAGGGAAGAAGAAGCGGTCATAAAGGGTGCTTTAGCAAACCGGAGGCCCCTATGGGCAACTGGCCATTCAGCCCACTGGGGAATTCTGGGAGCCCGTGTAGACTGTGCATGTCAGCCATCCTGCCCGCGGGGCAGGGAGGAAGCCCACCACTGGGTGTATCAGTTCTTGTGCACCTCTGGCCTGCTGGCCTCCGCTGGTCCTCGGGCCGAGACAGAGATCCAGCCTTTGCCACACCGAGTCTCCCGTGGAGATGGGCAGCTGCTGACCTGCCTGCCGCACCCACTCCCCATTCATACTTTCATTCTCCTCTGGACTCTCATTTGTAGGCATATTTTATGCCCTTGAAAGTCAGGGGCATAAGCCATCTGCTTATCCAAGGCCTGCATTCTCTGCTGCCCCCAAAGCTCAGTAACCCTCCTAACCAAATGCCCAAGAATGTCTTTCTGCTTTCTTTGATAATAAAATCCATAATGGCCCTGACCACGCTTCTCCATCTGCCTACTGGGATCACAGTGGTCTGGGAGCTGAAGCGGTCTCAAATTCTGCCAGCTACACAGGGCTTCATTCGCTTATATACAGATCACGTTACGACGTGGCCCGGCACCCTTCCCCGATTCTGCGCACAGCCCGTGCTGGGGATGGGGTTTTCCAAAGCGTGTGCCACAGACGACCAGTGGGCAGAGGGACTCCTCACAAGAGTTCAGAGCCTGAATCAGGCTGGCAAGGTTGCTAGCCGTAGTGCCCTCCTAAAGGTCACAACACCATTGTCTGAAAGGCTCTGCAGGGAAGAAACCCAGTTAACTTGGTTTTGCTCAGTGCCGTTTATTTCCTCGTGGGACCACTTCTTCACGGAACATTCATTATCACCCTGTAACACACGGGGATGCTTAGTATTTTATTTGCCCTCTATTTCCCTTTACTGAATTTAAAAAATATTTTTTATTAGGCAAAACGTTTTACATGTTCATTGTAGAAAAACTAGAAAAATGCTGCCCTGGCTGGTGTAGCTCCGTGGATTGAACACCAGCCTGTGAATCAAAGGGTCTCAGGTTCGATTCCCAGTCAGGGCACATGCCTGGGTTGCAGGCCAGGTCCCCAGTGGGGGGGCCACGTGAGATGCAACCACACATGGATGTTTCTCTCCCTCTCTTTCTCCCTCCCCTCCCCTCTGTCTAAAAATAAATAAATAAAATCTAAAGGAAAAAAACTAGAAAAATGCAAATAAGCAAAAAGCAGGGGAATGGCACTGAGGTTTCATTACCGTGGACATTTGGGGTTTCCACGAGTGTGTCGGTGCTGTGGCCGTCCTTTGTGGAAAGGGGTTTTTGGTGCAGCAAGAGCCAGTCCTCCTTCCCCAGACTGTGTTCAATTTTATGGCTCTGATTCTAAGTGGCAGGTTTCATAAAAATAAAGCCCACATTTCAGCCAACAAGGCCTGGAGAATCAGTTTGAATCATTTCCAAACCTCAGGTAGAGGAAAATTCCTCTAGCATATGTTAGAATTTTTATAAGAAGTGGCAGGCCAAGAAAATAAACAAATTGGTAGAGAGAGAGAAATAGGATACAGAGTGATTTGTCATGTGAAAATATTGTTTAAAAGATTGGAATGAAATACGCTCTGCAAGATGAGCTCAAGGTGACTTCTCGTCTCTTGACTGTTGTCAAAGCAAAACTTAAAGTATATTTTAAAGTACTTTTCCCCCACCCCCCCACACAGCCAGTTTCAGTGGAGATTAAGGCAGAGCCAGGGATGCTGAGTGTGGTGGGAGGCCCTTGCCTGGGAGGGGCAGTTGTCTAAGTTGTGGGTGTGTGGTGATGGGGGGGCAGTTCTCATGTCTTTCCCACCCAAGAGGTGCTGGGCTCGCTCAGGGTGTCACCACTGTATGTCCCTCCAGCTGCAACAAGCTATGTGTACGGTGAAGCAGGTGCTGTGGTCAGTTCACTGGCCCTCCAGCCAGGCCTGGGAGCGGAGGGCCTTTCTGACCCCTCTTCACGGATGCCCTCTGCACACAGGAGCGCCCCTCGGCCCTACAGGCTTTGCACCGGCTGACCCCTCGGCCTGGGATGTTCGTCCTTCAGGACTGAGCCCACAGAGGGCCTGTGAGGACCCCCCCCCCCCCCGCAGAATGCACCGCAGGGGGGCTGAACCAGTGGCTGCCCAGCTGCAAGTCTCACAAGCAGAAGCTGAGCCCCCAAAGGGTTCTCAGGCAACACAGTTGGAGGACGTTCCTGTTCTGAGTTTGACCCAGGAGGCCAGGGTGCCACCGAAGCCAGGTCTCTCCAGATCGCCTTTTTAAGGTAAGTCTGGAAGGCTGAGGAGTTCCGGCAGGCAGAACCAGCCCCCCACCAGCGATAGTTGATGTTTACCGGCTGCCAGCCGGGCGCCACACTGGACTCCACAGCTGACGCCTAAGCACAGCACCCTCCGGCCTCGGGGGAGGGGGCCCGGAGAAAACCGTGCTCTGGGACTCATGGCTCTCCCCAACCCCATGCAGTCCGGCAGCCTCCGCCACTCTCGAACTCCCACCCCTGTCTCTCTTTCTGCTCAGCATGTGTCACCCACTGCTGGGGTATTACTTCTCTCCTTTCCGAAAGGCAGATGTGCGTGTCTTGTCCACCTCGATTCCCAGCACCCGGAACCCTGCCTAGCACAACGGATTCTCTAAAGTATCTGTTATCGAATGGCCACCTGTTATTTCAGTAGGCTGGGTACATCAGAGCATCTGGAGTTCAGGTAAGGGCTGTTCTGGGCGATTCGGTCTATTTGGCCCAAGTTCAGGCCCCACACCCAGCTTCAGTGATTGCAGCCGACAATGCAGACTTCAGGAGTAGAGACTCCTCCCTGGACTCAGCGGTCCCAGCAGCGCAGGGTGATGCTCAGGGACCTGGGCTCTGACCCCCCTCTCTCTGTGACCTCTGGCGTGTCTCTGCTCCTCCATGCCATCAGCGTCCTCACTTACATAAGGAAGCAGGTGCACTCTATTTAAATATCTTAGCGTAGGTTCCGTTGACAAGCATTAATGGGGAAGCGGTGCATTAAGGAAAACCAGCAGGGGAAAGGGGGAGGGGGACCGGGAAGGAGGAAGGCACAACATCAGGCAAAGTCCCCTGAGGCTCCCACCAAGCTCCATTCCGCAGGGAACCCGGGACAGTACCGGCCACACCCCAGAGTGTCTAGGTTGGGAGTCAGAGTGAGAACACCTATACCCCAGCCTCCCAGCAGGTGTCCCTGGAGGGGTGCAAATTTCCAGGCTTTTCCAGCTCCCCAGGTGCCCCAGCTCACCTTGCGCCCAGACCAATGGGCTCCAGTGGCCTGCAGGCAACACCCCAACAGAGCAGAGCCTGCCCCTGGGAGTGACAGTGGGGATGCGGGTGGAGTTCTGACACCATCTCTAACGTGACAGGTAGGAGGCCCTTCTCTACACAGTACTCTACACAAGTTTTGGAAATGTGGGCTTAAGTCCTGATGGAGGACTCGCCCCATGTGCCAGCCCGTGCTGCTTACTGTGTCTCTTTCAACCTCAACACACTTAGCGGGGAAACCGCAGATGATACCGTCTCCTCTGCCTGCATCCCTGCGGGGTGGGAGGCATGTGTCTGATGAACTTCGAGGTTCACACAAGTGGCTGGTGATGTGACCACGATGCTCCCCATCAGTACTCACAGCAATTTCAAGCAATTCGGAGGCCTGCTCCTCATATTACTGTGTTGCGATCTGCCTGCAACAACCCCCAAACTTTAGTGACGTAACACAATAAAGGCACACATCTTACACGTGTCATGGTACAAGATAGGTGTTTCTAGATTGTGGTGGGGGACCAGGTGGGTGGGGGGTATCTGCTGAAACCCAGGGACCCAGGCTGACAGCCGCTCTGCATCCTGTAGCTCCCAAGGTCACCCTGGACATTGACCTTGAGTTGACAGAATAGAGAAAGGGTTACAGCCTCTTAGGAGGCTGCCCTGGAGCCCGTTGCTCCTGCTCCATTGGCTAGAAGTTGGCCATGTGACCTCATCTATCTGCAAAGGAGGCTGGGAAATGTGGTCTAGCTATGTACCTAGGAAGACATGGAAAAGGTTTGGCAGCGAGCGAGCAGGCTCAGCCGCACTCCTGAATTTTGCAGCTGTCATCATGGGGTCATAAGGCTGCCCTCTTGGGGGCTCCTCCTTGCACAGGTGGTCTGTGGGCACCGTTGCACTGCCCCTCATGTTGCCTATGCCCTCTCTGCGTGTGGACCGAGTCCTGGACCTTGCCCCAGCCTGGAGGACACCCCTGACCACAGCAGGTCCTTCCCGGGGCCAGTGATGTACAGGTGCAGCCTCACAGCTCCTCCCGCAGACTCTTACTGCCCACAGGTGAACCCCAGGCCTCCAAGTCGGCATCGAACCCCAGAAAGCTTTTCTCCCCTGCCCTTTATTCCCGCCAGTGCCCGCCACTCGGGGGTGGCTGCTGCCCGCGGTCTCTGACCGCCGCTTCAGAAAGATGCTGTTTCCGCCCGGCCCGATGCGCTGCCAGCACCTGGACACTTTCAGGAGGAGCCCGGCTCACCTGCAGGCCGCACGCACCCCACAGGCCGTAAATATTCCATTTCATCCACAAGACAAGCCGGGCACTGCCTGAGGGTCAGGGACCTGCCTGTGGGACTGGATTTCAAAGGAGCAAGGCCAAGTTCATGCCTATGAGAAAGAGGCCTGTGGCTACTGTTCAGATCTTGCGCTTCGCTTCGGGACAGCAGTCTGGTTGCCTAAGGTATGCAGAACGGAGCAACGGCCTTCTTCCGGGGCTTCCCATTCCTTCTCTCTGTATCTCTGGGATCTAGAAGCATCCGTGATTGGAGGCTTGCCCTGTCAGATAAAGAACCTGGTGTCTATGGATTGTCCTTTAATTCCTCCCCCAGGTCTTAGATTCTTTGGAACCCAGAAGGTTTGGGGTGATACACAGCCACAGGAGTGACAGCCCAAATCCCGTGGCTGACTGTGGACACCGCCCTGTGATTGTGCAGTGAAACCCCCAGGGTGAAGGGCGTTCTCTGGGCAGGCCCCCTCCTGCCGGTTTGGAGGTAACGATGGGCCATGGGGATCACTTGTGACTGCAGACTTGGAAGCTCAAGTCCACTAATGTGGTCCAAGGACCAGAATGAGTCCTTTCCCTCCGTGAGCCTCCATTTCTTTGTGTGTGCAGTGAGGGGGCTGAACAACAGTATCTTTGAGGAAGAATAAGCCTCTGGTTGCAGCGGTTGCAGTTCCGAGGAGTGCCAGGAGAGGGCAGCAGGCAGTACACGCAGAGGCAGGAATTCAGAGGAATGCAGGTGAAGTGCACCCCCAGCCGCAAGGGAGGGTTTCGGGAGGAGTAAGAAGGAGGGCTGCTGTGGCCCGGACAACTCCTATCATTGTCGCCCGGTTGTCATCACGTGGGCTGGTGCATCCGCCCGCAGCCCCCACCCCGAGCACTCGGAGACCCGATGGTCCTGTGTGCTTTCAGGTTCGCACTGCTTGCCTCCGGTAGGGTAACCTGGGTCCCAGGCCTCTCACCTGCTCCAGCCCCTGACTCCACATCTTGATTCACTTCAAAGAGCAGAAAATCAAGCTGAATGGCCTGAGCAAAATGGAATATAAGGTATCAGGGACAGAAGGTATCGGGCAGGAAACCCTGTAACCAGATGTGGGAAGAGGGCAGCAGGAAGGACCTGGCTGGACAGCTGAGGGGCTGGCCCTGGGACGGGCGGGCTCCATCCATCACCTCACGTCACTCCGCCAAGCTGCAGGAGCCTGGGAAAAGTGACTGGCCCCGGGAGGACGGCGCACCGGGTCCCTGGTTTACACAGCCTCCCGAGACCGACCGTACACCTCCAACACCATCATTACCTGGGGAGGCATCCTCCGAAGAAAGCCGGGCGCTGATTGGAAGAAAGAGTGGCTGCTGGGAGGCCCAGAGCGCGGACCCGCCCTGTGCCGCAATGCATGATTGATCGGCTCCCCCTCCCCCTGGATCGTGAGCGTAGTGAGGGCAGGGGTTCCTGTCCCGTTCGTCTTCCCCGCCTCAGCACCTCCAGCCGCATCTGGCACACGGTCCAGGCTCAACAGTTCTTCGTGGACAGAGGAACGAGAGAACAACTGGTTGGGGGAGTCTGAATTCTGTCCTTAGTTCTTGCCTGCTTCCCTCTGCTGCAGGACCTCACAGTGGGCTTTGGTGGGTGGAGCCGGTCAGACTTGACCATGGCCATGCAGGAAAAGGGTCAGAGCGAGTGCTGAGCCAAGGCCTTAGGAGACATTGTGTACTTCTGCCCACGGTCCTGCACTCCTCGCTTTTCTTAGAACCAGTTAGAGAAATCCAGGAAGAGCTGTTTTCTGAGTCAGGTGTCCATCCCTGGACCAATCAGTGACGGTTAAGAGGATGTGTGTCACATGACACCAATGGGCTAGTGTAAGTCAGGGCTGTTCTTGGAGAAGAATCACTGTGAGCCAGGAAGCAGCCCCAGCTGGCGTGTGCAAAGCCCCCACCGAGCCAACACGAATTCACAGAGAGAAGCTCTATCGTATAAATTGTATAGCCCTTGAGACAGGGCTAAGCACATAGTAAATGCTCAGTGAATAGTGCATCAGGCTATGTTTTCCCACAGATGGCTGCCCCAAAACCTCTCAGCCCCCTTCTCTTCTTTCAAAGTGACATTAATATTCCTCCCATTGAGAGGTTGAGTCCATTCCCTATTCCCGCCCCCCTGGTTTTGGGTGGACTTGTGAGGATTGTGGAAATGACATTTGTGACTTCCAAGACTAGATCCTAAAAGTTGACATAGCTTCTGCCTGACTGTTTCCGGATGCTCACTCTGGAACTCGGCCACCATGCCGCCAGGAAGCTCCAGCCCAGATCCGCAGATGTTGTGACCAGCAGCCCCGGCTGGGAGCCCGGCCAGCATCCAACCCAAGCCACTGCGACATGGGGGTGAAGTGACCAGCCTTCAGCTGGTTCCGAACCCCAACAGCCAAGTCACCCCCAGCTCTCAAAGCCTCTCCAGCCGAGACCCCAGATGTCATGGAGAAGAGACAAGCTATTTCTACTGCGTTGTTTCTGAATTTCTGACCCACAGCACCCATGGGCATAGTTACGTGGGTGCTGCCTCCATGCCGCTAATTTGAGGTGGTTCGTGACGCAGCAGTGGTAACCGAAGCAGACGCCGATGGCTTGATTTACGCACTTGTTCCACCTTCAGTAACGCTGAGATCTGCCGTGGATTGCGGTGCTACCAATCCGATCTGCTCCTTATGAAGTTCCTCGTCAACATTCCACCCAGGGGTTTCGGCATACGTGGGTGATCGTTACCTACATACGTCACTCTGAAAGGTTTGCTAATTGTATCTTCCATCTGCGCTCACCAGCTGGAATTTTCTTTCTTTTTTTTTTTAAAGATTTTATTTATTTATTTTTAGGGAGGGAAGGGAGGGAGGTAGAGAGAGAGAAAGAGAAACATCAATGTGCGGTTGCTGGGGGTTATGGCCTGCAACCCAGGCATGTACCCTGGCTGGGAATCGAACCTGGGACACTTTGGTTCCCAGCCCGTGCTCAATCCACTGAGCTACGCCAGCCAGGGCTTGGAATTTTCTACAAAGAACTTTCACCCACTCTTTGGTTTCCCTGCAGAACAGTCCATGCAGAAGAGTCAGGACAAGTGTGTGATTCCTTCCCCCTTTTGTTGTTGGGGTCCCTAACAGCTGCTGCAGATTGACCAGTTTTCTTTTTTTTTTTTTTAAGATTTTATTTATTTATTTTTAGAGAGGGAATGGGGGGAGATAGAGAGAGAGAGAAACATCAATGTGCGGTTGCTGGGGGCCGTGGCCTGCAACCCAGGCATGTACCCTGGCTGGGAATCGAACCTGCGATGCTTTGGTTTACAGCCCGTGCTCAATCCACTGAGCTACGCCAGCCAGGGCCAGTTTTCTTCTTATAAATATTGTTATAAAGTTATGGATTTTAATTCCATCCATTGCAACTCCAGTCTATAGCATTAATTTTTATGTCCAGATTGCTTCATCGTTAGCCAGCAGGGGGCCCTCAAGCGGACCCCTGGATGCCTTGGATAAGGTACCATTCATAGTTGACATCCTTCTCACTTTCCGGCATAACCCGTGCCCCAGCCCCTCCTCCAGCACGTGCTCTGCCCCAGGTGCGGAATCAGCCGTTTCTCAATGAGCCCTGATTCCTCTGGGAAACGGGATTTAGAGACCGAAACTCAGGCATGAAGGCCATTCATTGCTTCTAGTTCTTTTCAGCGAACGAAGCTGGGAAACACTTCTTTTTAGAAAGGAGCAAAAGAAATCACGAGTTACTGAAATGTTCTATTTCAAGGTAAGGTGACGGAGTTTTTCCATTATTTCATTGATTACAACTCTTTTCTTCTTCCACCCCCTCCCCCAGGTTTTCCGGCCTCCGCAGTTTTGGTTGTACAGACCCAAGACCTAAACCCCCAGTGGGTTTGAGCTCTCCCTTACTTTCCTCCCCTCACTTTCCCATCTGAGCACCTGCCCGCTCTGAAAGGTAATGAGCAGTCTGACATTCTCCTTCGCTGAGCTGACACCGTGCAAATAAGAAGGGCTTAAGGGGATGCGGTGAAACTCTCCCCACCCAGGACAGCTCAAGGTCACATGAGCCACTGGATTTCTAAACACCAACCATTTCCACGCAAGCGCTCCCCAGCCTTCCCGGGAAATCTCTCCGGGCAGGAACACCTCCCCTAGGGAAATCACGAGGAAAAGTAATTAAATGAGTGTGATCACTAAGAGCGTATCGACAGCAATCCCATCTCCAAGAGTCCCCGGAGAGAAAGCCGAGTGTTTTTTTCCATTCTTTTTTTTTTTTTTTTAAACAATCTGGTCCAGGTTAAACTGTGTTCCCTGGCAACTGGCATCAGTGGCGTTGTCATGGTTACGGGTGAACCTGAACGTGAGCTGTGACAGCCTGGGCTCCGAGCTCCCTGGGCTGCGTGTACCCTTTCAGATGTGCCCGTTTGTCTTTCTGTCCTGGCTGGAAAAGTAATGAGAACTAATAGCATTTCCCGGCAAGGCGCAGCCTGTGGCCAGGTGCAGGTGAGGGAAAGGGGCCACCACTGGCCTCTTCAAATACATGCCAGTGTGCTGTCCAGGACACACCACACGATCTTCCCATGCATCCATCCGCCCATGTGCGGGGAGCATAGGAGAGCGACTCTCCAAATGGGAAGCCGTGAGCCACTCCCAGAATGTTCCTTAGATGGAAGGCAAGAAATAGTATCTTCCTTCCTTCATCCACGGCAGGACGCCAGCCGCCAATGCGACCCACGCATGTGGTGTTGCATTTTACTTAGTAGCCATCCTTTAAAAGTTCAAGGAAACGGACGAACTTAATGTTTTAATAATTTACATTTAACCCGATATGTCCAAAATATCGGCTACCCCCTTCTTCCCCGCTGCCCTCTCTGACCCCCTTCGTCTACCCAATCCCTCCTTGTTCTTCAGCTCTCAGCTTCAATAGCACCTGTTAGGGCAGACCTGTTGGGACATCCTCCCTCAGCCTTCAGGTCTGGGTCAGTGGCCAGCACACCTTATGTTGTATCTGCTTGTAAAATTGTCTGTCAAGAGATCCCAGGAGACATTGGTCCCCACCATGGTGGGGACTGTGTCGGTCTTGCTCACCGTTGCGCTGTGTCCCCTGAAGCAGGTTTGAGGCCGGTCAAAGGGTAAACAGCCAACGAGTATTTGTTGAGCGTTGTTGAGAACCAGGAAAGGAGGACCGTGGAGAACCCAACAGGATGGGTGACCATGGACAGGCTGGAGCAACTGACCCTCAGAAAAGCAAGAAAGGCAACAACTCAAGAGGCTCAGGACGTTTCCGAGGGTGGAGCTCGTGAGAAAGGACTCCAGGGGGCGTAGTTATCAGTGGGGCAGCTGAAGCCATTCTCCGACATTCAGATGGAGTAGGGCGTTGCTGTCCACGGATCCCTGGAAGTAAGAGAGAACTCCGCCCAGGCCTGGTGTGGAAGCAAGGTGCACTGGCAAGAATAGGGGGACATGCAAGGCCTGGGTGCTGTGGTATGGTCAGACTTGGGGGGGGGCAGGGTGGAGACGGTTGTGCAGGAGAACGTGTGAGCTGCTCTCCTTTGTCCTGGGTTCTTGTTTTTTGGGGGGGGGGGGGGGTCATTGCTTCTCCTAACCCTGGGGAGAAGCCAGGGGCCCCCTCTCAAACCTCTTCAGAGATTCTGAGCTGGTAGAAAGAAGGCAGGGAGCATGGAAGCCATGTGGAGAGACCAAGAAGTAGGAGGAAAAATGGGAGAGGTGGGTGCAGCTACCGCTGAAGGACCGCCTGAGATACTGCGGGTGTGGGAGGCACTTCCATTGCCACAGACTTCTCCAGTGATCACAGGAAACACAGACCCCAGCCAACCCCCGCTGAAAGTCAGAATCCTGGAGGAGAGCACAATGTTTGTGTACTAAGACGTGTAAATTCTGTGTGCACTCCAGCGAGAACAAACAAGCGAGAACAAACAACCGGGGCCTCCCGGCTGGCTCGCGCCAGTGTGATTCAACATCCTTGACACTGAGCCATACCAGCGTGTGTCCAGATTTTCTCCGATTTTATTTTCTCCCTTGAATGAAAACTGTGGTTTTTACACTGTCACAGATCAAACAACACCTAACACCATCGCCGGCCCACGCGCACGGTGCACGCCTGCTTCCCTCTCCCTGATGCCGCTGAGCCCCCGAGGGGCTAAGTCAAAGGGTGATCCGTCTGACCGGACAGCAGATGAAAATCAGGAGGAGATGAATAAGGAGACAGCAGGAAAACAGGACACGGCAATGGCCACGTGACTCTTCGTTGCAAAGAGGGATCATGCCCTTTGAAATGGCCTGGGTTGCCCTGTGGAGCACCCGCTGGGACAAAGAAGCTACGGGAAAGGTCAAGGCCAGGAGCCTTAGGTAAATGCTCCTGGAAGACCAGCTCTCCTCCTCATCACCTCTCTGTCCCTGGGGGGTACCAGCTGCCAGTCCCCCTCCAAGAACCCAGCAGGGGCCGGGTCAACCCTGTGACCGTCGCCTACCTGGGTGTCACCCCTGGCAGCACGTTAGAATCACCTGGGCACTGTAGGCGAGGGAACTGACGCCTGCGACCCCACCCAGGGTCCCTCCCATCAGAATGTGTGAGGGAAGGCCCCGGGCCCCGGCGTTATAAAAGGAGCCGCTTCGGGGACTCACAACTGCTGTGCTGGACCAGCGGTTCTCAGACTTAAAAGTGCACCCAAACCACCCAACTGGCTGTTACAATAATAATAATAATAATAACAACAACAACAACAACAGATTGTTGTTTAGGGGGACTTCTGATTCAGTAGCTCTGGGATGTGGCCCAAGTCCCCAGGTGGTGCTAATGCCACCAGCTGGGGACAAGTGACCGAGGACCAGGGCCACAGAAAGGTACCTCCGGCATCCAGCACCTTCCCCCGGCCCTTCCTCGGTCCACACAGCCCATGGCGTTCCTGCGGCACAAGCCCCTGGTCGCTGGCCGGTCGCTGAACTGGAGAGTCATTCAACAGCTCCAGTGTCACCCTCGTCACACCCTCCCGGGCCTGGGTTTAGACCCATCCTCCTGTTCCCTTTGCCATAAACCCTGACCTTGCGGGACCCCAGCCTCGTGCAGGCATCCTGTTCAGTCATCCGCTCGCGTGACCAGAGTTTCCCCTGGGCTTGCACGGTTCCGGCCCCAGGATGGAGGACACAGCTAGGGGGGGCGGGGCCTTCACTTGATGGTCATGTCAGGGGCCCCTCCTTTGTTTCAATGCGACAACAGTCTCAGACCTTTCTACTTATTCTATTTCCAGGCACTTGGAAAGATGTGCCAACCCTTTCTGGGGACTAGAGATGTGCCATTTGCAGGCTTTCTGGCCCAAGTCCATCTTTCCTGGCCCTCAGCTTTCAGGCCCATAAGAGAAGAGGATCAGACTGAAACATTGCCACAGCCTCTTCGACCTCCATGAAATGAATCATTTCCCTCCGATCCAAAAGGCTGAGCAATTAGCTCGCATTACCGGTATAATTAGACTCACCCCAACGGGATAAAATGTATTAATCTGGAACGGAGTGCGAGCGCACACCTATGGCAACAAAGACGATCACGGGCTTATTAAAAATAGAAAATTATCATTTAAAACTCTCTGCATTCATCTCAAAGGCACTTAGAGAAAGTGGCCTGGGCCAAGCCAGATGAGTCAGCAGCCTTATTCCAATTCTATCTGTGATTCTCGGGAGAACCGCTGTCATCTCCCGAATACTCCCCTTCCCCAAGCCCACGACCTCTCGGGGAGTGAAACGGGCAGGTTTCAAGACGGTGTGCGCAGGATGACCGCACCTTGCAAAGTGGCGTAACCACCCAGGGCCAACGGTCTGGAAGGCGGCAGAGCAAAAGGCTCACGGTGGCCCCCTCTGGCTGCTGAGATGCGGGCCGTTTTAAATCACCTGCTTCTAGCTCGTAGGGCTGCTTTCACCCCCAACAAACGTGTCATTGCAGCTTCGATAAAGAAAACGCAGAAGCTCTTTCAAAACACCTTTCCCTTCCGGGCTTGGGCCTCCTGCGAGGTACAAGCCTGTGGAAAGGACACTGTGTCACAGGCGTCACTTCCTCGGCAGCAGGAGCAGGTGGGGTTCCCTGGGTGCCTGTGTCCCAGCCATTACTGCCGGTCCCACCCTCCACCCACAGCACGGGTCTACGAGGTCCCCCAGGGGAAACAAGCGGCTATGTCCTCGTGTTTCCCGGCTTCGGTGTACGTAGGCAGTTTGGAGAGGCCAGAGAGGCGCGTCCATCAGTCTTTTAAAATCGTGCGTGAGGGAGGAAGAACCTTTCTGCTCCCTGCCTAGGTTCTCTCAGTGGGTCTCATAGTTAAAGACGTGAGACAGATCAACAAGAGAAAGCGACCCAATTTAATCCCGCGAGTCCATATAAAAACGCTGCGTGCATGAAAGAACCAGAGACCACACGTGGCACGGGAGGCTCAGGAGCAGGAAGGGGAAACGAGGGGGAGAGGAGCTAAGGATGGGGTCAGGACCCTTGGGCTTCCGAGGGCTGGAAGGTCAATGGCAGGATGGTAAGAATGCACATGTTCTGTGATTGGAAGTTTGCCCTGCCTGACAGGCAGGTCACGAAAAGCTACCTGGTGCTCGTGCTTATCATGGGCAAGGCCCCTGATTTAACTTCTGTAAGGGAAAAGTCAGTTTCCTATGATCTCCAAGGTCCCTGCTGTCTTCAGCTCAAAATAACCCACACGCCCAAGGAGCACATCATGGGGAGGCCTGCTCTGAGCCCTCCAGGTGCTTTCCACACTAACGTGTGATGTGCACGGTGAGCTCATTGCAAGGACTTTGAAGAATATAAGAAAGAAAGTGGGTTGTCTTTGTACGGAGGTGAGTTGTTCCACCCTTGTGCTTTCTCACAAGCACGTCCCCACACGCCCTCAGCCCTCCCCATGCCCTAGCACCGTGACGGCTTCCAGTGGAGAGGACCAGGGATCCTCCAGCCGAGGGCTTTCTTCTGGAATGTTCAGTCCCAGGTGTGGGGCGGAAGGAAGTGCCCCAGAAACAGGTCCTGCCAACATGAACGGGAGTTGGAAGAGAACATCTCCACTCCTACCTCTCTCGTGTCAGATAGACTGCGAGGAGTAAGTCGCGCAGTGCCCAGAGTTCCCCAGGGGGCCCGGCCACCGTTTCCCACAGTTTCCCACAATGGCGGCCTCCGTGTTGGCTTCTTCCCTTTCCTGTCTCCCTTCTCCACGCCCTGCCTGGAGCTTCCGGGAGCACCTTTCAAATAAACTGCCTGCCCTCAAATTCTTGTTCTGGGGGGAACCCAACTTCAGAGAATGCCACATCTCATGGAAGGTGTCAGGGGCCGGGGGGCACTGGGAGAGCCCTGTCAGTGGGGGTGACCTGGACTGGACAGGGGTTCTGCAGAATCCAGTGCCTTCACTGGGCTCTGGAAGGCTGTGGTTGGGGGAGGGGCACGGGGGGAGCTCTGTGTGCAGAACTCCAAGGGGCAGGTGCGGAAACGAGCAGCTGGGCTGCAGTGGCTCTTCTGGTCCGACGAGCTGTCTCGGGTTAAGCAGGCTCCGCCCTCCTCTCCAAGGCAGATTGGGGACATCTAATGTGCCACAGAGACCACTTGTTCTTCAGGTCTCGCTGCCCGAGTCCACCTTATCTCTGCTCTCGTGACACGTCTCTCCCACCAGCCAGGATCAAGCAGTTGGCAGGAGGGAAAAAGACGGGACAAAGCAAGTTCAAGAGGCTGGCCCTCACCCCCTCAAGAGCCGGCCTAGGGCTGGCACTTTCTCCTGCAGCCTGGGGAGCAGGCGATGGCCTCCCGACATCAACAGACAGACAGACGGAGGGTCTCTTCCTCCCCCAGGGTCCTGTGGACTGTCTGTCAGGTGGCTGCCCCCGTCCGTATGGCTGTGAACCAGGTGGGTTCAATCAGATTAGAAGAATTTTCCCCAAAATAAGGGAAGCGCAACCAGCAAGGCTTCGGCCTTGTCGTCCATGGGTGTGACTTGACCCAAATGCCTTCTCTGAGGTTTTGTAGCCTGAAAACACACACTGGAGGCCCGAGAACACCCTCCCCCAGGTGGCGTATCGCACTGAGAGTTTGCTGGAGGAGGAACACAGGTGAGGCATGCTGCTTCCCTGGGAGAAGTGGGGACCCAGGTCTCCCTCCGGACCTCAGCGGGAGACCGCCAGCAGGGAGCGATGCTGTCCCACAGCATCTGGGTACAGGCCGACCTGCCCGTAGCTGGACCCCCACAACTGCCCCCCACCCTGCGGGTGTTCTCTTGCTAGAACTATACGGGGTACCCAGCAGGTCGATTGCGTGGTTTGGAAAGAAAATAGTCTGTTGGGCAGCGGGACAACTGAGCGTCCACGAGGTGGCGCCCCTGAGCAGGGCAGTGGTGGCCGAGGAGGGCCGTGTCTCTCTACGGTTCGGGGCAGCGGCGGTGGATTGATACTGGAGGCGGGAGGCTACGGTTTGCTCCGCAGTTCGGTGGCAGGAATTATTCTTGGAAGCCCAGGAACACTGCCGCTAGTGCACAGCATGGGTTAGACTCAGAATACACCTCCCTGGGGTGTCTTTCGAATGAAAACCTCCGCTCCGCGGTGGGCCGGTGACTGAGCGCAGTCAGAGCTGGAAAGATGAACACAGCTAGCTCCCCGGTGCCTACAACCGAATAAATCAGAGCCCTCTTCTCCGAATGCCCCACTTCATTGTCAGGAAGGACAAAACCGTAGCTGGACGGTAGCTCAGGCTTTATTCCTCCCCGCAGACGGGGCTGTTCCTGAACAAATCTCCCACAAGTCTCTCCCCAGGGGCCTTTTCAAGTTTTCACCGGGCAGGAGCTTTGGTGAATGAAGTCACCGGGGAAGCCCTTTGCTTTGCGCGATTCGTCCTGCATCATCATGGACTGGCAGGCCGGAGTCCTTGAGCAGCCCCGCCTCATGAAATGCCAGTGTGGCACCACCAGCTGCCCCTCTTGGTGTGGAATGTGACGCTAAGAGGTCCCTGCTGTCAACAGGGTAGCCGTGGGGGCCTTAGAGGGTCGTCAGGCAGACCACCTCCAACAAGCAGAACGCTGCCATCACCCTGCCCATACACCCGTCTGGGCCTCAGCCTCCCCCTCTGAGGGTGAAGGGTGGACCCGATGGTCTTCAGGAGTCCTGACCACTAACAGCCACGTTCTCCGTCCTGGCACAGAAGCCACTGAGATGACCTGGCTTTCTGTCCCTTCATCTGCTTGGAGTCTGAGTGTTCCTTTTAAACACCCTCATAGATGCACGGGTCTCAGGCTGAGTGGAGTTAGAACAGGTTGCCACAGTTTCCTCATTAGTGTAACAGACACGTCCCTTTTTTTTAACCTAACGTTTTTATGAAATAGCTAACACAGGTAGGACCACCCTGAATGTGGACCATAGAAGCAAGGCTGGAAAAGGAGGAGGAAGAGGGGAGACAATGAAGGGATTGATGGAACTTGGCAGCAGGGAGCGGGAGGGAGCCGGAGGGGTGAAAGGTTGGGCGGGTTCGGCCCCTGGAGAGGACAGGGAGGCTGCTATGGAGCTGCACAGGGCTGTGTGCCTCTCCCTCCTCCATCCGCTGAGCCACGCGGCCTTGGGCAAGATTTGTAATGACTCTCCGCCTGTTTTCTCCTGTGTAAACTAGGGACAAAAATGGTCTCCTACGTAAGGTTGTAATGAGGATTAAATGAGATCATTTCCATCTGAAGCCAAGCACATAACGGGGACGGAACAGATGGTGTCTCTTGCTGTCACCGCGGGAGCCAAGAAGGTCTTCAACGGTCCCCTCCCTGGGTGTTCACGCCCATGCCTGGCCCCTCCCACACCGAGTGGGTGCTGACCTGTGGGGCCAATAGAAAAACCGCACGAGGGACAGCGGGAGGGGCCTCTGAGGCTTCTGAAGCTGGGTCACCAAGGTCTGCTTCTGCTCAGCCTCTTGGACCCTTGCTCTGGGAAGAAGCAAACCAGCTGGCGACGAAGAGATTCAAGAGGCCGCCCAGAGAGAGCCATGTGCAGAGGGGCCTCTGAAGAAACCAACCGTGCCATCCCTTGGATCTTGGACTTCCAGCCCCCAGTACGGTGAGAAAGTAAGTTTCGGTTGCTTAAGCCCCCCAGTCCGCGAGACGTTGTGATGGCAGCCCGAGCTCACTGACAAAGCCACGCCTGTCCTTTACGTGTGGCCTGGGCTGCCTCACCGCAGGACGGCTGAGTTCCAAAGACACACACACACACACACACACACAGCAGCTGCATCATTTTTAGGACCTAGTTTCAGAAGTCACAGAGCATCACTTTCGATATACGCTATTTATTAGAAGCAAGTCGTGAAGGCTTGCCACTGAGTCGCTAAGTCATTCCAAGCAAAGGGAATTCCACTCCACCTTTTAAAGGAAGGAGAGCAACATAATGGGCAGATGTATTTTAAGACTGTCCCCATCGTGACCATCATCACGCTGGTCACATAGATTTGAAGATGCTGGCAGGCCGGCCAGGGGGAGCTGTGCCCCAAGCAACTTGATCACGAATGTGGATTTGGAATGTGTGGGTCTGAAAGTCACTCGCACAGAGAAATGCAAAGGCGATGCAACCCCAGGGAATGGGAGCAAGGCTCGGCCTTAAGGAATGCCAAACCCAGCTTGGTGCTGCATAAGTGTTGCTGATTTGCTGAAAGTATTGGCAAGGCCTCAAAAGCCAGCTACCCAGCCCACCTTGGGCATTTACTAAAAGGAAAGTACTCGCTTCTCCCAGTCTATTAAAGCTTCTACCGACAAACAAAGCACTACCTCACACTCCAGGGCCAGAGGAGGCTTTAAAACATGATGGACTCATAAAACGAAACATCATCATTGTCTGCAAACTGGGTCCCAGGGACCCACAGGTCATGTCCTTTGGGATCCTAACCAGAAGATTCGGCTTTGACCGGAAGACAAACCCGTGGGAAGTGGGGATGGCTGGGGTGGGCAGGAGCCGTGGGAGGGAAATGGAGACAACTGTACTTGAACGACCATTAAAAAAAAGTTTAAAAAAAAAGGACACAAACCCCATCCACCTCCAGTGATGGGCCGCTCTCCTGGGCTGTCTGGTGCCTCTCTCCGTCAGCTGACCACCACTGGCTTTCTTGCCAAGGACCATACACTTAGTACAGGGGCTTTTTTTTTTTTTTTGGTTTTATTTATTTATTTTTAGAGAGGGAAGGGAGGGAGAAAGAGAGAGAGAGAGAAACATCAATGTGTGGTTGCTGGGGGCTGTGGCCTGCAACCCAGGCATGTACCCTGGCTGGGAATCGAACCTGCGACACTTTGGTTCTCAGCCCATGCTCAATCCACTGAGCTACGCCAGCCAGGGCAGCACAGGGGCTTTTGAAAACCAAAACCAGAGCAGGCCCTGGCCGGGCAGCTCAGCTCAGCTGGTTTAAGCTTCGCCCAGATAAGCCAAACTTGTGGGTTCAATTCCTGGTCAGGGCGCAGGGAAGAATCAACCAATGAGTGCAGAGCTAAGTGGAACAGAAAATCGATGCTTCCCTTTCCTGCTCTCTCCGAGATCAATAAATAAAGATAAATGAGTGAAACTCAAATCTCTCCCAGCAAAAACTCAAGAGGCCTATAAACGAAGAAATGGAGCATGTGTGTATTCTGAGCGCTGGCAGTAAGTGTCAGACACAGCAGCCCTGAGAGCTGGGACTGGCTGCCCTTGAGGAGCTGGGCAGTCTGCGTGGGGGAGGGGGAGGTCGGGACGAGGGAGGTGACACACAGGAGGGATGGTGTCTTGTATTTAAGTAACCTGTCATGCCACATTTTTAAAGCACCTGAACGTATTACCGTATTTTGTCGTGTATAATGTGCACCAGCATTTTGGTGTGTGTTACACGCGGGATTATTCTATGTAATGTAATAATATTATTTTGTGTGCATTATACATGGGATTGCTATATGTGATGCAATAATATATTACTTTGTGTTCATCATACACGGGATTATTACATATATTATACCCATGATATGTAATTATTATGCCCATGCATAATGCACATCCTTATTTTTCCCTCAAAATTTTGGTCAACAACTGTGCGTTATACACAGCAAAATACACACTTAATTTGATTTTATAAGTAGCATCTGATTACTGGCTTAAGTTGCATTAAATTTATTATCAGGACTCCCATAATTGCATAAACGTAACACCGAGTAAAACAGCCTCTCCCAGAAAGCAAACTACAATTCCCAGGATCCCGCTGATTACAATGACGGTTTGTTCGGGATTCAAACTACAATTCCCATAACTCCGCGAGCCAAGAGGTGAGGTTCTAGTCGAGGGCCGGTGGCTGTGCCCGGGAGCCTGCGCACACGCATGGACTCCCGCGCCCGGGTCGCTCGCCGAGCCGGCGCGCAGCGGGCACCCGCGAGCCTGGCGGAGGCAGACGGGACGGCACGGAGCTGCCTGCGCCCCTCGCCTGGGCCTCCCCGCTCGGAGCAGGCGCCCGGGCAGTGTTGCAGCGGCAGATTCGGACAAAGCTGTCGCCGCTGAAAGCACTCCTGCACGTGTGGGCGAAGGTGGCTTCAGCCCCGCGGAGCCCGGGCTGCGGGTGAGACGCGCGCGCTCGGCGCTGGCGAGGGCTTCCCGACCCGGCTGGGTTTGGAGTTGCGAGATGGGCCCCTAGACATCCCCGGGGGGTGGACGTCGGGGCCGCCGGGCCTTTGGGAGAAGGGGAGCCGAAGGGAGTTGGCAGAACGGAGGGGTGACATGTGATGAGGGCTTAAGGAGGCGCAGGAGGTGGGCAGGGGTCGGGGGGTGGACCCTGAGGGTCCTAGTGTCGCGGGCCCGGGCCTGCCCGCAGAAGCCCTCAGCTCCTGGCATGCGTTGCAGCTGGTCCCCAAGCCCTTCGCCTGGGGGATGATGGTGCGCGTGAGGCGCGGGTGGCGGGGAGCCAGCCGAGGTGTGCGAAGAGGGCCTGCGCCTCCCGGGCTCCCTTTGAAGGCAGTGCCTGGGCAGGCCTGCAGCCGATCCCAGGGCTGCTTGGGGCTCAACGGGGCACGCACTGTGAGTCTGGCCATAAGAGCCTGCCACACCTGCTCTAGGTGCCTGGGTAGCCCCTGAAGGAGGGGTCCCGTGGCCTCTGGGCCGCATGTGTAGGAACCGGTGACTGGGTCACTGATGGAAATCCTCCGCCAGAGTCTGAGGTCCTCAGGCCAAAGCCCAGCACTTGGTGCGGGCGACCGGGTTCTGTTTATTTCATGCCAACCAATTCACAGAGCCTCCTCCTGGGGGAGGCAAGACCCGGCATGGGCAAGGGGGGGGGGGGTGAGTTGCCCAGCTTAGCAGGAGGGCACAGGCTGAACAGTCGTCCTTCCCCGGATGCTCCCTGTTCGCGTGCTGGACATTTGCACCCTGACTCTGGCTTACTAGCTGTGTGCCCTTAACCAAGTCACTCACCTTCTCTGGGCCCGCTTCGCCCTCTGCAAAATGGGAGTAAAAGCACCCTCGTCACCGAGTGGCTGTGGCAATTAAATGAAACAGCCCCGACAAGTCGTCAGCCCCGGGTCTGGCTCATGACGTCTGTCTGGCAAATGTCAGCGCTGGTGGCTGCCGCCGAGATAGAAAACGTTAGTGGCGGTGAGCTCGGAGCCCAGCGCCGTCTTCCAGCGGGGGCTCGCTGCCCTCTGCTCTCAGCGGCCTTGGGGAACTGGAGTTCACCTTTTCACATAACAGATGGGGAGCCTGAGCCCCCCCCCGGAAGGCGCAGCCGGGAAAGAACCCAGGGTCTCTCTTCCCCGGGGATGGGCAGCCCCTCAGGGAGGAAAGCGGAGAGTGGAGACGCCCAGCCAGGAGGAGGGTGGGGCACTGGTGGCCGGGTCCCCACACACCCTGGCCGTGTGGGCCTCCTGGTGGCCTCCACGTGGCGGGCTGTCAAGGCAGCTGCGGCTCTCTTCATCCTGGCCAGGAGGTTGGCAAGCGCTTGCTCTAAGCTTCGCTTTAGAAAATATTTAGCTACAAACAAAGGCTTCCCGTGACTATATTGAGCTAACTGGAAAATTAAATTACCAAACGCTTCACTCCCCAAGGATCCTCGTCGCTCCCAGTCTGGTTGTGAGTGGATACCCTCCCCCAGGACCCGCTCAGCACCCGAGGGGCTTTGCACATGGGTGTACAAAGGACGAGTGTGAAAGGGGGGCCCACACGTGTCACCACGGGCTGTGGAGTCACACTTGGGCTTGCATCCCAGCCCCACCCTTTAATGGCTGTGTGACACGGGGCAATTCGCTTAACGGCCCTGACCCTGCGCCCTCGAATGTGAAGTGAGTGAGTGACAGAATGCATGTAAAGGGCTTCACGTTGCTCCCGGCGGAGAGTAAGGGCCAGCAAATGGGAGTTGTTCCATCGTTATTACAACGAAGAACAATGATACAGAAATAATTGTCGGGCAGTGTGCTTGGCTTGTCTTGTCTCTTTGAATTCCCAGAACCACCCTGGAGAGAGAGGTGTCCTGTCTGTTCTTTAGACCAGGACGTGGGGGCGGGCTGGGGTGCAGAGCTGGCCCTCACAGATGCAGAAGAACAAGTCCCGAGTGAGGCTGCATGGGTGGTGGATCTAAGACAGTCACACTCGTAGACACAGAGTGGAAAGTGGTCGCCGGGGCCTGCGGGGAGGGGACGGTGGGAAGGTCTCAGTCAAAGGGCGCAAAGTTTCAGGTGCACCAAGGACTGCAGCTTAGAGACCTGCTGGGCCGCACAGTGGCTACAGTTAATGATGCGTGTGCATGGCTGTACGCTTGAAACTTGCTAAGGGGGTAGGTCTTATGTGCTAAGTGTTTCATCACAGGACACTGACAGTCACAACAAGAGGGCAGGAGGGAGCTGGTGCAGCTGGCGGACAGGCCTGTGCAGATGGCGGCGATGGTTTCACTGGCGGATCCGTATCTCCGGGCCCTCGCATTGCGGGCATGAATTATGCACGGCTTTCTGCGTGTGAAAAGGAAGGAGAGGAGGTGGTCTGGCGTCACGCTGCTGGCTGCTGCCGGGCGACAGGACAGGAGCTTACTTCCTGGCATCTTGGCTCCGGAACCAATGCCATTTAACTTTCCACCTCCCGGTCTTCGCCGCTTTGTAGTGCAGTTGTGGCCCGGGGCAGCCTGCCCGGCTAGGGCCGGGGTGTTCTCGGACCACGTGGAGACGCTGCCGGACTCAGCAGCCTGGCTGCATGTTTCCTGGCCCCGTCTGAGGTCCTGTGAGGCTGGAGGGGGCTGTCCACCGGTGGGTCTGGGAGCCGCAGTGTCAAGAAGGGGCGGCTGAAGCAAGCGAGGACCCTCAGGGCTGGGGGAGGGTGCCGTCTGGTGAGACGTGGAGGGCTTGGTTATGAGAAGAAGTGGTCTTACTTAGGAGCTGGGAAGGGTCTCGCAACTGCCTTCCTCTCTCTGGGCCTGCTCTCTGCTTTGGGGATGGGGGGAGGCCCACCCATGATGAGCCTGGACGTGAGGAGGAGCCGTGGGCTGGGCCAGCACACAGCGCCTCTAGGCTTGCTGGCCCACACTGCCCCTCAGGACCTCTTCTCCAAAACCAGGATGGAGCCCATCACTTCTGAGGGCTCTTTCAGCTCTAAAAAGTGGGATTTTGCGACTCTAAATTGATGGCTCACCCCTCGGCATGGCACCGGGGCAGGGTGATAATGGTCATGGCAGCGTGCACCCAGAGGTCCTTGGGGGGGAGAGTGGCTTGGCACTCTCCTGCCGCCTGCCGCCACGCGTGGCTCTGTGCCTGGCCGGTGCGGTGTGACTACACAGAGGAAGCCTTGGGTTGCTATGTTACGGTCGAGGGCCCCTGGGTCTGCGCCTCTAGAGCCATCCACACCTGCTCTGCCTTCAAGCGACGAAAACTCACTGCCCTGAGGTCCCCCCTACTTCTCCGTCCCTAACTGTCCCTCCGAGTCTGACGGCAGGGGAACACAGTGCTGGAGAGCCGGCCCCCCAGGGTCGGGCCCGGACTTGAACCCTGGGGCCCCTGCCTGAGCTGGGAGACCTGAAGCAAGGCGCTCGCTCCACCGAGCCTCAGTCAACCCTTTTCACGGTGCAAGAGCACGGAGACGGCCCAGGGGCCGCAGGAGGACTTCCGTGAGGCTTAGGTGAAGGGGGGCAGGAAAGGGGCTGAGGATGACGCCTGGCGCGTAGTAGGTGCTCAGTATCAGGAGACGGCGGTGGCACTGACCTCCGCCCTCTGCTCAGAGGCCAGCCCCCTGTCCTCCTGAGCCGGCGTGGACGGCGATGCATCCTTCCGTTTCCTGCGGCTTCCTCTGTCCCGGGGCCCAGCACCCGCCAGGGAATCCGGAGAATGGGACTTCTCGCTCTGCCAGGGGTGACTGCTGTCGGCGTCATCTCCCGCCGAGAGTCGTCTCTTCTGCATTTTGAAAAGCGTCACCAGGGGCCCCTTCCTGGGTCCTCGGCCCAGAGCCAGGCCCAGGGAGGGTTTGGGGACTCTGGCCTGCCGTGTGGTCGCTGCTACTGCTGTCTCTGCTCTTCCCAGTCCAGTGTCTGGGCTGTTTTAGACAGGCCAGGGAGGAGACCCCCTCGGGGTCCTCCGGCAGGGGGTTGCGGCCGGAATCACGGCACATCCTGGGGTGGCAGCAGGAGTGGCCACAGCCGTGTGCCGGCTCCCCGAGCTTCCAGCCGGGCTGTAAGCGGGCACCGTGAGGAACCGCAGAAACGGTCCAGCCTTGCTCTGTTCCGGGGGCTCGTTTCTCAGGGGGCCCGCCTCTCCCCGCCAGTGGGGGAGGGGCATGCGACACAAGCCGCCGCTGGATCTGGCCTCTCCCTGTGTCTCCCCCTGGTGGCTGCTTCAGACCCAGTCTCCACCCTTCCCCCCCATTTATCTGGGGCCGAGAAAACCCGGGGCGGAATTTTGCCCCTCGCGCCCCAAGCAGTGCCGCTTGTGTGAGGAGGAGTGGGCTGGGGCAACTTTCCTCCAGAGGGGGCTCTGAGTGTGGTGGGCCTCTCCGTGTGCCCTGGCGTGTGGCCTTGTGCATGATCTCGGCCGAGGCTAGGGACAGGATTTGCTGAGCCTTGATGGAGGGGGCGGGTCATCCCCTGTCGAATGGGCTGGTCGCCTGGGGCTGGATGGAAATCCCCTGCTGGGTATCGGGAAGCAGGGAAGTGCAGAACTGGGGACTGTTAGCAAAACCTCCGAGCCGATCTCATTAATACTGAGCACGTGTAAGAATCCCCGGGACACACAGGTTCCTGGGCACCCCTCAGAGATCCTGGGTCAGCAGGCCCGGGAGAGGCCCAGGAGTCTGCATTTCCCATATCCCAGGCACTGCTGGTCCTGGGTCCCACCACGAGTCCCAGCATGAGTCCTGCCCGGCCGGACCCAGGACCAACCCCGCTCTGTGCCTGTGAAGTCGCCCTCACAGGGTCACCTGGTTTTGCTGGCCTCCCTCCAGGCAGGGACCCACAGAGTGGCTGGTCCCTTCGTGTGCAAACAGCCCCAACCCTTAGAGAGTCCTCTTCCTGCCTGCCTGCCTGCTGGATGCCTCCTCCCTGTGACTTCTCCCTGCCGGCTTCACTGCAGGGCCCTGGGCCAGCCCACACCGCTGTGCTAGGGGCAGGGGCAGGGGCAGGGTGGCAGCCCGCTGCTGGGAATCAGGTGTGTGCCCGCAGTCCATACACATGCCCGGGGGCCTGGGTTGCACGTGGCATCACCATGCACGTGCGTCCAGTAGGTCAGAAAGGGCTGCAGCCCCCCCCCCCGCCCTCGCACCTTGGGGCACCCTTGTTCTTGCCACACAGCCCCTCGGGTGTCGGAAGACTGACTGCCCAGGGTCCGGGGCGTCTCTTCCTTGGAGAAGTGCCCTCCCTGCTTCTTCAAGCATCCCCCCCCACCTCAGGACAGCGGTTCCTGACCTTGACCACGCTGGAATAGCATCGTCTTTATGGTTGAGCCCGTAGGCTCTGATTCCTGGCAAAGGTGCACAGCCAGAGTCCGCTCATGAGGAAACATCAGACACATTGAGAAAAAGACTGGGAAGGAGCCGACCCCCATGCTTACCACAGTCAAGGCCACGAAAATCAAGGAGAGACCAAGAAGCTGCCCCCGACTGGAGGGGACGAGAGACCTAATGACGGGGGTGGCCACGTGTCACCCTGGGTCGGGTTCTGGGCCGCAGAATAGGGACCACAGATTAACAATATCGCACACCAATGTTAACTTCCCGAATCCGTGTTGCGTAAGAGAACTTTCTCTTTCTTAGGAAATCCGCGCCGGAGTATTAAGGGCTAGAGGGGCAAGATGTCTACAGCTTATTTTTGAATGGCTCAGGAGAGACAGGGAACAACAGAATGTGTCGAATTAACCGTTGGCGAATCTGTAGGAGAGTTCTTTGTATTATACATGCGACTTTGTGTAAGTCCGAATTACTTCCAGATAAAAAGAAGAGAAAACAAGATCGCAGATGCCGTCGCCAGCCTGCCCGGGTTCGAGCCTCCTGGTCGTTTCCTGTGTAGCTTTGGGCAGGCCCAGACTCTGGCGGTGCTTTTACCATCTGTGTAGAGTGCAGGTTGTTGTGAAGTGGAGAACCTGGCACCCAGTAACTGGCCAGCGATGCTGCTGCTGCTGCTGCTGCTGCTGTACTTAGGATGCTGAAGAGGCCAAAGGAAAACCCGAGCCAGCCCTGACCGGTGTGGCTCAGTGGGTTGGGTGTCATCCCACAAAGCGAAACGTTGCCGGTTCGATTCCCGGTCAGGGCACATGCCTGGGTTGCGGACTTGGTCCCTGGTGGGAGGCGTGTGAGAGGCAGCCGATTGATGTTCCTCTCACACATGGATGCTTCTCTCCGTCTCTTGCTCCCTCCCTTACCCTCCCTCTAAAAAATAAAGAAAACCCAAGCCAAAGCCTGTCACCTCCCTCCCTTTGAGGATGTTGCATTCCAGGCTCCCTGGGTGGCTGGCAGGGACCACTAATGCCTTGGCCCCTCGTCACACAGCTTTCTCTACAGAGCCTGGGGCCCTGGCAGCTCTGTCCCCCACGTCTTCCCCTGGCACCCATGCCCAGGCTCCCCACTTTCTACCTGCCTGGTTGTGCAGGGCCCGGCCGCCACTGCCCGAGGATGGGTGAAGAGCCTGGCAGCCTCAGGACTTGCTGAGCAGGCAGGTGTGATCGCTGGGCGTGGCGGTGCCTGCTGTGGACTGTAGCGGTCACTGCCCATGGGGACATGTGAGCATTTAATGGAGATGTTTGTCTTATCCCCCATGACCACCAAAATACCTCCAGCACCTCTCTGAACACACCCTTGCCCCCCCAGGTCGCTTCTCTGGCGGGCCCCAGCCCCGACCAGGTCTCTTTCCTGTCACACACCTGCGCACTGCGTGCACTTCATGCGTCTGTGAATGTTGTATGCTTCCTGCGATGGGTTGTCCTCTGCCCCTCTTGACGCGGCAGTCCTCTCAAACCGGCCCCCGGGGCCCTCTGGCTGTGTGTCCACAGTGGGGTCTGAGCATCCCTGGAAGAGTGGCTCTTGTCTGAGTTGGCAGTTTCACCTAGAGAAAGCGATGCAGGCGTGTTCCGGGTCTCCTGTTTGGAGCATCTCAGCAGCGGCTCCCACCATGCTGGTCCTTGCTGGCATCCCTGTTTCCGGCCACACGGGGGCGCCGTCGCGCCGCTCCCGGATGCTGGAGAGGACCCACACAGGCAGCTGTAACTTGCAGGTGACTCACGGGTGCCGAGCAGAAACCAGGTGGTGTCAGAGCAGGCTGTGTGGCGGAAGGTTTCTGCGTTGGTAGGGTCGGGGGGTGGGGGGGGGTGCAAGCGAGCCGGAGGGAGGCTGGGCCCACTGTTGCCTGCCTCACTGTCCTGCCTGGGCGGAGGGCCTTGGAGGCTGGGCTGTCCTCAGCCAAGCCTGACGTTGTCCACCACGCCCGAGTCCCAAGGACTGGAATTCCGTCGGGGTCCCCCTCTTTGAAGACAATTCCATCCCCCTTTGCTGATGAGGAAGCCGAGTCCCAGTCACCAGCTGTGAACCTAGGATCCACGTCGTCTCCAGCTCTGACTCAGCTTTGCCCTTTAAACGAAACAATGATTGATGTTAAAGTTTAGTCTAAGAATGTGAATGCTTAACTGAGTGTTAAATGTGCCCACTCGGGTAATAGCCAGGTTTTACAAGGAGCACGCAGAGGCTGCCGACATTTTGGCAAAGGGTTAAATACTTTCATTGGAAAACCCGCGGCCCCGCGAATGTCTAATCTGGGGGCACATTCAGGCAGTAGGGTGCCAGTCCCAGTTTTATGTGCTGCTTCTGGTAACGGTAAGGGGTGGGGGAGATCATTCTGAGGACATGTGAGGTTATCGGAACTGGTTTGCGCTTTTCTGACTGATGGGATGCGAGACATGTCCACGCAGGACCAAAGCCTCCGTCTGTAATTCAGTTTGAGTAATCCAGGCCGCAGCTGCCAATGCAGCGCTTCTTGGGGACGAAACAAGTGTGCTGTAACTCTCGGTGAGCGTTAGGAACAGCCCTTGGGAGTGAAACTGTTGGAAAATGATGTGACACCCTGCGTGGACACCGTCTTGGCTGGTGGGTCTTCTGCAGCCGGGGGCTGGCGGGGGCTGGCAGGCCCCGAGCTCCACCGCCCTGCTCCCGGAAGAGGGGCCGGTGCACAGCAGCTGGCTCTGGCTGTCGTGCAGCTGGGGCCTCGGGTGCAGTGGGGCGGCCAGCAGCCCCAGCCCTTGGGCCTGCACCTCATCATCATTCAATGCGAGTGTAGTTGCCGGAAGTTACCCATTAGCACAATTCACGTCTTAGGTGGATTTCTGTCTCCCCTGGAAAGACCCTCAGAGTAGTGTGATGGGCTGAGTTGTGTCCCACAAATTCACGTAGTCCCACCCTGACCCCCCCAGAGGCCTTTCAGAAGGTAGTTAAGGTTCCATGCGGTCCTCAGGGCGGGGCCCTGGTCGGGTGGGGCTGGTGTCCCTGTGAGGACAGGGAGAGAGACCACAGGCCCCGTCCCCTGTGCACACACAGGGAACAGGCTGTGAGCATGCAGTGAGCCAGCCAAGGACAGAGGCCTCAGGGGAGACCAGACCTGCCGACACCTTGAGCTTGAACTTCTAGCCTCCGGGACTGTGAGAAAATACATTTTTGTTGTCTAAGCCCCCAGCCTGTGGCCCTTTGTTAGGCAGCCTGAGCAGAACGCTACAAGTAGGTAGCCGCCTGCCTGCCCAGCCCTGTTGCCCTGGGTGTTCCGTCCCCAGCCACACAGCCCAGGCACAGGCAGACCCAGAACAGTGACAACTGGCCTGGAGAAAGGGGATGACCCTGGGGCTGCCTCCCACTAAGCGACGTGGTCTGTTCACCATTTTTTTTAAAGATTTTATTTATTTATTTTTAGAGAGAGGGGAAGGGAGGGAGGGAGAGAGGGAGAGAAGCCTCAGTGTGTGGTTGCTTCTCACGCACCCTCTACTGGGGACCTGAGCTGGCCCACAACCCAGGCATGTGGTCTGAGTGGGAATTGAACCAGCGACCCTTTGGTTTGCAGGCTGGCACTCAATCCACTGAGCCACACCAGCCAGGGCCGCTGGTTCACCATTTTGAATCTTCTTCCTGGGAACTGTGTTCATTATCCAGGAACATTTTATCCGGTGATGGGGGAAGGCCTCTTTGATCTTCTCCAGAACTAGGGTCTGATTAATGTACTCCCCGCCTCCATCGGTTCCCCTTTGAAAACCTTCCTGAGGATCTTGATTGATCTTTCAGTCCTACTGGTGTATGCCCAGCAGCGTGGGGGGTGGGGACCAGCGGGGAGTGTGGGTCCCCTGAATGGCCATGATGCCCCAGCGCTTGCTGTTGGCTTCCCCCCACATCACTGGGGGTGACTTCCCAGCAGGCGAAGGTCCGAGAGTCACTTTCCATCTGTGTCCTCGGTGGTGAAATACCATTTTATCTGTGGAATTCATGTTGCCCCGGAAGCAGACCCTGAGGCAGGGGCTCAAGTGCAAGGAGACTGTTTGCACTGGCTTCCAGTAAACATGAGTGGGGGAGAGGAGGAGCGAGACAGGGGAAGGGACAAGGGTGTGCATCGGGCCCGTCACCACCACGAGCGAGCGCTTCGTCCTTAGGTTACTCCGACAGCCAGTGCGAACCTGCCTCGGCTCTCTCGCACCCAGGAGGGTGGTGTCCGTGCATCCGTTCCTGCGGGCGCTGGTGCGGGCGCCCTGGCTGGTACGGGGTCCAGTCAGAAACCCAGGCCCTCTGCACCGGGGCCCTGGGCTTCAACGCACACGGTTCCCAGCACGATATTCTGTCATCCCCCGCAAACCTTCCTCTCCGCGCTCCCCCGGAAGGGTCCCGAGAGCCCGCAGGGCCCAGGGGAGGTCCCTGTGCTCGTCCCGCCTGCTGTGGGCACCAGCCCGGCGGCCCAGGGGGTGGCTGGAGGACGAGCATCAGTGACAAACAGTCCTTTCCCATCCCCAGTCTCCAGGACTGGGTCCTGCCATGTTGCCCATTTGCCCCACAAGTTCCCAGCCCCGCCGGGTCGCCTGGTTCCCATAAGCTTTGCCCCAAGGCCTGAGCCCAGTGGACTGGCTGCTGCCCACAGTCCCCCAGGCCCAAGGGAAACCCTGGCCTCCTTCCTGCCTGGGGGCCCCGCCCCACATCGCCCCCTGCTGCCAGCCTGCCTTCACCGCAGCACATGTGTGTGCGAGAGGGACAGGTAGCAGAGTGCCCACCTGAGAGGTGAGTGAGTACCCAGGGCTGACGCCCACTCAGGTTGGAGGTGCTCTTTCCTCTCTTCTCTCCTTGTTTTCCTGGGGGTGTTGCTTTTTGACAGTCCCAGGTGTGCGGGTTTTAGCTTCACTTTCTCTTGGAAACTGTTCTCTGTATGATCAGAGCAGAACATGCATCCGCTTGTGCCGTGCAGCCTGCCTCTCGTGCCCCCAGGGAGAGCTCCATTGTTTACCGCTTCTGAATATCACTTTATGAGTCCTCTACTCTCCAGAATTCTGCATTTTTATAGTGATTTATTTGATTCTTTATTGGGGGTTTTTTTTTTTGGCCGAGCCCAAAGCCCAGGTGAAGAGATGTGCACTGCCCCGGGGAAGCGGTGGGGTCTGATCCACTGTACGGCCTGCGTGCGGAGCGGCACCGCGGTCCCCTGCGGCGGCGGGGCCCCAGAGCCCAGCCCCGCGCCTGACCCACAGCGCCACCCACAGACAGACGGTGCCAACACCTGTTCCCTGTTCTTCTCTCCTGTAGGCTTTTGCCCATCGGTGCTCAGGGTGCCCACAGGCATGGCCTGTGACATTTGGCAGCCGCCGTCACCTCACTAGCGCCCCCACACGGGCGGCGGCGTTAGGATGCAGCTCTCCGCCGTGTTCAACGCCCTGCTGGTGTCGGTGCTGGCGGCCGTGCTGTGGAAGCACGTGCGTCTGCGCGAGCATGCGGCCAGTCTGGAGGAGGAGCTGGCGCTGGGCCGACAGGCGCCCGAGGCGGCCCCGGCGCAGAGGATCGACTACCCGAAGGCGCTGCAGAGCCTGATGGAGGGCGGCACGCACATGGTGTGCACGGGGCGCACGCACACCGACCGCATCTGCCGCTTCAAGTGGCTGTGCTACTCCAACGAGGCGGAGGAGTTCATCTTCTTCCACGGCAACGCCTCCGTCATGCTGCCCAACCTGGGCTCGCGGCGCTTCCAGCCGGCGCTGCTCGACCTGTCCACCGTGGACGACCACAACACCCAGTATTTCAACTTCGTGGAGCTGCCGGCCGCCGCCCTGCGCTTCCTGCCCAAGCCCGTGTTCGTGCCCGACGCGGCCCTCATCGCCAACCGCTTCAACCCCGACAACCTCATGCACGTCTTCCACGACGACCTGCTGCCCCTCTTCTACACGCTGCGCCAGTTCCCGGGCCTGGCCCGCGAGGCCCGGCTCTTCTTCATGGAGGGCTGGGGCGAGGGCGCGCACTTCGACCTCTACAAGCTCCTCAGCCCCAAGCAGCCCCTCCTGCGGGCTCAGCTGAAGACGCTGGGCCGGCTGCTGTGCTTCTCCGACGCGTTCGTGGGCCTGTCCAAGATCACCACCTGGTACCAGTACGGCTTCGTCCAGCCGCAGGGCCCGAAGGCCAACATCCTCGTCTCCGGCAACGAGATCCGGCAGTTCGCGCGGTTTATGACGGAAAAGCTGAACGTGAGCCAGGCCGGGGGCCCGCTGGGTGAGGAGTACATTCTGGTCTTCAGCCGCACGGAGAACAGACTCATCCTGAATGAGGCGGAGCTGCTGCTGGCGCTGGCCCAGGAGTTCCAGATGAAGACGGTGACCGTGTCCCTGGAAGACCACGGGTTTGCTGACGTCGTGGGGCTGGTCAGCAACGCCTCCATGCTGGTCAGCATGCACGGGGCCCAGCTGGTCACGGCCCTCTTCCTGCCGCGGGGGGCCACCGTGGTGGAGCTCTTCCCATATGCCGTCAACCCCGACCACTACACCCCTTACAAGACGCTGGCCACCCTGCCTGGCATGGACCTCCACTATGTCGCCTGGCGGAACATTGCGCCAGAGAACACGGTCACGCACCCTGAGCGGCCCTGGGACCAGGGGGGCATCGCCCACCTGGACCAGGCGGAGCAGGCCCGAATCCTGCAGAGCCAGGAGGTCCCGCGGCACCTGTGCTGCCGCAACCCCGAGTGGCTGTTCCGCATCTACCAGGACACCAAGGTGGACGTCCCGTCCCTCATCCAGACCATACGGCGCGTGGTGAAGGGCCGCCTGGGGCCGCGGAAGCAGAAGTGGACCGCCGGCCTCTACCCGGGCAAGGTGCGGGAGGCGCGGTGCCAGGCGTCGGTGCAGGGCGCCTCCGAGGCCCGCCTCACCGTCTCCTGGCAGATCCCCTGGAACCTCAGGTACCTGAAGGTGCGGGAGGTGAAGTACGAGGTGTGGCTGCAGGAGCAGGGGGAGAACACCTACGTGCCTTACATCCTGGCCCTGCAGAACCACACCTTCACCGAGAACATCAAGCCCTTCACCACCTACCTGGTGTGGGTCCGCTGCATCTTCAACAAGCTCCTCCTGGGACCCTTCGCAGACGTGCTGGTGTGCAACACGTAGCGAGTGTGCGAGGCCAGGCCCCAGGGGGGGGGGGGGTGGCTCCCCCGGCCCAGGGTCCCTGGGCCTGCCATCCCCACCTCCCCCGGTGGCTTCTGGGAGGCGTTGGTTTACTGATTGAGCAGGCCTGCCCCGGGCCTGTGCCTCCGTTCTTCTCACTGCGCCTGGGGTGCGGGGTCCACAGCACTCCTCTGTGCCCTGTTGCCGTGGGACACTCCCGCCCCTGTCCCCTTCTCCCGTCCTGAGCATCCACACCCCTGGAGAAGGTCCTTAGGGGGAGGAGGAAGAGGGAGAAGGAAGGTAAGAATCCTACGGAACCTCTTTTTCTGGGCGATCATGTTGGTCCCTACCGAGTCTTTCTGGCCAGTACCCAGGTTTCTGGAAATAACAAGTAACCAACCAATCCTATGGTGGTTTGGGCAGGCGGGTCGTCAGCTTCCGTCACCGTGAAATTCACCTGTAGCCCAGTGCAGGGACACACATTAAATGCTTCTCAACGTCTTTGTCAGGTTTTTTATGGGACAGCAGGAAGTGGGACTGGGAGGTGCCCTCTAGTCCCAATTGTCAACCATAGGGGTGTGGCAGAGGGAGAACCTCAAGGACTGGGAAGCCGGGCTGGCTGATTGGATTTCACCTTGACTGCCGGGTGAAGGTCACAGCTCTACCTAAGTAGGACGGAAGCCTGGGAGTGGGTGGGGGAGGGCATGGTGAGGAACAGCAGTGACCACCAGCAGTTCTCGGGGTCTGCTGGACATCTGCACGCACAAGGGCATGACAGACACCCCCGGCATGGGGTCCACTCAGAAGGACATGGGACAGGACACTTGGCCGGGTGGCAGGGCAGTGTCAGGCTCTCGTCTTCCACGGGAGAGGGGTCCTCACGGCAGTCCAGAGTCCGTTCTCTCGCCCCCACCCAAGGGACTGCTCAGGGGTGAGGAGACGAGACCCACGGTGGGACTGTGGGGGACGCTTTGGCTCAGAAGCCCCACGGAAGCCACTGTCACTCGCACAACTCCCAGTCCTAGTCCCCAGGGTCCCTCGGGGGACATGCCCGGTGTGAGAGTCCCCGCCCACAGGGAGCCTGGACTCTGGTTCCTCCCAGGAGTTGAGTTCATCTCTCTGGAACCCCTCCGTCCAGAAGTGGCTCATCTCGCAGAGGTCAGCTTCATGGTCAACAGTGTCACCAAACACATACCTGACATTCCTTCTGCCTTACCTGGCTTCCATGCGCACAGGGCTGGAGAGTCAACCCCAGATCACATCTGTCCTTACAGGAGAGTCCTCACCTCTCCTTCAAAGGGAGGCTCTGCTGCTGGCCCGACTCCTGCGGAGGAGAAAGGGTAAGGGCGGGGTCAAGGAAGGAGTCCCAGCCCAAAGCTCAGCTCTGAGAGGTGTGCACCAGGATAATCGGGCCCCTGAGCCGGGGCTGTTTGCCCCACGCATGTCCGGTCCCTGGCTGCGAGCCACTGTGGGAAGGGTGGCCACGGTGCAGGTTCACGGCAGGAGACCCGAGGGGCACGTTGTCGTGGCCAGCATGTGCCTCCATGACATTTTACCCAGAATACCTTTCTCCCTAACTGTACCCTCCCCCGCCTGCCCCCATCCCGGACTGCCGAGAAGCCACCATGGCACATCTGTACAGTCGGAAGTCTCGGACCCTGCCGGGGCGGGGGTGGCGCCACCATGCGGCAGTCCCACTAAAGACACGTCTCAGCTACCACCTCTCTCAGCGACTCCGAGTCTAGATACACACCTGGGAAGCGAGCACCCGTGTCCCCAAAGGACGGGCACAAAACTAGTCCCAGCGCTGACCGGGCGGAAGCTGCAAACAACCCAAATGTCCACCGACAGGTACATTCACGCACAGCACACGACAGTGAAAAAAGAGAGCTTCGGGCTCGTGCAACGGTGTGAATCTCACAGACAGACGCATCAGACCCAAAATATATACTGTGTGGTTCCATTCGTGTGAAATCCTAGGATGAGAAACCCGTCTGTGGCGATGAGGGTCAGAATGGAGGTTGCTAGGAAGGAGTGGATGAACACGGGTTGGGGGCAGGGTCTGGGAGGTAGGAGAAATCTTGATCTGAGTTACAGGGTTGCTGAACCTGGGGTTCCATGGTGTGACTGGCTGTCCGTGTAAGCCAGCATCAGCTTGCCCTGGAGGTTAGTGCGCTTCACACACTGTATATATGCACGTTGCTTCTCAGTGACAAAGGGAAAACTCAGCTCAAAGGGTGGGGAACCCCCTGTGTGTCCCCTACGGCTCCCTGGTGATTAGCCCCGCCACGTGCCCCAAACCCCAGCTCTACTGCCCGCGGGTCCTCCGGGAAGGCACTCCGCCTCCACAAGGGGGCGCCCACCGCTCCGTGCGGGTGTTGCAGTCCCTGCAGTGACCGAAGGGGCTCGGGCGGTTCCTGGGTTCCGTGAACCCGCGGGTTCCTGCCTGTGTCCAGGTCACTTTCTCCGAACCGGAAATCCTGCCTTACCTGAAGCCTCGTCCTGGTACTCTTTTTTTTTCCCTTAACGCCGTAACATGAACCTTCCCCACGTCACCAAACACGATTCTTGGAAAGCGAGGCTCTGGCTGGCCGGAGAACGTACCAGTGTGTGGCCTAGGAAATGGGTACTTTTCCCCAAGTCCCACCCCTGGACAGCCCTGAGTATGGCCGGCTCTTCTCTAGCATCTTTTTTTAACGTATTTTTTTAATTGGTGTTTCACTAACTTGTGAAATACACGGGAGTTCGGTGTAGAAATCCCTGAGCTGGACCAACGCGCCCGCCCACGCCCGCCCCACCCCTCCGCGGTGTGGATGGCGTCCATCGTCTCCATATTTGCACTTTTTTCCACTTCAGAAATTTAGCAGGCAAGATTTCTTTGTTATTACGTAGGAATTATTAAAGGGTGGTTACCATTCAGGGTAGTATTTCTCGAGGCCGTTTGCTTTAAACCTGCCTCTTTTTAAACACAACGGCCCATCGGTGACTCGGGTGGAGGTTCCGGCGGGAGACGGGGAGCTGGCTGCTCAGGAAGCCCCTCCCACTCACCTCCCGTGGGCCACCCCCTCCATCAACAAGGCAGCCAGTGCGTGTCCTGGCCCAGCACCCCTCACTCATACCCGCCACCTCTAAGGTTCCCCAGGCTGCCGCCTGCCGCCTATCTCTCTGCCGGACACCACCGTCTCCTCCCCGAGGCCTCCCTCGGGAAGGGCCCTGCCGTCCAGCAGTTGCCCCAGCCTGTCGCCTCCCACGTCCCTAGGACCAAACCTGAACTCTGTCTCTGCTGTGGAGTGGAACCTGAGTTTCCACCTAGAGATGCCTTCCTCGCTGGTTAACTTCCTCAGAGACCCGGTGACTCTCCTTTTATCGGCTGGGCAGACCCAGAGGCTACCCCAGCTCTCCCACTCACCTTCAGAAAGCCTCCGGCCCCCGTACCCAAATGCCCTACCAGACCCCACCCCCAAAGGAGCATCCCCTGAGCAGTGCTCACCAGAACCCCAGGTGGGCCCTCAGAGGTCTCCGGTGAGGGGCAGGAGGGCCGGTGATGCCCAGTCGAGGGGGCACTGCACGCTGTCCCTCCGAGGGGTCATAAGAAGTCCGCCCTCCGCCTGCCTTGGGGCAGAGTGCAGGCAGTTTCAAGGGGAAGAAAGGCCAACGTCCGAGGAAAAGTCCCAGACCACGGAGACAGCCCTTGCCTGCAGGTGGTCGGAGTGGGCCCGCAGCAAGGGTCTTACCTGAGCCGGCTGGCGAGCCTCAGCATTCTGGTGGGACGTCCGAAAGCCCAGGCCCCCCGGGGACCATCTCAGGGTGTTCACCGAGGTCTCCGTCCCCTCCCGAGGCTCCTGTGGCCTCCTCTGACCTCCGCGGGCCCGCAGCTGCATCCGAGGTTACAGGGACCTGCTTTCCAAACAGGGTGCCAAGGCACGCGCTCTGACGACCAGATGGAACATGCAAAACTGGGCCCGCCGCCACACATCTGGGCCCTGTGGCCGCCACAGCACACGGCCTCTGGCTCCTTCCAAATTGTGTGTTCTCCGGGGGAATGTGCTCAGTAAGATTTTTAGAATGAATTGAGGGAAGGGAGAGAGAGAGGGAGGGAGGAAAGGAGGGAGAAAGAGAAGGGTGGGTGCTACAAGCAGAGGCTCTGGAGTCAAACGAGCCTGGGTTCAAATCCCAGCTCCACCAGCTATCTAATCTGCTCTGTGACCTTGGGCAAGTAACTCGACCTCTCTGAGCCTAAGTTTCCTTGACTGTCAAATGGGAGCAGTAAAGCCTACCTGGAGTTGTTTTGAAGGTGTGCAATAAGGAGCATAGGTAAAGCTCTTGGCATGGAGGCCGCCGTTCATGTTCAGCTCACGCCAGGCAGTACCCGCCAAGTTCACGGGCAGACTCTTCAGTCTCTCTCTGCAGCCACAGGCAACTCGCTCCCTGCCCAGCTGAGCGTCTCCATCTGCAGTGAGGGCCTGCAGCTGGGGCTGCTGTAGGCGTTTAGGAAGTCATCCGGGTAAAGCACCGCACCTGGCTTGTAACAAATTAGTCACGACAGCTCCGGAATGCCTTACCCCAGCCCTGGAGGTCAGATGATCCAGAAGCCTGAATTTTTCAGATAGAGAAAGGTGCCAGGTATGCAATCGTCCTGGCAGGGGCTGAGGTTCCACCCAGTAACTGCCCACGGAGGTGTCTGCAGCGAAACACGAATATGCACACAGCGTGGGACCAGAGTTCTGGCGCCAGCCGGCTGAAGAGGCTTTCCACGTGCAGAGCTTCGGGGCTGCCTGAGTTGCACCCAGGGCGTCCTGGACCTCTGCTCCCGTCATCAGCCTCTGCTGCTTGGAAATGCCATCGTTTTCCTTGGAATGGCCTTCTGGGGGGCGGGTGCAAAGGAACAGGGTCAGGCCTGGGCGAGCCCAGTCTGCATGCAGCGGAGCAGACACCCCTCCCACCCCACCCCTGCCCTGCAGCCCGAGGCAGCTGCTGCCCTGCAAGCATCTGGCGTCGGCGGGCACGTCCTTGCCCCCACCCCTGGCAGTTCGCCTCCCTTGGCACATGCTCCTTGTTCCAGAGGTAATGGCAGGACGGGCACAGAGCACGCAGCGCACACACGGAGGCTGAGCGTGCCTTTTGGAAAGGATAAAAAGCGGACGAAGTTTCAAGTGTGCAGGAAAGACGCCGTTCGTAGACTGAGCAGACTTTCCAACAAAGAGCGATGGGCGGGGAGCCAAGCGCACGTGACTGAGCCTGGCCGGAGCCTCCGCTGGCCGCTTGCTCCCCAGTCCAGGGAACCGGCGGCCTCGCCATCGGCCCTGAATCCAAGGGGGTCAGAGGAAGAGGCGCTGCGGGCTGGGCGGGAGAGCGTGGTGGGAGCGGCTTTTACTGGGGGCCCTGGGCTCCAGAGGAGTTAGCACAGCTCCTGCCTGGGTTCGAATTCTGCCCCTTCCGCCTACAAGCTGAGTAGCCTTGAACAAGTTACTTAACCCCTCTGTGCCTCACCTGTAAAGTGGAGGTAATAATCAATCACATCTGCCCACCAGGTTGTGGTGAGGCCAAGTGCTTCCAATCATGGGAACCACCGTCACCGTGGCTGGTGCACAGTCACCGGTCATGAAATGCGAGTGGACTATGCGAGTGGGTTTTTCTTTTTTGAAAAAGTCGGTAAGCTAAGCATACAAATAAACGTTTTAAGCTTAATAAAAGATACTTATCAGAAACTCTCTCTCTGAACCTGAAAATACTCAACGGTGAGATTCCACAGGTATTCCCATTCAAGTCAGGAGTAAGATGAGACTGTTCACTGCTGCTATCATTCTCGTTCACCCAGGGGTCCCAGCCAAGGTAGTAAGACAACAAAAATAAGTAGAGGTCTTCATAAAGCACACACATTCACACACACACATTTATGAAATAAAAAAGTAAAATTATCATTAAAAATTATGTAAAAGAAATTCTAGGTGAATACTAGAATAAAGCAGAGGAGATTATTTCAATAATCTGGAAATAAGAAGGCATAAAACTCAGAAGACTTGAAAGTCAGACAGATCTGACTCCATGGAAATTGAAATTTTCTACTTGGCAGAAGACACCATAAACAAAATCAAGAGACAAATGACGGGCTGGAAGGAAATATTTACAACACAACCAACAGGAAAAAGACTGATTACACTAATTAGACTCAAAGATCTCTACCAAATTAGCGAGGAAAGAACAAACATCTCAAGAGAAAAAGACAACTCACAGAAAAGCAAATACAGAGGACTCGTGAATCATTGAAAGGATAACCTCATTAATGGTTACAGAAATGCAGTTTTAAACACAGGTGTCCTATCCGTTGAGTAAAAAGGAGAAGTTTGAGTGCAGCAAGTGCTGACGAGGCGGCGGGAAGACATTCAGGCCCCTCCCTCTTTGTCGGGGTAGAATTTGACACCACCCTTTGGCAGTTTCTCCCCAAAACAATAAATACTCATACATACCCTTTGATGCAGAAATCCACGTATGCAAATATAGCTACCAGAAATAATAGCACACCACGCAAAGATGTTCACGGCAGCATTGTTTATACCTGGTGAAAAGTAGGAGCCACCTAATGTTCATCGTAATGAGAATAACTAAGTAAAGCATGCCTGTCCCCGCCTTGCGATTCTGTGTAGTCACTGATAATAATTGGGTCCCCCTGCCCCATGTGGCTCAGCTGGTGGGGCATTGTCCCATGTAGCAAAAGGTGGCCCAGTTCTATTTGCCGTCAGGGCATGTGCCTGGGCTGCAGGTTTGGCCCCTGGTCAGGGCGCCTACAAGAGGTAACTGATTGATGCCTCTCTCTCGCATCGATGTTTCTCTTCCTCTCTTCCCCCCTTCCCCTTTCTCTAAAAACAAACAAATAAATAAAATCTTGAAAAATAAAACTTTCCCTATAAAAAAAAAAAGAATCGGGTCCACCCAGGTGGCTGACACAGAATATAGAAAACAGTGGAATAAAAAAAGGGAGCTGAGAAACGTAAGTGACACTGCTTTCACTACAGTTTCACTTGCACGGAGTGTCAGTGTGAATAAAATCTCTGGGAAGTTCGTGGGACTTTCTTGCATTTTATCTTCTGTGCTTCTATTATTTATGAAATTTGTTGTTGGTGAGTATGTACTATGTTTATAATTCTTAGACTAAATACGTGGCTGAATAAGAACTGAGCATCTAGAGTCTACAAAGACAAAATGCTTGGTGCTTCCTTTCTCAGACCTGAGTTGGCTTTCGGCCCGAGCGGTTCTGGGCCACGAGGACAACTCTCTGAAGACCCTCAGCTCGGCTCATCTCACATGCATGTGTGAGCATGTACACGTGTCACACATGCATGTCTACATGCATACACACACAGTTGTCCAGCTCTGCACAGGCATGTGGGGTGCACAATTTTACAGTACATGGCACGGTCCACAGAACATTCTTGAATGTGTTTATTGGTGCAAGGAAGCACACGGCCAGAGCCGAGAGGGCAGAAACGAATGTGGTAACAGTGAGAACCCACCACCCACCCCGTGCACCGTCCTAGGTAGGTGACACGCCCGTGACACCTGTGGTGCCCTCCAGCCTCTGGCTTGTCCCTTTTGTCTTCAGATGAGCCAGCCCAGGGCGGCGTGGCCATCAGCACGGGGGCTCGTCCGCTCAGGTCTGTCGTGAGCACCCCACTGGCGAGGCGGGAGCCCTGCCCAGGCGGCGCGGGGCTCACGGGTCCTCGTCCCCGAAGACTGTCAGGTTGTGCTCCCGGATGTGCCGCAGAAGGACCTGTCCTCGCCGCTCCAGCGTCTGGAGCGCCTGCCTCAGCCCCTGTTGCCCGCCTTGGCTCTCCCAGAACACCGGGTCCCTCCGCAGCGACCTCAGCAGCAAGTTCTGCAGACACCCTGACTGGAGGACCTTCACGGCAGACTCAGGGAACCTGGACGAACGTCCCCCGGACGTCAGAACGGAAAGGAAACGCAAACGTGATCTCGGAGCGTTTCGGCGACAGGCGAAGCCAGATGGCGAGGCTGGACACAGCTGGGGAGCCCTGGCGAGGCCAGCCTGCAGGGTCCCAGGGGCCCCCCCGCCCTCCGTGAGAAACAACCCAGGGCTCTCCCTCCCGCTCAGCTGTGGAAGCAGGCAGGGGGCGAAGCTTCCAGGTGGGGCCCGTCCCCCAGAGTTGCCGGGCAAATCGAGTCTGCCCTCCCAGTGCGATGCCCGCTGCTCCGCCTGGCCAACGCCAGGAGGAGTCCTAGGAAGGCCGGGCTGCCTGCCAGGCCTGGGCAGGGAGGACAGGTGGCCCGGCTAGCCGGCCCTCCACTGGGACAAGGGAAGGGTTTGCCCACCCACAGCCCGGCAGGGCAGTCAGTGTGCTGTGGGGCCAGGAGGCCCTCTGGGTGTTAGGGGCGGGGACGCTCCATCCAGAAGATGACAGGCCTGCTGCTGGCTCTGTGCCCTCTCAGCTTCCCCAGGGCCCACCCCCTTCCCGAGGCCCAGATCTAATGGCTCTTGTCTGACGATGGACGGAGGACTTCTCGGGCCCCACGGTTGAAGGCCCCACAGTGTACAGCAGGGCCGTCCAGCCTCTGTCCCTGAAGCTGCACCCAGCCCCTCCAGCACTCACCCGTCGATGCCCTCCAGCAGCCGGAAGTTCAGCTTGTCCTCCAGCCGCTGAAGGCGGCCGGCATTATCAATGTAGACCAGGTGAGACGGGTCGCTGCTCCGGACCTCGGGGAAGGAGGAGAGGGGCGGAGACAGAGGTGGGTGAGGGTGCGGCCTAGCTGGTGCCCGTGGGCGCTGTCGGGGGGAGTGGAGGGGCTTGGGGGCCCTGAGCTGCCCGTCCTACCACCCGCCCTGCCGCTTGTCCAGATGCTGAGCCGCCAGCTGGCCCGGCGCTGACACTGCTCAGCCTTCCAGGCATCGTCCCAGGGAGCCCTCCCAGCACGCTTAGAAGGGGGCCCCTCGCGTGAGCCCCCCTTTCCAGAAACAAGGCACAGAGAAGTAATTCGCACCAGGTCCCACTGCTGATAAGTAGCGGGCTGCATCAAACCGGGCCCAAACCACGGTGCCACCCTGCGGGACTGCAAGGCGGAGGGGCCGAGTCTCGCTCTGGTGGCCCGAGGGGTGAGGGGCACGGTGAGAATCGGCAGGTGCAGAGGTTACACTGCCCAGCGGGACTGCGGGGTGGAGGGCACACATGCACACTCACCCCTTGCCCCCCCCCACACCTGGGCGTGTCCCTGAGAACACACGACACTCTCCTCCTCAGGGAGCAGAGTTTAGTGTCTCCTAAACCTCTTCAAAACTAGCTCAGCGGCGGGGAATTCTTTTGCACCTCCCAACCCTGGTGTGTTTGGGAATAAAAGGCCATCTCTTCTGGCCCCTCCCCCCACCCCGTGCACACACCCCATTCCTGAACATTCTCCAGGATGTTGTGGCAATTTCCCATAACTCTCTCCAGTGGCCTCGGTTCAAATGATGAACATTTGTCTCCAGGACCCTGGCTCCCCCTGTTTCTGCCCCTTTTCCCTCCTCACCCCTCTCCCCACCCCTCTCCCCACAGCAGGACTCGTCTGTCTCTCAAAGCCTGGTGACGCCTCCCTCTGAAGACCGAAGGGTCAGTTAAACGGCTGCCCATCAGGGTGAATGATGGGCAGAAAGCCTCACCTCTGACTGAGGAGGGGCGAGCGGCTCTGGGGGCCGGGGATGGAGCATTCCCAACACCCAGCGGCTCCGCAGGAGCCCTGGCCACCAGGCTGGTGTGTGCTGCCTGAAGCTCAGCCTGGGACGCCATGCTGACGGCCGCCCACCAGAAGCAGCCGGTCTGGCGAGGCCGCACGGACACCAGGCCTCACTGGGGGAGAGGCCCTGCCTGCGCAGGGGCCCCTGACTCCTCGTGCAGGACGAGCGGCCATCCTGCCCCCAAGCGCCTCCCTCTGATGGTCTGGGCACAGCGCTTCCCACCCCGGGCGCCAGTTTCACCGCGGGCAGCAAGTCAGCGTTCCTCTGGTTAGTCTGCCTGCCTGGGAGTTATCGGGCCCACGGGGAGAGCCCCGTCGCTGCCCCCAGCCAGCCAGGCGGCCCAGGAAACGCCCTCCCCGTTCCAGGTCGCAGTGCGCATGTTGACTAGCACAGGGAGGCTGTCCCAACGCATGCGCGGTTCTGACACTCTGCGTCCAGGGGCCCTCCGGGGCCCCCTGGCATCTCCTGGGGACCATGGAGTCGGTGAAAAAGGCTCCTGCCTCACCCGACGCCTCGACCCCATTCTCAAAGCTGCACTTCTCTCAGTTGTATGTATTATTCATGCAACTGGTTCTGCTGCTAAAACGCACAGGACTGGGAACCCCAGGCGGCACGATCTCTGCAGCCCGCTCGCAGCATCTTCCGCAGGAGACGGGCAGACGGGCGTCTGGGGGACGAGGGCGCCTACCAGGATATGGACCAGCCGCAGCTCGCCCGGGTTCCCGCACTTCTCTCGGAGCCCCTCCTCCGCGCAGGGCTCCGACGGCTCGGGCTCAAAGCCGCAGCAGTAGCGATCCAGGCGGTCGTGGACCTGTGGGGACACCCATCTTCTCAGGGTGGGTAGCACAGCGCGTGTCCCCGCCTGGCCCAGCACCCAGGCCTGGCCCCTGGGCCACAGGCTGGGGACGGTCCCCACTGGCTCTGGAGCTGGCCTCCGGCTCCTACTGGGACTCCTGCTCTGCTTCTCTGGCCGGCGGCAGCCCGCCCTGCACACCAAGAGCCGTTTCCTCAAGCCTCAGCCCGGCACGGGTTTCCAGCCGCACCCTCAGCTCCATCTGCAGCTGCTCTGGAGCTCTGGCCTGAGGCCTGGGTTCTGACGCTGACCGTGGGTCTCCTGGGAGACCACACAGCCATCCCGTGCCGATTTCAACCTGCAGCCCTATTTGTCTCCAGAGAAAGCTGCAGGGAATTCTGGCCCCTACAGCAGCCCGTGCATCTCTGGCTTCCCCAGTCCTTCACCCATTTAAATGTCTAACAGAAAGGGCCTGGCCGGGCCCAGCTTCCAGTTCAATTCAAGTGCCACACCCTCCGGCCATTCTTTCCACTTAAGAGAAATGCAGTTTAAGCAACAGCAGACTAGCAACCAAACCAGACCAAGTGCAAGTGTCATTCCCACAGCCCTTCAGGATTTGACTCTTTTCCCCCTTTTTGAAAAAATGACCTGGGTCAGTGGATTCCAGAAGAGCTGCTGGCTGTCCCTGGCGGCCCGTGTCCCCCACCACCTCTGACTCCCAGCCCACCAGGCCAGAGCCCTCCCTCAACGTGGGAGCAGCCACGGGGTCCTTCCGAGTGGAAAGGGTGGCTCTGGGCTAGGCTGGCTTGCAGCCTGGGGTCAGGTCACGGTAGGGGGGCAGCTTCCCTCTCCCGGGAGGGCAGGCGGCCGGTCCCACACAGACTGGCTGGCTGTGAAAGGTTTTATGAGGCTTCGGGGAGGTCAGGGCGTGGGGGAGGGAACTCGCACTAACTCTCACTCTCCTCTGGGGCCTCCCGACAGAGGGCGATCTCCCGGGAGACCCTGGGGAGGCACAGCAGGGTGCCCCACCTGCACCAAGCCAGGGGAAGAAGTTGAGACAGCAGTTTAGGGTTTGGATGAATAGCTGATGGTCTCTGAAGAGATGGTGGAGGAGAACTAGATCTGATCTAAAAAGATGTGTGTGGATCACTCCAAATTTTAAACATCAACACAGAACCCGGCAGCTATTAAAAGATGAATCCACCCTGGCTGGAGTGGCTCAGTGGGTCCTGGCTGATGTGGCTCAGTGGGTTGATTGCTGGCCTGCGAACCAAAGGGTTGCTGGTTCGATTCCCAGTCAGGGCACATGCCTGGGTTGCGGGCCAGGGCCCCAACAGGGGGCACATGAGAGGCCACCACACATGGATGTTTCTCTCCCTCTCTTTCTCCCTCCCTTCCCCTCTCTAAAATAAATAAATAAAATCTTTTTTTTAAAAAATGAACCTTCCACAGCAAAAACACTAGAAATCTCCCCAAGTCTGCAGAAACAAGTCACGCCCAGGGCGCCATTAGTGTTTACCGTTGCTCCAGAGGCACCAGCAATGCAACGCGGTAAGAGAAAGAAGAAAGAGGTGAGGAGAAGACAGAACAGTCATTGCAGATGAAATGAGGGTGAACTTGGAAAACCAAGGGCAAAACCAGCAACTGGTGAGGCACAGTGCAGTTAGCAGGTAGCCAGTAACCAGGGTAATACACAGAGATAAGGGCCTTCACTCAGACCGAGAGCTACCGGCCAAAACACATAAAGGAGGAGAAAGGTCCCATTTTCAGCCGCCACAGGAGATGAGATACCCTGGAATATCCCAACACGAAAGCGAGGATTGAGTTGAAGGGAACGTCGGGATGCTTCGAGGGGTGTGAGCACATGGAGAGCCACATCCTGTTCTTCGCTAGAAGACGCTACATGTCAGGGTATAAAGTCCCTCCATCTAAGTCCACACAAATTTAACTTGATCCCAATAAAACCCGAAAGGACTTGGGAAGGAGAAGGAGCTAACAGGCTGACTGAGTTTTCCCTGAGAACCGTGTGCGGGAGTATCAGGGAAAGCCTAAGAAAGAGCAACGAGAGAGCCCACGCCCCGCTGGTTATTAACGTGAAATATAAGCACAGCCATTAAAACAGTGCGATTCTGGCCTAGGAACAGAGAGCCTTTACCGGAACGGAACAGAGCCCAGAAATAGACCCACATACACACGGAAACCGGCAGTGTTTCAGACCGGGGTAAAGACTGATGATCTAACAAATGGTGCTGGGACATTTGGGTTGCCATTTGAGGGGGAAAAAAATCACTGTTTTGCACCTTATCGCTTTAAAAAAAACCCATCCAGATGGATCAAAAATATATAAAAATACATGGGAGAGTTTTTAAAATAACCCTGAACTGAGGATGGCCTCTTAAAATAAAATACACGAACCTAGAAGCTGTCAAAGAAAACCTCGATAGTTTCACCATAAACGTTTTTTAAATGTCTACACAGCACAGAGGCTGCAAACAGAGCTTAACAACAATTGAACCCGAGAGAAACCGCGCAGTACGGTGAAAACAAACGAACAACTTCCCCAAACTCTAAAGAGCTCTCAAAACCATTAAGAAAAAGACCGACAACCCAACAGAAAATGGGGCAAAGATGTGACCAGACAGTTCTAGAAAATTTCCCAACAGAGACCAGACTCCGGGGAGGAGGAAAGAATGGGGGTGGGGATGGGGGGAGGGGCTCTCTCAGGGCCCTGCAGTGCAGGGCTGTCGCCTGCAGGGGGCACCCCACTGTGTTCGCCCCCACGGCCCTCCCTTGTCTCACCAAGTCCTGTCCTGCTGCTGCTAACAAATTACCAGGAGGTTCGTGCCTTAAGGGAGCACGTATGTCATCTCACGGTTTCTGTGGGCCAGGAACCAATCACGCGTTTGCCGGGCTCTCCGCTCAGGGTCCCGCCAGGCTGAAGGCAAGGTGTCGGCCAGGGCCGCCTCTCCGTTGCAGCTCAGGGGCCCCTCCCACACTCATTGCACTTTGTTGGCAGAAACCATTCCCTGAAATTGTAGGTGCTTTAAAGCTGCTGCGTGTTGGAGAGGTTTGTTATGCAGCATTATCTCTGCAATCACTAACTAATACAGAGTGCCGCGCAGGATTTGCAGAGCATAGGATGTGTGGGGGTATGAGGAAGGTGTCTGTGTGCAGGGCTTGCGTGTTTTGTGTGCAGGTAAGTGGTACATCGTCACACACACACACACACACACAGAAGAACAAGGGTTTATCTGGATCACACAGGACAGAGGAGCAAGCCTACCACAGACTGGGCTGGACGTGGGGTTTGCACCCAGCTCCCGGTCAGCAGGTCCCTCCAGTTCCTGTGCTGGGAAGCCCACAGCCCCGCCTGTCCCGCTGGCCGGCGGTTTCTAGGAAGGCAGCATCAGCCAGACACCAGTGTGTGACTTGACCAGTCTGCAGCAGCCCGGGGGGAGGGGGTGGCACGGGGCCAGCTGACTCGCGTCTGACCGCACGCCCAACCTGTGTGTGCTTTGGCTGCCTCGGCTTCCGTCCCGCAGCGGCCCCGGGCAGCGGGGGCGGGCCCCCCACCGCAGCCCCAGGAGGCGGACAGAGGGCCTCTGTGTGGAGCAGAAGGCCGCTGTGTGAGCATCAGGGGGACCGGGGCTTTGCAAGGAGGTGCCTCCGGTCTCCAGGCCCCGGGTGTCCCTGCGAAGGTCCCTTCTTCCCGCCCTCCGTTGTGGCCAGGTGAATGGCGGCCGTGATGGAGAGGGCGAGCTCTGGAGTCAGATCGTCCAGACTACATCTCCGTTCTGCCAGCTGCGACCTTGGGCAAGTAACCTCGCCACTCTGGGCCTCAGTTTCTCAACTTTGCAACAGAGGTAAATTTAGTACCCCACTCATACGTTTGCCATGAAGATTGGATGAGTTAATTCGTGTCGAGTGTTGGGGACAGCGCCTGCTTATTGTGGAGCATGTGCCACTCGCCAGGCACCGTCTCAGGTACATTCCACGAAGCGTCTCGTGTACAGAAACCACACTAGGTCAGGTGACCCCTGGACCCAGCTCCCCCAGAGACAGACTCAAGATGAGCAGTCAAGCCAACGTGGTTTATCTGTGAGCCAATCCCAAAACACAAGCAGGGGGCGCTACTCAGGGAGGGCCAGGGGTCACCACAGCGGGGCCCCGGGCACCATCCTCATGGGGCACTCAGAGAGACTCATGGGTGTGTGCCACAGAGCAGCCCGGGCCAGCCCACAAATGGCTGATGCCTGTTGTCCCCCAGGTACCCCTCTGCCCTGACTGGCGGTCCTGGAAACTCCAGCCCCTTCCCCAGGGTCCCCAGAAACTCTAGCTTACTTCCCAGCACAGCAGGGACCTCGGCTGCCCTGTGGCTTCCTCCTCACTCTTCAGCGCCCGGACTGGACCGACACCACCTCTCTCTCTCTCTCTCTCTCTCTCTCTCTCTCTCTCTCTCTCTCTCCCCTCTGTCTCTCTGTCTCTCTCTTTCTTCTACCTCTCTCCCTCTCTCATTTATAAATTACACAACCACCTCGAGTCCTTGCTAAGTCACAGAGTCCTTGCTGAGTCACAGATGTAACATTGTAAACAGCGCTGGGCTGATAAATGTTTCACTCCTCGGGGGTGGGGGGAGTCCCGACACGACACGTAGCCTGGGCTGGTTTTCACGGTGCGAATCGCCCCACCCGGGCCAGTCCCAAGCTGCCAGCACGGCCGGGCGTGGGGCTGGCGGAGGTGTGTCGCCACCATCACATAGCGTTCACGAGGTAGACAGTAATAACCTCGACAGCCCAGGGAACAAGGAAAATGTCGTGAAAGAATTAGGAAGTAATGCGTTCGGAACGTTTCTTCTCACCTTTGTTGCTAATAGAATTATTATATTTTTGGTTCCTATCATTTAATGTTTAAAACGCCCGAGTTTCACAGTCACGCCACACGATTCCTGAACATTTTAACCATCAGCTCTCAGGAGCTGGTGCAAAGCATTCTAGCTCAGGGTGACTGGAAAAATAACCCCCGGGACTGACCACGTGGGGCTTGGTGGTCAGAATGCAGACCAGGCGGGGAGAGGCCCCCGCCGTCCCCCCACTCCTGTGGCTCTCCGGCCCCGCCTAGCCCAGCCCGGCCCAGCCCCCATACCTGGAGCAGGAAGTCGAAGAGGGCCAGGCGCGCCCACTCGGCGCGGCGGATGCCCAGGCACGACGCCGCCGGGCCCGGCCCGCTGCAGCCGCGGGTCAGCAGGGCCTGGTACTGCAGCCAGCCCAAGGCCAGGGAGTTCTGGTCGTCGTCTGGGTCGCCCAGGTGCTGCACGTCCGGCGCCCACCAGATGACGGGCCTCGTGCCCCCGTCCGTGTAGCGGTAGGGCAGCAGGGGGCTGTGGAAGCGCCGGGCCACGGCGGGGAGGCTCCGGCGCAGCCCCAGCACGCGGTCCACGTGGAAGGACAGCACCTCAGACAGGTCTCCGGGCCTCTTGATCAGGCCGCAGAGCCCCTGGGCGCAGAGTCCACTGAGCCCGGGAGACGCATCCTGAGGGGCGCCCTCCGTGGAGAAGCCCACCTGCAGCACCTGCCCGTGGCCGGGGACCCTGGCTTTGCCCACCACCTCCCCCTGGGCCAGCAGCTGGAGGGTCTGCACATCGTGCTCCGTGAGCCATGGCGGCACCTGCCCGCTGGCCCCCAGCCCCGGAGTCTCAGCGGCACACCAGGTGGATCCTTGCAGCTCCTGGACAGAGCCAGGCCACCAATGGGTCCCTGTGGCTGCGGTGGGACCCCACGCCCTCTGCCCACCAGTCAAGGCTCTGTTCCCAGCTCCCGGCAGGTCCCTGCCTCGGGCTGGATGGGGCCGGAGGGGCGGTCCGGCAGCGGCTGTCCGGTGTCCTGGGAGGGCGCCGGCCAGGGTGCCTGTCTCCCTCTGCACCTCCCGGATGGGACCGTCCTTCCAAGGGGGCCGCAGGTCTCTGGCTCCTGGACCCTCGACCTCATCCTCCCTCAGGCGCACCAGACGCTGAGTGCTGAGTCCCGGATCTCCGACCAATGATGCCACAGCAATGTCCCTCTTGACCCGCCCTACAGGGCGGCTTTCCCCTCCTGGGGCCCTGCTCTTGTCCACTGCCCTCCGGCGGCCTCGCTCCTCCGCACACTCAGGGTCGGGACTCCCAGGCGGGGCCCGGCCTCTCCAGAAACGCAGGCTTCTCGTCTGAGGCCTCCAGCGGGAGCTCAGAGCCTGCAGGCTGTGGGGAGCAGGGGTGCCGGTCACCCTCCGGGGCTCCAGGGCCGCCTGAGGCTGTGCGGGGAAGCAGGAGACAGCCATCACAGACAGAGTCATCAGGAGGCACAATGCCACCACCAGCCGCCTCTTGCCACGTAGCTTTCTCCAGAGCCAAGACGCCTGGGGGACGGGGCAGAAAAAGAAGATTTGAGACCTGGGATGACGTCAGCCCCAGCTCACCAAGCAGTGGGGATGGTGAAGGAAGGCCCTTCCCAGAGGCCCGCAGGGGGGGAGAGAGCGGAGCCCAGGCGGAGGACACCCCGCTGCCTTTGAGGGGGGCCGGCTCCTCGGGCAGCGCTCCTTCCCCAGAGGGGAGCATCCGGGGAGCCTCTGCGGATCCCTGCAGACAGACTGAGGCTCCCCCTTTGAATACACCCCCAAATGACACTGTTCACCACGCACTGTATGGGTGTCTTCCACATCTGTCCCCACCGCTGGGTGCCGGCCCGCTCTTGATCTCCCTGTGTGTCCCCAGGACACTCTGCCGTCTCCCACAAACACACTCTTCCCCTTACCAGGGGCACACGGCTACTCAGCTACAGGTGGCACCGCCAGCCTCCCTCACAGGTCGTGGGGAGACCCAAGGCCACGTGACTCAGTCCTGGCCAGTGGCAGGAGCCCGCCACTTCTGCCTGCCCCTCTTGCTCAGGAGGAAGTTGGCTGCCCGGCCACTAGCACGGCAGGTGCTGGCAAGGACACCCCCCCTGGGGCAGTGAGTTTTTTCAGCACGGGGTGCCGGGACCAACAGCATCATGTGGGAGCTTGTCAGGAAGGCAAATTCACAGGCCATGCCCCAGAACTACCCAATCAGAAGCAGGGAAGGAAGGAGCTCGGGGGCCTGTGGGGGCAACGAGGATGGCCAAGAGCTGCTGGGGCCACTGGGCTTTGGAGTCAGAACATATTCATTGCCCTGGCTGGCGTAGCTCAGTGGATTGAGCATGGGCTGCGAACCAAAGTGTCGCAGGTTCGATTCCCAGTCAGGGTACATGCCTGGGTTGCAGGCCTTGACCCCCAGCAACCGCACATCATTGATGTCTCTCTCTCTCTCTATCCCCCCTCCCTTCTCTAAAAATAAATAAATAAAATCTTAAAAAAAAAAAAAAAGGAACGTATTCATCTTGCAACCTTTTCAACTTGCAACATGTGGTCTCTGTATCTGCAACATTCGAGAAACCTCCGCCCTGTTGCCCTCAGCGGCTATGCATGTTTTTCAGTCTGCTGCACGTGGTGACTGTCTTTAGCACAAAGGCGGCGGCCGGCCCACACCTGGCTTTGGCTGGCGTGACGGTGTGCCCCAAGGCCCTTTGCACCATTGTCTCTGTCGATGGGGCGTCACCGAAGGGCCACACATTCGTTCGCCGGGGGACACGCCGGAGCTCCTCTGCCCACCCCTCCGCAGGAAGGCCGTTCAGACCGCTCCCAGCCTTTGTTCCAGCAGACAGTGCTGCTTGAAGAGCAGGTGCGTGCAGCTCTGGGGAAGCCGTGGGGGTTTCTACAGAGGCCGCCCCGAAAGAGGACATGTCGGGACCCGCTCCTGCTCCCTGGTGTTAACTTCCCACTGCACATTGTTGGTTACTCTCTCCTGGGACCCTCCAGAACACACACGGAGGTGGGAATCCCACCCCCCCTTCCCGACAGATGAGGAAACCAAACAGTTTGGAGCGCCGAGATCTGTCCGGGCTCACACAGCTGGCGAGAATGCCCGTATTTCCCATGAAAACTAAAAGGAGAAATGGTCCTGGACAAAGACTCTGTTCGGGGTTTGTTTTTTTTTTAATTTTTTTTTCCCTTCCTTCTAAAAAGAAAAATATGGGTTCGAGTTGGATTCATCATCTGGATCCTCGAACTTTTGATCCCACTGGGGAAAAACCAATCCTCTTTCTCAAAGGCTTCAAGGAGACGGAATGTTTTGATCCCGCTCCCAGCTTCAGACAGACAAGCTGGGGAAGCTGGCAGGTGCGCGGCTGTGCAGACAGAGGGGTTCCAAATAGCCCTGAGCAGACGTCCCCGCGGGCCACCCAAGTGAGGCTTTGGGGAAAGAAAAGCAGCTTTGATCAAACCGAAAAAAATAATCCTCTGAAGAGAACTATTCAGCTGAATGGTAAAGAGTACGTTAGAGAAAGGAGAAGTGGGGGGCGGGGGGACACCCAACATACTAGAAAGTTTGCTGGCAGAACCCAGGGGGTCCCACGGCTGCCCAGGCCCCAGCTGACCCTGCCCCTCCTCCCCAGTTCTTCCCCACGCAGCCCCGCAAAGACGGGGGCAGGAGGGAAAGAGAAACAGGGGACCTTCACTGTCTGGCTCTCAAGGGCCCCTTTTCCCCTCCCTCCTCAAACCCCGCCTCCCACCCGTGTGCTGAGGCTTCCCCTCCATTCCTCGGAGAAGAGGCCCGCTGGCCCAGCTGTCAGTCACACCCACCGGGGGCGTGGCTTTGGGGCAGACGCAGCCGAGTTCTCGACCAGCTCCTGCCCTTCTGGGCTGTGTTACAGCAGCGCGTTACACCGCCTCCTGCCCCATCGCCTCAGCTCCAGAATGGGGGACAGTGAGCTCCTTCCTCCCTCCCAGGATCGGGGGGCGGGAAATACACGCGCCAAAACAGGTCGGGGGCCCGCCGCACGGTTCGGTACACTTAAAGGAGAGGTGGGATCCTGCCTTCGCTTTCCACACCAACCCCCTGCCTCCTTCCTGGGATCTGAAAACGCCCCTTCCTGGGTTTGGCTGGGCACAGAGTGATGTCAGAGTTGAAAAGTGGAGATATTTGAGAGCATGACTCAAGGTCGTCAGAAAGAGAAAGTCTTTCATCATTAAACCACAAGTGTCCCCCGGGAGGAGGCCGCCTCGGCCATGAGAAACGTCTCAGGCTGCGGAGGCTCTGCCCGAAGATACCGGGATGGCACCGGGAGGAGTCACCGGGCTGGAAGGCATGCGGGAAGGAGAGGAAAGATGGGAGCTGGAGGGGGGAGTAGGTGGAGGGGCCAAAGGAAAGACTGAGCGTTGACGGGAGTGGGTTTCGGTTTCCTAGCAACGGAGGTGAGGGGAGCCAGCCAGGGGAGTGGTAAAGCCAGGTCCACCCGAGGAGCCGGGGACCGTGCTGGGCTGGGGACAGGAGCCACCCCCAAACTCCCTGTCGTCACCTCCGCGCTGGGTGGAGGGCAGATCTTGAACATGAAGGAAGGACAGGGGAGCCATGCGGTGATGATGATGATGATGATGATGATGGTGTAGTGATGATGGTGGGGGGGGTGATGGTGGTTGTGGTGGGGGTGGGGATGGTGGTGGTGGTGGGGGTGGTTGTGATGGTGGGGGTGGTTGTGGGGGGGGATGGTGGTGACGGTGATAATGCTGGTGGTGGTGGGGATGGGGATGGTGATGGTGGTGCTTGTGGTGGTGGGGATGTTGTTGGTTATGGGGATGGTGGTGCTGTGTGTGTGCTATAAAAACCAAGGCTGGCTCTGGTTCTGGAGCCATCATTAAAGATGTGACAGTCCCTTCTGTGCCATTCCCTGACCTCTGCCCTCTTCCAAACAGCCCCACAGGCTGACCGCCGATGCATCGCCACTCAGACTCTCAGTGAGACTGACGGAGATTTTGGAAATGCAGTTTCTGTTCCATTTTTAAAAAATCGGTGATGTAATGTTCACGGCCGTGGCCAGGGTGAGAGGTGACACGTGAGCATATTGTCAGAGCGTGGAATTGAAACCACATGTCAGTCCTGTGAGTACTGCTGCCGACCCGACCTCGTCACACCCTGCTCCCCTTGGCTGAACCCGGAGTCAGGCCCTGGGCGGGGGGAGCTGGGCTGGCACAGGCCTCTGTGGGCAAAGGCGACAGGCACCCCCAGGCACGCGGCGCCCCTCTCCGAGTCAGACCTGCTGGGCCCGGGGAGGCTGCAGCTGCCTGTCTCCTGCGCCGCCACTGGGCCAGGCCACGTTGCTCAGCGTCACCGGAGAGCTGTGGTTTCCCTTCCACGTCAGCAGCTTCAAGACAAGAAAGACCTTTTGTCCCTGTAATTTCTGGCCTGGCCAATTCCCAGGAAAGAGAAAAAAGGAAAAAAAAAAAAAACCCAAAGAATGATAACTAGCATTTATACAGTGTTCACTATATGCCTGGGGCTGTTGGGAGAATTTTGCTTCTGTTAGCTCATCTAAGCTGCATACCAGCCTTACAAGGCAGGTATTAGTATTTATTATCCCATTTCACAGGTGAGAAGAACAAGACACAGAGAAGCGGGGTGACCCGAAGTCCCCAGAGCTAGCAAGGGCACCACCAGGACAGGAAGCCAGGCAGTCTGGCTCCAGAGCCCATGGCCTGGTCGCCACACCACCTCAGGAAGCAGCGGCTACAGCCCTGATTCTGAAAGCCTGCACTGGGTCTCCGGGGTGGGCCCCGCTCTCAAAGGAGGGTCATCTCTTTGGGACCACCGAGCAGGTCATCTGTAAAACGATGCCTGAATGAGCTCAGGGTAGGTGGCAGCCAGTTTGCACAAGTCGATGGAAAATACACGTGTTCTCAGGCTACATTTCATTTTCTCCCAAAATGAGAACAATTTCGTTGTGTCTCCAGTCCCGCCTCATTACATAGAAGAATACCGATGAGAAAATGCCACCGTCCGACCCGCCCAACTCCAGGACCCTCAAGAGGTGACATCAGAAGCAGGTCTCCCACCCATCATCTACTACCCTCAAGTCAGATCTCGGGCTCGATCCCGAAACCAGGCGGGCATCTCCGCCTCCTGCTCCTTCCAGAACCAGACGGGGCCCCAGCTCCTTCTGGCTCAAGCATCCTGCAGACTGGGGCCAGGAAACTGAGTGGATCAGACCTGAGGGGTGAGTGTGGCGGATCCTGTTAACAGGAGCCACTCACTGGGCACGTACCACGTCCCGGGCACTCTCAAACCCCCTGCAAGGTATGCACTGACCCGGTGATTTTACAAGTATAGAAATTAAGATTTCGAGAAGCGCCTCGCTCAAGGTCAAAGTCCACAGCAGGCAGGATGTGAATTCTCCCTAGAGCCCACCGCTCCATCACAGAAGATTCAGGAGGAAGGAAGGAAGGGAGGGAGGGAGGGAGGGAGGGAGGGAGGGAAGGAGGGAAGGAGGGAAGGAAGGAAGGAGGGAAGAAAGGAAGGAAGGAAGGAGGGAAGGAGGGAAGGAGGGAAGGAAGGAGAGAAGGGAGGAAGGGAGGGAGGGAGGAAGGGAGGGAGGGAGGAAGGAAGGATCGTTCGAGAACCTTGGAGACAGAGGGGAGTTTAGGGAGGGGCTGAGCGTGGGAGAGGAACCTGGGACTCTGCTGCCCATGACTTCAGAGTCTTGACTGGCAGCAGCCAGTGGGTGCCGAGTCGAGGAGACAGCCCAGGCTTGTCAGAGGTGGTCCACACAGCGGGTTCTCGAGGACGGAAAACAGTCCTCGAAAATGAAAACCTCCTTTCGCCTCCTCCTCACCCCGCCTTAACTGCCCCATGCAAAGGCTGTCCTCGGCCCATCGGGAGGAAAGCACTGTGACAGGCAAAGGCCCTGGGAGGTTTTCGGCACAGACGGGGCCGACCGCCAGGGCAGGGGGTTAGGGCAAGGCCTCCTGACTCGGAGTTGAAGCACATGCCCCCACAGGCAAACGAGCCCCCCGCTGTCTGCCCGGTGCTGCTGCTGCTGCTGCTGCTGCTGAGCTCCCATAGCCTCGCGTCAGGGACACAGCGACCTGGGGACACGGCGGGGACCTCCCTGCAGAACAAACAACTGCTGGCCCTGCAGATGGAGACCAAGACCCACTGACGCCTTAGAAGAGTGATGGCTGTCCGTCAGGGGGAGGCGGAGCCCCAGGAAATACCAGCTATGAACACAGTAAGGAGGAGGACACTACGTTTGGAGACGGCGGAGATCCGATCCAAAGGCAGGCTCCACACCCTCATGGAAATAAGAAAAGCAATTCGAGAAATTGCATTGGCAAAGGCTCAGCCAAAATAAAAAATGATTTTTCAAAAACAGTAATAGAAAGGGACATTTAAACTCTCTCAGCCCACTCAGCCGCATTTCATTTAGAACATAAGATGCTAACAGGTGCTCCCTGCTCTGGGGATTGAACACAGGCAGAGCTCCTGCTGGCAGGAGGCCTGGGCTGCAGAGCGGGGGAGGGGAGGAGCGGGGCAGGAGGACCCCGGAGTCATCAAGCTCTGCAAGGCTCATTTCAGACCTCGGGAATCAAGAGCTACACGAGAGTCAGTTCGTGTTGTTTTAAGCCATTGAGTTCATGGCAATTTGTTAGTCATAATTATGTAAACACGGATCTGACCAAAATTACCATCTAATCACACTGGGAGGAGGAACAATGAGACTGGGTGTGTGTGTGTGTGTGTGTGTGTGTGTGTGGTGGAGGTGGGAAAAGACCCAGACCCTCGTCTTCCACAGAGGAAGTTAATGAGCGACAGTCAAAACCAGAAACACTTCGAGAGGCTCTCTCATGTCTGATAGGTAAGGAAAAAGGAGCCCAGGGAAGCCGCGGTTAGTCATCTAAGGAAGAATCTTCTCATCCAAGGAAAGGACGGCCGAGCGGGTGTGGGTGCTCCTGTGACAATCTGTCTTTAGCTGGTTGATGTTCTGGGTCTTAATGAACCAACGAACCACCGGGCAGGTGAGTCCAGACCCCTGAGGGCACTGCGGGGGAAGGGCGCGTGCAGGATCTCCCGAGGCTCCCTGCTACTCGGGGGGCAGCGAGCCTGCACTCGGAGCCGCTAACCCTCTTCGTGGCCCCTGAGCAGCTCTCGCTGCCCAACCCAGACGTCTCTGTGAAGTCATGCTGAGCACCGGAGGTCACCTTGGCCAGCCAGAGAAAAGAGGCCTCCATTCCTCACCTCTCCGTCCCCAAGCACCGGAAGCCCACCCAAACTCCCTCCAGCCAAGAGGCGGGCAGAGAAACAACCGATTCAGAACCCAGAGCAGTTGCCACCAAATGCCACCAAAGCAACTGCCTGGTAGATCCTCAGTGAGTGTGGGAGTGAGTGAGTGAGAGAATGAAGGGCACATTCAAAACTGACGCAGGGGTGGGGTTCAACGCACACCAGGGGGTACAACCCCTTTCTTTGACCCAGACGTCTCAAAACCTGCTGATGACACCTTGGGTGGTACAAATGTTGACAAATGATGTTTCCCGGTGTTTATGAATCATAAGCAGGTAGCGCTACATGAATATATTCATTATAAACGTGAACAAGAAATTTAAAAATCATAAAAGGATTAGGTAAAGTAAGTGTCACCAGAAGCTCTGAGTTTTTCAGACTAACCCGGTGGACTGCCTGGGGTGCCCGCGCAGGTGAGGGAGCTCCACCCTGGAGACCTCTGACCCGGAAGCCGTCTGCCTTCTCACACTCAGGACAGCTCTGGCCGGGAGTGATTTGGGTTTGACCGTGCTCATCTATTATTCCTTAAAAATGCATTCTTACCCATGGCAAACTGAAGGTCATTTGAAGGGGTGATGGGACCAAATAAAATAAACGTTTTCTTGTGTGAACCAGGAGAGCACCAAGATGGAGAAATCCATGGAACATGGAGACCAGGGGCATTGCAATAAGAAAACGGGGGCCTCGTGGCCACCTGGAGCTCCCAAACGTTCAGAGGTGAAGGCGAGGGAATGGGGTCAGGAAACCAGGGGCGTGGGGGTGGTTAAGCGTGACCTCGGAGGCTGGAGGCGCTGGAGAAGGAGGTTCTACTCCGCACCTCTGTCCTCCCAGCCCCACGCTGCCCGACAACACTGGGGTCCTGACCCCACGTGGAACTTTAACTGCCCCATCAGCCACATTTCAAAAGGGGGGAGGGGGGAAGCCAGATGAAACTGATTTTAATAATATTTATTCTTAGCTAAATGGGTCCAAAATATTATCATTTCTACATGTTATCAATATAAAAAATAATAATGAGATAGCTTACGTTTTTTTTCTGTAACACGTCTTTGAAACGCAATGCAGATTTCACACATAGGCACGTCCCAGTTCAGACCGGCCACCTTTCAACAGGTGGCTGGCAGCCGCCGCCGCACTGCACTGCCCAGCTCCAAGCCAGGGCACAGACAGGCCCCGGGCCCCCCGGGAGGCCCCCAGCATGTTTGAGAAATGCCGCATTAAAACAGAAACAGCTCCAGACCGCTCAGGCCGATGCCACGGAAGACACAGGCACCACGGCGAGCGCAGACCTGCGGCATGGCACAGTGCCAGCTGCCGGGGCTGTCAGCTTCCCACAGAGCAGATCGGTGGAAAACGAAGTCCAGATCAAAACCACCCTTGACAGTCCCTTAAAACAAACAAAAACGGAGACACTCTCCATTCTCCCTCCTACCTTAGAACAGGCGCTGAGTCTTGTCTCAGCAAAATGAAACCACAGAGAAGGAACATTCCGGTAGCACCCGCACCCCCCCACCTGAGACCATCTGTCTTGAGGAGTACACTAGACCACCTAATTAATGCGGGGCTGTGGTGCAGGAGGTCCGATCCCACACCCAACCTGGCCCCACTCTCTTTTGGAAGGAGGGTAGCGATGGCCCACCCAGGTTTCTTATCCACCCAGTTTCCATGCTGGTCATCTCCAGCCTGAAGAAGAAGCCGGAGAGGGAAGGAAGGAGGGTGTGGGTGACCATAGCGAGGGTCGGGGGCTGCGCGGGGGACGCCGCGAGAAGACACACACACCCGAGACTTCAGAGGGCGCAGGGAGGGTGCCGGAGGCAGCGGGCTGGGTCCCAGCGCCCGCAGGAAAGAGCGGCCAGCCAAAAATCCAGCTGGCCCTCAGACATTCTGCCTCCAAAGCACGTGTGACTGCCTCTCCCTGGCCGCCTAAGTAGGAGAAGTACCCGTGTCCCAGAGCGCCCAGTGCCAGGGCTCTCACAACCCGCGCCCTCACCTTCCCCACTGCCTCTCATGCCTCCCCGAGGCTCCTGGGATAAGTGTCCCTGGAAGCCAGCAGGGGCCCGCCAGCCCCTCGGCGTTCCCCTCGGCTTTGTGGCCTCGGGTAAACAAGCAGGCACTGCCTCCCTGTCCACATTCTCGGTAAGGGCTGCGCGAGCCACGCGGAGACAGATGGACATTTCACGACGCTGGCTCCTTCTGGTCCGTCCTGGCCTCCTGCCCCCGTCTGGCTGGGCCAAATCCAGCCCAGGCCGGATGAGACCGCAGGCCGTGGGGATTAGGTTGCATCCAGTGGTGGAAGGCAGGGCCCCTCACCCCGGCCTGTGGATCCCCAAGTTCCACCAAGGAGAGGAGCTGCAAGGGTGACACTTGGCTCCTCTGGGTCAGGAAGTGGAGCCTGGTCCGGCACGTGACCCCAGGCAGGCTTTCTGGTCTAGTTCGCAATGCCAGAGCCCTGGTGAGACCGAGCTCTGCCGAGCTGCAGAGCTGACGCCCGGGCATCTGGAGTGGAGTAACTGCTGGCCCAGGGCGGAGAGGGTGGGGACAGGGGTGGAAAGGGGACAAAGAGCCCTCCTGTGACAAGCATCTCCCGGGTCCCTCACCAGGGCACGGTGGGGCCATGGGGTCCCACGGAATGAGGTTTTCCCTGTCTTCAAGAAAATGTGAACGATCCCAAAGTTCGGGAAATAGGTCCAGGGCAAAACTTTAAAAGGCAACACTAGCGAGTAGGAGAAATTAGTCCTCAGCATCCCCCACGCCGCATCCTGCCCCTCGTACCATGGAAACTAAAGTGTCCATAACGCCAGCGGCCGGTCGGACGAGCGGACAGTTAGCTGCACGGGCGCAGCGCTCCAAACCAGCACATGTCAGAAGGAAAGTATTCACAAAGCAGGAATGCGCTTTTCCTGTTTGCATTCCTGACAGCCTCAGCTACCCACAAAAGTGTTACAGGTGATGTGACAGTTACACCAAGGAAAGGCCCACCCTCTGACACCCTGGGGTTGGCTGGGGTGGAGGGCACTGGCTGTGCAGAGGCACCCATGAGCACCCAGCTGGTCCAGAACACCGAGGGCACGCTGGCAGGGAGGGGTGTGGTCCGAAAATGCAGCAGCGGGCCCACTGCCTCCCAAACAGGCTTCCCCCTGCTCCACCCCACCCCGACCCAGTGTCTGCGGGTGGCAGCTTCCCCATCAACTACCTGCACTGGAGTCCTTGTTGGAAGGCCTGCTTCTGGGGGAAGCCAACCTAAGGCACCACCTTATGGGGCAGCCATGCAAATTAGAGGAGGTAACTGTCGGACGCTTACCATTATTCCAGACTCACGGCGCCTGCGTGCACATCAGCTGGAAGGAGGGGGCGGCGGCCAAGGAGGCTCCTCCCCGCACGGGCTCCCGTGACAGGAGGCTGGGAGAAGAATCTGCAGCGACGCCCTGGCTGAGAGCCCCTGGTGCATTTTTGGGAAAAGATGTGTTGCTTTACAATCTGAAGATTGTCCCGGGGTCTGTGGATCCCAGACCTATCTGCTGACCCCGCCCTCCCCCACTCTCTCCAGAGAACGGCAGCAGCCGGCACACTGAATGCCTGCCACTTGGGAGACAGAATAGTCAGGCCAAGAGGGGGCGCTGCTGCAGCACAGGGGGCGCTGGCCAGCAGCGGGACCAACAGGACCTGCCGAGGGTCTGGCCACCCTCAGACCGGGCCACTGGATCCCAGACTCCTTCGCCAATCCCCAGACACAGCCACACACAAAACTACCTTCCTGTGACTCTGCTTGTCACCCGAGGTGTGGGTCGCAGAGGGTGGAGAGCGGGCAGGAAGAAAAACTTCTGCACCACGTGCACGGAGCAAGGAGCCCTGGCTCGTGGGGCTGCCCCTCCCAGCGCCCCCCCCCCCCCCACCAGCCCCACCACGGAGGGAGCAGTGCTCCAGCCCACGTCTCAGCCCCAGCTCTGACTCACCCACTGCTCAGCACGCGGAGGGAGTGTGGAATGTGCATTTCTGCACAAGGTCCCTGGCGCAGCTGGCTGCCCCGTCTCTGCTCCAGGGGCAGAGTAGCCTACGTGTCCTCAGAAGGACAAACAGCCTCTTGGGGCTCACGCACATTCCCCAGAGAGGCCACAGGTCCTCAGGCTCCGTGGGGATGGCCCACGGCCCACCAGCCTCGGCTCAGCACGGCACGAAGCACCCACATCCAAATAGTCCCGGAGGGCCCCCCTGGGTCCCCAATGGAAAGAGGAGCCCCCAGGAGAAATCTGCTCACCACGACCTTTCTCCAGCCCCCAGGCTGGTTGCCAAGTTTCACTCTGGGGCCCAGAGGAGACAGCGGCTCACCAGGCTTCCCTACCATCCCCGGCCCGTTAACGCCGAGCTCAGAGCCAGGCTGTCTGGATGTTGATTTCAGCTCCAAGGACTGTGTCCTTGCCGGGTGGCCCTGGGCCTCAGTTTCCCCATCTGTACAATGGCGATAAGAATAACACCTCCCTCCAAGGAGGGCCCACTCATTAGTTCCCCGGGCAGACACTCCTGAGCCAACACCGCTCCTGACGGAAGAGACGCGTCAAGCACCCAAAGGACGAACGCCACTCCCCCTATGAAGGTGACGTTCTCGTGGGCGAAGAGTGTGACTTGTCACTCATGAAAACGCAATCACTCCACTAAGCGCCACCAGAGTTTTACGAGCTGTTGTAGGCACAGCAGTCAAAACAGAGCCTGACGCGGAGTCGGGTTTGATGGGGTCACTGCTGTCACTATTGTCACCATGGTGACAGCTGTCTGACAATGCCCACGGGGTTCGCCCGGTGGTGGGCGCTCCTGGAACCCGTGGGGAGAATGCAAGACCCACAGGTGGGCTGTTAAATCTTCTCCCAGACGGGAGGGAGTCAACTGTCATGTCTTTTGTCTCTCTTTCCATGTACTGGCCTTGGGCTCTGGTCTCTACATTGATTGTACACTGCGGCAGCCCTGCCGGCCACAAGGGGCCTCTCCTCATCCCAAACTGAATTACCATTTTTAAAAATTTTTATTTATTTTTTAGAGAGAGGGGAAGGGAGGGAGAAAGAGAGGGAGAGAAACATCAATGTGTGGTTGCCTCTCAAGTGCCCCCACTGGGGACCTGGCTCACAACTCAGGCATGTGCCCTGACTGGGAATCGAACTGGCGACCCTTTGCTTCGCAGTCCAGCACTCAATCCACTGAGCCACACCAGCCAGGGTTGAAACACCATTTTGGTCCAGCTTACAAGAGCACCAGTGTAGGGACCCCGAGGAGAGACGGAATTTTGGAGCCCCTGTCATTGGTTGGAAATTTTTTCCCTTTGCCTTTGGACTAATAGCCATACATTTCACTCTTGGGCTGGGGTGGGGACTGCTGAAAAGAATTAGGCGCATTCTCTCTGGGCTGTCTGGGACAGAGATGTGCTGACAAGTGCACTTTCAAAGCAGTGAGGAGTGAAGGCGATACTTCAAAGTATCTGCTTCCATGCACATGACGGAAAATGCCTGTTTCCTCGTGGTGACAGTCACAGGTCTGCTAGCCCCGCCGTGGCTGGGGCCTACGTGCACTGTCGAGGACATGCTGCATTTCGGTCAGAGACGGAACTTTTCTCCCATGAAGTCTAGGGCTCCCCTGAATCTTAAGGTCAGGAAATCCTAACTAGCCTCCCTGGAGTGACCACTTCACAAGGTGCGCGAATGTCTGATCACTATGTCGTACACCTGAAGCTACGATCACACTGCCTGTCAACTGTAACTGGAAAATAAGTTTATTTTTTTTAAAAAAGGAACCTTGAACTAGGCCTGCTTCTACATCTACCACTTGATCACACCTTTCTCTAGCTCACTGCTACAGGGGCGGATCCACGGGCTGACCGAAGGTGGTACGTTCACAGTATACATCCCCCACCCCAGAGCCCCTTCTCACGGGAGCTAGGGTCCAAGGCTGCCCCCCAACTCACGCTGCCCCTGCAGCTCCCTGCAGGGCCCTACTAACTGTCCTGGTTGCCCAGGCCTTGCTGCACCTCCAGCCCCGTCTGTTGCCCTGGGGACGAGGTTACCACGGCTCCCATTAATTGAACAGGTTACTGCCTGCCCGTGGCTGTTGCACCAAGTGCGCATCCCAGCATCGAACACACCAGCCCACCAGGGGGCAGTGCTGTCTTCACGGGGAAACTGAGGCTGAAAGGTAAAAGTTCGCCGACTCGCCCAAGGTGCTGAGCAGAGCTCAATCCACTCCTGACTACCATTTCGCTCTGAAGTCCTCGCGCGGTCCAGCTGCACCGAGTGCAGAGCTGTGGCAGCTACGGTTGAAGCTCGGCCGCGCCGGGCCCCTGTCAGGGAGACGCGTCTGAACGAGGCGCCAGCAGCCCTTCCTGACTGCCAGCAGGGGGAGCACTGCCCCGTCAGCCATCCGCGCCCCCTCCCCAAAGGGACTTTAACTAGAGTGGCAGGAGAAAACGTTCGGAGAGAAGGAAATACAGTAGCACCTTTGTAGTTGCAGCGGCTCTCTAGGACTCTGGGGAAAGTGGGGGTAGCTGGGTGTGGCTGAGGCAGAGAGCACTCGGCCGGCGGACTCCAACCAGGACCTGCAGACCATGGCAGGGGAGTGGGTGGCCAGCAGGGAAGGCCCGTGCTGCCTAGGAGGCCACCCACTGCCGACCACCAGGTCCAGAGCCAGGGGCCAGGTCCCCCAGGAGGTGCAATACTGAGCTTCTGTGCAGACAGACAACAGAGCCACTCAGTCTGGGAGAAAGAGGCCTGTGTGGCCGGCCCACCCGCCTCCCAGCACAGGGACGGACATCCACATGGCCCGTTCACTGGCCATTCCAGCCTCCAGGCCAACCGGTGGCTGCAGCCTCCGCCTCCACTGGACCCCCAGCCCCCACCGGGCCGAGCACAGCTGGAGTCTGGCTGCGGCCCCTCCCCCAGCAAACACCCCTGTGTCAGAGCAGGGTGCCGTGGCCCACCCTCTGTGGCTGCTCCGGGGGGCCGACCGTTGTCCCCGAGGCCGGACTTCATTTGCCTCCTTCAGGGGAAAAAGGATGAAGGGTGTTGCGGACCCTGCACTTTTGGAAATTGTGATGACCCTTCGATGTTACAGGTTTGACTACCTTGGGTCTTCCCTTCCCACTGAAACACATCCCCAAGCATTTAGATGAACTAAAGCCACTTTTTAAACCCTTGACAGAGTATCTGGAGAATCCCCCGGTGCCGGGTGCACTGGCAGCCACCTCACGGTGCTGGTGCAAAACCAGTCCGGACAGAGGCAAGGCCGCACCGTGCGGCCCTGGACGAGCCACATCTGTCCCGCTGACAGTGCAGCCCGGGGCTGACTGAGGCCGGGGACAGTGCCCACAGGAGGTGGCAGTCAGTCCTCGCCAGCCAGGCCGGCGGAAAGCATCCCTGCTGTGCTGCAGGGCGGCGCCCTGCTGAGAGCCCGCTGGGAGCCCCAGCCCCGTGCAGCCCCGGGCCCCAGGGGCACACGGTCACTGCGGTCTGCTCCAGCCCAGGGGTCCCCAGACGGGAGGATCTCCACGGCCAGTCCTTCCTGTCGCAGCCTCGGTCTCCTCATCTCCCATCCACGCAGCTCTGGCTCCCAGAGGTCGCTTTGTCCTCTCCCTTCCTCTCTTCTAGCCCCGGCCCCTCCGCTGTCTTTGACCAGCTTCCTGGCTGATGGCGTATCTGGAAAAATCCCTACCCGACTTGGCTCCTAAACGTGGAACCACGGACCTGCTGCCCAAGCCAAGACAGAAGGATTCGAATTCTCCAGATGGTTCTGAAGAGGTTGTTGGCTCGTTGCAAGCAAACACCCTCGAAAGCCAAACAAAAACTGCCCACAAGTAAACAGCATGTGACACGGCCCCTTCCCACTGCCACTTAGCAGAAACCCAAGCCCACGGCAGCGAGGGAAGCCGGGGCCAGGTGAGACGGAGTGGCCGCAGCCCGGCCCACCGTCCGGGCGGGGGCAGCCAGCTGGGCCCGCAGCCAGGAGGCCGGACCCGGCGCGGCTGCGCTGGCTGGCAGAGGGCACAGGGGACCAAAGGCAAGGTGGTGGCAGAGCGGCCTAATGACCGTTGTCATGTAGCATGGCAACTCCCCTGTCCTGTCTTTACAATGACCAAGGCCACGCCAGTTCAGAGGATGACGGGGGAAGCATCGAAACTTCAGCATTGCTCTTAAGATAACAGAATTATCTGTCTGATAGAATTAGAATGACTGATGTCATTTTTAGATAAGCTACCTCTATATCATGATTACGGCTAAGGGTGACTGAAGGGCACATTAGATCAGTAAGGCTGAAGGCGAGGAGGAGGGAGGCAGGCCGGCGGGAGAGGCCTGTGTACCCAGACGCCCGGACCAGAGCCTGAAGTCACTCCTGACCCGTATGTCCTCCGGCTCCCCGTCTGAGGCCGCCAAGGGCTGGAAATTCTCCCGCCCGGCTGCTCCCTCTGCCAGCGGAAGGCCCACTCCTCCCCCAAGATCACTGCCCCCCCACGCTCCCCCTCCCCCTCCACTCCACTCCCTGCACCCCACCCCCAAACTGCTCTCCAAAATGCTGACACAACCCCACCTCTCCAACTCCAAAAGCCCCCCGCCTTGCCCCTCTGTCTCAGGTAACCACACAAACTCCTGGCTGGGTGTGGAGACCCCTCACGCCCCAGAGCCGGGCTCTGCCTCCAGCCCCACTTCTAGGAGGTTCCCCTGAACTCTCTGTCCCAGCCAACCTGCACAGCTCACTGTTGCCCCCAGGGCTCTGCACATGCTGTTCCTTCTGCTAGGCTGCCTTTCCCTCCTTCTCTCATTATACGGTTTTTAAAAATTTACATACCATAAAAGTAAAATGTTTCATGTCCAGTTCTAGGAGGTTGAACACATGTACGGACTCATGTGACCACCCCCACAATCAGCACCTCACAGTTCCGTCACCCCAGAAAGACACCCCCCCCTCCCGTCCAGAGAGTCACAGCCTCTCCACCCCCCACCCCTGGCAACGATCGCCCGTTCTCTGTCCCGACAGCTGCAGCCTCTCCAGAATGTCATACAAACCGAGTCCCACGGCACGGACCCCTCGGGACTGAGGTCTTCCCCTCTGCCTGACGCCCCCGGGACTCACCCACGCTGCCGTCACCCACGCTGCCGCACGTATCGGCGCCTTTCTCCTCGCGGCCAAGCCGGCGGCAGACCGGGCTCACCGTGTGCTCGCCCAGGCCGCAGCCGAGGGGCGTCTGTGGTGTTGCCAGTTTGGGGAGACCGTAAACAAAGCTACCGTGACCAGCTGGATCCGGGTCCTTGTGGAGACATACGCTGTCATTCTTCTCAGGGGGGACACGCAGGATTTCTGGGCGCACGGGAAGCGTGTGTTTGACCTCAGGGGAGACGGACAAACTGCTGCCCGGCCTGGCCGTGTGGCTGTGCATTCCCACGGAGCTGCCCTCGCCCTGCGTCCTGGGCGGCCCTGGACACTGCCAGGGCGGTTTGTGCTTTAGTTATTCCAACAGATGTGTCGTGTGTCGTGGCTTCTCTTCTCTTCGCTCGACAGAACCCAGGCTGTCCTCGGGCACTCCCCGACCCTGTCCTGGAGCCCCCCGTGTCCCCCACTGCTCAGGCTGGGGGCACCCAGCAGCAGGGTCCCACCTCTCTGCATCCTCATCAGAGCGTTTGGCTCACGAGAAAGAAACGTTTCTCTGTGCTCCCCTCTCCCCCGAACCTACTGCCTGCTCCGCCCCACGTGCACGCCCGCACAGGCGCACAGCCACGAGTGCACACGCAGGCACACGCCAGCGGCCACACCAGACCGCATAGTCCCCAGGAGCAGCGCCTGTGTTATTTGTTGTTGTACCTTCTGCCCTCGCACAATGTAGCCTCAAAGTGGGCACTTTCTGAGTGAATGAATGAATGAATGAATGCCAAGGCAGCCGGGAGACAGAGGGAACACACACTCTTGCACGGACTGTGAATTCCCCTCTTGTGGCCTTCTAGACGTGCCACTCAAGAAATTCCAAAGCCACTGGCCCAGACCCTGCCCAAGGGAGACACATGTCATTGGAACCACTCGAGGCCTGGAGACCAGCACAAAGCCCCACCAGTTCCTCATCCTCCACCCCCTTCTCCCTCCCTTCCACTCTCACCTCCTTCCCCCCCAAACTCACCAGCCACTACCTCAAATCACCCCCCATTCTGGAGACGCCAGGCCCTTGGGAATGTGGCCAGACCCTGGCCACTTCCAGGGATGTGAGTCTGTGTTTATGCGGGGGCGGGGACATGGGGACACAGGGGCCCACACAGAGAAGGGCGCCCAGAAACCACTGCTGCGTCCTCATGGCCAGGCCGTCAGACACAGGCCAGTGTGGACACATCGGACAACACAGGGATCGCACCCAGACGCCCCAGGCGCCCCAGGCGCCCCAGGCGGAAGTACTTCCGCAGCCACATCCAAAACCGTCCAAGCAAAGGCAGCCCAGGTGGCTCACGGGTCCGGGGCCCCGAGGAAGCCTGACGCAGTCTGTTCCCGTGTTGGTACGCTGGGTGCAGAGAAAGGGCCGGACCCCCCAGCCTCTCGTGGGGGCGGCTGTCAGCATCTTTGAGGCCCATCTGAAACCCACTGTCCCGCTGGCCCCCGAAACAGCTAAGGAACTCATTTTTTGTGAGGCCCACCCACCCTCCACCCCCACTTCCAACCCACTGTTTTTGGGCCAACTCCTGCTTGGTGTGGGTGGGGCCAGTGGGTTGTTTAAAACCCTGCACTCACAGCCAGCCCTGCGCTCACCTGGCGCAGGTATGCAGCAGGAGCTGCAGGTGAGGGGGTGTGACCACAACTCAGGAGGGTGTCAGATGCCGGCAGGGGGGGCCAGGCCGGGAGGCCTGGATTCCCAGGTCTGATTCCAAAACCGGTCTGGCTTCCTGAGGGGCTCCCCCAGCCCTGCGCTGGCAGGCCAGGCAGGTGGGCTGCCTTCCGGCCCAGCAAGGACGACTGGGGAACAAAGACAGGGCAGCCGTCTCCGGCAGACTGGGCATTTCCTGCCTGCCAACGGAGAGGTTTAAAGCAGCAAGAGAACCATCTGAGACTAGAAGCTGCCTGCGCTGGCCCGCACGTAGAGAGGAGTCCCAGACGCACCCCCTGGCTGGTGCTGGGGGAGCACGTGGTGACTTCCTTGCCGTTTGCTTCAGGCCCTGAGGAAAAGGAAACCTGCTTCGGTGGGAAACCCTCGTTGTCATAGCACCTGCGGGGCTCCCAGTGTTCTCATCTCCGGCTCCATTCGCTCCTCGGAGCACCCCACTGTTAACGCCCCGTCTTACAGAGAAGGAGCCTGAGGTTCAGAGCGCCTGAGTGCTCACTCGGAGCCACGGGGCGGCCTCACCTGCACACACCCCATTCCCATGCCAAACCCCTGGCCTATTCTCCAGCACCCCAAGCCGCCCCGAATGTCCCCAGCCTGCGAAGAGGCCCCTGTGTCTGTGACAGGACCTGTGTGCTGGTGGTAGGCGGAGCGGAAGAGCTAGGAGACCCAGGCCCTGGGCCGGCTCTGAGGGTGGACGCAGCTCCTTCACCTGGAGACTCCCCTCTGAGCTCACCTCCAGGGGTTTCAGCTCTTGGTTCTGTCGAGGAGAGCTGACCCCCGAGTGGGCTCTCCTGGGACACCCCCGCCCCCGTTTCCCTCGGCACAGAGCAAACACAGATGCCTCCCGCACTCTGGACCCCCAAGGGTGCCCGGCTGCAACACAGTCTGAGGTGCAGAGGCTGGAGAAGCCACTCGTCCCCAGGAGCTTGCTGCTTCCCACTCAGCCGGGCTCTCAGGGACCCTGTGTCCCGGGACCATTGGAGGTCGGCCACGGCCCCTGGAAACAGCCCCAAAGTGCAAGGTCCACAGGCAGGGAGATGGCTCTCCATCTGCTGGAAAGGAGCGTTAAAAACACGGTCACTCGGATTCTTTGTGGAGAGGTCGCCATGGAAACGCACTTTGATAAAAAGGCAAAGGAAACAAATCAGGCTGTAAATCTGCACGTTCGGTACAATTTCAACTCTTTAAAACACTCCTCGAGGGTAGGAGGCACAGCACAACGGTAACCATGGTTACCTGAAGACAGACGTTGGCTGGACGGCTGTCAATGCTTTACTACCCCACCCCCAACCGAAGAATCAGAAAAACTTTTTCTTTTGAACTGTGGCAGACACAGTCTTCACTTCGGCACTTTTCGCCCGCGCTCCGAGATGGAGCGAGCACACGCCGAGTCTCCCACCGTTCCCACCAGGAAGAGCGGCAGCGAGGGCCCCATCCGCGCTTCCGAAACCTGCTCCCACGCCTGGCAGAGGCCAGCGCCCCCTCAGGGCGGTCAGAGGCACCCTCGGGTCCTGCAGCTCGGGTGGGGGTTACGTTTGCCAAAAGACATGTAAGGATTCCAGACTGTCGGCTCCGTGTTCCTGACTCAGGCTTTCCCTTCTCGTGCCCCTTGGACCCGCAGTGCGCCGGCGGCGGTAAGGAAGTCCCGGATAAAGGCTTTCGTCTCCAGAGAGCTTGGCCAAGTTCACGTCTCCGTTCTGATGAGTTGAGAGAGGTTTCTCTGGGGAAGGTTCCCCAGGAGGCGCATGCAGCCTGTGTCATTTCCCTGGTGAATTTCTACAAAACCCTCCGTTTCAGGACCTCAGACGGAGGTGGGGTCCCCCGGGGAAGGGCGGAGTTGATCCCCCCCCTTTCCTGGTCCCTCGGCCATTGAGGCCTGGGGTTCTCAGTCCTGGCCGCATGCTGCAAGCACCTGGGGAGCCTGAAAAACACCCCGTGGTCTGGTCCCCCCCCCCCAGATATTTCTGGGGAGCAGTCAGAACCAGGGCTGAGAACCCCTTCTCCCTCACACCCTCTAAGCTGTCCATGCTAAGAAGAGGTCACCGCCAGGGCTGGGCATCAACTTCAGCCTCATCCACCCATCCTGTACTTTTGGAGCCAAATGGAGCCTCCGTGGACATCTGGTCCAGTCTCTCACTTTACAGAGGAGCAAACTGAAGTTCCTCCCCAAGACTCCTGGCCCACTGCCCCATCCTTTGCTGGGTCCAGCCAGTGCCTGCCTGCCTGTCTGGGTCGCTTTCCCGAAGCATCTCTCTTTCCTGCTTGCTGGTGTCTGTGAGCTCAGCGGATGGAAGAGCTACTTTCACAAGGCCCCCGGCTTCGTGAATGGCATCCGGACTGACCAGCGCTCCCGCACCTGCCCTGTGGTCCTTCCTGGGAGGGGCAGGGCGGTGGGGCACTGGGAGCAGGCATCGGAACCTGACCGGGACCAGTGTGGTTCTACGGTAATAAATGCAGAACATGGCTCAGTTATAGAAGATAATATAAAGTCCGCATGCCTTTTCCAGCAAATAAAGTGACTCCCAGGTGCCTGGCCCATCAGAGGCAGCCCCGAGTGCCCCCCCAGAATCCTCTCCTCTCCTGCGCTGTGGGCTGGATAACGTATGTGCGGAGCGGAGAGGGAGTCAGGGTGCAGCCAGGGGGTGGGGGTCCATAACCAAAGCCCCGGATCACGATCTCCCCGCCAGGGCAAGCAGCACAGCTGGCCACCCTTGTCCCGGGGACAGAAATGAAAGCCACCACAGCTCCCATGGAAACTTGGGGAACAACTCTGGCGCCAGAAGCCTCGGGGCTCTGCGCACCCATAGTGGGTGCGGGCTGCTCGCGGCCACCTGTCCGGGTGCCCACCCCACCCTTCCGCAGCGCTTCCCCTCGGCGGCTCCTACCATGTCCCCGCGGTGTGGCTGGACCCGCTCCTCCTCGGCGCTCGGCGCTCGGTCTGCTCACCAGCTCACCCTGCGAACCCAGGCCGCCCGGCACGGCGGCTCACCGGGCTTCCCTGGACGTGGGTTTCTCAGACCCAAGTCCACAGCTTCCCGGCAGCCAAGTGGCCCCACGACCACCCCTGAGCGGGCGGTGCACACGGGATGTTCCCTGGGCGGAGTTAGCAGAGGAAGTCTGGGCTAATGCGCTCGGGATCTGGGGGTCCGCGGGAGCCCTCCTGCAGCCCCGAGCCACTGAGATCAGCTAGGGACATTTGCAGAGTTTGCAAAGTCCCTGCCGCTCCTCCCGGCCCAGCCTCCCCACTTCCCCGAAAGCACGGAAGGGGGGAGCTCCTTTCACAATAAAAGCCCTGCCCTGGGCTCCGGCAACTGCAGCCGCCTGAAGCAGGGTCCCAGGTGCTGGGGAGGAACCGTCCTGCCCGCTGGGTGCTGATGAACTGAGGCAAGAGGCCAGGGGCCCCTGGGCGTAGGGCCCAGATCCCGCCTCCAAGGTGTGTGGGTGTGCTGTGAGTCCGCAATTTGGAGGGACCTGCTGAGAATCGCCAAAACCATCGCTGTCCCCTGCAAAGCCTCAGAAAGACAAGCCCTTTCTCCTGGCACCCCACTGCCCCTTTGGGGAGCTGGAGTACCTGGCTGATACCGACCCCTCCGTTACCAGAAGCACAGACAGCGCCTGTGTCCCCTGAATCACCGCCGGGTGGGCTGTGCACAGTCCCCCAGGACAGAGGAGTCTGCACGCTCCTCGCTGGAGAGAGGACAGGGCGTGGCGTCCACAGCCCTGGAGTTCACTGGGGGCTGGCACCCGGGTTAACAGCTTAGTGATGTCCACCCAGTGCCTGGACCATTAAGAGACCCCGAGTAGCCCAGCGGTTCACAGCCGGGCTCCCCGCGAGCACCTGGGACCAGGCTGAAGCATTACCCTCCGAGATGGAAGCTCACTAACGAGAATCAGCGTTAGACGTGCCTGTGACTCTGTGACAAAACGTGTCTGCAAGGCTGACAACCTCTGTCACGTCCTTTCCTCCTCCCTGTCCCCCCCCCCCCCGCTCCCTCCCTCTCCGTGTCCTCATCCGGGGAACACCGCCACACGCCCTGCATCTGGTGCTGCATGTCCGTAACAGGCAGGACTACGGCCGCGTTGGGAGACACTCTGGCCGTCTCCCAAAACCGACCATCTACGTATGGGCTCTGGGGCGCAGCACGCCCACCCCCAGACCTGCGCCCGGCCGAGCGGCCTGCAGATGGACACCGAGAGCCAGGCCCGAGAACACCCAGCGCGGCATTACCAGTGCGGCCCCAGGCTGGAAACAGCTCAAATACTCAGGAGGTGAGTGACCACGTCAGCCACAAGAGATATAGGAGGAGGTTCATAGTAACTTCATTCACCCCCAAATGCCCACCAACCATCAGTATATTCGGTCAGTGGGACGGCGCCCAGCAATTTTTAAAAGGCCTCTGCTGTATGCAGCAACACGGACGCATCGTGCAGGCTCGATGCGGTGAAAGCATCTGAACCTAAAAGTACACACGGTCCGTTATTTCCCGTGTGCGCAGAGCACGCAGCACTCACCGGTGGTACACAGCAGACAGGGTTCGCCCTTGGTCGGTGGGGGGAGGGGGTGACTGGGGGGGAGCCGGGATAGCCTCCCCGATCTGGGCGGTGGGCTCAGTCCTCTCACTGTCGGCCTCCCCTGGGGACTAACTCGCTTTTCTCGAGCTTGCTCTTCCTCACTTAGCAACATCCTGTGACTGTTTCCCTGTCAATCAAAGCAGCTCTCTTTCATCACTTTTAAGTCGCTGTCACCTTTTCTTGATTAAACGTACTTTTAGGAGTCGTCTCCCTAAGTTAGTTGTGAGTGCTACGGGGATGGGGCGTCACCTTGCACATCACACAGAGGAAGCGAACCTGGGAGCTGTGGAGGGTCACCCCTGGGGCTGTGTAGCCTCGGACAGATCACGCGCCCACCCGGCCTCCGGTTCCTGGTCTATGACATGGAAGTAACGCCCAGCTCCTGACACGCATGGGGAAGTTTTAAACAGATGGTGAAGGTAAGGAGCTTAACGCCCTATGGGGGCTCAGCAAAGGACAGCTCTTCTCCGCCACTCTGACCTCGGCCGTGCTCACAGAGCCCCCGATGAAGCTGTGATGGCTCCCCACCCTGTCCCCGCACCCAAGCAGCAGCCTAGAACAGCAGGCCCCCAGCCTTTCTGGTACCAGGGGCCTGTGTGGTGGAAGATCGTTTTCTCACGGACCTGGTGAAGGGGGGTATATTTTGCAGATGACCAAGCACACTACATTCAAGTTCTCACCTCCTGCTATGTGGCCCGGTTCCTAACAGGCCGGGACTGGTGGCAGACTGCGGCCCGGAGGTGGGGGGCCCTTGGTCCAGAGGGTGACGGATGGAGGGGCAGCACCAGCTCCACAGGCTGCTTCCCAAGGCTGGCAGTCACTGGTTAGCCTCTGAGCACAGACCCCGGGATCTCGGGTAACGGGGATCCTGAATGCTTTCACGTGGCAGCCAGTGCTCCCTCAGAAGGCACGCCAAGGAGGAAACGCACTGAGCGTCAGGGCTGGCGGGAGGGACTGGATGCAGCCAGGCGGTCCCAGAACCAGGGTTGCCGGAGGGAGGTGTTTTAAACAACGAGGCCTTGAAGAGGTAAACAGCACCACCGTGTGGCCACACACTGCAGCGACGCTGTTGTGCGCTTTGGTTCAGCCTTGGGCTGAAGTCACCAAGTGGTATTAGTACATCCATTTCTCTCCCAGTGCCACGCCTGTGTCTCAGAGACCCTGATGTAGCTGAAATGGACAGACAGAGCTAACACAACAACAACAACAACAACAACAACAACAAAAAGGCAAAAGGCATCTACTAGACATAGAGTTCCCGGGGGCTGTGAATCCCAGCACCAGACAAAGCACAGCGGGGAGAGGTGCTCTCGGGAAATAATTCAACGGAGTCTAAAGAGGACAGGTCAGAAGTCCTTCCAGGTGGCCCAGTTTATAGCACGAGAAGAACAAGCCAGGATTCAGGGCAGCAGACCTGGTCAGGAGTCAAGACTCCTCTGGGGCTCACCGGCAGAGCCCGAGCTTGGAGCTTGTCACGCACAGTGAGGGGGGGGGGGGGTTAGCGGCGAGAAGAATCTCCCTCATACATTTCACACCACAAGGAGGCGCAGTCTTCTCATGCAGCAAACCAGTCCCGGGGCTGCTAGGAAAAGGGCTCCCCCAAACCGCCTGAGGCAGAGCTGGGCAGGCTGCCTCCTCCTCACCCTCTTTGTTCTCACAGGGTCTGATTCACACCTCTTTTACAGAGTCCCATTTTGCTGTAATTAGACGCTTCCGTATCATGTCCTATTATTAGATTGTGAGCTCTTCTGGGATAAGGGCCACGTATTACTTTTTTTTGGATCCCTGGCAACTCGCACATGAATGAAACACAACTGTTTACTTTTAAAATATTGGTTGACTCTAGGCCATCTGTTCACTTGGAGTCCAAGACCCCAAATCTACCAGATTAAATGAACTGTGCCGATTCCAGTCGAAGCCGGAAGCTTGGGGGTTAAGTTGGCTCCTGGTGGAGGAGCCAGGGGTACCCCAGGCACGCTGTGAGCTCGGTGCCTCCGTGCCAGGCCCCGCTGCTGCGCTAGGGGAACACCATGTCTGGGCCAAGCCTTCTGGTGCAGGGCAGGGCAGTACAACAACAACAACAACAATGACAACGACAACAACAAAGCTGACAGCCTGCCAAGATACACAGAAGGCTGGCTCAGTGGCAGCAGCGGGGCCGTGAGGAAAGGGGCGGGGGTGGACATTGTAAAAGGGGACGCAGGTGGGTGGACAGACAAGAAACAGACGACCCGGAACTTGGGGGGCAGAGGAACATCAAGGACAGGAAATCGAGGAGCAGGGAAGTGGTTGCCCCACCAGTTCCCCAACACATAAACACGGTCACTCACTGTCAGATGTCCAGAAGAAACAGGAAGGACTAAGGCCTCGTCCATCCCGCGCCGGAGAAGGAAGCAGGAAAGGACGGGCCCGCCAAGAGCGGCGCCGGGGGCTGTGTCGGGAAGCGGCGGCCCATCCTTTGCCATCTCCTTCCCCGAAGGGTCCACGGAGGGTCTGTCTACAGCACCCATAAGAGATGACCTCACACCCTCACCCAGCCATTCCACAGGCCCCTTCTTACTCTAATGGCGGACACCTCTAATCACAAAGGCCCGCTCTAATAAACTACGCTTTGGGCTCGGCTCAGATACGTCTCTTGGTAACCCCCACCTGAAGCCTCCTAGGAAACAAATCAACTGTACACCTTCCAAACGACGACCCTTTGATGCTGCTGAGGCCAAGAACTATGCATTCCCCGAGGATTCCCTTCTCTGAGACAAAAGTGAGCTTGGAGTGGGAGCCAGTGCTCGCATCACAGATGGGACGTTCCCTTGGGTGGCAGGGAGAGGAAGCACCGAGATCCGAGATCCAGAGAATGCAGAGCACACCTGTAGTTACCTCCTTCCATCCGTCCAGCCCCTCCCCCACTGCGGAGCAGCCACGCCCTTTGGGTGGGAACAATCCCAGCCCCAGCTCCTAGGGTGGGCCCCTCCCAATCCCAGTCCCAGCTCCTAGGGTGGGCCCCTCCCTGGTCTAAGCTAAGCCGGTTGTCCCACCCCACTCACTACCTGAGATCAATTCAGGGACCGGCAGCCCAGGCCTCGTCAGTCCGAGCACAGCATTTCCCTTGGCTGCAGTGATTGATTGAGAACTTAAGATGGTTCCAGGAGCAACACCCCGGACTCTGGTCAGTGACAGCTCAAGTGTGAAGAAGGCGTGTCCTGCTGCTCCCCTGGGCACGGTTCACAACTGCCAATCACCTCACACCCACCACGAGAGGAGCCGGGCCGCAGGCAGAGCCGACACACAAAGAGAGGAGAAGAGCAGAGATTGACATTCTGCTCAAACTACCTGCAGCCCCCTCGACCCATGCGCTTCCCAGTCCCAGGAAGCAACGAAGTCCTCTTGACTGTGTACGCCAGTTGGAACTGGGAGCTTCTTACATGGAAAGACTGGCAGACACAGCAAGGAACTGTGAGAATGGAGAAGCCGAGGGGGGAGTTCGAGTCTCTCAGTGACCACAAAAATGTCCCCGTGGGAAGGAGACGGCAGGGGCCAGTGAGGCAGTGAGAGAGGGTTCTCGCTGGGAAAGCAGGAGCAGCAAAGCCCCACGTGGGCCCTGCGGGAACACCAGCGCTTTCCCCACCGGAAATCCCTGAGGACTGGGAACCTTCCGGTTCAGGGGTATTGAAACTTCTTCCTCCTTTTCATAATCCTCACTGGAGGACATTTTTTCATTGCTTTTCGAGAGAGAGGAAGGGAGAGAGAGAAACATTGATGTGAGAGAGAAACGTCGACTGGTTGCCTGCCGTACCCTCCCGGACCGGGGATCGGTGCGTGTGGTCCATGCTGACCAGGGATCGAACAAGCAAACAAGGCATGTGCTCTGCCTGAGAATCGAACCCGCGACCTTTCGGTTTATAGGACGACATTCCAACCAACTGAGCCACACCAACCAGGGCTATGGAAACTTCTTGATTTCTTTTTTATTTTTTAATGATATTGTGTGAATTTGTGATGTTCTTTTTCTTTAAAGATTTTATTTATTTTTAGAGAGGGAAGGGAGGGAGAAAAAGAGAGAGAGAAACATCAATGTGCGGTTGCTGGGGGTCATGGCCTGCAACCCAGGCATGTACCCTGACTGGGAATCGAACCTGCAACACTCTGGTTCGCAGCCCGCGCTCAATCCACTGAGCTATGCCAGCCAGGGCAGAAACTTCCTGATTTTTAATAGGAAAGATGGCCGTGATGCCCTGGAGCGTGGTTATAATCTCCATCTGCGGGAGATTATAAGCGGACCAGGAGAGCAGAAAAGCTACCTCAGATCAGAGCAAACAGGAAAGTCAGGGGGTAAAGACATAGTAGCCATGATAAAAACTGGGGAGACGAAGAGAAAAGGGTGGTGACGAGGGCGCCCAGAGGAGCCAGGATGAATGAAACACGAAGACGGGGAACGTGGGACCGGAGGAGCAACCCTGTGCGTGTCTGACGGCACCGAGAGAAGAGAACACGTGCCCGTTAGATGGTGGAGATGGAGGCCAGGGCACTGGTCAGGTGACCGACACTCGGGTCCCCACTCACCTGAGGACACGCCCCTCGGGCCCTCTCCATCCAGCGCTCCCCGAGGAGCCGCGCACCAGGGTGCTTCCCCTCGCTCCAGCTGGGGATTCAGCTGGGTCGGGAGATGGACATGCTGCTCGAGGGGAAGGAAATGGGGCGGGCAGGTGAGTTGGGGGGGGCACACAGTAATCCCAGGGCTCCTCCCAGGCCAGTGTCCCCAGGGACAGGAGGGGAGAGAAGGGACATTACTAGGGAAAACAAGAAAAGGACATCCAGGGAAGCGGGCAGAAGACCCAGGGCAGAGGGGGCAGCGGCTCCCAAAGGTCAGGGAGTCGACAGCGTAGCCGGTGCTCAGTGAGCGTGAGTGAGCAAGTGCGTGGCTGCACTCACGGGAGAAGGGAGCTTTCTGGTTCTCGCCCTCTCTCAGAGCGCTCAAGCTCAGACATCTGCAGGACCGGGTTGGTCTGGGGCCCGGTCTTCCAAACTGAGGGGCTGGGGCACTGAGGCCTTGGTGGGGCACCAGGAGTCTGGTCTCTTCCCACTGTTCCCACAGCACAGGGCGAGGGGGTGGGCGGCCCTCACCCCAGGGCAAGGAGGACCCACGTGAGGCCTGAATGTTGGACACCAGCACTTCCTACTTCCCAGGAACCACTGCGGTCGGGCCATTAAAAATCCAAGAGCCAAGCCCTGGCTGGTGTAGCTCAGTGGATTGAGCATGGGCTGCAAACCAAAGCGTCGCAGGTTTGATTCCCAGTCAGGGCACATGCCTGGGTTGCAGGCCACGGCCCCCAGCAACCGCACATTGATGTTTCTTTCTCTTTCTCTCTCTCTCTCTCTCTCCCCGCCCCTTCCCTCTCTAAAAATAAATAAATAAAATCTTTAAAAAAAGAGAAAGAATCCAAGAGCCTGAAGTCCCTGCTCGGCCAAGGGCTCTCGAAGACGCTGGAGCCTCTGAGGAAGAAGGAACCAGGAAACTCTGAAGGGCCGAGGCACCGTCCAAGGGGGGAGGGCCTCACCCAGGGCAGCCACAGCCCCATAATTCTCCAGCATCACGTCCCTGCACGGGGCCCTCTGTATGGGGGCCAGGCAGGTCCGTCCGTCCTCAGAGAAGCAGACAGCCACGTCTTCGAAGGTCGCTGAGTCCTGAAACGACACGTATTTAAACGCCCGGGGATGAGCCCAGGTCCCAGGCCTGGAGTAAGGGGTGCACTAGGCAGGAAGAGGCCCTGCAGGGGGTGCTGGGCCAGCTCCTGTTCTGAACGCCTGCAGGTTCTGCCCCTGCTTCCGAAGAGAAAAGCCATCGGCCATCGACGTTCTCCTGTCTCTTCGCCTGTACACCAGCAAACCCCCTCTCCGCTTTCTCACCAGCCTGTGCGGGTTTCCCCTGCTCGCCTCTTTGCCAGAAACAACGGTCTGTGCTCCAGGGGCTGGCCTTTCTCCACCACGAGTCCTCCTCCTGAGGTCACCAGCCCTGACACCAGGAGCCACCACCACTCACTGCACCCGAGCCAAGCGTGTCACAGCTATTACCTTGTGCCTATCTGGAGACCTGTGGGGGTATTCGATCCATCTGATGGAAGAGGAAACCGAGGCTCGGAGAGTCGCTGCCCTCAAAGGTGCAGAACTGGGGCAGAGCTCCCGCCTGTGTGACTCTCTGGTTCTCGCCCACTGTGCCAACCTGCCTTCTGTCCGCACTCCCGCCCCCCCTGCTGCCCCCATGTGGGGGCGCTGCTGCTTCTCTGCCTCCCAGTCACTGCCACCAGCCGAAGAGGCAGCTGGGGGCCCCTGAGAACACTGGGGTCGCCCTGGGAAGCATTCAACGGGACAGACACGAACTCTGACTTCACTCCCCACACTCCCCCGCCCCCCCGGCACACTCTCTGAAACACCCCACCCTGCTTCTCTTCCCCAGGCGCCAGTCTCAAAGCCCCCCTTTCCTCTGTCTCTGGGAGCCAGAGCCCCTGCTCCTCCTCTTTCCTGCTGGCTCACGCTCTTCAGAAACAAACAGCGCTAACTTAAAGGCATCAGAGTTTCTTACGATTCCCAACCACTGCCCCGGTCAGGACAGCGATCTCCATACGATGGCGGCATCTGTCCTGGTCTGTTTCGAGTCAGCTCTTGCCCTATAAAGTCCCCACAGCGACCCGCCCTGCACTCCAGGGCCCAAGGGCTTTGGCTGGCTCATCTTGGCCTTCCTAAAGAAGTCCAAAGCCTCGGCACCACAAACAGTTCCATTCACTCTCCAGGGGCCCAGTTTACCTGCCAAGGATCGTGTCTTCAAGCCACCACCCTTAACCTCCCTCCTGTCACCATCCTGTTAAGAACCCAAACGCTTTCGTTGCCCAGACCTGTGCCCTGGCGCCCGGAGCCTCCCTTGTCTGAAGACCAGTTCCCCCCTCCCGAGCCTGCAAACTCATGCTCGTTTCAAGACCCACCTCAAACGTAAGTGGCTCTTCAAACAGGTGTCACGTTCTGGACATTCCTCGCTGCGCACAGCGCTGGGAACGCCTCTGCCGCGGCACTGGCTCGGGCTGTGCAGCCGGCGGCAGGTGCGCGTCCCCTAGGCGGCACTCTGCGGGGTGTCACACACACTCTGCCCCCTGCCTGTTCCTCTGGGCCCTCCACTCTGGGGCGTACCCCAACTTCCCGGTCACCGCACTGACTCCTTTGCGCCCCTTATCTGGGCCGAGAGCCCGGGACAGACCCCAGCCGGCTTCATGGTGCCTGCCCTGCACTCACCGGGCGCATCCAGGCTGGCACGGGGCCCAAGTGCACCTGGTTCGCCCAGCTCGGCTTGGCCTCGGGCACCCATGGGGAAGTGAGCATGAGTCGGGCCCTCCCAAGAGCTGCCCAGGGTCAGCACGGGACACTCCGGACCCAGGCGGGCCTGGCATAGCGGCCTTGCGCCCGGGGATCCCACCAACCGTGCCAGCTCGACGCCCAGCCCCCCACGCTCCGCTTGAGCCCGGGTTCCGCAAGGGAGGTGGAGGCTGCAGCGCTCTGCCATTCCTGCTTGTCTAGGCCGAGGGAGGGCGGCTCATCTCTGTGGTCCTCCTCGCTTCCCCGCGAAGGAGGGAGGCGAGAGGGGTCCAGGTCTCCCTGAAACACTGACGGTCCCCAGGGGCGCTCCGCTGCAGGGATGGGGGTAGGTAGGAGAGCAGGCAGCCAGAGGGGGAGGCTGCCTCGGGGAATCCTCTCCGGGAGGTCTTCCCACAGACCGCCCTTCTCCAGTCCGCTGCGCCCTTGCAGCGTGGAGGCCGACACGGAGCAGCACACACTGCACTTGACCAGGCCCGTTCCCGTGTCCGCCTCCCTTCACCGGGTCTCACATTCCCGGGGAACAGCCTGCTTCCTCCATAGGTTCACGCTTGTGCCTCTAACAACCGCCCGATGTCTAGCACCTCTTAGGGCCCGGATTCTCCACGGGCCAAGGAATAGTTGTTGAATAAAACAAACGTCGAACCAGTTTTTCAGTTGAAGAAAATAAGGCCCAAAGAGAGGAAATCGCTTATCTGGCATCACACAGCACAATCGGGAAGTTACGCTTTTAAACAGAGTTGTGGAAATAAACAGAGACCACCCCTATGAGAAGAACAAGCAAACACGATTTATTCAGAGGTTATTATAGCAAGGGAGCCAGCCATAGTCACTTACTTGCATCTGCCAGAGTCTCAAAGTAGGCAGCGACGTGGGAAAGGGTTATAGTAGAAAAAAGGGAGGGCTTCAGGTATGCTCTGCTTGGAGAGTGTGGGCATGAGGATTAGCTGGAAGCAAAACATCTCTTGCAATTGGCTGGGGGACCGCATTCATCAAATTCTGGCTGTTGGGGGCTGCGGGGATTACTTTGGCTTCCTGGGCTGGTTGCTGAAGATGGAAGGTCCGAGTTCTGTTTTTTCCATACAGTCTGGCCGCTATCCTCGGGGACAGGCAGTCCCTTCTGGTCCTGTAAACATTCTCCTTCCCTTCATCCCATCATTGGAACACTGTGTGGGCTTTTGCCTGACTCAGAGCTCCCCAAAGAGCTATCCTTTGATCTCAAATAAACACCCGCTGCCTCTCACTTTGGCTTTCAGTGTGAGGTTGGCACAGGTGTGTGTGATGCTGACTGGCAGGTGGTTAACCTTGGGCCAGACAGTCAAGAGCCCCGCTGCCATGACGGAGTCTCCTTCAATTTCTGGAAAAAGGAAGGATCCTGGAAGGCTAGGCAGGCGCAGGAACCATAAATAAGCCCATTGCTAAATTAAATGAGACTATTACCCAATCTAAAGGCAGCGTGAAATGATTCTCCCCTGCATCTCTATTTATTTCAAGGGTGTCCCTGTTGCATCCTGGGGGGGAGGGGGCAGCTGCGGAAGTGGCGGGCATTGGGGGAGCAGCCGCTGTCATCTAGAATTGGAACAAAGGGCAAACAAGACTGGGGTACGGACGGTGCAACTGGACTAGGGAACCCACAGAGAACCCCACGACAGGAACCACAACAGGTCAACAGAGCCCTCTCTCTGGTCGGTGCCCAGTTGCTCAGAATCCTGGGCACTGCATGGATTGGGAAGATGAGACCAGACGGGGCCAGAGACTTGCTGGCGCCCTGTTTAGGGAACTCAGCTCACCCCGCTGCCCACCATGGAATGTGCGAATGAGGCGGAAAACAAGCACACAAAATGCTGAAGGACCATGGAAGGAGGCTTCCGCGGGGCGCGGGAGGTGAGAGCTCCCTGGAGCCTGAGCCAAAGTGGCGGCTGCGCTCAGGGCGCAGGTTGGAAACGGCGGTGGCAGGAGGGAAGGAGGCGCCTCTGGTGCCAGTCCTCCGGCGGCGCCAGCCCTGCTCCCTTACTGACTACTCTGCAGACCAGCGGACAGATACCCAGCGAGTCGGTGCAAACCCCAGCACCGACCGACAGAGAGCGCCTCGGCACTGAGGTTCGCCCGCGGCGAGGGCCCAGAGGTGCGGTCGCGCAGGCGTCCTCTTGGGCCCGCCGTCGCCCTAGCGCACCCGCGCCCCGGAGGCCGCCTGTCCTGTTGTTGATTCCTCCAGGCCACCCCGCGGCGGATCGTGGTGGCCTCGCCCCCACCCTTCCTCGGAGTTTTGGCAGAAGGGTGGAAGGCAGAGGCGTGTGGAGGCTTCGCCCTGCTCGCCATGGATTGCTGGCCGCGGTCCCCACGGAGGGTTGGGAGGGCTGGGAAGGCAGCCGCGTGGGCTGATTTCCCTGGGGCAGGCCAGCCTCCGCCCGCGGAAGCCAGTAGTCACTGCCTGTCCATCCTGCGGCCCCTCAGGGGCTGGATCCAGACCCCCGGGTGGCCCCACGGGCTGGTGCGAGAGGGTTCTGTGAAGCGTGATGGGCCAAAGCGCGAATCCGCGCTGAGCCTGCAGAGCCGCACCCTGCTGCAGGCTCCTCCCTCGGCGCTGCAGCCACACTGACCCAAGTGGGTGCGCACCCTGCACCTCAGTGCGGCTCTGCCACATGCTTTAAGCCGCCCACCCCACCTCTAGCAGCAGCACCACCCCACACAACTCCCATTGACCTGGCCTTGGCATGTGTCACGTATGTTCATGATAGAGTCTTTCCCGTGAGTCAGCCCGGCCGCTGCTAGCTCGCAGCCTGCTGAGCAGCCCGGCACCAAGGAACAGACAGGGGTCACATGCAGTAACCACGCTCTTCACTCAGCTTTCGTTGAATGCAGGTTCATTCAAAGTAGAGCATCAACACACACTAATATCCTACTCACACTCTCACAATCTAAGAGAAAGATAACACACACACAGCAATCGATGGGGGATAACGAACCCGAGTCCCACAGCCTCAGTCTGCAGGTCTGGGAGACCCCACGGTGGGCAAGGGAGTTGTCAGCGTCTTGCCAGAAAAAAATCTCCGGAGCCAGGTGGGCAGCAGGGCAGGCGAAGTCCTCAGTCCAGCAGGGCAGAGCCTCTGGCGGCCGAAGCCAAGGGAGACCAGTGTGGCGAGGAGCAGCACTCTGGTGTGTGGGGCTTGGTGGTCTCAGCAGTGGTCTGGAGCCCACCTCAGTTAGACCCTGAAAGCGGTGGGCTCCACCTTCCGGGCCTTTTGACGAGTGTCTTGGCTCCCGTGATGGCATGTGCGGATTTGCCCAGGAGCCTCTGGGTGGCACGTGGCTATTCTGCTTGGCACCCATGATGGCAAGTGGGGGACTTCCCCAGGAGCCTGTGTATGGGTGGTCCCGCTCTGCAGACACAGCTATTCCGGTCACAGGTGCAGACATCTTAGGTGTGTCTCCTTGCCAGATGTGCCTGTTCCGACTTAGGTAGTTTCCCTCTTGAACCAAAGTGTCATGGCCGACTGACAGCCGTCTTGGTTGACATGAGCGACTCCGCTTCATTTGAGATATTTTATGCCGTCTCGATCGGACCAACGCCGTTGTATGGGTCCTGCCCTCCACAGCATCCTCCAGGCCTTTACTTAATTACCACCTGAGGAATGGTCTTCCTGACGCCCCACCCCCTCCCCACTCCGCTCTTCTCCTTTGCAGCACTTTACACAATTGGAATGACATGTTTCTCTGGGCAATGATTTGGTATCTTTTCCCCTTCCTCAGGCCATAACTCCAAGGAGGCAGAGACTGTGTCTGTCTCATTTGGGATTGTAGCCAAATTCCTGGCAGCAGGTGGCCAGTAAATCTCTGTTCCGTGGATACATGGGGCTGTTCCAAGGAAGGAGGGAATGAATGAATGAATGAATGGGTGTGAGGAAAGGAGTGAATAAAGGTGAGAACGACTGTAAGGTGGTGCTGCCACCCATTAAAAACCGGGGGACAAAGTTCAGCTCACTGGAGTTGGCCCAGAGATTCCCAGTGGATTCTAACGCTGGAGAAAGTTCATGGTGCTGAGTACTTGCTGTGCCCTAAGCAATCAGAGAGGACTTCACGGAGGCAGTGTGGATGTTTCCAGCTCCTGCGGAAGGGAGCTGCAAAAGGCAAAGGAAACTCACTCAAGAGGACATGCGGAAATCCTCTGGTTATCTGAGGAGACAGGGTCCCTGTTTGCAGGTCATTGAGAAAGTTAGAGTCACTTGGGGGGGTAACCAGAAGTGGCTGAATGGAGTCTGAACTTCACCTGTTGCAACAATGGACGAGGCCACTGGACTAAAACGTCCGAGTCAGTGGCACAGGTTTCTCCTTGGGACCTGACCTGACATGTCACAGAGGCCCTGAGCAAACAGTCACCTCAGCTCACCCAAGCCAGGCAGCCGGCAAAGTCCCCATTTCACTGGAACGCTATTGTGAGATAAAGCCATCGGTTTGAGGTCGGTTTGAGGTCTTTATTATCCCCGGGGCATTTCCTAGTTTCAAGATTTCCAGTCTGCACTGGTTAGAGAAGTGTGCAAGCCTCTTGGGCCAGGGGCAGGGCGTGAAGCCAGAGGCTCGGAAACTGAAGTCACATTGAAGAGAGGGGGATATGTGAAACTGGGCGCCCGGCACATTTTTGATAAATTAGATGGCAAATCAGTGAATCATTACTTTACTTAATGCACATGAGCAAATGAAGTAGTGGGGGGTCAGCAAGCCGAGGGGGGTGGGAGGGAGGCCAAGGAAGGCTTTGTGGAGAAGACGCTGGAGCCGAGTCGGAAAGGCCAGAGCATTGCCTGAAGCTGGCAAGGAGGCTGCGGTCACAAGCCAGAGGCTTTCTTGCGGTCCCAATGGTCCTCCCATTGGCTCCAGCAAGTGCTCATTCCACTCCCACACACTGTTTCGTCAGGGTTATTTATTATAACTTGCAGCCACGGGGCAAGGTCCAGGCAGGCAGACCTTTCTATCATCAAGGCCTCCCAGCCGCTCCCGGGCCCCAGAGAGCAGCGTGTCCAGATCTTAACCCGGGAGGGCACAGCCATGGTGCTCTGGGGGCCCGTGCTGGGAGCCCTGCTGGTGGCCGTGGTGGGATACCTGTGCCTGCGGGGGCTGCTCCGGCAGCGCAGGCCTCAGGAGCCCCCTCTGGATAAAGGCTCTGTGCCCTGGCTGGGCCACGCCATGGCTTTCCGGAAGAACATGCTGGAATTCCTGAAGCACATGCGGGCCAAGCACGGGGACGTGTTCACAGTGCAGCTCGGCGGCCAGTACTTCACCTTCCTCATGGACCCCCTCTCCTTCGGCCCCATCCTCAGGGACGTGAAGAGGAAACTGGACTTTGTGGAGTATGCCGAAAAACTGGTGCTGAAGGTATTTGGATACGAGTCCGGGCCGGGGGACCACCGGATGATACACTCAGCCAGCACCAAGCACCTCATGGGCGACGGCTTGGAGGATCTCAACAAAACCATGCGGGACTGCCTGTCCTTGGTCATACTGGGGCCCACGGGCCAGCGTCCGGACGCCAGGAGCTGGCAAGAGGACGGCCTCTTTCACTTCTGCTACAACGCCTTGTTCCAGGCTGGCTACCTGAGCCTGTTCGGCTACACAAAGGACCCGGAGCAGGACCTGCTGCAGGCAGAGGAGTTATTCGTGCAGTTCCGCAAGTTCGACCGCCTATTCCCCAGGTTCGTTTACTCCTTGCTGGGGCCCCGGGAGTGGCTGGAAGTGGGCCGGCTCCAGCGTCTCTTCCACCAGACCCTCTCCGTGAAACACAGCCTGGAGAAGGACGGCATCAGCAGCTGGATCGCCTACATGCTCCAGTTTCTGAGGGAGCAGGGCGTAGCCCCGGCCATGCAGGACAAGTTCAACTTCATGATGCTCTGGGCCTCCCAGGGGAACACGGGGCCCACCTCGTTCTGGGCCCTCCTGTTCCTGCTGAAGCACCCAGCAGCCATGCAGGCCTTGAGAGCGGAGGCTGCCCAGGTCCTGGGGGAGGCCAGGCTGCAGGCCGGGCGGCCGTTCGACCTCGAGGTCGGCGCCCTGCAGCACACGCCGGTGCTGGACAGCGTGATGGAGGAGACGCTGCGCCTGCGGGCGGCGCCCACCCTCCTCAGGGTGGTGAACGGCGACCACACCCTGCAGATGGCCAGCGGGGAGGAGTACCAGCTCCGCGGGGGGGACATCGTGGCCCTCTTCCCTTACCTCTCCGTGCACATGGACCCCGACATCCACCCCCAGCCCACCGCCTTCAAGTACGACCGCTTCCTCAACCCCGACGGCAGCCGGAAAGTGGACTTCTATAAGGCTGGCAAAAAGATCCACCACTACACCATGCCATGGGGCTCGGGCGTCTCCATGTGCCCCGGGAGGTTCCTGGCCCTGAGCGAGATGAAGCTCTTCGTCCTGCTCATGATCACGCACTTCGACCTGGAGCTGGTGGACCCCAACACTCCCGTGCCGCCCGTGGACCCCCAGCGCTGGGGCTTCGGCACCACGCAGCCCAGCCACGACGTGCGCTTCCGGTACCGCCTACGGTCTCCTGAGTGAGCGCGGCCCAGGGGGGACCGCAAGCCTGGCCAGGGGGCGCCCTGGGGGTCTCCACCTCTTCTCATCCCTCTGAAGCCCCAGACCCCCCACCAGCTGCCGCTCCCGGTGGCTCTGGGGCACCCTCTACCTCTGTCCTGGTACCTCTGTCCTTCTTGCTCTCTGGCCTCCTTCTAGACACCTCCCAGGCTAATCACTGTCTCTTTAAAACCCCTCCTCTGACAGTGGGTTCGGCAGAATCCCCCTTGCACCAGAAATCTGCAGGAAGGGGAGCTGTGTACAGGAAGCTCTGTTCGGGGAATAACGCCCGCCTCGACCACTTGCCCCCGCGGCACAGCAGCTGGTCCCCTCGAGCGGCACAGCAGCTCCCAGCTGCGAGTCCCCGCTGCCCCCCACTTAATTCCTTTCTCAGTTCCATTCCATGTCTTCTGGAAGTCACGTTCTAAAAACAGTCTTGCTCCATAGCAATATAAGGCAAGCCACATGGGTCATTTTTCATTGATTTCCTAGTTGACACACCTCTTAAAGTAAAAGAAACAAGTAAAATTTCATTTTTATAATGTATTTCACTTACCCCCACGCAGCCAAAGTATTAGCATTTCAACATGTCATCAATATAAAGAATAGTTTTGCATTTCTTTTTTAGAATTGCCTTCAACATCTGGTAGGCACTTTTTTAAAAAAATTGAATTTATTGGGGTGGCATTGGTTAATACAATTAATTGCATAGGTTTCGGGTGCACAATTCTAGAATGCATCATGTGCATATTGTACTGTGTGTTCAAAACTCTGGCGTGTGCTTTCTCCCCTTGTGGCAGGCACCCCTCGGTTCCGCCGGGCACAGACAAATTGCATGCACGGCTGCCGCCTGTGGCCCGCAGCTGCCCTGGGGAACAGCGGGCCTGCAGAAGCCCCACCTTCCCTCCAGGCGTTATCCATGCACCTCCCTCCACACGCGGCCTGCGGGCCCTCTGTCCGCCCTGCTGCTGCGAGACACCGGCTTCCAAAAGCACCTCTCACTGGTGCTATTTTATCTTCCGGCTTCCCATTCCCTTCACACACCCGACACGTAAGGTTTGCCGCAGTTGGTCCCCACATTTCCCACGCAGGGCAATCTAACTTTCCCCCAGCCTTCCCTGGTGGAAATGTCTGTAAAGCATGTTGCTTGCTTTTCCTGCCAACCCCGGTGCCAGCTACTCCTGAAGCCTTCTTAGACCTGGCCCGTCCCATCCCCTGCCTCCCGCTCCTGCGGCTCCCCTAACACCTCCCGTATCACAGCTCCCCTGTTAAGAGTCCTTGCTCTCTGTCCTGGTTTCCTCCTCCCGCCCCTTCCCCACGCTGGGGTCCATAGGGCCCCAAACCTTATTCTTTCATCTCTGAGTCCCCAATTCCCCAGACGCAGATTAAATGACAGAAACCCGACTTCCAGTCTCGCTAGTTTACTTTGTGCCCTCAAATCATTTCCTTCCCCTCCCTGTCCGCCCTCAGCTTTCAGGCATCCGAACTAGAGACAATTCCTGTCGCCAGGCGTGCTTACCGGGGCTGGGAGGGCACGAGACGGGGTGGCTGCCAGAGTTCAGCGGGCTGATAGCAGGACCCTGGCTGGGTCTGGGACTGTCCCTGCAGCATGGACCCCCTGCCAGGATCACCCAGTGGGGCCTCTCCCTGCTATCCCCTCCCACATCTCTGACTGGCCTCTTCCCTTCTCTTGAGGTCCCTTCTGTTCTCCACTGACTTTTGCCAGGACAATAGGCCTGGGCTGAGGACATCTGCCCAGGCATCAGCCTGGAGCCTGAGAGAGGTTTGACTGATTAGGAGAAGACCGGATGTCCCATCCTACTCCACAAGGGGCCAGGAGCACAGGAGAGGGACAAGGGGGCTGGGAGGCGTGGGGTTGGCCATGTGGAGCTTCCCAACCACCTGCTCACAGGGCCCGGCCCTGTGCCCGAGCAGCTGAGGGATGGAGCGAAGTGGTGAGGCCTTCACATACCTCCTCGGCCCTGCCCAGGCCTTGGTGCTGCATCCGTGCTTCCCCCTAGGCCCAAAGGAAGGTGGACCAGGAGCCTGGCCTGTGGACAGGCTGGCGGGGAAGGGCTGGCAGCCCAAGTCCGCTGAGTAAGGGACTCAGGAGGCCAGGCTCAACCAAGAGCAAACTTCGTGGAGCCTGTGATCGGTTTGAGGGTGAGCCTGGGACCCAGAGCAGCCGCGGTGGGTCAGGGGTGGGGTGAGCCCAGGTGTCCCATCCCACAGCCAAGGGTGTTCCCCATGACAACAGGCCTCCCAGGAAGCAGGGAGCACCCAGAACTGGAGTGGGCACGAGGAGGCCAGCTGCCACCACTGGCACCCGTGGTTCTGGGGCCCCTGCGTGGGGACAGCTAGAGAGACACACTCTACCAGGGCCACCCTTCCTTTGCTGACAGCAGGAAGACTGAGACCCCCAGGGATGCCCCCCATCAATCACTTCCTGTCCCGACCTGGGAGTTCCGTCCCCGGTTCCTCATTTCTGACCCAACTCTTTTCTCCCCCAGAGAAAAGTCCACTGCGTATACTCCCTGAGGACAGCTTACAACAAAGCAAGGCAGGTGTGACAGGCCGAGGGTGGAACCCCAGAACCTGGGGAAGAAGGGAGATGATTTCCTAGGCAGTGACGTGCCCTGCATGCCCTCACGGCCCTTCACAGGGCAGAGGGTGGGCAGCCTGGCCCCCAGGCAGAGCCCCGCTGCCCTTCACCGTGGGCCGCTCCGCAGGTGGCATGTTGCCTGCGCCTCCTGGCTGCCCGACCCTGGGGCTGCCACCAAGGCTGCGATGTTAGACAAAATAACAACAATATTTCCCTGGCTGAACTAGAGGGATGGGAGCAGCCTAGTGGGGAAGGTGGGGGGGGGGGGGCTCCGGTTTCTCTGAAGATGGGACTAAAGGCTGAGGGTGCTGTGATCACTCTGGCTGTTGGGTGCAGAGTATTGGGTTAGCCAAAAAGTCCACTTTTTCCATAGAATAAGACACATTTTTTCATTTTCACCAATAACTTCATGGATTTGGATATCGAGTATGTGGGCTCTCTCCTGCTATTGGCTTCTGGTGGGTAGAGGCCAGGGGTGCTGCTAAACATCTTCCAGTGCATGAGACAGCCAACAGCAAAGAATTATTTGGCCAAACTGTCAATAGTCCCAGGAAACTTCAAAACCACTTTTGAACCTTTCCATCAGTCACAGCACCTTCTCCATATACTGCACAAATATTTTATTTGCATTTGAGTTGTCTTTTTACTTTTTTTGGAAAAAAATAAAGCATCATATGCCAAAAACGTTGTGTATTTTCATCCATCTTCAATATTGAAATGGATGCACAAAGACTTCCGATCAAGATGACAGCGAAGACAGACATGGCTCGCCTCCTCCCACAACCACATCAAACTCACAACTAAACCATAGAACGACCGTCACTCAGAACCATCAGACATCGAGCTGAATGGAAGTCTGACAACCACGGAATTGAAGAAACCACATCCATCCAGCCTGGCAGGAGGGACACAGATGCAGGACAGGCTGGTCCCAAGTCCATGTGTGGTGAATACAAATTCGGGAGGCATATCTCAGGACTGAGGAGTCCTAGCCCACACTAGGCCTCTCAGCCCAGGGTTCCAGTGCCAGGAAGGTAAGTCCCCACAACTTCTGGCTACAAAAACCAATGGGGATTGAGTCAGTGGAAGAAAATTCTAGAGCCCCAAGCAGTTCCTTGTAAAGAACCCACACATGGACTCATCTACTCAGATTCCTCCCTCTGAGCTCAAGCACCAGGGTGGCAGCTTGAAAGGCACCAGTGGCATACAGGGAGAAACTGAAGTGCCTGGCATCAAGGTGAGGAGAGGCCATTGTACCTTTGCTAAGCCTTCCCCGCACTGATCTGGCAAGCTTGTGCTATATCTGAGACTCCATCAACCTGGCTAACACTGTTTGCTTCACCCTGGAGATCCCTTGAGACTCCACCCCAACCAAATTATGGCCCCACCCAAGCTGCTTTTCCATATGAATGGCTGGTATTGGCTCATGCTTCACAACTTCCTTAACCCTCTTAAATGAACAACAACTTGCCTCTGTGAGCCCCAGGCCCAGCACTAGCAGCAGCCAGCCTAGATTCACAGCTTGGTTTCTCCTGGGAATCTCCAAGCCCAGCACCAGTAGCAGCCATCTCAGATTGCTTTATAGCTCAGATTGGGTGGTGCCAGGCAACACAGGTGGGGGGTGGCCTTGGCCTCCACCACTGGGGAAACCCCAGAGACTCCACAACCAGTGGGCAGCTACAGACAATGTCACAGCACCACCACTCTGCCCCTGCACAGCTGATCCTTCATGGAGGGCGGAGGCTGGTGGTCAGTGATCACAGCCAGTCCTTGCAGCTGACTAGCCTGGGTAAATCCCTCCCATTGATCTGCCAACAGCAACCAAGGCTCAACTACAAGAAGAGGGGGTGCTCAGCCCACACAAAGGACATACCTTGAGTACCCATCTTGGGTCATAGGGGAGGCTGTGCCAGTGGATCCTACGGGACACCTACTACATTAGGCCACACTACCAATACATGGAGTCAAAGCAGCTCTACCTAATACATAGAAATAAACACAGGGAGGCTGCCAAAATGAGGAAACAAAGAAACATGGCTCAAATGAAAGGACAGATCAAAACTCCAGAAAAAGAGTTAAACAGAATGGAGATAAGCAATCTGTCAGATGCAGAGTTCAAAACACTGGTTATAAGGATGCTCAAGGAACTTAGTGAGGACCTCAACAGCATAAAAAACATCCAGTCAGAAACAAAGGATATGCTAGTTGAAATAAAGAACGATTTATAGGGGCACAACAGCAGAGTGGATGAAGCTGAGAATCAAATCAATGATTTGGAACATAAGGAAGCAAAAAACAACCAATCAGAAGAACAAGAAGAAACAAGAATCCAAAAAAATGAGGGTAGTATAAGCAGCCTCTGGGACAACTTTAAGAGGTCCCACATTCACATTCTAGGGGTGTCAGGAGGGGAAGAGAAAGAGCGAGAAAAAGGAAATCTGTTTGAAAGAATAATGAAAGAAAACTTCCCTAATGTGGTGAAGGAGGTTGACATGCAAGTCCAGGAAGCACAGAGACTCCCAAACAAGATGGGTGCAAAGAGGTCAACTCCAAGACACATCATAATTAAAATGCCCAAGGTTAAAAGTAAAGAGAGAATCTTAAACACAGCAAGAAAAAAGCAGTTAATTACCTACATGGGAGTTCCCATAAGACTGTCAGCTGATTTCTCAAAAGAAACTGCAGGCTAGATGAGACTGGCAAGAAATATTCAAAGTCATGAAAAAGCAGGGACTTACAGCCAAGATTATTCTACCCAGCAAAGCTATCATTTAGAATCGCAGGGCAGAGAAAGAGCTTCCTAGACAAGAAAAAAACTAATGGAGTTAATCATCATCATACCATTATGGTATGAATTGTTAAAGAGACTTACTTTTTAAAAAAGAGGATAAAAACTATTAACAACAAAATGGCAAAAAGTACATATGTATCAACAATTGAATCTCGACATCAAACTAAGCAAACAGGAAGAACAGAAATAAAATCACAGACCCAGAGAGCATTGTTTTAAAAGATTTAATTTATTGATTTTTAGAGAAAGGGGAAGGGAAGGAGAAAGAGAGGGAGAGAAACACCAATGTGTGGTTGCTTTTCATGTGTCCCCTACTGGGGACCTGGCCTGCGACCCAGGCATGTGCCCTGACTGGGATCGAACCGGTGACCATTTGGTTTGCAGGCTGGCACTCAGTCTAACGAGCTGTACCAGCCAGGGCCCAGAGAGCATTTTGATGGTTCCCCGATGGGAGGCGGGTGTGGGGGAATGAATAAAGAGCTGAGGGGATTAAGAAGTACAAAGAGGTATTTAAGGAAACTGGTCCCTGGTTCCAAAAAGGTTGGGGGCCACTACAATCGACGGTAGGAGGACATGACGATAGGAAACAGAGGCCAGCTGGGCAACTGTCACAGCAGTCCGGGGAGTGTGATGTCCTGGAAGGAGTCAGAGGATGCTGGTGATGGTCGAGAGCTGAAAACTGACCGCTGGGTTTAGCAACATCGTCAGTGAGGCCCTTGGAGGGAACTTGGGTGAATGCCCAGCTGAGCTGGGTCCCATCCGTTCTCATCAGGCTGTGGCATGGCCACTTGGGTTTCCTTTTCCCCCACACCCTCTTTGTTGGGGGAGTCCTCCACCTGCCTCTCCCCAAGGTCATTCACGCTGGTCATTTCTTCTTGGCCGGTGAGGTTGCTACTCTCACAACAGCTGGACAGTGGGGTCTGGGGAGGGCAAGGTGCCTGGTGCCGCCCACACACAGTGGCCAGGGAAGCCTTCAGGTACTGGCCGAAGCAGCGGACGGAGAAGGCGTAGAGGACAGGCGTGAGGCAGCAGTGAAAGAAGGCGATGGTCTCTGTTACCTGCAGTGCATAATCCAGGTACTTGCTGGCCTTGCAGTCCCATAAGACTTTCAGGTCCATCAGCGAGTGCAGAAACAAGACGAGGTTGTACGGGAACCACAGCATGAAGAAGGCCACCACCAGGGCAAAGGCTATCTTCAGAGCCCGGCCCCGGCCTGGGGGCTTCAGCCTGACCAGGACCAAGGTGATTCGGGAATAGAAGAAGATCATGGCAAGGAGTGGGAGGAGAAACCCCAGAATGTTCTGCTGGAAGCGCAGAAAGAGCTTCCAGAAGGTCCCGTGCCCCCCGAAATCCGGGTAGCAGTGCCACACACCCTTGGGGTATTCGTGTGTCTGCACGAAGACCATGTCAGGGATGGAGACAGCCAGGGCCACAGCCCAGACCACGATGACAAGGACCCAGCGCTTGACCCGGGTCCTCAGCCTGTGGTGGGCCTGAGCGTGGACGATCTCTAGGTACTTGTCCAGGCTCATGCAGCTAATGAAGAAGATGCCACTGTAGAGGTTGATGGTATAGAGGATGCTCACCGCCTTGCACAGAAAGCTCCCGAAGACCCAATGCCAGGCCACAGAGATGACCCAGAAGGGCAGGGTCACCACGAACAGGAGGTTGGAGATAGCCAGGTTCAACAGGTAGACCTCTGTCATCCGCCTGCGAGGCACATACCGCAGCAAGACCACTAGGAGAAGGAGGTTCCCGCCCAGGCCCAGCGCAAAGACCAGGCTGTAGAAGACCGGCAGGAAGACCCTGCTGAAGGACAGCACCTCGTCCTTCCTGCAGAGCAGGAAGGCCTCCAGGTCCAGGTAGTCCTCGTAGTCATAGAAGGAGCTGCTGTTCTCAGAACTGGCGACCTTGGTGGTGAGCAGCGGCTGGGAGGGGGCGGTGGTGGCCATGCCGGGAGGATCCGCCCAGTCCTGGAGCTCTGCCAACCAGAGAGTCGTGTGAGAGACAGACGGTGAAGCCGGGCAATCCCACTCGCTTAAACCCAATTTCTACCACCCTGGGAGGTCCAACAGGCCCCTCACAGCTACCACCCCTGCAGCCCAGCAAGTATGAGCCCAAGTGCAGGGAGCCGAGTCTGTCGCTGACTGTTTATGTCACCTTGGGCAAGTGGCTCAGCCTCGGGTGTTCTCTTAGTATCCACCTCTTTCATTATGGTTAACTTTTCTCCCTCACTGTTTGAAAAAAACTGGTACTGTCTTTCCTATTTTTCCTTATCATTTAGGGCTACCTATTCACCTATCTATTGTGTCTCCATACTCCTCCCCGTGTCTGGCTTGAATTATTCTTTGTGTAGCTTATGTTTGGTTTTTAAATGAGAGCTTCTCTTCAATGGGGCCTGTTTTCTCTCTACATGTCTGGGGTGCCCACTCTGGCTTTGAGCTTTCTTTCCTTCCCTCCCCTGAGAATTTCCCTAGCTTTTATTTAAAGACTTCTGGTTATAAATACTGTTTTACATCAACACTTTCTTTTATATTTTATGTTTTATTTGAACCAGAATGTTTAGGTGTGTAGCAGAAAGTTGTGACCTATTATGTTGACAGACTCAGAACAGCTAAACTTTTCCATCCCTCAGTTTCCCCAGCACCTACTCGTGGGTTCTTGTGAGGCTTAAGTATTCACGTGAAGTGCTTCAAGTGCTACGAAGAGTGCCCAGAACATAGTAGGGGCTCAATAAATGGCAGTTTAAATTACTGCTTTACTCAGACCTGAGTCGACCACCCTCCTGCCAGCCTCTCCTCCTCGCCTGTGTCTGTCTATCTGAGTGGCATCACCGACTCCTCTGGCACCTAAGACCGAAATGTGTGCGGCATCTCAGGTTCCTTCCTCACCGCCCTCACCACCACCCAACTGCCTTGGGAAAAATGGCCAGTCTGTAAAAACATAGACATGGTATTCTTTGACTAAAACGAAGACAAGTGTACTGTACACACAGGAGTTGAAAGAGATGAGAGGGAAAAGCCAGGGAATGACAGGCGCAGGATTCCAGATGGCGGCTGCCCGGGCAGGAGAAACGAGAGGTGTTAGAAATGGGTGAGAAATAGAGGCGGGAGGAACCTGTTGATCTGATCCAAGTGCCTTTACTTGATGCTGTGCTGAGAGGCGGCTGAGTCGGGATCGACTTCAGCACCAGAAGAAGGCAAGAGTGGGGGTTTTAAAAGGAAAAGCGTGGGGTTTGGGGGCGGAGGTAGGGGAGGGGTTAGTCTCTTGTTCTTCCAGGCATGTGCCTCAGGGTTCCAGGGTTAGGCAACCCAGGACAATGGGTTAGACAAAGGCCGGGCTGTTCTCAGGTACAGGAGGGTCAGTCTGGCCAACCGGCCACCATCGCTGGTGCCAGGTGTCTATTGTGCGCGGTGGGAGAGAGTTGGGAGAAAGCTGCAGGCTCCCAAGTGAGTCAGAACAACTGAGTCATAGGCAGGCCCGAGGGTTGGAGACTGGCCTGAATGGGTTGGGAGCAGTCTGGCAGGCTGGGGAATTGGCCTGACCTCTTCATTCCAGACTGCTTTTTATTATGTTTTCAAAGCTGGGGGTAAATGACCAAAGGTCTGTCTTCTGGAACTGCTTCCTGCTGGGAAGGGTCGTAGAGCTGTCCCTAAGCCATCTCCATGAGCTGTGCTTGCACTGCCCTGGTTGATAATGTTGCAGGACGAGTACCGCCCCGATTTATCTTTTGAACTGCTCCAGCCTGGAAGATACACACTTTACAAGCAGGTCAAAGATACATGGTCTGAGCATCAGGAGAGGAGTATTGAGAAGAGGGGTCCCAGGATAGGCAGTAGCCAGGTCATGCTGGAGAGCCAGGAGTGAGGATTTATGGAAGGACTCAGATTCTTGATTTCAGAAGCAGACTCCAGTATACCCTGAATGTTTTGTTGGGCCTGACCTGATTTGCTAACGTAGAAACAGCACTCTTCTCTGAGGTATAGACATGTCCCTCCTTCTGATGCTGTGAGTAGGTCTAGGGCTCTTCGGCTTGGAAGGGCTACCCCTGCTAGGGAGTCCAGGTGTTTCTGGAGAGCAGCTAGGGTTTCCCCTGTCTCAGTAAGTGCCTCTGCTGTTTCTAGAGATAACTGGTAATGAATACCTAGGGAGGTGCCCCAGCCAAGGAGTGGACTCCTAGCAATGCTATTATGGGAATCAACAGGCTGGCCCTTTTTCCATGAGTGTCCCTGACCCCTAAGGGGAAAGGGGAGTGAGGCATTTTCCCACGCAATTGATATGTCAGGAAGAATGTACCCCAGGGAGCAGATTCCTGTCCATTTGGGGGGGCAGGGTCCAATAGGCCCATGATCCACAAATCCAATATACCCACGAAGAGTGGTGGATTTCTGCAGAAACTCTGTCCTCTGTCCACAGAATGGGCTGGGTTTCTACTGAGACATATCTACCGCTAACCAGTGTTCTAGTCCTAGAGTATTTGGTGCCCTAGTAATCAAGTCCTTGTGCAGCTAGAGATGCTGGGACTAGGGGGTCAATGATGGGATTTGGGAAGGGTTGTTCTATAAGTTCAGAGTAGACAGAGCCCTGCTTTCTCCCAAAATGAACCGCCATGGTGCGATCTCAGTGTAGGGGGATAGTCCTGGTCCTTCTGGGAAAGAAGATTGAAGAAGTTAACTTTTCTGGCTGGCCTGCGTTGCAGTAGGTGGATGTCTGTGTTGGGATGGTGCCAGTGAGAGCTGCAGGTCATGGGAAGAGAATATGTAAGAAAGCAGTTTCGTCTCCTGGATTCTGGGTTCCGACGACCCCAAGGCTTGGTAACCAGGTTAGGGAGAGTCTCGAGACATTTCTGAGAGGGGGTTGTGGGATTACGAAGCTCCATTGGCACTGGTTTGGCTTAAGTGAGCCAACCAGGGTTCCCTCACTCCTTGGACTTGTGAAGCAGAAGGGAAAGGTGGTGTGCAAGTGATTGATGACGTGCAAGAATAGGGGACCCTTGGGACAGTGCCAATCGTGGGCAGAAAAGGTGTCTGGTAACTGATTTTGGTAGTGTCTGGTAACCTGAGGCCCCAAGCATCCGTGTGGGTGGTTGTGGAGTCCAGACGGCAAGAGACATTACCCCACTGACCGGGCAGGGTAATGACCCCGGGTGGGGCAACCCACGCCAGGGGCTGGACATACCCCCAGCTACAGGTGGAGAGGCAAGGCCAGCAGGAGTAATTCAACTTTAAGAAGTGGGCTATAGGGACCACTATGTTGGAAGAGGGGTCTGGGAAGGGTGAATAAGAGAGAGGAGGGAGTAAGAGTAAGAAAATGCCAGCTAGGGTCAATCTAATTCTAGCCACATGGAAACTAGCTCCCAGGAATAGTCCTGGACATCCTCCAGAGGAAGGCATCCCACGGTACTTGGAGTATGTCCTGTTCGGTGGAGTGCTGTGGTGCTCCCTCAGCTGGGATGCTTACGCAGAGGTCACAGAAGGCCTGGCCGCTAGCTGACGGGGGGGAATCCTTACTGCTCCTGGAAAAGCGAGGGGTGTGCATCATGTGGGGCATGTGGGGGGTGCAGAGAGCTCCTCAAAGGACAAGGACCGTTATAATAATAGCAGTGAGCAACAGGAGGAGGCAAAGGAGATGCTCGAGAGTTTCCGCATTGCTCATATAGGGGGACACATTCCGGTCGGGTCCCTAAGGAGAGTGGTGTGGTTTATTTCTTCCTTCTGCTCCAGACCGTTGATTTCAGTCCCAGTTTCCTTCCCTTCACGGTTGGTTCCCTGTATGTTTTTCTTTATTTCACTCTTTATAGCCTTCACTTTTTCCCTCTATTTTGCAACCCTACTCAACCATTTCTGTAGGCATCCTGATTACCCGTGTTTTGAACTCTGCATCTGATAGGTTGGCTATCTCTTCATTGCTTAGTTCTCTTTTTGGAGCTTTGTTCTGTTCTTTCATTTGGGCCATATTTTTTTGTCTTGGCGCACCTGTTATGTTGTAAGGGGTGGAGCCTTAGATATTCGCCAGGGTGGGACAGCCCATGTCACTGCACTGTATGTGGGGAAGTGGTCAGAGAGGGAACAATGCCGCCTGCTTGGCTCTTGGCTGGCTTTCAGTCACTTACCCCGCTACCCACTAGCAAATTGGGACCTTCTGGTGCTGGTTCCCGGGTGGGTGGGTTTGTGTACATTCTAGGGTCTCTCTAACGAATTCTCCTGAGAGGCTGGGAGTTTCTCCCTCTGCCACAACCCCCACAGGTTTTCACAGTCAGAGATTTCGAGGCTTTATTTCCCCACACTGGAACCGTGGGTTGCATGGTCTCTCTCACTCCCCAGTTGTTCCTCCCAGTGTATCCACATGCAAATGTAGGACTGCCTGGTCCGCCAGCCTCTGCCTTACCCACCCGGTCCTCCAGTCACCTTGCCACTACACTCATCCTCTCTGAACCTGCCTGCCCGGCTCTGCCCCTCCTACCAGTCTTATGTTTCTTCTTTAACTCCTTGGTTGTCGGACTTCCATACAGTTCAATTTTCTGGCAGTTCTGCTTATTTTTATTTTTTGGTTTTAAATTTGTTGTTGTCTTTCCTCTGGCTGTGTGAGGAGACAAAGGGTAGCTACCTACGCCTCCATCTTGGCCAGAAGTCCTCAAGATTGAATTATGTAATACATTCAATGCCAGTTTATATTCCTTTTGTGAATGACGTATTGTTTTAATGAGCGGGATTCTCATTTTACCAACGGTTCTAATAGTAACAATTCTAGCTTTTTACATAGATGCGGTTAACATTTTCCCCAGCCCTTCCTGATAGAAGTTTTGTGTATTTTTTTCCAGGTGGGATTTTGAAATCAGTGTTGATGCTTCTGGTTTCCTTGACACTGTGATCTCAGAGCGGATGGGAATATCCAGTGCTGTGGAGGCGGGGCCTCTCCCAGGGGAACCCTGACGTCCTCCCACTCCTTGTCCCACCCTCGGGCTCCTGGCATGGCGTCTGGGCCAGATATTTGCGAAAGCCACACGCACACACACACACACACACACACACACCCTATCGACACCCCAGGGGCTCAGAGTGGGTGGCTTTCTCCAGGGCCAGGCTGTGCTCTTGACTGGCCTGAGGAACCCGGTCCTGTGTCTTCCTTTCCTGGTCTTCCATTCTGCCCGTGCACCTGGTCTCCTGCCCCTGAGCCTCTCCCTTTTCTGGGCAGCCGGAAGGACACCCCCAAGACGTGGCTGGGAGTCTGTGAGCTGCTGGGGCTTGAAGGGGGAAACGCTCTGCTGTGCTTGGGCCCGATTAGGGTTTCTTCGTCAGGAGCTGTCCCTGATCAAACACCAGCAGTTCTGGTCTGTCAGCTCTGAACTTGGACCTGACATGGGTTTGCAAAGTCCTTGACTTTTGCTTTAACAAACAACCAAGCCTGATGGTCGCTTTGATCAAAGCTGGATGTCAGCACAGCGGGCTCTAGGTTGGACCACACCACCTAGAACATGCTGTTCCCTCGCCTCTCGGGGCCTCCTGACTTTTCACTCTGGGACTGAGGCCACCAGCCCTTCCCATCGCTGTCATCAACAACAGCAACCACACCCCCATGGAGACCCGGGATCTGGCCAGGCACCTTCATACCCACTAGGGCAGTCCTGCAAGGCAAACCGGGAAGGAGCTGTCAGCACCATTTAACCTAGGGCATAGCAACTTCTTCATGATCTCATAGGAAGTCACTGGCTGAGCTGCAGCTGAACCCTGGGTCTGCAGACGGCAGGAACAGTGTGTTGTCCCCAGTCCGTCTTGTCCTTGGCCTCTGCTCTGACCCATCCAGCTTACAGAGAGGGGCCACCTCAGGGAGGTGTGATTTGGGCTCAGGAGGTCTCGGCTGACCAGGACGTTGCCCTCCTTGGCTGGCCCAGCCTCTACAGAGTCCACCATCGATGCCTCAAAGGCTTTACTGAGCAAAGCAAAACGCGGCCTCCCCGTGGTCCACAGGTAACGGCCTCCCAAAAGTGTCCACATCCTAATCTCCGAGACCTGTGAATATGTTACCTTGTCTGTCAGCAGTGCCTTCACAGACGTGATCAGGTTAACGGCCTCGAGACAGAGAGGGTGTCCTAGATTATCCAATGTAATCACAGATGTCCTCGTAGGGAGGAGGCAGGAACACCTGAGTCAAAGATGGGGTGATGGAAACGGACGTCAGAGTAACGCAGTTAAAGACAACGGTTCTCTGGGAGCTGGGACAGATGAGGCACAGACCTCCCCCTGACCCACTTCAGACTTCTGACCTCTAGAACAGCAAGGTGATAAATGTGGGTTGTTTCAAACCACCGATTTTGTGGTATGTAATACAGGGGCAACAGGTAATATACCTGCTGTGACCTTTCGTGCCCTAAGCATCTCAGACCGAGGGAGTGGGAGAGCATCGTGTCCACCTCCATCAACTGACATGCGGGGAAACTGAGGCTCAAAGAAGGGGAACAACTGGTGCAAAGATACAGTGAGGAGTCAGTGGCTGGGCTGAGCCATGAACCCATGGTCCTGCCTGCCCTTAGGTCTCTGTGACCCACACCCCCGCCCCGAGCTGTCCTTCTAACCCCATTCTGGTTTTTCCTTTGTTTTGTTTTCGCTTTTCCTAATTGCCTGGATTCACTTAGTTTACCCAGCAACACCTTAAGTGTAATGAATGGAGGTATCAGCTATTCACATGCTAGTATGAATTAGCAGGTAGTAAGGCCACCCCCAAAGCAGCTCCGTAGTAGAACTTCTGGAGAATCCAAAGAACTATATGCAGGCTACAGTGGGAGGCTTTAAAGAGGCCCCAAGGGATAGCAAGGGCAAGGTCAGCTGAGCTTCCCCTGCAAGGAAGCCAAGGGCACAGAGGCAAACCATATCTTGTCTCTAGGGCAACAATGGCGTCCTCCTGATGAATGCCTGAGGCTGCTGGCCTGGGCTGGCTCCAGCTTTGACTTAGCAAGAATCTCTGGCCAGAGAGTCCTGTGTCCTCCTGAGGACCTCCAGGCCTCTCCGAGAAGTCTCCGTTGAGGGCGTGAGAGAGAGGATAAGGCTCCGTCCATCTAGACAGGAAGGCAGCCATGTCCGTTGGATTCCTTCTATGAGCTACACACTCACGTGCAATTTTGCATCTAATCCTAACCACAGCCCTGGGAAGTGGCGTTCCTGTGGTCCCCATTTTCCAGATGAGGAAACTTGATATCTGGAGAGATGAAGCCCCAGTGTCCACGGTTTTGCAACAGCCAGTGATGGACCCAGGACTAGACAGCCCAAACAACACGAGGTGGATCTGAGCGACCCTTTCCTCCCAGCTGCCCTTTCAACACGGACCGCACTTGGATGTCAAGGATGAGCCTCTGACTGCAGGACTTCTGGCCTCAGCAACGAGCGGCAGAGAAGTTTCAAAGTCAGTCACGACTTGGAGCCAGCCCATACGGGCCTGCCAGAGCCAGCTGTGCCGCATCTGGGAGGCGTTCAGCCAACAGCCATGGAATTAACCAATTCTACTTTCACTGACGGCACGTTGGTAGCCAGAAGGGGATCGTGGTGGGAATGTTCACACCGTGGCCTGTGCTGCAAACCGGAGCTGCCCTTCTCCTGCACGTGCCCCGCACCCCACCACCTTTACCAGCACAGCCCTTATCGGGACCCCGTGGAGCTGGACCGCACCCTGTCTCTGTCTCCCACCACCTTCCCTCTCCCACCTCCCACAGCAGTCCCACAGCTGCCCTCCTCCTGAGCCGAGAGCTCGAGGACGGGGTCACAGGTAGGTCCCCTCACAGGTGTCCTTGGCACGCCCATGCAGAGAGTGCTGGCCACAGTGCAGCTGAGACTGGTGAACAAATAAACAATATTGAAAGTGACCCCAGAGGCCACGCCAGCCTTCAAAAATACAAAACCAAAACTAACATTTGAGATCACTCCTAGTGGACAGTAATTTCTGCTGGCTTCTTGACAACTTAAAAGTCATATCCTTTAAAATGTACCCTGAACCCTCCCTTCCCAGAAGCCTGCTAGGGCCACTGGCCCAGTGTGACCCCTGCCCCCGCCCCCCCAAGCCCTCACAGGAGGTCACTTGCCAGCCTCGGTATCCACCTCCTGAAAGCAGAGCCATCTTTTAAGGGTCCCTTGGCCTCCTGTGATAGACAGATGTCTCCCAGGGTTGCTGGCAGCGGAGACGCACTCACCCAAGGATCCTGGGGTTAATCAGTGTGGCCACCTCTCCCCTCCCTTCTCTCCACTCACTCTTTCCTCCCCTGGTGTTCTGCCTCCCCCACCGCACCCAGGACACAGCTGAGCCAAGACCCTCCTGGAAGTCCTTTTCTCAGCCCAGGCCGGCTCTGCCCCAGCAGGCTTGGGAGCCCGTGACCGTGCAGCGTGACCGGCCCAGAGCTCCCACTGTTTCCACTTGAGTCACGTTCAAATGCCACGTCTGGCTGGTGCAGCCTCCCTGGACCAGGGTCACGTCACGGCATGTGTCTTGGGGCCACCCCCACTCCCTCCCACACAGTCCTCCTGAAGCAGGCGAGGGCACCTGAGGGACGGAGTCCCAGGGCCTGGACAGGGCCCTGCCCCGGTTTGGGGTGGGCCCGCCTCTGCCTGTACCTCCGGCATTTCCATCCCGTGGTCCCAGCCTGGCTGTGGCTGGGACCGTGGAGGCAGGAGTTGTGACATTACTCACACTCCGACCACAGGGTCTGGCTGCAGAGAGCGCTCTGGTGTGGGGGCACTAGAGGCAGAAAACCTGCCTTTGGGGGGGGACTGGTGACAGTGTTGTGCTCTCTAGTTCCCTCCCTCTGGGATTGGGGACACACAAGGGACCAAACTGTCCCGGGCATACAGCAAAAACAACAGCGATAGTAACACCCGCCACTTACACGGCGCTTACTATGGGCCAGGCTCTGTTCCCAGCACTTTACATGCATCGATTCATTTTCCCTTGCAATAACACTTCGAGGCAGACACTCTGACTACCTCTGTCTTACCTGGGAGGAAACTGAGTCACAGAGAGGCTAAGGAACTTCCCTAAGGCCACATAGCTGGTCAGTGGCATAGCTGAGGTGGGAAACCGGGCCCCCAGTCTGGGCTAGCGTGTTCAAAAACAGGGGAGAAGGAAGGGGACCGGCGGTGGAGGAGAGGCAGACGGCCGGGCTGCTGCCATCCAGGATGCCAGAACAGAAGGCCAGCTGGGAGGCAGATGCTGTGCGGATGGAAAACAGGAAAAGGAAGTGACAGACACGTGAGAAAGGTATGAGGAAAGAAAGCCAGTGCCACGAGAAGGACCGCGGGGGGAGGACTTGTGAGTGACCAGCTCGGACGGAGCAGGGCTGGGTCTCCGCTTCCCCACTCAGGTTGCCCTGCCGGCCCTCGGACAGAGCCGCGGTTTCTGTCCAGGAGCCCCTGCCTTCCACCAGCCCATGCGCTCACCCATAAAACAAACACAGCCGAGGATTTTGTGAGGATTAAGCCTGACGCAATCATATAGCAGCCACCACCATGGGACCCTGACAGGGTGCTGGGCGCTGGGGCAAGGGGGTTTGCAGGTATTAAGTTACTTATCATCTCATGTACCTTATGGAGGTTAAATACTGTTATTAGCCCAGATTTACAGCGGAGGACACGGGCATGGAGCTCATAGGGAATTGGCCCAGTGTCACGGAGCAAGTGAGTAGTGGAGCCAGGAACCGAAAGCCACAGTCCCGGCTCTCAAACACTAAGCGACATTACCGCTCAGAGAAAGCAGCGCGTGGCCCTGGACAGTTAGCTCCTTAGGCTGGACCGTCGTATGATACACCAAGATTGTGGGCTTGATCCCCGGTCAGGGGACATACAGGAAGCAACCAATGACGCTGAAATAGGCTAAACAACAAATCAATCTCTCTCTCTCCCTCTCTGTCAAATTAATAAATGGAAAAAAAAGTCAGTTGTGGCCCCATCCACCAAGCTCTATATGTACTTTAAGTATATTTTATTGACTATGCTATTACAGTTGTCCCATTTTTTTCTCCCCTTTGTTCCCCTCTACCTTGCACCCCCCTCACCAGCATTCCCCCCTTAGTTCATGTCCACGGGTCGTACATATAAGGTCTTTGGCTTCTCATTTCCTATTCTGTTCTTACCCTCCCTCTGTCTATTTTGTACCTACCATTTATGCTTCTTATTCCCTGTACCTTTTCCCCCGGCTCCCCCATCCCCTTCCCTGCTGATACCCCTCCATGTGATGTCCATTTCTGTGATTCTGTTCCTGTTCTAGTTGTTTGCTTACTTTTTGTTTTTTTTCTTTTTTAGGTTCAGTTCTTGAGAGTTGTGGGTTTGTTGTCCTTTTACTGTTCATAGTTTTGATCTTCTTTTTCTTAAATAAGTCGCTAACATTTCATATAATAAGGGCTTGGTGACAATGAACTCCTTTAACTTGACCTTATCTGGAAAGCACTGTCTGTCCTTCCATGCTAAATGAAAGCTTTGCAGGATAGAGCAGCCTTGGTTGTAGGTCCTTGTCTTTCATGACTTGGAATACTTCTTTCCAGCCCCTTCTTTCCTATAAAGTTTCTTTTGAGAAATCAGCTGACAGTCTTATGGGAACTCCTTTGTAGGTAACTGTCTTCTTTTCTCTTGCTGCTTTTAAGAGTCTCTCCTTCTCTTTGATCTTGGCTAATGTAATTATGATGTGCCTTGGTGTGTTTCTCCTTGGGTTCAACTTCTTTGGGACTCTCTGAGCTTCCTGGACTTCCTAGAAGTCTATTTCCTTTGCCAACTTGAGGAAGTTCTCCATTATTTGTTCAACTAAGTTTTCAATTTCTTGCTCTTCTTCTCCTTCTGGCACCCCTGTGATTTGGATGTTGGAACATTTTAATTGTCCTGGAGGTTCTAAGCCTCTCCTCATTTTTTTTGGAATTGTTTCTTCATTCCATTCTGGTTGAATGTTTATTTCTTCCTTCTGTTCCAAATTGTTGATTTGAGTCCCAGTTTCTTTCCCTTATTTCCTTTTGCATAGCCTTCACTTTTCCTCTATTTTGTGACTGTATTCAACCATTTCTATAGGCATCCTGATTACCAGTGTTTTGAACTCTGCTTCTGATAGGTTGGCTATCTCCTCATTGCTTAGCTCTTTTTCTGGAGTTGATCTGTTCTTTCATGTGGGCCATATTCCTTTATCTTGGTGCACCTGTTACGTTGTAAGGGGTGGAGCTTCAGATATTCACTGGAGCGGGGCAACTCACGTTCACTGCTTTGTGGTGCTGTATGTGGGGGAGGGGTCAGAGAGGGAACAGTGCCACCTGCTCAGCTCTCAGCAGGCTTTCAATCACTTCCCCTGCTACTCACAAGTAAACTGGGCCCTTCTGGTGCTGATTCCAGGGTGGGTGGGTTTGTGTACATTCTAGGACCCTGTTGGTCTCTCCGACACACTCTCCTGTGAGGCTTGGAGTTTCTCCTGCCACAGTAACCCCCACAGGTTTTTACAGGCTTTAGAGACTTTCTCTTGCTGCTCTGGAACCCTGGGTGGTATGGTTTGTCTCACTCTCCAGCTGTCCCTCCTGGTTTATCCGCACACAGAGGTGGGACTGCCAGCCACTGCATCACCTGCCCGGTCCTCTCCGCCCCAGCTGCCAGTCCGCCCCTCCTACTGGTCTGGACAAATGCTTCTTCTTTAACTCTTTGGTTGTCAGATTTCCTATTTCTATTTTCTGGCAGTTCTGGTTGTTTTTGTTTTTAATTTTTTTTGTTGTCCTTCTTTTAGTTGTGCAAAGAGGCACCTCCATCTTGGCCGGGAGCCCTCCATTTTGGCCGGAGGTCTATATGTACTAATGTACTTACTGCTCGCAACAACCTTATGGGCCAAGCACTATTATTCCTCTTTTACAAATGAGTAAATGAGGCTCAGAGAGGGGGAGTAATGTGCCCAAGACCACACAGCAAGTGGATTTCAAGACTGGAAATCAAGCCCCCGTAGCTGGCTCCGGAGCCTGTGTCCTGAACAGGCTGGGGCTGAGCCCTTTTCTTAGACCCACAAGAAGACAGCCGCCCTCTGCATGGTCCACCATGGAGACCATTGCATTAGGGTTCGGTGCAGTGTAAAAAATACAAGGAAAACAAGAGTAGCTAGCCTTGTTGTTTTCGCACTGCTCTGTACTCCCCAACGCCCTTTTGCATCCCAGTCCTTGCAGGTCCTCCTGGCTCCCTGGTGACGAGGCAGCAGGTGCCACCTCCCTGAATGCACAAGAAATCCAGAGCCACGCCACGAGCTAGGCAGAGCCGACCCTTCAGCTCTGACCACGGACTGCGTCCTGGACCCCTGAACAATCACTGTCTTTCTCTCTTCCCCTTGTAAACATGTATTTTTCCTAATTACAGTAGTGATACATGCCCAATGTAAAATATGCAGATCCAGGAAAAAATAGAAGAGAGGCTAAAAAACACCCCCATGACCCTAGACTCCCTTCCCACCCATTGTCATCTTGGAATGACCCTCGGGACCGTTTCGGTGTGTCTTGACTGTTTTCACGCCCAGAGCCCCGTCTGCTGCACTGAACCTCACTAGCTGTGCAGAATCAGAGTCTGGCTGGGAGAGAGTGGCCTTTTCCAGGCTCCAGCAGGGCAGGGTTCTCCCTGATTAACATGCTGCCTCCCGCTCCCTGGGGAATGTGAGGTCTGCCTCCTCCCCACAGCTCCCTGCGACCTCACATCATTCTTCAGTGCTTGTCTGGCTCTTATCAGGAAATGGGGATGTTTGTGACAGTGATAAATTACAAGGAAACCTCTCCTCCCAAAGCTTATTTCAGTGAATAAAAACTAAACAATCTTTGAGCCTGACTCTCCCAAGAGCTGCTGCAGCAAAAGAAACTGGGGTTTTCTCATCTTTCCCGAATTGTTCTTGCTTGTTAGCCTCTGTCATTGTTGCTTGAAAGTCTACCCCTGGAGCTCCCTGCATTTGTACCTCGGCATTATGCTGGTTCAGAATGAAACACCACCAACAGCCCCAGGGAGCGTGGCACACTCAGCATGGCACAGCATGGAAGGACAGACAGCATAGATTAGTCCACTTCTTAATGGCTGAGTAGCCCTGGGGAAATTACTTAACCTCTCTGAGCCTTAGTTTTCTCACCTATAAAATGCCTCCTTTGTGGAGCTTTTATAATAAATGAATGCACAGCCAATAACTATTGGTTCCCATCCTGACTTAGGTTTTTCCCTTCCAGCCCCTAAAATGACACTTGGCTCCATCTGGCATGGATAAGGGGGGATCCTGGGACTGTTTGGGGGTAGAAGGAGAGGCAGAGATTTGGGGGGCACAGTCATGAGAAGATGGGGAGCACAAGGAAAGACTGTGGATGTATGCAAAATATCACAGAGCTGGGGAACTTTTGCCCCGGGAGGGGGGAACCCTTAAAAACCATCTTATCTGTGCCCGTTATAGTACAGCTGGGACACTGAGGTCCAGAGAGGGGAGTACATGTCCAAGGTTGCCCAGCCACATCTGATACCGACGCTCAGGGACTGTCAGATTCCACAAAGCAGACTGGCAGAGCTGGAGTCGAGCTGGGAAGGGGCCAGCAGACCACCTCACTCCCCAGTCGCTGGGGCAATTGCCCCAACAGACGCCCTAGAGAGAAAGCTCCAGAGTGACCCCTGGTAACACCTCCCTCTCCCCTACACATTGCCCCGTGTTCCAGGCCACTGGATCCCATGTCTCCCTGCCGTCCCTGGGCAGGACCCACCCCACTCGGAAAGTGGCCATCACATACCAGAGCCAGATCCGCTTGCCTGGAGATGTGCACCCAGCGCGCGGGAGGACAGCAGCAGCGCCTGGGTCCTTCGCACTCAGGGAAGTGCAGGCTGTGCTCTTCCTCCTAAGCTCTTCCGCCCTCCGGACATCCCCTGCACATCCTGATTTAAGGCTCAAAGCCCCCGTTGTGCTGCCGCAGCCCAGCCTGGCTGCACAGACACAGACTGTTTTCTCTGGCTGAAAATAAGCCCAGCTTGGCTGGGGCCCAGCGGCTCAGTTGGTTAGAGCATCGTCCCGATACCCTCGGTTGCAGTTTTGACTCTGGGTCAGGGCTTATATAGGAAATGTCTCTCTCTCCCTCTTCGTCTTCCTTCCTCCCTCTCACTTTCTCTCTCAAATAGCGTTATTGGTAAACACGCCTCCAACCACACTTCTCGGGAAAGATTACTAGCATTTTCCAAGCTGGGGAGTAGCCACAGTCTGGGGAAGATGGAATCTGTGGGTTATACGGACCCCAGATGGTCTGCTCGTCCCAAAGCTCATCCCAGTGCCTATGGGGCAGTGGGCTGGAGCGACAAAGAATTTGCGAGCCAGTGGGACTTTCTCCCTGTCTGTTGATTTTTGGAAGGGCTTTGGTTTCCTAGCTGCAGCTATACAGCTGGCTCACTAGGGGATGGCGTCTAACGGGATGTCTGGTCCTGGAGGGCCTCGTGCTGCGTGGGCCTGAACCACGTGGCCTCGTGTGTTCACCTTACCCACCTCCTGTGCCTCCTGTATGTGCCCGCATGCACACACACACACAAGTTTGTATCCCCCGGAGTGTCTCCTGCCATCCCAGGAGGCTTTTCTGCTGTGCACAGTCCCCAAAGAGCAGATGCAGAAGGCTGTGCCTGGACTTCCCCCGGAGCTGTCCTGCCTCCCCAGGCCAAGGTGCGTTACAAGGAGCAGCTTGAGAAACCACGGAACACTGACTGGGTAGCGTGTCGAACTGTCAGAGCCGGCGTCCCTTCCTGCTTTGGGATGGCTGTGTTTCATCCACTGGGCTTGCCCTTTCTGCATAGTTGCTTTCTGCCCAGATCCTACCTGTCCTTCAAAGTCCCAGAGAGACCTAGCAGCTCGGCAAGTGATTCCTGAATAAAAACCATGGCTTGGTGCCCTGAATCGCACGGGAAGAAGATTGAAATGTGACAGCACCTTCCCACCTCTCCCTTGCTGACATCTCTGTGAGTTTAAGAGGCAGAGTCTTGGTCCCGGATATTTTTTCCCCTGCTTCTGCCTTGCCTCTTATAACACGTCTGTGCTCTCTTTGTACACTCCTGTTCTAAGGAATCCCAGAACCTAGGGTCCCCAAGGCTGGTCAGTCAGGCAGCCAGAGAATTTCCCTCCTCTAAGTCGCAGAAAACACTCCATGCCTGGTCAGCAGGAAGCAGTTACAGAATTAGGATACTTATCTCTAGTCCCTCAAGGATGAGAAGTAACGAATCTCAAGGCGGGGGACTGTTAGAGAGGACAAGGGTCTCAAAGTCTGGGCAGTTCTTACTAAATACATTCTTGCCAAATGTTAAAATGTAATACATTGTTTTGTAGATGCAGCTGTAAACACCATGAGCTTGACAGGAACTCAACCTGCTGAGTGTAGCCAACTAGGAAGAAGAAATCAACATGCAATTCATGAGTGTATATAAGCAATGGTTAAGTCTCCCTTTGGGGAGACAAAGCTTTGGATATAAATCCTGTCTCCTTTATTTGCTGCAAGTAAATGAAACTACCTTGTGACAACCACGTCTCCTTGAACAGAACACCACAAGTGGTGAACCCCTTGAGTTCGTAACGCCCTATCTAGGCAGCCCTCCCAACCTCCAGCTCCATTCACCCCCAGCAGCATCCTACCTCCAGCCTTACCCCAGCTTTTCTTCTTGGACTATAACTCCCTTCCAGCAGTGCAGTGTCGGCTTCGCCCACAGTGCATCAGCAATCTTCCCATCTCCTAGGCTTCCTAAACCCTCTTCCCTCCCCCGCCCCCCCCGCCATTCCCAACACAGCATGTATCTCTGCATAGCCAGCTGCCTGTTTACCTGCCTGCTCCCCTATGAGGTCAGGAGCTCCCAGGGTAAGGACTGTATCTGGCCCACCAGCCTGAGCCCAGGTCTGCGCAAGAGCAGAGCCTGAATGAGCGAGTATGTGTGTGTGTGACACACTGCCCACTCTGTGTTGGGCAGTATGAGAGTAGCTCTCTGCCGGGACAGCATCTGTGGTCCAGGGTCAATGTCTCAGCCACCTTCATCTCCAGCCTCACTGCCTGCTTGACACACGGCGGGTGCTTGGTGAATGCCCATTGCCTCTACCTGAATTGAGCAGCAATCGAATAATGCCAGGTGACTACAGGCACGGGCATTGGGGTCACACCAAGTGGGGCTTGAATCTGGCTCTGTGTGGCCATTCTGTGTGACCTAGAAACAGTGGTTTCACCTCTCTGAGCCTTGGTTTTCGGGCGTATTGGTGGTGGTGACGGTGCCCTCCTCCGACAGGCACGGTGAAAGGTGTTCCCAGAGCAGCATACAAGCACCTGGGCATCTGCTTTTCCCCGGGGTCCGCAGGCCACCTGGAGTGGAGACCAAGCCCACGGTGGGTTCTCAGTCCAACCGAGGGCAGGGGGACCTTCCAGGTGTGTGGGTCTCCAAGTCCCTAGTCCAAACGCTAGTTACCAACAGGGAGAAGAAGGCCCAGCGAGCTGCCCTGCAAAAGCCACAGCATCCTGGTTCCGTCCTGGGGAACAGTTACGTTCTAGAACCTGGGTCCTTTCCTCATGCCCCCCCCCTCCTTTTTCAGCGTTTTTATTTCAGAGTCATTTTTAGACTTGCAAAATTAGAGCACAGTACTCCTGCACACCTGTCAGCCGGCTTCCCCTAATGTCAACATCTTACAAATCACAGCAGCACACTCTAAGCCAGGAAGCGAACTCTGACACAGCATTATTCACTATCCCAGAGGTCTTATTTAAATGTCGCCAGCTGCCCAACGAACATCCTTTCTCTGGTCCAGGGTCTAAAGCAGAACCCTACACTGCATCTGGCTGCTGCGTCCGTCTGTCCATCCTACGACGCCGCCCCAGCCTCGCTGTCTTTCCTACCCATGACAGCTCTCAAGAACTGCAGAATGGCCCTAAATTTCGGCCTGATGCCTCCTCCTGAGCAGACCGAGGGCGTTGCACTCAGACAGGAGCACCCCGGAAGTGATGCTGAGTGATGCCGGACGTGCACGCGGCCCGGGAGTGACCATGTTAACTTCGGTCACTCCGCAAAGTGGCGTCTGTCTGCCAGGATGTCCCCCTGTAAAATTACTATTTACTCATTTGTAATTACTAAGCGCCTTGTGAGGAGGTAACCCAGAACTGTGCAAATATCCTGCTTCTTATCATTACTTTCGCCCCACTAACCTTAGCATCTGTGGATGACACTTGCAGGTGACAGTGAGTACTGTGGTACTGGCCAAATGGTGGTTGTCTACTTCCATCACCCTTTCTATGTTTATGAACTGGAATTTGACTGTGAGAAAAAGCTGACCCTCCCTGTATGTATTTCTTCATTTATCAGCATGAGCCCAAGGGTGTGTGTGTGTTTTATTCCATTATGGTCATTATTTTGCTGTTCCGGTTGTCTCATCCTCTTTTGTAATCTCAGCCACCTGTTTTCCTGGTGAGCTGAATCCGCGGCCACCGCCCGTCAAACAACCTGTTACCTGGTACACGGGGCAGGTTGTGGGGGCAACTCGGAGTCCTTGCAGGAGTCTCCCCCTTGAACTCACTGAGGCCTCTTCCCGGCAGGGGCTGGGCCTTTTTTGCTGGAACTGAGCGGGTTCCAGGCAGGGGAAGTCAGTGAGGACTCCAGGGGCAGGGAGTTCCAGGAAGGCCTGGGCCCGGCCAGGTAGGCCCGTGTCACCCACTACTCTGGCCATTCGCACATCCACCCTATCCCGGCCAGGCCCGGCCCGGGGGAGCGGCGCCAGCCACCCTCACATCCTGCGTTTTTCCTTCTCGCCTCCCCCTTCTCTGCTCTGCTGCAGGGATAATTGCCGAAAACCCAAGTGGCGGACACGCTGGACAGCACTTGCCCAAGTTCTTTCACACAGAGGAAGTGTTCCCCACCCAGGGGATAGTGCCAGCTGTTTCCCAGCAGCGCCCAGGGCAGTGTCTGTGATGGCACATTCTGACCGTCAGTGCTGTGGTGTTTGCCAAGCGGTGATGGTCCACTTCCATCATTCTTTCTATGCGCGTATCGACCGGTTGGGATTTTACTGTAAGGGAGCAGAGAGAGCGGTGCAACGGCAGCAGGAGAAACTAGTCGAGGAGGAGGGGGCTAAGGGGAGAAGACGCCTCTGAGCTCATCTTCCTTGCTCTCTTTCAGGTGTGCAAGGAAGGTGGCGGAACGTGAACTACGGTAAACCGCGCTCGCCTCCTCCGTGACCACATCCAAATTACAACCAAACTGCACAAGCGCCACCCTTGAGGGCCGCCTCAGAGTAGCTGAACAGAGAACTCGTTGAACTAAGGACACAAAGAAGAAGCCACGTGGAGACTGGGAGGAGGGGTGGAGATGCGATTGGGCTGGTTCCCCACCCAGGGCGTGGCCAGTTAAGAATCAGGAGAGGGCTAAGCCCTGGCTGTGTAGCTCAGTGGATTGAGCACGGGCTGCAAACCAAAGTGTCGCAGGTTCGATTCCAGTCAGGGCACATGCCTGGGTTGCAGGCCATGGCCCCCCAGCACTGCTACATTGATGTTCTCTCTCTCTCTCTTTCTCCCTCCCTTCTCTCTCTAAAAGTAAATAAAATAAAATCTCTAAAAATATTTTTAAAAAAGAATCAGAAGGGATATCTTGGTTGTGGAGGTGCCCCATGAGGAGCGAGGGGCCCCAGCCCCGCACCAGGCTCCCCAGCCTGCGCCACCAGGGCTGGGAAGAAGAGTCCCCTCAACAGCCAGCTGTAAAACTAGCAGGGACCGTCCAGGTGAGCCGGAGGGCTGCGGGTGTTGCAGGTACCCCCCGCCCACACAGAGTAGGAAACAGAGGGAGAGCCAGTTGATTTGCCGACAGAGCCCGGCCAGCTCTTGACACGCCGGTCTGTCTGGTGGGAGAGCCCCGTCCGGCCCCCCATCTCACGCTCCGTCTTGCTCTGTCCCCTTTCTCCCTATCTGTCCTCCCTGGGCAAAGGTCACCCCTTTCTGGGCTGAGGCCACAGGAGGGTCAGTCTGAGTCCTCCCTGAGGTCTTAAAACTGGGATTTCTGAAACCACACACTGGCCTTCCGCTTTAAACGTCCCGTGAGTGCCCATGTTCACTCGCTTCCATTAGCTGTTGGGCCCAGAATCTCAGACCCACTCCTTCCCACGGCGCCCCACTGAGGGCCCAGCAGGGAGCAGACCCCGCTCCACCTCACCGCATCCGTGTCCTCTGTCTGCATCGCCCCCTTGCGGCCCCTCCCGCCCCCCAACACGCGTAGTCAGTCTCTCCTTTGGTACCTCCGCCTGGGGTCTTGTGCTCGGGCCCATTGGGAGGGGGCTTCTCTCTGCCACGGTGAGGGTGGGCGGGCTGCAACCGCTTCCCCCACTACCAGCCCCTTCCTGGCCTTGGTACAACATACGTGTTGAAATCGATATGTTTGTTATTTGTCAAAACATCGTTCAAACCATAAATTACATGTAAAAGTTGATGTAGTCACTCTCCAGCTGTTTTCTCTGCGGGCTGGGCCCGGCTGAGGCTGCACCGACCCACTCTGCAGGCCGCGTTGCAGGGCTCGGAGACCGCGGGGCACTTGCGCGCGTGCGCCAGTTCACAGGAGGAGCCCCCCCCGCCCGAACTTTCTAACTCCCGCGCTCCTGCTCGCTCCGCCGCAATGCACGTGAACTATTCTGGTCATCGCTTCGCTCCTCCCTTCCCCACCAGCCCCCTCCAACTCAGACCTAGTTAGCTGTTCCAGAAAAAAAAATTCTTTCTACTCCTCTGGGGATCCCTCGCAGAGTAGCCCAGCCAGAGCTACTCCCTGAGCTGCCCACACTCAGTAAATCTGCTGAGGTGAACGCTTGTTCCATGCAGAAAGGACCCCCCCCCCCGCCCCAGGGGAACCTACTCTTATGGAAGCCGTGTCCCAGTGCTGTTTGTACGCGGACTCGCCTCCCTGGGGCTTCTCTGGGGCTCCGTTTCCCTGTCTGTAGAGCAGTTACGGGGGGCTGGACATGCTGGTGTCGCTAGTCCCCCCGGCTCTGACCCCTGTCGTTGGCTCTGGAAGTTTGCCGGTGAGGACTGCTGTCTGTGCTTCTGGGGACAAGTGACTGGAGGCGAGGACGCCCCGCCGGCCTGACATCGGGGAAGGCAAGCGGCTGTGGCTGGGCACGCCCTCGGGCACCCAGCAAAGGAGACAACATCGGGCAGGGCTTTGGAACGTGGTCATGGTCAAAAAAAAAAAAAAAAAGAAAGAAAAAAGAAAATCAGCCTTGAAAACTTCACGAGCACACAAAACCAGTCTGGTCATCCACGCAAAGCTTCATTTAGTTTCTTTTGCAAGGTTAACTTGACCTTGGTCGTTTCTTGTTTAGGCCTCTGAAAACTCATGAGCCAAACTTGAACTGGTTCCCAAGGTTGCTAAGAGGTAACCGCTGGCCAAGTTTTTAATCGCTGAAGGAAACTGGAGCATTACAACCAAGTGCCCCATAAAGAGTGAAGACTCGCGGCTTTCTCACTTTATCGGCTGCTTCGTAAAACAAACAAACAAACAAACAAACAAACCCACCCCTGAGCTTCACTCCGCGTTTTGGCCTGTGTGCTCCCCGTGGACACACTGTCTCTCGTGTGTGCGCACAGTGAGTCTCACAAACGCTACTTCAGGGTCCTTTGGTTTTACTCGGGCGGGCTATTTATAACTCCTTGGCAGCATCCCCAGCTGAGCCTGGAAGTGGTGGCAGCCAGGGGCAGGCCCAGCCGCCAGGTTTCTGTAACCAATTTCATTCCGCTGAAGTTATTTTCTTTTCGACGCGTTCAGACTGAAACCCTGACTGCCAATCGGCAGTTTAGAACTAGAAATGTTGCCTGACCTCTCCTTCACCTTTTCACCCGTCTGTCCACCCAGAAGGCGCTCCCCAGAAGTCCGCCCCCGTCCAGGTGGCCTGACTCCCCAACTCCTACCCTCGACCCCCAGCCAGCTGGCCGACTGCACTTGCCTTCCGCACCCAGGTGTGCCCTCTCCTCACCGGGTGAGTTCTGTGGTTCTAGTAAGTCGTCTATTGTGGCAATTTTCAAACACATACCCCCCAAGGCACCAGAATGGAATCCTGAACTCCTCTGCATCCATGATCCAGCTTCCAACGATCTACTAGTAACCAAGCTTTTCCACCTACACCTCTACCCACTCACCCCTGCCTATATTTCTTGAAGCAGACACCGGGAATCATATCGTGTGATCTACAAATACTTGAGTGTGTGCCTTTAAAAAGATAAGGGCTGTGACCACGGCCACACTTTAAAAAGTGAACGCTAATTCCCTAACACCGTCAAATCACCCAGCCAGAGACCTCATCGGGGGCTCGGCTGGTGCATTTTTTAAATCTTTAAAAACCTATAGGCCCCCTCCCCACCTGCATCTTTCTTTATTCCCCTGAGGCAGCTGGTTGTGCCTCCTGCGTGTAAGGTTCCGCACAGCCGGGCCGTGCCAACTGCGTCCTTGGTGTTGATTGACACTCTGCGCTCTGGGTGTCACGGACACTGGAAGCTGGGGGTTTGATCCGGTTCACATTTGATGCTTCCCAGCTGGTGCTGTTCATCCAGCCGGAGGCACAGGCTGCCCGGTTGTCGCTCTGCTGGCGGAGAACAGCAGCCTCCGACAGCCAACGTCCGGACCTGCTCATTCTTTCCCGGTCGTCCGGTGTACGATGGCGGCGGCGGGCTTCCTTTTGACCACTTACGGTCTCCTCTCACAGACCCTTGCACGCCCCCGACCTTGCTCTACCAGCCTCCTCCCGACTGGCTTGCTACCCACAGGCATTCCTGGGCACTTGGCCGCCAGGCTCCTGGCGAGGCCAGCGAGGACCACAGATGGCCGTGGGCATAACAAGCAGGAGACAGCCCAGGTTCCACCGGAAACTCCCCCGTTCGGGGCTGGGATGCTCGGTAGTTATCGCAGTGTGAGGCCTGCCTCCTCCGACTGAATTCTCAGCAGGCCAGGTCGAGTGTAGCTCAGTGTTGGCTGAGAGCGCAGTCCTTCGACCAGAATGGACTGGGCTTGCCTCTGGCAGGGAGCTGCTGCCTCGCTGAAACTCCCAGAGCTCCTGTTGACACCGCTATGTCTGGTTCTTAGCATCGGCTTCCTCGAGCTCCCCAGCCCACCCACAACTCACCCCCCACGGCTGCTCCTCGCCCCAGCAGCCCCAGTGGCGGGCCTCTGCCCCGTTCCTCTGCTTTGCCTCCTGAAAATCACTCCTACGACTCACTTGTGAGTGTGGCAGATACTCCTTTGGCCGGGGGCACTGACTGGGTTTCAGGGTGCCATGTGCCGGGCCCCCTCCCATTACAGTGGAGATCGGTTCGGTGATGTGGCTGTGATGACGGACGAGCCGCCCAGGCCTCACCCGGGGGCACAGCAGACCTGGCCAAGCCTCTAAATGCTTCCTCTCCCTGTGTCCTTCCCCACCCAGTTCCTGTGGCTGGAAGGGAACAAATAATGTGGAAATACAGGCTTCTCGCCTTAGAGCCAAAGTTTCCTGCCAATGGTCCCTGGGGCAGGGGGCAAAGGGCTGGATTCCCTCTCAGAATAATATTTTTAAAAACATAAAACAAAATGCGTTTAAAAAACCAAGTAGAGCCCCGAACTGGAAATAACCCAGATGCCCTTCAGCGGGCAAATGGTCGAACCAGCCTGGTGCCTGCCGACCAGGGCGCGCTACTCAGGCAGGGAGGGAATTGCACCCTTATCTACACAACTATTTGGATAGCCCTCGTGGGAACCAGAGAGCAAAGCCAATCTGTAAAGGTTACATACTTTTGCAAACATGTAAACTATGTAAACCTCGAAAGGCTGTAGATTCCGTATCACGGCACTCTGGAGATTACAAAACGGCAGGCAGGGAGAATGGAGGCGTAGGCGGCAGGGCTCCGGGAGGGGTGCAGAGGGAAGGACGGACGGAGAATGGAGAGCGTGACGGAGCCTGGTGGCGACAGAACAGCTCTGGTGGTCACACGGATTGGCCCACGTGATAAAACCGTACCAAACTGAACACGCACACCAATGCATGCGGAACACCACCCTGGGGGAACCTGGATTCGCTCCTCGGAACGCAGCAGCAGCAGCGCCGGCGGCTGCGGCGTGAACACCTGGTCCAGGTGCGGCACCGTCTGGTTTTATAGAACGTCGTTTGGGGAGACCGGGCAAAGGGCGTATGGGGCCTCTCTGCGTTATTTCTGGCAAACACGTGCCTACAGTCTCTTAAGATACTTCCGCCCTGGCTGGTGTAGCTCAATGGATTGAGTGCAGGCTGGGAACCAAAGTATCCAGGTTCGATTCCCAGCCAGGGCACATGCCTGTGTTGCAGGCCATAACCCCCAGCAACCGCACATTGATGTTTCTCTCTCTCTCTCCCCCCCTTCCCTCTCTAAAAAAATTAAAAAATAAATAAATAAAATTAAAAAAAAAAGATACTTCCATTTTAAAACAAAAAGCTTAACAACCCTTCTGAAATAGTTATGGTGTCTTTAAACACCTTCGCGCTGCAGCGATGCGTGCATTCCGTTGCCGACACATCTGAGAACGGTCTGGCAACGGGCCTCAGGACGGCCAGGGCAGCGTGAGTGTGAGGGACATTTCAAGGCACCTGTGACAACGGCCTGCTTGTGGCACTGGGTTTCGTCCTACATCCGGGATCGAAGGAGGCGTTACTTTTGTTCATCAAAATAAAAACGTAAATTTTCTTTCTGTCAGAGATTCCGGGTTCCACGGACCCCCGAGTTAAGAGCCCCTGCCTTGTTTAAAATGGCCAATTCCCCATCTCTGGTACACACGCCACAAGGATGAACATAAACAGCAAATGGAAGTAGAGGGAGCGTCTTGGAAGAAATGATGATGATGATACCGCATTGGTCATGGATGGCGGGGACCTTCGCAACGCTAACGGATGCGTTCCCGTAGCGACCTCCCCTCCGCTCAGACAGCCTGGCCTCCGGAAAGTTTCCCGAATTTCTCTTTGTCCTTTGAGTACAGGAGTTTGAGGAAATTACGGTTCTCTTTCTAGCCTGCGTCAAGCTAACAAATTATTTCTGGGCTGCGGAGAAGATGGGAGGCCCGAGGGAAGCCAGTCAGCCTAGACACTGGAGAGACCCTGTGCCCCACCTCCTGGCCAGCGTCCTGGGGTCAGTGGGGTTGGGGGCAGGGGCGTGGCACATGGTGGGTCTAAGGTGAGTAAGGCCCCAGGGCCCCACCCCATGCCGTAGCCTGGCACAGGAGCGACTGGACAGAGTACTCGATAGACGGCCGGCCTGAAGGCACTAGTGGGCCGTACCGAGGTGCATGGATAGGGCTGGTGACCAAGAGGGAGGCAGGAAATGACATCCCAGCGGAGGCCCACGTGGAGAGGGCCACCAAGCACCAGGTGGCGTAAAAACTGCCTGGGAGTGGGCACCGGCTGAATCCCCTAGAACAGATGCAAATCTGGGAAAGGGGGTGGCCCTCACAGTGACTGGGACATATCGTCTAATATCCGGGGGGTTGGGGTCTCGAAACAGAAAATAAATGGTTCTAGAAAAATAGGATCGTATGTTCTTGCATACTTCGGTTCCAGAATCCGAGGGCACAGCTTCTGCAGCGGGGGCTGCTGGGGCCCTCCCGCAGCCCGGCCTGCCCTGCCCAGCGTACACTGGCTGACTTCCAACCGGCGACACCGCACTGCTTTGTCTGAGGGCCTTCTCTGGCTAACGAAGCCTGTGTCACCTCCTGCCCGGGAATGTAGCATGCCAGAGTTCCAGGGAAATAAGGCCCCTCCCCCATTCAGAGCCCTCGACCAATGACTAGTTGGTGCAAAAATACCCCACTTCCTTACTCCTCAGGTGCAATAACCCTGAGGTGTGCGTTTAACACTGCTCCCCTGAATTTCCCCAGCGGGAAGTGAGGTTCGGCTACCCACAGGGGTACCTGGTCTGATAACACACCCTTTCCCCCCTGGCCCGCCCTCCCTGCCCCACTGCCCTGCTCCCCTGCCTGTGTCTCCCTCGTCTGCCGAGGAAGCCGCTGCCTGAACCACGTGCTGGGGCTTGAGGGCTGCCCGTGGTCGAACATCAGAAACGGGGTCGGGGAGACCCAGGATGGTGGTGGAGCAGGTGGAAGCTACACTAACCTCCTCCCGGGACCAAACTAGAATGACAGCCAAATTGCAGAGAAATCATCCTAGGAATAACCGGCCGCACGCTAGACGGACTGAAGCCGTACAACCAAGGACACTCGGAAGAAACCGCGACGACTGGTAGGCACCTCGAAGGCCCAAGAGGGCTGGCTGGGCTCCCACGGGCAACAGCTGAAGCTCCAGAGAGATAGTTCAGTGGCCGGGGGGTTCCCACTGAGAAGTGTGGGGTCTAAACCCCAAGCGGGGCTCACCAGCCTAGAGCACCAAAACTAGGAAAGGAACCCAAACAATACCCAGCCGTGAAAAGCAGCGGGGACTCTGCTAAGGAGATGGGGCTAGAGACGCGGAGAGCCTCTTAAAGGCCCAAGGCACAGAATTGTGTTTGCTGCTACTTCTCCTGGGCTTTGAGGCTTTAGCTGACCCTTCCTGAGGCCCGGTGCTGGTAAAAGGCAGCCTTGGTGCACAGCCTGGTCCTTTCTGCACACACCCAGGCCCAGCAGGGGGAGCCGAATGCTGTGGATGGCCGAGCGCCATAAAGAGGTCGCCTGGCAGCATCTGACACAGGCCTGCACCGGCATCTTTGCAGATCTACCTAACACACAGGTACAAACACAAACAGGCAGCCAAGCTGGGGACAAAAAAAAAAAAAAACAGGCCTCAAATAAAAGAACAAGAGATTCTCCAAGAAGAACGAAATGAGATGGAGGCACTCAATTCACCCGGCAGGGGAGTTTAGAGCAATGATGATATGGATGTGCGATAGCATGAAGAAAGACATAGAAGCCATAAAAAAGGGCCAGCCAAAAAAAGAATGCAATATCTTGACGTAAATAACACACTGGAAGGACTCAACAGTAGGTTAGGTGAAGCAGAGGATTGAATCAGCCATGTGGAAGACAAGGTAGAAAAAAAAACAACCAAAAGCAGTGCAGCCAAAAAAAAAATTTTTTTTTAAATGAAAAGAGTGTAAGAGACCTTCGGGACAGCATGAAGAGTAACAACAGCCACATCGTGGAGATACCAGAAGGAGAGGAGAGCGAGCAAAGGACGGAGAACCTACTTGAAGAAATAAGGACCGAAAACTTCCCTGACCTGGTGAAGGAGAAAGACACAAGGCCAGGACAGTCCCAAACACGACGGACCCAGAGAGACCCACGCCAGGACACGTCATCATTAAAATGGCAAAACAAAGAAAAGGAGAGAATCTTTGAAGCCTCAGGAAAAAGCAGTTAGTTACCTACAAGAAAGCTTCTGTTAGACTCACCCGATTTCTCAACAGAAACGTTTCAGGCCAGAAGGGATTGGCGTGAAATACTCAAGATGGTGAAAGCAAGGGCCTACGACCAAGGCTACTTGACCCGGCAAGGCTATCATTTAAAACTGAAGGAGAATAGAGAGCTTCCCAGACAAGAAAAAACTCAAGGAGTTTGTTACCACCAAAGCAGTCCAGCAACAAATGTTAAAGGGCTTGCTTTAACAAGAAAAAAGAAAGGAAGGAAGGAAGGAAGGGAGGGAGGGAAAGGAAGGAAGGAAGGAAGGAAGGAAGGAAGGAAGGAAGGAAGGAAGGAAGGAAAGAAGGAAGGAAGAAAGAAGGAAGGAAGGAAGGAAGGGAGGCAAATAGTTCAAAATAAAAAAAAATAAATATGTATCTATCGATAATACTTTACGCTTAAATGGCTTTAATGAATTGTGCTTTTTGTGTCTTCGCTAAGAAGACCTTGCTCACCCCAAGGTCACAGATACCTCCTATGTTTTCTTCTACACATTTTATATGTGGGGTTTTACATTTAGGCCTATGATCGATGAGCTTGTGTTAGCAAACTTCAGAAAGCTGTTTTAAAAGGGGGTGTCTGATAATGTATATTTTGCAAAAGGTCATAGTTGACGTCCAGTAAAGTGCTGAAGGTGTATAAGGAGGGTCACAGTTTCTCTGCAAAGAGTCAGACAGTAAGGAGTTCTGCTCCTTCAGAGTTTATCTTTCAGGATGAATGACATGAAATTCGGGGGATGGCAGCAGCTGCTGCTTCCCTCTCTGCACCCTCCCTCGGACAGATGCACTAGCTGTACAGTACACACTGAGGAGGCAGTGAACTGTGGGGGGGGGGGGGCAGGGGGACTCCAGCCTGCACAACCCTCCCGTCCACCACCGCAGAGGAGAAATAAGCCATCCCGGACACAATCTTGCTGTTCCGGCGGGGAAGGGGGTGGCGATTCGCTTGGGGTGGGGGGGACGCCCCGAGCCCTTCTCAGAATGGCTTTTATGGGAATGGTATGTGTAGGTAGGGGTATACAGCATACATGCATAGCTCATCAGTCAATGCCAGGAAGGCTATAGTCATACAAAGACAGGTATTATCTATAGATGACAATTGAAGGAACACAGAGATGTGTCATAGGTCAGCGTCTGGTAGTCATGCTGACGCGGGAGGGTCTTCAAGATGTGTTTCATGAGATAGTTTAGTCCTTGTGCCTTAAGCTTAACATCGGTTCACATCCCTAGGGCCATACAAAGCAAAGGAGCAAGCTTCCGAGGATACAATGTATTTATCAGGCCTGGTTCCCACCGGAGCCCTCCGTGTTAGAGTGGTCATGCTTGCCGGCGTTTTACCTGGTTTCCAGGGGGACCTACTGGCCCCTTTCAGGGCTTGCTCTAGTGGGACTACAGCCTCAGAAATCACACGGAGGGGTCCCCAACAATAAATATGCCCTTTAGGACTAGAACTAATTTCACATATCATGCAAACCCTAAGTAGTACGGTGAATACATGAAGTTAACCTTGCAATCGGGATAATTTGTAATTAATACTTTTAATAATTGCTCACCAAGGTCTAAGATCGCCTGAACCAACTGAAGGACTATTCCTCTCGTACAAAGAGAACCTGGGATTCTTCTTCAATTTTATGAGTATTTTCTTCTGTCTACTAGGAGCCACAGGTAAAGTTCCTGGGGTATTTTATTCCTCACTTGGTAAGTGAGGCTAAAACCAACATCTTGCTCTCTGGAGCCCCAGTGGCATTCCTGCTGCCCTGGGCCTTGTTCTGGAACCCCCACCGGCTTTACGGTGGGCACTCAAGTTCAAAAAGGCCAAGTTCCAGGACTACACAGAAAAGGGCACAGAACCAGTGTTCCTGAAGGGAAAGAGTTCTCCACGTTCGAAGCAGCTGACAACACCCACGGGACGTCAGGGAAGATCTGCACTTAGGTGGTCTTTAGGTGGGGCAAAAGTTTTTGTTAAAGATTTTTTTTAAAGATTTCATTTATTTTTATAGAGAGTGGAAGGGAGAGACAAAGAAAGAGAGAGACACATTGGTGCACAAGATACATCTTGCCTCGCCCACACCCCACCAGGGACTGGCCCAACCCAGGCATGTGCCCTGACTGGGAGCCGAACTAGCGACCTTTCAGTTCGCAAGCCGGCACTCAATCCACTGAGCCGCACCAGCCAGGGCTGGTGGGGGAAGTGCTTATGGCGTCTGGCACACCGTGTCCCAGAGGTGGAACATGCAGCAATAAACAACTTCAGAGACAATGCTAAAACCTGCTGTGCACCAGCTGCTGGGCAGTCACAGGCCACCAGGAAAACAGACCTTCCCGAGAGCCGTGGGGGAAAGAAGGGGCAGGGAGGAGCCCTTCCTGATATGCACAGTGAACTACAGTGGTCAGCAAGGCAAAGCCTTAAGAATCCTACAGCATTAGCTCAGCCATCTCCCTTTTGACACTGGACCTGGGTTTATATTTTTTGGCATCTCCACACAGTTCTACAAACCTTCATGGTTTCCATTCAGCCCATCTCGAATTCACCGGCAACCCCCTTTCTTTTCTAAGCTAACGCTCCCACGGGCGTTTGGCGGTCTCTATGAATTGTGTCCAGAGTTACCTTGTTTCCTATTGGTTTCGACGTAGGGCGTCTTGTCCTCCCGTGTCCTCACGGATGGTCAAGAGAGCATCCTAGGGCTCTTTCCATCTGGGTTCCTTCTTGAGGTCCCTTTTCATAGCCCCTGTGTCCTGCTGGAAACACGTGCTGTGTTTCTCCCCAAGGTGGCCTGAGCTGCAGAGGGACTCAGGACGTGAGTGAGTGCTTCACAGGGAGGTGACGAGGGGTTCTGTGGTCTTGTGCTTTAGTATGGGAGGTGGTGCCTTGAGGGGCCTGGAAAAGATTGCCCTGCCATTCCGAAGGAATGGTGTGTCGGTTGCAGAAAGATAGTAGGCTCACCTAAGGGGAGGATTAACCTTTGTCAAGGAAGCTACGAGCCTAGTACTTGCCTACCTGCTGTGACTTGCTTTTAGTTAGGAATTTTTATGGCCAGACCCTCCTGTACGGTTTCTTTTGGTCTCTGAGTTTGTAAGGCCCGCCCGCTACGTAGGCCTCCCCTGAGCTCCTCAGTTTGGTGTGGGGCCCCTTTTGTGTCCCCACGAACATGTGTAAGTCCGTGTATTGGATATGTAAGTACGGCCTTCTCCCTGGGAAAGCTTTAGCTTAGTAAAGCAGTCGGATTACGTAAAGGGAGACGGTTGAGAGGAAGCAGTCCACCGTGTAAATATTTACAAGTACCTTCCCTGTCCCGATCCCCAGAGCCCTGTCACTTCCCGGTGTAAGAACAAACAAACCCAGGCTGGGTGTCTCAGTGGTCTGAGTGCCGGCCTGCGAAGCAAACTGTCGCACGCCGGTTCGATTCCAGGTCGGGGCACAGGCTTGGGTTGTGGGCCAGGTCCCCAGTAAGTGGCGCGCGAGAGGCAACCACACATTGATGTTTCTCTCCCTCTCTTTCTCCTCCCTTCCCCTCTCTCTAAAATAAATTTTAAAAATCTAAAAAAAAAAGACATGAAGACCTGATGGAATTGTACGTTCTCTCATATTCACAGACCTATATAACCCCTGAGGATCTGTAAACTTAGACTCAATTGGATTTGGGATATTTCACGTGGCTTCACCTGACTCAGGGTCAGAATGTGAGGTTCATTCTGCCAATATGCCTTCTGAGTCAGGAAGCGTCCCCTCGCTGCTGCTTTTAGCAGTTTCTGTATTCCGCGCATCGATATGCGGGCGAACATTAACCTGATTGAGCAACGAGCTCAACAGTAATGCTCAACAGCGTTCCTGCTTCAGCCCTGGATTCTGGGTGTACTTTTCCTTTATGCTGAGAATCTTGATTCCGAATAATACACACAATCACTACTGTTCGTCTGTGTCTAATACAAGAAAATGGTTGAAAAATACAGTATTAATAGGATCACTAAAGCTACAGAATTAACTTCACTATTTTAATGCAATTTTTTTAACTGTCTCCCAGAGTGTCACTCCCATTAAGTATGTGTGGTCAAACCAAGATTTAGAGCTGCACTGTCCAGTATAATAGCCACTAGCTGCCCTGGCTGGTGTGGCCCAGTGGATTGAGTACAGGCCTGTGAACCAAAGGGTCACTGGTTTGATTCCTGGAATGTGAGAAGCAACCACACACTGATGTTTCTCTCCCTCTTTTTCTCCTTCCCTTCCTCTCTCTCTAAATAAATAAAAATATGTATTTTTTAAAATAGCCACTAGTGCCCTGGCTGGCATAGCTCAGTGGATTGAGCACGGGCTTTGAACCAAAGCATCGCAGGTTCGATTCCCAGTCAGGGCACATGCCTGGGTTGCAGGCCACAGCCCCCAGCAACCGCACATTGATGTTTCTCTCTCTCTTTCTCCCTCCCTTCCCTCTCTAAAAATAAATAAATAAAAAATCTTTTAAAATTTAAAAAAATATAATAATTAAAAAAAACAGCCACTAGCCATAGGTGGCTATTGAGCACTTGAACTGTGACTGCTCTGACTTGAGAAGTGCCGCAAACACAGAGCACACAGCAGATTTCAAAGACTCGGGACAAATAAAGAATGTAAATATCTGATAGACTTAATATTGATTATACTTTGACAAAATATTTTCAGTATTTTGGGTTAAACGAAATATATTTTTTTAATTCCTTTCACCTGTTTCTTTTACTTTTTAAATGCAACCACGAGAAAAGTTTTCATCACACTCGTGCTGCACCATCTACCCCTTGGGCAGCACTGGCCCGGAGCGACTCTGGACCACACATTCTGCGCTTGGTGATGGAGGTCCTCCATCTGACGAAGGACTGGGGCAGTTTGCCCCAATGCCACGGCACTGCGTCTCTAACAGTTCCGGTCTCGGGCCCTAAAGGGTGCAGGCTTTCTCTACTGGACTGTTCTTGGTGCCGACACTACTGAAGAAAAATGGAGAATCTGTTCCCCAGGAACCTCAGGCCCCCAGATTTTGTGAGATTTTATTTTACTCCCATTAAACCACTCAGTGATTTAATACCGATTCTACATAGAAAACTCACAGATATGATTTCTGGCTGAATAAACTGGCTCTGACTCCTTTTGTGTGATTTCTAGTAACAACCGGACCCCTGTATTTTCACATGTTCAATGGATTTTTGAATTTACCACGACCTTGACCTAATAATAGGGCACTGTTTTGTTTACAGTGATTGCATTTTCGGCATGATGTCCCACAAAAGGCAGTGAGGAGACAGTAACCACGATGATTGGAAAAAGAAAAGTTTAATATAAAAAATTATTATTTAAAGGGAAATGCTATGAGGAAATAAAAAGCAAACTGGAAGAATACCCCAGAGCAGAGGGGAAGTACTCAGAGAAGGAACTGACTGGAGAAGGGAGACCCCCCAACCCCCCCCACCCCCTGTGCCCCCAAGGCTGGCCATCAGTCACTGGAGGGCAGAGTGGCTGAAGTCACTGAAGGCCAAGGGGCTGTCTGGGCCAGAGCTGGTGCCCGTCAGAGGCCGAGGCCGGCAGAGAGAATGCTGCAGGCCTTGCCTGGCAGGCTCGAGTGTCCCAAGACTGGGGTTCTCAGTAGGCAGAAGCTAGAGGGTTGGAAACCACCCGCTCCTGTGGATGAGATCGGCCCTCTAGCACCCCCTACTGGTAACAGTGAGCCTGCTGGAGAGGAAGAAATGTTCTACTACCAGAAAAGCAATGAAGGGTAGATTGGGAATAAGGAGGCATTGACTGACAACTGGCATGCCCCCTCTGAAGGTAGAAGCCTTGATATTGTGCTATCAGGGTTTCTTTTTTCCCACAATAACATATAAATCTTCCTAGAAAAGGATTTTACCACTATACTTCTCCCAGGTGGCAATTAAGGTTTGGGCCTCCTTTTCTCACAGATCTCTGGACCCAAGGTGGGCATGATGAGAATTTCCTTCTTTCCCCCCTCATACGTTTCAGTAAATTATGGGCCCAGGATCAATCTCGGAAGTTTGGGGTCCTCCTGGTACCCCAATTCCAAATTATACAGAAGTGGGACCAAAATGTTTAAAATTAACCGGAGTGGGGAAAGTTGGAGTTCCCTCCCTGACCCAGATGGAAGCGTCCACAGAACTTGCACCTACCCTCAGGAGAAAGGGAGTGCATCTGATTTTGAGGGGTCTGAGAGGACAGGGGTACAGGAGAGGCCAGACAGACAGTGAAGCAGACAGACAAAGCCTTTCCGAAAAGAAGGGCAGCCCAGGGGCATGACTTAGCCACAGCGTCGCCAGGAGTGGGCGGCGAGGGAGGAAGACACACAAGACACCGAGGGTTCACCGGGAGGCACTTGTTTTCCCTGCGTTACGTTTCTGCTCTTCTTGCCGCCTGTGTGGCTCCTCGCCCTGTGTTTGACTCTGCTGGGCTGTTGGGGGCGGGGGGTACAGACAAAATTTAAAAGCCAGATTTTGTTACTTGTGGGGAGCTTTACATTGCAGAAGGGAGCAGAGGCGTGCCCATCCGCCAGAGGTCAGAGACCGGCACCTCCAGTTCTTCGTCCCTGGAGACCACACACTTCCTCGACGCGGGCGCACGACCCAGCCGCCCTCCACCATGGCCCCGTGGCCGTCAGAGGAGCAGAGTCACCGGGCAGCTCAGGCAGGAAGAGGCGCCCTCCTCATCATCCTCAGGGGAGAAAAACACGGATCCTCTATAAGTTAACAAACTTCAAAAAAACTACTTAAAAAGGGGGTAATAAAAAGAAATTGTGAAAGGCGGTTTCAATGTTTCATTGTATTTGCTTAATAAAATATTAAGAGGCCCATGGAAGGGTCACAGAGTGTGTTAGTTCACAGTCTACATGTTTAAAAATGTGACCTAAACTGGGTCTTCTCTTGAGAATAGGGTCATGGAAGGTGAGGCTCTGCCCGCACGTTCCTCCTGCCCCGCCCCCCGTTCGTTCCCTGGGGCACTTCACAGTCGGGGGACAACTGCTTCAGGTGTCTGCCATGTCCTGTTCTGTGTCCCTTCTCCCTCTCTGTTGGTACAAGGCTCAGAGAGGGAAGCCTCGTGGTGGAGGCCAGAGTGCAAGGGGCTGGTGGTCCAGGGGCCCTTTTCCCAGGCCTGACTCTGAAATCCATGTGCTGCAGTTTGGGAACCGCCCTGCCTGGTTTCAGGAGCTGTAACCCCCCCCCCCCCATGACTAGGGCTGAGTGAGAGGCCTTGGGGCCATAAGCCGCTGAGGAGACAAAGCTTATCTCCCTGGCAGGGGGGCCACCTCTGCTCACTTACTTCATCCATAACTGGACCCCAATGCCTGGTCGGTTAGCCAATGACGGGCAAGATTCCCCAAGGCGGGAACAGCCTAAGACAGACATGATCACAGGGAGGCCCCAGGGAAGGACTTGGGGGGGCTACAGCAAAAGAGGGTGATGGACCCTAGCCCCTCGGCTTTGACATAGCCTGAGTCCTCATTCTGTCTTCAAGAAGTCTCCTAATCTCTTGGCTGCCTTACTTTCCTTGCCTAACTTAAGCCTGAAACAATGACAGAGGGTGGTGCAGCCCTGTGCTGGAAAGGGTGGGTTCACTAAGGCAATCAGGCCTAAAGAAAGAATACATAAAATCCTGTGAACCTGCTTTGTTTAGAATGCTCTCAATTAAATGATAAGGGTCCAAGCAGGAAGTGAGTTTGTTCCTCACAGTTGTGTAGCTCTTGAGCTCTCTGACCCTGACTCAGAATAGGCCTTCAGAGTTCTTTGTATGCTATCTATTATTTGATCCTTACTGCCTGACAATGATTAATGAGCTTTACCTGTATTCCCGTGCAAAACAAACCCAATAAAAGCCCATAGAGGAAAAAGCTCTTGACCCCTCTACTTGAGAGATCGGCCACCTTTCCTCCCCAAGCAGTTGAAGTCTTGTAGACTGATTCTCATCCATTGTGGGCCGGGGGTGGGGGGCCCTGTGGGCGGAGCCCCCCCACACTGTAGGAAGGAGGGCAAGTCCCCCTTCTCCTCTCTGGGCCCAGGGTCCCTATCTGTCAGGTGAGTGCTATTCAGCCCCAGGGCCCTATCAGAAAAGCGAAGGGACAGGAAAACTGACAATACCAGAATCTGGGGAAAGGGGAAGGAAAGGAGCAGTGGAAGCAAAAGCCCTCGGCCTGATCTCCCGGTATCAGCGCTGGGGAAGGTGGACTCACTCCGGCCCGCCCAGAATGACCCATTGTTCCCAGCCACCGCTCCCATATTCTCCCCTGACCTCCTTGGAGAGAGAACTCCTAGTAAGTCATAGGTCGACTGCCTTAGTCATCAGTGCAATAGGGCTACCGTCTAGGGCACAGAGTCACATGGATGACTGATTCACACCTAGTGAGCTAATCTTCCTGTTGGAAAGCTCTGAGAGCCCTGACACACCTATGTGGACAGCAATTTTCTTGTGCCTTGCCCTATCAAAGCCCAGGCTTACAGCCTTCTAGGTCCCCTGCACTGTGAACCTTACACATTCCAACTTCCGTGGCCCTCTCTCTCACTGACCTTCACCCTCTGTTCCCCTCCTCTCCACCCTGTTCAAGGGCAGCAGGAGACCTGCTTTGACCCTTCTGTAATTCGCCAGTATCAAATGGCTTCATGTTGCTCTCTCCTGGAGTGCTTTGCCCAGTAGTATTCTTACTGGCTGTCAATAAATGTTACCGTGATGATTGTGATAAAAATACCATTCATTTAGTCCACTATTATATGCAGCTGTGGGCCAGTTCTTGTATTATCCTCCTGTTTTATTTAATTGGCATCACCAAGATTGTAGGTATTTACTTCAGAATATAATCTTCTTTGCAGGGGAGAGAAAACCATTGATTTTTGTCGTTTCACTTATTTATGCATTCACTGGTTGATTCTTGAGTGTATGTGCCCTGACCTGGGATCGAACCCACAACCTTGGTGCATTAGGGCCATGCTCTAACCAATTGACCTACCTGGCTAGGGCTTTTAGTTTCTATTGCAATTCTCTTTTCAAAGATTACTAGAGAAAGAGTTCACATTCTGGCTTGAAAACTGTACTCGTGAAAAGAAATCTGCAGGGACAGCCTGATTAGCCCCAGAAATCATCAGTCTTTATCCTGAACTGGGATAAAAATCTTCCCAGTATGCGGGGGTGAATCCATCTGGCCAAACCCCCCACTCACAGGCCTCCCCAGCACATTAGCACACAGGGGGTCTCTGGGAGAGTAAGAGACCCCCTGAAAATTATTCATTTGGTTTCCCCAAAAGGAACCCTCTCGGGATGAACCTGATCTAACTTTCCTTGCCTGACATCAAATATGAGACAGTGTAAGTATCCTTTGACCTACCCAGTGGAATTAAAGCCTGTGACTAGAGCTCTTTCCTCTCCTTGTTGATTCCACACTTTCTGTAAGGCTTACGGTTTCTTTTACGGGGAAGATGGAAGGGTGTCCGGGTACATAGAAAACAATTCCATTTCCCTCCTGCCCAAAGCTGGCGAACCGCCATCATCAAGTCCTGAGCGGAGAGGGTTGGGGAGGCTCCCTGCGGGCCAGACGTCCCGGTGCAGGCTGGGTAACCAGCCGCAGGAGGGTTCTGAGCGGAAGGATGGCTTCAAACCCGGAGCCCCGCGGGCTGCTCTGACCTCGCAACCCCGAGAGTCCCTTGCTCGTGCAGGGATGGCAAGACTAAATACAACTCTTAGAGCTTCTACTCGGCACTTGGTCAGATCCCGTGTTAAGGTTGTCCTGGGAGAAACACTGTCTTCCTAGCTCAGGCGCAGGCTCCCCGGAGGCAGCCTGCACTGCTTTCTCCTCCGGCTCCGGACTCTATAGTACGTGGCTCGACATTGAAGAGATGGTCAGTTACCACCAGATTCTCTCACCCTTTCCATGGCTGCTGTAACGTCACCACTTAGAAGGAAGGTCTCAGGGATTTGGAGATAGGGTTTTGAGACACAGTCAACACCAGAGCTGGAAACACTGATGGAGGCTGGTACACAGCTGGGGGAGGTGATAAGGGGGGGGGTTAAGGAAGACTTGACAAGCAAAATTCTTTGGACCTGGAACCTCCGAGGATTAATACTGTTTTTGCATGAATACCTAAAACACCCGGACGAGTCAAACACCCCACTCGACGAGAGAATACGCGGTCTCCTCCGTTGCACCTGCAGCGCTCTCTGGGACAGACCTCGCGGCAGGCCGTGAACAAGCCTCGGTAAAATCCAAAAGAACTGAAATCATACGAAGCGTGTTATCCAACCAAAAGAGAATGAAACTGAATCATAACAGAAGGAAATTAAAGGAGTTCACAATTATGTGGAAGTGACTCAACCCACTTGTAATAACCAGTGGGTCACAGAAGGAATCACGAGGGAAACTGTACAAACACTTGGAAATGAAAGAAAACAAAAGTAAAACACACCAAACTTACAGGAGGCCGTGAAACAACGCTTATAAAAAAAATGGCCAGCTGTAAATGCCCATGTTAAAAAAGAAAAAAGATGTCAAATCAGCATATTAACCTTCTAACTTAAGATACTAGGAAAAAGGAGAGCAAACTACACCCAAAACAAGCAAAAGAAAAGACAAAAGAAATAGCAGAAGAGAAATAAATGAAAAGGAGAATAGAAATACAAAAAAGAAAAAAAAAAAAGTTGTTCTTTGAAAAGATCCGCAAAACTGCCTGCTGATTCGCTGGGTGAACTGGGGCCAGCAGTCTTTCCCGCCCAGACTTCCCTGAATGGGGTGGGCGGCGGGTTCCTGTCCCCACTCGAAAGCATCGGCTTCCGGACAGTCCCTCAGGGCCACCTAGCTGAGTGAAGTGCCTGTTTGTATAACCCATTTTCCTCCCAGAGCTATAAAAGCGGCTTTCCCATCCATTATTTTGTCCTTACTGGGACTGGGGCTCATTTGGACGGCGGCCCGCGTTTACGAGCCCTCAATTCATTAAGCCATCCAGATCAACAGATGGTGCCCTCCACTCAGGGCGAGGGCAAAATGACTTGGAGAGCCTGGAGATAAGTCAATAAAAACCTATTTGCAGGGCCATTGAGTATGGCACTGCCTCCCAGGAGAGGCGCCGCATTTTCAGAGAATTAACAGACCGTAAAAATAGCCCTAAAGCCTTGGTGGAGCCAGGGAGTGCCAGAAAGCAGAAAGGCCATCAGTATCCAAGGCAGTGGGGGGGGGGGGGGGGCTTCTTTCAGAAGGTGATCAAGGAATTAAGAAGGCACAAGAGCCACAGGTAGCTGGCGTCACCGAGCTCAGGTGCTCGCCCCTGCAAAGAGACAGCCCGAGGCCTTCACAGTCTTCACCGGACGTCTTCCGTGTGCGTGACAGCACCAGGCGGTGTGGTCCAAACGCAGCAGGCTTTGCTGCCAGGTGCTTGTCATCCGTTATTCGTGCATAACCAGGCACCCCACACCCCACCGACTGTCAGGAGCCAGCCAGGGAGTCCAGGTAGAAGATCATGTTTAGCCTTTCTGATAAAAAGAGCTGTTCGCCTGCGGTAAACAGAGAGCTTTCGCTTCCGGTAATCAATTCTGTTTCTAGGTAATCTAGTCCCAAACCTGTACAAATACAGAGTATAAAAATAAGTCAATCATTTCCATGATACGGATTATGTAAGCCTGAACGTTTCTAATTCAAAGTCAGGATATCAACCCACATAAAACTGAATATTAAAAAGACCAAATTCTGCCTACTCATTCTCTACTGGAAGACATTTGATAACAAAATATACGGGATATAAAAGTATACAAATTTTTGCCCTGTCTGGCGTAGCTCAGTGCATTGAGTGCAGGCTGCGAACCAAAGTGTCGCAGGTTCAATTCCCAGTCAGGGTACATGCCTGGGTTGCAGGCCATGAACCCCAGCAACTGCACATTGATGTTTCTCTCTCTCTCTTTCTCCCTCCCTTCCCTCTCTAAAAATAAATAAATAAATCTTTAAAAAAGTATACAAATTTTTAAGAAGACACAGTCATCTTATTAACCTCAAACTAAATGCCTTCCCAACAAGGTAAAGAGTCAGGAAGGCTTCAGCTAAGTTTGGGGAGTTCGGTGCCCCCCCCCCATGGGCTCATGTCCCCAGCTCCCATCCCATAATAACTGAGGAAGAAAAAAAAGGAAGGTTAGGAGGTTGCAATGAATCCAAGATCCATTTTTCAGCAACAACTCCACAGCTTTTTGTTTGAAAACACTGTCAGTGAAAACAGTCTTGTCCCGAGCCTAAAATGATACAAATGTGTTTCCTTATGTGACCTGTTTTAAGTGCTTTTCTGTGGAAACGATCCTCTCAACCTCACTGCACACAGGGTTCAGGTAAGCCTGGGCCAGAATGGCCGGAGCACAGCACTACGGAGTGAGGGTCTCGTCTCTGCCATAGCCCCGCCCCTAGATCTTCATAGGGCTGGCCCACCGTTCAGTTCCCTGCTCAGACGGCACTGATTGGATGTGGACCAAAGGAGGAAGAGCATAGCGGATCTGTTTGGTTACAGGGATGGATAGCAGTTCCACCAGCCAAGGCAAGTAGGAGAGATTGCAAGATTATGCGGAGCAGGGAGTCCAGAGCAGGAGGTGTGGGGGGGGGGGGGGGGGCGGGGGGTGGGGGGAAGGAGAGGAGAAGGGGGATTAATGCAGTTCCCTTATGACACATTATGGACTCCAAAATACTGAGGTGGAGACGTCCAACACAACTGAATATACAGGGTGGGGCAAAGTAGGAAAATGCAATAATTAATAAATAATAATACAAGAGTAAACTCTGTGCTTCATGAACTCAGAACTATAAACCCACTTTTTGCCCCACCCCGGATGGTTTCGGAGCTGAGGCAAGGAATATGGCAGAGTGCGAAGAGAGTATCAGTAGACACGTGAGGCTGAAAAAAACTGTATGAGTGCATGAGATCATCCCAAGAGAAGGGAAGACAGTAAGAAGGAGAGACCCTGGGAAACACCAATACTTAAGGGACAGAGGAAGTGAATTCGGTGACAGTGAGGAAGAAAGATTGACCAGACTGGAGGACAACCAAAGGAAAGGTGTCAAGGGAAGATTTATGGTGTCAAATCAGACAGAGGAGTTACTAAGACGTGGGCGGAGAATCTGAGTTACGTCCACTGAACTGTGTCCTTCACTATAGTAGCTTACATAGCGTGATAAGAACAGAAACCAGTGCACTGAGTGAACAGGGGGAAGATGCAAAGATTACATGTACATTTTTTCTCTCTTAAACATAGTTGTTAAGACATTTATATAACTTACAGAGTGACCCCCCAACAGGTCTAGTACCCACCTGACATCATACACAATGAGTACAATATTACTGACTATATTCTCTATGCTGTGCCTTATATCCCCATGGCCGCTTTGATCTTGCTGGTTTAGAGAAGGTTATTTAGATTACACAGTGCAACCCTACAAGGTTCTTATTAATTGCCCCATTTTGCTGATTAAAAAGCTGAGGTTCCTGGAGGCCAAATGACTGGTTCAAGATCAGAATGCTAATAAGCATTCAGACCCACGTTTTTGACCTCATGCATGGCAGCAACCCCGAGGCGCCAGGCCAGTGCCCTTTGCACTCCACTTTGTTTTTTCCTCCTTGGCACTGGTTAAAGAGAATGCCGCTGCTCCGAACAAAAATAACAAATAGTTCTGAAGGCATCAGTGGAAGAGTCACGTCGAGACTAAAACGCGGTAAAGTATATTTTTGTTCGCTAAAGAATATGTCACTGCATAAACACACAAATCCTCCTGCCACACTGGTTACCAATGGAAGGAACCTCTTACGTGGCTGACTGAAATGAATGACGCAAAGTGGCAGACGGTGTAAACCAAGAAAGGGAAGGTGCCTGACAGCCCCTTGCTTCTTATCTGCTCAGGTCCTGGATGTAAGCTATAGTCATGGTTTTTACGGAAATCCTCTGTCACCAAAGCACTTTTTAAAATGCAAAGCACACACACGTGTACAGCCATCTGTTGTGTTTGCAGGTGAGCTAAGTAAGAACTGCAGGAAGTCACCAAAAAAACAGAAATCCAATCATGAATACATATATAGCACTTACCATGCACCCAGCAATGTTGGGGTTTTACATGTCACTTAGCCCCCTGAAGAGCCCTATTAGGTAGGTCCTATTATCGCGCCAAGGAAGGAACGGTGGGTAGAATGACTAAGTAATGCGCTGAGCATCACGCAGCTAGTAAGCAGCAAAGCAGACTCCAGAGTCTGTGTTCTTAAACACCGTCATACTGTCTCCAAAACTGAAAAGGTGGTTATGGCTTTTCGCCTCTAGAGAGTTCTGAAATTGCGTTTTAGAACTATTCTCCCTAAGTGGGGAGCGATGGACCAGGTGCCTTCAGAGTTAACATTCTAAAATATATAAATTGTGAAAAAAGAAAAACTGTCTTAAACCTGAGCAGAACATGGTGGTCAGATATAATTATCACCTGTTCCTTCTTGGCGGGGGGAGGGGGGATAGCATTTCCTATAAAACACTTGAATAAGTAGTCCAGAGAGGGGCCCAATTATTCTTTGCCCAGAGAGAATCTTTTGTTTGCTTAAAAGCTCCTACCTTTCACATAAATTTTTTTAAGATTATTTATTTATTTATAGACAGGGGGAAATGGAGGGAGAAAGAGAAGGAGAGAAACATCAATGTGTGGTTGCTTCTCATGCTCCCTGCACTGGGGAACCTGGCCTGCAACCCAGGCATGTACCCTGACTGGGAATCGAACCAGCGAACCTCTGCTTCGCAGTCTGGTGCTCAATCCACTGAGCCACACCAGCCAGGGCCACATAACTTTTTTTTTAAACACTTTAGAACATGCTGTGAATGTGCCTGGGAAGTTCACAAACAGCTTCACTACTATTCCATGATTCTGCAAAGTGTAAAAAGCACAGAGTTGTAACATAACGAGTAGCCCTTCCGGGCAGTCTTCCCACTTGGAACTTAAGGATGGTCCCGACCCTAGTTTCTCCCGGGGGGGACTGGACGGTAAGGACTACTGCTTCCCCAAAACAGCGGTTCTTCTCAGGGTGGGGGCGGGGGCGACACTACTGTATGTGGCAGCCTTCGACCCCTAAGGCCCAGGACATGGCCTCGATACAAAGCACATAACGGGCTACATTCTGAACAGGTTTTAATTCTCTGGCTGAGGGATGCTGGTATCTCTTTTCTAATCCGTCCTACTTCACTACCAAGGACCTCGAATGCATTCTGCCCTTGTCGACAACCTACTCCAAAACCTTCAAGGGCCACCTGATAGAATGCTGTCCAAGTTCTTTAATCAGTATTTAAAAGTCCTCCCCAGCGTAGCTTACATTCACTTTCCGTTACTCTCTTACTCTGCTTTAGTCACAAATGTTTGCCCCGCCCCTACTTGTTGCCCTCCCCGCCAGAACTACAATGGGATTAGTTCGTGCACAGGGATCCATAAGCAAATTAGCTAACATTATTTTGATTTGTATAAATCCCCTTCAGGAATGAATATGCTGTGGTCACTGCTGCTACTAGCCTTACAGTAACTGCATTTAACATGATTAGACTCCTACCAAACTCAGAAATAGTCTTCGAGATACTGATATGAACCAGACAAAATATGCGCCTTCAAAGAGCTCAATGCATACTACATAATCAAGTATGGCATTTTTCATACTTTCACCGAACAAAGCATGAATGTTTCCTACTTGTGTCTTAACTCCATTATGAGACATCAAAATCCTGGTCCACGGCACTTAGTTCCCAACTGTATGACAGCGCACGTGGCAATCTGCCTGTTTTTGCGGTTATCATGAGAGATCGATATCGTCCCCAAAGTACAGTCACTGATACTTTGCATCAATTCACTCCATAGTCATTGAGTATCTACTCTACGCACAAATGAGGGCCTCTGTCCCCGGAAGGTCACTGTCACAAGGGGCCTCTGACATTTCTTTCCTCAGCGATACCTCCTCCGCTCTGGGGGAGGTGACAGCTCCAGCTACCCGGTGCTGGCGATTCATGGCTTCCCCCTACTAAAGTGTCAGCTCCATGAAGGGCTCCACCAGCGGCCCGACAGCGCGCGTTCGTGACGGATATTCGCCAGGAGAGAGGAAAAGATCGACCGCTCCCACCGCCTTCCGCGCCCGAGGCCAAGACAGTGCAGCAACTTCACCCGCAGCCTCCTAAGGACTGGCGGCGGTGGAAATGCTGCATCTCCAGGCCCGTCCTGCCCGCGCTCGACAGACGGCGTTCGCACTGCTCGCCACCCTGCCAGAGGGAGAAAGGTCGAGAGAAACCTGAGGTCCCGCGGGGCCAGGAGCCAGAGCCTCTCGGGCGCCCTCCCACAAACCCCACACTTTCAGAAGCGCTCCCCTCCGACACTATCGCCACGCGAGAGTCCGGAACTCCGAGTCCCGGCACGTCGCCCCATCCAATCCACGACCCGCTCCGGCCAGCTCCACCCACCGCGCACACGTAGGCACCCACCCACCAAGGAGATCAGCCTTCTGATTGGCTGGAGCAGGCTGGGGGTGGGATGGGGAGAGGCACATCCGACGGCGCGCGCGCGGGGTCGGAAGCGGTTTGGTATTTGAGAGGTCCTGTTCTTGGTAAGTGAACTGTGAAGGGGCATTTGGGGACGCGGGACGTCCGAATGTGGGGCGGGAGTAAGTGGGGTCACGCTTGGCTTGGCCGGGAGCACCTTGGGAAGGCTGGGGGCCGCGAGGCTGGGAATGGAGCGAGGCCTGGAGTGAAGGGGGCGAGGTATAGGGACGGGGCTCAGGCCAGACTTCGTGATTCCCGAAGGTTGGGGGTACAGAGACAGGGCCTGACTCCCTGTTGGGTGAGGGGATATGGAGCCAGCGCGGAGATGAGGCGAACGCTTGTGCAGTGAATCGTGGCTGGAAAAACAGACTCACGGGTGGGACAGGAATGAGTGACCCGAAGTGGGAGCCCCGGAGCCCCGAGCCTTGGGAGCAGAATCGAGCGAGTGGGAGGGCGAGCGCTCCGTCCTTGAAGTCCGGGCAAGGTCACAGGAAGGAGAGGGGAAGAAGGTGGAAGGGTTGGGAGGAGGGCTGAAATCCACAGGACCTTCCAGCCCTCGCTTCCTCTTCTCTCCGTTTCCGCCCACCCTCGGCGACCCTCCTGCCGTAGGAAATTGAGAAGGCTCCGGACCCAGTCTAAAGCATCTGTGATGGAATTTAAGTCTTTTCCGGCTAGCGATTATAAAACACTGCCTGGGCTTTGGAGTGGCAGCAGCCGAAATGATTCAGCAGTGTTCCTGGCCCCCTCTTTTTATTCCGGGTGTGGGAAGCAGCTCTTCAGGGGAATCCCTACCAGAGGCACTTTCCAGCAGGACCGGTCTGGGTGAAAAGGTGTGACGGATTGAAGTACCAGGCCCCAGCGGGACAAACATGTTTGAGTCGTATGTACCAGGGCCTCTCCCACCTTCAGTACACACCAGAATCGCTCGGGAAGGGGGGGGGGGGGTGCTTCTGCTAATGCACGCTCCAGGGTCCCTGCCGCACACTGGCTGAGTCTGAATCTTAGGGGTGGAGCCTTGGCAGCCATTTTTAAACCAGCAGTGACGGATGCAAAAATGAAAATTTGAGATCGCTGTGGTTGGATCATAGTTCCTGAGAGCCAAGTGACACAATGAAGATCCTTCGGTCCCTTGCATCACCTGATGCTGGGCAGCTCCTCTCCCCTTAAGCCTCTGCCAGGCCCCTGTGCATTTGGAAAGGTCGTCAGTCGTCGTACCTTACTCAGTGGGCAGAATAGTTTGTGGTTTTTATTCTGGCTTTGAATGTCTGGTTACTGGTGCCTCTTTATGCACCTGTTCAACTTTCTAACAGGAATCCGGGTTCATTGCTGTGTGTGGGTGAGAAGAGGATCAAAGGGAAATCTGGAAGTGGTGCTAGTGGGAAAAAAATCTTTTCAAATCACGCTTGAAATTGTTAGGTTAAGTCCCTGGGGAAGGAGGTTCCATTGACTCTTAGGCATGGCTTAACCTATCTTTTACAATTCAAAGATGGAGATGTGGCTTCTGTAAAGGAATGGATTTTCATATTTTTCAGATAAAAAATGTATGGGCATCATAATAAGATCAATGGCTTGGCGATAGGTTGTCAGTCAAAAGCACCCTGCGCTGTGTGTCAGGGGAGCTCAGTTCTAGTCCGGCCACGCCAGAAATGTATTCCCCCTGCTGTGAGCAGTTGGCATCACCCTTTCTAATCCTTTCCCTTCTGTAAAATAAAGCTATTAGCAAGAATTAACCATGAGTTGTTGTTCTCAAATTATATGACTTGTAGTTACTGATCCTGGTAGTTTAAAAGTTAACCATTTTCCATTTAGGATGCTGTAAATCATGATACTTGGGAAGTTTCTAGGTTGTGATTAGAAAGAATGATCAAAATCTCATATTCAGGCCGTGTTATAAATATAACAGGGTTAGAATTTATAACGTGTAAAATGTCATATGATTTCAATGTTGCGTTTTTAACACTCTTTATTGATATTACACTGAAATGTTCACACGAAGTGTTCTGGATCAGAGACAGATTATCATCAGTCCCTTAAAGGAAATGATGACCACATGGTCCCCCCCACATCCTGATTCTTACCCCAGGGACTGCTTTCTGAAAGCTGGATCAAATGTCCTACCCATACAGATTTCACAGATTTCGAGGAATGAAATCAGTGGAGTTTCTTCTACTCTCTCCATACGCAGGACAGAGACAGCCAGTGCCTGCCTTCCTGGTGCGGGGGCGGGGAGATTTTGCTCAGTTGCCGGTTGGACAATTACAGTGATCCAGATGTGAGAGTGTAGGGGGGAACTACCTCCTTTCTGGCTTTTAAAGACAACTCCCAAGTGGCTTCTCAGTTGAGGAATAATTATGGCAAAGGAAGAAAATGCTTTCATATCTGCAAAGGAAGGTGCTAGATTTTAAAAGTGGATCATGGTGTGTAACAGTTTTGTCTCGTGGTTGCAAGAATCTAAGACCTACTCTGGTTCTCATTTTTTCTTTCATAGATAGAATGAATATAAGAAATAAAAAACAACGGAGCACTTAGGTATATACAGTTTGGCATTTTTCTTACTGGTTAAACTCTACAAGTGTATATAATTGTTATTTTTCACTAAATATTCCTGAATAAGTTACCTTAGAATAATTTTTAACTGTTGAAAACTACTGCTTTTAAATGCATTCAACACTTTGTGGTGTACTTACTGTATGCAGAGCATTGTGCCGGCAGGGGAGATGGATGGAGCGGGGCGGGTGCAGCCTCCTGACCTCAAGGGTTCTTCTAGCGAGAGCAACAGGCAGTTACAAGCCTTTTGGTAGAGAAAACAGCATCCCAGGGACCGCATAACCAAGACATTTTTCACAAGCGTAGAGAATCAAAGAAGACTTTCTAGAGGTCAGTTAGCATAACCTGAGAAGCGGGAGGAGGTGGCCCGGAAAGAGAGTGTATGCAAGAGATGGGACGGAAAAGCGTGAGAGGAATCAGCTTGTGCAGAGATTTGGAGACTCGGAGGAGGCGTAGAGATCATCTGTGAGACGTTTAATGCGATCAAAACGGGTTGTGCAAGGGAGCTGGAAGGAGAGTCTATGATAAAAGTCATGCCCATTGAGAAGTTGATGGTTAGTTATGAAGGCAACTAAGGAGCATATACTAGCCTAAAATGTGGTGTTTCATTTCTGTCTAGTCCATTTATGTAGTTTCTTGAAGGCCATGCTCAAACATTTCTCTGTGAAACTTCCCAAACATACTTGAACTCAAAGATATCACACTCTTAATTTAGTTCTCACTGTCTCTGTTATGCTGTTGGCAACTAACTAATCACACTCATGCCCCTTTTTAAAAAAAAAAAACAACTAATTTTGAACCACTGATTATGTCTGTGTTTTTGCGTTACCTCTTCAGATAGCGCAGTGAGTGTCCTGAACTTTGAGCTCTTTGAACCTTGTATATACAGGGCTGGGCGAAAGGTGGTTACAGTTGTGAGTACGTGAGTACAGAGCGGATTCTTGTGTTATTGTTTATTGATTATAGTATTATTTTCCTCACGAACAACTGTAAACCTCCTTTCGCCCTGCCCTGTAATAAAAGCTTAGTAAGTAGGGGTTTGTTCAGTTAGCAGGTAATGGAGCACAAAAAGAGAGTGTAGTTCTAATCTGAGTTTCTTTGTGTAGAGCTCTGTGGGGCTGTTGAACTCCTCTGGGTTTTAAGCCTGTCTTCTGGGTCGGAGGACAGAATCATCAGCTCTTGCCAGTGGAGATGGGGGCTTGAGGGATGACTTGTCAAACTTAAGTAGCAAACCTCTCCTCTAGAGTTGGGTTTTCTTTGAGGGCCTTAGCCCACCGCTAACAGGGTTTGAATTGCCAAGTGTTAATGAGAGCTATTGTTACAGAAGGGAGTACGATGCACGTGAAAAGCCCAGAGGCGAAGGTGGGATTTTACACGGGTGGTGGGGTGGGCGGCCGACTCTGGCTTCACTGCAGTTGATGCCAACCAGAGGCTCGGGCGCGGACTGACGTGCTGTGTTTGACTCCCGTACTTTATCTGTGGGCGGAGTTCATAGGCAGTTCCGATCTGCTCCGTGAAGAAGGAACTGTCTGGTTACTGTGGCGGAGGTGAAACCGGGTTTGTCGTCACCTCGTTGTGATGAAACGCCCGACAGCTTCCCCTGTAAAGGAACGTGGCGGAAGTGGGCGAGGGGCGCCCTTGGTCCTGGCGAGAATGCAGATGAATCTTTTTTTTTTTTAATGCCCCCTTATCCATATAATGACCAGGCTAGTGTCTTGCCTTTTTTGATACCATTTAAAAGAATAATACTCTAATAGAAAGTACAGAATTTTAAGAGGGAAACCCAGGAAATATAAAGTATGTAAAGGAAGACAGAACTAAAGCTTAGGAGATGTTCTTTTATTTAAGAGGACCCTGAGAGTAGTTTGATTTTTCTGCTGCAGCGACATTGAAAGTGATGACCCTCAGTCATAAAAAACTGAAAGGCTGTGTATCAGTGCAGTTGAACGTGAGTTAGGTTTAAAGTGACACATTTGCAGCCCCTACAGGAGCGTCACTCTGCAGAGGTGAGAACTGGATCCAGGCAGCGTGTGGGGGTGAGTCAGTCAGTTGTAAGTTTAAAGCAATAAAGACTGCACTCCTCAACCACACTTAAGAGTGTAGGAAGCCACTTAGTAGGATTTTCAACATGACGTGGAAGCGGTAAGAAGGAGCATGATCAAGTATGAAGAAAAAATAAAAGATGAAGATAGGAAATTAGAGCCCTGGCTGGCGTAGCTCAGTGGATTGAGCGTGGGCTGCGAACCAAAGTGTCACAGGTTCGATTCCCAGTCAGGGCACATGCCTGGGTTGCAGGCCACGGCCCCCAGCAACCGCACATTGATGTTTCTCTCTCTCTCTCTCTTTCTCCCTCCCTTCCCTCTCTAAAAATAAATACATAAAATCTTTTAAAAAAAGATAGGAAATTAATAGCTACTATTTTAATTGACAAAAATTTAAAATTCACTGTTACTAGCAAAGTCGAGCTAAAAAGGAACCGGTGGTGCGGAGGAGCATGAGGACAATGGGCGTAAGTGCGTGTGGCCCTCCCTACGAGTGGCTGTGGGGCGAAAATACAGTTGATCCCTAAAGATAGTTTTTACAGTTCGTGAGTAGCATATCCCAGGTATTTATGGAAACTAGGATTATTTTAAATACATCCAGCCATTTAATGTCCTAGTTGTTTTTAATTGCAGAACCTCATGGAAATTCTCTTTCAGGAAGATTCTCCAATCAGTATGTCATCCAACACAGATGTTTCTCTTTCTTCATACGATGAAGGTCAGGGATCTAAATTTATCCGAAAAGCTAAGGAGGCACCATTTGTCCCTGTTGGTAAGTTTGACCTAGAATTCTAATAATCAGTTTGTATACTGTAACGATCAAAGTGTGATCGGCTCATTCATTGAGCTCATCCATAAGCATTATTTTCAGGTTTTTTATATGTGATTCAGATGTGCTGAGATGGACATGATATAGCTCTCATTATAAAAATTCTCTGTGTAGTTGACTTCTTGTTTTATTAACTCTTATCTCAGTGAAGTGTTGGGGGATCCCAAGACCACCCTTACTAATCTCAGCGATTTGCTAGAAGGACTCAACAGACTTTTTTAAAAGCTGTTCCACCCACAGTTACGGTGTATTACAGCCTCTGTTGTATTAATTGATTCCCGTCAGAGGGGAAGCAGCACCGGAAGGAGGAGTTCCCTGGCTCCTGGAGCAGTTTATCTGCCGGCCTCACAGACCCACATTTTGAAAATTACAGCTTCCTGAATCTGCTAGTTTTTGCTACCATCTTCGGATTTTTGGTCCTGGGGGAGATTTGGGTCCCCGGGGAGATTAAAAACACGGTGTGTGCGTTAGCTAATTAATGGTTTCTTAAAGCATGTTTATAAAAACAGTAGCAAGTACATTGATTGACGGTAAGATCATCTTGGTCCCCTCCCCGGTGGGCCGCCCCTCCCCACCCCCCAACACGGGCCACCATGGATGAGAATAAGTCTGCCAAGACATGATCTGCCTGGGGAGGAAAGGTGGCCGATCTCTCAAAGGAGAAGGGCCAGGAACCTTTTCCTCCATGGGCTTTTATTGGATTCGTTTTGCACAGGAATACAGGTAAAGCTCATTAATCATTGTCAGGCAGTAAGGATCAAGCAATAGATAGCATACAAAGAACTCTGAGGGCCTATTCTGAGTCAGGGTCAGATAGCTAAAGAGCTACAAAACTTTGAAGAACAAATTCACTTCTTGCTTAGACCCTTATCATATAATTGAGAGCATTCTAAACAAAGCAGATTTCACAGGATTTTACACATCCTTTCTTAGGCCTGATTGCCCGGGGAACCCCCCTTTCCAGCACAGGGCTGCACCACCCTCTGTCATTGTTTCAGGCTTAAGTCAGGCAGGGGAAGTAAGGCAGCCAAGAGATTCGGAGACTTCTTGAAGACAGAATGAGGACTCAGGCTATGTCAAAGCCACAGGGCCAGGGTCCATCACCCCCTTTTTCTTTGGCTCCCCAAGTCCTTCCCCGGGGCCTCCCTGTGATCATGTCTGTCTTAGGCCATTCACCTTTGGGGAATCTTGCCTGTCATTGGCTAACCAACCAGGCATTGGGGGCCAGTCATGGATGAAGTAAAAGAAACAGAGGTGGCCCCCCTGCCCCAGAGATAAGCTTTGTCTCTTTAGTGGCTTATGGCCCCAAGCTCACTCACTCACTCAGCCTTAGCCATGGGGGGAGGGGGGGCTGGTTACAGCTCCTGAAACCAGGCAGGGCAGTTCCCAACACTGCCGCACTGTGTCTGACATAACTGTGGCTCTTTCTCAGGCATGGCGGGGTTTGCAGCGATTGTCGCCTACGGATTGTATAGACTGAAGAGCAGGGGGGACACGAAAATGTCCGTCCACCTGATCCACATGCGCGTGGCAGCCCAAGGCTTCGTCGTGGGCGCCATGACTCTCGGTGGGTTCCTGTGGGAAGTTTCAAACTCGTTTGTGCTGCCTGCTGGCGGGCTTCTTTGTTACTGGAACAGTGTAGATGCTTGAAGCTAATTTTTTTTTCTTTTCCTTTTTTTGTTTTGTTAAAGCTAATTTTGAGGCAATACCCAAATATCATGTTTATTTTTATGGAGACGTGAATTGGTAAACAGTAGTTCAAGTAGTGACATCATTTTACTATCTGTGATACAGGGTGGGACAAAAGTAGGGTTTACAGTTGTGAGTTCGCAAAACACAGTTTATTCTTGTATTATCATTTATTATTGAATTATTTTGTATAAGAACAACTGTAACCTTTCTTTTGTCCCACCGGGTATATCTTCCTAAGGTTTGAAAGAAAGAAAGAAAAGATAATCCTGTCCTTCACTGAGTTTATAATTTCACTGGAGGGGCTAGACATGCCAGTGAGGAAGGTCCGTTACGTGGGAGAGACACACATGATTGCTGTTTTATTGAGTTGGAGGTGGAAAAGATCTTTTAAATGTAGGTATTACATGCTTTTATTGGCTTTATGATTCGTTGACTCCATCTGGTATTAGGTAGGAAGAATGACAGCTTTTAAAGTTGCCAGGTAAAAAATATTGAATAGTCTGAGCTGGTCATACTGGCCTTAAACTACTTGGGAAACTAAAAATAGTTGTAGAAACAGAAATTGTTTATGGAAGCAAGAGTGTCAGCAGCCCCCGGTCTGGTTCCCCTTGTAAAGATTGCATGGCAGCAAAGGTGCTGCTTTTAGCTATTTTATGAACTGTTTTTAATTTTCTTAACATTGAAAAAAATATTTAAATGCCTAACCAGCATTCTTTTTCTTTAGGTATGGCCTATTCCCTGTACAAGGAATTCTGGGCGAAACCGAAACCCTAGAAGGAGAGCTGCGGTCACGGTCGTGGTGGTGGTGGTGGTGGTGGTTGCCGTGGTTAGAGATCTCACATTGAGGTTCTGTATTTATCTTGGAAATAAATGGTTTGACTGGGTCAGACAGCAGTAACATGGTAATTTGAATACTGGCTTCCTTTCTCGCAGGGCTGGTTTGCCGGGTGCCTAGATCACTAGTGACTAGTTCGCTAACTGGGTCGTTCAGAGGAGTCAGATCAGCACGTGAGAAGCGTGCCACTTTCAAACGCACCCGATAGTAGTCCAGTGTCCACCTTGTTCATCTCTTTTGGTGAAATTAGTTCTAACGCAGACATCCTGCCGACCGCGAGGTACTCCCGGTTGCTGCGAATGTCACCTGCTTTCGATGTTGTGTGGGAACCCTCCTTGCCCCGGTTTTCCTTTCTGCCTGCCTTGTGGGCCGGGGAAGTACTTCTGTCTGTTTGTAGGGCGGGCTGGCTCTTCGCCCGTTCAGAACGGCGCATAGCTCAGAACGTTACTAACCTCCCCACGACTGACCCTCTGTGTGTGCGTGTAAACCAAACCTAAAATGCTGATAACAGCTGCTAGAGGGTAGTATTTATTTTAGAGTTACACCTGTGAACATAAGATAATTCTGGATCTAACGTAGCTACTTTGTAATCGCAGGATTATATTTTTGCTGCTGTTACATGACAATAATTTTTAAATGCCACCTTGAAGTAGAAGTAGGTATTTTAAGTGCTAATGCAAAGATGATGAAAAACAATTTTTTAAATGCGTGCAGTATGTGTATCTTTCCCTGGAAGCATCCTAAATGTGAAACTAAACAACTTCGCTGTGGTGGAAGTGGTCAGACGTCACACGCAAACTGCTGTGCACTGCGGGAAGTTGGTTGCGCCCGGGGAGATCTCCTTTCTAACCCGACTTCACATTCCATGGTTATAACATGGTCAGTTGCTATTAAAGTAAATGAACACATCGGATGTCTTGTATTTATTTCCATTTGGAAAAAGAAATCCTTCCTCAGAGTGGCATAACAGTCAAGTTCCCAGAAAAGAGAAAGAACGTGTTGGCCCCTTGGGAGGAGCCTGGGTTGGAGAGCGTGTCCCGAACAGGAACAGCGGCTGACGTTCCCTGCGCATTTCCTGTGTGCGGCCCACTGCTGTACTGTGCACTTCCCAGGACAGCGTCGTCTGGGTTTCCTCACAGCCCTAAGCGTCAGGAGCTATGATCGCATGTCACAGAGGAGGAGACCGAGGTGTGAGCAGTTCAAGCCACTGATTCAAGGTCCCATCGCCAGAGAAGGTTGTGGGTTTGGGACAGGAGCCTGTGCACTCAAGGGGTGGATGCCGACAGGTGTTAGAGACCTGGAACGTTGGGCTTTGTGCAAGTCATGCTGGGGAGGCTGCATTCATTTTGTTTATATCATAAATGAAATTAGAAAGGGGCAACAGCACGGTTTTGGCTCTCCAGTGATTGTTTAACCTGGACCAGATCAGGTTTTCTCAGCCTCTTCCTATCTGTGAACTGAGAGGTTGCTCTAGGTCATGTCCATGACCCTGTTTATGTTATAGACTGTTCCGTGAGTCACCGAGAAAGTGATTTATAAGCCGTTCCTTAGGAACTTTGGCCGGCTTCCAATAGACACTAGAGGAGATGCTTGTAGGCAGCCCTAACAGTTACTGCAGAAAGGATAAGCCTTCTGTAGAAGAACTAATTCGGGAGCAAGCTTCAGAACACCGCCTTTTTCATGAGTATATTGATTTTGTGAAAATAAATACCAGTTTGCGAGAAGTTGATCTAGACAGAGGACAGAGAGAAAAGCAGGAGTGGGGTGTCAACGGCAGCACCCGTCACGGGGTCGACAACGTGAGTGGGCTGCTCGCCGGAAGGAGGGCGGGCGAGTAGCCTGGCGTCAGGTCAAGGAAGTTCATAAAAGTAGCTGAGGTGCAGGTGCTCCTGCTTTTTATTATTATTGAATGGGACCCGGGTTCCTAGCTCTGCCACCTGCTGGCCGAGCTGCCATAGTTTCCTCACCTGCGAGATGGCGACAGTATCCGTGGCCTGGCGTTGCTAGGAAGATGAAGTGCAAGGGTGAAGGTGAAGGGCACAGCACCTGATGCATTAGTCAATTCAGCAAATCCTCACCATGTGAACTGTTCAGCTTGGGAATGGAACAGCCCAGGGGGTACGTGGGCCCCGCCCTTTCAACTTAGTCTAGCCCGGAAGACTGGCGTTAAGTAGGTGGTTACCAAAAGCATGAATCGCAGGTACGGGATACAGCAGGGACAGCTGGCTGGGGCCCCTAATTCCCGGTTGGAGTCAAAAGGTATCCCTGAGGCCCTGGCCCGTGTGGCTCAGTGGGTTGAAGTATCGTCCTGTAACTGAAGGATTCTGGGTCTGGTCCCCAGTCCAGGTGGGTGCAGGAGGCAACCTATTGATGCTTCTCTCTCACATGGATGTTTCTCTTCCTCTCTAAGCAATCAGAAAGTGTCCTTGGGTGAGGATTAATAAAAAAAGGGTATTCCTGAGGCAACAATACCCTACTTTGAGATGGTGTGCTGATTTTTCACCGAGAGTTCGATTCCTTGGCTTACTGTCCCAGGCTACTGAAGTACTACTATGGAATTGCTTCCATGCCCCTCTCCCCTAGTCTTTTTGGGGGCTCGGCAATCTTTCTCATCTGAAGCATCTGGCTCAGTGCCTGGCTCATGTAGGCATTCAGTAAATCTTTGTTGAATTAATTAGAAAAAGTAGATGTTTTTTCACATCCGCCTCCTGCCGTCCCAGAAGAACTTATGTATGTGTAGTTAATGAACCGCAGCGACCCCTGGTAAGCAGAGGTAGAATCTAATTCCACACTTACATAAACCCCCGAGTACCCCCACCTCTGCGTCAGTCAGAACTTTGGAGCAGAGGGTTAGGTGTGGGCCACACCTCCAGCCTCAGCTGAAATGCTATGGGAGCTTGAGGTTGAGGACCAAGGCTCACGTAAACCCGCAGCCTGTGGCAACGCACCTGCCAGGCCGGCACAAAGCTGAATGAACATACGGTGTTCCGTAGTTCTCACGTGTCATACAGTGGAACTGCCGGTTATTTATACACTTGGTCCTGTTCAAAGCCCTTCAAACAGAACAGGGAACTTGGAGAAAGGAGACTGGATGAGCCCCAGCCTTGCCCGGACTGCTGCTTTCTCAGTGAGTGATGCAGCTGATGCAAGCTCGTGGGAGACCCAGCGGCAGCCTGCATCCCAGCTTTATTCTTACAGAAAGCCCGCTTTCCCCTGCGTCACTGAAATGAGGCAGAAGAACTGGCTTCTAGCAAGACGCAGGCTGGAAAGCCTTCTAAAGTCGGAAGTGGTGAATGGTTCTCGAGTGGGGCCAGCGTCCATGTGCGCCCCTCAGAGGAGTGTAAGAAGAGGAAGTAGGTCTTCTCAAGTATTTGAGCTTCTTACAATGCTGGTGTCAGGTCTGTCCCTGTCCCCGGCGTAACTGAAGTGTTGCAGAGTGACTGATGCTTTGCAGTGTGAGGTGGCAATGCCACCCCACCTTCCAGCGGGAGCCCTGTCGCTGAGGTCAGCTTGTCTACGTCCACACTTGGTGTCTTCCCCCCTGTCCCCTGCCTCGCTGGCCCATGCCTGCTGGTGACGTGCTGTCTCCCACCATCTCTCTGGGCATGGACGCGAAAGCATCTTCGCCTCCTCCTGTCTGGGCCACTAGTAAACCATCACCAAGTCCCCCCAGTCTCTCCTAAGCAAAGCCTCTTGACACACAGGTGTGTCATTTTCCTCTCCTCGTTGCCATCACTTCAAACCTGGGCCCTTCACCTCCTGTCCTGCCGCCGAGCGCCAGCGGTGCCACTGGGGCCACCACCCAGCACCTCTGCCTCTGCTCTGCCTCTTCCCTGAATGTCCCCTCCACTCCCGGTGAGCTCAGTGCACTCCTTCAGTTAAAAGTAGAACCCAAGTTCTGCTTTTGACAACGCTTTTTAACATTCTTCTAGGCCACAGTGAACTGTGCCTATTGGCCAGTTTCACCGTAGTTGAGTTTAAAACACAATCCGTGTTCCCCTGTGATAGTATTTGACTGATGCACACTGCTTTGCTATATAAAAAATGCTTTAATACTCTTTTCCCTTTATTCCCCACAAAAACTCTGAAGGACGCGTTATCCTGACTTTTTCAAAGAGGAAAGCTCTGAGCTATCCAAGGCCGTACGATGGAAAAGCAACAGAGCTGGAGCACAAATGCAGAACTCGAGACCCTTGGTCACGTGGAGGGACCACGTGCCGGAAGGGGAGGCAGGTACCCGGAGTCCTCCCTGTTCACAGAACGCTCACTCTCTTCCTTCATCTCGGGCCTCCGCCAAGTGCACACACACTCCCCATCCGGGTCCCAAGTCCGGTATTTTTTCCCAATATGCCGTAGCTACTGTATCCGCACAGCGTTCATATCTGAAACCCCTCCGCCAGTATATGTGTTGGCCTTTAGGAGGAGGAGGCTGGGGTTCCCGTCTACAAATGGTCTTCACTGTGGTGGAGGCGAGCTAAAAACTAGGGAGCACACAGGGATTGGGGGCCTAATCGACAGGAGGAAACCGATAGTCACTGAGACCAGTTGACTTTGATCCATGTGTCTTGAAACACAGTGATAGGAACTAAGGGTGACATTGAGAACATGTGTGGGGAGATGGGAACTGTAGTACCCATGCGTTGTGCTGAGGGCGTGGGGGCAGCCAGAACAGGGCTCATCCATCAGAGAGGTCCCGTGGAGCTAAGGACTCACAGACCTTGGAAGAACATTGAGTTTTCTCCTGAAGTCAGCCTATGATGAATGTGACCACCATATATACAAACACTTCCTAGACAAAGCAGCTCCACGGGTGAAATAAGACGTGACTGTAGCCAAAGCGGTATCAGGCTGGAGCACAAACTCTACGGGGGGATAACAGGAGAGGCTGGTGGCCAAGAGAAGCCCAAATCCGGGGTGAGTGGAAGAGCTAGACTGAGTGTATAACCATCACCTTCCACCCAGAAGGCACTCCAACCTGGAAAAAATGAACAATTTTAATCTATGTGAGAGCTCCCCACTGTGAAGAGAAGTATTGAATAAGGCTTAATTAACCCTAGGGGGGTGGGGATGGAGTATCTCAAGGAAGTTTGCCCCTGTTTGCTCCAAATCCATACCCACAGTATTTTTCTGATGACTCTTGGCTTCTTCGGTGTCTGATTCCTGGAAGGGCGAGACTCTGGATATATGGGTCACAATCCCCTAAAGTAGACTGGTGGCTTAGTGCCAATCGCTTAATACCACGACCGACACAGGTCTAGCCCCAAGAGACACTCCTGGCACGATGACCGAATTCTACTTGGAGCCTGCAAAGCTGAGGCCCACAAGCCCAGAGCCCTGAGAGGAGGAGAGCCACCTGGAGCCTTTTTTAAGGTGCCACAAAGCTTACTTCCATTCTGAGGCAAAACAGCTAAATCTATAATAGAGCATGACAGCTAAAGAGCATTCCAGTTTACAAAGCCCTTTCATAACCTACTTGAGAATAATGATAATAAGGGTACTGTTGCTGTTTTAAGAAGAAAGGTGAGGTTTATAACTTGACTAATGTCACAGAGTTAAAACACAGGTATTTGTACTTGGGATGGAGTTGACTGCAATTTTGCTTCTCATACTAAAAGCAGGATCACTAGCTGCTTATATTTACATTTTTTTTTGCAAGGAGAGAATATGAGTGTAATTTTGGTGAAGGGAAATCTATTTGGTGACCATATCTTTAAACGTGTGGATATAGGTCCCACTTTAAAGTTGGAGCTCCGTTGAAATGTGGAAAGGACCTAATTTGGGAATTATAAAAAAAGAGCAATTAGACCCACATGAATATGTTCAACTAATTTTAAAAAAATTTTATCCTGGCTGGCGTAGCTCAGTGGATTGAGCACGGGCTGCGAACCATAGTGTCGCAGGTTCGATTCCCAGTCAAGGTACATGCCTGGGTTGTAGGCCACAGCCCCCAGCAACTGCACATTGATGTTTCTCTCTCTCTGTCTTTCTCCCTCCCTTCCCTCTCTAAAAAATAAAATAAAATCTTAAAAAAAAAGGAAAAGAAAAAGAAACACAGATACCGGAAATATTTAAAAAAATTTATTGTAGCCTTGGCTGTGTGGCTCAGTTGGTTAGTGTCATTCTGTGCACCAAAATTTGCTGGTTCGATTCCTGGTCAGGGCACATGCCTTGCCTAGGTTCTGGGTTCAGTCTCCTATTGGGGCACATACAGGAGGCAAACAATCAATGTCTCTCTCTCTCTGTCTGTCTCTCTCTTTTTTCCCCTTCCCACCACTACCCCTTCCTCTCTCCTCAGTGGAAACATGTCGTTGGGTGAGGATTTTTAAAAAAATTGTCTTGTAGCCCTGTCTGGGTGGCTCAGTTTGTTGGAGTGTCATCCTGTGCAGGTTCAATCCCTGGTCCGGGAATGTACCTAGGTAGTGGGTTTGATCCCTGGTCAGGGTGCATATGGGAGGCAACCAGTCAACGTTTCTCTGTCTTCCTCCCTCTCTCTTCTAAAATCAAGAATCATCCTTGGGTGAAGATTTTTAAAAATCATTAGACTTCTGGCCAAGATGGAGGTGTAGGTAGACACACTGCATCTCCTTGCACAACCAAAAGAAGGACAACAACAATTTAAAAACAAACAAAAAAAAACCTGGAAATGACAGAAAATCGGACAGTATAGAAGTCCGACAACCAAGGAGTTAAAGAAGACACACTCACCCAGACCTGCAGGAGGGGCGGAGACGGGCTGCTGGGGCAGAGGGGTTCTCGGCAAAGCGGTGGCTGGTGAACCCAGAAAGGTGGCTGATTGTGGAGGAGAGTGGCGCGCAAGGTGGCTGGTGGACCAGGTGGTCCCATGTTCACGCGCAGATAAACCAGGCAAAACTGGGGAGTGAGACAGACCACGCAACCCAGGATCCCGGTGCCCGGGGAAACAAGGCCTCAAACTACTGATTGAAAACACCTGTGGGGGTTGAGATGCTGGGAGAGACTCCCAGCCTCACAGGAGAGTTCATTGGAGAGACCTGCAGGTTCCTAGAATGTACACAAACCCACCCACCAGGAATCAGCACCAGAAGCGTACAATTTGCTTGTGGGAAGCAGAGGAAGTAACTGAAATCCGGAAGAGAGAGGAGCAAGCACCATCTTCCCTCTCAGACCCATTCCCCGCATGCAGCATCACAACCCAATGACTGGGTTGCCCCGCCCCAGTGAACAACTAAGGCTCCACCCCTCATTGTGTAACAGGTGTGTCAAGACAAAAAAAAAAAAAAAAGGCCCAAATGAAAGAACAGATCAAAGCTCCAGAAAAAATGCAACTAAGCAATGAAGAGGTAGCTAACCTATCAGATGCACAGTTCAAAACACTGGTAATCAGGATGCTCACAGAATTGGTTGAATTGGGTTGTAAGTTAGATGAAAAAATGAAGGCTACACTAAGTGAAATAAAGGAAAATGTACAGGGAACTAATAGTGATGGGAAGGAAACTGGGACTCAAATCAATGGAGTGGACCAGAAGGAAGAAAGAAACATCCAATTAGAAAAGAATGAAAAAACAAGAATTCAAAAAAATGAGGAGAGGCTTAGGAACCTCCAGGACATCTTTAAATGTTCCAACATCCTAATTATAGCGGTACCAGAAGGAGAAGAGGAAGAGCAACAAGTGCAAAAGTTATTTGAACAAATAATAAAAGAGAACTTTCCCAATCTGGCAAAAGAAATAGACTTCCAGGAAGTCCAGGAAGCTCAGAGAGTCCCAAAGAAGTTGGAGCCAAGGAGGAACACACCAAGGCACATCATAATTACATTACCCAAGATTAAAGATAAGGAGAGAATCTTAGAAGCAGGAAGAGAAAAGAAGACAGTTACCTACAAAGGAGTTCCCATAAGGCTGTCAGCTGATTTCTCAAAAGAGAACTTACAGACAAGAAGGGGCTGGAAAGAAGTATTCCAAGTCATGAAAGGCAAGGACCTACATCCAAGATTGCTCTGTCCAGCAAAGCTTTCATTTAGAATGGAAGGGCAGATGAAGCACTTCTCAAATAAGGTCAAGTTAAAGGAGTTCATCATCACCAAGCCCTTATTATATGAAATATTAAGGGGACTTATCTAAGAAAAAGAAGATAAAAAACATGTAAAATGACAGCAAACTCAGTTATTAACAACCACACCTAAAACAAAAACAGACTAAGCAAACAACTAGAACAGGAACAGAACCACAGAAACAGAGATCACATGGAGGTTTATCAATAGGGCAGTTGGAGGGGGAGAGAGCGGGAAAAGGTACAGAGAATAAGTAGCATAGATGGTAGGTAGAAAATAGACAGGGGGAGGGTAAGAATAGTATGGGAAATGTAGAAGCTAAAGAGCTTATATGTACGACCCATGGACATGAACTAAAGGGGGGGAATGTGGGCAGGAGGGGGTGTGTAGGGTGGAGGGGAATGAAGGGGAGAAAATGGGACAACTGTAATAGCATAATCAATAAAATATATTTTTTAAAAATCATTAAAATTTTATTATAAAATATGCACAACAAAATGTACCACTTAGCCCTTTTTAAGTGTATAATTGGTGGCACTAAGTACACTTACCGTGCTGTACAACCATTGTCACCATCTGCCTCCAGAACCTTCCCGTCATCCCAAACAGAGATCTCATGACCTCAGCAGTAACTCCCGTTTTCCGTTTCCTTCGCCCCTGGCAACCTCTATTCTACTTTCTGTCTCTGAATGTTCCTGTTCTATGGACCTAACAAGTGGAATAATACAATATTTGTCCTTCTGTGTTTGGGATATTTCACTTAGCATAATGTTTTCAAGGTTTATCCATGCTGTAGCCTGTCTCCGAATTTATGGCCAAATAATATTCCCCCATGTGGATAGACCACATTTTGTTTATCCATTCATCTATTGATGGACACTTGGGTTGTTTCCCCCTCTTCTCCATTGTGAATAGTGCTGCTGTGAACATTGGTGTAGAAGTGTTTGAGTCCCTGCTTTCACGCTTTTGGCACATACCCAGAGGGGAAATCGCTGGACATATGGTAATTCCATTTAGCAATTTGAAGAACTACCAATTTTCATGCATCCTGGCCAATACTTGCTAGTTTCCACTTTTTGATAACAACCATCCTGATGGGCATGAAGTGGTATTTCATTGTGACTTTCATTGCATTTTAGTGGTGAGTGATATCGAGCATCTTTTCATGTGCTCATTGGCCACTTGTGTATCTCCTTTGGAGAGATGTTTATTCAAGTCCTTTGCCCATTGTCCAGCTGGATTTTCTGTTATTGTTGAGTTTGCTCAACTGATTTTGACAAAGAATCAAAAGCAATTCAATGGAGGAAGGACACCTTTCAGCAAATGGTGCTGGTCATGCATAGGCAAAAAACAAAGCAAATGACCTTATGCAAAAATTACCTAAAAATAAATCATGAACATAAAACTCTAACACTTCAAGAAGATCATAAGGGAAAGTCGTTGGGATCCAAGGCTAGACAGGAAATTCTTGCACTTGACACTAAAAGCACTATCCAAAAAAAGAGAAAGAAATCGATACATTGGACCTAATCAAAATACAAACTTTTGTTCTGTGAAGTCCATGTAAAGAGAATTAAAAGACAAGCTACAGAATGGGAGAAAATATTTGCAAGCTACATACCCAACAAAGGGCTAGTATCTAACCTATATAAAGAATTCTCAAAACTGAACCATTAGAAACTGGGCAAAAAGACGTGAACAGACACTACACCGAAGAGAGAGAGCACGTGTGCACAATGAGAAAAATGTGCAGTGTAAGTATCCATGGTGCACATTAGAACCACAGTGCGATGCCACCCCACACGTATTAGAATGGCTAAAATAAAAACAAACGCTGGCAAAGATGTGGAGAAACGGGGTCGCTCAGACATTGGGGGGGGGGCATGTAAAATGCACAGACACGCTACAGAACAGGTTGGCTGTTTCTTGCATACGAAACTAAACATGTGATTACCATACAGCCGTACTTTGGGGCATTCCAGAAAAATGAAACCTTAGATTCACATGAAAACCTATAGAGGAACGTTCGTATCGGTCTAATTGGTGATAGTCCTAAACTGGAAACAGCGCAGAAGTGCTTCGGCCGGTGAATGGTTAAACACACCATGGAAAACCCAGAGCAACACAAAGAAATTATTGATACAACGTAGGTGAACCTCCAGAGAATTACTCTGAGGACAAAAAGTCAATTCCAATCGGTTACATACTGTATTATCCCATTTACCTAACATTTTTGGAATGACAAAGTTTTAGAAATGGAGAACAGATTAGTGGTCGCCAAGGTGGTGAGGAACCTGGGAGGGGGGCGGGGCAAGAAGGAAGTGGGTGTGGTTATAAAAGCCCAACGAGGGAGGATTCTTGTGGTTTAAGGGGTAGGTGTCTTGACTTCAGAGATCAAACTTACACATGTGATAAAATTGAATCGACCTAAATACATACACGAATACCCATCAACATGGGAACTCTGGATAAGACAGATGGATTGTGTCAATGTCAATATCCTGGTTGAGATATTGTGCTAAAATTCTGCAAAATGCGGTCTGGTGCCGCATCTCCATGCACGTCTATGAGTGGGTGCCTTATGAGGTTAAAAAGAAAGAAAGAAGCCCTGGCTGGCGTAGCTCAGTGGATTGAGCGCGGGCTGCGAACCAAAGTGTCGCAGGTTCGATTCCCAGCCAGGGTACACGCCTGGGTTGCAGGCCATGACCCCCAGCAACTGCACATTGATGTTTCTCTCTCTATATCTCCCTCCCTTCCCTCTCTAAAAATAAAATGAATGAGATCTTAAAAAAAAAAAAGAAAGAAAGAAAGACAACTCTGAGATATCTGAAGGTTTTCAAATTACAAAGACCTGCATAAATATTTGGGAAGTTTCCTCGCATCTCCTTTCCCAGAAATTTGTCTCCCACCCCCAAATAGCCCTGGATATAGTAGTGGCTTCAATTCGGAAGTGTTTTCCACTACGAAAATAAACCACGTTCATTATATTTAAAACCCTCTAAAGTGCAAACATAAAAACAGCGTATTTCGTTCCAGCACCCAAATCCAATATCTTCCACTATTTCACTATTTCCACGCATCTCTCCCAGTTTTGTTTCTGCGCCATCTTCAAAAACATCACTTTATGTAGCAATAACTATTTCGTGTCCTGTTTTTTGTCACTCACCATCACAACGTGACTTTTCCCCCACTTAAAAAAAAACAAAAACAAAAAACATTTTTCAAAGACATTCACGGTGGGATCGTTCCCTTTTCATCGCCTCGGCGGGAATGCGGAATGTGCACCTCTGTGCAGAAAGTTTTAGTCTACAAACCTTTCAAAACGTATGTTGCAGAAGAGGACCACTGGCCCCACTTTAAAGTCTCCAGGCACACGACGCCCCCTTCCAGCCCGCCGCGCCTGTTCCCGTGCCATACCGCCGCACCCAGGACCACCCGAACCTCGGTCACTTTCTGAACTCCCTCTCGGGCACCGTAGACTCGAGGTGACGTAACACGGGTGGCATAGGTGGTTTCCCTGGTGACAGTTGCCAGGGCAACGCGAGAAGCGTCCGAAAGAGGTGACTCAGCGGCAGTGGCCCTAAAGGCAGGATCTGCGAGAGCGCAGTAAGTGCTGGGGAGTGGAGCCCTGGGAGCCCGCAGCCTCTGGGGGCCTGGTCCGGAGCCGGAGCGCACACGCTCTCCCGAGCGCTCTCTGCCCCTGGCCGGGTGCTCACTGCACGCGGGACGCAGAGCGAGGACTCTCCTCCCTTGCTTCTTTGAACCTGCACGCACCGCCTCCTCCCTCTCTAGGCACTTATTTTCCGTGCGGTACAAGGGTTAGTGAGGCGCAAAAGGGGAATCGCCTGCCCAAAGCCACAGGGTAGGTGGTGGCCGAGCCAGAACTTCAACTCGGGTCCGCTAGACCTCCGGCGCCCTCTTCTGGTCTCCGCTGCGGAGGCCTCTCGCACCACACAGGGGTGGAGCGGGAACTACACGACCTGGTAGCATCCACTACCCGCGTCCTCCCACCCCAGGGCCAGCCCCCACAGGACCCGGGACTCGTCGGAGAGCACCCCTCGGCACGGGGCTCCAGCCCGCGACCCAGTCATCTTCAACCCACCCCCAACCCAAACCCATCCGTGCATTGATGCTGGCCTGGCAGGCGGTCCGAGAGCCTGGTCCTCCAGGACGCCCAACTAGGCTTCTCAGGCCAACTCCTCTCCACCCCCAGGAGGCTCCTGGGGGGGGGGGGGGGCGGGGTGAGAGGGAGGCAAGAGAGAAAGTGGCAGGCTGGAGGGGACAAGGGAGGCCCGTGTCTGGATGGGGCCTCAGACTCCTCCTCACTGGTCCAAGTCCCCTGTGCCCTCGACTGCCTCTGGGATCCTTGTCACAGGAAGTGCCACTCTCCCTGTCCCATGGCTCAATATGCATATGCCTTATTCTGTAGAACAATTTTAGATTTACAGAAACACTGGACAGAAAACTCAGAAAGACCCCATTTATTCCTCTCCCCTTCCCCCCATTATTAACATCTTGCATTGATAAGGCATACCTGTTACCATTGATGATCCTATGTTGTTATTGTTAACTTTGCAACAATAACAGTATTAACGTTCACTCTTTGTACTGTACAATCCTATGAGTTTTGCCAAATGCATAATGCCATGTATTCACCATTATGGCATCATTCAGAATAATTCGCTGCCTTAGAAGCTCCCTGTGCTCTACTGCTCGTCCCTCTTCCCCTCTGCACAACCCCTGCAAACACTGATTGATGTCTCTCTCCCTCTCCCCCCCCTCTCGGTTTCCCTCTTCCAGGGTATCATATAGTTTCGATCACACAGTGTGCAGCCCTTTCAGACTGGTTTCTTCACTTAGCAATTCGCGTCTCAGTTTCCTTTATGTCTTTTTGTGGCTTGAAGCTCATTTCTTTTCGTCAAGAGACAATGCACCATTGTATGGGTGTGCCGATTTGTTGGTCCATTCACCTGTTCAGGGACATCTTGATTGCTTTTGCTTTTTGATGGTTACGAATACAGTTCCCGTAAACTTTTGCTCACAGTGTTATATGGAGACAGGTTTTCAACTCATTGGGGCAAATACGATGGCTGGATCACGTGGTAAGACTATTTGGCTTTGAAAGAAACTGCCCAACTGTCTTCCAAAGTGGCTGTGCCAGCAATGAGTGAGTGTTTCTGTCGCTCCACATCCTCGCCAGCATTTGGTGTTGTCAGTGTTCTGGATTTTAGCCATTCCAACAAGGGTGCAGTGGTACCTCATTGCTGATTTAATTTGTAATTTCTAATGACATGGTATTTTGACCTTTGCCTGTGCTTATCTGCCATCTGTAGATCTTCTTTGCTGAGATGTGTGTTCAGATCTTTTGCTCACTTTCTAGTTGGATTGCTTCCATATTGTTACGTTTTAAGAATGCTTTGTGTATTTTGGATACAGACCTTTATCAGATGTGCATTTTACAGATCTTCTTCCAGGCCGTGGCCTGTCTTTTCAGCCTCTGAACCGGGCCTTTTGCAGAGCAGACGTTTTTAATTTTGATGAAATCCAAACTTGCCAAATTTTTCTTTCATGGATCATGCTTTTGGTGTTGCATCTAAAAACTCACTGCCCAACGCAAGGTCACCTAGAGTTTCTCCTATATTATCTCCTAGGAGTTTTATAGTTTAGCATTTTAGACTTAGGTCTGCGAGCCATTTGAGTCCATTCTGGTGAAGGGTGTAAGGTCTGTGTCTAGATTCATTCTGTTGCTTGTGGATGGCCAGTTGTTCCCGCGCCATTTGATGAAAAGAGTATTTTTCTTCATTGGGGTGCCGTCGCTTCTTTTTGTTGATTCTCTTTGTGTGGGTCTGTTCCTGGGCTCTCTGTTCTTTTCCCTTGACCTATGTGTCTGTTCCGTCACAAGTGCCACACTGTTGTGGTTACTGTAGCGTTCCAGGAAGTCTTGACATCCAAGCATCATCTCGCAACTTCGCTCTTTTCCTTCCTATGGCATTGGCTTCTCTGAGTGAAGCCTTTTCACATAAATTTTAGAATCAACTTGTCAGTATCCACACAGTACCCTGCTGGGGTTTTCTTACAATGGTGTTGAATCCGTGGCTCAGTTTGGGAAGAACTGACATGCTAACAGGACTGAGTCTCCCTATCCACGCACACGGAATATCTATTTAATCATTTGATTCCTGCCATCAAGTTTCATGGTTTTCCACATACGAATCTTGTACATATTGTTATATATGTATACCTAAGTATGTCCATCTTTATGCAAATGTAAGTGGTATCGCATTTTAAATTCGGACTTCCAGTTGCTCATCTCTCCACTTGAGGCTGACCAAGGTGCCTGCCTCGGCTGCAGGCCCCCAGGCCTGTCCCTCAGGGCACTCACACCTCTCACCCTCAGTCTTGACTCCTCTTTGGACTCTTGTGGGAGGTTTGAAAAACAGACAGACACCTGGGCCCCAACCCAGACCAATGAAATTCAAACCTCCCCTGGCCACAAGCCTATCACAGAGCAGAGGCTGATGCCCTGGGGGCCGAGGGGGATCGCACTGGCCGGTCTGTCTTCCAGAAGCTGGTTGGGCCAATGGTACCACATTTCATATGATGAGAAAGATCATAACCAGTAAATTTGCAGGAGCGCTTGCGTGCCAGGCACTGTGTTACACACTCTCTGTTCCTTCTCTCCCTGAATCCTCACAACCACCCTGTCACGCATTTCATGGCTACCGCCCCATCTTACAGAGGAGTAAACTGAACCACAGAGGGATGAAGTGACTTGCCCAGGAGACAGTGTGCATCCTAGGAGAACCTGTCTCCCACCGACCTGTGCACGTGCATGCTGGGAACAGAAAAGGAAAGAAGCTTTAAGAGTTACTGTGTTTATTCATGCATTTATTCCTTCTCGCATCCTAGAGCACCTGCTACCTTTGTTCAATGACAACTCTACAAATATTAATTGAAGGCTCGTTCTGGGCACGATGCCAAGTGTTAAAAAAGAAATAAGACGTAAGCCCCCTGCCTTTAAGAGGCCTCTTAGCAAAGGAGAAGAATAGAAATAGTCATTGAGGATTATAATACTTTGAGGTAAGTGTAGTGATCAAGGAACATCTGGGGGGATCCTAGGAGCCCCCAGAGCGCCCCCAGGGGAGCCCTAAAGGCTGAACGGGCGTTTGTGGGGAGGAGAAGGGGCCTGGGGAGGAAGACAACCCAGGCCGGTGCAGCGGCTGAAGCAAGCGTTCAAGGTGCCTCCAGCAAGAGCCTCAGCAGGGGTCATAAACCCAAATATCCGCAGGGGCTGATGGGAAGAGACAGGGGTGAACCCAGCAGGTGTAAGAGAGAGGACAGCATTTATTGCGAGGACAGTGGGTGGCTGCTGTGCCCGAGGCAGCCTCCAGGAGTGGCAGGGACCCTGGCTGAGTGGGAAGGACACGCCCGCCCAGAGAGAGCTCCCTCGGCCCAGCAGCTGCTGCCCATGCGGGACCGTGCGCTCAGCATGGCCAGGTCTGTAAACTTGTACAAAAGAAGCTGGAAATCTGGATCTCATCGAAATCTACAAATGTTTGAATGTTGGCAGCAAAGTCAAATCCTAACATAGCATCCTGTGCGAGTCAGACAAAAATGTCTGGGTGGATGCAGCCCCCGGGCAGCCAGGGCACATCTGTGAGTGCCGGGCCCTCGGCGGGCAGGGTGCGCTCTGAGTCCTGGTGAGCCTTGCAGAGGCAGAAGCCACTTACATCTGGTTTTGCAAAGGTCCCAGAGGGTGGTACGCAGTAGGGATTAAAGGGACAAGACAAGACCCAGGCAGCTAAGGTAGGAAGCAGGCAGCCGGGGAGATAGGGAGACATGGGGGGGAGGCGGGGTCAGGGGGAGCCCGGTGCCACCCGGCCGGTGGAGCAGGCAGGAGACGGGGCACAGAGGAGGCGGCCTTGCAGTGCAAGGCAGCAGCTGCAGAGGCTGGAGGCAGCTGTCACGGGACTTGGACCCTGTGTGGGCCCAGCAGCCAGGCCAGGTTTTCTGCTGAAGGGTCACAGGGACCACTGTGAGGGACAAGGGTCTGCACGTGGGGCAGGAGGAGGAGGAAGGGAGTCCTCCCCAGAGACCACCAGGAAGGGAGAAGATCGTAATAGTTTGTTTCCCCCAGTGGCACAGCTGACGGAGCGTTTCCACACGGCCCTTCGCATTTGCCCTCTCACGGCACATCTGTGGCCTCAGCGCCGTCCTCTCCTGCTTGCTGAACAAGGGCCTGGAGCCTGGGGGGCTGGGGTATGGAGGTGCTTTAGATCCCCATGGACACTGCAAAGCCAAGTTCACCCTGATCTCCAGCTGCTGTCTCACCGTGCACCAGGCCTCTCCTACAGCAGCCCAGGCCGCAGCACCCAGCACCCAGGCTGCGCCCTGACCCATGACTGGACCGATTCCCTGAGCAGAATCCCTGGGCGCAGGACCCTGCGTCAGTATCTTTAAAGCGCCTCAAGTCGTTGCCGTGGGCAGTCCAGGCGGGAACCGCCGCTGTGCATGCTGGTCACAGCCCCTAAGTTGCTTTCCCGACTGGCTGGTGACCCAGGAGGGTTATTAATAGCTCTCGCTTGCACCCTCCAAGGTGACCCAATTTGGAGAATGAAGTATGTGGTGGTCCCTTCTTATAATCCACAAAAATAGGGGCTCGCAGGATGGATTTATTTTTAACCTCTATTAGGTACATTTTCAAATCATGGACTCAGTGAGGTTTTCTTCCGTCTCTAGAGTCCTTTCCAGGTGAAATTCCTCTCATCGGGTCGGCACACTAAGGCTCACAGTCCAAACCCAGCCCCCTGCCCATTTTTGCAATCCAGTTTCATTGGGCCGCAGCCACGCCCACTCCTTTACGCCCTGTCTGCGGTGGCAGAGGGCGGTGGTGCCGCAGAGACCGTGTGGCCCATAAAGCTGAAGATGTATACTGTCTGGCCCTTTGCAGAAAGTTTCAGTAGGACTCGATGGAAATTGAAGCTAATCAGCTTTTTCTCTGGGAGGTGGAGGAGCAAAGTGACACTGGATGGAACCGGCACTATTAAGGGGAAAACAGGCTGGAGGGAGAGACCGAGGCCAAACCTCCCAGAGCTTTTAATGCCTTTGGACTCGATTCGGGGCTAACAAGCATCCACTGAAGCTTTCGGCGTAGGGGCACATCAGTGTCAGAGCTGTGCTTTGAAGAAAGTAGTTCCTCAATGAAGGCGGGCTAGACTGCAAGAGAGGCGGGAAGAGGGAGGGGGCAGTGGGGCGGCAGGGACCTGTTCCGCAGTCCTGGGGCCGGTCCGTCCATCATTCGTTTACCACGTGTGGATTCCATGCCTGCGACACGCCAGCAGGGAACATCTCAGGGTGCCTGCCGTTGTGGGGCTGGCGGGAAGGAGGAGAGGCGACCAACCGACAAACATATGCTGTGTCGGGTGAAGCTGAGCGCGATGGAGAAAGATAAAGCCGGGCAAGGGGCATGGGGTGAGGGTACAAATGCTTTCTGCGACAGAGCGGCGAGGAAGGCCTCTCTGACGCGCTGAGCAAGGTGGGCATCTGAGGAAAGAACCTTCCAGGGAAGGGGAACGGCACGTGCAAATGGCCTGAGGTGGCCGGGAGAACGCTGATGAGAGTGGTGTCGGTGGGGAAGGAAGTACGGGGTTGGATTTGTAGACATTTATGGAGAATCAACATGATTTATGAGTGATTGGATGGCGGGTGGATGGTGTGACTTGAGTTTGGTTTAAGCCAGGGATGCTTAACACTGGCTACACTCGAAAAGCATCTAGGGAGAGTTTTTAAAATTCCATTTTTGGTGCTCTATCATGCTATTTACATGAAATTCTGAAGTAGACAAACATCCAGAACATATAAGGAACTCAGTAAGCACTGACCAGTGTGGCTCAGTTGGTTGGGCATCATCCTGCAAACCAAAGGTCGCCGGTTCGGTTCCCGGTCAGGGCACACACCTGCATTGTGGATTCAGTCCCTGGTCCGGGCACGGATGAGATCCATGTTTCTCTCCCTCTCTTTCTTCCCCGCTTCCCCTTTCTCTAAAAATGAACAAATAAAATCTCTTTCTAAAAAAGGAACTCACCCTGGCTGGTATAGCTCAGTGGATTGAGCGTGGGCTGCAAACCAAAGCATTGCAGGTTCGATTCCCAGTCAGGGCACATGCCTGGGTTATAGGCCGTGGCCCCCAGCAACCGCACATTGATGTTTCTCTCTCTCTCTCTTTCTCTCCCACTTCCCCTTTCTCTAAAAATGAACAAATAAAATCTCTTTTTAAAAAGGAACTCAGCAAAAAGACAACAACATTTTTAAATGTGCACAAACACATCACGAAAGACGTGCAGATGGCCAGCGAGCACGTGAGAAGAGGCTCAGCACAGTTTGCCGCCAGGAAAATGCAAATAAAACCGCACCGAGACGGCGCTGCACGCCCGCTAGAAAGACTGAGTGAGATTCGCAGGGACCCTACGAGGTGTTGGCGAGAATGTGGAGCAGCTGGAACGCTCGTGCGCTGGCGGTGGGGACGTAAACGGGACAGTAACTCTGGAAAGCAATTGAGTGGTTTCTTATAAAACTGTCATAAAAGTACCACGTGACCAGGCATTTCCAACCAGCTAAGTATTTACCTAAGAGAAATGAAAGCATACCTTCGTGCAAAGGCTGTCTCATACATGAATGTTGGTAGCAGCGTTGTTCATGGTAGCCCAAAGTGGAAACGGCCCAGGTCTCCAAAAACAGGTGAAGAGATGGATACACTAGGGTGTGTCTATACAATGGATACTACCCAGCAATAAAAAGGAATGAACTAGTGATGCATGCAACGGCACGGATACATTTCCAAAAGGCAGTGCTAAGCGAAACAAAACAAAAACACTGAAGACTGCCTACTGTCTGGCTCAAGACGTAGGAAACTCTAGAAAAGGTGCAAGTGTGGTGGTGGAGAGACCAGGGTTTGCCTGGGCGAGCAGCGGGCAGGGGAACTGGTTGCAAAGGGGCCCCGAGGAACTTTCTGGTGTGACAGAAATGTCCTATCGTGGTGCCGGTGGTTTACACAGGTGCATATACCTGTCAACACTCATTTGCACACCCAAAATTGGTGTACGTCATTGCGTGCAAATGACACTGCAATGGAGCAGTGTGATTAAAAAGAAAACAGACAGAACTCTCATCCTCAGTGGCAGAGGTCAGAAGAGTGGTTACCTTGGGGGGGAACAATGGATTGGAGGGGTGCCAGGTAGTCTGCGCAGGGACAGGTGGTACCCTACACCTTGTCCTGGAGGCCGAGTATATATTTATGTAAAGATTCACTGACTGTGTACTCGGGACTTATGCCCTTTCCTGCATGTAAACCCTACCTCAATTTTAAAAGTAGTGACTGAGTCCCATTCCTAGGACTTGGGGTTTAATAGGTCCAGGCGTGTGCCCCAGCATTGCTGTATTTTAGGAGATTCTAATGTTCAGCCTGAGTCAGCACCACCGGAGGGGTGCGGTTCTGAGTCTGAGCGATGGGGGTGTGTTCCAATGCCCTGCGCAGTCCAGTGGCACCGGAGGGCGCTCTGCTCAGCTTTGGCCTTCAGGGCGTTTGAGGTGGGGCTGGGTCCCCCGAGCTTCCACGCAGCCACACGCAGAGCTGAGCAGGAAACTCCAGGGCTGGGGGCTGTCTGTACCCGGGGCCGACTACGCACTGAGCGCTCTTGGAGAACGTGCCCTGTGTGGGGTCTGCTTCAGCTCGGGCTTTTTCCCCACTCCCAGAGCAAGATGGCCGCGGATGAAGGCTCGCAGGACACCTTGCGGCTCCAGTTCAAGGCCATGCAGGAGATGCAGCTTAAACGGTTACAGAAGCGGATGGAGAAACAGAAGGAAAAGGAGCTGAGCCTCAGCAGCAGAGCCGACGACCCCCAAGGGCCCTCAGAGACCTCCGATGGCCTCAGCCCTCTGCAAGCCGGGGAGCAGGACGAGAAAGATGGCTTCGAGCAGAGGTAAAGGCAGGTTTGACCTCTGCCAGGAGCACCACAGGGAGGTCAGCAGGTGGGGGGGACACGGCTGCTGACAGTCAGTCAGGTGGACCAGGTGCACGTGTATCAGGAGAGACACAGGGGTTGCCACAGAGGCTGCTACTGAAGACTCCTGCACCTGATAGAAGGTCGGTGCTCCTGCGGACAAAATTCCACGTGAAATTCCACGTGAAACGTACTTAAAAACCATGTAAAGTCCCCTCGAAGCTGGGAAACTCATCAGGGTGTAAGGTGATTCGCTTGGATTTTCTTATGTAGTTTCTCATGGAAACTGTGTTTGGGTTTCTGAGAAGCTAATTGGCCACCTTTGATGGCCGTCGGAATTCATTGCCCCAGTCTCGCCTGGGCCCGCTCTCCCGTGGCAACGGCCCTTCCCTGACACGGCACATACACCTGTCTGTCCTGAAGGAGCCCTTGGGGGGTCCTTGCTGTTTTGCAGTTGGCGGGAAGGTTGTCAAGAGTCCAGAACCTTTTCGGTTTGCTCTAAATTTGACGTCACACAGATGCATATTGACCTGCACCGGTTGTTAGAAGCAGGAGTCCGCACTGACACAGAAGGTTTTGTAGGCCAGGGTGTCAGCATCTGCTCATTGAGGTTTCCCCAATTCCTCATTCCTATGTCATACAGACCAGTTCTTATCACCACCCAGGGCCCCACGGGGTGCAGCACACCCGGACCCCCTGGGGAGGCCTGACCCCGGGCCCCGGCCCCGTGGGGAGGGGAGGCAGTCATCGGCCTTTGCCTTGCAGGGCGCTTGAAGACGAGGTGCAGCAGCTGCGCGCCCAGCTCCGGGAAACCGCGGATGAGAACGGGCGGCTGTACAAGCTGCTGAAGGAGAGGGACTTCGAAATCAAACACCTCAAAAAGAAAATCGAAGAGGACAGATTTGCCTTCACAGGTAGCTCCCCCGTGGTTGCGACAGTCCCTGCTCCGTGGTTGCGACAGTCCCTGCCCTGAATTCCAGTTGCCCTGAAGCCCAGGCCCGGCAGGGCAAGCAGCAGGCTCCGCAGAGCAGGTGCCCAAGTGAGAGTGCCAGGGGCTGACTGTGGCATTGATGTGTCCTGGGAATGAGGGACTGGGTGGAGGGAGAGAGTGGGCCAAGGAGGCCCGCACGCTGGGACATGGGAATGGGACAGCAGCTGGGATAGAATGCCAGCAGCGGGCTTCTGGGCGGTGTTGGTGACTTAGGTCTCCAGACAAGGTCCCGCATAGTGTTGGCTGCATGTTCAGGGGGCCAGCAGGGTCCATTCTGGGCTGGTGCTCTGGCTCCGGCATTGAATGGTGGGCGTGCAAATCCCCCGTAGTGGTGATAGGCATTTACTCTGCTTGCATTGCTGCTCCAGAAAGGTGGGTGGGACAGGGAAGCTAGCTGTTCCCGGGGATTTCCTAGGACCCAGCACAGTCTAGAATGGACCTTGGCCCTTCAAGGCTGGGCTGGACCTTGGCTCTGCTGGTGGAGACCTTGACACCATGGGCCTGGTGGGGACCGTGGCTTTGTGGGTTTAAGGTTGACCTTGGCCCTGGGGGTGTGGGCTGGACGTTGGCACCGTGGTTATGAGCTAGACCTTGGCCCTGTGGATCTGGTGGGGACCTTGGCCTCTGCTCCAGGTATGCCCATTGAGCAATTCCCGGGTGGCTGACTAGTAAACCACAAAGCCAGCTCACCAGTCCCAGAGAGCAGCGGCCTCACCCAGCATCTGCCGGCGTGCCCCTCCCTGCCTGTGGTCTTAAATGCCTTTAAGAGTGGGCACGCCCACTCCAGGGACCCGTGCCAGATTAAACAGCAAGGGGCTTTGGCATCCCCTCGTGGTCTACTGTGCTTCCCTCTAGGCTTTGGCCTTTTCTGTCTATAACAAAACACTGAAGCCCACGCTCTGTGTGGTGAGGACAGGAACACACCCAGGGTTCGGATGGAAGGGGCAGCTTGCCCTCTGGCCAGGCTGCGGAGAGGCTGCCCCGGCTCCAGGGAGAGCAGGAGGCCCTCCGCGCCCAGGAGACCCGGGAGACAGGACGTGTGCCACCCCCTCTCCCCAGCCTGCCCCATGTCCCCTCTCTCTGCCGGTCCCTGCCCACTCCTGGCCTCACCTGGCTGCCCCCCTCCCCACCCACTCTCCCTCAAATCTCCCCTCTTAAATCCGGTTCATACTCTGAAGTCACCATTTCTGATTTCCAGCTCCACGTTTGGAAGAGAAACGTCTGACTGGCCCAGTTCATGTTTTTAAACGAGGCCACAAGTGCCAGAGTGCTGGCAGCTGCAGCTGAGAGACTGATTTTCCTTTGGCGGGATTTTTAGTGGGCATTAGTTTAGTTTGGGGGGTTTTTTAAAAAAGATTTTTATGTATTTGCTTTTGGAGAGAGGGGAAGGGAGGGAGAAAGAGAGGGAGAGAAACATCAATGTGCGGTTGTCTCTCGAGTGCCCCCTGCTGGGGACCTGGCCAGCACCCCAGGCATGTGCCCTGACTGGGAATCGAACCTGAGACCCTTCGATTCACAGGCCAGCACTCAATCCACTGAGCCACACCAGCCAGGGTAATAAATAGTTTAGTTTTTTAAACAATATGTCTTTGTACTATTTATTAGTGATTGCTCTAGTGGTTACATCACTTTCACAGCCTACTTAGAATTCCTATTCTGTCACTGCAAGTGGAATGAAGAAACTTCATCCTCCCCATTCTGCTGCAGCTTCTGTATTTATTATTTCTATACATTGACTATCCCATCGGACAGTCTTACCAAATTCGCTTTCAACCTTGAGACGTATTGTAAAGAACATAAGGAAGCCGAAACAATCCGCCGTACTTACCCAGACACTGAGCATTTCTGAGCTGTCCTCTCACCGCTGGCCCGCGGTCGCAGGTGGCAGCTCAAGGGCGGGGCTTGTCTGGAGACAGGGTTGGGCGAGAATCGGAACAAGTACCCAAAGCATGTTTCCCACTGTCCCTGAGCTCCCCTTCCCGCCCTCAGGATCAGAGAGGGCTCTCTTAGACCCCTTTCTGATGTCGGGTTCCGGGATTTGTACTGGGTCCGAGTCCCGGGAGGAAGACACAGCCCAGAGGACTCAGCGCTGGACCACGCGTACCCCTGGGCCTGGCTCCACACCCCCGCCCTCGTCCTGAGCCCTTCCTCCTGCCGGTCCTCATTCTGTTCAGCGGATGGGACGTGAGGTTGCCGGAGGCAGCCGCTCCTCGTTGCCTTACTCGCTGCCTGGCCTGGGCCAGCAGCACAAGCCCGGGCTGAGCTGACCTGCAGACCTTCAAGTACCTTTGTTCATGGCCTACCTCAGTCTGGCTCTGAGGCGCAGGGCACTCTTAAAAGTAGTCTTAAGAAGCTGTCTCCGCCAAGGACCCAGTGCTGGAGCGTCAGAAACGCTCAGGGAGCTTGCAGACCATCCAGCGAAACTGCCTCTGTGCAGATGGGAAGCTGCCCTCCAGACTGCAAAGCCACCCGGTGGCCCCGTGGGGCCAGCCCCCACTGCCTGCCCTCTGTAGCACCCCATGCCACCCCGTTTCCATCCCTCCAGCCCCCCTTCCACAGCCTGTGCCCTGGCCATGGCCTTCCAGGTGCTTCCTTGGCACTTCCCTGCCTCCCGGCCCTGCACCTGCTCTCTCCTCCACTGAGAATGCTCTTCTTCAGGGCAGGTCCCTCGCGTGGTTGGGCCAGGTCCCTGTCCACAGGTCACCGCCTCAGAGAGCCTGTCCCGACCCCTCCTGACGTAGCACCACCCCCTCGCGCTCGTCCCCTGGCCCAGCGTCGGCCTGTTCCACAGCACTCCCTCCTCCCAGGTGTTGCCAAGTACGTGTTTATGTTTGCTTTTTATTCTCTGTCGGTCTTTTCTACTCACTGCGGAATCCCTGACACCGAGAGTGTTCAGCACTCGGTAGAAACTCCGAGAACACATGCGTTTGTATCATTAGGCATCGCCACGGAATTCCGTGAAGAGGTGACCGTGCAATCTCAGAGGCATTCAGCCATGAGCGTCAATGTGGCTCCCACACCTGGGGGTCTGCTGGGGGTCTGCTGACCTAGGCGGGGCCTGGCCAGGGTGGGCCGGCTCTGTCCCAGTGCCTCTCCTCCTCTTCCTGGGACCAGCCAGCGGGCCTGCATGTGCTGTCCCTGTGCCAGGAGCATGCGCAAAAAGGGCAAGTTTACCTGCGCTTTCGAGCCTCCCCCTCCACCTGGTCTGCTAACGTCCCATTGGCCAAGCAAGTCCTTGGCTGCGTCCAGAGTCAGGCAGGCTTGAGGGCCCGGGGGGGCGTTCCCTTCTCACCAGAGGACACAGCAAAGCTGCAGGGCACGAGGTGTGGGCACGTGACCCTGTCGCTGCGGAGGGCAGGCAGAACTGGCACAACACACTTATCTCCCATAGAATTAAAACTCAGCTTCCCGATTTTATCATTCCCCCGGAACATGCCGAGTCCCCGAGTGGCTGCGTTCCGCTCACCGGAGTCGGGTCTCAGGGTGCCTCGGTGTGGGGTGACTCTCCCGAGCCCCTGCCCCTCCGAGAACACTCCACCACGCAGCCTGAGCTTTGATCACCCTGGCCGTCGGTGGCGTGGCACAAGTTGGCTGTGCTGCCTGCGTTTTTCATTGACCTTGCCATTCTCCTTCATGTCAGGGACAGCCGGGGTGGCGGGGGATGTGATCGCCACCAAAATCGTCGAGCTGTCCAAGAAGAACCGGGTGCTGACGGCAGAGTCAGAGGGTGCGAAAACCAGAGTGAAGCAGCTGAGCAAGCGCGTCCAGGAGCTGGAGCAGGAGGTGAGCAGCCCGGTCCTTCCCGCCGCTGAAGGGGACTCGGCACCCGGGCCACCCCTGCAGAAGGGGGAGCCACACCTGGGTGCTTTGGGTCCTTCTGAAGGGCTTGTGGGCCAGCGTTTGCAACCAGGTTCTCAGTCCTTGTCACATCCCGAGAGGGGAAAGTGTGTTGGGAAGTGAGGGGACCCAGATCATGGAGAGGCAGCCCGGCACAGCGGTTAGGACACAGAGCCGGAGCCCAGCTGCCTGGGTGCGGGTCTCAGCTCCATCCCTGACCTGCCTGGGGACTTCGAGCAAGTTGTAAATGCTCCGTGCCTTCGTCTCCCCCGTCTGTCGCATGGCAGCACACAGAGCGCTCACCCTGGGGTCTTCTGAGGACTAAACGGTGTCACCTTGCACAACACGTAGAACGGGGCCCAGCCTGCAATGAGCACTGGATACATGTTTGTCAAATGCACAAACAGGGGTCCTTGCTAATCGGGAGCTGGGGGTCTCATTTCTGTCTGTCTCCCCTTTCTGCCGACCCCCTGCCCTCCCACGGCCAATCCCTAAGCCCTCCAGTCCGGCAAGGGCGCGGCCCAAGCGGTTCCTGGTCCCTTAGCGGCGAGAATGGGACCCACGGCCAGACAGGACCTACGCTGCCTCTCCTTGTGTGGCTGAAGGAGCCGAGGCTGGAAGAGGTTGAGAGGCGTCTAAGCCGCACCGTGGGTGGGGGTGCCGGATTCCGGGTCCAGCTCTGCCGCTCTCTCCGAACCCCACCTCGGTCGCTGTGCTTGGCACGGAGCTGGGGCTGCATTTTCTCTAACGTGTTTGGTGAGAACATCTCGGGCTGCACGCCAGGCCCTGGGGAGACTGTGGGGGACGAAACGGTCCTGGCCCTCGCCCTCCTGGGAGACAGACCAGCACCCAGGGCCTCTCAGAGGAGGAGCCTGCACGGGGGTCCCAACAGGAGGAGAAGGAGGGGAGGGGTCCACCCCAGCAGGTGTGAAGGCCGTGAGTGGGGAAGACCTCCGGAAAGGAGACCAGCGTGGCTGGAGTGGAACAAGAGGAGGTCACCGAGCTGGGGGGAGGGGGCACACCCAGCCTCGTTCAGAGCCGGGGGCGTGGCCTTTGTGTGAAGGGCAGTGGGGACACCAGGAAGGGTCTGTTGGCTGTCTGTGTGTGGTGGCGGTCTCGGCCCCCAGGCCTGGGTCCAAGCAGCGGCTTCCTCAGGGTCTCCTCATCCGGAACCTGAGGCCTCTGACTCCTTCGCCCGCCACCCCCAGACCGCCATTGGAACTCCGGGACGCTGTCGATGAGGTCGTGGGTGAGCCCCAGGGCTGCTCCGCCATGCAGCCAGGAGGCGGGCAGACAGCCCACCACACCCTCTCCCACCGCATGGTTAGCAAAGGAGGTTCTTCCACTGGTGATCCTAACGTGTGCGGAAAGGTGACCATGCACCCAAGGGTGGCACCAGAGCCCCTCACCTGGGCACCGCCATCGCTGGGCAGAATTAAATACTAAGTGTAAGGTTTGCTTTTTCAGCTGCAGACGGCCCTGGCCAGGCTGCCAGCCAAGGGGGCCGCCGACGCAGGAGCCAGGACGCCGAGGGCCCAGGCGGGAGACAGAGCCTTGGTATGAATTCTCCTCTGTGCTGGGGGGGTCTGTGTGGCAGCCGCTGGCCCAAGTCTCCCGCTTCCACGGCGTGTAGGGGCCTCTGTCTGGGGTCTGCCCCCCGTCCCCCACTACCGCATTGGGGAGCCAGTCACAGGATCCACAGGAGAGCTGTCGGGGAGCGGACACCCAGCCAGGACCACCCAGGCCAAGGCCCGGGAGAGTCTCCCTCTAATTCAGTCCCCAGAGAAGGGGGGTCGGGAAAGGCCTGAGGACCCTGGGGCCCTAGAATTTCAGGCCCAGGAGGGAGGGCCCGGTTCAGCCGGCTGCCCGCTCTCAGCCCACTGGGGAGAGACCCGACCTCTACCTTACCCCAGGGACTGGGGGCTCACTGCTGCCCCGTGGAGCCCTGCTTTGGGGGGCAGTTTATGTTGTGGCCCCCCAAGGCCACAGAGGGAAGTGACTGCTGGGAATGGGGGCTCGTTCCCACGATGCCGCTTTACTCAGCAGCGGTGAACCCCGGAGGTGTGAATGGCAGCTCTGTGGAAGCAGGCAGGCTGGCCCCGTGGGCTGCAGGGAGGGGCACGAAGCTCAGGCCAGAGAGGGGATAGCCCCAGAGTCTCCAGAACACCCCAGGAGGCCTCCCCGGGGGGTTCCCTGGGAAGCCAGACCAGTGGGTGACCCAGGGATCCAAGCCTCACGGCTCCTCTCCCAGCCCCTCCTCCCGCTGCCTGCAGCTCGGGACCGTGTCCCTTCGTGCCTGTACGGAGGAGAGTTCCATCCTCATGTGCAGTGACGGGACGCCTCCCGAGGGCCGCCCTCGTGTAAACCCGCTCCATGCTGGGGAGGCAGAAGAGGGGCTCCACGCTCAGCAGGGGCTGGCCGGAGTGGTCCGGGCCTTTGCTGGCCCCGGGGTGTGTGCTGGGCACCCCCTGGTTTGTCCAGAGCGCTGAGCACGGCCATGTGCCTGACCCCGGCGAGAGCCGCCCCGGATGGGAAAGTGCTTGTCCAAGCGCTTGTGGAGCCCTGTGACCCCGAGAATCAGACAGGGCCACTGTCCAGCGGGGAGCCCCAGAGGGGAGACGAGTGGCCATGTTGAAGGAAGGAGGTGGACAGGGCCTTCCGAGTGAGGCCCGGGCTCCGAGGTCACGGAGGGAGCAGGCCCCTTGCCTCAGGGGGCTGGGAGGGGGTTCCACATGGGGGCCTTGCTGGGGATGGGGTGTAGGGGAGGGTCTCCCACCAGGGAAGCCATCAGCACTTGAATCTTGTCCGCTAGCTGGGCGTCAGCTGGGTGAGGCCTGCCTGCGTGCGGCCCAGGCCGGGGAGAGGGAAAGGGGAACAGGAGGCAGAGAGAGTGGCAGCCTTGGGCGGCAGCTGGAGGGGCCCTTCCAGCTTCTCCCGCGGCTGCAGGGAGCCCGGCCAGTTTCCGCCAGCAGAGTGGGCGGTGGAACCAGCAGAGTGGGCGGTGGGCCACCGGTCTCAATGCATCGGTGCCGTGCGTTTTCTCTGGGCCTCCTCTGATCCGAGAGAGAGCAAAAGCAACGCTCCCCCCTCCGCAGACGGTGCAGACGGCCCAAGCCACACCGCCAAGGCCTGCAGCCTCGCCCCACATTCCTCCGGCCCCAGAGCTGCGAGCTCATTCCCCTCATTCCCAGGGGAACGGGCAGCCCTCCCCCGCTGGGGCTGCAGGGCCCGGGGCGTGAGCGGCGCTGGCACTGTCTGCTCCCCACGGGCTGGGTTCCGGTTATGTCCTCAAAGAACCGAGCCGTACCCAAGCCCCTGACAAAGCCTGTGGAATTTCGCTCTGGGCAGAGACAGCTCAGCAGGCGGGGCCGGGGGGTGGAGCAGGGTGGGGAGGGCGCTGGAGGAAGCGTTGGCCCCACTGCCCAGGAGGAGGACCGGGTGGGTGGCAGAAGGGTAGAGCTGAGCATGCCAGCGGGCCCAGCCCCGACCGAGCACCACTGGGCCCTCAGCCCCTCCACCAGCTGCCCGCCCGCCCGAGTCAGGTTAGGGCCCTGGCACTGCCCTCTGTCGGAATCTGCCGCGCAGCGCCTTTCACGTGTTATCCCATCAACACGCACGGGACCCGGACGCTGGGTTTGCACCCCCACTTTACAGATGAGGAAATGGGGTTCTTGATGCAGGTCTTCTCTGCTTGCTTGTCCCGTGCTCCGAGCAGGCCGACAGCAGGCACTCGGGGGGCTCATGCACCCTCACAGCCACCCCCCCCCCAGCCGTCCCCACCCCACAGGGCTGGTGGGGCTCAGGGCACCGAGGTCCGGCAGGCAGGGCATTGCCACCCACTGCAGGGCGGGCTCAAAGCAGCGCCCAAGCAGGCAGGAGACAGAGCCCCACAGCAGTGAGGAGGGACGGCAGACAGCCAGACGGGGGACAGGCAAAATGTGTCTTAAAAAGGGTGCACTTAGGTGTGGTGTAAGTTCCCAGCGTGCAGATTCTGCTCACACTGGAGGTTCTCTGCAGCCGCATGGTGGCGCTGTGGAAGCCGGACAGGGAGGCGTTTGGTGCTGTTTGATAGACCAGGAAACCCGACGCGGCCAGGCTTTCCGGCCGCGTGTCTGGGTCTTGTCTCCCTGGCCGTGGTTTTCGGCAGGGCTGCCCAGAGCCTTCGGGGCCCACGGGGCGTCCCAGACCCCAGCGACTCAGACCTGCCTGTCTCACTGGCTGCAGTTCTCAGAGAGCCTCAGCGGTCCCTGCCCTGGCCCCCAGAAGTCCAGCCCACCTGGTGTGTTGGGACAGGAGCAGACGGTCTCAGTGTTACTGCTGGATGGGACGCTCAGCCCACCAACCACCATTCCCGCTGCCACGGTGCCTGGGCGTCAGCAGCAGCTCACAGGCGTGGCTGGGAGAGTCAGCCGGTGTGGGGGAGGGGCAGGCTCCTGAGCCCGCTGCTGCCGCCCCCACCCAGCCAGCTGTGTGCCCAGGGCAAGTTGCTTCCCGTCTCTGAATCTTATTTTCAGCACTAAAGGAAGGGGTTTGAACGGCTGACCTCGGCATGCCTTTCCCACCAGACCTTCTGTTGAAGACAGGAAAATGGGCAGCATTCAAATAGTTTCAATCAGACATCACATTTTTTTAATTTCTGAGTTTCAGCAGGCAGAGTTTTCGTGGTGGCCGCAGCTCTGCCGGCCACAGATGGGGCATCTGGGAAGTAAACAGGGTCCTTATTTCTGTCCCGTGAGCTCACTGCCAGGACAGGGAGCCCCAGGCCTGGGCTGTGGATTCCAGGAGAGGGAGGCCCCGAGTCTGGGGGGTCGAGGGCCTCCTGCCAAGCCGAGGCTGCCGTCTGCAAAGGAACTAGGTCCCTCTTTACCCCGAATAAAGACGGATGCCCTGTGGTGCGGTCGCCGGTCTCCGGCACGGCAGGGCGTCCACACCCAGGGCGTGTCTGGGAGGTGCGGAGCCTGCGGGTCTCCTCTGTGGCCGCCGCCAGTGTCGGGTGTCTGCGTGACACTCAGAACCAAGGGCTCGGCCCCCAGAGTCGGGGCTGCCAGGACCCACACCCGTCAGGCCCCAACCAGGCACCCCACGCCACGGGAACTCGGCCTCCAGCAGCCTCTGCGTTGCATCTCCAAGGGGCCGCCGGGATAACCTACCTCCCAGGGGTGCACGAGGGCTGAGTGGGCTGCCCCTTGTCGAGCACTTAGTGTGGCACCCAGCGCCCGCTGGGGGGGGGGGGGGGAAACGGGGCCTCAGTCGTTATTACTGCGGAGGCAACAAGTGACTGCTCCCCCATCTTCCCCAACCAGCCCGAGGCCCCCGAGGTGAAGGTCGCGCAGGACAGGCTGGCGGCCGCCAACCTGAAGATGAGTGACCTGCGCAACCAGGTCCAGTCTCTGAGGCAGGAGCTCCGGATGGCCCAGAAGGTATTCCAGGGCCAGACGTCAGGTCTCCTTGGCCGGGGCCGGGCCGGGCTCGGGACGGGCATGACGGGGACAATGGGCCCCATTCAGGCACTAGACAAGGCTCGGCCCCGTGAGCATCACCCTGCTCGCTCTGGGTTGAGCTCCAGGGCCAGTGACACCCTTCCCCCCGCCCTGGGAACAGACCTTCTGGGCGAGCGGGGTTGCTGGCTGCCCGAGGGGCCCCACGTTCACGCCCTCGCCACGCCCGTCCAGCTGTGGACCGAGGAGGACAGTGCTGCCCAGCCAGGCGGAGTCCTTAAAATCTTCCTCGTGCCGTGTGGCGTGCACCCCGGCAGATCCCGGGCCTCTCGGTCGTAAGCCGCCTTGGACTTGGAAGCCCGGCCGGACCTGCCTCCTGCCCTCTGCCGTCCGTAATATCAGAAAATGAATAGGTGGTTTGTGTACCAAAGGCCCCTCTCAAAGGAAAATCGTCAGACTTGGGATGCAGGCCCAGCTGGTTCATTATTTATTTGTATTTACACAGTGAATTCTCTGGCGTTTGTCTTTCCGGCTGGAACCACTCAGACCGGCCAAGATTTCCAAAACAGAGCTCTATTGTAGAGACAAGCCCCAGAGACTCGGGCGGGCGGGCTCAGGTTTCCGCCGGGCTTCGGAGGGGCCCAGGGCCCCCGCTGAGCGTGCTGTTTCCACCTCCAAGCCCGGAGGCGGGGCCTGAACACCCCTGGCCGACAGCCACAGCCCCGGGCCCCTCTGGAACCGAGCACCCCCTGGGTGACATTCAGAGGCCCTCTCCCTTGCTGCCCTCAGGCGCAGCCCCTTGTCCGTGGCTCTTCTCAGAGGGCGAGGCCCTGTGGCAATGCACTTCCTGGAGCCGTCCGGAATGGGCCCAGTTCTAGGTGACCCTGAACAAATTCAAGTGGTTCACTCATTCCAGAGCATGTCAAGGGCAAGCGGCCCTGCCTAGGCCTTGTCGGCAATTCCTTATCCACTCTGAGCATCGCCAAGAAGTGCTGGGGATGAGGGGTCTACGGCTTCCCCAGGGCCGGCTGTGCTAGATGCCCGGTCAGCTGGCCTTTGGGGCGGGAAGAAGGTTGGCCAAGCAGGGTCTGGGCTTCCTGGAGGCCTCTGGACAGGGCCCCGGGGCCCTACTGGGGCCCTACCCGGGCCCCTCTCTCCCGGCCTCACTGAAGGCCCCGCCCCTTCAGGTGTTGGCCAGCGAGGTCGGGGAAGATGTGAGCGTCCAGCAGCTTCTGTCCTCACCGGGGACTTGGAGGGGCCGGGCCCAACAAATTCTCGTTTTGCAGAGCAAGGTGAGTGAGTCGCCACACTCGGCCCAGAACTCTGGGGCTTGAAATGCCCTCGAAAGACCCACCCCGGCCCCCAGCGGAGCCCAGAGCCCTGAAAGGCCCCCTGCAAGGCCGTTGTCCCACATTCTCCCCACCCGGCCTGACTTTAATTTGTTACTTAATGAACAAGCATTTACATAACAGTTACCATGTGCCAGGCTCTGGCGCTCAGCGAATGCCGAATGCCGAGGCCTTTGATTTATTTGACTCCGGGCGTAGTTTTTTTCTCCCCCGAGTTTATGTAAATTTGCGTGACTAGTGTGCCTTGTAGGCTTTTTCCAGTTTTGTCCAGATGCTTGTAGGCTTTTAAAAGTCTTAATTACCCAATAAAAACTTCGCTTTGTCTCCCTCTTTCTGTTCTGAACATTTGAAGCCTCCTTCGAGGCGGAGGCCGAGGCTGAGAGCAGGGGCCCCAGGCAGAGCCCAGACACCGGGACTCTGACCCCTGCCCCCCCCCTCCACCCCCCCTCACCAGCTGTGTGGCCTCGGGCAGGGGCCTTCCTCTCTCCGTGCCTCTGCCGCCTCTGGGTGCAGTGGGATGAGGCCGTGTGTGTGTGTGTGTGTGTGTGTGTGTGTGAGAGAGAGAGAGAAATGCCCAGCGCAGGGCCACGCGCGGAGGGAGCGCCACATTGAGGGTAGCTGTGGTTATTTTCCTCGTTTTCGCCTTCAAACCAGGGAACAGCAGCAGGTGTGTTAACTCCCCAGTTGCCGGGCACTGTGCCTTCACCCCAGGGAGTTCAGGGTCCCGGCCCCTGGACCGGTGGCTTTTGCCCTCAGGGTTTCCTGGGCATGACCTTGAAGCCACCACGGAGGGGCAAAGGTCTCAGCGTGTGGCCTCGGGGTTCCAGAGACCGAGTGTCAGGCAGTTGCCTGCTCGGTGCCTCAGGCTCCTCCCCTGTTACATGGAGATGATCCCACTGTATTTTTCTTGTGGGCTTTTGAGGGTTCAGTGAAATAACCCTTGTAGAGCACAGTGCTTGGGCACAATAAGCAGTCCACCCATTAATTATCTCTGTTGTTAAATAGTGTAAATACATTGTTAGAAGTAATCCTGTGTTTTTTGATGCTTGATGGAATGACCACACAAGGCCACACGAGGGCGCTGTGGTGCGTTTCCACACGCGGCCCCTTGCCAGTGGTGGGCCTGGTGAGTTTTGCCCCGGCCCAGGTTTCCCCAGCTTGGTTCCATCGTGCATGTTGTGCAGACATGGGGACCAGGGTTACAAGGACCCTAGGAGTTTTCCACTTGAACCCCAGCGTGATAAAGCCATCGTTTCATGGGGTGACATCTCCCAGCCCCTTGCAGAGACAAGAGCCTTTGGGAGCCGGACTTGGCACCCAGGGCGTCACCGGGGCCATCTCCGGGTGTCTCAAAGCTGCCTCGCCATAAGTATCCCCCGTAGCACTGGTGCAAAACGCAAGTCCCCAGGTCCTTCCCCTGCAGCTCTGGCTTGTTGATCTAAGCTCGGTCGTTTCAAGAAGCATCTCAGGGCTTCCCAGGCTCAGACAAGGTCAGGGCACCGAATGCTCCTAGCAGCATTATCAGGGTGGACCCTCAGGGCCATTTCACAGGTGAGAGGCCCAAGACTCAGAGAAGTCAAGTAATCTGTGCGGGGTCACACAGCCGGTGAGGCTTTACACTGGGCTCACGGTCCTCGCCCACCCTGCCCTGTGCAGCATCTCCCGTCAGCGGCCAGGCACCGGGGCCTCCCGGGGAGCACACCACCTCGTGGGTGGTCTGCCTGTGAGAGCCCTTGCTGGTCCTGAGACCTTCCTTCCTCTCCCTCCCAGCTTCCTGGGGCCTCACATCTGCTGCTCAGCCTCAAACCCCTCAGAGGTGGGGGTGATTCCCCCATTTACTTTGAAGTTTCTCTCTTCCAAGCTAAACCTTTCTAGCTTTACTCAGGGTGCCACCCCGGGGTGAGATCCCGCCCCGCCCCGATCCCTCTCACGAGGGGCTCCCACGTCCGTCTGTCCGGCGGGGTTTCCCGGCACGCCCCAGGGCGCCCCCCCACCCCCCGAGTGGTCGAGTCTGACCGCAGACGGCCGGTGGAACAACACGTCTCACCGCCCTCAGGTTCGGGAGCTTGAGAAACAGTTGGGACAGCCCCAGAGCCGGGCTGTGGGAACAGCCAGTGACGAGCTGTCTGTCTGTCCAGACCCAAGGAAGCTGACGGCACAGGAGAGGAACCTGCTGAGGATCCGCCTCTTGGAGAGGGAGAAGCAGGAAGGCTGGGAGGTAACGCCTGTGTGCCCGGGTGGGGCCACGTCGGTCAGCGGGGCAAGTGGGACCCAGAGATCGCAGCCACCCTGGCCAGGACTCGGAGACGCCCCCGAGAGCAGGAAGCACCCGGGGGAGCTGGGTCACCTCCCTCTGTGTGTTCCTCACATCCTGTCCATCCAGCTTGAGCCTCCCGGTGGGCTCGTGAACTTTGGGTGGTCCCATCCTGGCTGGGCTGGAGATGCTGAACCCGACACTTCCACTGTGAAAGGACAGGGAAAGCCCCCGATCCCGGGTGTGCGCTAGGGTTAGACGGCCTTGAAGGAGGAGCGCTCCGGGCTGAGGCAAGAGCTGGCAGGCTGGGACCAGCTCCAGGGCCTGCATCTCCCGGCTGCACAGACTGGCAGAGCCAAACGCCCCCAGGCTGATCCAGGAAGGGGATGCATCAGCCCTTGTAGCCGAAAGGTGGAGGGGTGGCCTCGCTGCAGGCACAGATGGACCCAGGCAGGGGTGGAGGGGTGGGGACTGCCCCTGGAGGTCAGGCCCGGAGGTGGCCAGTAGGCTCCCTCTCATGTCTGACTCCGGCAGAGCAGGGCAGCCGCCTGCACGCTTAAGCGGAGGGGAAGAGTGTCGTCATCCCCTAGGGATGCCCGCTGTGTGCTCGGGCAAGACCTGGGGTCGGGGCCCGGCTCTGCCGACTTGCCCCACGGCCCCTCGACAAGCCCCCTCTCCGCGCTGGGCCTCCCCGTGAGCGGGAGCGAGGGCCTAGCTGTGCTCCAGGGCCCACTGAGCCCCACTGCCCAGGGCCGCACTCTTCTGCTTCCAGAAACTTGCCGGTGAGCGGGACGCCCTGCAGAGAGAGCTGGAGGAGCTGAGAAGGAAGTACGAGGGCCTGAGGGCCCGGAACAAGGTGCTGGCCAGCGAAGTGAAGACCCTCCGGAATCAGATGGGGACCCTCGTGGAGAAGGGCCGGCATGACGACGAGCTCATCGACGCCCTCATGGTGCGGCCCAGCGCGCGGGCGGGGAGCTGGGCCCGGCCCCGGGGAGCCCTCGCTTGCCCCCAAACGCCGCCTGCATAACCCAGGCGCCATTGCCTCCAGATGCACCCCAGCCCCAAAGCCCCGCCCCAGGGGCGGAGGAGCTCCAAGGCTGCCCGCGGCTGCCCACGGCTGCACAGAGGGCATGCGGTGTGAGGCCGTGTCGGGCTCAAGCCACTGGGCCTGTGGCCCCCGAAGGAGAAAGAAATGGTGAGGGGGCAACCAGGGTTGCACCCGGGTTACCTTTCAGCAAGGAATGGAAGGGACAGCTGAGGGGCCCGTAGGAGTCCTTGTCACTGCGGTGACCCAGGGCCCCTCCCCTTCTGGGCCCCCCAGGGACCAGTTTATAATGGCCGTTGGCCAACAGAACCACTAGGGTCATACGTTACAATCCCATTTCACAGATGGGGAAAGTAACTGGTTAGAAAAGCCATACAAAACCATACAGCCGAGTCCAAACCAGGTGTACCTGGCCGTGAAACCTTCTCTGAGGAGCAGCGCCGCGCCGCTGCCCTGAGCCTGGCCCGGCCCGGCCCGTCCTTTCTGGGGCCTGCGGCACCCCAGGGTCTTACCTCTGAATCACAGGTTGTGCTTGGGGTGGCCTCGCCTGGTTGACCAGGGTCCGCAGGGGAACTGATGCTGGCTTAGGTCCCCCCCGCTTAGTCCACCATCATTTCCCCCGTGGGGCGGTGGGCGGGGCACAGGACACCAGCAAGCTGGGCCTGCCTCTGTTGACACCTCGCTGTGTGCCCCCAGGCCAGCTGCGCCCCCTCTCTGAGCCTCAGCTCCCAGTTTGAAAACAAGGTGCGGGGCTGGGGGTCCCCCGAGGTCCCGGTGTGCCACCTTTCTTTGTCACTGAAGGTGACAGCCAGTCTGGGTCTCCCAGAAGCATGGGATAAGGCTTCTTTTCACCCAAATGTTGCCCCCACTGGCTGAGGGGCCACCATCTGAGCTGCCGTCTGTCGTCCCAAGGGCCCCTTGGATGTCCTCCTTGGCCCCGATCTCAAGGAGAAGAAAGATGAGGGCAGGATTAGGGCATGGCCATCACCTCCCTGGAGAACCCCCCAGCAGGCAGGCAAGAGGGAGTTCCTCCTGCTTTGTGGGGGAACACCAGGGCCCCACCGTGAGGCTCTTGCAGGCCCGGGGAATGGTGGGGTGCTGGTGGTGGCGGCGGGGGTGGTCTCCCCTTGTCCCTCCTTACCAGGGGCCCTGGCTGACCTCCCTGCCCTCCTGCTTGCCCCCGGCCCAGGAGCAGCTGAAGCAGCTCCAGGAGGTCCTGGGGAGCCTGAGCCTGCAGGAGGAGAAGACACGTGCCTCCCAGCACCGCCTGGGCCAGCAGCTCAACAACGAGGCTCAGCAGAGCAGCAGCCTCGTGGCCCAGCTGCGCGCCATGGTGGCTGAGCGGGAGGCCAAGGTGCGGCAGCTGGAGCTGGAGATCGGGCAGCTCAGCGCGCAGGTGAGCAGGGCGCTGGCTCCGCCCGGCATCCAGAGACACCTCGGCCACTCCCGCCTCTTCCCACCTGCCTTCATTCAGGCTGAGCCTTGTCCTACCTGGTCCCACTTTGGCTCCCTGCTTCCGTCTGGCTCCCCAGCCCGTTCCGCACACACCTTTCCTCTCTAAGGTGCAAACCCGATGGTCTCCCTGCTCTGCACAAAATCTGTCGCTGACTGCCCATCACCCTTGTCCTCACGCAGGCCTCAAGGGCCCGAGCTCCTTCCAGCTCACCCCTCGCTCCCCAGCTGTGGCCCGCATCCTCCTGATCCAGTATGGTGGCTGGAGTGCCAGCCCTCACACTCACATCCCAGGCAGCAGGGGGAAGTCACACGTCCTCATCCAGTGTGCAGGGCACCACGCGACCAGCTATTCCCTCCACCCCTCCCTTTCCGCCACTCTCTGGCCATGGGGATGTCATTCAGCTCCTGGCTCAGCCCTGCTCTGTCCCCACTCCGGGCCTGTGTGCTCACCTTCCCTTTCCAGCCCCCCACCTTAGGTCTCACTTACTCGGTCTGAGCGCCTCTGGGAAGCCCCAGGGCCACCCCCTCTGTGATAGCCCCCCTCCCGGGCACCCTGTGGACTCCCTGTCTGTGCGCCCCTGAGCTGAGCTTCTGTCACACCGTGGGAAGGCTTCCCAGGTGTCTCCCCCAAGTGCCCCTGGAGGGGACACAAACCACAGCAGACTCGAGGGACGTGCATGCCGAGTGCACGAGCTCCTGAAGACACTGTGCCCCGGCTGCGGCCTCAAGGGAGCAGCTGGGGGTCAGGCGCTGCGGTGCGGGGTGGGGGAGGGGTTTGGTGGCCTCTGGGGAGAAGGATCCCTCCACACCCACAGGTTTCCCTGTCACAGAGGCGCTCACAGCCAGGCTGGCTGGTACGGCCTCGGGTGTGTCTCAGAGTGTCCCAGCCCCTGTCCCAGGGCTCCGCAGTCCAGTGGGAGGATGGGAGCCCAGGAGGCCCTCGGCCCCAGGCTGGTGCCCGCTGCCATTGGTGGTTTGCCCTGCAGCCACAGGACTGGCCGAGTCCCAGTCTGAGGAAGCCGAGGCTGAGGGAGAGCCGGGGCAAGAGCCAGGCCTGGGGACAGAGCAGGTGCGGCAGTGAGCGGGGCGTCTCCTCCCGGCCCCCTGGCTCACCAAGAGGTGGGGGGAGTCTGAAGGGGGGCACCCAGCACATTCCAGCACCTTCACCTCACCACCTCCGGGCTCCAAGCATGCAAAGGAGGACCCATCCTCCCCTCGCAGATCACCAGCCTGCTGGGGGGGGGGCCGAGCATGACCCACCAGACAAGTTGGCGCGAGCCCCAGGTTCACTCAGGATGGGTGGGACGGGGGCCCGGCAGGTGTTGGGGCTCGTACCAACTGTCCACTCCCTGCTGACCTCCTGCCGGGTCCTCCAGTGGTCCCACTCCAGCCAGGCCGGGAAGCCCAGCCCCCCCCCCACATTGGCTGCCAGCCTTTGCCTTTGTGGCTGAGGCCCTGCTGGCCCTCTGGCTCTAGGTGCCTGGAACACCTGAGCGTCCCCCGCTGACAAAGGCAGCTGGCCTCAGTCACACCTGGCCGTGCGGGTGGGGCTGCTGCCGGGGGAGACGGGCCCACTCGGGACGGGAGGTCAGGCTCTGATCTGCCCGAAGGCCACGACGCACTTCCCCTGGAGACCCGACTGTCCTCACACCGGGCGGCTCCTCTCTGAAGGGAGGCATTGTTAGCTGTCATTACCATGCAAGGGGGCCCTCCGCCACACAGGCCTCGCCTTTCACTCCTGAAGAGAGGCAGCTTTCATGTCCCCTGAAAGCCCCAAAATCAAGCCAAGGCCCCCTCCTGCTTATCCAGGCCTCTGAGCCAAACCCTGAGAATCGCCCCCGTGTCTGTTCCCTGCAGTATCAGCAGAATAAAGGAGGGGGCGAGGGGTCCAGTGGGCCCAAGGTCAACCCCACGTGCGCCACGTTCCCGGAGGACCCGGGCCAGGCCAAGCCCCCGGCCTCAGCAGGCGACTGCGTCAGCAGGCTTGGGTCGTCCCGGTGAGTAACGAGTGGGCTGGGGTGGGGGCAGGTTGGGAAGTGGAGATTCACTATTCGGAACACAGGACGTTTCCCGCTGCCTCTGCTGGGAAGATGCGGCTGCGCTTCTAACGTGGCTGTGGCCTCGTCCTTCCAATTCTCGGGCCTCTCCGCGGTGCCACTGCACCAGCGTCTGGTTGCCGCTCCCGGTGACATCCTCTCGGAAGTCACTGGCTTCTAGGATCCGCAACGCAGGCCTGGGCTGGGCTGCCGGAGGCTCTGATGTCCCCTGGCTCTCTTGTTTTGAGCAAGAGCTCTGGAGGGAAGAGCAGCAAACCCACAGGGCTGCTGTGAGGGCCGGCACCGGCCAGTGCCTCGGGGGGCCCCCCTACCAGATCCCAGCTGGCCCTGCGCCCTGCCCAGCCTGCCTCCCCATGGTGACAGGCCCCTTCGCCTCCACACAGCTCCGTGACCAGCCTGGGCCACATGCTCGTGGAATCCTCTCTCACGTGGCCTTCCCTGCCTAGTCCCCACGGGGCCTCGCCCAGGTAAGAACCCCGGTGCCCCGGGGCCCTCTCGGTCCTCCCCATCCTTGATCGCCCAGCCACGACGGCCATCCCTTCCCGAGGAGGGAAACGGAGGCCGCACCAAGGCCAGCAGTCCTTCCAAGGTCACCCCAGGGCGTCAAGGGCCAGGGAGGGCCAGCGCCTCGTCCACGCGGTCCGGCTTCAGCGCTAGCCTTGGGCGGCTGGTGTGCAGTCTCGTGTCCCTGCTGCCCCGGAGCCAGCGGGGGTCCTCCAGGGCCTGGGACCCAGCACCTCCCCTTGGCTTCTCCTGTGCGCTGAGAACCAGTCTCTCGGGGAGAGCTTTGCGTCACGTGCGCTCCTACTGCGAGGCTCTGATGTCCCCCAGGTCTCGGGCCCCGTCTTTGCTGTGGAATCGAGACTTGGGGCTAAAAGGGGCCCTTTGTTCGCCCTGCCGGCGTACAGATGAAGGGAAGCTTTGTCCTGCCTCTGGGCCCCATCCTGAACCCTGTGCCACCCCTCCGTCAGCATCAGCAGGACCCAGCCCTGCCCTCAGCCCCTCCCTCCCCTGCCCGCAGGCAGGCCGGCTCCGGTTCTGGGTCAGAGCCCCTGAGTGGGACCAGCTCCTTCTTGGACCTGCCCGTGGCTCTGTGCAAAGGAAACGAGTACCTGAGGCAGCCCTGGCCTGGCATTCGGCAGACAGGCACCAGGGGCGGAGGCCAGCCCTGCAACTGCCCCTCTCCTCAGAGGGCCCCTGGGGGCAGGGGGGCCACCTCTGAGCCCCAGGGCTCAGGCCACGGAGAGAAGGGACAGGTGCTGTCTCGCTGAGGTTTCAGCACAGCAGTAGCAGCGTGGGGATGGGCCAGATGGCCCCTCGAGGTTCCTTCCACCCCGTGTGGCCAGGACCCTTGCACCCACGGGAAGGGAGGAGCCAGCACGCCCCGGCTGCCCAGCCTGCTGGTTCCCCAGCTGGTTTCTCCCACAATATTCAGTGCACCTGGCCACGCGCAGGCCCTGCCTCCGTGGAGCTTACAGTCCCGTCCCATCAGTGACAGCCAGCATGCAGGGGCAGGAGTGACCCCAGAGAATGTGTCTGTCAGGGATGGCGTGGAGACCAGTGGGGTGCCTGGGAGCGGGGTGCGGGGAGGGAATCAGCTCCTTCCTCCTGCCGCTCCTCCCCCACACTGCGCGCCCAGGTCCACGGGGTCCCGCCAGGCTAGGGGTGGGTTCCAAGTCAGCGCAGGTCTGGGCTGGAGATGGGGATCCCACATTTCTGCCAGGCTCCCAGGTGATGCCCCCCGCCGCCGACTCAGAGACCACCCTCCGAGCAGGAAGGCCTTTGAGCGTGTTTAGGAGCCAGAACACGCGGGAGCCTGCGCCCTCATAGTCCAGCGCAGCCCACCCCGTGGCGGTGCGGAGGGATGGCCGGGCCCAGGGAGGGGAAGGAGCTGCCCAAGACCACAGAGCACGTCAGCCTCTGGGCCCGCATGCCTGTGTCCTGTGACGCTGGGACAGCCAAGCCAGGGTGACCAGGGTCTCACTGGGAAAGGCGAAGGCAGAGCAGAGAGCAGCTCTAGGGGGTGGGGTGAGGACAGAGATCACCTTCTGTCCTGACCTCAGCCCCCCAAGGTGAGGGGCTGCGGGGCAGGCCCCATGGTCAGGAGGGAGGCAAATCAGGCCAAGTCACAGAGCCAAGTGTCCGGGCTCACAGGGCGTGGGCTGGGCTGGGGCCGACCCGGGGCCTGCAGGAGGGCTGGGGTGGGCTGGCCCAGGGCAGGGAAGCCAGGCCCCAGGTCACACAGCTGCAGGGCACCCCAGGTCCCCAGAAGCCAGCCTCCACAGCAGCCAGACTAACTCCAGGCCCCTGCAGGAGTGGGCTGGGCAGAGAGAGGTGCTGATGCAGCCCTAGCCCTGGGGGAGACTGGGCTTGGAGCCAGCCACAGGAGGGCTGGAGGCTTGGTCAGCAGGGCCAGCCAGCGCTGGTGTGCTGAGGAGGTGGCCAGGGCAGGAGGGCCAGGAGGGCTGGCGGGGGCTGGGTTGGCTTCCTTCTGCCTGTCCCTGACTGTCCTCAGCCCTGTCCCACCACCACCGGGGTAAGTGCGTCTTCAGGTGGCCCTTCATATGACCCCATCCCCCCGCCCTGGTTCCCAGGTTCTCGGACTCCCCCGAACAGAAAGGCTGGCAGGCTCAGGTGACAGAGTTCAAGGCCCTCTGGCAGGCCACCGAGGTGGAACGCGACCGGCTCACCGAGTTTGTCTCCGTCCTGCAGAAACGGTAACACCTGGGCTCAGGGGCGCCCTTTTCTGGGCCTACGTGGGCCAGGGGGTGGCCGGCCGGACCTCTGGGACAAGGTCCACCCCGTCCAGGACTGGGCCCACCTATGGAGAGTGTGGCTCCTGTGGTGTTGGCCCGGGACATTCCCAGACACAGCTCATGTCCCCACCCAAGTGCCCCATAGCCTGGGGGCCCTGCGGTCACTCTGTGGCTTGCCCTGTCCGGCGTGCTCCCGATGGGGCTGTGGCAGTCAGGGGGACGGGAGGGGGGCCTCCCAGGGCAGAGACTCTCCGGAGTGGTTAAACCAGCCAAGTTTCCCCCGACACTGAAAGTCCACGGTGAGCGTGGCACCGTCCTGGGCACCACTGGCGGCTAGACTGGCACCTGACATGACCAAGAGGGAGAGAGCAGGCGAGAGCTGGGCGCTGGGGCCCCTCTGGGGAGGGCGAGGCAGGCGCGCGGCCCCAGGCTGCCGCCCAGCAGTACGGCTCCCCCCCACCTCCTCCAGGGGCTGTTGACAGGCTTCCATTCAGATAAATCAGTGCTCCTCACTCGAGTGACCCTTTTGGCAAGAAAGGCAGGTGCCCGGTCCAACACATGGCCTAACCACTCGACCTGCACCGTGACGGGATCAAGGACACCGCTGAGCTTCTGCCCTCCTGGGCCACCTCGCACATCAGTCAGGGCTCCTCAGTGACAGGCCAGAGAAGCCAACTCAGGCAAAGCGAAGGGGAGGGCAGATGTTTGGAAGGTGCCGGCAGGCTCCGAGGCACGGAGCAGGAGAGAAGCTCACGAAGGCCCAGGGACCGTGGCAGCAGGAACCGTGGGCGGTCTCCCCTAGGCCCCTCACACGGCAAAGGCCCAGAGGCTTCTAGGTTGAGTGCCCGAGGGCCCCGGGAGAGAAGGTCCAGCTGGCCGGGGTCGCTCATGTGTCCCTCCCTGGACACAGGCTGGGCCCCTGGACCAGAAGTACCTCCGGGAGCTCACGGATGGGAGAGGGACAGTTTGCCAATGAGAAGCGAGGCGTACCTTTACCTGAGCAGTCGGGGATGCCAGCAAGTGGTGGCCAGATGGCTGCCACCTCAGCAGGGATGCGTGGTCGGCGTTACCTGTTGTCCTCTCCATTGCACGTGGGGGGAGGACCTGAGTTCCAGCCCGCTCAGGTCCAGCAGAGAGGAAAGGGCAGTGCTCTGCTGATGATGGACAGGTGATGGACGGTGCAAGCCTGCAGTCCACCAGGTGGAAGACACGCAGTCCGTTCGGGCTTCTGTCCCATTTTTCCTTTGAGCTGCGCCTGGGTCGTGTGGGCTCCAGGAGCCAGGATGACTCAGTGGAAGGGATCTACCTCTATGGGGGAGACCGCCCCTGGCACAGCGGCTGCAGGCACAACGGTTCACTCTTCACTGAGCGGGTCTCTCTTTCCAAAGCATGCACAAGGTCTGTCCAGGAAGTACCCAGCCACGCACTGTGAACAAGAGAGACATTTATGGAAGACGATACAAGAAACGTCCACAGGACAGTGGTACTTCAGCCACTTTCAAAGTAGGCACCTTGGGACCTCACACAGTTCTCCCAGGTGCCATCAGCTGCCCAGGCATATTTTCCTGAATCTTCCTGAGGGTCTGAAATCTCTTCCCTTTCAAAGGTGATTTTAGTTTTGGGAAAAGCCAGAAGTCACAGGGTCCCAAATCTGGGCTGTAGGGGGGCTGAGTCACCTGGGCGATTTGATGGTTCACCAAAACACTCTGCAGAGACGGGATGCACAAGCAGGCGCGTTGTCATGATGAAGCTGCTGGTCACCAGTTGCCCATAGCTTCGGGCAACTACATGATTCCTTCTGAATCATCCAAATAGTTTCTGTGGAGGAATGTTCAAGCTTAACACACAACTCGATGCAGATTCCTTGCTCTACTCACTCAGTCATTTTGAATGTGACGGCCACACAGCACACATGCTCCCTCAACAGCGTCTACCGCCCCCACTGACTAGTACAGTGGAGTCATCATTGTTCACACATGCGCATTCCAGTCCACTCTGCTTGGCTGCCAGGTTACATCGATGTTGCACAAACCGTTCTCATTATAGTAACAATGGCTGGGCTTTTCCCAGACAGATCTCATATATAGTTTGCTGTGTTTGTAACTTCCATCTGAGAATTTGTGTCTGAACAGCACAGGCCAATGCATTCTCATTTTTGTAATATTTGGAAATAGCTCAGTCATCTCTATATTTTCCACTTGGCATGATTTTTCTTTACTCTTTCTCTTCATTCTTCTCCCTTACGGTTTTGGATGGACCACGTTTTATTTCCCCATCTTGTATACCAGTTTGGAAGTTATACGTTCTATTCTTTTAGCGCTAACCCTTCACGTTATAACGTGAAACTCAGACAGTCTAAGGTCAGTGAGTTTTATTGTCACTTTGAGCAATGGAACAAATTTAGACTATGTTAACTGGGGTTTCCCCATGTGCATCTTTCATGTTACTATTCTTTTAATTCAATAATTTTTTATTATTTAAAAAAAGATTTTATTTATTTATTACTTTTAGAGAGGGAAGGGAGGAAGAAAGAGAGAGAGAGGAACATCAATGTGCCGTTGCTGGGGGCTGTGGCCTGCAACCCAGGCATGTGCCCTGACTGGGAATTGAACCTGCGACGCTTTGGTTCACAGCCCGCGCTCACCAGCCAGGGCTTCACGTTACTATTTTCTAATAGTCCTCCTCCACAATCTGTTTTTAAACCCTCTGAAAGAAACCCTCCATATTTGTCAGGTTAAAAAACAATCAGCATTCACTTACTTCTCCCAACATGCTTAACGTGTCTTCCCACTCATTCTTCCCTCTTGCATCTCAATCTTTTCTTTTTTTCCTTCTACTCAGTTTTCTTGACTGATGTGCATCCTTTATTTAGTTGGGAGAGGCCACAGGAAGGGCCAACTCTGAGTCCTTGCTTATTTTTGCAACTCTGTGTCTTTGCTATGCCTTCTCGACAATGAGAATATACTCGGCATAGAATTCCAGGTAGACCCGTGGGTGTTTTTCCTCAGCCCCTGGAGGCTGTGATAGTCCGCTGTCTTTAAGCATCTGCTGTTGCTACAAAGAAATGTGTTATGGGCTTGACGTTGTTACTTTATAGATGTGTCTGCCCTTAGGAATTAGTGTGCTTTTCATTCCAAGGACTTCCATCTATATATTGCCTCTCCCCCATGGTCCCTATTCTAGTCAATATGTGTTAGATCTTCTTATCTTTTCTCCCACTCTTAAACATTCTGAATATTTGGGCTAATTCCACGGTGGTTTCTTCAGATCTGTCTCTGGCTCACTCCTTCCCTTCAGCTGTAATTCATCTGCCATGAAACCCAGTTTAATAACTGTGTTTTCCATGTCTAGCCATTTTTGTGTGTGTGTGTAAAACCCCCCCCCGTTCACTTTCTTATAGCACTTGCTCTTTCATGAAGATGTCTTGCCTTTTTCTCTTTTCACGCTTTTCAACTCACTCAGTCCCTTTAAAGTCTCTCTGTCATCTTCCCTACTTAGGGGGCTAAGTAACACCCACGGACTGCCCCTCATTGTGAGCTGTCTCCTGCGTGGTTTGTATTTTTGTGTTGTTTCTGTGAGCTCACCTCCTGTGTATTTTTTCTTGTGGGAGTTCTCGGGTCACGAAAGGGCTTCCCCAGAGTGGTTCTGCCTTTGTTGCTGTGGAGCTTTGGGGTTGTAGTGGTCACCGACTGGTCATTTATGCTAATTGATGGGTTTAGGATTTCCTGAGCGCAGGAGTGCTGGTCTTGTTTCCAAATGTGTCTAAACGTTGTGGGAACTCACAGAGTGCTTCAGCATTTACTGTGGTGTTTGCCCGTTGGTTTCTTTTGCTATTCCCCCATCACAAATGGGATACCAACTTAAACAAAATGCAAGTGATGCGGATCCTGGCCGGCAGGATCCGTGTATTGTGGCCACGAGAGACAGATTCACGCGGACCGCAGAAGTCCTGTGGAGAAAAAGGGACGGCATGGCTGATCTCTAAGTGAGAGAGAAAGCCCGGCCACTGCCTGGACAGGCTTTTATTGCTTTTCTGGGTACATTACATTGAGGATGATCCTCATTTACTGTGCACAGGTTCGCTGCAGGTGATCACCTTTTACAGATGCCAAAGGAAAGAAATGCTGCTAATTACTTCAAAGAGAAGGATGTTGCAGACCAAGGGGAAAAGTGGTGGAACGGGTCACGCTCCATACTTGGGAGGTTTAGCTCAGACTTTAGGAAGCTGCAGTAAGCCCTTGCTGCCTCAATTCAGGGTGAGGGAGTTTTAGCAAAAGCAAAGCTTATACCGGCCTAGGTACAATGCAGGCCTGATTCCCCACAGGAAAACCTCTCCGTGGGTGTGGCCCCTGCATGCCGACTCGCTCCCTACTGGTTTTCCACGCAGGTGCTGAGTACAATTCCATGCCACACAGAACAGCTCTCTATATGCAAACATCAGTGAAAAATGTAACAGAAAAATGAGAGCCCCTTTCCCACAGATAACGGGTCAGTCACTGCCAAAGATTCCCGCTTCAGGACACGGGCTGAACTGCGTTAGCGTTAGTATGGACTCGTTTGTAAGTTTCCCATATCACACATTTTAAAGTTAGTTCATATATTATGCACAGTCTTCTGCCGCTTATCCCGCTAGGTGATACATGGCAGGCATTCCTCGAGTCAGTACAGGTGCTTTTTACGGTTGCAGAGTGTTGTATTGCGTTAACCCACGACGATTTATGTAGCATTTATTTACGTCAGGGGTTTATACGGATTCTCGAGGCGCTTGCTTTTCTTCTCCCGCCCGTGACTCATGGGTCTATTTCGTCCGCACACTCGGAGTTCCTCCACGTGTCCCCTCGCGTCGCGGGAGCGGCGCTGGTCAGCAGACTTTCCGTTGTTCTGCGGAAATGTGCTGTGTCTGCTCTGGCCCTCAGGGTCCTCGTTAGCTGCACGTGGCTCCTGAGCATTTAAATGAGGCTGGTGTGACTGAGGAGCTGAATTTTTAATTCCCTTCCGTGCTCACTAATTTTCACTTAAATGGCTGCACGCGGGCCTCACGCGGCCGCCATGGTGCTGCACTGCACAGCCCGCCCCTCCCCCATTCTGTCACGCTCCACGGTACGGGCGTGTTACCTCTCACCCTCCCTTCCCTGCCGATGGGTCTTTAGGTTGTTTGGGTTCTTCGTGTGAGAGGCTGCACAGTGTGCTCCCATCGTGTTGTGTTTGAGCAATTGCATGCTTTCCACAATCGCCACCATTCAGTTCCTTCTCCACGCCTCCCCACGGTGCCGAGACCATGTCCCCCCAACGCTGTAAATGTCCCGGCGGCCACGCTGATCTGCGTGTGCACGTAACCTTTGCCTGGGCTACATCTCAGGGAGTCTTGGCCTTCTGGCCAACCCTTTAACATCACCAAATGCCACGCCTGGCCTCGGGAAAGACCGTAGTAGCCCCAGTCGTGAGAAGATGAAACAAGTCCTTCCTGCGAAATAACCAAACAGCCAGGTCTCCAAGGCCCCTGAATTCATGACGGGTGTACAGAAGAGAACAATAAGAATAACCGTAGACAACAGTAAACAGAAAGCAATCCCTAGCTCCAAGAGAAGCAACAATGAAGAGAGAAAATGTAGCCATTCCATGTCCACCGTAGCCCCGTGTGGGGGGCGTGGCCCCGGTGCCGCTCATACCCTGCGGCCGTGCCTGCAAACTCTTCATATTATTATACGGCAAAAGGGGCTCTGCAGGTGTAATTATCGTTATGGACCCTAACATAGGAGGATTATCTCAGATTACTGGGTGGGCCCAGTGTAATCGCTTGAGCCCTTAAAAGCAAAGAAAGACATTTCTCCCGTGGGGCTCTGTCAGGGAGATGCTGGGAAGCCAGAGAGATTCGCAGCACGAGAAGGGCCCCTGCCTGGCTGGGACCACCGAGGGACCGAGCAGCCTCTGAAAGGTGACAGTGACCCTGCCAACAAGCAGCAGGAAATGGGGAACTCCATCCTCCGACCGGAGCCGAATTCCGCCAACGACCGGATGGGCCTGGAAGTGGGTTCTGCCCTGGAAACTCCAGGTGGGAGCCCAGGTCAGCGAGCATCTGGACATGGCTTGAGGAGCCTGGGGCAGAGACCCCACCAGGACCAGCTGGACCCTCCGACTGAGAGGCCTGAATGACCATAAATCTGTGCCACCGTAAGCTGTTGTGTTGTTTGCGGTCATCTGTCACGGCAGCAGCAGAAACCAATACTCCACCTCCTGTGAATTCAGCCCCCCCAAAACGGTCATGTAACCACACTGTGGGGTGGAGAGGTGGTTCCGTTGGGTAAGGGGCGAGCATTCCTGTTGCACGGCGGGAGGTCAGAGGGTTCTGTAAGCCTTCAGAGTAGCAGCACAGCATCCGTGGAAGCGAGGCAGAGCACAGCCCCGGCGGCAGCCGAAAGTGCTGGAAGTGGTTGCCTCTGGCGAGCAGGAACTGGGAGTGAGGAGGAGAGGGGGCCGGGCAGGTGTTCTCATCTTAAGCCCCGGAGAGTGGTGGGATTTTTAAATGCGCGTTCCTGTGGGGATACGTCACTGCGACAGACGTGGAGAAGAGCAGCTGCCACCGCCACCGTGTGAGACGTGCACCCCTTTGAGAGCCGGAGCGGGTGGGCGGGATGGGGGGGGGGCTGCACAGCCTGCCGGCACCTGTGGCAGCCCCTCGCATGTCCTCCGGTCCCCAGGGTGGAGGAGAGCGACGGCAAGCTTCTGGCGTCAGAGCGGAAGCTGCAGGAGGAGCGGCAGCGCGCCGTGGTGCTGGAGCAGCACGTGGAGAAGATGCGCCTGGAGCCCGGGCGGGCGGCGGGCTCTCAGAGAGCCACTTCCCGCAGCAAAGCAGGTGGGGCTGGCCAGGGGCCCCAGGGGCAGTGGCGGGAAGCTCCCTGTAGGAGGGCGTGGGAAGCAGGGGCCTCCGTCAGGGTGGGGCTCTGCCTGCCCCTGCTGCTGTGTGTCCTCCCCCCCACCACCCCTCCTCCCGCCTCCCAGCCTCCCAGATCCAGGAGCCCCAGGGCGCCACGGCCCCAGGTGTCCCTAGCCCAGCTCACCTGCGAGCCCTTAGCATAAGGTGGCAGGGCCCTCACTGAATGTCCTCAGCTACCACCCCCCGCCCCCATCCCGGCCCTCAACCCTCTGCCCCAGCTGACTTTGGTCGTGGGGCAAAGCAGGTCGCTGGGGAGGCTGCAGCAGCTACCGGCAGGGCAATCCCTTGCTGCCTCCCACGGCCGCTGCCATCGTCATCGTAAGCGGTGCTGGAGGGGCCTCTCCACAGGCCTGGGGACCTGGGCTGCTCTGTCGTGTGCACCACTGTCCTCGACATTCAGCTTCCGTCTCATGGTCTACGGTGGCTGCTTCAGCTACCCCGCCGGCAGCTGGAAGGGGACGACCCACTCCCTGCCTGTTAAGGCAGGACCCCTAAGGTGGCCTGTGTCGCCTCTGCCCTCCGCGCCTCGGCCAGGTCCCAGGCCCACGACCACACCCAGCTGCGGAGTGGGGCTCGTTGTCCTAAATGAAATGGTCTGTTGCTCGGACACAGTGGTCCTCAAAGGACAGTCGCCGGGCCAGCAGCATTAGCGTCTCGTGGGGCTGGGGCGTGGGATGCCGGAGCCAGAAGCCGTTCTGGGGCGGCTGACCCCCAGGGAGGGGGATCTCCAGTGTGGAGGGGCGGGGCCTGCCACCCTCCAGGCTCTCCTGTGGGGGTGCTGCCCTGCCTCCCAGCACCCCAGGACTTCCCCTCCCTGCCCCACTCAGGGACACTCAGGCCTTTGTTCCCGGCCCAGATCACATCACACCGTGAGACAAGGGGGGGTGTGGTCCCCTTCTCCCTTCTCTCACCAGCAGGCCCAGGGCTCACGGGGGCCTTCCGGGGGCTGCTGCGAATCCAGGCCGAGGGAGGTCCTGGGGCTTAGCCCTGTTGGCCCTCCTGGGCCCTCAGGAACACGTCCCCAGGGGTGGGGGGGCCTCCAGGCCTTAGGCTCACCCCCTGCCGAGCAGCCAGGCCCCCCGACCCGGGAGAGCCGACCCCTGGCAGGAGAGACAGGGGTCCCAGACAATGATGCCGCTGCCCCACAGGTCTGCCCGGCGCCAACACCAGGCACAACCCGAACGGGAGCGAGAGGAAAGACCCCTCTTCCAGCCAGCTCTCCAGCATGCCCGTGGAGTCCCAGATGGAGGAGCTGACCACCAGGTGCTCCCTGTCCTGTCCCCCTGCGGGTGGCGTGGTCTGGGGGGAGGTGCTTCGACGGGCAGAAGGACCCAGGCCCTCCCCGTTGACTTCCCTCTGCCCAGAAGGCTGGCCCCGCTGGGCCGTGGCTGGGAGCCCTGTAACTCAGCGACTGGCCCTCAGGAGGCAGACAGACTCAGCCATGACCCCGATAACCCCGCAGTCCTAGAAGAAGTTTTACTACGCATGGGTTGCCAAACCCGCCTTTTCACTCCGCTAAACCTTTCAAGGTCAAATGCAATGATGGGAGAGGAAGGAGGGGAAACCTTTCCAAATGAATACTATCCTTGGGGCAGCCAACATTTTGGGGAGCTACCTGGTACCAGGCCCAGGGCTGCGGGTGGGCGCAGAGAGGAGCCTCACGTGGAATTCTCCCGAGGGTCCTTGGGGAGGAGGGGACGGGGCAGAGAGAACCTGCACCCGAGGAGCAGCCGTGCTGGCAGCCCCACCCCGGGGTCCCGGGCACGCACGCACGCCAGCTCGGGCTCACCGAGCCCTCTCCCCGTGCGGTGCAGGCTGGCCATCCAGGCGGAGGAGAACGAAACGCTGAGGGCCGCCCTGGGCAGCGCCCTGCGGGGAAAGGAGGAGGACTTCCGGATGTACCACGAGACCCTGGCCCAGGTGAAAAGCATCTTCCTGCAGGCCCTGCGGCAGCAGAAGGCGGACAAACACTAGGACAGCGGCCCAGTGTCACCCTGGCCAGAGGGGGCGGCCACCTCGGCCCCTGCTCCTGGAACAGGCTCTCCAAGGTGACAGAGCCGACCCACAGGCCAGGGGCGCAAAGCAGAAGCCCCGGTGGAGCCCTGGGGGAGCCCCTGGGCGGATGAGGCTGCGGCAGGGAGACGCCCCCTGAAGCTGCTCAGCAGCAGCAGCAGCTCACGTCTGCGACAGCAAGCTGGCCGCGGACGGGTGCTGTCTCTCGGGCAGGGCTCATGTGGCGCCACTGCGTGCCCACATGACTTCCTCTGCCCAGGAGAGCCGTCCTGCTCCGGGCTGGGGACATCCCCCGGACCACTCAGCCCCGCACACCCCTCCCCCGGGCACGCCTGAAGCCCCACGGCTCCATCTGAGGCCATTCACGCCCTCTGCCAACCCAGGGGGCACAGCACTCCCAGCTGCCTTGCGGCCCACTCCTCAGGACTCTGCCTCAGGTGCAAACCCTTGAACTTGTAATAATAACGATTATTTTCATAATCGCCGCAGCTCCCAGTGAGTGAGCATCGAATCTGAGCCCATCTAGTCCTCTCGTGACCCAGGGGATCATCACCATATTTTACACGTGGGGAAACTGAGGCTCACGGGAAGAAGCAGAGCCTGCCCGACCCCAAAGCAGGGTCCTCCCGTGGAGCAGAGTCACTGGGGCGGCTGGGCAGGTCCACCCCCAACAGCGGCTCCAAGAGGCCCCTCCACTTGCTTCCAAAGGCTGCAGCGGGAGGCTGCTGGTGGCAGAGGCTGGAGGTGGGGCTGGGCTGGACCTTTGGGCAGGAGCCCAGGTGAAGGCACGGTGCCCCTCCCTCGCCGCAGCATGGTCGGGCGGGGGGTGGGCACTGCCTCGGGGGAGCCCCCAGCCCAGCCCAGACATCGCAGCCCCACCTATGCCCACGCAGGGATGCAGACATGCAGACAGGCCCAGGCTTGGGAGCACCGGCTGCCCGCGTGCACACGCAGACCCACAGACGGGCTGTGGCCCCTCCACGTGGGCCTGTGTGCCCGCCGGCGTGGTGTGGGTGCGGACGCCCATTCCCACACTCAGAGACTAGGCCCCGTGTCACTCGGCTGTGACTCTCAAACTTGGGGGCACAGACTCTGAAAGCACCCGTCCCTGGGGGCAGGCCCCTAGGGACTCCTGGGACCCTATCTGCTCGGGTCCCTCCTCAGGGACACAGCTGTGGAGAGAGTCTGTGCTGCCCCCCCAGTCCGGGAGCCCCGACCTAGCACGGGGTGACACAGGGTGTCAGGACGAAGAGGCGATTCTGCTGGGCCCTGAGGGTCCCTGGAGGGGAGAAGCCTTTCCCTGATCCCTTGTGAGGGGGGATGGTGGGACAGGGTAGGCAGTGGGAGGCCTAGTCCCGGGACGGGCAGTGTGACACCAGCCAAGGGCCACATGCAGAGCCAGAACGCCAGGCTGGGGGGCTGGGACCTTCACCTGCAGGTGAAGGGGGACCCCAGAGGGACATCTGAGTGTGTGGGGTGCAGACTCCTGGGAGGGAGAAGCAGGCATGGGACCAGCCGTCCTTCCTCGGGGATGGACGGAGCGGCAGGGCCAACTCAGGGGGGCGCGGGGTGGCAGGCCTCACACCCTGGCCACTCAAGGGTGGTTCTGCTGCCCTTCCTGGCTCCGGTCTGGGTCTGAGCAAGGAGGGGGCATCCGGTCCTGGGGCCTGAACAGGTAGAGGTGCGTGGGGCGAGTCTCTCCCCACTCACCGACTTTGTGGCCTTGCCTCCCTGAGCCTCCAAGTCCTCTGTAAAGTGGGGGGAGGGGGGCCAGTGACGGAGCCCTGTCCCGGGGCTGCTGTGTGGGAATAACTCAGAGACGTTCCACGGACTGTTGGCCTGCGGTTTACCTGTGTACGAGGGACAGGCATCAGTAAATGGATTCCGGTCCGCAGAGATAAAACAGGATGTACAGGAGGGAGAAAGGGGGAGCTTGCAGCCAGGCATGGCGAATGAGTCTAGTTCGCACATCCGGTGGGACACCAATTCCCCGGCATCTTGCAGAGCTCCGACCGGGCGTTCAGTCCTTGCTTGGGCCAGAGGCGTGTGGAAAGACAATTGCTTCCATCTCGAGGTCCTAAGAGCGGCCTTGGAGGTGTGGCCAGGAAGCTGTGGGCCAGGGGTCCCTGTGGCGCCTGCTGGCACCTGCCATCAGCACCCCAGGCTAGTGACACCAGGCCTGTGCCAGGTCCCATCACGCTGTCTCCTCAGGAGCCACTGAGTCAGAAAGGGTCAAGTGCTGGAAGGGCAGCTGGCACACAGGACGTGCTCATACTTGATGCACACGAGCCTCTGTCAGTTCAACAAATCCAGCAGCTCCTCTGCACCAGGCACGGGGGTCTGGGGGAGGCAGACTCGGTCCCTGAGCTCCGTGAAGACCCAGGCCACCACACCCTGAGACGGCCAGGCCGCAGGGCCAGTGCGTGCCGGCCGGCCACACACCAGCCTCTCGGTGACCAGACTTGCTGCCGCTCTCCAGGAGCCCCTGCTGCAGTCAGAGAGCCTGGGGAGCCCAGGGCCCTGGTGGGGCCGGGAGCCGGAGGACACAGGTGGGGGAGGGAGGGAGGGAGGGAAGTGCAAAGCCAGGACTCTGCCCCTCAGAGGCCCCACCTGCCCCGCTCCCTCCTGTGCTCAGCCCAGCGCTAGATTGGGGGTGGGGCTCTCCATAGCTCCTTGAGGTGTGAGAGGGGGAGGGGGGAAGGGAGCTGGATGTTTAAGGGAAGGAGGGGTTGTCAAAGGGGCCAAGGACTGGGACCCTGAAGGATTTGACCCAGGTGGGCCAGGTGGGGAGTGGGGCAGCCTGGTCTGTCCAGGTTAATGCCACCTGTCCCTAGGACCCTGAGGCCTCCAGCAAGTGGGCAGCAGCCTGGACTTGGCCTTTCCCAGGGGGGAGCACCCCGCCCAGAACCACTGGGCGGCAGGGGGAGGGGCGAGGACAATCAAAGAGGCCTCACGTGAGGGCGCTCCTTGGCTGCACCCCAGGCCGGGGCCCAGGGCCTGGGTGCTCAGGTTCCTGCACCGACAGGTGAGACCTGGCTGAGCCACGGGTGTGGCTTGGCCTACTGTCCCCACGGGGGCCTCCAGGGCACCACAGCTGAGCTAGACGAGACCGCGGTGGGGCTCAGGCTGATTCAAGCCCCGAACATCCCACTGCCCCCAGGTCTCTCCTCTGGGCTCCACGCCTGGGCCGGCCTATCCCCTCCATCCCTTCCCCCAGCCAGCCCGCCTCTGCCCGCCCAACCTGTCCTCTCCTCTGCCCGCCCAGCCCCTCTTCACACAGGCCGTCTCAGGCCCTGAGCCTCATGGGTACACACCTAGAACACACATTACACATGCTGTACACACCCACCACATGCTGTAGGCAACATACAACACAACACATGCACACAGACCCATGCGCCAACAAAAACACAGCCAACATACTTCCCCTGTTGTTGCTTCCCTCTGTAGCAACAACAATAACCCTGAGGGTGACAAGGAGCTCAGCCCACCGCGTCCTGCCCAGCAGCTCTGGTGGCTGCAGGTGCTGGTGTGGTCTCACCCCGGCCAGCTTCCTGCCCCTCACTTCGTGGTCTGGCCACAGTGGGCACTCTCCTCCCACCACCCCTCACTCGGGGGGCAGCCGGCCTGGGCCCCCCAGCCCTCCACCTGCCTGCCATCCCCCACGTGCCTAGCTCCCTGCAGACCCCGCTGTGAGGGGGGTCTCCGGTGAGCACGTACTGTGTGTGAGTCCTGCCTCTCTCTTTTTTAAAGATTTTATTTATTTATTTTTAGAGAGAGGGGAAGGGAGGGAGAAAAAGGGAGAGAAGCATCAGTGTAAGAGAGAACCATTGATCAGTTGCCTCCTGTAAGTGCCCTGACCAGGTACTGAACCCTCAACCCAGGCATGTGCCCTGATGGGGAATCGAACCAGCGACCTTTCACTTTGCAGGATGCTGCCCAACCCACTGAGCCACACCTGCCAGGGCTGCCCTCCCTGTGAGCAGTTCAGTGAGCCAAGCCCCTGTCCTGGAGGGAGCCATCGAGCCCCTCAGGAGCCCAGTATGGTCAGGGCCAGAAGTCCGCCCGTTTACAGGTGAGGAGCTGAAGCTCCGGAAAGTGCTCACACCAGCGAGGTGCAGCTTGGGTCCAAGGGAACAGGCTGGACCCACGTGCTTCCCTGGGGAGCCAAACTGCCCACCTGCTTCCCTGAGCCACCCTCTCACAGGACGCCAGGTCGGGCTGCTGGCGGGCCGGCTCCCCACGCAGCCGCTGCCACGTCCGTTTCCTTCTCTCTCCACTGGGGCTGAAGGCAACGCCTTCCCCACGGGTTGTGGTGAACTTGAAGCGTTGGTCCGTGGACGGGCTCAGAACAGCACCGAGCTACCGGGATGAACTGGCTCCCAACCACCGCTGACGCTCTCAGGACGCTGCTCCGGTGGTTCCCCACCCCCGTCCAGGAACCCTCCCTAATTCCCATAGCACCCCTCCCAGGTGCTGGCCTCCTCTAGTGCCCAGGACCCCGGCCGCAGGCCTCTGCCGACCCCCGAGCTGTGCAATGACCGCTCCGAGTTCACCCCTCTCTGGATCGGGGACTATGGGGCTGGCCTCCTGTCGCTGCAGGGACTGTGCACTGGGGTCTCTTGGCTTCTTGCTCTGGGCCAGCGTGTCTGCGTGCTTGCAGGGAAGCTCCCTGCCTAAAGGTGCAGCGGGTGGGTCTGGGCCTCTCTCCCCTTCCCACGCCTTGCTCAGGTCCTCTGAGTGCCCCTGCTGGGGCTGGGGGTGGGGGCAGCCCCTCTGAGCCCGTGGCCTGGCTGGGACCAGCAGCAGCAGCAGCTCCGGCACCTGCCCTGTGACTGCAGTCACGCTTCCAGCCCCGGACCCCAGAGCTTGGCCTGGCACACACACGCGTGAGCACTTCCCCCGTGGGCTCTGAGGCTCTCATCCCCACGGGGGATAATCAGAAGTTCCTGTCCTTGGGGCAGCCCCATCAGTGGGCTGCGCTGAGGCTTCGGCTGCCCCTGCCCAGAGTGAGGGCCCTGGCCCCCACCTCACTCCTGCCTCTGAGGAGTCCCAGCTGCTTAGGGACATTGCTATCTGCCTCCACCCTGCCATCGAGAGGATGCCAGCCACCCCAAACACCCACTCAAGCCTGGCCAGGTGGCTCTGCTAGCACCCCTCCATCCGGGCAGCTCCCCACGGGACAGGGCTGGAGCACGGGGGTCCCTTGACCACCTGTCTCGTGCCAGTTTGAATCCCACTAGGCAAGGTAGTCCTCCCCCGGGCCTGACACCTGGCCAGCCAGGACTCTCGGCCTGATGAAATGGACCAGGGCAGGGCAAGATGGTCTGCCCTGGGTCAGCCCTTGGGAGTGCCCTTGTAAAGGTGCGGGCTGGGGTTCACGGGGCTGAGCGTGAAAGTGTGTGTGTGTGTGTGTGTGTGAGAGAGAGAGAGAGAGAGAGAGTGTGTATGTGGTGCGGGCAGGCATCACAAGCCCGGAGAGACTAGCAGGGGCCACCTGGAAGGCTTCCTGGAGGAGGGGAGTCCAGGCTAGCAGTGAGAGGGAGGCACAGGGGAGGCAGGCTGAAGTGAGGCCCGGTGTCGCTGTCCGAGCCACCGGCCACCCCCTCCCCTCCTCCCTCCTCCCCCCTCCCCCCGCTGAGATCCTCCCTGCGGCTGGCTCCCCGTGGCCGGCAGCTCTGCAGCACTCGGCTCCGCTCCACGCTCCACTCCGCTCAGCTGCGCTCCAGGAAGGCCACCTCCTCCCTGCCCTCCTCCTCCCCATCTCCCGCTGTCACCACTCACCTCTCACAGCCTTGAGGGGGTGGGGACCCCAGGGCTGGACCCACTCCACCCTGGCCCCAGAGTCTGGCTGGTCGGACGGACAGACGGTCGGACGCAGGACCCCGGAGCCCTGAGGTGGGCGGTGTGCCAGGGTCCCTCACAGCCTCCTCAAGGTCAGTGCCAGGCGGGGGTGCAGCCACTGTGGGGTCCTTGAGACCTTCAGAGCCCACCCCAGGCTCCTCGTCTCAGACCTCAGGTCCCAAAGTGGGCTCTGCCCCAGGTGTACCTAAGGCAGGCAGGGTCAGGGGATGGGGGGGACCTGTGTGTCCACCAGCTGGCCCAGGGCTGGGGGTCTACTGGGGGAGGTCCCAGGCTGGGGACCAGCCCTGGCCCCGCTCACGGAGGAGGCCTCAGTGTGGACACCACGCTCGGGCCATGGGGAGCTAAAATTGGAAAGTGGCGAGTGGGAGGCAGCTGACAAAGCTATTTCGCGGGCTCTTCACCGTGCTCCGGTTTCAAGCTCCTGCTCCATTAACCTGATCCTCGGGGCCTCCCTACCCCCACCGCCGACAAGCCGGCGGCCCGGCCCTCCGGCCGGCCCTGCAGAAGCCAGGCCCGCGGCCCCCGGCGTGGGAAGGGGCAGCAGTGGTTGGTCGTCTCTTATCTGTGACTCCGGAGGGGATCCCTGAGAACACTCCGTCCTGTCCCGGGTCCCGGTTTGACTGTGTGACCTTGACAGGTCCCTGCGTCTCTCAGGTCCCTGGCCCCTCCATCTGCGTGAGAGGGACAGTGCCGACCTACCTGCAGCTGTTTTCCGGCTAGGTGAGGGACATTTGGGAGGGGTCTGGGGAGGGGGCGACAGAGCAGTGCCTGCTACCTTTTGGCTCAGCCCAGCCTCAGAGGGTGCCAAGACACGTTCCTGCCTTCGATTTGGGTGCTAAGCCCGTCACCCAAGGGACCCCTGGGAAGGTCAAGCTGGAGTCAGACAGGAAGGGAATCGGTGCTAGCTGAGATGGCCCCGCAGAACTCCTGGGGACTACGGAGGCTCTGCTGGAAGGGAGTGGCTGGACTCACCCTGGGCCCGAGACCGGTCAGCACCTTGGACAGCGGCCAGCACCCGCCTGGTGCCTGCCTGGCCCCACTCCCGCTTCCCCAGGGCAGCTCTTCAAATAGCACAGCCCCCAGCCGGCATCCAGGGCCTGCACACACACAGAGCGCTGAGAGAGAGTGGCCTGGGGCGGCCACCGACACAGGCAGGGCCCAGGGGCAGGGCAGGCTGGGGCTCAAGGGCTGGTTGGGGCTACGGGGGTCAGTGAGAGGCTGGAGGCTTGGTGCTGGGGGCCGGCCCTGGGGAGGTCACAGAAAGGGTAGCTCAGGAGGGTACGGAAGTCAGAGGAGGGGGCGGGGCTTCGTTCGGCACCCAGGGGATCCGGGGGGCCAGAAACAAAGTGCGGTGATGCCGATGGGGATCCTCCACGTGAAGGGCGTCCGAGGCCTTGGCAGGGGCGGTTTGAGCACAGGGTGGGGACCAGCCACCTGCCAGGTGTGGGGAGTAACCGCAGGTGAGGAAGGCAGGCTGAGGGTGGAGGCTTTGCTTTCCGGGTGTCAGCGGGACAGGCGGGAGCCAGGGCAGCGGCCGGGATGACCGGAGGCCTGAGAGGAGTCGGGGCAGGGGCAGGAGGATGACGGCATGAGACCCCCAAGGGGCAAGGGGGCAGTCTCAAGAATGGGGTCCTCCCCACCTCAGTGGGGACCCTAAGGTAGGGGGCTAGGCAGGGCTGGGGGTCAGCGGTGCCCTCACCCAGTCCGTCTCCCCCAGCCCTTCCAGGCGATGGGCGTCAAGACGGCACTGCCGGCGGCGGAGCTGGGCCTGTACTCTCTGGTGCTGAGCGGCGCCCTGGCCTACGCTGGCCAGGGTCTGCTCGAGGCTTCGCAAGGTAACAGCTGGGGCCCAGGGCAAGGGAGCGGGCCTCTTCTCCTCCTGGGCCCTCGGGGTCCCAACAGCCAGCAAGGCCAGAGACTTAGAGGTTCCAGGCCCAGGGTACGCCCTCGGCCCTGGGGGCTGGGCTGAGCCAGGTACAGGCACAGGGAGGCACCTGCAGAGGCTTGACAGGGACCTGGACACAGAGCCAGAGAGAGAGAGAGACAGAGAGACAGACTCAGACACTCAGGGAGACCCAGGCCCAGACACACAGGGAGACCCAGAGGGAAGCAGGGGCAGAGGGAGGCTCAGGCTTCCCAGGGAAGGGGCAGCCCTTGCAGGGGCAGGCATGGCCGCGGGGAGGAGGTCCTTCCCCTGAGGCCCGCACGCTCTGTTCCAGATGGGGCCCACAGGAAGGCCTTCCGGGAGTCTGTGCGGCCGGGCTGGGAGTACATTGGTCGGAAGATGGTAGGTCCTCTACGCCCCGGGGCCCCTGACTAGGGTGCCTGACCCCTGGCACATTTCTCTGGCCCCAAACCCTTCCTGACTCCCCCGCATTCCAGATGTTCAGAGGGCTCCCAATGGGGAGGGTCTCTGCCTTGAGCCCCTCCTGCCCAGCCCCTGCCCATTTAGGAAATAAATCAGGACGTGCCTTAGCAGCGGCCTCCAGCACCGTCCTTCCCAGGAACAATGCGATCACGCTGGGGTGTCAGGCAACGTGCGGGGAGAGGGGAGCTTTGAGGGGCCGGGCAGCCCACACGGTGCCCCTCACTCCTCTCTGTCTCCCTGCCTGGTACTCCCCTCAGGGGGCAAGGCAGGGCCCTCCAGCCTTGGCTCTGCTCTAATGTGTGAGAAGAACACGGGGGCTGGGACAGTGCTGGGACTCTGACCTGCCCGGGGCCGGCCCGCCCCGCCCCTCTGCCCCACCCTAACCTGCCCGGCCCGCCCCAGGACGTGGCTGACTTCGAGTGGGTGATGTGGTTCACCTCCTTCCGCAACGTCATCCTCTTCGCCCTCTCCGGACACGTGCTGTTCGCTAAACTCTGCACCATGGTGGCCCCCCAGGTGAGCATGACCTGAGCCTCCCCAGCCTCCCCCACCAGCCCCTCCTCGGCCACAGGGGTGGTGGGAAACCCATGCTAGGGTCCCAGCCCCAGGGGTATGGCCAGGGCGACGCAGCCTTCTCCCTGCCCACAGCTCCGCTCCTGGATGTACGCCGTGTACGGGGCCCTGGCTGTGGCGGGCACCATGGGCCCTTGGTACCTGCTGCTGCTGCTCGGCCACTGCGTCAGCCTCTATGTGGCCTCGCTCCTGGGTCAGCCCTGGCTCTGCCTGGGTCTCGGCATGGTCAGCCTTGCCTCCTTCAAGCTGGACCCCCTCATCTCCTGGCAGGTGCGCAGCAGGGAGAGCCAGGAGTGGCGGGTGCAGGGACAGGACCCCAAACCTTTCCCTCATCCAAAGCCCTTACCTCCCAAGTCTTCCCAAGCTGTCCCTCCACTTTCCCAGCTGTCTCCAAGCCTCTGAGTTTGGAGTATGCCTTGCCTGCAAGGAGATCACCTCCACCAAGGCAGGGGCGTGTCTAGCTCATTCCCTGCTCTATCCCCAGCACGTAACATAAACTGGCCCTGAGCGGCCCGTGTTGACCTGCAGGGAGAAGGGACAGCACCAGGCGGGGCCCCAGGGGCAAGCTGGGTGGGCTTCCCACAGACAAGGGGCACCTGGTGAGCCGGCGGCCTGTTCTCTCCCATCCAGAACGGGTTTGTAACGGGCACTTTTGATCTTCAAGAGGTGCTGTTCCAAGGGGGCAGCGGTTTCACGGTGCTGCGTTGCACCAGCTTCGCGCTGGAGAGCTGTGCCCACCCTGACCGCCGCTACTCCCTCGCCGACCTGCTCAAGTACAACTTCTACCTGCCCTTCTTCTTCTTCGGGCCCATCATGACCTTTGATCGCTTCCACGCCCAGGTGAGGGGACACTCCGTGGGCTCCCGGAGCGGGGCTGGCTCTCCCTCTTCAGACCTATCAGCGGCTCCCGGCCGCTGGTAGGATGCCCAGGGCAGGCCATGTCCCCATCCTCAGGCATGGCTCCCCTCCTCAGACCCCAGGACTGGGCCACACGCATTTCCCCCGGGGTCGGGGATCACAGGGTGGAGACCTATCTCCTCCCTCAGACGGGGCCCACCTCCTGCTCAATGGGGCTCCCGGGACAGGACTGGGTCTTCCCCCCAAGGCAGGGACCCCCCTGGAGTGCTCCCACCCTCAGGCAGGGCTGCCAGGGCGGAGCCACGTCGCCCTCACCCCCAGACTCCCAAGCGGTCGGTGACTCCCCGCGGGGACACTTGGCCTCCCCCAGGTGAGCCAGGTGGAGCCGGTGAGGCGCGAGGGCGAGCTGTGGCACATCCGGGCGCAGGCGGGCCTCAGCGTGGTGGCCATCCTGGCTGTGGACATCTTCTTCCACTTCTTCTACATCCTCACCATCCCCAGCGACCTCAAGTTCGCCAGCCGCCTGCCGGACAGTGCCCTCGGTGGGTGCCCAGGGGCCCCGGCAAGGGGTGGGGCTCCATGCCACCACGGTGTCACTGCTGGGGACACTGACCCCTCAAGGGGCACAGCCCCTACCTGAGAGCAGGAGCAGGGACTTCTTTGAAATGTGTGGGTCTTCTTCTATCTGTCCCTCGAGGCCACACACAAGGGACGGAGCCCTTGCCGCCTCACTGGGGCCTCGGGCTAATCTCCACAGCGGGACGGGGTCTCCCTGGGATGGCCGGGGCCCAGGAAGTAGGGGGAGGTCTGGGCAGCGGGACCTTCCCTGGACCTGGGAAGGTCCTGTCGGAAGTGGGGGGCAGCCCACCTAGGTCTGGGTGTCTGCGGTGGGGAGGCCGCCGCAACGCCCCCGGGGCCGTGACAACACGCTGTCCCCAGCTGGCCTCGCCTACTCAAACCTGGTGTACGACTGGGTGAAGGCGGCTGTCCTCTTCGGTGTCGTCAACACGGTGGCGCGCCTGGACCACCTGGACCCGCCCCAGCCGCCCAAGTGCATCACAGCGCTCTACGTCTTCGCGGAAACGTGAGTGCGGGCAGCGGGGCCCCGCCCCGCCCCACCCGGGGGCCCTCCCCCTGCGTCCCCGGGAGCCCGGCTCCTGGTTGGCTCACACGCCGCCGCCCTCCTCCTGCAGGCACTTTGACCGAGGCATCAACGACTGGCTTTGCAAGTGAGTTGGGGCGGGCAGGCGCGGAGGCGAGGGGGCGGGGTGAGGGTGGAGGGGCGGGGGGAATAGCCCTGGGGCACGTGTTTGCTTGGGCGGTGCCGAGGTTGGTCCACGTTTTGAAAGACCGCCCCCCCCCCCCCCGCCCCGCCACCGCTCCACCAGAGGAAGCAGGGAGCGGGGTGAGGCGGTCCTGGCCCAGGTCTAGGTGAAAGAGAGGGTTGGGGTTGGGCGGGGCCCTGGGCATGAGAGGAACAGTCGAGCAGAGTGACACAGCAGGCAGCCCGGGCGGGACCTGGCGCAGCATCGCAGGTATCCGGAGGGAGAGGGAGATGGCTCCCGGGTTCCTGCCTACAGCCTGGGAGGACGGACGGGCGCTTTCCAGAAAGGGGGCTCTGTGTGAGCCGTGTCTGGTTGGAGCCTGGCAGCAGGCTCTGGGAGGCGGTTCGGCGAAGTCTGGGGGGCAGATGGAACTCCGAGCTTACAGGGGTGGGCGGCCCTTGGGCCCTAAGTGCCCCAAGGAGAGACGAGTCCCAAGGAGAGAGGATAGAGAAGAGAAACGCAGGGGCAGCCGGGAGTGGGCCTGGAAGAACTCTGGACGTGGTGTGGGGTTGGGGCAGGGGGAACAGAAGAACAGGTAGAAAGGACTGAATGGAGTGGTCGTGGGGCAGGGGACAAGGCAAGGCCAGTGTGACATCCCGGGACTAAGAGAAGCCCACCCAGGTCTGGTGGGGGCCACAGGGTCAGGGGCTGCCAGGGTCAAGGAAGCTAGAGACCGGGCGTTAGTGTTGGTGGCGGTTATTCAGCCTTTCCCGGAGAGCGGCGGCAGGCGAGGAGTGGGGAGAAACTGAGGAACTGCGGGGGGTTCTGCAGCGGACGGCTCCTGGAGGGAGCCTGGTGCTGAAGGGGAAGACGGAGGGGTGGCTGAAGGGGACAGACAAGAAACAGCGGTCCGGCTTCGGTGCGGGGTGGGCGGAGTTACTACACAGAGAGGAAGAGGCTGGGACGCAGGACCGAGGGCTGCTGCACAGAGTGAGGTCCCTGAGGAGGCAGAAGGAGCCGGAGCCGGGGAGGAGGAGGAAGAGAAGCCGGCGTGCTGCGGACGCGGGGCTGGCTCGGGGGGGAGGGCGAGGGGTCCCACCTGAAGGCTCTGGCGTGCCCCATGAAGTGAGAGTCAAGGTCATCCGCTGAGAGACGCAGGGTTGGGGGCCTGGAGGGCGGTGGCATCTGTGTGTCCTCCGCCCTCCTGCTTAGACACCCCCCCCCCCCCCGACACCCACTCATACTGGGCACCGAGAGATGAGGGTCCTCTGCAGAGCACGGAGAAGCTGCCTGGAGAAAACCGGGCATTCAGAGCCCACACGGGTTGGAGGTAGTGGATTTGTGTGGAGGTGCGGGTTTCCCCATCAGCGCTCAGCTTCCTGGGTGCAGGTGAGGAGGAAGTGGGGGGCTGGCCTCTCCCAGATGGGTGAGAAATACAGGGTTTTAGGTTCGCTGTAACAGTGACTCAGGGGTCAGGAGATGAGGAAGGGTGGGTGTTCATGAGATGGGAGCGCTGGAACTGGGGGGCCAAGCCAGGAGCGGCTGGGCAGAGCACTGGAACGAGTGAAATTTCAGATGGCGACCAAGTTGGGGTGTGGCCACGGGAGTGGGTGGCTGAGGTGGAGTGGGAAAGAAACCGTTGGCAACGAGGGGCTCACGGGCGTTACCCAGTGGGTCTCCTACTGAATTTATCTAACCAATGTTTTTGAAGCACCTACTATGTGCCAGGCACTGTTCTGGGCACTGGGGATACAGTCGTGAACACGGCAAAGTCCCCGAACTCATGGGGCTTTCAGTCGAGTGGGGAGAAACACACCACACACAGGCAAACAAGCACATGCACGACTTTAGAGAGTGGCCAGCGTTATGAGAAAAACAGAACAGCATCATGGGTAGAAGCCGGCCGCAGGGTCTGGGCAGAACTCCAGGAGACACTATTTGAATGGAGACATGGGCTAAGGGGATCTGGCGAACATAATTCAAGATAGAGGGGAAAAAAATGCACAGGTCTCGAGGCAGGAACCTGCTGCATCTATGAGGGTCAGAATGGCGGGTGATGGCGTCCAGGGGGCAGCAGACGCCAGAGGACACGGAATCTCCTAGCCACGGCACGGAGGTCAAGTTTATTGTAATTACAGTGCAGGGAGGTACCGGGAGAGGGTTTGATGGTGGAAGTGATGTGACCCCAGGCACCCTCTTAGAAGATGCCTCTAGCCGCTGTGTGGGGAACAGAGGGCAGGGGGCGAAGGCAGAGGCAGGGGGACGAGTGAAGAGACCTGGGACAATCTCTGTGCGAGGAGAGGTTGCCTGGACGAGCGTGGCCATGTGGAGGCGGTGAGCCGCGGTCAGGGCTGGGTGGGGCCCTCAGGCTTCACTGGCGGGGATGCGGCTGGAGATGGGAACTGGGAATCCAAGATGGCACTGAGGCCCAATGGATGGTGCTGTCACTGACCGAGACGGGGACGAAGTGGGCTTGGGCAGGGACCGGGGAATCTGTCGTTCAAGGGAAGAGTCTGGGGACAGTTGGGTAGACGAGCCCTGAAGAGACTGGGTTACAGACGCCGATGCCGGGCTCAGCACAGAGACCATTGTCGGAGCTGTGGGTCTGCGGGAGATCACTGGGGGACTGCATGGACACAGCTGGAGGGCAGCTGGAGCTCCAGGCAGAGCGCCTTGCATTCTGATGCTGGGAAGAGGGCGAGACGCCACCCGTGGGTGGGGATGTTGAACGTGCCTGGGTGACTGCGTGGGGGGAGGCTGTCCCTGTTGTGCGTCCTTTGCCTGTGCCCCGCCCACCCCCCCCCCCACTGCCACCGGCCCCTTCTCCCACCTCTCCCGCAGGTACGTGTACGACCACATTGGTGGGGACCACTCTGCCGTGATCCCGGAGCTGGTGGCCACAGTGGCCACCTTTGCCGTCACCACTCTGTGGCTTGGGCCTTGTGAGATTGTCTACCTGTGGTCAATCCTTAACTGCTTTGGCCTCAACTTTGAGCTCTGGGTGCAGAAGCTGGCGGAGCGGGAGCCCCTGGCATGCATCGAGGTGAGCAGAGAGGGGCTGGGCGCTGTTGCTCTCGGAGGGCTTCCAGCCACGCTTGGTCCCCAGTTCAGAACTCTCTCACCACCGCCCGCCCTCCTGGCTGTCAGGACAATGGCTCACCCTGTGGTCATCCGGCCCTCCGTACCGTCTGTGGGGCGTGGCACACCCAGGCCTGGCTATGTTGGTCAGGCACTGCCCTCTCTCCAGACCTCAGTTTCCCCACCTTTAACAATGATGGAGAGCTGACCCGGGACTCTCTGAGACCTCAGGGACCACGTGGGCAAGACCTCTGACCACCCGTGTCCTCTTTCCCCTGGGCCTCTTGCCGCACGGACCATGCATTTCTGGACCGGGCAGGCCTCTCTGTCGGAGCAGATGTCCCGCAGGGTCCGGGCCGTCTTTGGGGCCATGAACTTCTGGGCTATCATCATGTACAACCTCGTAAGCCTGAACAGCCTGGAATTCACAGAGCTGGTTGCCCGGCGCTTGCTACTCACAGGTGAGGGCCAGAGGGGAGGGGATACAGAACGAGCCAGGCAGCATCCAGGAGGGCTGACCTTTTGAAATGTCCCCACAGCCCCCAACTCCCCAGGAACTCAGTAGGGAGGGCTGGTCCAGTGGGATAGGCACGGCAAGGGAAGAGTCACTGATGGGGGGGTGGCATGGGGGGTGGTCTGCCTCAGGCTTCAACGACCTCCTCCTACCCAGGGTTTCCCCAGACCACGCTGGCCGTCCTGTTTGTCACCTACTGTGGTGTTCAGCTGGTGAAGGAGCGAGAGCGGGCCCTGGCGCTGGAGGAGGAGCAGAAAGAGGACAAACTGAAGCCCGAGTAGGTGGGAGGGGGCGGGGGCAGCTCTGCTCAGCTGCTCCGGGGCCCAGGCCAGGCCGGGCCAGATGGGGCCTGAGCGAAAGAATAAAAGACTTTTCTACCACAGTCTGGCTGCTCCCTCCCTGCCCTTTCCCCAGCATCCCCTGGCTCCTCGTCTGTGCCGGGTGGGGAGCCGGGAGTTCTGGGCCTCAGGGAGGGGGTCAAGCCCTCAGGTGCCTGCAGCGTGTGGAGGAGACACCCACGTGGAGGGCCGAGACCACCAACCTGGGTACCCCAAAAGCTGAACCCCAAATCTTCAAACTAGCTGATCACTCTCTTGAAGCACCTGCTTCCAGACCCTGAGCGGCCGATCAGAAGGCACTTTATTCTTCTCATGAAAGAAGACTTATCTGTGCTGCAGGGAGCTCTTGGTGGGGCACTCCCCCTGTGACAGGCGAGGACCGGCCCCTGTGGGGAAGTGGCTGGCACACGCGGCCAGGCCGCCTGGGGGTGGGGCAGGGCCAGGATGCAGCCTGGGATGCGTCCTTGTGTGTCTGGCTCGAGGACCAAGAACACGGGCGGGCGCCGTGGAGACACTGGAGGAGTTCTTCGTCCCTGCTCCGAGGCCAGGGCCGGCAGCGTTACCTTCCGTGACTGAAGAAGATCCAGGGGGGCTCGGGCCCCTCCCAGCCTCCTCCCTGGAGCCCCCAGAAGGCCTGGCCCAGGAGGGCGGTGGGGTACAGGCCCTCCGGGGCCGGTCACATCTTGGTTAGGCGCAGCACGTTGAGCCGCACAGGTACGAAGGTGGCGCCGTTGGCGTAGGCGATCTCCCGCAAAACACCTTCCCACTTCTTCTCGTCCTCATTATATCTGGGGGGGGGGGGGGCCGCGGGCAGGGACATGGAGCTTGGTCAGCAGAGTTCAGAGGGAGGCCCAGCAGGGAGAGGTGGCTGGGAGCAGTAGGCCCACCCTTGAGGAGTCCTCCTGGCCCCAGCTCTGGAGAATGGTCCACTCCTGGAGGGGGTCCCCACAAGGCCCACCCCCAAAGAACAGCCACCGCACAGTCCAGGAAGGGCCACCTCCCTCCAGCAAAGTCTACTCTACCTCTTCCCTGGAGGCGTAGAATTTCCCCACCCAGCCCTCCAAGAAGTGCCGCCCCCACCTCCACTCTCCCGGCAGCACTGCCCCTGGGGGCTGTCTGTCTGCGGCAGTGGGGATACAGGAAGGTTCGGAAGCTGCCCCAAGTGGCCGAAACCTCTGCCCTCCACCCCCAGGAAGGACCAGCCATGGAAAGCAATGGCTCTCCAAGGCTGGGGTCCAGCAACTTCTCAATCCTGGCCCGGCGCTCCCCCACCCCTGAGCATCCAGGAGGGAAGGGAGAGGGAAGGTCTGGCCGCCTCTCCAGGGCCCCTCTGCTTTGGGACCTGTTTCCTGTGGGTCTGCGCCCTAAGCTTGGGGTCAGCTCCCGACTGTGACACTGTTGGGGTCCCACAGTGGGGCATGGTGTCCTGTGTGCAAGCTCAGGACCTTCCCAACCACACGAGAGGACCAGGGCTGAAGAGGGGCTGCTGCTCCCTGTCTCCTGGGACTTGCGGAAGAGCCACAGGCTCTGGCCCCAGATGACCCAGTCTGCCGGGGGTCCTCCCTTGCAGCCACAGGTGCTGTGGGCCACCAGCCTTGCTCCTGACTCCGCCCTGCCTCCCTGGGGCCCGGCTCACCTCCAGATGTCAGTGAGCTCTGTGGGGACCAGCTCCCCGGACTCAGTCTCCAGAGTGGCGAAGCCACCGATGGCGTACAGGGTGCCCGCCAGGCTGACCAGGCTGATGGAGCTGCGCTCCTGCGGGAAGGCCTCAAAGGACGCCCACCTGGGGGGTGGGGTGAGGAGGTGAATCATCAGGGGGGCTTCAGCAAGCCCAGAGCCAGGCCCACCCTGCACCCACAGCCTCAGCTGCACCCCCTTGAAATCAACTGCCCCCCAGGCTTGCGGGATCTCAGCACAACCTCCTGTTTGGGACCTGCTCAGGAATGTCCACCTGGGGCCCCTGCCAGGGCCTCAAGGTGTCCCAACGCTCTTCCCCTCCCCCTTCCCGCTGGTCTTCGCTTCCTTCCCCATCCTCTCCGCCCCTCCCACTTCCCTCCACTGGCCCTTTGGCATGCCATCCAGCCTGCCCCAAGATCCATGGTGGATCTATCTCCCCGGTGTCCCTCTCACTCCTGACCCAGCTCCCACTGGCTAGCTCAGAGGCCATCGAGCTCCCGACCCCTTGGACTCCTGCCCGGCCCCCTTCTCCCTCCGTCCAATCAGTCCCCTCCCGGCTCCTGTTGAAACCTCCCCTCCACCATCGCAAAGGGCTGGCCCGTCCCCCACCACCACAGGGCTTGGCAGTCCAGGCCCAGCACACACGCCCCTTGCATTTTAACATGATCCCCAGAGATCCGTGGGCACGTGACAGTGTGAGAAGCCCTGGCCTACAGCTTTCTGCAGGGCACCCCCTCTGCCCCTTCCCCTCTGCAACCCCATCTCTGGGCCACCAGCACGTCTTGCTATGAAGCAGCACCCCTGCCTCCTGGGAAATTCCTGACGTCATCTCTGCATCAGCCGTCAGGAGGCCTCTTAGTAAAACCCACCAGAAAGAAGCATTGCATTGCCCTCGGGCTAAAGTTCTCCGCTGTGGCCTCTGCAGCCCCAGTACCCGCCTCCCCACCTCCTTCCACCCTCCACACTCCCTCCAGCCAGAGCAATGGCCTTGGCCGTTTGGTCCTAACTGCCTCAGCGCCTACCTTCCTTTGCCTGGGCATCCTTCTCCCACCCCAGCGGTTTTCTTCCTGACCCCCCAGGGCCAGGCAGCTGGGTCCCCGCTGCAGCCCCAGTCCCAGGCCAGCGCCTGGCGTGAGTCTCTGCGTGAGAAACCTGGCATCTTGCACCCCACCCCCCAGAGCTCTCTGCTGCAGGCCAGGCTGGCCAGAACCCTTGGCCGGCCTTGGGGGGAAGCCCACCTCACTGCTGATCAGGGGCAAGGGGCTATTTCTGTGCTGATGTCCAGGCTGAACTGTGAAAACCCAAGGCAGGGGCTATGCTTCCCTCTGGGGCTGACCCAGACAGGGCCAGCACAGCCACACAGCCAGGGGTTACAGTGACACCCTCCGTCCCTGGCTGTCCTGCCTGGGGCAGGGAGGGGAGACAGGAGTCAAGGGGCCGTACTTGTTGTCTGGGATGCTGTACACCTCCACTGAGCTGGTCAGCCCCGTGTCTGTGACCCCAGCAGCCACAAAAATGCGGCCATCGTGGATGGTGGCCCCGAAGAGTGACCGAGCAGTCTGCATGGGAGCCAGCTCCTTCCACTCGAACTTCTTAGGGTCGTAGACGCACATCTTATTCAGGCACTTCCTGAGGGGTGGGGGGCGGTCAGTGAGAGGGAGGAAGCAGGAGCAGAGCCCCCCCTCCTCCCTTGGCCCCGCCCCTGAGGCTGCATGCCCCGCCTCCCTGGGCAGCCGGGGCAACACCGCTCCGGTCTAACCTGCCGCCCTGCTGCTGCGCTCACTCCAGGCCTGAGCCTCACCTGTTGCTGCCTTTGCCGCCGATGACGTAGACAAGGTCCATGTGCGAGAGCACCGCGTGGCCGTACACCGTGTAGGGCAGCGGGTCCGATTCACCCCATTTGAACGACCTGGAGGGGGGAGGAAGAGGGTGAGCGCACTCAGCCCCTGTCCCTGCATCCACCCCTCCCCCAATACGTATCCCATATTCGGGGTGCACTCGGTAGATTACCGGAACTCCCCAGGCCTCTCATTTCTTCGCTCTCGTCCCACCTGCCAATCGTGCTCCCCTCTCCTCCCTCCCCTCCCGGGTCTGGGCCTCCAGGCTCCCGCCCACACGGGGCGGCCCCGCCCCCTGCCCGCGCTCACAGCCTGTCGTAGCACATGACCGAGTCCAGGCTGCGTTCCCCGTCCTTGAGCTCCCGGCCGCCGACCACGTAGATGGAGTTGAGAGCCTCTCCCAGGCCGAAGAGGCAGCGCGGCGAGGGCAGCGGCGGCATCCCCAGCCAATCTGGGTCCAGGTGGTCAAACTGCGGGCCGGGAGGGTGGTGCAGTCAGCTGCCGCCCCCATGCCCGCAGCTCCAGCCCCGGCGCAGCCCCTCCCCGCCACCCTGGGTCACAGAGAATTCCAAGCCTCCAGGTAGGGCCGGCAGGGCCCGGAGGTGGTGTCTGGAGACAGCGCCCCTCCTCCTTTCAGGCTGAGAACAACCTAGCCCGGCAACCCCCGCCCCCCCCACGCCTCCTGGCTTCGGAATACACAGGTGCCGTAGGTCACCATTACAGCACCAGGACGGGCCAGCTCTGCCAGGGCCTCTGAGACCCACCCCGTCCCCCTGCACGACCAGCCCAAATGCAGCCAGTCCTGCCACTCGCCCCTTAAAACCTAGAGTGTACGTCTGCCGCCCTGCCCACCTGGATGGTCCTATAACAACAACACTAGTGGCTGATGTTTCTGAAAAGTTTCCTGAGGGCTGAGCCCCGCATGGATGAACACCTCATTACACCCACCATTTAACCTTGAAACGACCTCATCAAGCAGGAAGAATAACGCCCCCATTTACAAACGGATGCCCAGAGAGAATCAACCATGTGCCCACTTGTGCTGGTAACTGGTGGAGCTGCCCCCACCTCCCAGCCTCATCCCGGCACCAGGCTCCTCCTCACCCCTCTCGCCCCTGGCCTCCCGGAGTGCAACACTCCCTGGGCTCCTTCCCCACCCCACTCCCCTCCAGGTTTCCACATTCCACCCACCTGGCTCACACCTACATGGTCAGTCACTAGGAAACCATTTCTGCCCTCTGAGATCCCACTGTCACACTACAACTTGGACTGGGCACCCTGCTCTACTGGACCTTCCGGGGCCTCAGTTTCCTCATCTGTGTAATGGGAGGACTAGGTAGGATGGTCCTTTGGGACACTGTCTTCCACACTCCAGTGCCCGCCTCCGCTAAGGCCCTGCCCAGAACCGGCTCTGACCTGGCTCCTCCTCCACGCAGTGCCTGACCCCGCCCCCTGTGCAGGGCTAGAGCCCCCAACACATCAGACCATCTTGGGGCTGTCCTTCCCCCAAACTGAGACACCAAAGTTAGGTGGCTCGTTGTCCACTGCCTGTGACTATCTTGAGCTTTGAGGCAAGGGCCTGTTGTTGAACCTCCCTGGTCTACAGCTCACCCTAGACCAATGACATTGACCAATGAGTAGACACAGGTCTCTCCTGGGCCTCAGAGCTGACCCCAGTGCCCAGCACCCAGCGCTGGCCACCCCCCTCCCAGGGCTGGCCAGGCACCTGCAAGAAGTAAGCACTCATGGGGTCCTCTTTGTTGTCCTCATTGTAGAAGAGGCCCCCGGCCACAAAGACCTGGTTCTCCTTCGTCACCAGGCTGACGTGGTTCTTGGGGATCTGGGCGGAGAGGGAGGCGCAGTAACACTCGTTGGCCGCCGGATCGTAGGCCACGGCGCCCTCCTCACTGATCATGAAGATGAGGTCCTGCAGGAACATGCCAAAGCGCAGAGTGTCGTTGAGGATGCCGGGAAGGATACGCTCCTCCTCCTCCTCGTTCTCCTCCGCCTTGGCTTCACCCGCGCCCTTGTCAGTCGCCTTGGCCCCCGCTGCCTCCTTCCCCTTCTCCTTCTTCTTCTTGCGCAGCATGGTGATGCGGCCCTCGTGGGCATCCTTCACCATCTGCACCTTTCGCAGCAGCTCGGGCTGGGCCCGCACGAGAGGGTGGCGCTCCACGCGGCTCTCCAGGAAGGCTCGCGGCAGCAGGCGAAAGCGCACGCTCTCGAAGACGGTGGGCAGCGCACGCTGGCGCTCGGCCTTGGCCTCGGCGTCGCCGCTGGCCGCCCACCGCATCACCGCCTCAAACACAGCCTCCTCCTTCTCCACGTTGAGACCGTCGCTGGAAATGATGGCAATGAGCTCATCTGCCGAGAGCCCGAGGAAGTCATTGTCGCGCGACACGAGCGAGAAACGCGCGCAGATGAAGTCCCGGGCGGCCACGGCCAAGCGCGCACAGTCGAGCAGGAGTCCCAGACGGAAGACCGCCAGGCAGTTGGAGAGACACAGGCGCTTCTGCAGGAACGACACGCAGATGGTGAAGATGGACGGGATCTGGAAGCGGTGCGCCGCAGCGAACAACTCCTGCACGCTGGCCTCATCCAGCGAGATCTCTGACGTGTACAAGTAGTGCAACACCTGGGCCACCACGTCGGGGGACACCTCCTCCAGGCGCAGCTCGCCCGCCTGCTCCGGCTCTGCCAGGAAGCGCGCCCGGAAGTAGGGGCTGCAGGCGGCCAGCACCAGGCGGTGGCACGGGAACTCGCGCTCACCCACCCGCACCACACAGTCGAGGAACTTGCCGTGGTCCAGCATGTCCTTGAGCCCGTCCTGCAGGAGCGTCTGCTGGTACAACCGCTGCTCCTCCGCCTGCTCCAAGCCCAGTGCCATGGCGGGTGGCCTAGGGTGCAGCGACCGAGGGTGCCAGAGGCCTCCTCTCCACTCCCTGCTTTCCTGCTGGGTCGTGCTCGGTCTCCGCAGCTGTCTTCTTGGGGCTATATATAGAGGTGGGCCCCGCCCTGTAAGGAGAGCTGCCTGACCTCCTGCACATGACGCAGAGGGGACAACTGGGCAGAGGCCCCCTCCCAGAGCAGCCTTGACTCAGCCCCTGGGGCTCATGGGATGGGAGTGGGGTTTCTGGGCCTTCCTGGAAAGATGAGGGCTTCGCTGCCTCATTTCTAAATGGGGCACAGGACGGCTTTGACTGCGTTCCTTGGTTGGGCAATGCTCCTCGGTGGAGGGGTTGACCCAGCCTCCGCCCCTGACATCAGGGAGGGGCAAGAATGGGAGTCCCACTTCCCCTGTCTCCCTGACTTCACGCCTTCTGGGTCTTTCCACCAGGTGCCTCTATCTTCCTCTCCAGAGTACACCTCACTCCAGCCACCTCTGGATGCAGTGTGCTTGGGCTCCGTGCTCAGTGAACTTGAGCGTGGCATCCACTCATGGGGGACCTTGTTGTCCCACCTTTAAAATGAAAAGGTCTGTCCTGGCTGGCTTAGCTCAGTGGATTGAGCGCGGGCTGTGAACCAAAGTGTCGCAGGTTCGATTCCCAGTCAGGGCACATGCCTGGGTTGCAGGCCACAGCCCCCAGCAACCGCACATTGATGTTTCTTTCTCTCTCTCTCCCCTCTCTCTTTCTCCCTCCCTCCCTCCCCGCTTCCCTCTCTAAAAATAAATAAATAAAATCTTTTAAAAAGAAAAGAAAAGGTCTTTCCCAACTTCTGCCCCAGCTCAGATACCCTCCCACCACTGTGCAAGAACGTGCCTTAGGTGGACTAGGTGACCGCTTTTCTGTGGAGCCTGGGGCAGGGCAGGTCCCTCCGTTGAGCCTCAGTTTCCCTTTCTACCCAGTGAGGAGGTGGAGGGCTGAGACTCGGAGGGCCGCAGCCTGTTCTGCTGAGGTTCGGAGCCACTGAGGTTCTGTGTTCCTAGGAGCACACAGCCACAGGGTTTAAACACTGGGAGGTATCGGACATGCTGGAAGATGGATTTCCTAGAGTTCCACTGTTCTAAGTGTTCAACCCCCCCGCCCCCAGGTTTTAACATACCAGGGGAGTGACATTCTGGACTTCAGTGTTCAAACAGTGACACCCCAAGAGTTTAATATTCCAGGACTTCGCTGTCTATGCTCGTTGGTCTTAGTCCGTTCTTGGCTTGGCCTGAGCCTGCTTGGCTTGGCCCGCCTGGCCCTGGGGCCCCTGTCCCCTGTCTACAGTCTAGGGGACCAGGGTGGAGACCCAGGGCAGCCAGGCCCTACGCCCGCACTGCTCTGGACTCCTGTCCAGCCCCCCTTCGCACACACGGCAGCCTCTGCCACCGAGATTAACTTGTTCCCAGCGTGCCGGAGGCTGCAGCTGTGGGTTAAATTTAGCCCCCTGGACACTGGCGAGAACTGTTACGGGGCATTCTCCCATCGTTCCTCTGAGTCACTTGTTTATAATCTCGGGCTCTGGGGGTGGAGGGATTGGAGAGGGGACCTCAGGCTGGGCCAGGACTGAGTCACCACCTCCCCTTTTGTGAGCTCAGTGGTGTCACTGCCTGTCCCTCCTGAGCAGTGCTTTTGACTGTTGTTCGGTCACCCCACCAGCAGGTCCCAGAGGACACAGCACCTGGGAAGGTCCTGGAGGCGGTCCTGTCCGTCGTGCAGAAAGGACAAGGAGGGCAAGCGGTGGGCCTCCAACCCAGCCCTGGAGCACAGGGCCCTTCCAGCAAGTCCCATCGGGACACAAGGCTCGGAGAGGCTCCGCGACTTGGCCAAGTCACACAGCTGACAAGTAGCCCGGTCAGGATGCAAAGGGGACCTGCCTACCTCCGAGGGCTTACGGCTCCCCGCAAATTAGCAACAGCAAGACCAACATCAAAAAGGTCCATTAATCACAGTCTCACTTTCCGAAGACCAGTACAGAAGGTACTGAGTGAACAATGAACTTATATTTACCAAGTGACTCCACGATGTATTTTTAGATTATGATGAATCCCATAGTGCTCCCTCCCTACCAGGCATTCCACTAGAATATATATATATACACACGGTTCATTCATTCACGGAGCATCTACTGGGAATTCAGCAGTGAGCGCATCAGGCAAGACTTCCTGTCTTCATGGAGCTTCCATTCAGTGGGGGGTGGGGAGAAAGACAGCAAGGAATAAATAGTTATACAGCTTGTCCGCTGGTGATAACTGCTCCGGTGACAAAGAGCAAGAAACAGAGTGTGGGGAGTGACAGATGGAGGTGGTAACGATGTCAGGTGGAGTGGGCAGGATGGACACGACATTTGAGCCGTGGGAAAGGGGGATTCCCGGCCAGGGCACCGCTGGAGCAAACGGCCTCACGCAGGAAGCTGCCTGGCTCCTCCCAGGAACAGCAGGAGGCTGGTGGGGCTGGAGCAGCGAATGGAGAGGTGAGGCTGGGAAGATGAGGGCAGGGAGGAAAGGGTGAGGGGGCCGTGCAGGACCACGGGCCGTTTCCCCCTCCGTGACATGGGGAGCCGCTGTTTATGTTTTCATTCTAATTAGGGCAAATGCGAACACACACAAGAGTAGAGAGACCCGTAGACTGACCTGCTGTGTACACATCAGGCACTTCAACAACTGCCAAGTCATGGCCAGTCCTGTGTCACCTCTGCCACACGCACTCTGTGAGCAACCAGGGAGACTCCGAGGGCTGGGTGTGGGCGTAGAAGACAGAGGGAGACCTCGTCCCTCCACCACTTTCCGTTGAATCAAAGGACAATGCTGTCTCGCTTCATCCTTTTAATTTTCACTCGTTTGATCTTCACACCCAAATCATGAGGTGGGTATTAGACATGGACATTTAGATAGCCAGCAAATAGGGATCAGTCCTACGTTGTGTTTAAATAATAAACTGTGCATATGGAAAATATACGATTTGATAGGTTTTGACGTGTGTATATACACCTGTGAAACCGCCACCACAATCAAGGGAGAGGACATATCCATCACCTACATGTCGCCTCATGGGGCTGGTGACACTGGGCACCTGGCCTGGGGGACCCCCTCTGTTCTCTCAGGCAGCAGAAACAGAAACAAGTGGCAAATGAAGTTGTCATTGGAACCTCAGCCCACAGAAGTCGACCTGGGCCTGCTGGCTAAACCTAAGCAAGGCAACTGCTTGTTTAAAAAAAAAAAAAAAGAACCCAGAGTTTTCTAACATAATAGCCAAGATATCCAGGATGCAATAAAAAATCACCCGTCATGATAAAAACCAGAAAAGTCATAACTCCAATGTGGGAAGAATCAACGGACAGCAACACTGAGGCGAGTCTGACTTTGGGACCATCTGCCGGGGGTTGTAATGTGGCCGCGGTGACAGTGCTTCCACCATGAGTCACACGGCCTCTCGAAACAAGTTTGTAGAGATGGAAAATCTCAGCAAAGACGCGGGAGTTACGCAGAAGAACCAAGTGGAATTATAGAACCGAAGAATGGAATAACAGCGGTAGAAACGTGCTGGGTGGGCTCAGTAGGACGGGGTGGTGGGGGGCGGCAGAGGGCAAAGGCAGTGCCGGTAAGGACAGATGAACAGGGCGTCCCCGCTCTGAAGCACAGAGGGAGCGTGGAGTGAAACACAGAACCTGAACGGCACCGTGGGCCCTCGAGACAAGAACAAAGGCTCCCACGTTGGCATCACAAGGCCCCAGAAGGAGAGGAGAGGCTGAAAACGTCCAAAATCTGGTGAAAGACACAAACACGCAACTTCAAAGAGCTGAGCAAACCCCACACGGGATCCACGCCAAGACACATAAATTAAACTTCCAGAAACTGAAGACAAAGAGAAAAAAACGTGAAAGCAGCCAGATAAAAACCACACAACCCCGATAGGGGAACACCGATGCAAATGATGGTGGCTTTCTCACCAGAAACCACGGAAGCCAAAGAAAGTGGCGTAACGTGGCTTAAGAGCTGAAAGAACTGAAAATGGTGAATTCTGTATGTGATGAAGCCGTCTTTTAGGAATGAAGGGGAAATAATCCCAGAACAAAACAAAACAAAACAAAACAAAAAGAACAAATAAACAAGAAACGTCTAGAAACTAACACATGAGTTTGGAAGGTGCAAGAAGAATACACAAACATCAGCTGCATTTCTACTCATTCATAATGGACATGTAGAAACCACAATGTAAAACTTACCAGCATTTATAACCCCTCCAAGGAAAGCGCAACATTTATGAATACGCTTAACAAAATGCATACAGGCTCTGTGTCCTGAAAATCACAAAATGCCAGTGAAAGAAAATCACAGGAGACCTAAATAAAGGGAGACACGTATTGTGTTTGTGGGCTGGGAGATTCAACACAGTCAAGATGTCCATTCTCCCCAAATGGAACTACAGGTTTAATTCAGTGTCTTAGCAAAATCCTAGAAAAGCCTTTAATAGGCACAGACAAGCTTATTATAAAATCCATATGGAAAGGCAACGGCTGCAGAATAGTCAAAACAATCTCAGCAAAGAAGAGCAAAGCGGGAACGATCGCTCGGCCTGATCGCAAGTCCTCCTGTGTAGTCACAGCACCCAGGACTGCGTGGCGCTGGCTCAGGACAGACACACAGATCAGTGGGACAGACCAGAGGACCCAGAAATAGATCTAAACGTGCCCAACTGATTTTCGACAAAGGTCCAAAGCAATTCAGTGGAGGAAGGATAGACTTTTCTTTTTTTTTTTTAAAGAATGCAACTGTAATGTAGTGTCATACATGCTTCTTTTTTTTAAGATTTTATTTATTTATTTATTTACTTTTTAGGGAGGGAAAGGAAGGAGGGAGAGGGAGAGAGAGAGAGAGAGAGAGAGAGAGAGAGACATCAATGTGCGGTTGCTGGGGGTTATGGCCTGCAACCCATGAATGTACCCTGGCTGGGAATCGAACCTGGGACACTTTGGTTCCCAGCCCGCACTCAATCCACTGAGCTACGCCAGCCAGGGCCAGGATACACTTTTCAATAAATAGTACTGGAGCATAGAGGGGGAAAAAAATCCTCGACCTAAATCTCACAGTTCATCCAAAAATTAACTCAAAATGGATGGTGGACTTAAAATGAAAACCATCTGAAACAATGTTGAAAAAGAGGAACAGAGCTGGAGATCTCGCACTTCCTGATTTCAAAACTTACTGCAACACTACAGAAATCAAAGCTGCGTGGTGCTGGCCTGCAGACAGGCCCACAGACCGCTGGAGTAGAACAGAGAGCCCAGAAATCACCTCTCACGTGTATCGTCCGAGGATGTGGGGCAAGTGTGCCAACACCATTCGCTGAGGAAGGGCAGTGTCTCCAGGAGTGTTTGGGAAACTAGATATCCGTGTGTAAAAGAATAAAGTTGTCTTCCATCATTGCAAAAACTAACTCAAAGAGCTAAAACTACAAAACTTTTAGAAAACAGAGGAAGGGCCTGGCTGGCGTAGCTCAGTGGATTGAGCTCGGGCTGCGAAACAAAGCATCGCAGGTTCGATTCCCAGCCAGGGCACATGCCTGGGTTGCAGGCCACGGCCCCCAGCAACCGCACATTGATGTCTCTCTCTCTCTCTCTTTCTCCCTCCCTTCCCTCTCTAAAAAGAAATAAATAAAATCTTTTAAAAACTCTCTTAAAAATAAAAAAGAGAAAAGAAAACAAAGGAAGAAAGCTTCATGATATCAGACCTGACGATTTCCTGGATATGACACCAGACACACAGGCAACGACAAAAAACAGATTGGGCTACGTCTCAACTGAAAACGTTTTTACGTCTAGGGCAGAGCGGACAGAAAAGGCAACCCATGGAATAGTAGAAAACATTTGCAAATTATACATCTGATGAGGGGTTAACATCTAAAACATAAAAAGAACTCCTGAAACTCAACAACCTCGAACCACCTGATTTAAGAATGGGCAAGAGAATTGCATAGACATTTTTCCGAAGAAGATTGCCCAGTGGCCGATAAGCACATGAGAAGATGTTCAGTGTTACCCGTCACTGGGAGAGTGTGAGCCCAAACCCCAGGCGACCACCTCACACGCCCGCTGGGAAGTCCGCTGTGGAGGCACGGTGAAACAGCAGGTGCCGGCGAAGGTGTGCAGAAGTCGAAAGCCTTGTGCGCTGTCGGTGGGACTGTGAGCAAGTGGTAGAGCCACCATGAAAACCAGGATGGCCACTCGTCATAAAATTGAAAATAGAATTACCAGGAATCCCCTTCTGGTTACACACCCAAAGGTACTGCAAGCAGGGTCTCAGAGAGACGTGTACACCTGCGTTTGTTGCAGCATTATTCACGATAACCAAGAGGTGGAAGTAACCCAAATGTCAACAGACAACAGACAGATGAGTGGATAAGTAAAATGTGGGACCCACACATGTGCAATGGAATACTATTCAGCCTTCAAAAAGGACAGAGATTCTCACACACGCTGTACCACGGAATAAACCTTGGGGACAGTGTGGGAGTTGAAATGAGGCCACCACAAAAGGACAAAGAATGTGTGATCCCACCTACGTGAGGTATCCAGAGTCATCAAATCACAGATGCAGAAAGCGGGGTGGTGGTTGTCGGGGGCTGGGAACACGTAGGGGGAGCAGGGGTTCAGTTTCACCACAACCTGATGAAACCACAACGTGATGGTTGCACCACAATGCGAATGTGCTTCACGCACTGCCTGTGTGCGGCCTGTCCTGGCTGACTTCCTAGCCACGACTCCGAAGGCCACATAACCGGGGGAGGGGTTGGGGGGGGGGTCCAAGGACACCGCCAAGCCAGGGGCACCTGGCTTCCTAACTCCCTGAGCCCTACTGTGCCCGAGGCGGAAGGAGACCCAGCTTTCTCCAGCAGGCCAGCACGGCTCGGCCCTGCGCTCCAGGTCTCGGGGTGTTAGTGAGCTGCTCCGTCCCAAAGAGCGAGGCTGAAGAGAGTGAGGTGACGCCTTCCGTGGTGCCCGCCACTCACGGCCAGAGCCACCCACGGGCCTCTGCCTCCCGGCCTCACATGGCACGTGCCCAAGGCTCTGCGGAGGGGAACTGGGAACTACAGCTGGTCCTTGAACAACTTGGGTTTGAACTGCATGGGTCCACTTATACACAGATTTTTGTCAGTAAATACATACCGTTCTATAAATGTATTTTATAATTTTCTTTTTTCTACCGTATTTTACTGTAAGAATTCAGTGTATAATACATATAATATACAAAATATGTATTGATTATTAGTGGCAAGGCTTCCTGTCAACAGCAGGCTGATAGTAGTTAAGTTTGGGGAGAATCAAAAGTTCTATGTGAGCCCTGGCTGGCGTAGCTCAGTGGATTGAGCGCAGGGCTGTGAACCAAAGTGTTGTGGGTTTGCTTCCCAGTCAGGGCACATGCCTGGGTTGCAGGCCACAACTCCCAGCAACCGTTGTTTCTCTCTCTCTCTCTCTCTCTTCCTCCCTTCCCTCTCTAGAGATGAATGAATAAAATCTTTAAAAAAAGTTATATGTGAATTTTGACTGCCTTGCGTTCGGTGTCCCTGACCCCCGGTTGTTCAAGGCTCAACAGCACTCTGACGACAGGGGTGGCAAGGCGGGGCAGAAGGGAAAGAAGGTGTAGAGACCTGACCCGCAAACGGATGGGCAGCAAGAGGGAAGGGAGCAGAAACAGAAAGAGGCAGACCGACACCACCCCCCTGTAACCCCGCTCCCGCCCCAACCAGAGACCTGGATGGGGGCGTGGCCAGGCCCTGGTGTCCCTCCGCAAGCCTTTCTGCAGGGTGGCCTGAGTGAGCCCCACTCCTTTCCCACTAGGGAAGTGGGACTGCGGGAAGACTGTCCACACCCTGGGGACCCGCGCCTCCCTGGCTGAGTAATGAATCCACCCTCCAGCCCTCTGTCCTCCCTCCCGCCTGACCCGCCCCCTGGGCCCAGACTAAGTGGCACAAACATGGGGGCCTCATTCACCTCGTTTCTCCCGGGCCTAGAAACCATCTGGTACGCAGCCAGGGCTCCAGAGGTCCCAGGGGAAGCCACATGCTCCCCCCTCAGAGGTCACTACCTGTCTTCCACATGGGCTGCTGTCCTGCCAGTGCTCATGACAGCATCTCCGATACCTGCCCCCTTCAGACTCACCTGCCCATGAAGGGAGGGATGAGTCCATGCTGGCAGTCACAGTGCCCCTGGCGCTGAGCGAGAATGCTCCGGGCTCCCGAGCCCACGCACCTGGGGCTCCGGCAACCACACCTGCAGGGGAACCACACCTGCAGGGGCCCTGGCCCCGGGACCTCTCCTCTTTCAAGCACGTTCTGCATCCCCCCTAGCCCCAGCATGAGTCTAGGGGTGCACCTCTGCTCTCGCCTCAGCTCCTGACTCAGGGTGCTGCCCGTGGTGCAGCCCACATGGTGGGAGGGAAATGGGGTCAGGGGCATGATGTCCGCGCGGCCTGCAGCTGAGCTGTCGGTTCGTTGCCCTGGTCCAATCTTTCTCAGCGACAGTCAGGGCGGACAGCACATACAGAAGAGGCTGGGCAGTGCTGGCCGGTGGCTCAGTTGGTTGGAGCACCGTCCCACAAACCAAAAAGTCTGCCAGCTCGATTCCCAGTCCGGACCCATACCTAGGTTGTGGGTTCGATCCCCACAACCCAGGGGCGTGCTCGGGAGGCAACTGAGTGATGTTGCTCTCTCCCTGCCTCTCTCTCTCAAATCAGTAAGTGTATCCTTGGATGAGGACAAAAAGATTTGTTTTATTTTTTAAGGAAAAAGAGGCTGGGCCAAGGAACAGTTGTACTGACTTTATTCCCCTCACTCCACTCTTCTCACTCCTCCGCCTGCTGTTCCCCACACACTTCACAGTGGGGGGGTGGGAGGCATACGACCAGGCATCGGGGGTCCACAGGCCTGGGCACAGCTGTGCTGCCCCCGCTGTGAGGGGCACTGTGGCAGCACGTGCCAGTGTCAGAGGCTCAGGCTCTGAGACCAGCCCGGCTCCCGGAACTGGGGTCATCGCCTCTCTGGCTATTCACCCCACCTGGCCCGAGACCAGGGGGCCCCAGAGGAGCCGGGCAGGGACAGGCCCACGTTCCAGGCCCAAGGTCTGGCCAGGTGGGCGGACAAGTCCAGCTGGAGACAGGACCCTCCTCACCGCCCAAACTCCAGGGGGACAGGCTGGACCTAAACCCCCCTCCCCACCACTGCCGCCAGCCCTGGGGGGTGGGCATGCAGCCCCAGTCCCTTCAGTCCAACATCCAGGTGCTTATTATTCATCTGTTGTTAAAACAAAGAGGAAATGGAAAAGCTGGTAGAACAGGAACCCCGTCCACACTGGCGCTGCCGAGGTTCCGTTATTGCTTCAGACCCTCGTGGTCTGGCTGGAAAGGAGCTCCCTCCCACCGTGGCCTGAGGGGGAGAGCATTTAGCACCAGGGACACGGAGCTCCTGTCCCCACGGGGATGTGGCCTCCCAGGAAAGGGCATGGCTGTGCCCACCTATACAGCTGCAAGACCGTTTTGATCAGAGCCCAGTCTGCGGTCTAGACCCCTGTCCCGCCCTTAGAGGGAAGGGATGGAAGGACAGGAAACCTCGGTCTTGGGACAGGGTTTCATGATCAGCTCCCCCACACCCATGTCTGGCCTCTGCCTGTCCAAGTCTGGCCTGGCCAGGGCCCCAGGCTTGCTAAGGCCGCAGTGGGGCTAGCAGGTGACAAGGCCACCAGCCCCTATGGTAGAGCCTGGTGTCAGTGACAAGGGGTTGGGGACCCATGGGGGTCCCGGCCTAGAGCCCATTGGGGAAGATCAGCTTTTGGGGGGCAGGGGGAACGGGAGCCAGCTCTGGAGAGCTGCCAGGCACTGGGACCAGAGGTTAGAAATAGCAAGCATTGGGGAGTGGGGAGGGGGGACCCTGAGGACATCATGGAAGCCCAGAGATAATGGGAAGGAGAGAGAGGGGAAGAGCTTCAGTAAAGCAGGGGCCGAGGAGGCCCAGGCTGGGGACGGGGAGCCAGACCAGAAGTCTTCCTCTCTCTCGGGGAGGGCCCCCCTTTCGATCCCCAGGGGATGCCAGGGGCCCCCCCAAGGGTGTGTCTGCAGGCTCTGGCCCGCCCTGCTCCTGGGGCAGAGGCGGCCCGAACTCAGCCAGGCCAGGGCACTGCCCCCTCCACGCCCAGAGAGCTAGCAGGCTGTACGGCTTGGGTTACAGACCCTCAAATCACTCGGGCTCCTTGGGCCTGCCCACATCTGTACAGAATAAAGTGCTTCGTTTATTGATGATTAAAATGTGCCCAGTTCCCTGCCCCGGCGCCATGGCCTCTCAAGGAGGTCAGAGGGGTTCCGACCCCCTCAGCCCGCAGGCTGATGGGGCCCAGCCGCCCCTGGCCCCCCTTGGGCTCAGGCCTCTTCCCACGCCAGCTGTGCTGGGAAGGAGGTGGTGGGGGGTAGTCGTGGGGGTTTAAGGTGCAAAGAGTATAACAAACAAAACCATATAAACACAATGGGAGAGAGCTTAACTAGGAAACATGTAGCTTATGGAACCTTCCTCCTCATTTGAAAGGCAGGAATAAAGGTGTTAAATGACAACGAAAAAGGGTGACCTATTAGTGCTGGCCTCTCGGGGGGCAAGCGCTGGGCACAGGGAGGGGCTCCCCCACCCCCTGGACCCGACCCTGACCTCAGGGCCTGACCATGGGGTCCTTTCACCAACAATGTCACAGGCACCCCACCACCAGCTCCGGGGCCCAGCAGGGACGACAATGCCGGACACCAGCCAGGGGCGGGCTGTGGCGGGGCCCGGGGGGCGGGGGGACGAGGCCTGGCGTTGCCCCCGGGGAGCAGGGGCAGGGGCGGATGCACACACATGCATCTCCTCCAGTGTGGGAGGCGTGGCCAGGCAGCTGGTGAGGGCGGGTGCCCGTGAACAGAAGCCCCTGCCTGCTGCCCCACTGGTAGCACCTTGAAACCTCGACACATGTGCCCGCGCCGCCCCCTGGGGACCTTCCCCCGGGGTCCACTCGTTTGCAGGGCTCCTTGACTGCAGCCCCTGGACGCTGGTGCCGTGGGAGCCGGCCCCTCTGCCCGCCCAGGGCCTGCCCACAGCACCCTGAGGCGCAGGGCTCGCAGTGCGGCCGGGTGCGGGTCGGGGGATGGGTGGGGAAAGCAAATGCCCGGGGTCCAGCCCCTGCCTGCCCCACTCCACACGGTGCGGAGCTGGGTCCGAAGTCTCCATGCCTCGCCGCTCCCCACCCCCCACGCTCACGGGCGTTCAGTCTCAAGCCCCTGCTCCGTGTGCATAGGCTCAGACTGAGTCCTCAGCTGCTCCAAGGGGGCTGGCACCCCCTGTCTCCCCAAACCCTCCAGGGCAAGGGGGCCAGTCAGGGGGCACAGGGGAGGCAGGGAGGAGCTGCTGAGGCTGGCCAGGGCTACACCTGGACAACCCCTGGGCTCAGGCCCTCTGCAGAGTGACGGGTCACACCTGCTCTCCAAGCCCGCCTTCCACTGTACCTGCTGCCTCTAGCGCCCCCTCACCTGGAGGGGGGGACTGCAAATAGTTTCCTGTCTTTTTCCTTCGATTTCAAAAAAAAACCCACAAAAAAACAAAAAAACAGGAAAGGCTTCAAGGAGTCGCTGAAAGGGAGCACTTGGGAGTGAGGTGTCCTCCACCAGATCTGGGGCGCCTCCAGCCTGCACCCCCGCTAGGGGCAGGGGCCTCAAGCAGAGCGTGTCCAGCCACCTCTGGGGATGGGGGCGCAGCGGTGCCAGGCAGGTGGGCCCTCCCACAAGGCGGGGAGGGCCAGGGGTGCTCCCAGCCGCCCCTGGGCTGCAGGTGCTGCACGACGCCTAGGGCGGGGTTAGTTGTTGGCGCTCATCCGCCCGCCGCTGTTGGCAGTGGTAGGGAAGAGTGGGGGAGGGGTGGGCAGGTGGGGCGGGGGCGGCAGGGTCTGGGGCAGCCCGGGGAGCAGGGGCAGGGCGGGAGCCTGAGGCTGGGTGGGGGGCAGGCCCGGCGCAGAGGGGGGGCCGTCGCCGGCCAGGGGGTGGCTGACGCGGAAGCACTTCTCCTTGTGGGCCTTGAGCATGTTGGAGAAGCGGAAGCGCTGGCCGCAGACGTCGCAGGGGTAGGGCTTCTCGCCCGTGTGGGTGCGCCGGTGCCGCTTCATGTTGGGCCGGCTGGTGAAGCTCTTGCCGCAGATCTCACAGATGTACGGCTTCTCCCCTGCAGGGCGGCGGTGGACCGCGGGGCGTCACCGGGGGGCGGGGCTGCTACGCCCCAGCCCAGGGCCGGCCTCCCTGCACCCGTGGAACCACAGTGGGGCTCAGCCCTGGCATGCCAGGGTCCTCCCCACCCTGGGCCACGTCGTACCAGCCTCACTGCCCCTGGGAGATGGGGCACATGGCCCCCAGCCTCAGAAGGGCGAACTCAGGTCCCAGGTGGGGAAGGGCGGGGCCGGCCCGGGCACCCTCCGCAGGGCTGAGACCAGTGGGTGGGGCCGGCACTCCCGGGGCCGCGGTACCTGTGTGGGTCTTCATGTGCTCGTCGAAGTACTGCTTCATGTTGAAGTCCTTGCCGCACCACTGGCACATGAACTGCTTGTGGCCAATGTGGATGCTCATGTGGGAGCGCAGCTGGTACTTGTACTGGAAGCGCTCGTTGCAGTTCTGAGGGCGGGGTGGGGCGTGAGGCCAGGGGCGGAGAGGGGCGCAGCTTTCAGGGAGCGGGGCACTCGCCCTGGCTCCTGGGGCAGAGCAGTGCAGGGCAGAGATGACGGGGCCATGGGGCGCAGGGCCCCGTGGGAACAGGGACAGGAAGCGGGAAAGGCCGCAGAGTGGAGGCAGGCCTTGGGCTTAAAGCTGAACCCTCCCCCCCCCCCCCCCCCTGCATCCTTCTTTGTCAGCAGACCCTCTCCCCTGCCCCTGCAGCTCCCTCTGTCCACCTGAGATGCTCCTCCCGCCGCCTCTCCCCCAAGCCCCCCTATTGTTCCAGCCCAGGCAGACTTCCCACCCTGAATGTGTGCACCTGGGTTAGGGGTGGAGTGGCAGAAGGCGGGTGGCGGCAGGGGCAGGCCGGTGGGTGACCCGGTCAGGATGGAATGGGAAGTGACAGCCACAGACATCAGACGGAGGGCCCCTCTCGGAACCCTGCACCCCGCTGCCCTGACCCCTGGCTTTTCCACAGCTGCTGTCCCTGACCTCGGTCCCGGCCCCTGGGGGCGGGGGGGAGGGGCGCCTGGGGCGGGGGGAGAAGGGCGCTCACCTCGCACCGGAAGGGCTTCTCCCCGGAGTGCTGCAGCGAGTGAACCTTGAGGGACATGCTGCGCTTGAAGGACTTGCCGCACGTCTCGCAGGTGAAGGGCATGTCCTTGGTGTGAGCTGTGGGCGGGGCGTGCGGCATGGCCGTCACGGCTCTGGGGGACCCCACCTGCGCTGGGGCCCACCTCACCATCTCTGTCTCGGGACCTGGGGCTGCCTCCCAGGAAGGCCCCCGCTGCCCTGCGGGCTAGGTGTCCGCCTGCTCTGAAGTCTGCTCAGACCAGTGTGGAGGACCTTCTGGTTCCTTAGCCTCTGGCCTAGAGAAATAGCCCAGGCCGCCTCACCCGCTAAAGTTCCGGGGAGAGACGGAAGAGCCCCAACAGGACCGACGCAGCTCCACCCCCGGCCCAGCCACGGCTCCCTGCTCGGCCTCCATGGGCCTCAGGATCTTCTATACAAGGAGGCTGGGAGTGGTACTGTGTTGTAGCGACGGCTGGCATTACAGCGTGTGACCCTTCTAAAGGTTGGCAGCACCCCCCGCCCCCGAACCCACAGAGAGACGAGGGAGAAGGTCTGGGAGGCATGTCTGGAGGCAGGGAGGGCCCCTCAGAGCTCACGGCTGGTGAACCTGAGCCCAGGAAGGACCACCGGTCCCGGGTTACCCAGCATCTCCTGGCTGAGACCTAGCCCCGGGTGTCCCAGCTTCAGGCAGCTCACGCTGGAGGCCCCCAGCACTGTCTGGTGGAGAAAGGGGGTAAGGCCCACCATGGCCACCTTTCCCTTGAGCCCAAGTCCAAGAGCAGGCAAGGCTGGCAGGGCTGCAGGGACACAGACTCCCAGCCAGGCCCACCTGGAGCGGAGGGACAGCCACGCCCAAGGCAGAGAGGTGGCCCAACACACCCTCGGGGCACCGCCTTACTGGGTCCAGGTGTAACCCTGCAGGGAGGGCTGCCTTCAGAAGAGCTGGAGGCCCTGTGATGGCCACAGGCTGAGAGGGAACCAGAGGCACAGCTGTCCTCAACAGACAGGGCCTGTGCCGGCTGGGCTCCGGACCCCACCCGCCAGGGTGTCCAGGAGCCTGTGTGCAGTGCGCCACACGCCTGACTGGACATGGCAGCCCCGGCCCCAGCGCCTGTCCACCTGCCGCTGCCCCCAGCGACCCCAGGCCTCCTCGCCGAGAGGGGCCTTCTCGCCCCTCCACGGCGCCCTCGGACGTGGAGTCCGTCCCCGCACACGCACCGGCTGGCCGGCTCCGTCCTCAGGCTCCACCCACGCCCAAGGGGCCTGGACTTACCCACCATGTGCTTGCGCACGTGGGCCATGGTGTAGAACTTCTTCTCGCAGATCTCGCACGAGAACTTCTTCTCTGCATAGCCGTGCACGATCTTGTTGTGCTCGTGGAGGGACCACAGCTTCTTAAAGGCCTTGCCGCAGGTCACGCACTGCAGGGGCGAGAGGACCTCAGGCCCTGGGCCCCGGGGCGGGACCCTGGACGGAGGGCAGGTCTCCGCGGCTCTCTGGCCTCACTTTCCGCCCCTGCAGTGGCACTGGAGAGCAAGCCCTTGCGTCCAAGAGCCGCCGGATCTGCTGTTCTGGGGGCTGGGGGTGGCACCTCCCTAAACACCCACCCACCGCCCAGGGCCACAGCCCGGGCCCTCCTTCATCCTCCTTCATCCTCGAACTTAACCAGGGCCAGGGGTCGCCTCTCCCAGCAGGCCCCTCCTCTGTGCTCATTTCAACAAGGCATCTCTCTACAGAAGGGGGACACAGGACTGGCTGACAGGCCCCTGTGGGTAAGGAGAAGCCCCTCTCAGGCCCAGACACGAGCTCCCCCACCTCCCTGCTGGGACCCAGGCCCTGACACTGTGGCGATCGCCGGCCACGGAGACAGGTCTCAGAGGGCCAGCTGCAGGAAGTGGGGGGATGGGGGTGCCGCAGGGAGGACCAGGTCCCATTGGGCAGCGCGGGGGGGGGGGGGGGGGGGACCTTAGGGCTCCACTTGCTCCCTCCTCTTGCCCTGGGCCCCTGTCGGGCCCATCCCTGCTGGACACCCCCAGAGACCCGGAGGCCAGACCGGGCTCAAGCAGAAACCTGGTCAGGTTGGTCAGGCTGCCCAGGTCGGAAAGGGAGCAAGGGTCCTTCCCCTTCAGGAGGGAAGCTCAGGTGTGCGGCAGGTGGAGCGCCACAGAGCAGCCCGGCAGACAGGCAAGTGGGAACAGGTCCACGAGGGTGGGGCAGAGACCAGGCACCCCCCAGGTAACACTTCCTCCAGGGGCACCACAGTTAGCAATTAGTTCAGGCAATTAGCGCCCGCCTACCTGTCCTTACCACACCTCTCAGCCAGAGGTAAAAACCTGTGCTGCCCACACCCTGAGAGGCCAGGCTGGCCCGAGGCCTGGCTGCCAGCCCAGCTTCCCTGCTTCTCCTAAATTTCTCATCCAGTCCCTCTTCCCCAGGCCCAGGCCAGCTGGCATCTCCAAGAGCTGAAAGCAAGGGCTCCTTCCTGCCAGTAGGCCTCTTGCTCTACTACTCAGCCTTGGTGGCAAGTGGAAAATGGCGCCCCCCTCTGGGCAAGCCCTGCCTCGCTTCGTCTGTGCTGCTGTGCACCGAACAGTCTGTGACACTCCACACAGTGGCCCTGCTGGCTCATCCCCCTCACAGCTGGCTGTCCCCCAGTCCCGTGTGCTCCGGCCACTCTCTCATGCTCCCAAGTCCATGCTCCCTTGCCCTTATGGCCAAGGGCACTGTTTGTTCCAATCCTATCTGTACTTCTTCCCAAGTGTCAAAGCCCAGCACTATCCACTTCCTCCAGAAAGCTCTCCTTGACATTCTCACCAACCTGGGCCTGGGCTGGCCCCGCTGTCTGTCAGGGGAGGCTGAGTCTAGTCTCCCCAGACCATGCACGCAGGCAGCAGGACCCTGGGCACCCGGGTTGGCCTGGCCCAGCCTGGGTGGCCAGTGAGGCCTCAGCTGGCCTTCTGCCCCGCCCACCCGCCCTGCCCATGGAGCCGCCCGGAGGCCCACCTGGATGTTGCGCTCACAGTCCGTCTGCCGGTGCAGCAGCAGCTCGCTCTCCAGCAGGAAGCGCTTGCCGCACTGGTCGCAGATCTGCATGCGGCTGTGGGTCACGTTCATGTGCTTCTCCAGGTACCAGCGGTTGTTGAAGACTCGTGGGCACTTCTGGCACGGGTGGTGCTGCTTCTCCTCCAGCTTCACCTTGGCCCCCAACCCGTCGGGGGCCTGCGGCCCTCGAGCCGGCGCAGGGGTCGCTCCAGGGGGCTGCTTTGACCGCTTCCCTCCACGCTGCCCGGCCTCCTCGGGCTCAGGGGGCGCCTGCCGCCGGGCGTTCTCCCGGGACCGAGTGGCCATGCGACTGTGGGGAGGGGGCTCTGCCCGGCTGCCCCTGCGCCCTGCTGGGCCCTGCCTGGCCCCCGCCTCCCCCTCCTCCTCTTCCTCCTCCTCATCCTCTGAGCTCTCCTGATCCTGGTCACTGTGTCCTTCCTCTTCCTCCTCCTCGTCCTCCTCCTGTTCACTGTGCCCTTCCTCCTCCTCATCCTCCTCTCCCTGACTGCCACCTTCCTCTTCCTCCTCCTCCTCCCCTCCACTGCCACCGCCCTCCTCTTCTTCCTCCTCCTCCTCCTCCTCTTCCTCGTCGTCCTCCTCGTCCTCCGAGTGTCTCTGCAGCCCGTCCTCCCGGCCCAGCACCATGGTGGCTGGGCTCGCGGCGGCGCCCGGCTTCCCCTCGGGCGTCGTGGACACGTGCAGAGTCTGGTTGTTGAGGTTGACCTCCACGATGATCTGGGACTGCTCCTGGCGGCTGTAGGTGCCAGCGCCCGCAAGCTCCTCCTCTAACTCCTCCCCACCCTCCAGCTTGCACAAGCTGGCAGGGGGCCCGCCAGCCTCCTCCACGCCACCTCCCTTCTCCTCCTTGAAGAAGGGCTGGGCTGGCCCGAGGGTGGCAGGCACCGTGCCCCCTGCAGTCCCTGCCCCGTCCTCAACACGCACGGAGTAGGGGTCAGGCCCCTCGCGGGCGTAGATCTTGGGCAGGCCTGGGGTGTCGGCCTCCTGCTTGATGTCGCAGTAGTAGGGTGGCGCGGCGGGGGTGCAGCTGGCCGCCGGCTGGGCTAGAGCCACGGCGCTGGGGCCCGAGGGGCCCAGGGAGCGGGCGTCCAGCAGCTCCTGGCAGGACGCCGCGATGTCAGCCATCTGCAGCAAGGAGGCGGCGCTGAGCACCTCGTGCACGTTGGCCGCGTTGACCAGCAGCTTAGACGTGTAGATGAAGTTGAGGATCTGCTGCAGGCCGCCGGGGGCCAGCGCCTCCAGGGAAAGCTCCACCCGCTGCAGCTGCTTGTTCTGGGTGAAGAGCGAGTGGAAGAACTGGCTGTAGGCTGCCAGCACACCCTTGTGCGCCGGGAAGACGCTACGCTGGGGCACCAGCACCAGGTCCACGTCGCAGAGGTCAGGCTGGAAGAGGCGCTGCTCGTTCAGGCGGCCCATCAAGCAGGCGAAGTGCAGCGCCACGTCCTCCACCAGCGAGAACTCGGCCGCCGGAGAGTCGGTCGTCTTCTCAACCAGCAACTGCAGGGCAGAGGGCACACAGGTCAGGATCCAGCCGGCGGGGCCCCGGCCCACCCTCCCGCAGGCCGCCCACCCGTCAGTCCTGGTTCCGTGTTACAGAAAGGAGCCAGCACATCAGTGAGGAGGAGGAGGAGAAGGAGGAGGAGGAGGAGGAGGAGAAGGAGAAGGAAGAACCAGGATTGGAGCTCCAAGCAGCCGCCCCTCAGAGCTCAAACTCCAATCGTGACTTTCTGAGGCCACAGACCAGTTAACTTTCCTGGGCCTCCAGCTCTTCCGCTGCAAAACAGGAAGTCATCCGGGGAAGGGAAAAGGGACTCAGGTGACTCACCCGAGTCCAGGTGTGCCGGCAACCCAGGGGTTTCCCAGGATGCAGGGCTTTCGCTGCTAAAACCAGGACCATTGTGGGCGAACGGGGACTGGCTGGTTACCCCGGCAGGGACACGGGCATTTTTGGAGCTCCAGGAATTCTCTCTCCCACACTCACTCACGCAAATAAAACCACACCCGCCCAGCCCCAGACCCCTCGAGAACAGAAGCCAGGCTCCCTCGCTCACTGCCCAGCCTCTGGCTACTGCACCCCTGGGAGCGGCACCCCAGGGAGGCCCTCACCACACCAACGGCGGGCCTCGCCCGGCCTGAGCGCGGCAGAGGTAAAAACTTCTGCAAAGCATTCTCTGCCCAGGGCCTATGGCTTCTGCCAACCTGGTGCTGCTGCCCCGCTGGAGGAGGCTGCTGAGACCCAGCCAGCCCTCATCACTTGCCAGAGCTTGGGCTCACCAGGGCCTCAGGCCTGGCCCCCAGCAACACCCCCTCACACAGGGGTTCTGCGGGGCAGGAGGACACCCAGCCCGTGTCGGCCCCAAGGCCTGCCCCCGGGGCTCTGAGGTGGCCACATCTTGGAAGGCCACCCCATCCGGGGCTTCTGCAGCCACCGGCAGGCCCTGGAAGTCAGGCGGGTCAGGTTATCTAGCCCCTGTGAACTGTAGGCAGTAGGCACTGGCTTAACCTCTCCTGGCTGCCCCACAGGGGCCTCCCCACAAGGTGGGCAGCACAGACAGGCCGGCTGCCCGGTCCCTTGCATGGGTCCAGCACACGGCATCTGCTCACGTATGTGCCAACGACCTGCCCGGCTGGCCCAGCCCCCCAGGTTCCTGGTTCTACCCTCCTCGGACCCTATCCAGCTGGGTCAGAGCATCCTGTATTTGAGGGCCTTGCTCCACTGCCACAAAGCCACCACCTCCCCTCCCCGAGACAACTCCCTGGAGGCCCTGGGATGATACCTGGGTCCCCTCCATCCTCGCCTCACCCTGACCCCCCATGCCAGTCCTTCCCTGGCGGGGACAGCAGTAGGTGAGCCCAGACTGGGCAGGGGGGTGAGTGGGGGTGTCTATTCTCAACTTCGGTCACTTGCATGGAAGTCCACCCTGGGCCTCGGAACGGGCCTCAGGGAGCTCCCAGGGACAACAGGGGCCCAGGGCAGCACCCACCCCACTCCCACTCGGGCCCCACTCTGGCCAGGCCCTTGGCCGTGGACACTTTCTTCCCCGAGTTCTCCCCCCACACCTCCTGCCCCCCAGCCAAGACGCCACCCATCTGCCCCTCCGTGTCGGGGCTGCTGGCCAGTCCAGGCCTGGCCGGTCCAACTGGGACTGAGTGCCAAGTCCCTCCCGTTTCCCTTCCCTGACTCAGTCTGATTCATCTTCTGGGACCCATTGCTGTTGTACAGATGGGGAAACTGAGGCTCAGCCTGGGAGAGTCCCGAAGTGAGCAGTGGCAGAGCGCCTGGCATTCCGGCTTTTCTGAGGCCACCCTTCCCTGCTGGGCTGGACACTAACTACTCTTCGTAGACGGATTTCTTGACCTTTAATAACTTAAAAAGCAGGAAGAGGCATCTGGGGACCCTCCTCAGACTCTCCCTTCTCAACCTCCCCCCCAGAGCTGCTGCTACCTATAGGTCAGTGAGGGCTCAGGGTGCAACCTGGACAGTAACAGGGGCTACTCAGGGGCGCTGGTGGCCAGATAGTGGCGGAAGAAGCGACTTGGATAAGGGCTCGTCGAAGCCAGGCCTGCTGGGGAGAGCCCACCCCAGGCCCCTGGGCTATGGTCCAGCCTGCTCCCCTTCACAGAATGCCCTCCAGTGCCCAAGCTTTCCGTGTGCAGGTGTGGACCCAGGGCCCGGGAGAGGCCCGGCCAAGGCCCTCTGGCTCCAGCCGAGGAGGAGCGGTTAGCCTGTGGGGCCGTGCTGCCCCAGAGACCCGTGCACAAGGCAGTCCCCCAGCCAGGCCAGAACCACCCTCGTCTCCTGAGGGGCCAAGAACCCCGGGACCGGGTGCCGTGACTGGACTTCTTTGAGAAGGCACGCAGATGCCGCCTGAGTGCGGAGCTGGCAGCCCTTCAGCAGGGCACAGCTGCCCCCGAGCCGGGCGCCTTCCGCGCAGGGCCCACCAGCTGTGCCCGCCTCCCCGGCCAGATGTGCCAGTTCCCTGAGGCTGCAGATGCCCCTCCCCAGGTGGCTGTGCCAGCTGGAGCCGCACACCCCACCCCGAAGGCCAGGCCAGTCTGGCTAAGATGCAGGGCCAGGGGAGTGGTCAGGCAGTCCGGCTGCCAGGGCGTTTCATGCCCTCACACCCCGGCCCCCAAGCCAGGCTGGGGGAAAGCCAGGTGCCAGGACACCTGCCCCAGGTGCTCATCCAGGTCAGAGCTTCCACACCTGAGGGGTACCCTGCCTCATGGCCAAGAAGCCGTTGCCTCCCTAACCTGCCCAGCGCCTCCCTGGAGGCCCCAGGACGAAACCTGCGCCCCATCTGCACCTCCACCTCCCACAACAATCGTCCATCACCAGGCTGCAGGGGTGGGCCGGGTCTGAGCAAGGGGCACATGCTCATGACTTCCAGGCTCCTCCTTTTGGGGACTGGGGTGTCTAGTCCAGTCTCCTCGGTGCTTATGCCCCTCTCCTTCCCGGGAAACCGGCCCAGAGAGGGCGGGGGACCGGCCCAAGGTCACACAGGAGTTTGACTGGAGCTGCGATGCTCCCCCCCGCAACACCCGGCTTGGCCCAGGCGCCCCGTATCCCCAGGCAGGGCGGCTCCAGCGCCCACGTGGCCCAAGGCCCAGGCGGGAATCCGACCTCCCCCTTCCCCCGTCACCCAGTCCGAGGGCGGCGCCGTCAAAGCTCAGGGGAGCGCCCCCCTCCACCAGTGCCCAGTGAGACCTCAGCCTCTCGCGCCCAAGGCCCCCACCCCAGGAATTTAACCCCCTCCCCGCCGAGGGCCGCACCGGAGTGCAGCACGCCGGGCCCACGGGGCCCCAGAAGGGGGTCTGGAGACCCAGCGAGGGGGAAGATCCCTCCAACCCTTCCACCCCGAGTCAGCCGGCCGTGCGCTCGGGAGGGCAGAGCGGGCAGGTGGGCGGATAAGCGGGGGGACAGGCAGGGCCTTGCGTACCATGGTGCCGTGGCGCTGGGGGCTCACAGGGCCCCGCGGGATCGCGCTGCCCCCGGCGGCCGGGCCGGGGCCGCTCCATGAAGCGCCGCGCTGGGGGCCGCCCCCGCGCAGGGCCCCGCGACCATGGCCCCCGGGGGCGCGGCCGGGCGGGCTGAGGCGCAGGGCCGCAGCGAGTCCAGCAGCCGAGCAGCTGCGGCCCCAGAGCCTCGGGCGCGTCGGGCGGGGGGCGCGGGGCGCCGATTGGAGCCCGCGCGTCAGCTGGGGCCGCCGTCTGGACGCTTAAAGGGCCAGGCAGCCCTGCGTGCCGGCGCGGGGCATGGACACGCGTGGTGTGCTCCGTCCCGGAGCTTCCCGCCCTGCCTCGGGCCGCGGGGGCCCGCAGCCAGGCCCCGTGCCTCCCATCCTAGCGGATGGACCCCGGCCTCACTCTCCCGCGCTGAGCCCCCTGTCCGCCGCCGGGCTGTTAGTCCCGGAGTCTAACCTCGGTGCCCTCCAGCTGCGCCACAGAGGCGGGGTCGGAGTAGGAGGCGGCCCTGAGATCTAGAGGCTGGGCGCACCCGCCCCCCAACCAGCTGCAGAAAAGCTTCCACCTGCTCCCCCGAGCGATCCCACGCCGAGGACCAGAACCGGCACCTTAGCCGCGCTCACCACTCCCACCCTCTGTCCTGGGCTGCTCGGAGGGTGAGTCCGGGATCTCCAACCAGCCGGGCCCCTCACCGCTGCTCCAGGGCAGCCCAGGGCTCGTTTTGCTTTCTGTTTCCAGGATGCGGTTCTGGTTGGCCGGCACCTACCTGGTGGCCTCCTCTGGCTGCCCAGGTCCGTCCACCTAGGGCAGGGGATAACAAGAACGGCACCACGGCTGTAGTGGCCAAATCTTTTAAGGTGACTGGCCCAGGAGAAGGAGCGACGGGAGGAGTGGGGGCCAGAGGCCCAGGCCCCACGGTGCCGGCGGCCCTGCGACCTGACGGCTGCTCAGCCTCCTCGCTCAGTCTCTGCTGGGGAGATGAAGCCAGGCCTGCGGAATGCTGCTCTGGCACGGACACCAGTGGGGGCAGGGGGCTGGCTGTGCTGGCGGGAGGCTACAAAGGAAGGCTGCCAGGCTGAGCCGGCAGCAGGGTGGGGACCACCGGGCGCTGGGCCTGGCAGGGCCCAGGGGGTGGCTGGGCCACTGTTGTAAAGAGGGGGCCTCTGTGGGCCTCTCCGGTGGCCATGTCATCATTCAGATGCACCACCCCCACCCCACCCCAAGTTGCCTGCGGCCCCATGTCCTGTCACCATCCCACTGCCCTGTCCTGGCAGTGCCACTCAGCCCCTCCCCCTCCATCCTCACACCCACTGGTGCTTACACACGGGCCATAGGAGTAGCCCCTGAGTGTGCCACCTGACCCACGCATGGGCAGGGACTCGGGGGCCTGTTTGGAGTGACTCGGTTCTGAGTGCCAGGGGAAAATGAGGCAGGGGCCACGATCCTGGGGGGGCACCCACCTACCGTCTGGTGGTCTGTCCTGCAAGACTGAATGGGCCTCCCCTAAGGCCAGAATGGGGAGGCCGTTATGACCTGGCTGTCCCAGAGCTGGGGGGAGAAAACACCTCAGGGGCAAAGACGGGCGCCAGGAGGAAGGGAAGAAATGCACCCAGCTGGACGGAGGGTCAGGAGAGACCCTGGTGGACACAGAGATGGGGAGAGAGGAAGGAGCACCGATGCGGACACGTCCCCAGAGGCAGCCACTGCAGACAGACATTTTGCTCTCTGTGGCCACGGTAGGTGCGCGACAGCTGGCTCAGCTCCCACAGGCCTTGGGCTGCGGCCAGGCCAGGGCGGCTTACATGCCACACTGGCCCATCACCTCAGGGCTGCCTCTGCCTCTTCCTCCCAATGACCCACCTCCTCGTCTGACTCCGTGGGTCCCCGCACCAGCCTGGGAGCTGGCAAGGGAGGGGTTGTGCGGCCTTTGGTTGGATAAGGACAGTGAGACCCAGAGCAGGACAAATCACACAGCCCGGCACCAGCATCGGGAGCCAGGGGAAGGGGAGGCCTCCCCCAAGGCCGGGGGCGGGGGGGAGCCTGGCAGACAGGACGGCCGGGCCACTCCTGGGCCCACTGCCCAGCCATGGCTTGGCGGGCCAGCGGCACCAAGGTAGGGCTTTGGGACAGGCCTTGGGATTGCAGCAGTCACACCCAAGGAGGGGCTGGAGGCTGGGTGAGAAGGGAGGGCATGGAGGATCTCCACAAAGACCCCAGCTGTTCTTCTTGCTTCTCTGGCCTACCACCCATCTGCGGGAGCCCCGGGCAGAGCCTGGGCTCTCTGCGAAGCTGCCGGCTCTTGGGTCACCCTAGAACTGGCAGGAAGGGGCTGTGGTTGGAGGAGCGTGGTCTGGTGGGCCCAAGGGGCCGCTGGGAGCCGAGGCCTGCAAGTTGAGTGAACGTCAGCCAGAGCGGAGGGAGGGAAGGGCGCCCCAGGCAGGGAGAGCACCAGGAGGCAGGAGGCAGTGGAGCATCTGCAGGAGCTGGAGGCGATGTGACGTCAGATTCTAGTTGGGCAGGAGTGCCGGCTGCATGGATTGCTCCCTGGGCCTTGGCGGGGGCCCTGCGCAGGAGCTTCGCCGTAGGCCTGGTCAAGGCCAAGGCGGGCTTTCTGGAGGGGGCAGGGTGGGACTGGGTTCCTGGGGACGGGGATCCAGGGCCAGAATGGCATGCCCTGGCGGGAAGCCAGGAGTCTGTGGAGACAAGGGCGGGCTTGAGGAGCCTTTAGACACCTGGAGCTGGGTTGGCCAGATCAGCAGCCCAGCCAGCCCCTGCCCCCAGAGGCCAGCCTGCGGGTTTTCTCACAACTTCCGCAAGCATCCAGCCCCGAGTGGCCCTGCCGTGTTGGGGACCAAACTAGCAGCCCCAGGCTTGGCTGGGGAAACCAGACTTGCCCCTACGGAACCTGGCATGTGTGTGCATGTGTGTGGCTGCACAGGCTCAGCCTCCCTGGGCACCTTGGAGCTGTGCACCTGCTGCAGCTGAGATGGGGGAGGGAGGGAGAGCAGAGCAGCCACTGGGGCTGCCACTTCAGCCCTGGGCCATCCAGGGCCTCCTCCCACAGCTTAAAATCTGCCACCAGGCCAGACCCTCTGAGAAGGGAGCAGGCTGGCCTGCATGCCTCTGGCTTCATTTCATTTCACTTTGAAGATACAAAGTATCCCTATGAGCAACTATTCTGTGGCACAGCCCTTAAGGGTTTGGGGCCAGAGCCAGACTGCCTGGGTTCAAGTTCTGCTCTGGCATTTCCTAAAGTCGGGGAACTTCAGAGAAATTGCTTGGATTTTTAGAATTCAGCTCCTCCTCTGAAGAACAGGGATGGAGGCCTCCTCCCTCCTAGAACGGGATTAAACGCTTAGAGCCAGGCCCACAGCCAAGCGGTTCAGGACGCTGGCCCCGGGGCCTGCCTCCAGGAGGAGGGGAAGACCGAGGCTCCACAAGGAAGGCCAGGCTCAGTCGCTAATGAGAGGCATGGGGTCCCTGGCCCCACAGGGTGGAGAGAACCCCAAGTGCAGCGAGGGAGGCCTCGGATGCCAAGGCCATGACGCCTGTGCTGCGGGAGGGAACAGGCAACCTGCTGGTTTGAATTAGGTCCCCACCCGCCAGCAGCTGTAGCCTGTTAGTGCCGGGCTTGGAGGAGGCAGAACCTCAGCAACGCCCCTCCAGCCCCCCACCCAGAGCCCTGCAGGGCCCTGGGTCAGCTGGGGTTGCCCTAGCCACCCACCAACAGGGAGGAGGAGGCAGGGGCAAGGGAGCATTGCCTTTTTCTACCGGAACCTTAAAAAAAAACTGGACCTTTCAGGCCCCCCGCCCCTTGGCGTGGGCTCCTTGCCTCGCCCTCACCGGGCGCTGACCTGAACTGCCCAGCCTGGGGCCAACAGCTACTGTCCCCTGTGAGGCTGCTGCCTTCACAGCACCAGGGGAAGGCTCCCCGCTGAGCAGGAGCCCTCCAGCACCCCTCCCAGCTCCTCCCACCCCAAGTTCCTCAGGGGACCTCAGGCTCTGGCCGTCACCGCGGGGCGGCAGCTGCAGAGCAGGTGCCCTCGCCCCGGCCCCTCTCCTGGTCCGGGGCTAACCTGCAGGCTCCCCACCGCACCGAGCGGGGACTCTTTTCCCTTCTGGTGGCACGGTGGCCCACGAGGGGCATGTTCTTTGGATTCTTTTGGCTCCTGTTCAAGACCCAGCTGATTCAGAAGGGTTGAGACCAAAGCTCCCCACACCGTTCCCCCCATCCCACCCCCCTGATGAAGATGCCCACAGTCCGAATGAGGATGAACATGGCCACCACCGGAACGAGGGTCAAGATCCCAGCGCTCCCTAGAAAACGAGACCCCGAGGAAACTTGCTTGGGGATTTTCCATGGCAGACTTGCAAATTTTCTTAAAAGTTTAAAGCAACATATCCAGACTGGACTGCTGTCAGGAGCTGCCTGACTTGAGGGGGGTGGGGTGGGGCGGGGTCTACTGTTGACAGAATTTTGAAAACAATCTCTGCAAGCCTCGCTGCAAGAGGTTATGTTGTATTCGCCAAGCAAACACCAATTCCTTGGGGGCCCAAGGAGAAAAAAGTTAATTGTACTTGCTCTGCAGATTCTCCTGTGGCTGCTAAAAATAACCCCACGAACGTTCCCTCCAGGAGCGCGTGCCGTGTGCCTGGCTGGCGAGCCGTGGGGACGCAGGTGTGCAGGCTGCATAGGCGGGTTCGCAGGTGAGCTGCCATCCCCAGGCAGTCACTCGCAGATGGAATGGGACGCGCTCCTTCCCCGGCACACACGTCGGCATGTGGTCGCAGCCGGGTGACCGCAGCAAAGCCCAGGGCCACTCTGGAGCTCCTGGGGGAGTGGGGCACCAGGTACCACTGGAACTTCTCGGGGCAGTCGCTGCAAGTTCCTGGCTACGGAGGAAAAGGAGCCCCAGAGGCGGCCGGCAGAGGGGCCCACAGTGTCCCCCCGCCCCAAGAAGGACCAGTTCGGTCTGTGCGGCGAAAGATGAAGCACACACAGGCGCAGACGTAAACTAAGTAAGTATACGTTTTAATTTCTACAAGGCACCCCTTTCAAGTTTTAGGGGGATTTAAATGAAGTGTATACAAATTAGACGCTGCTGATATGTACAAAAGTTCTTCTAGTTTTTAAACACCAGCTATATCATGTTGCATTTGCAGTAAACAGGACGTTACAAAAACAGCCCGATAATGCATTTTCTATTAAGAAGCACGGTACGCAACATAATTCAATTTCATTAAAAATCACCTTAAAACACAGAACAATCCCCTCAGGAAGAACAAACAGGTCTCTGCAGCTCACTCGGCAAACACGCACGCTGAGCGGGGCAGCCGAGCGCCGCTCTTTTCCACAGACAGAACCGACGAGGCTTCGGGGCCCAGCTGCCGGCCGGCGGGCAAAGGGACTGCCGCGGGAGGCTGGCTTCTCCAAGGCCCTGCCCCGTTCCGTGCCCCACCCAGGAACCTGTGCCTAGGGGACCGCTCCCGTGGTGATCCGTTCTGTGACCTTGAAATAGGGGGACTGCCTCAGTGGGCTCGAGGGAGGGAGTCGCACGAACCTTAACACAGAGGAGGAGGGAGATCAGAGGAGGAGGGCTCGCCGGGCCCTTGCTGGCCTGCAGACGGGGAGGAAGGAGCGTAAGAAGGGGAACTGGGAACTGGGACCTGGGGCAGCCTGGAGGAGGCGCTGAGAGAAAGGCCCCCACCCAGGAACGGAGTACTGCCAGCCCCTGCACAGGCTGGGGGCAGCGCCTTCCCTGGAGCCCCCGGTAGGGGGAACGCTGCCCTGCCGACCCCCGGTTTCTGCCTGTGAGGCCCTGAGCCGAGCCCAGCCCTGCCGAGCCGGACGCACGAGCTACAGAACCGGCAGCTAAGAAGTGGGTGCTGTTTCAGCTGCTGAGTCTGGAGTCGTTCTTGACGAGGCAAACCTATCTATCCACTGCCCAGCAGTAACTTTCCTCAACATAATGAGATTTGGCAGTTTTTGTTTGGGCTCTGAATACTGACTTCTCCCAGAGTATTATTAAAGCAATAGTCTCCACTGCAGGCAACTTTTGAAAACCCTTCATATGAGTCACAACGTTTTGTATTCACTATGTCAGACGGTATGTCTGTTCGACTTGGGTCTGGTTTCCTGACGCACTCTCCTCTATCGACCTGGCAAATGACTGACCTCTTGACCCTGTTTAGGAACCGTTTCCGGGTAACGGTTTGAACACATCCGAGGCCACCCCTCCATCCACCAAGGGCTACCAGATCCCCCTCCTGAGGCGCCCCCCCTTCCCAAGCACACCGGGCGCGGCCTGGGTAGGGTGGCACCGCGTCCTGCCCGAACACCCAGTGTGAATTTCTCCTGCGTGACTGGACTCAACTGGCACTAAGGTGATAAGTACACTTGGGGGAACGCCAACTAGATTAAAAAAAAAATCACACCGGCTTTCACCAACCACACATTTTTGGAGGAACCACCCAGAACTGTGAAAACGTGCGGCGTACGCCATCCCGTACGCCCCTCTTTCCCTCTGCCCTGGGCACGCTGGTCACGCAAGGCCCCACCGTGTCAGCGCGGGTCACGGAGCAGAGGGGGAGCGCGGCTGGTGCTGAGCGTTGCTCAGCCGCTCCTGGGGTCAACCGCTTGACCCAAAGGCCCTGCAAAGCGTCCAGGACGGTGGCAGGTCGGCTCCGCTGTCACTTTTGAAGTCCAGTCTTCGACCCGCTCTCCCAGAGGCCTGAGTGGCCACACAGCCCCCTCTGCCAACCCTGCCTGGTCCGGAAGGCCCCCAGCCCACACCTGTGGCTTGAGAGAACCCCTCCAAACAGTCGAAGTGAATACAGCTCAGAAGGAACCATGTTTGGTGCCGGCGAATAAAAAATTAATCTCTCTCTCTCATGAGACTGTAATGTATAGTAGAGAAGAACGATGCTTAAAGGGGCACCGAAAAGCACCAAGCACCAGAGGGTGGACTGGAACGAACTGTCTTTTCCAGTCTGAACTTCTGATCTTACTGATTAGAAAGCATGTGAACGGTGGGCCCTTGGAGACAGTGTAGGTACTGAGAGTTAAGGCTGGTTTATTCCTCTTACCCTCGCCTGCTAGCCAGAAGTAGTACAGGCAGCAGGCTGTTCGACGACCACTCTCCTGGTCCTCGGAGACGACAGAGGAGGAATGAAGGAGCGGAGAGCCCCAGCGCCACCACCCTATCCTGGCTGCCGGCGGTGTGCAGCCAGGTGGTGTGTCTCCAAGAGCACGGGCGCACTGGGCTCTGGACCGGGTGTGCGGACACCTGGCCGCCTTCCACAGTTCTCCACGGGCCTGTGCTCGGCAGCACACATACCAGAACCTGACAACGGGCAGAAAGAATCCGTACTCTAAGGAATACGTGAATGGAGAGAAATAGTCTATCCAAAATAATATTGCAAATTATACGAAGAGTTCATGGTTTCTTGATTCAAGAAAATGAAATTTCACTTCCGTAGCTGGCTACTGTAAAATGTGGCATAAAAATATTTTTAGGAGACATATCTGTACTTTAAATTCTGCACACAAGGAATGAATAACAATTAATAAGTGTCTACTTTTGAAATTCATCTCTAATATTGAAACAGAACAACAGACTGCCATTACGTTTCTTACACTTTTAAGTTACCAGATATTTACAAATAAGATATAATCTGTATCAAAAAAGGGGGCGTTTTCAACTATATCTGCTGCTTTCACTGGGACTCCGGCGATGAGAGTAACTTCGGTCACTTTCGCTGTCAGAGCCGTAAGACCTACAGCTCCTGTGCAACAGAACAGAACAGACACACAAACACGTTTTAGCTGTCAGCCCTCTGAGTTCCTCTGGCGGCTTCTTCTTCCACCAGACTGGCTGAAAGCCCTCCCCCGCAGTGGCACCCAGCACCATGGGGGACGGGGGTGGGGAGACTGCTGGCTGGGGGTGGGCGGTAACACTGAGGACGTTTCAGAGATGCTTCAAATGGCAGAGAGTAGTAACAGCAAGGTTAAGACAAAATAAGGAAACATGGCATCGTGGAAAGTTACCTGAAATCCACTTGTGCAAACAAACAGAATAATTTTCCATGTTACCCAAACGAGCATCAATACTTACTTAATTAGACTGAGGAAGTAAGGGGAGAAGGTGCATGGAGAGTGTTTCATTCCAGATATGGAAATCAAAATGGTGCCCAATGGGGGGGCGAGGGGGCGGGCACAGAAGGAGGGAGCACAGGGACAGGGGGTCAAGAGGACAGGGTGACGGTCACCATCCAGTTAGACTGGGAAATGTTCACTGAGAGCCAGTCACTTTGCTAGACACTAGGAATACACACACACACACACACGCACACACACAGTGACCAAATGTTCCCTGCAGCTCGAGGATAATACAGAAGAGGGGAACCGCGCACGGGGGTGGGGCGGCACACATCGGGGTTAGAGGCCTGGAGGGCTTCCCGGGGCAGAGGGTTGCGGCGCAGACCTGCAGCGTGGGTGGGAACTGGCCATTTCAAGAGGCAGGGGGGCGTCTCTCAGCAGAAGCAAAGGTCCCGCACATTAAAGGGAGAGGGCAGAAAAGCCAGGGCTGGAGCTGCAGGCGGCAAGGCCTGAGGTGCAACGCTAAGGAGCCTGGCCCTGCCCTGGAGGGCAGTGTGGACAGAGCCCTTGACGAGTTTAGGACAAGGAAGTGTCCAGATAGCAATCACCTTCCAGAAGGATCACGGGTTGTCCCTGCAGTGGATGAGGGGAGGGTAAGGCTGAAGGCCACCAGGAAAGGGACACAACAAAGTCCCAGAAAAACTTACAGTACTGGGCAAAATGTTACATAAAACATAGTATTTATAAATAAATAAAAAGCACATTTCCCCCAAATAAATGTCGAGATATGAAACTTAATCCTGCTGCTGAAGCGAATGACTATAGCATCTTATTATATACTTTTTTTTTAAATTTAAAAAATTAACAAACTCGCTCTGCTATTTCTAGCAATGAGCCCCATTTTAAAAAGTGGGCCTCGGTTTGGGCGGACTTCTCTCTTCACTCCTTCCGAGAAAAACGTCTGTCCAAGGACATGTGAGAATCTAAAAACCCGCCTTAGGTTCCAACGTCAACAACCACCAGCAAACGTTACCCAGCGCCTTTAACACGAAGGCCGCGCCTGCAGCTGCCTGGGGGTCGCTGAAGTTCAAGAAGAGGGGAGGGAGTTTCTGTCCTAAGACCATCACGTTTTCTCTTCCGAGTCTACGGCCTCGCAGGCCGAGCGCCCACAGGACCGTCTGCGCAGGCCTTCGGGGGGAGACCCACCTGGACCGCCTGTTGTAGCTCCTGCCTCGGTGGTAACTGTCGCTCCTCTGGCTTCTGCTGCGACTCCGACTCCTGCTGTCGTAGCTGTCGTACGTGTAGGACCTGCTTCGACAGCGACAGTGAACACTCAGGTTTTCTACTCAAACGCTCACCTGTTCCCACTCCCCTTCAGGGGCTTAAGAGAGGTCGGTCTCTGAGACCGTGGGCGTGTGCGACAGTGAGACACGCTCGCACGACAAGCGCCGGAAACGCTGCACAGCCGCCCCAGACCGGACGTGCCGCACCGAATGGACAAACGTCACAGAACTAACACTGAGCGAGGCGGGTCGAGTCTGGCGGACATGGCGCATTGCGCTCAGCGACCCCTGCCCCTGCAGCCTGACAGCGACTGTGCCTTCTGACCCCGGAGCAGACCGGGCCAACAGGAAGAACTGTCAAAAAGACCCCGTTTAGAAAGGGTGTGGTTTCACGAGACAAACGCGTGTTTAAGTTTCTCAACAAAACCCAACACACTTAAAGGGCATGAGGGTTCCACAAAACTAGGCCTCTCGGTTCTGCCCCTGCGGGGGTCCCCACCCCCGCCCGTACCTGGACCGGCTGTGGGGGTCATACGAGCTGCTCCTGGATCTGCTCCTGCTGGACGTCCTAGTAGGAATCACATGAGGGACCGTCACCGTGTGCAGCGGGACAGGCTACATAAAAAATCTAGACATTTATTTACCCGTCAAGAAAACACAGTGAAACCCAGCAGCTGTTAGTCTCTGTATCAAAAGTACACTGGATTTTTTAAAAAGCATGTTGGATTGCATGAGGCAGATTGAGTTTTAGGCTACTCTTCTCGGAGGTGTGCCCAGAGAAGTCACTGGGGAGGCTCTAACTGTGTGCGGGCGGAGGGGACGACAGGTCTGCCCAGGCGGGACACCACCTGGTGAGTAACGTGAAGCTGTAGTTGTGGGAAATGCCTGAAAGGCAAACGAGGGTTTGAAGAATCTGTGAGAGCCAGAAATCTGGGATTACCCTCACCACACTTCTTCATTTGGTCCCTCTTTAAAACTCCTCCTACCCTGCCCTGGCTGGTGTGGCTCAGTGGACTGAGCACCGGCCTGTGAACCAAAGGGTCTCAGGTTCGATTCCCAGTCAGGGTACATGCCTGGGTTGTGGGCCAGGTCCCCAATTGGGGGCATGTGAGAGGCAACCACACATTGATGTTTCCCTCTCTCCCTCCCTTCCCTTCTCTCTATAAAATCTTTTTTTTTTAAAGGAGGTTTACAGTTATAATACAAATAATAAAAAAATTAGTAAATAATAATACAAGAATAAGGTGCTGCCTGTACTCAGAACTGTAAACCTACTTTGAAAAAATCAAACTCTGGCCCTGGCTGGTGTAGCTCAGTGGATTGAGCTCAGGCTCCGAACCAAAGTGTCGCAGGTTCGATTCCCAGTCAGGGTACATGCCTGGGTTGCAGGCCATGACCCCCAGCAACCGCACATTGATGTTTCTCTCTCTTTCTCCCTCCCTTCCCTCTCTAAAAATAAATAAAATCTTTAAAAAACAAAACAAAACAAAAAAACAAACTCCAACTTCTCCTATCCCAACCTCTAACTCAAGTCAAGAGGCGAGTGCAGGTGTGGACTCAGGGTAAGGAAGATGCACACTGGGGTCAGGAGGAGGTAGAGATACGGTGGTCAGGGCCTCTCTTACATATGTCTACTGCTTGTCTTTCCTCATTCTGGGAGGATCCCGTCCCGAGAACAGCCAGTGAGTACCTGACTGCTCTCTGAGAGAGAACTGACTGGCACTGAGCAGTGACAGGCCCGGATGGCAGCCAGGATGGAGGCCGCGACTCACGAGCTCACCTGTGACTTTTGTAACTGCGGGAGGAACTGCTCCGGCTTCTCGTGCGGCCCCTGCTGTACCACCCTCTGCTCCGACTTCGAGAATAGCTTCTTGACCTACAATTAGGAGTGTAAAACTATCATTGTATAAACCCCCACGTTAAAATTAAACTACTTACAGGGCAGGGAGGGAAACCACAGTAAGAGGACAGGCCATGGGAAAGGTCGCTCGTGAACTCCTCGCAGTGTGGGTGTGACGGTGACAGTTAAAAAGGGTTTGGATGGCACAGAGTGACACAAAGAAAAGCCAGGAAATGCTGCTACAGGTATGTGTAGCAGAAGAGGAAATACCAGAAGCCCTATTAGTAATATCAGAAGAGGAAGTTATCTAATCTCCATTAACGGCAGAATGGGTTAAAAAAATTAACTCAGAGATCTATACTGGAATATTCTAAAGCAGGAAAATGAATGAGCTAAATAAAGCCTCATGTAACAACTGAGACATCCCTTTGGAACATAATGGTGAGTGGAAAAGGTAAACACAGAACATCTACATATAAAAGGATTTTGTTTGAAAACAAGCAGAAGCAACCCTGTGTAAGGACAGAAACATTGGAGGAAAGACCACACAGGAAAGCACCAGAACCGTGCCGACGGTTTAGAATACCGTCCAGGGGAGGAGAGAGACAGTGGGTAGCACCACACAGGGCTCCGTCAGGCACATCGAAGCCCTACTAAGGTTTGATGACATCTTACGTTACGTTTTATATCTTAGTCATGTATTTTATGATTGCACCTATTTAACCGTTAATCAAACAGAAACGTAAGGAAGGCAGCCCTGCCCTCTGCACGCACTCGGCCCCCCGCCCCGCCCGCCCTGCTTGGTGCCCGTCGCTCAGGGTCGGGACTGTAACCCTGCGTTCAGGCCACTTCCGGAACCCCTTCCCAGGGTGTACGCAGCCTCCACCGCACTGCCTTCCAGCAAGACTCTAGTCGTCTGTTTGCTCAGCAACAACCCTAAAGCGGGCCGGGAGGGGCTGAGAGACCAGCGGGGACAGTCTGTGCATCAGCAGACGTTCAGTCCACTCAGAATGTCCACGAGCATCTTCAGCTGATGCCAAGTGGCCCTTGGTCTTCGGTCCTGTCAGAAACGTCCACGCTTAAAAAAACATCCCTGGGTACAGAGAACTCACTCACTTTCATTTTTGATTTAATACACAAAACATCCAGCACGTTTCAGTGCTCCGATAACTGTGGTGTAGCTGTATTGCCAACGACAACCCGCTCTCGCCCTGTCATCCAGTGGTGACGGCACCTGGGGCCAGGCAGGGAGAGGGGTCGGCAATGCATCAGTCTTGGTGGGTGTTTTGGGCAGAGTCAGGGTGTTCTCTGCAAGGCAGTCCCTCACTTGGGCAAGTCCACAGCCCAGCAGGGGAGTCAGACCCAGGTGGGTAACCAAATCGGGGAGGCAGAGTTCAGCTATCTCAGCCTGCTGCCTCGGCTGAACAGCTTAGAGCTCCCTGCTCAGCCTCGCTGTGCCTGCCTTCGTTCGATGAAGCACCACCCACCCCAGAGGCACTCGTGGGAAGGCACTAAATGAGAGTGGCCAGTGTCGCCAACAGCTCAGAGCTACCAGCGAGTACACGGGAAGGCGGATGCTGAGCAGACAGGAGGCAGGAGACAGGTAACTGCACCCAGGAGCAGGAAACGCCAGGGTTCGCCAGCTGCCTGGGCCTGCTGGGAGTCAGGGCAGGAAGAGGGAGGGGGCCCACAGCACAAACACGGGGTGGTGTGAGAGGGGTGAGGAGCGTCAGCAGAGGGCTTCCAGAAGGCGAGGACCGAAAACCGGCCGAATGGGAGAACGTGAAAACCTCACTCGGTCTAGCGAGATGGGGGAGGCGAGGCACAGAAGACAGACTACAAGCAACTGAGGGGTAAATGGGAGACAGTTATGCAGGTGCAAGTGCTGTTTCCTAGTTTTAAAGAAATCGGGGTGAAGGGAGAGAAAGACCGACAAATAACTAGAAAGGGACACAAAAACGCTCAAAGACTATTACTGTATTTTAGGTTCAAGTCATGGAATCAAGCGTAAGATAGTAAGACATATGAGTAATAAGAGATAGGGAGGTGAAACCAAAAGATCTTTACAACACAAAGAGTGTGAACTACTTATTTCTATCACCACCACCTCTTTTTTAGTTTAAAAAAACTCTCAGTCTATGCTGACAAAAGTTGGCTGCAACTTGAACTGAAAATAAATAAATGTATCTAAAGGGGATGGTTTATACCGTCCCTCCAACCCTGTCCCAGCCTTGAATAAAGATCACCGAATTCGGCAAAAAAAGGTAAAGGGATTAAGAGGCACAATTTGGTCGTTAAAAAACAGTCACGAGGATGTACAGCACAGCACAGGGAATACAGTCAGTAACATTCTAATAACCGTGTATGGGGCCAGGTGGGGGCTGGAAATACCAGGGGAGCATTTTGTAAAGCCTACGATTGTCTAACCACTATGCTGTCCACCTGACACTCATACAAAATAACACTGAATGTAAGCCATAATTGAAAAATAAAATTAGAAAGAGCTCATCCAGATGCTTGCCTTGAGCAGGCAGCTTGGTCTCCGTGGTCCTCCGCTCCCTCATGTGTGAAGGGGAGGGTCAGGCGGAGGGTCTCCGCCCTGCCAGTGAGCGGGGAGCTGCCACCTACCGCGGCAACTGGCCCCGCTGCCAGAGGGCTCCGACAGGAGGCGGCGGCTTTCTACGCCGCGCCCCGGCTGCTTCCCTGGAGCCCGCTCCGTGTCCTCAATCTGCTCTGAGTCACCGGCACAAGACTTCTCCGTACCCACCTTCCAGGTATTTGGAAACAGCAATCTTGTCCCTAATTCTGGGGTTCTTCCAAGCTAAGCAGTAACAGACTCTCTTTGGGAGGAAGAAAGGAAAGGGAATACGGCTCACCGATAAGATGACGTGGAACTTCGCGACCGACTTCTCGAATGACTGTAGGAGACAGACCGTGTTCTGTGCCTCGACTTGGTTTCGGATTTACTGCGAGACCGACTGGGACTCCGGGACTGGCTGTCGCCGTCCCGACTAGGCGTCTGCTCATCACTTGAGCTCTCCTGATTTCTCGGCCTCCGGTTCAAGCGTGCAGTCTTTCTTACTTCATCAAAGAGAGACCCAGGCCGCACTTTATTTTTGCTCTTAATTTCAATCCTCAAGCCTTGCGGCTTCACTTCAGGCAGAGCGGTCAGTGCCTTGCCTTCCAGGGCACTGGATGTGACAGCCGCCGGTGCTGCCAGGTGGCCCGCCCCTTGTAGGGGCTTCCACTTATTGTCCAGGAGGCCGAGCTGGCCCCTGTCGGCCACCTCCTTCCTCACCGTGCTTTCCACGGCGCCGGCCGGGCCCGCAGGCCCGCCGTCCACTTTCCCCGCCTCGCCCACCGCGGGGCCTTCGGTCACGCTGCTGTCCTGCGTGCGCGCCTCTGCCTCGGGGTGCTCCGCCTGCACTTCCTCCTTCACGAGGTCTACCTCGGGCACATCCTGCTGCACACCTCCCAGAGGGGACGCCCCCTCCACCTTTGCTGGGGAACTCCTATCCGGGGTGCAAATCTCCATGTTGTCATCGGCCTGGAACACGTCCTCCACTCCGCTGGGCACACTGTCTTCGACAGGCTGAGCGCGTGGGGGTGAACCGGCCACCTTCTCCTCTGCACGTGAAGGTGCGGGGGAGGCGCTGAGCTTACCGTCGTCGTCGGCCGGCTGCTCGGCATCCGAGGGGGTCGCCGCCGCATTCTGTTTACCTGAGAGGCTGCCATCCTCACGGGGCTTCTCAGGTTGGGGGGTGTTTTCCTTTGTGGTTTCGCTGTTTTCAGACACTTGTTTTTTCTCCTGTGCCTCCTGAGTCACTTGCTTTTCACTAACCTCCTCCTCCTCCTCTTCCCCAAATTCCAGCGGAGGCTGCCAGTGGAAGGCCTGTTTTCGTTTTGGAGCCTTGTGCTTTTTATCTTTCTTGCCCTTTGTTTTCTCTTTCACTTTTTTGGCGTGTTCCCTCTTGAGGTTCTCCTTTGACCCGTGTTTGCGCTTCCGCAGCTTCCCCCGAGGGTGCTCCGAGTCGAGACAGGACCCCTCCGAGTCCGAGGCCGAGGGCCGCTGTCTGCCCGGCCTCCGAGCACCGCTGCCGTCACCCGGCGAAGGGCCTGCCGAAGCCTTTGCTGTGGGTTTGGCTTTGGTGTGAGTTTCACCCAACTCTGATTCGGAATCTGACGTGGCCTCCCCTTCCTCCTTATCGGAGGACGGCCGGGAGTTACTTTTACTGTTTTTGGTTACATCTCGTTCCGAATTGGACTCTGAGTCCCATTTGCTCCCGGCGTAATTCTTCCTTTTAGGCTTACCGCCATTTCTAAAGTGATCAGAGAGATCCCCTTTCAGAGTTCTTTTTGAACGAGGGCGTTCCCGTTCAGGCTTGGATTTTCCCCCATCTCTGTTTTTCTCTTGTTTATTATTCATTTCCGTCTGGACTTGCTTCCCTCTTCCCTGGGCGGACTGTGCAGCCTGAACACTTGACCGATCGCTGTCCGAAGAATAATCCAAAGATGACCTGCTTTCGCTGTACTTTCTCTGACACGACGGCTTGTCTCTGCCCTTCACATATTTATTGCGAAGTGTCTTTTCAGAACTGCTGCTGCGCCTTTTATTTGAAGCGCTACTTTTTTTCCCACGGGACCTCAGTTTCCTCTTGGCTCGCCTGCCGGCGTCACTGCTGACAGAAGAGTACGACGATGACCGACTGTACTGGGAACGGTCACTGTACTTGTTCCGCGAACGAGATCTAGAGGAGGGAGACCTAGACCTCGAACGCGAACTAGCTACGCTTCGTGACCTGGAGTACGATCTGGAGTAAGATCTGCTCCTGGAGGATCTGCTTCTTGACCTTGGTGAACTTTCTGAACTTCTGTCACTGTATTTTGAATAAGCACTCTGGTCACTTTCCGAATTCTTTTCTCTTTTGTGGTAGGATGATGAGCCACCAGTGTCTTTAATACTTGCTAAACTGTAAGTGCTTTGGATGGGCAGCAAATGGGTTGTTTTCTCTTTCATTTCCTGAATTCGCTCATAAGAGGGCTTCCAGGGCTTCTGCCCAGGCTTCCACCTCGAAGGAGGGGGACTGTCACTCAGCGGAATTACGGGAATATTTTCTGCCACCACTGGTGGTGGTACTATGATGCTCTCATTTTGTGGCACTACTGCTCTCAAAGGCTCTGCTTTAACGGGTTTGTTCTCACTCAGCTGAGAGGCTGTTCTTCTCGGCGACTCTGATGCCGTCCGCTGGTGCGCTGACTTGGAACTGGACCTGGACTTGGATCGACTTCGAGAATGTGATGAGGATTTTGACGGCGTCCTTGATCTTGAGCTTCCTCTAGAGTAAGACTGCGAGTGAGACTTTGATCTGTAGGAGTCTCTGCTGGAATGAGTTGAAGAGCTCTGGTCATCCTTGTCCGATTTAGACCAGTCCCGCTTTGACGAGTGATGAGAGGTGGATGAGGAAGACCGCGACCTCCCTTCTCTGTCACCAGAGGGCTTCATCCGCCGGGTGGAAGACTTTGAGGATTCTATGTCAGATGGCACAATCATCCTTCTCTTCTTAGTCTGTTTGTGTCTCCTGCAATGTTTCTGCTTTTTAGCTTTCTTTTTATGTTTAACCTTCTTCTCTTTTCTGTGTTTTTTATGGTGACCATCGGAGTGTCTTGTACTAAGGTCTGAATAATACCCATTGTAAGACCATGATCTCGATCTCTGGGACAAGCTTCTTTCATCCCATCGGCTTGAACAGGGGTCACTTAACCTACAGAGAGAACATAATATGCACGCATTATTTGCAAGCACACCTTCTATGCTTTAGAATGAACACAACGTCCGTTCGTTGTCAATGCACGTGCACTGACGAAGGCCTACTTAACAACAGAGCGCTGCCTCCGTGTGCACACGGGGGAAGGATACAGCAAGGAGTGTCGTTCTGGTCTGGAGCTTACTGCTGCAGACATTGGACAACTGCTCACAGAGCCACTTATAAAAGGACTTTCCCAAAGCTAAGCAAATAATTTCAAATTTGATAGGAAAATGGTTTTGAGAACCAAACCAACTAACCGCAAGAGCACTGCTGATACACAGCTCCCGGCCGTGACCGGCCCCTCACCCTCTGCCTGCAGGAGCACCGTCCAGCCACGCTCCCGGATGACGCTGCGGGCTCTGCAGATACAGGGGAACTGCCTGGACTCTAAGAGAGACCCCTTTTGCTCCAGAAGCTATAGTTTTATCTCAGCCCCACAAAGGCAATCGAGACCTTCCCCTAAGCTTTAAACTACTTACTATGGGAACTGAAGAAACAGTACGTGAAACAGAAGCAGGCTTCAGTCTCACTGGTCATGGCCGGGCTCAAGACCGCGAGTCCTCAGGCCCGCTGCGCCCGAGCCGCTTCCGCACAGCAGGTGCACACTCTTCCCTCCCCCTTCCAATCCCAAACTTGCTACAGGACGCCCACGCGGACAAAGACAATTTTCACGCGAACAACCACAGAGGGTCCCATTGGCGTAGTTTCACTTTTTAGTATATTTTCACTAGCTATTCCAAGGACAGCCCCATTTCCAAAATAAATGTTCCACTGTGGGGCGTCACTGAGGGTAAGAGATGGGTGCGCTTCTGAAGAAGCAGCAGCCCCTGGGGCCGGAAGTTCATGCACACACTGGGCACAGATTTCCCATCTACCGGTCCATTCATCGGTAACCGCGACACCTGGCTGTGCCAGACTTCCTGTTCAATTCCCTACAATTGAACAGGAAGTCTTTAAGAGGTTCAGCAGGCTGACAGTCTTATGAGGGGAAAACAGAACGCCTCCTGAGAACAGCACCGCTCTCCCCAAGTGTTCCCAAATGTGTCCTCAGGTCACACACTCGTTTTAAATTTAAAGATTCAGTGCAAACTCCAAAAGCAGGTCTCTATACACTTAAACACTTAACACTTAAAACGTGGCGGACATCGGAGTGTGCGGAGACTGAAAGTTCTTACTTGTCTCCTTTACTCCACTTCTCCCCACTGGGCGGCCTGTAGGCCCTCAGTCTCTGCATCTCCTCCTTCCAGTGAGGGGGCGTCTCGCTGCTGTCGTCGTCATCCGACTCCGAACACGACCTGGATCTCGGCGGTGTGTGATAGCGCTTTCAAAACAAAGACGGGAATCACGGTCTTTAAATGCCTCTCAGGTACAGACTGCTCTAGAACAGAGTTAGGTGTGAGACCCAGTTTCAGACCCCGTTCAAAGGCAGTAATGACTGAAGTACCGAAAGGATGATGTGAAGTTACGTCAAACATAAGCAACTGAAAGAAATGGGGAAGGGCTGAGATGTACCTGCAGTCACACGTGAAAACTTCCTCTTCGAAGCCCACATGGTTACATTCATTAGCCTAGAGTAGTCAGCATACTAGGATTTCTCAGCATACTCACTGACCGTTTCACGTGCTCATTTCCTACTTTCAACCTATTCACACACGGCAGGAAATTCTGATCTAACACAACCCCCCCATGCTTACGGAGAACACAACTAGATCCTTGCACAGGTTTCGGGTCACACCTAAAATCAAAGCTAGCATTTTGCCTACAGGTAAAAACAGTGTACTGCTTAGATAATTTGAAAAAAGGAAAGTCTTAGCAAACATACAATTGTGCCCCTTCCTTTAATCTTCCGTCCAGACTTTGACACAGATGGTTTCTGATCACTTACAGTGGGTGTAGCATCAGGAATCTTCCTGGAAAAGGTGATTGAAGATTAAAAATAAGCAAATGCAGGCAGTTTTCTCAATGTTTACATGCAGAATTTATGCTCCTATAACACAAAAACACTTCATTTAGATCCAACACTTACGTAGAATAAGGTACTCCACGTGACCTAATTTTCTAACCCTTCAAATGCCAAAACTGGGGGGGGGAATAACCCAACCGGGATGAAATACATGATACTAGTATTTGTCTTTTAAGCACAATTACTATTTTTAAACAAAATCCTCTTTTAGAAGTCTCTTGTCAAAACAGTAATGTTCTAAGGGAATCCTGAGTTCTCTCTGACTCATGCTTAATTGTGCCTTTTTAGCTGGCTTTTCTTTTACTTGATATTTTTTATAGTTCATTTGCCTCCATCTCTCTACTATTAACTGCCCCCGCTTCAATGCTCCGAATCTGTGGCCTCGCCTTACAGGCAGCTTTTAAGAGGACGGACTTCGTGGTGGCTACAGTTCCCTGCATGAGAAGTTTATTCATACCTGCCTGCTTTGTATGTTCTTATTAATAGAATGGCTAGCTTTTACTGAGTACTTACTATGTGTCAGGCATTATGTTAATGAGCATGTTTAAATGTTTTTTTTACTTTGTATTTCATATATAAAGTATGTATATAATAGAATTGGTCATTTTAAGTGTACAACTCAGTGGCATTAATTACATTCACAATGTGGGCAACCATCACTGCTATCTTTCCGAAACTTTTTCATCATCCCAAGTCAAAAGTCTCCCAGTCAGGCACGAATTCTCCATTGCCACCATTCCCTCAGCCTCTGGTAACCTCCACGGCCAAATGACATTCCATCGTGTGTGTGTGTGTGCACACACTTTTGTCTATCCATTCATCTACTGGTGGACACTTGGTGAAATTGCTGGGTCACATAGTAAATCTATGTTTAATTTTTTGAGGAAGCACCAAACTGTTTCCCCACAGCAACTGCATCATTTTACATTCCTACCAGCAACGAATGAGGATTCCTACTTTGTTTGTTTTTTTTTAATTAGAGCCATTTTCGTGAGGAGTGGTTATCTCATTGTGTGTTTGTTATTTCCCTAACAACTAATGATATGAAGCATCTTTCCATGTGCTTACTGGCCATGTGTATATCTTCAATATAAGAATTCATTGCCAAATCCAAGGTCATGAAGATTTAGCTCTCTTTTTCTAGGAGTTTTATGGTTTTAGTCCTTACATTTAGGCTGCTCACCCATTTTGAGTTAATTTATATACAGGATGTGAGGCAGCAGTCCAACCTCATTCTTTTGCATGTGTAAGTCCAGCTGTCCCAGTGCCACTTACTGAAAAGACCGTTCTTTCTCCACTGAATGGACTGGCCCCCCTGTCTAATAATCAAACAGCCACAGACGTATGGGCGTTCCACTGGTCTCTCTGTCTCTTCTTAATGCCATACCACAGCACACTATTCTGATGACTGTAGCTTTGTAGCAAGCTCTGAAATCAGGAAGTATGGGCCCCCAACTTTGTCCTTCTTTTTCAAGATTATTTTGGCTATTTAAGGACCCCCTGCAGTCCCATTTGAATTTGGGTTTTGACTTTTCCCTTTCTACAGAAAGGCTGTTGGCATTTTACAGGGACTGTACTAATCCATAGCTCACTTTGACATCTTTAGGCTGGTCCAGTCCACGAACATGAAATGTCTTTCCATTTATTTAGGGCCTTCCTTAATTTCTTTCAGCAATATTCTGTAGTTTCACTGTCCAAGTCTTTCACCTCTTTGATTAAATTTATTCCTAAGTATTTTATTCTTTTAGACATTTTAAATGGAACTGCTTTCTTAATTTCCTTTTCAGATTGTTTGTTGCTGTTGTTAGTAAGCATTTTATAGGCATTAGTTCACTTAATTCTCATAACAACACTATAGGTAGATACTATTACATCTCCATTTTGGAGAATTTTACAATGCAGTGGTTAAAAATCTTGCCCACGGCCACAGAAACAAATGAAACTTGACTCTGGGTTTTCTAGGGTTCTAGGAATCTGGACCCAGATCATTCTAACTATAAACTACATTGTGGTTTCACCAGTCATTTCATCCTCATGACGTTACTTGGTTCTCACACGAGAGAGATCACTAGGTAGTGCTGGTAGGCAGCTGTTGGCCCCCTTTTCCTCGTGAAGGGAAAAAGCACTCAACACCAATGACTTACCTACAGGTGTTCAGCAATGATGTCCACATAGAACCCTTTATTTTATTTTTATTATTTTGTAAAGATTTTATTTATTTATTTTTAGATAGAAAGGGAGAGAAGGAGAAAGAGGGAGAGAAACAGCAATGTGTGGTTGCCTCTAGCACAGCCCCACCAAGGACCTGGCCTGCAATCCAGGCATTTGCCCTGACTGGGAATCAAACCAGCGACCCTTTGGTTTGCAGGCTGGCGCTCAATCCACTGGGCCACACCAGCCAGGGCCACGTGGAACTTTTTAGATACTGGCCCTGTGCTGCCCTCACCCTCCACGTCTCCTCCACCTTTTGATTTGACTTGCTGTATGGCCCAGAAATTGGTATTTTTAAAGCTTGCTAAACTATTGTCAAGTGCAGCCGGGGTTAAGAATAGAATAAATGAACTACAGCAAGTGTGGAACTCAGCTTCTGCTCAGCGAATTGTAAGTGATAATGAGCTTAACTGCAGGTAAGTCAGTAAGGCAGCAAGCTCGCTCTGGCTGCCCACCCGTTTCTACCCCTGGCGTGTGCTGCGTGCTTGAAGCACACTGAATTCTAGCTCCCGAACAACTCATCAAAATCTCAAAGATCTGAGTCACCTAGATCAATCTGCTAATTTTATATGACACAACTATTGGCCAGTTGTGATTTAAAATAATTCTGCACAAAATAACTTCCTGAGATGTGACCAAAGAAGAGTAATGACCAAATAAACTTATCAGCAACATTCAATCCAAATGCAAGACACTGGTATAAACGACTTTAAACAATGCCAGAAAACAGAGGTCATTAAATTAGGGCTATTATGTAGGCACTTATATAACAGGACAACCCCCCCCCCCCCCCCAATTTTTACAAATATTTATTAATGAAATTTAAAACATAACTGAGTTTCATTTTCTGTAATACACATCTATTCATGAGGAGACTGAAATTCTCTTTTGGGGTGGTAACATTTCACTCGATTAGGGTTCGCAGTATTCCCTATTAAAACAGATGACGTTAACGCTGTTTGTCTGGGAATGCTGTTCTGTAATGAAATTTTAGATATTTCGTTTTTGAAAACATCTTTCCCCCTCATGGTTTCTACGTGCAGCACCTGCAAGGCTGGAGAGCTGTAACCTCACCACTGCATCCCGGTGCGGCACGGCGTTCTGGGCAGAGTGAGAGGCAGTGACAGCCCGCGCACCGACTCTGCTGCCGCCCGCCACTCAGTTCTGCCGCTGCGCACAAGTGGGCCAAGAAAAGTATGAACAAGTGACTTGGGCGTGTTCCAGTAAAACTTTATTTATGAACACTGAACGTCATATCATTTCCAGTATCACAAAATATTATTATTCTTTGATTTTTTCCACAAACATTTGAAAACATAAACCCCATTTTCAGCTCACAGCCTTCACAAAAAACCAGGCAGGCAGTAGGCCAAATCTGACCCACAGACCGCAGTCTGCCAACCCATCACAGGACCCGGAAACTGACGGTTCAAGTCTCCTAGCTTCCAAAAGCCAATGGATTGGATCAATGAACTTGATATCTTGTCTTTTAAAAAAGGGTCTCGCCCTGGCTGGTGTAGCTCAGTGGATTGTGTGCGGGCTGCGAACCAAAGTGTCGCAGGTTCGATTCCCAGTCAGGGTACATGCCTGGGTTGCAGGCCATGACCCCCAGCAACCGCACACTGATGTTTCTCTCTCTCCCCCCCCGCTCCTTTCTCTAAAAATAAATAAATAAAATCGTTAAAAAAAAAGAGAAGGGTCTCACTAAAATTCATTCACAAGCCAGCATTTTTTAAAATGAAAACACCAGCATCTAAAGCTATTAACTCAAAGATGCACCCTATTTTGTAATACCTTTATAAAATGAGATGATTCAGGCTAAAAAATATTTAATAAACTACATAATAACCTCATGTAGGCACCTGGTTGTGGACAGGAACATTTGTATGACTTCTCAGCCTTTAATCTAACTGATTCTTCACCAGGAATTTATCAATTACACCAGCAATATTATTATTGTATTTCTGTTCACTGTTCACATAATACTTCTTTAAATAATTCTAAACTTGAATCTAATACACAAAATACTTTAAATACTAACTTTTGAGACCAAATCTAAAGCTATACATTAGCTTTACCAAAGCAGAGAAATTATCACCAGGGATATTAATGACAGTAACACATTTATGATACTAAATTCTATCACCAACTGCCATGCAATTGATTTTATACTATTCTAATTGGAACACGGTTTATTACTCTGTTGGATCAAAAGAGTTGGATCCTAACTTTGCTCTAACATCTAAAATTTCACCTCTAATGGAAAGCCAGGTAAGATTAGTCATGCAGTCTTTTCCAGGTGTCCTGCAAGAACCTCCCCGCTGACTGACGTGCCCGGTCCCCTTTCCTACACGTAGAACCTGGATCCTGAAAGGCAGGGTGCAGGTCCTTCTGCAGTCTGGTATCTCCCAGTTACCTTTCAAAGCGCTCAGATTATGGGCCATGCTCAGTTGTGAGTGTGGAACTGCGACGAGCTGATGAAATCATCGATCGGAAATGAAAACATAGGGTAACACCCCACTTACAGTTCAGGTTCGACTGTGACAAGAGGCATATCTCTTCTGAGTAAAAACCGGTTCTCAGGCACTGGCGGTATCTCTTCTGGGCGGACCACCGGCTTTTCCCTCTTAGCATTCGAATCCACGGACCTTTTCCCATTGGTATCACTCCTCTCAGAGTGACTGCGAGAGACGTACCAAATCACCAATTAAGATGTGCAGTGTTTGCATTTCATAGTAAAAGCACATAAAATTAGATGATAAATAGCAAAACTACTGATACTTTACAAGTCTCACTCAAAAGATTTATACAGTTTTCCCCAAGAGAACATGTAAAATATCAACCCAGGTGAAAGCCCACAATACTAAAATTCTGAAAATTGTCAAATGAGTCCTAACTTTTTTCTTTTAAGAGTTTCAGGGATTATTTTCAACTAAACAACTAAATCTTTGATAGGAAATGTCTATGCTACTTAGATCTGCCAGATTTTGATTTACATAAAACATGCGATCCTTTTTACAATAGGGAGCAACACTAAGTTTGCAGAATTATACGTGCTTCCCCCATTCCAGAGAGGTTTTGTTTTGTGTTGTTTTTTTGGAAAGACTGTCCCGGAGTCTCACACCTACCCTTTTGGGCTCACTGTGTGTTTATTCCTTGGCTCTTCGGAACTGCTTGCTTCCTTTCGTCTCTTCTTAGAATGTTTAACTTTTGGCCTCCTCTTATGTTTCCTTCTTCTGATTCGCTCCTGTTCAACCTCACTTTCTGAAGATGATTCTGAAGAGGAAGAGGAATTCGAAGAGGAATCCGATTCTTCTGAATGAGTTGGTTTCTTCCTTTTTTTCTCAAATACTTTTAAGAAACATTAACAAAAATATTAGTATGGGTGTGTTTACCTTTCAGAGTAAAAATGTCATTACTAAATATTATAAAGCATCCTTTATGCATAGCATACTGACAATGAAATTTAAATAAACTTTTTTTCAAGCTGATAATACAATCTGCTGATGAGACTGTAAGGCACCAAAGCCCTTGCCTTCGTGAAGTCTAGTGGGGTTGTGTAAGAAAATACCCCCATAATATGACAAATAATAAGTGCTATAAAAAAACAAACAAACAAACAAACAAGCAGTGTAAAAAGAACAGGGAGAGTCAGGAGTAATTAAGGCAACATTTGAGCAGAGACATGAAGGGGTGAGGGAGGGGTCAGACAGATTTCTGAATGAAGAACGCTCCAGGCAGAGGGCAAAGGGGCACAGAGTCCCCGAGTCCTTGGCATGTCTGAGCAGTCGAGGCCAACACGGCTGGAAGACGAGGAATGATGGGGAACAAGTCAGAAACGGCAGAGCCCCAGGCAGCCTTACAGGTCACTGCAGAGACTTGAGCTTTGGCTGACTGGGAGGGGAGCCCCAGGAGAAGATCACTCTGGTGGCTGTTAAGGGCCGACTGCAGATGGCCAAGAGTGTAAGTAAGGAGACCGATTAGGAGGCTGCTGCTGCCGAGAGAAGATGGTAGAGGAGTAAAGACCGGGCAAAAAGAACACTCAGGAAGCTATCGCCGTAAGCCAGGGAAGAGGTAACATCTGGTAAGACCTGCTGATGGACCAGATACAGGGCGTGACACCGAGGCATCAGGGCTACTGCCATATCACGCGTATGAGGTTTTTGCACCACTGAAATCCAGGAGGCATCTTTAAGTTGCAGCCCTCAATACCAGTTGCCTGTATCCGAGCTCCCTTTCCCTCCCAAACTCTCACCATCTTTGGCTGACTTCGTGGCAAGCACCCCACAGTCGATAACTCGCACGTCTGCGTAAGGTCTGCTCGCAGCATCGGTTTTCAGATTTTCGATTTGCTCGATTACTTCAAAACCGGAAATAACTAGTCCAAAGACAACATGAACCCTGTCACGATACAAATTCAAGAAAAAGCTGGTTTGCTGATAAGTAAGCCACAAGCAGTAATCAAGACAATTATTATAAATGACATGTCCACAGGCCTGAAAATAAAAGCAGTGTTTGATGCATGAAGGGAACTAGAACCTGAGATGTGCTTCATAAAAGGGGGAAAAACCAACTACTCACACTGGGCCTTAGTTTTCTGCCTTTAAAACAATGGCTCTTAACTACTTTATGGTAAAGAGTCCTCTGACAGTCAGAACGCACTTGCTGCTCACAAACCGTCCTTACACGGGCCCTTCAACGCTGAAAGGCCCGTCCACGGGCCCCGGGTAGGACCCCTGCAGGGGCATGAAAGCGGCGGAGTCTCAAGACTATGGCACCAAGTGATCCCTAAGGAAGAGTCTGGCTGTGAGGTTCATCCAGAGATCAAGAGCGCCCCCTTGAGGGGTTACCCAGGTCCACTGTGTCTGGGACCAGCCACCCAAACCTCCCAACACCTCCCCAAGGGAGTAAGAACGTAACTCTTACCCATCCAGGTGTGGAGCAGGTTTTGTGGTGCTGTGTAATAAACACCGACACAAAGACGGCGGCAAAAACCAGGCGTTCGGGAGAACAGAGCAGAAGGGTTTAACACAGAGCATGTAGAAAACAGAGAGGTGAAGATAAAAAGACAGGGGAAAAAGTTAAACACGATATACACGTACATGTTTACACGAAAACCTTAAAAACAGCAGTAGTAGCCATTTTTACTGACAAACCCTCAAAATCATAATGCATTATAAAACCATTATCTGTTTCTCCAATGAGTGTTATGTATGTATTCATACATATGAATAGGTTTGAAATATACAGCATAGACATTAAAGTTAAAATTCCTCTCAATTCCAAAATAACAACAAAAAGAAACAAACTCAAAATCTGCTAAGGTAAAACAGATAAAAAGTACCTATCCTTCACCCTATGGAAAGAAACGTGTGACCGGCATGTGCTCCACACGCTTAACTGTGTTCTTCTATTGCACGTGTGCCGCCACCGCTGCAGCGAGCAGGCGCTCTCCTCCCCCAGTTCCTCACACCCAGTCCGTGTGCGTCTTCTAGGGGGGCAGACGGCAGTCAGGGCACAGGAATTCTGTTTCCAGACCTTCCCGCCTCTCCTCCTTCCCCTAAGGTGAAGCTCTGCTAACGCTCACAGCAACTCTGGAAATGCAGTAGGGAGCACACCTTCCGCCTGCCAGCACTTCTGACAGCACAGTAAATAATGGTGGGTAACATCAACAGACATTTGGAACTTCCACGGCCCAGAAAACACTCAGCCGGCTTCTCCCACAGTCATAAACTGGAAGACAGTCACTCTGGAGGAGCCTAGGGGGCACATCTGGTTAAGGTATTTTGAACCCAAGCATTTCCACACACTTGTGAATTGCAGTAAGAAAAAAAAATCAAAAGCAGATATAGCTAGTCTCAGAAGTATATACCACAAACCTACTTTAACTTTGTTAGAACAGTCAAATTGTACTAGAAGCTCCCAAATACAATTTAGCCTTCATCACAACAATGCTAAAAATCTTTCTTCTACAAGGAACTGTAGCATTTATATTAAGAAAATTTAGTTCTGTAAGACTACTACATTAGTTCCAGAATTTTAAAGGAAATCTTGAGTTTTAAACCACTAATCTCAAATTTTCCTCAGAAGACTGAGAAGTGGTAATTAAAGCTAATGCAATAATAAAAATGAATAAAAAGAGTTGGAAAGAAGGAAGGAAGGAAAGAAGGGAGGGAGGGAGGGAGGCAGCAAGGGAGGGAGGACAGAAGGAAAGGCGGTCGGAGGGAGGGAGGGAGCCCTGGCCAGGTGGCTCAGTTGGTTAGAGCATTGTCCCAATACACCAAGGTTGCAGGTTCGGTCCTGGTCAGGGCACATACAGAAATCAACCAATGAATGCACAGGTAAGTGGAACAACAAATTGATGTTTCTCTCTCTCTTTCTACTTCCCTCTCTTTCTCTAAAATCAATAAATAAAAATTTGAAAAAAAAAAAAGAAAAAAGAAAAGCTAGCAAACTGGTGAGATGCTAGCGTGCTTCAATCACTAAACTAGCATCCAGAAACTACCTCGGTCAGTATCGTTAAGGTAGAAGTGTGCTTCCCACAATTATAAAACTTAACCAAGGCACTCTAAAGACAGGCAGAAACCAGTCCGTACTCTAGAGAGCGACTCCATTGTGTGAAAGCTGCAAGAGGTAAAAAAAAAAATTGTAAAGGTAAAAATGTTCTGCAGTGTCAAGGCTCAGTCTCAAGGCTCAGTCTCAAGTGTGTAGCAGTGCAAACAGAGGATGGTCTGTGGTCAGATTCATTCCCCTTCCTTCCTTGATCCTTCCTCTCACGACTCTCCATCTTCTGGTGTTGGGGAAAGCCTACAGACTTCTCTAACACAGAGAACCAATTCAATTTGCCACCCTGGCTAATAAAAGTGCTGTAAAAACACCTTATGGTAAACCTTTGGAGCCAATGGTAGGATGAAATATCCTAGCTAACTGCATGATGTAGGAACATACTACTTGAGACTCAGTTTGAAGGTGCCTTTATGGCAGACTGAACTTCTGTTTTTAATTCAAATGAAACCTGAAGACAAATGAGCTTGGTTCTTTCCTGTGATAGTGAGGAAAACAAATGAAGACAGGAACCACGCTTTCAAGGGCAAGTTTCAGGCGGCCCGCTGTGCCCGAACTGGTGTAATAATTAAGCCCACGACTCACATCTGCAATTCAGGATGCAGCACACAAGCTTAGACCTCACTGGGTGGGACTGAAAGAACGCTGAAAGGACCTTGGTGAAAGAAAGCGCCCTGGGATCCCGAGCCTCCATCCCAGAAGCAGAAACCCCGCGTAAAGCAGGCTCGCTGGCACGGGGCTGGCACTCGGACATGAACGAACGGAGGGCGGTGCCGAACGGGGTAAGGAAAGGGCAGGGGAAATGATATGCTCAGTCCGAGCTGTTCTGTTCTATTAAAACGGACAACGAGATCTCATTCCACCAGCCCTTCTTGCACTGATCTTTCAGTATGTGCGGTTGGGAGTCCCATGCAGTGATGGCCTATGCTCAGTGAGTTAGGACCCAAGGCCAGAGACTATCATTTGTTCGTACTTGTGAAAATATATCTGAAGGAGAAACAACCACAAAGAACATTTCAAATGACAAAAGCTTTCAATAATTTCATATTCTCCTGACACTTAAGACATTGCTTTTCTAGATTCCCCCAACCTTTGAATCTGCTTTAAAGTTACAGGGGTGGGCAAAAGTAGGTTAGTAATACTAATAAATGCCCCAATTATTCATACATAATAATATAAGAATAAACTCTGCGTTTCATGTGCTCACAGCGGTAAACCTACTTCTGCCCACCGCAGCATATATGCAAGAGTTCATTTAAACCTCGTAAATGCTGGAAATTGAAAAGTGTCACTGTTACCCCCACAATCTACATTTTTACACCACTATCAAAGAAGCTTTTGGCCTTACACAGAATTTAACAGCTCCGTACTAAAATGACATCTAAACCCATTTATGCAACGTAGCACTCCCGCCCCAAAGATGCGTGGACACTTAGCAGAAACGAGCCACTGAAGTTAAAACATACTCTCCCCCGGGTTAACCACGGACAGTAACACACGCTTGTGTTGCATGTGTTGCTGCCATACAGATTAAGCAGAGTTTTTTTTTTTCTTAAAATTGTTCAATGCACATAACAATAGGATTAAAGAGATAAAGGCAAAGAAAGAAAAAGAGAGAGCCTTAGAGTAATGAGACATTACCTTTGGAGCGCACGGTGTAACACTCTTTCTGTAAATTTTACACAAAAATGGCAAGAAATAAATTGTAATACACTTTTAAGACAAGACTGAATCTATGTTTAAATTATCAATACAACTTTGAAATTAAATATTTTCAAGTTTTATGCAAAGCAAGAAAGCTTTTTAAAATGGAGGGCTCTAAATTTTCTTTCACACAGGTATGTACGTGGAGATGGGCTGTTACACTTGAGGAGAGCACTGTAGCTGAAGCGGGCACCTGCCCCGACCCTCAACACTGTGGCACTGCAGTGTTCGTGCCTGCGCACACAGCGTTCCCTTCCCCTCACCGCTGGCTAAGGCGCCACCACCTCTCTCATGAAGAGACCGGCGTGTCCTGGGGCCACGTGAACGCTGGCCCTGGACGCCAGGAAGCCGGCCGTCCCAGCGGGAGGCACAGATGCCAATGGAAAAAACGGAGTGAGAATACAGAACAACCAAATCTCAGGGAACTTTTGCACTGCTCCACTTCCGCTGAAGACCTGGGGTGCCCACACGTTTGAAACCACTCCGCCGTCCGCGCCGCGGCAGACCGCTATCAGAAGTCCATAGGCAACTGTCTCTACTCTAGTTCCTGTTCACTGACATATACGTGCTGTAGTTGTGAAGTCACTGAAAACAGTCATCATAAAATAATAAAGCGCCAGAACTAGAATTTTAAGAATCTTCTCAAAAGAGAAAAGGGCAAGAGAGATGAATGTACGAGAGTATGGTATCAAATCCTGGCCACAGACAGTACTTTCTTTTCCTGTCTAATCTCTGCTTTTCCCCATTATGTATGTATTTTTCAAAGAATATGCACTGCCTGACCAATTTTAACTTGAACTTTAAACATATCAATTACTACTCAGATCAAAAACCTTATTATATACAGTAGACAGAATTATTTATGGAGGTTTTGAACATATTAAATATTAAAATACTTAAAAACAAGCTTTAATTTTCTTATAAGGGCATTGATACATGAATTACTGTCAAAAATAGTTTCAAATGATGTGAAATTCCAATGAGTGTAAAAAAAGTGACTTTAGGTGTAAAGCGGTATGGGAGGAGGAAACAAAGACAACCTACTTCTGCCTAGCGGACCCTTTAACATGCATGTTTCCCCCAGCTCCTGGAACTATCACACCATCACGGAGGAGGCACCAACAAGCTGCACAGTGACAGAGCTGTGTAAGGGCAACAGAGGCTAACCAAGCCACGTTAGAGTGCTCTGCTTATGTGTCCCAAATGTCACCAAGATAGAGGAGCTTTCGAAACTCAGTGCTCACATTAACACAATACCCACTGGTGCACGTGTCACGTAAGTACTAAATAATACTAAGACTGAATTAGGGATGGCACTTGATACTCAGAGAATTTGGCTTATGGTTAAGTTTACTAAACATCTTTGTTCATGAAAAATTTTGAAATGAAGGTATTAGCCAAAAAAATGCAAGGAAAAGGCTGGAACTTCTCAGGTTATTACCACTTACTAGCATTTCTTCTCAAAGCTACTTTTGCCGCCTGAAAGGTCAACGAGGCTTTACGAAGCCCTTAAAACCAACCCCCAGCCCCTCACTCCACTACCTGGAAATGGTCAGCGCTTCTCCCCCACTCGGGTGGGGGGCACCTGTGAGTCAGATTCTTAAACGGCAGAACACACCCTAGAACTTCCTCTGCTTTCCTCCCGTAGGCCTACTGAGGGCTGTTCCAACGCAAAACCTTTTTGAGTAAAGCCGACTTTGACTTTTCTGTATTATCTTGTTTTCTTATCTTTTATACTTAGCATGACCGCTGACAGACTTCTCTAGAGCTCTGGGGTCTACTCTGTGGCTGTGATTTATGGCCCTCACAGACTAAGGACAAAGGGGACAAGGGCCAGAGCCACGAGCCTGAGTCCTGGCAGCAACGGACAGGAGCCCGCCGCAGCTGCCCCTGCTCCAGGCACCTCTAGGCACCACAGCCCAAAGCTCCCCTGCCGCACCCTGCACCCTCCGGACCGAGGAAAACGCAGCGATGGCGATGATTTCCTCCCAGCAAGGTGATGTTTGCATACAAACCACTCCACGTGTTCAGAAACTTAGCATCAACCTACAAAGCTTTCTTCTTTTTATGTCCACATTTTCACCCTAACATATTTACTTTATCTTTGAAAGTGAGGTAGGCACTTTATAACGTGTCATTTTGTTTTCCAGTAATGCTTGAAACTTCTAATACCTGACTCAAATAAATTCAGAGTGGTCAAGAAGATTTCATAGTTTACACTGCGTAGCATTTTCTTCTAGCTACCATTTTTCCCTAGACTATGAATAAAATTTCTACATAACCTGGACTTGATGTGAGTTTTCTTCTTCATTTAGCATTATCTACAGAATGAAAAGAATGGACTATATCTCTAAGTCCTTTCCTCTCTAAGGTTTTGTAATTCTATAGCTTTTATTGCGGCTCTTCCTAATCTTTGGCTTAAAACTTAAGTAACAAAATGGACAAAATGACTGAATGCCAAGTTAACTTGGTTATGGCTTTGGTCCCTATTCTCTGAATTCCTTCCGAAATGCCTCAACAGGAGCCACCACCTCCTCAGCAATTTGTGGGGACAGCGCCCTGTGTCACTCCTCTCGTGTTTCTTGAGCAGCACTGTTCCACAGAGAATCAGTTTTCCTCTATTTAGGCCCCTAACACAAAATCATGGGATAACACAGAACTAGAGATAAGCAGTTACTGCAAGAATTACAAACAGCTTCATAGAAGAAAACCTGATTTCCATCATGTACATAACTGTTCTGCCCAGAGAAAGAAGTACATGCAAAATGATGTGCAACAGCAATGCTGTAACACAGGGCAAGTTTTCAACGTGCGAGTGACGAAGACAACAGCCACAGCACAGAGCACAAGAACCCTTGAGGGACACTTCGAAAACGCCCCCACTAATTGTGTTCAATTTACTCCTGGAACTGCGCAGTAACAGGTTTAGAACATAAACTACAAGTGCAGCTTTGCAGGACCAGATTAAAAGTCCGTGGTAAGCCTGTAAACAGGACTATAAAGGCAGCTCTTGGCATTTCACCACCCAGCCTTCCGCCGCCCTTCCTCCTTCCAGAGCGACTGCTCAAGATGCCACGGACGGAGTTGGGTGAGAAGGTGAAGGGCAGGGGCATGGTCAGGCCGCTCGGCGACCGTCAACCCCAAACTCAACTTTCAGACCTATTATCTGCGATCACATGCACGAACTGAAGACAGTATGTTTTACTTTTTTACTATTTCCAACTCCTAAAGGATCTGAAAAACATGATTTTCAAAGATTTTTCTTTTGTGTAAAAGATCTCCATTTTACTATCTTTTCTATAAAAAAGCAAGGAGATGTTTTGTTTAGAAATGTGACCTGCTGGTTAGATTTTTACTCTACAACCTAGGGGGAACCAGTACTTTTAGCCAGCATTAAAAAGCACATTCATAAAAAAAAAAAAAAAAAAGAGATTAGGATTTTTTTGAGCGTGCAAAAGCACTCTATTATTTCCAAGATTGCTTTTAACTTGGAAACTCATTTCTGGAATTAAATTTCAAACTACAAGTAAAAATTTTCTTCCAATTACAGGTTCATAGTGACTTTAATGCCATCTACAGTTAATTATGAAAACAAGTTTAAAACATTTAATCTTCATTCCCTAAAGTTAAAATTTTCATTTGGCATTCCTTGTCGAAAATAGCAGTCTGATGTAAAACTAAGCAATGGCCTTAATTTTGTTTTGACACTGAACATTCCTAGGAAAGACTTAAGCAAGTACTAATTAACATAGAAACAAGACACTCTGAATTTTTTGAAGGGAGAATCTCACATACTGGATTTTAATTAACGTGTGGAGGTGTACAAGTTTTAACTCTAACATTTTACAAACAAGCTAATCAGTAAGTAACAACAGGAAGAAGCTGCTGCTACCCGATAAATCAAATTCTACATGTACTGATATAAAAAAAAATCTAAAAGAAACTTTAGAGCCCTCAGATGGTAGCTTCTTGACCAATGAATCATTAGTTTATCACGCGCAGTTCAGATAAGCTTAAAAATGGAAATGGGAAAACTCAAAGAGCAAACAGCTTCCATAATTAGCTACCATATAAGAAGTTTTTCAAAATATTTCCCACTACTTTTTTTTGGCCCCGAAGAAGGTTAATATAAAAGAAGTGTAATAACCAATACTCTTTGTTTAAGGTCTTCCTTTTTCCCTGCATGACTCCAAGTGTTACCATCTTCTCTCAGCTTTCCATTTTTAGGACATTCTTAGGAACAGAATGCCCCTTATCTGAACTTTATCAGGTCATACTGGACATCTATTTTTCAGACACATTAAAAATGTGAGATTTATTATATGCGAAATCCTTTAAAGACAGGGAAGCGCCATTCATACTCATCCATTTAGAAAGATGACCCCCCAATAAAACTTTGATAAATCAAGAATAAAATATTTCTCCAGCATACGTAGCACAACTATAGAGATTACTCACAATCTAAAGCATGGAACTTCAAGCTGAACAGTTACCTTTCATATTTAACATCAGGAGATTCTATTAAAACAGGCTTTGGAGTAGCAGTAGTTAATAACAAAATTAAAAGTATTCCAAAGGTCTTTCAGACAAGAAATAAGTAGTGAGGTTCAGGTTGTGCATGCACATATATATAAAGGTGTTTGTTTTTTAAAGAGCAAATTTAGCATGCTGAAGTTTCCTGAGTGATAATCTCATAAATTTTGGTGGAAATGACAATAACATTGGGTTAATTAAATTATGCACAGAGGTCTCACAAGGTTTGAGTTTTTTAAAATACTGGCTTTACAGCAAATCACTTATTTCCACACAAAATCAGAAAAGAATGGCATCTCTCTCACACTGGCTCAAAGAGACACAGCAGGAGAAAAGGCAACGATACAAGGGCACATCTAGTACCCCTGAATGTTCACCAGTAGTTGCTGTTCCAATCTAGCTTTGGTAAACTCAGCCCCCAAACTGGTTAAGAGTCAAAGCCAATGTCTTTTTGTAAGATGACAACCTATTTTGAAAATAATGTACGTCTTCAATTTATGTGTTTTAAGCATCGTTGTTCAAATCCAGGATATATGCTGAACACAGAACTGGTTCCTGACCATACAAGTTACTGTGACATCAGAAATTAAAAATAAAACCCAAGTTCTTACATTAAATTTGGTTTAACTATACCATCTTTCTCATGAACAGCGCTTCTCTGTGTAAAAGCTCATCTCCGAATTATGCCTACTCACATGAAAAACTGGGAACCATTGGTATGTTTCCCTCGATTTGCCATTGACAAAAGGAACGCTCTGTCATGTTTGAGAATAAAGTTTTCATCTGTTTGAAGAAAACACAAATTCGTCAGTCTCCAATTATAAACCACTTCTCAAGTGTAATGTTCACAGAAATAAATAGAAAGCAAAGGATGAAATTCCTCTTCTGGTCAGTACAGATACTTGACTGAATATTCAGAAAAAAAGTTTTAACTAATCAATTAACAAAAGCATAAAAAGACCAAAAAATACTACTTAAAGCCTTGAGGAAAAGAACAAGTATTTAATACTTTATACAAACAGCCTTAGAACAGTCACTTTTAGTAGTAACATACTTTGGCTAAATATTTAAACTCTAACTTTCACAGGGAAGACTAACAAAGGAATTTTAGGGGGAAAAAAATCTCTATTTAGTAAAGCTCATTTCCTCCAAATTATTCTGCCTAATGTACTATACATGGGAGAAATTTAATAATCCTCTTACGTGCTTAATTTCTATATGGTGAATTCAGTACTTGGCTGAACTGAAGCTAGACTATGAGAGCAACAGTCAAAAAATTACGTAAGTTAAGTTGTAGAGACATGCCTGAATTAAATTATGTGGATTCCTTCTAGTCAATAGGATCACAAAATTATCTAAGGAAGAAAGTCCTGTAAAAACAACTTAAATGGCAAAATACAATTTTAAACTACACAGGTATCTGCCACGCGGAGCCGCCACATCGAGGTGGCCCACCGGCTTTCATTTCAAAGCTCCGCGCTAACAGGACCGGCTGAGGAGCTGCTTCCCACCACTCTGACCAAAACACTGTCACAGATCACTTAGACATTATTTTAATGCCAGCAGAAATACCTTGAGAATTTAAATTTGCTTTTAACATCCATACAAACAAGTCTTTCTTTAGAACAAACAGAAACATAGAAAACTTTTAAAAATGGTTACCTTGGGAACAGGCTTCTGAAAAAGAGTAGTAATCCATTTCCCCCAAAAGAAATATAAAAGACTATTATAACACTGAGGCTATCATGGCATTAAAACCGAGCACTACTGGGTCCCATCATAAATCTCTGCAACTGACTTTTCTAAGGCTTTTTGGGGCGAGTGCAATAGTTAGATTTATGCAAATGCTACTACTATAGGAATAATACACAATCAGAGTTCTAGTGTAAAAAGAAAATATACAAACCTCGGAGAAGAAAGAAATACCAACTTTTATTCAAGACATTGCTTGGTTTAGGGAGAAAAAAGACACAACTAGGTTCTTTTCCCTGATGTGGAACTAATAACCCATCAGGAAAAGGAAAACAGATACAGATGTATAAAATAGTATAAAGAATTTTCCACGTCTTCAAGCAATACTGAAATCCAGCCACAACCTGACCCAGACTGTCCACGAATTTATTAGGAAGGGTGCAAGGGAACAGAATTGGAGTTCGTGTTACTGAGCTTCGTTCTCTTACCTTTTCATTTTGCAAAAGACCACATTCTCTATAAACAAAAGAATATGTTGACAGTTTTAGGCAGGAAGATAGGAGTTTTCATGTATATAGTTGCCTAACCTCCATGCTGAAAGTCATGTTTAACCATAACGTTAGCCTTAATTAATCTTGTCAATTAAGTTATATATTACAATATGATTTATCCCCAAGTTCATGCAAATAAAGTATTTTCATGCAGCATTAGTTTCATGCAAAAAGTGAACTATAAGTAAACCTGTCCTCATTAAAAGTACATGATCAAACTTGCTTTAATATCAGAACTGAAACAAGAGACCATAAAATTTTAAGGCTTACCTTTAAAATATCCACCATAAATTGATTCTCCACCTTTTCCATTACCTGCAAATAACAAGCTACATTAAACTATAATGAAAATTAGATACATACTGGTATATATAAATTACTTTTCATGGTTTCAATTTGATGAAGGAAATAATACCTTGTAATTGCTTCAATAATCCAAATCCCAACAAACCTCATTCCATTACAATAAGCACTATTAAAATAATTATCTCCATAATCTATTTCAAATAGTAATCACACCAGAAGAATAAATACAATTAAATACTGCTTTGGCATTCATCATCAGGTAATTCACCAAGTACTTATATTATTAAAATAGCATAAAAACAACTAAAAATATCTTAGTTTTTTGTTTTTCATACATTCTTGGTCTACAACATTTATTCACCCAACTACTCAATGGCCACCTAATATTTACATTATACTGTAAGCGACAATATTTACAGTAAAAAATGGCTGCTATAGAAACTGACAGATGAAGTTATTAGGAGCATAACTTTTAGCTCTACCTTCACTGAAGTCCCCACCCTGAATCATAAAGTTTTTAACCACACGATGGAATGTAGAACCTTTGTAACATAACTTCTTCCCAGTTGTTTTCCCAAGGCCTTTCTCCCCTGGAAAAAAGAGGAAAAAAAAAAAAGAAAGAAAAAAAGGAAGTTTAGCTACAAAAACATCCTTCCATGGAAAGTACCATCCAATTACTCCTTTGTCAAATCACTGCTGTGTGCTAGGCACTGTACAAGATACACGAGGCACACAGTGTGACAAATTAAAACACCTCCCACCCCAATAAATAACACAAAGCAGCATATAAATGTTAAATTGAGGCCTGGCTGGTGTGGCTCAGTGGATTGAGCGCTGGCCTGTGAACAGAAAGGTCACCGGTTTGACTCCCTGTCAGGGCACATGCCTGGGTTACGGGCCAGGTGTCCAGTGGGGAGCATGTGAGAGGCAAACGATCCATATCTCTCTTGCACATTAATGTTTCCCTCCCTTTCTTCCCCTCTCTCTAAAAAAAATGTAATAAATAAAATCTTAAAAAAAACCCAAGGAGAAAATCTTTAAAAAAAGGTTAAATTGTGTGGTGCAGACTCAACATGCTACAGGAGAAAAAACAGATGAGAAACTGTTGTCATTCCAGAAAAAGTGTGGTCAGGGAGTTGGTGCAAAGACTGTACACGCATGTGCGGATACCCAAACACAGATTAGAAAATTTTAATTTGCTATTTCTAAGGTGGCATTACAGATGTTTCCCTCTCCACTCTCGTGCCTTTACACAACATCAATCCAATAGTATGTAACAAAGAATAACTTCATTATCTTTTGCCCCTCTATCTTCTAAAATTTCTTGTGAAATCTGGATTGCTAAATTTGTACAGAGTACTGAACCTTTTGAAACTGTACCAAATCAGTTTTGAAAACGCTATTATTTTATAAACTACAACGTAGAGAGATATCATTACACACAGTAGTACTTTATTTCTCATTTTAAAAGACCATTTCTTTCTTCTCTCTTCCCTTTGAAAAACAAAATGCTTCCCTGATTTCACATAGGTGAAAACAATATTTATTTGCTCAACTCATCTCACAGCCAAACAATCACTATGCTTCAGCAATTTTATTTATTTATTTATTTTTAGAGACAGGTGGGAGGGAGGAAGAGAGAGGGAAGGAGAACATCAATCAGAGAGAAACACATTGATCGGTTGCCTTTCTTCCGTGCCAGGAGGCCCAAACCCGCAACCCAAGCCTGTGTCCTAACAGGGAAACGAACCGGTGACCCTTGGCTTTGTGGGATGATGCCCAACCCACTGAATCACATCAGTCAGGGCTATCAGCTCATTACTTTTTAAGGAAAATATCTACTTTGTTAAGCAAGGAAAAACTGTAAGCCATGACTTCTCATTGGAAATATTTTTTAAAAAATATTTTATTTACTTATTTTCAGAGAGGGGGAGGGAAGGAGAAAGAGAGGGAGAGAAACATTAATGTGTGGTTGTCTTTCATGCACCCCCCACTGAGGACCTGGCCCGCAACCCAAGCATGCGCCCTGAGTGGGAATCAAACCAGTGACCCTTTGGTTCGCAGGTGTGCTCGCAATCCACTGAGCCACACCAGCCAGGGCTCTCATTGGAAATAATTTAATGATTCATTTACCTGAGCATAGGCAAAGGAAGTTTTTGCATGTTTTTGGACATATGTCTGAGAAGAGCTGAAACATAATGCGACCAACTGAAATAAAACACAAGAAAAAAAGGTAATCAGGTTGATTAAATATACCACATTTTATATGAAAGGAAGAAAAATGAGATACATAGATCTGGAAAACTATAAAGTCCATTTCTGTCACTCATTTTAAATTTTTAAAAAGATTCAACAGGAAAGAACTTAACAAGAACTCTACTCTGTTTGTTAGGGTTAGAATTCACATGCAGCCAAAGTGGTTTCAGCCCTAAAAGTGCAGGACTTCAGGTGTCTTTTAGAGGGGCCTTACATCATTAGATCCCCTGTGTGCAGACCCTTACCCGAACTATTTGTTTTCCTCAAACACCCTCTCAATTTGTCTGATCTACGCCCGGACTCTGCCGTGATGGGACACGTCACACCCTAGGGCAGCCACGCGGCAGCTCTGCCAGAGGAAAGTGCTCCCCTCCACGGCCAGCGTTCTACTGTTACTCAAGAACCACGAGAGACAACTTCCTGAACTGCCACCCACAACCAAAACTCACATTCTATTCCCTGCACGAGCAGAAAACAGGTCATCATTCCTTAAAAACCAAAACAGCTCTATGATAAACAAGGAATGGAAGAAGCCAGCCTGCAGGTTCAATTAATCATGCCTTAGAGAAGTCCTTCACAAACCTTTTGGTCTCCGGACTCGTATATACTCTTAAAGTCGCCTCCCAAGTTAATAAACTCGGCTGATGCCTCTTTGGAAACTAATGCTCCTTTGAACAAATGGGTAAGATCTCAGGTACATCTGTTACTCAACACTTCTTACAATTTAGTGGGATTTAATAGTCTTTTAGAATCAATCATTACCGTCAATATTATCTTTTATATATAGTAAGATTTCTTCCACAGAATCACTGCTATGCCAATAAGTACACTGCTCTGTAAGGATAAGACTAAAATCTGAAATGGGTTAGTGTAAGCATTAGTATGGTGTTCTTAAGGTAAAAAATACACGGCTAAGGACAAAAATAACACAGAGCAAGAATGGCTTCTGGCCTTAATCCCAACATACCATGCAGATCCTTAAAAGTAACTAAGAGGGGGAACAAACTAAGATTAATCAGTCGCTATGAGCACATTTTAAACACTGGCTACAGGAAGGAAAAGCCAGGACTGTGTTGTGCTGTGATCCCGGTGTGGCCAGCAGGTGGCAGGAACAAAACTTGCAAGTCCCCAGAATCTGGATAAAATCAACATCACCTTTCAATAATACCACTGTTCCTATTTCTCAGAAACAACTGTGCTGGAATTGCAGGTGCAATGGTGAGAAAGGAGATGTACATCATGGACATAAAACATATGGTAGTTTTAAAACTGAGCACTAGTTGGAAAAATGATGTAGGTAATATCAAGCCATTTACTCAAACATTATTTACTGATTCCCCCGCCCCCCCCCCCCCCCCGTAAATCAGGCTGTCCGACGGCATGAAGACACAGTGCTCCTCTGGGGAGCCCACGTCTCAGCTGGAACGACAGACACAACATGCTGCGCAACGTGACGAGCCGCCAGTGCTGTGACCGGAGAACACTCACACCCACCCAGGGCCCGGCTGACGTGTGTAAGGACAGGGCGACAGGGACCGTGTCTGCTTCGCTCACCTCTGTCCCCACGGATCTGCACAGTGCCTGGTACAGAATAAACATCTGAATAATAATAGTGATCAAAACACGTGAAACAAAATTATTCAAAGATAGAGGTTAACAAAATATAAATGAAGGAATACCTAATTTCCAGATCAAAAGCATTCATTATGTACCAGAAAAAGTTATTATAAGTGGAAAAACATCAAGACATTGCTTAATAAAATCTCTTTACTTTCAGAGATATAAAGGAAAAGAATCCTTCAAGCATTCAGGCAGCAGAATTATGTTACCCACAGAAAAAAAGAAATTACAGTATACATAAAATCAACAAGAGAGAGTTGAGCTGGTAAGAAAAGGTACATTTCCTGATATTTCAGACTTTGCTTAAAATAGGTGAAAAAGGAAATATGGGTTTAGGAATATGTAAACATGTAACCACCTGTACAATTAAAAATGTATTAAACGCCTTTCAAATTACTGTGGTGGAGCAACTCTCGTAAATGGAAGTAGGAGGAGGACATAAGGGAAGACGCGAGACAGGGGAACAGAAAACAGCTCTGTAGTTACTTAGGCACCTAAAGTGTGTTTCATGTCACTCAATGCCCAACTAAAGGTATCCTGAAGACAGTACAAGTAACAACTCAAAAGAGCATTTACTTATTGGCTCATGTAGTTAGTTGACAAGGATGTTGGCACAGATGGGAGAACTGAAAGGCTCTAAGAACCAGGATGCTGGGGAATGAGGCCAGATCTTAGAGCTGCCAAGGCTCACCAGGCAGAAAGTACTGACTATCATCCTTCTTTGTCCCAGTCAGTGCATCCAGTCCTTACTTTCATTAATACATACACTATGCATTAATTACAAAGATAAATGAATAACAACTCAGGATGACAAATAAGCAATAAACCTAAGGACAATATAAAGAAGACAAAAGCAGAAACAAATTAAAAAACAGAAAGACTTTAGACTTGATAAATACATCCCCAAGTTGCCATGGTACAACGGATAAGAGAGCAAGTGTGGCCTAGAGTTCTGGCCTTGGCAAACTGCTAGCTAGCTATGTGATCCTGGACCAGTCAATAGCCACTCCAAGAGTCTCCTCTTCTGTTAAATGGGTTAAATCTTATATCACAGTGTTGTGTGGGTTAAGGCACCCTGCAAGCATAGAGTATGTTGTCAGAGCCAAGACCATTACCCCGGTTTCCAACACTTTCTGCTGCTAACAGCGTGGCTCATCAAAGGCCGCCTCTGTGAAAAGGAGCAGAGGCAGAGCCGCAGCCCGACTTCCGGGCCCTCGTCCAGCGCCGCTTCGGATACACCCGGCTGCCTTCCCAGGCTCTAACGTGAGGGACTCCCCCTGGCCCCAGACGTGCCGCCCGGAGGGGCTCTCTCATCAAGCTATTAAGAAGGAAGCAGCCTTGCTGCATGATTTCAGGTCACGGGTGAAAATGAACCTTCCCAAAGGTGACAGCATTCTTAAAAGAAAAAAGGATATTTACTTCAATGCAACCCAACTGCACATTAGTATGTAACAGTAAAATGGAAACTTTCAGGCTCTCAGGAAAGATAATTATCTGGGGGCAGAAGCCAGCTACCCCGAGATTATTCCTGCTTTTCAGTCTCCTTCTACTCCTGGAATCGCATTTCTAAGCAGGCACCACGTTTTCCCGGCAGTGGTTACAGGCGCGCAGGACCAGGAAGGCGGACACAGAGCAGGGGCAGCGCTCTGCACTACGTGCTTGGTCTGTCTGTCTGGGCCGTGTCCCATCTGCTAGTGTCACTGCGGTTCTCTGATGAAAATGTCAGGGTCTTTTTTTTCCTGTCACTTAATTTTATTTTTCAATTAGTTTACATTCAGCATTATTTTGTATTAGTTGCAGGTGTACCACATAGGGGCTAGACAATCACACCCTTTACCAAGCGTTCCCTCCGATACTTCTAGTGCCCACCTGATACCATACAGAGCTGTTACATTAGTGACCACATTCCCTATGCTGTGCTTGACCTCCCTGGGACTGTTTTGTAACTAACGATCTGTACTTCTTAATCCCTTAACTTTTTTCACCCAGAAAGTGTCAAGGCCTTTGCATTAACTATTTTACCTAAAAGGGCCCCTTCCTGCAGCTTAATTTAGGGACGTAAGTCCTTCCGTTTCCCCTTCATATTGGGTACTCACACATTACCTAATTAAGAATCAGGCATCGGTGGCTTGTGCAAGTTGTAAGGGTGAGAACAGGAATCAGGATTTCACTGTGTGACAATCTATTTAAGACACAGTCTCTTGAAACACAACAGGACTAAAATCAAGCACTACCATAGTAAGGCAATCACAGCCAGGGGTTTCGAATGCAATTTTTGAGGTAATCTGGAAACCATTACTTAGTTTTAGATAACTGTCAGTTAGTCAAGTTTTACCCTTTCCAGTCTGAGCTTTCTTCTGCCTATCTAAAGAAAACTTTTTAGTTCCCATCTGCTTTTTACTCCCAGTAAGATGCGTGTTTGTTAAATACCTGACCATCTGTGTAAGAAAGTGCTCTGTCTACCAAGAATTCAGGCTAAACCACACACACCCTGGAAAGCTTTAAGACTCTCCAGACCCAGAGATGAAATAAATCATGCACAAATCACAGCGGAAAGGAATCATACCGGATAGCTAGGTTGTACCACCAATGTCCTAACTCCCTTTGCAACACCGACAGAGGTGTGAAAATGACAGAAAAGCACAGGGACTCACACGGGTTGGCAGACAGAACCGGACAAACAGCAGCCATTTAATGTTAAAGACAGAAAAGGAGAAAACCCTTTGTGTATTTAACTTGAGCTTTGAAGCAGAGCAGGTGGAAAGAAAGGGAGGCACTAAGAGGTAAACTTTTTCTTGATAAATCCCTGTAAAAATCCATAAGAGTTTGCCTTCAAGACCGTCCAATTGAGACTGGTGTTATTAATGGAATTCTCCAGGCCAAATTTCTAAAAAAGTTAAGGGGGAGGGGAGAGGGGCAGAAATCCCAAGCCCTCTCACTTACAGAAACCTGAAACAAGACTCGTTCCTAAAATGTGAACAAAAAAGCTTCATCCACAGAGGCCTGCCTGCATAACACCCTTATACGAAAGCCCCTCATATTGATTCGGTGCTTGTGCTGGTGCAATAATTTAAGCAACTTTAAAAACACATGGTGGGGGGAGAGGGGTGGGCTGGGCTGGGAGTAAAAGGCAGAAAACTGTACTTGTTCAGACAACAATTAAAAAAAAAACAAAACACGTTAACATACATGCTTAACCCACAGACATAGACAACAGTGTGGTGACGGCCTGGGGTGGGGGGCGAGCACTGGGGGGAGGTGGGCAGAGAGGGAAAAACGGGACATCTGTAACAGTGTAAACAATAAAGTAAAAATAAAGAAATAAATATCAAATACTATGCTTTTTACAAATACAGTCTACTCTACCATAACATGACAGACTTTAAAGAAATACCGCATTTCAAAATCTCATATAAAAACAACTGTTTCCATACAGAAATAGGAGTTGGGGGCAAGGGAATTTCAGGTTGCAGTAAGAATGATTTTTCTTTTAGCGTATTAGTAGTAAAGGCACACTGTTAGCTGTAAGGTGTGTTATAAAACCTAAACATCTCTGCGAAAGCCTACAACTGATGACACCTCCCCTCGGCCTCCTTTCCCGGCACTGTCACCAGCACTGTCGCCGGCACAGTTCTTTCCAATTCCCGTCAGGACAGACAAGAACGACTCGGAGTAGCAGTGCTGATTGATGAGGGTCCTCCCCGCCCACACCACTAGCCCCTACCTTGCCGTCCGATTGTGTTGTAACACAAACAGTAGTCTGCCTAATTAAAACTGTGCTTCCTTGGATTGGAAGAATTAATATCATTAAAATGTCCATACTACCAAAAGCAATCTACACATTCAATGCAATACCGATTAAAGTACCAATGGCATATTTCACAGACATAGAACAAACACTTCAACAATTTATATGGAACCATAAACGACCCCGAATAGCTGCTGCAATTTTGAGAAAGAAGAGTAAAGTAGGAGGAATCACAATACCTGACATTAAACTATACTACAAGGCCACTGTAATCAAAACAGCCTGGTACTGGCATAAAAACAGGCACATGGACCAATGGAACAGAACAGAGAGCCCAGAAATAAACCCAAGCCTCTACGGTCAATTAATATTTGACAAAGGAAGCAGCAACATAAAATGGAATAAAAATAGCCTCTTCAACAAATGGTGTTGGGAGAACTGGACAGCTACGTGCAAAAAAATGAAACTCGAGCACCAACTTACACCTTATACAAAAATAGATTCAAGGTGGATAAAAGACTTAAATATAAAGCGTGACACCATTAAAGTCCTAGAAGAGAACGTAGGTAGGAAAATCTCAGATATTTCACGCAGAAACTTTTTTACTGACTTGTCTCCTAGAGCAAGGGACATAAAGGAAAGAATAAACAAATGGGACCTCATCAAAATTAAAAGCTTTTGCACAGCTAAGGAAAACAGTATCAAAATAAAAAGAGAACCAACTGTATGGGAAAACATATTTGCTAATGATACCTCAGACAAGGGTTTAATCTCCAAAATATATAAAGAACTTACGCGACTCCACTCTAAAAAGACAAGTAACCCAATTAAAAAATGGGCAAAGGACTTGAACAGACAATTCTCCAAGGAGGACATACAGAAAATCCAAAGACACATGAAGCGATGTTCAATATCGCTAGCCATCAGAGAGATGCAAATTAAAACCACAATGAGATACCACTTCACACCAGTCAGAATGGCCATCATAAACAAAGCAACAAATAACAAGTGTTGGAGAGGATGTGGAGAAACGGGGTCCCTAGTGCACTGTTGGTGGGACTGCAGACTGGTACAACCATTATGGAAAGCAGTTTGGAACTTCCTCAGAAAACTAAAAATGGATCTGCCTTTTGACCCAGCAATTCCATTGCTGGGACTCTATCCTAAGAACACTAAAACACCAATACAAAAGAACCTTTGCACCCCGATGTTCATAGCAGCACAATTTACAATAGCTAGGTGCTGGAAGCAACCTAGATGCCCATCAGTAAATGAATGGATCAAAAAACTATGGTACATTTACACAATGGAATTCTATACAGCAGAAAGAAAGAAGGAGCTCATACCCTTTGCAACAGCATGGATGGAGCTGGAAAGCATTATGCTAAGTGAAACAAGCCAGGCAGTGAAAGACAAATACCACATGATATCACCTTTAACAGGAATCTAAACAACAAAACAAAACAAAACAAAAAACTAGCAAAATATAACCAAAGACACTGAAATAGGGGATAGTCTGACAGTGGCCAGAGGGGAGAGAAGAGGGAATTTCAGGGGGGAATGGGTAGGGATTACAGGAACAAATTTGGAGGACACATGGACAAAAACTAAGGGTGGGGGGTAATGGGGGGAAGGGGGGAGGGTTGGGTGGAGGGGCTGAAACGGGAGTAGGGGGCAGAAAACTGTACTTGAACAATGATTGAAAAAAAAAAAAAAATTAAAAAAAAAATAAAAAATAAAACTGTGCTTCTTAATTAATCCATCCCACTAGAGTAAATTCACATTAAAAAACACAATCTGTGAGACAGGTAGGTGTAGTATTTACTCTTCCCAGCCACCTTATTATGTAAGCACTAGCACACTGCAGCCCTACAGAACTCATGAGGACACAAAAAGGGGAGACATCACTCAGCAGCGCAGACCGCTGCACCCAGCCGCTCTGCTCACGCCCGAGTTTATGGTCCAGGGCGAGCTTGGGACGGGACACAGATTTCTCCTGCCCCCTCAGTACGAACCAATCCCTCACTCTTCCGAACTATGAGCTACCTTGGGTGTGAGTCTAAAGTTCACAGGGTAGTTTTGAATATAAGCAAACTTTACCACACTGCTATCTTCAGAACCACATTTACAAAGAGGACAAGTGGCCTGCCCAAGGTTACATTTGTCTGCCTCTACTTAAAACAAAGTTTTTGCTATTATTTCCAAATACTTTACAATGCTTAGTAAGGATACATTTTTAATTCAGTGTTTTGGGTCCACATGAATCTTAAGTAGTAAAGTAAAAATACCCATTTCAACTAGATCCCCATTTTTATCTAGTTTGATACAGTGCCAGGGTTTTATGACACTGCTCTGAGGCCCACATAAAGAAAAATCCCAAAGCCAAGCATTCACCCTGGTTATCACTTTCAAAATCAACTGTAAGTCTCTGACAATTAAAAAATGAATAATGTTCTCAAACTTTTTGATCTCAGAACCAGGAAAATCTCATAAGGAAAAAAAGACAATCAAAGATAGCAACTCCATGATGATACAGATGTTGGAATTATTAAAGACTTTAAAACAGGTATTACAACCATACCCCACCAAGTAAGGACAAACACTGCCCTGGCTGGTGTAGTTTAGTGGATTGAGCACTGGCTGGTGAACCAGGGGATCACTGACTGGATTCCCAATCACAGCACATGCCTGGGTGGCAGGCCAGGTCCCCATTAGGGGGTAAGTGAGCAGCAACCACACACTGATGTTTCTCTCCCTCTCTTTCCCCCACGCTTCCCCTCTATCTAAAAATAAATAAATAAGATCTTAAAAAATAACTTAAAAGTGTTTGAAAAAAGTAAGGATAAACACAAGTGAAAATGAATGCAAAGCAGAAAGCTTCAAGCAAAACAAAAAAAAATTTAATGGAAAAACACAATAATGAAAAGTAAAAATTCACTGGGCGGGCTCACCAGCAGAATAAAGATGACAGAAGAAAAAGCCAGTGAACTTGAAGACCAATTAATAGAAATTATCCAATATGAAAAACAGGAAGAAAAGAGATTGAAAAAATAAAGAGCCCAAGGGACCCGTAGGGTACTATCAAAAGACCTGAAATCTGTGTCACTAAAGTCTGAGAAAGGATAAGAGTAGTGGAGAAAAAACATATTTGAAGAAATAAAAGCTGAAAACTTCCTAAATTCGGCAAAAGATAGATGCAGACTCAAGAAGATCGGCAAATCCCAAAGAGAACAAAGGAAAAGAAATTCACATCTAGACACAGCACATTGCACTGCTTAAGTCTAGGGACAAAGGACCAAATCTTGAAAGCCAGACAAGAACACATTACATACAGAGTAACAACTCGAGTGACTACAGATTTCCTATCAGAAATGATGCAGACCAGAAGGCAATAGAACATTTTTCAAGTGCAAAAGAAAATAAGTACCAACCTAAATTCTATATCTAGTGAAAATATCTTTCAAGAAAAAAGGCAAAACAAAACATTCAGGTGAAAGAAAAAGAGAATGTTTCTAAAAAAAAAAAGAAAAAAAAAAAAAAAGAAAAAGAAAAGAAAGAATGTGCTGCCAGAAGATCTCTAAAAAAATTCTTTAGCCCTGGCCAAGTGGCTCAGTTGGTTAGAGCATCCTCCTGTACACCAAAAGGTTGTAGGTTCGATTCCCAGTCAGGGTACATAAGTAGGTGGCAGGTTTGATCCTTGGTTGGGGTGCACATAGGAGGTAACTAATCAAGTTTCTCTCTCACAAACAAACAAACAAACAAAACAAACAAAAACATTCTTCAGGTAGAAGGGAAATGATACCAGAGGGAACTTGGAATTATAAGAATGAACAAATAGCAACAGAAATGGTAGATACAGTATGTGGGTAAATATAAGTCTTTTTTTCCTTTTAAGCTCTTTCAAATATGTGTGATGTTTGAAAGCAAAAGTTTTCAACATTTGTAGATGTAATACATATGACAAATACAGCACAAGGTGAAAAGTAAAGGAATGTTATATGGTGGGATGTTTTCAACATTTCACTTAAAGTGGTAAAATAAATATTAATTCTAAGTACAGTATAAAAAGCCATGTGTGTATATGTACGGTATCTCTAGAGCAGGGGTGTCCAATGTTTTGGCATCTCTGGGCCACACACTACACTGGAAGAAGAGTTGTCTTGGGCCACACATTAAATACACTGCGACATGTAATCACTGAAAAAACCTCATAATATGCCCTGGCTGGGGTGGCTCAGTGGACTGAGTTCCTGCCTGTGAACTGAAAGGTCACCAGTTCAACTCCCAGTCAGGGGACATGCCTGGGTTGCAGGCCAGCTCCCCAGTTGGGGGCGTGCAACAGGCAACTGATTGATGTATCTCTTGCACATCGATGTTTCTCTCCTCTTTCTCCTTTTCTTCCCCTCTCTCTAAAAATAAATAAATAAAATCCTTAAAAACATCTCATAATGTTTTAAGTAAATTTATGATTTTGTGTCGGGCCGCATTCATAGCCATCCTGAACCACATGTGACCTGCCGGCTGCAGGATGGACATATCTGCTCTAGAGTAAATACTAAAATACTATAGAGGTAGCATCAAAAACTCAGTAAAAAATTAAAAACACTAAAAAAAGTTCAAATAATCCAAAAGGCCGTACAAGAAAACAGAATAAAAAAGGAAGCAAAAACAAATATTGAATAGATGAATTCAAATTTAATATCATAATTATATTAAATTTGAACTCTAAAAATACCGATTAAAAGGCAGAGATTGTGAGAATAGAGTAAAAACAAGCCCTATTTGCTTATCTACAAGGAACCCACTTTAAATACAATGCTATAAGTAGAACAAGTAGACAAAAAAAATCTGCTAGGATACAGAAGAATTGAACAAGGCTCTTAGCCAATGGATTTAATTGATATTTATAGACCACTCTACACAAAGCCAGCAGACTGTACATTCTTTTCAAGTGCAAATAGGAATTTCACCAAACGAGAACATCAAAAACCACAATAAATTTTAAAAAACTGAAATCATGCTAGTTGTCTCTGACTACAAAGGAATTAACCTAGAAATCATTAATAAAGACAACTGTAAATTATTCAAGTACCTGGATATTTTAAATCACTTCTAAATCACAAGCCATGAGCAGAAATCAATTAAATTGAAAACAGAAAATAGGAAAAAAAAAAAGAAACCCAAATCTGGTTCTATGAAATGATAACAAAATTGATAAACCTCTAACCAAACTGATCAAGGAGAAGGCAAAAGGCACAAATTATCAGTATCAGGAATGAAGGAGCAGCGATCACTACAGATTCCATTCAATCAAGGAACTACGTCAAACAACTCTATGCCATAACGTTGAAACTAGATAAAATGGACCAACTTCTTAAAAAACACAAAATACCAAAAGTCACTCAAGAAGAAGAAACATGAAGAGTTCTTTAACTAGTAAAGAAATGAAAATCTTAGTTTAAAACCTTCTCAAAAACATTTCTAAGGAACAGTCCTGGAATTATTTCTAAAAGGAACCATCTTATTGGGTTCACAGAGAAAAAAATCATATAAAGATTTTTCCTCTTTTGATACATACTTGCATTCATTTGATGACTTCATGATTTAAAAGTCTAACTTGATTGATATGAAATGTACACATTTCCACTGATTGCAACAAAAAGCCATACTGTGTACTACTCAACTCAATTTTTATCTCTAATTTCTTGATTCCATTAATGTGGATTGTACAGCCATTCTTAAAGGACCTTTGCTTATCAAAGTAAATCAAAGATACTACTTTGTACTCCTATCAGGTAAAGTATTAACTATTAACTATACAAGAGGTCAAGAGTATTACTTGAATAAATACTCAAAGACAAACATACTAACGGTTAAATCCCACAAAACAAGATCCTTCAAACCACTGAAGTGATCCTTAAAAGCTGTACAAAAATCAAATCATCTACTATTTAGATAATTGACTGAAAAGTGCTAGAGAAGTATTACATGAGATTGAACCATATGAAACCGCCCATTTTACCCGCCGATTCAACGGGGAACAAGGTGTTTCCTGCTTCCCATGCGATTCAGCCTTCTCAAGAGTGCGACTCCCTTCTACCAGGATGGTGTTATAATGAGTTATCTTGGATGTTGGAGACTGAAGTTCATTCAACATTGACTAAACAAATACTCCAGAGATTTTTCACCACAAAGGTTATTTACAAATCTAGGATATGGACACCTGCCAGTAAAGGGGTAATTTACATGGCTACAGAACTTTTGGTTTAGTTCTACTTTTTGAGAGTCTGCTATTTTTAATTGTTAGAAAAAACCTAAGCCCTGCTATCTGATGCTGTGATTCACTATAAATACTCCGGCCTATAGCCATTTCCTGCTACTCTCTCCCCTCCGCTCCCCAGCCACCCTAGGCTTTTTGAGGCTCCTTAAACAGGTAAGGACACACACTCCAAGACCCCTGTATTAACTGTTCCCTCTACCAAGAACGCTCTTCTCAAAGAATTCCACACGGCTCACCTCATCTCCCTCAGATGCCTGCTTAAATGTCATCTCCTCAAAATGACCTTTTCTGACCAACTTTTGAAAACAGTACTCCCACTACAAGCCACTGTATTCCCCCCTCCCCATTTACTGCCTGTCTTCCCCCAATAGAATATAAAAGAGAAACCTTTGTTTTATTCATTGCTACATCCCCAACCATCTAGAACTAGCAGGAGGCTCTGAATAAGAATCTGCTGAACGACAGAGTGCACAAAGACTTTATATACGACTTCAATGAAAAGTTCTGTTACAGATACTACAAAAAGCTAAGAAACCAGTTTGAAACCCTGCGCGCTCTGCTACTCAGAATGAAACAACAACCCTTTAGAAGAAAATATTTTATTTTTCAACAAGACATGCAGACAAAACATTAATGTTAAGCGCATGCACGCCGCAGGCCCATCGGTACAGAATGCTTTGGTTTATCACGGAAGACTCCCCCAGGTCATTTGCCCATGAACCAGAAATTATAAATTCTAGCTGAAGATACTTAAGGAATAACAGAGGCCAAGTTGACCTATTGATGATATTCAAGTATTAGGAAATGCAGAATATTGGAAGCGTCTGCCACGTAGAGACACTGAGAGAGAAAAAAATCTTAAATGGATCGCACCCCTTTTCTTGGCTCCAGGGATGGTATGAACACTCAGTCTGGGGGTGCAAGGGGGCATGGAGTTTGGGAGAACGAGGCCCGGACTTCCGAGTTTAGGGGGAGTGGTGTGCCCGAGCCACCCTCCTAGGGACGGATTTCGCTTCAGGAGAAACGGGGTGTTGACCGTGCCTACCCGCAGCCAAAAAGGCTTGGGGAGAGTTGAAGAGGGGTAGACCCCTCCCCTTCCCCAAGGTAAGCCCGGGCCCCAGCAGGGCTCCCCAGTCTCCGGCTCACCCGGCTCGCGGTTGATCTCGATGTCGAAGTGGCACTGCGGCCGGTCCTGCGCCCCCATCGCTACCGAGGCGGCGGCAAGAGCTAGGAGAAAGGGGGAGGAAAGCGGTAAGGCCTGAGGCCAGGGCGAGGGCGGGGCGGAACCCGAGCCCCGGTCGCCTCGCGCCTCCCTGTCGCGACAGCGCGGGAGGGTGAGACGGGGCCCTCTCCCGCCCCGGGCCCACCGGCTCCCTTACTGCACACACACACAAACGGGCGAGCTCTTCACCTGGCTGGCCTCCAGCCTGAGCAGCTCCCCGTGCACAGAGGAGAAAGCGCCGCCACACCGGCCGGAGCCCAACGCCGATAACGAACCCCCACCCCCTTCTCAGGGCCCGGCCTCCCGGTGCCACGCTAAACCCCGCGAGAATCAGGGCACATACCGCGAGAACACAATCTCCTAGGGGCTCTTTAACCGAAATGAAGCGCACGTGGGCGTGGCTGAGAGCTCCAGCGAAGCCTCCAATTTGGCGCTCCTATAACTGAGCTGGTTCTTTATTGTCCCGCCCATTTCCCCTTCACCGAGAGAGGCAGTTGCCCAATCTAAGAGCCCTGGACGCGCCTGCGCTCTCTACTTTCTCTCGTCCCCCTTACTTTCAAGGGCCGTGAGCTTCCGCGCATCTCCTGATATCGCGAGGCTTCGCCGTTGACAGCTGCGAGCCACTTGTGTGAATTAAGTCGTTGAAGTTTAAGTAAGCCCACATATGTTTCGGCCTCTTTTCTTTTCTCAAGAATTCACCTCATGGAACTTTTAGGCTGAGGTGTGTGCTCGTTCCGCTGGGGCGCCAGCGTCCCTGGGATGGTTTCTGTTCGTGGCAGTTTTGCATTGAGCCCGTTCAAGTCCTTTGCCCATTTTTAAACCGGGTTCTCCGTCTGGATGAATACGAGAGCTCTGGGTGCAAATGTTTGTTACATAGATGGTATGTGTATGTTCTGAACCCAGATCTTTTGCTGGTATACGATTGCGAATATTTGCTCCCAGTCGGAGCCTTGTCTCTTCGTTGTTTTGATGGTGGCTGTGCAGAGCAGTTTTTAATGGGAAGTCCTTTGATCGATTTTTCCCCTTCGATGTCTCTGGAGCTCAGTTTCTCCAGCTGTAAGATAAGCAGGCTGAAATACCTGCTAAGTGCCCCCCTCCTTGATCAAAATTGATCAAATTTATTCCGTCGTGTGAGTTGGAGTTATATTTCAGATGGTTTGAAGGGAAGGCATGCTGTTTGGTCCGTGGTCAAGGCGAGTCAACTGCTGGGACGAGGCAGCCCTTAGCGTCCACCACTAGGACTGATGGCTCCTCCTCCATCCTCAGGAGCGGTGGAAAATGGGTATCCAAGGAGTTGACAAACTCAGGCTTGGTTTGCCTGTGATTACCAGGAAGGGGAATCCTTGGTAGGAATTTTCTGGTAATAATTCTGGGTCTTTAAGCCTCAGAGAGGGATCCCACCAGCTGCTGGAACTTCCATGGCTGGGACGTTGACAAAACTAATCAGGAGTGCTAGTGGGGAAACTTCGATGAAACAGATAATTTTCTAGAAAATAGAAATCGCCACTTTGACTCAAAATAAATGGCAGGATTGAATAGAACAGTAACCACTGAAGAAATTAAAGTAGTAATCCCAAGTCTCCCTGCAAACAGCTGTGTAGGACGTTCTGACACAGCCACATGGGGAACTTGATTATGGTCTAGATTTTAGATGAAACCAAGGAAATATACTTAATTTTGCTAGATGTGATCATGAGATTTCGGTTATATAAGGAAATGTCTTTGGTTTATTTAGAAATGCATCCTGAAGTGCGTAAGGATGAGAACGCATGATATCTGTCTGTGATTTGCTTTAAAATACTTCATCAAAGAAAAAAGAGAATGCATTTTAAAGTAGATCATGAGTGAAACAAATTTGGAAAATTTTTGATAATTGTTGCCTCCGGGTGACAGGTACAGGGTGATTTTTGAATTACGTTCTCTGCTTTTGTATATCTTTGAGATTATTCATAATAAAACCATTAGGAACCACAGTCTTCCCTTCCAAAAAACACAAGCTCCAATTGTTTCATGGGCAGATTTTGCCAGACCCTCAAGGATCACCAATCCCTTTCTCAACCAGAATATTTCAGAAAATAGAAAAAGAGAGAGAGCTACCTAAATTATTTTGTGATACCAAGACCAGGCAAAGACAGGACAAGATAGTCATAGACCAATCTCATTATAAACATTAATTTAAAATCCAAATAAAATCTTAGGAAATGTAATTTATCAGTTTTTAAACTCCAAAATGCTCACGACCTAATTGGCTTTAACTCAGGAATGCAAAGATGGCTCAACATCAGAAAACCTATTCCTATAATTTTCCATATGGAACAGATTAAAGGAAGAACACATTATTTTCTCAATGATGTATTGGTTATCAGGCTGTTGCCTCTCAGATCCTTCCGTGTATCCTCTGTAATACACAATTCAGCTTCAAGCAGAGATTCCTGCTCCAACCTCTTCCCAAAGTAACTTTTACACTCTTGTGACTCAGAGAAGGGAGAAAAGAGGGGAACCAAACGAGAGAAAAGGAGTCCAGTGAGAAGGTACACAAACAACTCTACCGCGTTTGCTGATACTGTTTTGAAAAAAATAAAATGATATTCTAGATCTTAAATGGGAAATTGTGCAGAAATGAGTTAATATTATTGTCCTGAGGCTGCTGTCTTTAGAAAGGCCTGCTTACAAGGTTGGCCCTTAAGTGGAATCTGGGAACTTGAATGGTAATTGGTTTCCTGCACTTATAGACTATTTTCATTGTATGATAAGAGTCCCTCACTATGCCTAAACTGTTTGTGTAAACAAAGGTGTTTATGCTGAACACCTGCTCTCCTTTTGGGACTCTGGGATTTGGGTATGTGCTAGGCAGAAGATGCATATATTCCCAGCTTGTAACAAAAACTCTGGGCACTGAGTCCGTAATGAACTTCCCGGGACAACCTGTCTCACAGGTTGTCACGGTGCATCCCTGGCTGAATGAAGCTTGCCCTGTGGGACTCCACTGGGAGAAGGAAGTTTGAACCTAATTTCCTGTGGGCTTTGCCCCACGTGTCTTTTCCCTTTGCTGATTTCACTTTGAGTTCTTTTGCTAATAAGAAGTCAGAGTACAACTATGTGTGGAGTCCTGTGAGTCTTTCTAGCCAACCATCAAACCTGGAGGGAATCTTGGGATCCATGGCACAGAAACAATTATTACCAGAATTTAATAACAAAATCTATCCATATTGAATATTTGGGAACACATATTTTGAGATTCTGTTTGTGTGTGTGTGTGTGTGTGTGTGTGTGTGTGTAAAAATGAGCAGACCATTTTATGCGGTAAATGAAAATGTGTCTTTTGCTAGAATAATGTCCTCATGGTAGTCAAGATCGGATTGGCTTTCTCCAGGTGGGGCAGGGAACTTGGCCATGGCATCTGTAAGCTTATATCTCTATAGCCCAGCAACCTGAAAGGAAAGCTTTTCCCCTGCTAGCACCCAGTGAGCAAAATCCTGGGGAGAGATTCTTATTGGCTTGAAGTGCATATGCCCATCTCTGATGGCCATGGCAATGGGCAGATATTATGATCGATCAGCGTGGGGTGGAGCCAGTCACCAGGAGAAAGGCATGGGGATGTGGTGACAGAGATGGCCACCCAGGCAATGGCTTCAAACTACGAAATCACGTTCATCCTGGGTGCTACACCCATCTTTGGCCTTTTAGGTAAGTGTCTTTTTTTGCCACTAACTTGTTTTAAAGCATGGCTACATCTTCATAAATGTCTGCTGCTTCATTCTCTTTAGGGGGTAGTTTGGACCCCATCAAAGTCATCTGAAAACCCCTCCACAACAAACACTTCCTGTCAGATAGGGTCCTGACTCGTTTTCCATCGATCCTACTCATTTGTTTCATTCTCTAAATTCTGTTTTGCATCCTTGGCTCTGACACTAGCTTTTGCAAATAGATTGGGTTTTGGTTTTTTTAAAAAAATTCATCTGCCCTGGGGCTGACAGAAGCTGTATTTGCTGAGCCAGTCTGTCTGGGTCTGCCCACCAGGGATAAGGCCCTAGACAGCTGGTGTCTTGATTGTTTTCTCGGAAGACTCTGAGACACAGTGGTGTGAGGGCAAGTTTCTTACTTAGGAAGTGACCCCAGGAAACTATTCCGGGAGTGGCAACGTGAAGCAGGGACGGAGCCAAGAAAGTAGGTGCTGTTGAGCCAGTCACCAGAGCGCGTGAGGAGAGTTTAATCCTGCTGGGGAGCTCGGGCCACCACCATGGTAGAAGGACACCTCAGAACTGTTCTTACAGTGGGGGCGGGGAGACAGATACTCCACCTTCTGGGGGTCATTCATGGAGAGCTGCTCCCTGGGGTGATACAATGCCCAGGCTCTTCTGGCCTGCTACACCTGTGGGGAGCAGACTTCCAGTTTTAGGAGGAAGTCCTCAGAATAGAGATACCGATATGGACTGTTGGGAGCCAGTTGGACCCCAAAAGACAAAGTTCAGCGAAGTTGGAGTCAAGTTCAAGAAATGAGAGTGGGATGCTGATAGGCTTTGCTACCACTGGCCAATTTTGTTTGAAGACAAAGGGGGTGTTCAGGAATTAAAAAGCGTACTTTTTCTATGATGTAGAAGCACTTGATAATTTCCACGCGGAGTTCGGGCAGCCGCAATATCTTGTCCCACACAGTGGTGCCCTAGTCTGTGCCGGGGCATGAGTCTCCCCCATCTTGCTGGGCTTACTCGGAGCCCCTGAAAGCAGGGCCTGGTGCCTCTCCTCCTGTCTTTTCCTCACTGTAGAGCCCCGTGCAGCCCTGGTCAAATGAGGACTCACGTTATAATGGAAAGGATGACTACATAGGTGCGCACTGCTCTATAAATGGACTCAAGAGAGGACAAAAAAAAAAATCAGTTGGAATGAAGGGCCTTTGCATAGCTGTTGCGTCTGCCTGCACTAATGATCTCGTATCAGGTTCCTGGTTATTCATATCTCAGCTGCAGTATTACTCAGGCTGTCCCTGACTCCGTAGTTTAAAGTAGCTCCCCACTCTCCAGAACATTCCCTGTTGTAATTCTCTGCAGAGCACTTACTACCATGTGAAGCTTTCCTTGATTACTTATAGTTTATTGTGTGTCTCCCCCATAAATAGATTACTTATACTGTATCGTCTTCTTTATACTAGAATAGTTTCCAGGAGAACAGGGACAATGTATGGCTTCCTCATGCTGTACCCTTGTTACAGAACACACAAGGGGGGGGCCTGGGACGATATACTATTATTAAAAGAAGGCCCCGGTCCGTTATGTCTGCCGCTAGAGGAAAGACGTCTCTCAATGCCAGAGATTCGTGAAAAGGAAAGAAAATGTTTATTTAATGCTATACTAACTTAAAGTAGTGACCTAATGTCTTTATCAAAAAAAAAAATCCTAAAGTCCCTAAAAACACCCACAAACACACAGTCCTTCCTTCCTTCCCCCCTTTGCCCAGTCCAGAGTACCGTATCTCAGGAAAGGAAATAGAAGTCCATGGCTCAGGTAGTCTTCTGGTTCTTTCCAGTTAGTACTCCCTCTCGACTGGGAGACCTCCCTGGGTTCCCGGCACCCTCGGCTGAGTCGCCGGGATCTCTGCTAAAACCAGGTGGTGGTTCCCCCTTCTAAAGCTGCGGGGGTCCCCACTCTGCCAGGCCACGTGGTTCTCTCCTCCAGGGCTGCCGTGTGGTTCCCTCTCTCTGGGATGTGGGAGTCTCCACTCTGCTAAAGACGCGTGGTTCTCCTCTCAGGGCTGTGCATGGCTCTCCTCCTCAGGGCTGCAGGAGTCTCCACTCCGTCAAGTCCGCATGGTTCTCTCTCCTAAAGCAGCATGATTCTCCTTCTCTCAGGGCTGCCGCGTGGTTCTCCTCCAATGGCCGTGATCCTCTCTGCACCTCCACGGCCGCATGGTTCTGTCCTCTCCAGGCTCCCACGCTGGCGCTGTAACTCAGGGGATCCACCCCCCCATTTACATCCAGGTGGGGAAGTTACTTCTGGGTGGGGAAGTTACTTCTGTTCCCCTGTCTTAGAGCTGATCACAGCTATTTAACATATCTATGCAACCAGCCAAAGGCTATAGATATGTTAAATGACCAACCCAGAGGTTAGCTGCAAGGCTGTTGCTATGCAAAACAGCTCTCAATGGCCCCGCTCCACTTGTCCCTTCCCCAACCCACACCCTGGGCGGGGAGGATGGAGACATCTTAAAATCTCCTGGACACCTTAAGTTCCAGACCCCATTTTAAAATGCCTATTTGGGGCCCCCCTCTTGGCTGCACCCTGTAACACCCTCAGCACATAGTAGTTAATCAGTAAATATGGTTGAATGAATGAGTGAATGATGACAGAAATGAAAACCCCCTTGGGTCCTAGACTGTTATTGAGATTTGGGAAGAGAATGTCCCAGTGATTGAAGAGAACATCTAGATTCTAGGGGATTCTGTGGGATTTCCGCTGAGAGCAGATTCACTAAAAATTGCTTTTATTAAAATGGAATCAAAACGACATATGTGTGAGGTTTAGTAGCAATAAAATGAAGATGTACACAGACTCGCCTCACTGGTGGAAGCTCATCCCAAAGGCTCGAGGACACGTGAGGGAGCGCTGCACATCACTTCCTCCCTAGGCAAGTTGTTACTTGGAGTCCCCAAACTTCACACTGGGATTTAAGAAGCCTCCTGAGAAAGTGGAAAAATAGCTCAACATTTCATGAAATAAACCTGACCTCATATTATCTGCTTCCTTTGTCTTATTTACCACATCCTCATCCCAGGAGAGTGTAATGATGACAAAAGTCACCAGTTACAAATCCAGGCTCGGATGTCCAGGACAACAGGCTCTGCTGTTCGGGGAGCAGCCTGACCCCGAGCGTTGGAAAAGGACAGCTGGGTGGAGTAAAAAAGTACGCTGGGAGCAGGTGGCCTGAGAAGACAGCTTACATTGTCTGGGCGGGTTTGGTCTGCGCCTTCCGAATCCTCTTTCGCTGCTACACTGAGCTCTCTGTTCTTCCAAAGGGAGGGCAGATGCTTGTGCTTCGGACTCTCTCTGAAGCTGACAGGCAGAGATGGGCTGGGGCATACACGGCCACAGCTAGTAAGCCCATGCCGGCTTCTCCAAAGGGTGTCCCCAGAACAGGGCCCTCTGGAGCGGCTAAAGCAGGCTCTCTGTGTCGAGGGAACTCATGTGCCTGGATTAGGTTCTCTGCACACAGACTGAAATACCTGAGACAAAGGGAGGGGAACACAGCAGGTCATGAACTGCTTCCCTCTGAGGGAGAGCTGGGCTTCGATGTCAAGGATATATATTCCCTCTGCCACGCAGAAGCTGCACTTGACTGCTGTAGGCCACCCTGGCTTGCTCAGAGCCCATGCTCTGCACCACTGGAGCCTCTGGTGCTGTCTGTCACAGACCCTCGCCCAGCTTGCCAGTAGCGGACAGTTCCTTGTTTAACTTATGGGGTCGGGGTGGGGGGGGGGGTGGGGGGGGAGTGGAGGGGAGGGGAGACAGAGACATCGACCTCCTGTTCCACTCATCCATGTACTCACTGGTTGATTACTGACTGTCCCCCAACTGGGGATCGAACCTGCAATCTTGGCATATCCGGATGACATTCCGTGCTACCTGGCCAGGGTTGCTTTCTACTTTCTTCTGTCTCCTCTGACATCTGGGTCCTTCTTGGCCACAAAGGTGGCTTGTTAGAGTAGGAGGAGCCAACTCCCCTGCAGGCGGTGTCTCTCCCCCCAACCAGTGTCTCTCAGGTGGTCCCTTTGGGACGTCCTGCATGCTTAACTGAGGTCCCAACAGAAATGAGCCCTGCTGAGACAATGCAGTTGACAGCCAGGCATTGTTGTGTTAGCGCTGTGTGTCATCTGAGGGCTCTGACCCTTTCTAGGTCTTCTCAGGTCTGGGAGGCAGCTTGTTCTTTGCTCCCTCCCCCATTCTGTCAGAACAGCCCCACCCCGCTCCCCGATCAACGTGTGGATCTTGTTTGGATCCTGATTCAAACAAATCAACAAAGACATTTTCTGATAATCAAAGAAAACTGAACATTGACAGGGTCCAAGATACACTACTACAAAATAGGGCACACCTTGGCATATTGGATATTTTAAGCTGAGGGAACTTGAGAAATGGCAGGTGCTGGAAGGATTCCCTGACATCCCCTAAAGCCCTCCATATACCCAAAGGAGCATTTTTCTCTCTGAAAACTGAGGGTCACAGAGAATCTGAACAAACAAACCTAAGTTTACCCCAGCTCACTACACTTAGCTCATACCCCTTTGTCCTAGACTTTCTACTCTTTTATCAGACCTAGTAAAAAGGCTCAGGTTTAACTGCTTCTTTGGGTCTTCATTTCCTTATGAAGTCTCTCCCATGTCATGTAACATGTTTATTAAATACATTTGAATGCTTTTTCTTTTTAAAGATTTTATCTCTAGAGAGAGGGCAAGGCAGAAGAGAGGGAGAGAACACCTATTGGTTGCCTTTCACATGGCCCCAACTGGGGGCGGAGCCTGCAACCCAGACCTGTGTCCTGACCAGGAACAGAACCAGGACCTTTCACTTTTGTGGGATGACACTCAACCAAGCCACACTGCCACATCACTCAGGGCCGGTATGCTTTTCTTTTGTTAATTTGTCATCTGCTATGGAGGCCCAGCCAAGAGCATTAAAAGAATAGAAGAAAAAAGGCACTTGTCCTCCCCTATAATAACATCATCTACTGTTAGATGATATTAAATAGTTAGGGATTACTATGAATTTTCTTAGCAATGATAATGGTGTTGTTACGTACATTTTTAAGTTTCGAACGGAATACTTAATACATGAAAATTTCTAGACCTCACCATCCATCTTTTGTGGAAAGGCAAGCTGTGCTTCCAAGCAACCCAAACTGTGCAGTCAAGGGGCCCACGGCTAGAAACTGGGAGAAAGGAGAATGCAGTTACGTGTTCAGCTGGCAGGGTCTCGGTCAGGGGTCACACCAGTCCCTGCTGGTCGCCAAGCACCGCTCAGTTTCCTCTTCAGGCTGAAACTAAGAACGCAGACCTGAAGATGTGATTGGTACCTCTGTTAGCCAAACCCACCTATTTCAGGAAAGAAAACACCTGGAGGCAACTTGATTGGGGGAATCTGCTTCATTATGAAAAATAAATATTTACATTGAAATACAGTTAATTTAGTAGCTTCCTTTACATTTTCCCACTTTGAAAGGAGCCACAAGGGTTTCCTTCATGTTTTCAGCAGCTGCATTGCTCAAGATCCCGTCCCCGTTTCACAGGAAATGGATTACATTCAATTACTCCTCACGACAGTCGGCTGGGCGATCACTCCATTACTTTTGAAGGACTGGTTGGGTTGGCATCTGCAATGGTAGCCAAATAAATGAGATTTCTGTGTAACACATGCTGGTACCTATGGGTGAAAAACAGCAAAAATTACACTTTTGTTTTCTGAATATGAACAAACAAATGCAAGAATTTACCTGCTCTAGTGGAACGGCTCACCCGCCTACTGGATGAGTCAGTGCTGTCAACCTTCTCGTTTAACACATTCAAGGAAAGTATGTCCAGAATCTTACCTTTTCTCACTTATTCCCATCGCTACCTCCCTAGACCAAGGCTCTATCACTTCTTGCTTAAACTATGGTACTGGACCAGCCTCCTGGCGGGTCCTTCTGCACTACCTCTGTACCTCTGTTCTGCACATCAGCAGCCTGAGTGATCACTGTACAGTTTAAATTAAAATCATGTGTTATGCCTGTTTAATACCTTCCAAAGCCTCCCATCTCATTGTAAGTAAAGCTGAGCCCTTTTCATCACCTACAAGGCCCTACAGGATTGGAGCCTCTAGTTACCTCTCAGATCTCATCTCCTGCCACTTTCCCTTTGGTGACTGATTTCTGGCCACGGTAGCGTCCTTGTTGGCGCTTCAAGATATCCAGCACGCTCCCATCTGGGGGCTTTTCCACCTCATGCTCTGCCTCACAAACCTGATAGCTGGCTCCCTTACCTCAGTATCTCTACTCAAATGCCACATCAGAGGTACCCTGTATAAAACAGGACCCTTCTGCCCACTTATCCTGTTTTATGCTTATTCAAAGAGTTAACAGCATTTGCCTAATTACATGATTTCCTTCCTCTAGATTCCAGTGTCTGGAAGGTAAGCTCCATACCACCAGAGCTGCTGTTTGGGTAGTGATTCCTCAGTAGCTGAAACAGTGCCTAGTACTCAGTAGTAGTTAAAAACATCTGAGCTTAAAGCAGGGATGAAATACTTCCACGTGAACTTCCTATAGCAGCGATTCTCAATCAGGGAGTAGAGCCCCCTTCCCAAGAAGAAAAGTCAGATCAGAGGGCAGGAATCATTTGCTTGTACAATGAGAAAAAGCCCACTAGGAGATTCTGGTAACACTCGTACCCATAAGTTGAGAATCGCTGCACCAGACGAAATGCTTTGCAACTATTTCCATACAGAAAAGTGAGTGTTTACTATAAATCGTAAAAACTCAATTTACCAAATGCCAGAGTTGAATGTAAAAACTTCCCCAAAGTGGTTATCTCTAATATTTTCACCAAGCTGTTCAGTGAGGGACTGTAGGTGATCTTTAGGGGGTGGGAAAAGCATGGCTTTCTTAAACATGACTTTAGTAACGATGAAATAATGTATTTCTCTGTAACAAATGGGACATAATTCCTGGGTGACATTTAGAAAACAGCCTACTTTCTTTCATTTTGATATACAACTAGAAGGCACATTAAATTACTGTGCAGAATTTACCTCTGGCTTAACTTGGAAATCTTTCACTGGTCTTTGTGTTACAAAGGAACATACACAAAGGGAGGGAACTTAGGAACTAAACGGTCTGACTCCCGCAACTTGGAAAAAGGATGGGCCAGGGGAAAAGGGCCCGCAAGAAAGCAGCCACCACGCTCATCTCCTTAGACTAGTTTTCCGCGGGCCTCCCTCCTGATCCCCGTTGTCATCAGCTGACGTGGCTTCACGTGAGGAAGGCTTTGCAATGAGCACAATTCAAGTTTTGAAGAAGGTGCCACAACTGACTCCAGGCTTCTTAATGTACCGCCCCATGGTCTTGGGCAGGTGAGCAACGTCTCGGATCCTCATCTGCAAACAATCTGCCCAAACTACTAGTTCAGGACAGCCCCTGTATCTCCACAGTGGCTTCTCCTCCACTCAGAAGTAAGGGGATGGAGTTGGGTACTTACTGGACGCACTCATTCGCCCGGCCTTTGTTCTGATACTCCACGATACAGCGGATCAGCTGGTCATTCTCCTCCAGGAGCTGGAACATCAGGCAAACGATCAGTGCCACATGACATCAAGACGTTAAATAACCTGTCCAAGGTCTCACGGCCCAATACTGTCCAGACCCGGCGCGTTCGCTTACTCCTACCCCTAACAGTCAAAGCCCTAGGCACCAGTCTCAGCTGGGGCACCGCCCACTCCAGGAAGCTTCCAGGGCCCGCAGCCCTACGGTTCACCACTACGAAAGCCCTCCTCTTGGCGTTAGCGCTCACCCGCTGGATCGTCTCCTGGTTGACTTGTGCCTTGCCTCTCAGCCAGTCTGGTACGAAGGCCACAGACATTGCGGGAAGCTAGGCTGGAACCAGGGCTCAGGCCCGGGGAACCCCGCACAGCTAGACCACAACCACCCAGCAGGTCCAGACACCTTAAAAGCAGCAGAAGCCACAATAAGTGCGGGCTTACGCATTCCACGTTGATTGGATCCACCCCACTTAGGAGGCGGGAACCGGCGGAACGTCGTTTGTGATTGGGCGCGCAAGAAGGACGCCCAGCGCCCCTCTCGGGCCCCGCCCCTGGGCCCTTTGCGTTTGCGCAGTCTGGAAAGCTAACTTGGGGGCGGGGCCAGACATTAGCTCCTTGTTTTAATCACACTGTGCAGGCTGTATGCGGGAGTATCGGTCCCGGGGTCACTAGAGAATCCTGGCTGGAACCCAGATGTCTGGTTCCAAGTCCTCTCCTCTTTCGACATAATTCCTGTGCCTCCAGGCTTGCGTCTGGAGCGTGAACCCTGGGCATTTCATTGGGCCAAGCCAAGATCCGCAGGGCAAAACACTAGTGTGAGCTTTATTCTTTCCTGAGGGAGAAACTCACCTCTATGCCTGTTTTTCCTTTGCGCAATGATAATGCCTTATTAGGCTCACAACCCTAAAAAGCACCATTATTTCCTCCGTTTTACAGATGAGAAACCACAACTAACCTACTGAAGTTCTCATAGCTACTAAGGGCAAAGCTAGTAAGTAAACGTAGGCAATCTAGCTTCAGAATCCTCACACTCTACCACTATCCTACATTGCCTATGCACTATTCTGTAAAAGTGGTTTGCTGCAAGATACAGGGAGAAAGCTGGCCTACGCTCCCGAGCCACGTAGTTACCGTTGGCAAAAAGTAAAGCTCTGAAATGGCCATCTTCTAGTTTGTCCAGCTCATCTACAGTGGGCAGAGGAACTAGGTTGGCTTTCCCTGCAGCACGGAGTGAGCAGCAGTCACATCATTTAGGTGCGAGATCTTGGAAGCCTTTACTCCTCAAAGAGGTCTGGGGACAGTTCTGCCTCCTAGAGCTTCATTTTCCTGAGTGAAGGCCCAGATCCAAAGCAGGCTCGTCTGCTTTTCCTGGGAGTTCCCTCCACAATCCTTTTATTCAACCTTGCCAGGAAGCAGCTTTCATCCCATTCCACAGAGGGGTAAACCCAGTGAGAGAAGTGGGGCAACATGTGTAAGCTGGTCCAGGACTCAGGATTTCCTGGTTCCCAGTTCTGTACTGTTACCCCCCAAACAGGCTCCATTTCCATGGAAAGCTCCAAGAGCTTCTACAGAAAACAGTGAATAGAGGAGGAACCATCAGGAGCAAAGTGCAGGACAGAAGCTCCTCTCTGGAGTGCACATATCTCAGTGCGTATTTAATTAAACACGGGATGTGTAATTGATGGGTGCTCTCAGTCTGCCGACCTCTCGTAACATAGTTGTTAGTGTCAGAAGTTCCTCGCTATGTCCACCGTCCCTGGCTGGCATAGAACCTGGTACGTAGCAGGTGCTCAAAATTTGTTGAAAGCATAAATGGATGAACTCTGCTTCCTAATCTCCCCTCAGCTGGCCATCCCTCTGTGAGTGTCTCCTACCCAGACTGGGGTGTGTCCCTAGACTTTGGCACCTCATCCAGGCTGGCAGGAGGCTGTGCTCTTTGGTTTGCCTATCTCGAGCCTCCCAACCAGTGGCACGGACGTCGGAACCCACGCCCGGGGCGTGTCGCGCCTTCACGCTGAACCTCCTTGCCTCCGTGCGTCAGTCCTGTCTGTTACTCCTGCAGGAATCGAGTTTAGACCGCGAAGCCTCCTCGCACGTCGCGACGTGGGAATTACAGGCTTGGACCTCAAACCCACGTGGGTGAGAGCCGGGAGACGGGAAGGTGGGAGGTGCGAGTCCAGTCACGCCCCCTCAGCTTTAGGGTCGCAGCCCTTTAAGAAGCCCTTCATTCCAGACGCTGCCGGGCCGGGCCGCGGAGGCGCGCCAGGATTGGTGGCTTCGGGTGCGGGTGTTACTTAGCAGCAGCGAATGGAGGTTGAAAACTCGCGCACGCGCACCGCCGCCTACCTGCGCCTGGGCGGCCCCCGACCCGGGCCGGGTGCTCCCTGTGAGCTTAGATTGCGGAGGGGGCGGCAGGTGGCTCGGCGGCGCCGAGGGAGGCCGCTGATTGCCGGAGGCCGCCGTCGGGGCCAGGTGAGGGCTGGCGGGCGGGGGCGTCCCGTTAGCTGAGAGCAGGCGGGGTCGGGTGTGGCGCAGGGCGGGCCTGGAGGTGGAGGCGGTTCCGGGCCCGCCCCTCTCTCTGGCCCAGCCTAGCCCCCTCGGGCTTCCAGGGGCTTCCCGGAATCACCTGTTTCGATTTGTTCTGCGCGCTGCACCCCGGACTCCGGGACGATCCCAGGCGCGCACTTGCGGGAACCCTCAGCTGATGGATGCGCGTGGAGCGCTGCTTCCTGTGGGAGGAGACGGGGTGTGTCCAAAAGAGAGAGCGGGCGATTATTTCCTTAGTTATCCACGAAGCTCAAGTCAGAGTATTGTTTAGTCTTAATAGCAAACTTCCCTTAGCGTGCCGGTATTGTAAGACTTGGTTTACTACATACTGGATGCGCTACATCAGCTTTTCTGAACACCGGGTGTAGGAAGGGGTGTGTACTTTGGGTCCATTGTAAGCTTACATCTAGATCTCCAGAGCCAGGAGGATAAAGCACTCCGGGGAGAAATTAGGATGGAATAAATCAAAGTCACAAAAGATATTACCCGTGACAAAAAGTAGTTGGTGAAGTCTGTGACATGGTCAGACCTTTGGGTAGGATAAGTGTTCTTAAATTTGATACAGAAAGGAATTAATCCTGACAAAGATAATTTTAGCGAAATGAAAATGTAAGTATTTGAAAATGATTTAATATTGCTAAACAGGATTAAAATGGACCTAATAGCATTTGCTCTGGAAAGCACATCTTAGATGATGATGTTATAATGTGTATGTTTACACACAGAGGACATTTTGGGGTCCCAAAGTTTTTTATTCTTCAAAGAGCTTCAGAGGTCAACTGCATCTGAAAGGGGACTGACAGAGGAAAACTGGCTTTTTCAAAGGAACACAATGAGTAAAGAGCAGTTGTAACAAGTGAAACCCTAGGCCTTGGCTCCTATTAACAGGTCTCTAATTAGTGTTCCGTATCAGCACCCTAAGAGAAGGCATTGTTTTAGAGAAATAGAGTGGCTGTAATACCGAATGCTGGATTTGAGAAGCATTGAATAACATTATCAGTGTAAAAGTTCCTAGCACAATGCCTGGCATATGATATTAGTTGCTATCAAGTTCAGTCTCTTAATCTTAGCTCTTAACAAATGACAGTTGACTTCTACCCTCCCCCCCAACCATCCCCAAGCAAAGGGAAGGGAGGAGCTTGTGTGGTCTGCAGACCTTAAAGCCCTGTAGCTGACGGTGAATCTGATCAGAGTTCACATTTTTCTTCTGTATTACATTTATGAGGAGTGGGCAGTACACCTTATGGTGAAAACTTGTGTTTGAATATTTGTGTGCCAAATGGAACTTGTTTTGCTTGTTTAAATTACTGTTTTGCAAGGCCTGGTCATTTAATATTGTGTTTGTCTCCCCTTTTCTTTCTCTCTTGGAGGGAGGGGGGAGGAGTGTATGGGGCAAGGATTTGGGAGGAGTTTTAAGAGTAAAGGAGAGAGGAAAAAACAGTGGGAAGAAGGATGGCCTCCAGCTAGGCACAAAGTCTTTGCTGGTAGAATAGGGGTCATCTATTTCATGAGCAGCTTATAAATAGAGCTGAGAAGAGGATTTAGGAAATGGAGAGGCAGATTAATATTTTAATCACACCTAGTAATACTTCGGGTGCTGTATATTTGATTACAACCCCACTTTCTGCTTTTAAGAAATTCCGTGTATGTACACCCCTTTCTATTTTTCTCTCCAATTAGAGATTAACTGTGGGAAAATGTTCAAAGTGCAGGGTGGGCAAAAGTAGATTTACAGTTGTGACTACTCGAAACATAGAGTTTATTCTTGGATTATTATTATTTATTATTGTGTCATTTTCCATATGAACAACTGTAAACCTACTTGCCCCACCCTGAATAGGTCAGAATATGGTAAGGTCTGCAAACCACATTTCTTGTTTCAGTGAGCAGAAATAAGGCAGCCTCTTAGGTCATCCATTCATTTGCTTAGCAGTTTTTATTGAGGGCTCCCTAATATGTCGTAAGCATGGTGCCAGGTTCAAGGTCCCCTGGCCTATCAAAGGAGCCGTTAAGACCTAGAAGACAGACTCGTGTTTCTGTGTGAGCACTCTGAGGCTGCCTTTGTCCTTGTGTAATTGATAATATAATTTTCTGTAACTGTGGCATGATTTCCCAGATACATTAGGCTGTTTTCCTGTTTAAAACCAAAGGCTAGTTACCTGCAAGCGGCTTTATGTTAATGAGCCCCGAGCTGATGGTACCTTCCCGACTGAGAATGTTATGTAGTTATGCAGCCGCTCACTATAAAACACACCCTCCAGTGTTCGTGCATAAATCATCAGAACTACAGTTAATTGGAAGGAAAGGTTATTCTTCTAGTAGAGGTATTGAAAAATGACATTTGAACATAAAAAGTCTGAGCATAATGTAAGTGGTATAAAGACAATATTCTTTTTATCAGCGTTTAAAATGCAAGTCATTATAGTCACAAGAAGTTGCAAAGATAGAACATTTTACATAACTGTAGTATAATATCAGGCCCAGGAAATGAACATTAATATAAGGTGTGCATAGTTCTTTTCTATTGGTTTTTAGAGATAGCAAGTGTGAGCAAGAAACGTGGGTTTGTTGTGTCTTTCATCTGTGCACTCATTGGTTGCTTGTTGTGCGTGCCCTGCCCGAGGACCTAACCAGCAACCTTGGTGTATCAGAATGACACTCTAACCAGATGAGTCACCCGGCCAGGGCCAGAGTGTGCATAGCTCCCTCAGGTCCAGATGCCTGTGACCACCATCACAGTCAAGACACAGAACTATTCTGTCACCTCAGCAGTTTTTCCCTCGCTGTCCCTTTATGGCCACACACCCACACCCCACCTCCCCGCCCTTGGCAACCACCAGTCACTGTAATTTTCCCATTTTGAGAATGTTACATAAAAGAATCCATATATATGTGACCTTTGAGATTGACTTCTTTTTTTTGACTCAACTCAATGTTCTTGAGATCCATCCAAGTTGTTCTGTGTTCCAACAGTTGATTCCTTTATGCGGCTAAGTAGTATTACATGGTATGAATGTACTGTGTTTTGTTTAAAACCATTCATTATTTGTAGGACATGTTAGTTGTTTCCAGTTTTTGGCTGTTATGAATAATTGTACACAGGTCTTTGTGTGGACATAAGTTTCTGTTTCTCTGGGGCAAGTTTCCAGGAGTGTGATTAATAGATTGTTTGGTAATTGTGTGTTTCGTTTCACAAGAAACCGTCAAACTTTTCCAGAGTGACTGTACCATTTTCCAGTCCTACTAGAAATGTGTGAGAGATCCAGTTTCTGCATGCTTGTCAGCATTTGATGTTGTCACTTTTAAAAATTTTAGCTGTTCTGATAGATGGGTAGCATTATCTCATTGTAATCTTAAGTTGCGTTCCCGTTACTAGCTAGTGGTGCTGAACATCTTTCCATGTGCTCATTTGCCACCTGCACATCCTCTTTGGCGAAACAGCCCTTCATGCGCTTTGTGCATTTCTGGCTGGATTGTTTCTTTGGTGTTGAGTTTTGAGAGTTCTTCATAAATTCCAGATACTGTCTAGCGCACATGATCGGATGTATGGTTTACAAATATTTTTCTCCCAGGCTCTAGCTTGTCTTCTCACCCTTTTCACATTGGCTTCTGCAAAGCCAAATTCTGGATTTCGGTGCGATGCAGTTCGCTGGTTTTTCTTTTATGGAGTGAGCTTTTGGTGTTGTATCTAAGGAGTCTTCCCCAGGTTCTGAAGGTCTTCTCTCACACTGTCTTCCACTTTTATAGTTTTACTTTTTAACATTTAAATTTATGATACATTTTGAGTTCATTTTTATGTAATGTGTGAGGTTAGATCAAGGCTCCTTTTTTTTTTTTTTTTTGCTGTAGATATCCATTGCTCCAGCACCATTTGTTGAAAAGGCTGTCCTTCCTCTAATGAATTGCTTTTGCACCTTCATCAAAAATCATCTGGCTGTACATGTAGGTACATGCACTGCTGTGTCTTCTGTTCTGTTCCGATGACCTATGTGTCCTTTCCTCTGCCAGCACTACACAATCTTGATTACTGTAGCTATATAATAATTTATCTATATCTACAAACTCTCTTGTTGATATTTTTTATAAGAATTGCATTAAACCTATATATCAATTTGCAGGAGAACTAACCTCTTTGCTCTGCTGAGTTTTCCAATCCATGAGCATGGTATATCTCTTTATTTAGGACTTCTCTGATTTCTTGCAGCAATGTTTTGTAGTTTTCAGCATGCAAGGCCTGTAGAGGTTGTGTTAGATTCACACCTAAGTATTAAATCTAAAAAGTTACAGCTTTACGGAGATCATTTTTTGAGTGATTGTAAATGGTATTTCATTTTTGTTTCTACATGTTCATTGCTAGTATGTAAAAATGCAGTTGCTTTTTGTATGTCGATTGTTGATTGTATGTCCAGTCTTGCAGAACTCCTTAGTTTAGAGAACGCCTTTTCGTCCTTCTCTTAGAGCAGATACACTGGAAACACCTTCCTTTAGTGTCCTTTCATCAGAGTATCTTTCCATTTTCCCTTCACTCTTGGAAGACATTTTTGCTGAAAATACAGAGTTCTGGGCCGGCAGTTCTTTTCTTTCAGCAGCGGAAAAATGTGCGTCCTTTTGGCTTCCATAATTTCTGTGAGCAATTTGCCGTCCTGGGACCGGCTTTCCCCCAAAGGTAAAGTGTTGCTTCTTGTCTCTCACGGGGTTTTCAGTGTCTGGTTTCCCCGAGTTTGACCACCATGGGTGTGGGCATGGGTTCCTTTGGGTTTCTCCTTCCTGGGATTTATTCTACTTTTTGATTTTGGGGGTTTATGTCGTTTGCCAGATTTGGGGAGTTTCCAGACATTGCTTCTTTGAAGACTTTTTCCGTCCTGCCCACTTTCCCCTCTGCTGCGGGAATCCCGTGAAATGAATGTCAGATGACTGGTTCTAGTCCCACGGACCCCGAAGCTCTCTATGGTATTTCAAAATCTAGTTTCTCTCGGATTGTTCACATTAGGCGATTTCTGTGTTCTGTACTCACGTTTACGGATTCGTTCTTCTGTCCCCTCCCTTACGCTGTTGAGCTCGTTCACCGAGTGTTTTTCTTTTCTTTTTTTTTAAAGATTTTATTTATTTATTTTAGAGAGGGAATGGAGGGAGAGAGAGAAGAGAGAGAGAGAGACATCAATGTGCGGTTGCTGGGGGTCATGGCCTGCAACCCAGGCATGTGCCCTGACTGGGAATCGAACCTGCGACACTTTGGTTCGCAGCCCGCGCTCAATCCACTGAGCTACGCCAGCCAGGGCTCCGAGTGTTTTTCTTAATTCACTTCTTTGGTGTTGGTGTTATTGGAAACTTCTACTGAGGGCCTTTCCTAAATTACTGGCTACCACCTGTGCAAAGGAATGGTTTTCATAATAACGGTGCTTCTAAAACTCCCCAGGTATCCACTGGCTCATCTACAAAAATAACCTGCAGAACGCAGTGTGAGTGACGAGCCCCAGGGCGCTGTGACATACCGGGGTAGTGCACGCTCTTTTCCCCGTCTGCGGTTCTCCCTCCCTGCCCCCCTCCCCTTATCTCCCGTTCATGGGACTCCAGGGGAGCACCCTAACACACGTATCTCCCTCCTCCATACAAGTTCAACGCATCAGCGTCCTCTCATCACTGTCGATGTCTGTGTCTTATCTCCCTCCGTTGCCGGCAGCCAGGACCTAACTGTTCCCGCCACCCCCAGAGACACACACGCGGGAACTCCGTCTCATTCACAGCGGCAGCCTCAGCACTTCTGTAGTGTCCAGCCTATAACAGTCACTCAGTAATTTCTGAGTATTCACTGAATTATAAAATAATTCGACAGCTGAAAACTACATAAGCTAATAATGGATAATTAAAACTATTCGTATTAAAATGCTACTAGTTCCGTGTACCAATCAGGTTCTTTAAACTGGTGACATGGCTCACAATGTCTGTTCTCTTGTGTACTGCTGTGGGATCTCCTCTTCCGTTTGTGTGTTCGCCTGTAGTTGTCACGTCCCCAGCTTCCTCTGCCACCCCAATTGGGGTGGTGACTTCTCTTGCCACACCTCTGCAGGGGCAGAGGGCCACCTTTGACCCAGAAATGAAGCCAGACCTCTGTCCGCTCTCTCTGACCGCTGCGACAAAACCCCCACGAAATGGCAGCGTGTTTTTTAAATTCTAAAACTTCTGTTTGGTTCTTTATACGTTCTGTTTCTTTTTATTTTTTATTGGTTTCGAGTGTGTTTATTGAAGGATTTTTATGATGGCTGCTTCAAAGTCCCAGATAACTCTGTCATCTGGGTCACGTTGGTGTTGGCATCGTTGTTTGTCTCTTCTAATTCAAGCTGAGATTTCCTATTGAAATGTGGGCATTTGGGGCATTATGTTATGAGGCTCTCAACCTTATTAAATCTTCTATTATTTTTTTAAAGATTTTATGCATTTATTTTTAGAGAGAGGGGAGGGGAGGGAGAAAGAAAGGGAAAGAAACATTGATGTGTGGTTGCTTCTCGAATGTCCCCATCTGGGGACCCATCCTGCAACCCAGGCGTGTGCTCTGGCTGGGAATTGAACCAGCGACCCTTTGCTTTGCAGGCCAGTACTCAATCCACTGAGCCACAGCAGCCAGGGCAGTAGGGTTGCCTCTTGTATACACCCTGACTGGGGACTGAACCCACAGCCCCCGGGCATGTGCCCTGACCAGGGATCAAACCAGTGACCTTTTGCTGTGTGAGACGATGCCCAACCAGTTGAGCCATGCCGGTCAGGGCTGAAAGACAGTTTTTATTCATCTCAAACACTGTTGTTTGAGGAGAAGCAGGTTCGATCACCAAAAGGTTAAAATGGAAGAAGCAGAGGCTGGATGGCAAGTGGTAGAACTGGTTCTTGTGATTACTGTCCCTTGGGAAGGAAACTTTCCTTTTCATTGGCTCAACATGATACCTGGCGTGTGGTCGGTGCTCCATAAAGATAGCACCGGAGGGGATATTCTGGGGCCAACAGTTGGAGTAAATGCATACCGCTTTCCCTTGGAAGAACTTACAATCTACTCAGCTTCCAAAACAGTGTCTTTCTTATTTTGCCTTGGATGTGTTTCTGTCTTGTCCCTCGTCCTGGTATCTCATCACCCGCTGTATTTGTTTTTAAAGCAAGCACTCTCCTTAGACACATCTGTATTACAAGTGTTCTTAAACATTTCCCTGCTTGCGTTGCAGAATGGCTCTAACTGATTAACACTGTTCTCAAGGAAGTAAGCGAGAGAAGCTCTAGTTTAGACCCTAAACCCTAGTCTCAGGCTGACCTTGTAGTCTCCCCCATCTCCTTCAGGGTGTTGTGCATTATAACTTTTTTAAACATTTTTTTCTAAATGAAATATTTCAAACATTCACAAAAGTATTGAAGATAATGTTACTAACCTCCATCCATCCATCCCCTGATGCTCTTTCTGATCGTAGAGGTTTCAGCACTGGCCAGGCAGCGACCACAGGCTGCCTGGCAGCAGGGGGATAGCCCACAGGCTCGTCTGGCAATGGGCTGGCCCTGCCGATGGTGCGGGGATGATGGTGTGGGTGTATCCTCCTGGGGAGTGTCACGTGTTTCCTCCTCAGTGTTGGAAGGTGTTGGGGGATAAGACAAATGGACTGTGTAGGGTCTGTTGGCTGGTAAACTAAGTAATTTATCTTTCCCCCCTCTGTATATTTATACCAAGGCAGCTTCTACATGTGTAAAATGGGAATAATCATTCATTCATCCATTCTCGATATGGTCTTTATTGTTAGAACTTACACTTAGGTGGTGGTGGAAGTGACCAATCAGTAAACTAGAGAACAAGAGGAGGGAGAAGTCCTTCTAGCTGGGTGGGTCCGGGATGGCCTCACGGAAAGGGGGGATTGGAGACAGGATTTGGATGTGGAGAGATTAGAAGAGTGGCAGGTTATAGGCGAAGAATACACAGAGGTGACGAGAGCAGGGTGCATCCTGGGGGCTCCCCTTTCCTCCGGCTCACGGGAACTGAGATGCCAACTGAGCTTAAACCCACAGAGTCCTTTGGAAGGAAAGCCCACCAGTGTGGGAACCCATTAACCAGCGTGGGTACCCAGCATCCTCTCCGGTAGAGGAGCTGGTGAACAGGACCTGCGAGGCGGGATGTGCGGTGCATGGACAGACCCGTCAAAGCCGCGATGGCCAGCTCACTAATCCCCACTTGCAGGGCGGCCACGTGCACACGTGCGTGTCACGCCCCGTGCAGGCACCTGCAGAGTCACCAGATGGGGCTACAGCCCAGCCGGGCTCTGCCGGCAGAACTGGTCCAGGCTGCTTCTACACAGAGGAGTACCTCGTTCTGATTTGCCAAAGGCACCATGAGGGCTCTGAGTCTGTTTCCCTTTGTTTCTTAATGGTGCCCACATATTAGGGCCAAATATTTAGTATCTTACTGTAATATCATCTGCTAAATGGCTTCCTTTAACCATCTGTAGGAGCTCAGTCATCATTTTGAAGACTGGCTCTGTATCAGAAATTTGCAAAAATTCACGAGGACACACTCTACTCTCTCAGTTCCATTTTTGCCCTCTGCCGCCCTTACTACCTGCCTGCTTTAGGTTGGATGCTCAGAGCCCCTGCTCCGGGGTGAGGGTGTGGCAGCTAAACTGCTCAGCCCCTGCCTCCCTGGGTGGCCTGAAACGCACAGGTCACCAGACCCCATTCCTGCTGCTGCATCGTCAGCTATGTCCTGGCCCTTTGGGGTCATCTTGCTGCCTGTGACCTGCTGCCCACTGTGACGGCTGTTGCTCCTGAGCCCTCCGGCCTTGCTTTCTGGCTTCTCCCTTTCTCCCTTACCCTGGCTGGTTTAACTCTGGAAAGGAGGATTGCAAGTACAGGAGAGACAGGAGGGTTAATGCAGGGGGGAGATTGGGAGTGGCGTAGCCACAGAGGGCAGGGACATGATAATAGAAGCAGCATTTGCAGTTGTAGCGGGGGCGAGAGCGAAACAGCGCACGTTTCGAGGGCAGGGTGTCTCTGGCACCGTCGCCCGGTCCTCAGTAACAAGGTGACCTTGCTTCCCTCAGGTGTCCTCATGACTCCTCTTGCGGACCATGTCCCTGATCCTCTTTGCCTGCGTGGTAAGGGTGAGGGATGGACTGCCCCTCTCGGCCTCCACTGACTTCTACCACAGCCAGGAGTTCCTGGAGTCCAGGAGACGGCTCAAGACTTTAGCCTTGCGGCTGGCCCAGCACCCGGGCCGAGGCTCTGCACGAGGACGTGACTTCAGCATACAGTAAGCACACACGCTCACTTTTCCAGAACATCAGCCGCGTTCGGGGTACTGTTAACCCTACATTGAGGTAACGTTACGCTCACCACGTGGTGCGTTGAGAATAGACCTGCCATCAGACCGTGGTCGGAGGTCGTGTGTCTTTACCGCAGGGTCGAGAGGACTCCCAGCTCGGCCACTCTGCTGCTGCCTGTGTGGGTGGCGCGCCCGTGGGCGTCGCACCGGGAGTCCCAGCTTTGGCCGGCTTGCGTGCCTTTGGTTTTTCTGCACTAGGTGCAGCGGTGGAAAAAAGGCGGGGAGGGAAGGAAAAGGAGATGGAGAAGACCACAAAAATAAGAAAAAAAGACTTATTGTTCTTGCCTTCGGGTTTTGCTTTTAAAATTTTTTCACTTAAATAAATTATATTACAAAATTTTAATTGCATGCCAGGAGCAGGGCCCTGAAACACGAGCACACATAGGTTCCCCTTCTCAAGGAACTTAAAGCCGAGGGAAGGAACAAGAGACATACAGCTAAATATGATGGAGTGGGGACGCGCCCCAGTGGAGGCAGGAATCAGGTGGTTACAGGCATCGCGGTAATAACCGCCAGCCTCCCTGAGTGTTTTCTCTGGGCCAGGCACTGGTATTACAAGTGCTTTCCGGGGCTTACGAGGTAGCCGGCAGAGTCACAGCTGTTTGCGGAGGAGGAAACGGAGGTGGAGTGGCTCGCCGAAGGGTTGTACCGTTAGGAAGTGGCAGCGCCAGGGTTTGCGGGCCGGCAACTGGGCACCAAGGCCCGATCCACTCTCGTGTGTGTTGCCGTTTCTTATTCTAGGGCTCGGAGCAGGAGGCACTCTACGGGGGCATCAGGGCAAGGCAGGCTTGGAAATATCAAAAGGGCTTGCTACAGATTTTACATCATTGTTTTCTAGCACGTAGCCTTCACTTTCTAAGTCCCTTTTGCTCCCCTCAAACAGTAAGCGTTTAGTTTACCTGATAAGGTAGGGCCCTTTTAGGGCAACTCAGTCCTGTAATCAGAAACACAAAAGGGGAAGTCCAGGCCCGGCTCCAGGCTCCTGGCTGAGTCAGGTGAGAAGGGACCGCCCCCGAAGTGGGGGCCAGACAGCAGGCTCGTGCAGCTGCCCCCCGCGGTGTGGGCTGGGGTGCTTGGGAGCGAACACAGGGCTGCGTTGCCGGTGTTGGTAACCCCTTTCTCCGGGTGCCTGAAGCCGTGTTCCTCACGATGCGGCCATAACCCGACATCCCTGGGAACTGCGTGCCGAACCTCAAGTGGGAAGGACACCCCTTCTCAGCTAAGGAAGAAAAGCCTGTGACTTCAAGTGAAGTTCCGGGTACTTCAGGCTTTTTGCACAATGGAGTATAAAATGTTCTACTCACTTGTAGTTTGAATTTAGTATTCGTCATTTTCGCAGAGGAAAACTGAGACATTTTCCCTTACAGGTGAACTGTACCATGAGCTTATTTTGTGGTTTAAGGAGTTGAATTGTTTTCCAAGGGTTGCCATGACAGGTTACCATAAACTGCCTTGAAACAGCAGAACTTTATTCTCACATCCTGGAGGCCAGAAGTCTGACAGCAGCGGGCCAGCAGGGCCGTGCTCTCTCTGCCCCCCTCTGGCGGCTGCCAGCAGTCCTTGTCATTCTGGGTCGCCCAGAAGCGTCACTCCAGCCTCTGCCCCCTCGGTTACTGGGCTGCTTCCTTCTGCCTCGGTGGCCAACATCCACACCAGTCACAGGACGGAGGCCCGCCCCGATGCGCTGTGGCCTCATTGTATCCCGATCCCATCCGCCAAGACTGTTTCCAGAGAAGGTCATGTTCACTGGTGCTAGGGGTTGGGGCTTCAGCGTATGTTTTGGGGGGACACAGTTGAGCCCACACGTAGGGGTCATCTTTCCAACAAAACACCTCCCTCCTGTAGAGACTTGGGCCCTGCTGGGAAATTCCTTGTGGAAGGAGGAGGTCATCCTTTTTAAAAATCGAAAACATGTTTTGTGTAAAGACTTCCAAGTACAAGGAGGTGGTAGATCCATAGAACCTGAAATCCCTCCTGCCAGAAATACCCAGAAATGTGTGTAAATATTTACAAAAGTTTAAAAAAAATGTGTAGCTGAGCTTGAAAGAAAGACATCCCAAAGTACCAAATCAAAGGGGGAACAGAATGTCCAGAGTGGTACGTGTCACAGTGAACCCAGGGTTTGAGCCTCAGCACCCGTGAAGGGCGAGACCTTTGAGCTTGTGTGGAGCGAGGTGTCGCAGCAGGACCCCTGTGGCGAGGCGGGACTCTCGTTGGGCTACAGCCCCGGTGCCGTGGTAGGTGAGAAACAGCCAGCCTGCCAGCACCGGGGGATCCCATCTCTGTCTGGCTTTGAATGGGAAGGGAAAAGAAAGTCTCACCTAAGAAATGGAAACCCAGCTGCTATGCCTTGTGTCGGGCTGGAGTTTGAGTGTATGCTCCACACTCCCCGCGGCCTGGGAATCCCCAGGCCAAGGCTCACACATCAGCGTCGGCGCCACACTGATGGTGCCCGTGGGGCCGCGGGCCCAGGCCCGTGCAGAAGCCTCTGCACGAAGTGTGCCTCACGTCAGGCCTCCAGGGAGAGCCTAGGCAGCACAGGGAGGAACCCTCGGTACAGGTGACGGGACCCTGGAGGGGACAGTCCACAGCGAGTGGCAGTCAGCAGGCACCACAGGTAGGGAGACTAGAGTCCCCAGAACTTGAAGTGGTGGCACGACAGCCTGAAAGGACTAGGCTTGACTTCAGGATGCCGGGATGATTTAACGTTAGCGGATCTTTTGACATAGGTGGAGAAAGAAAAACATTTTCTTTTAGGAGGCAGAGAGGTCTGAGGCCGCTTCCCTCTCACGGAACGCGCGTCCTCTTGTATGAAGAAGTCAGAGTGATCACACATGGCTGATGGCCGACATGCTGTGCGTTTTAGAGGACGTTTGAGGCAGGCACAGTCCCGGGCAGGTCTAGCTGGGGATGCAGCCGGTGCACAACAGACAGCTCCAGGGCCGTTCCAGGCCGAGCAGGTCTTGAGAGCCGAGGCAGCGTTGTGTCTGGGTGTGGGCTGGGAACCCGTGGGTCTGTCCCTCGTGATGTAGGTGTGGCCCTCTCGTTTCAGCTTTTCTTCGTCGGGGGATGTGGCCTGCATGGCGATCTGCTCCCACCGGTGTCCCGCGGCCATGGCCTTCTGCTTCCTGGAGACCGTGTGGTGGGAGTTCACGGCTTCCTTCGACGCCACGCGCGTCGGCCTTGCCTCCAGGCCGTACGCCTTCCTCGAATTCGGTTGGTGGCCCTCTTTTGCATTTGCTGTTGGCACGTGTAGCTTCGTAGCTTAGCTTTTACCTTGACCGTCAAGGGAAGTCATTGGAGGGGCAGTAGGATACGCCTGGGGAGCAGCTGCGTGTCCTGAGATTTCACAGCGATGGAAGAAGCCTGGGACCCTCAAGGTCTAACACCCCGGCCTGTTGTCCCTCCAGACCTGGGGGCAGGGCGGAGGCACGGGGAGCCCGTGCGCCACAGCCCTCGGGAGCAGGGGCCAGCAGACTGCGGCGCGGGGGCCAGAACCTGCTTTGTAGATGGAGTGGAACACGGCCACATTCAGTCCTTCCCGCGTCGCCCGCGGCTGCTGTGGCCCGTCACCAGCAGAGCTGCGCAGCAGTGTAACCTATAAACCTAAAAGTTTTATTCTCTGGCCCTTTAAGAAAATTTCGTCAATGCTGCTCTAGAGCTGTGTGACTCAGAAGGTGTGTGTGGACTTGTTCTTTAATCATTAGGTAAATATAGAAAGTGAGAATAAGTACTTAGAAGTTCTTATAGTAATTTGACATTCCTACACTCTATGTCAATGTGTCAGTCTGCAAGCGTTTAGAAATAAGGAGAAGCCTGGAGGTCTGAGAAGCACCGCTCTGGAAGAGGATGCTGCTCTCTAGGTGATGCCAGAGGCCTGGGGCGGAGGGGCGCGAGGGGGCTTTGGAACACAGCGTGACAATTAGAGCAGAAGCACCATTCCCAAGTGCGAGCCTAGTCACCCTGAGCCCTTGGGAGGAGGGGACGGCCGGAGTTGGAGGACCTCTGTGGTCTCCCCGGTGCTGCTGAGGGAGCAGCTGGTGGCACTCGGTGCTGGGGGTCAGGGCAGGGCAGGCGCCAAGGAGAAATATTTCCACCGATGCCTCAGGCTGCAGCCATGGCCCTCATGGCCTTGCATAGCCCTCAGTCCCTTGTGTGGCCTGCTGCCAGCCTGTCAGGGAACCGGCCAGCACCCTCTTCTGGTGTCGCCCGAAGGTGCTGGGGAACTCCCTGGTATGCAGGCCCCAGCCTGGTCGACCTGTGACATGGACGGTTCTGCCCCCGAGTCTCCCCGTGAGCGCTACTCAGACAGCTGCTTGCGGCCCACCTTCCTCCTGCGAAGAGGACATGCTCTCCCCAAACAGGTGACGGCTGCAGTGTCGCTTGGCTGTCATTTGATAGGTAACTGGTGGCCTGTGTTCTTCTCTCAACTCATCTGCACGTGCCTTCCTTCTGAAGCCATGTGCTCGATCCGATAGGAGGCCCTTCCCGCATCATGTTTGCGCGTGATTGGCTAAGAGTGGAATGTGAGCCCTGGCTGGTGTGGCCCAGTGGACTGAGCGCCGGCCTGCGAACCAAAGGGTCCCGGGTTGGATTCTCGGTCAGGGCATGTGCCTGGGTTGTGGGCCAGGTCCCCAGTGGGGTGCTCTGGAGAGGCACCCACACATTGATGTTTCTCTCCCTCTCTTTTTTCCCCTCCCCTCTCTAAAAATAAATAAATAAAATATTTTTTTGAAATAAAGAGTGGAATATGAGGAAATATACAGTGATATTAGAATTAGGTATGAAACTTTGCTTCAGACACTTATTAGTCCTTGGCAGTAAATTAATACTAGCATGAATAAGAGAATTAATACTAATACTTTCCAACTGTATACTCCCAGTTTGCACAACGTATTCATGTTTATGGATAATTTTACACTCCTTTTCTTGAGAAAATCCGGTCAAGAATAACTGTCCCCATTTTTTAAGCTTAGAAATATTCTGTGAGTTGCTTGGGATGATACTCTCGCAGGCCGCTGAGCTGAGAATGGAGTCGCTGTCCCCTGACTCCCTTGTCACTGAGGTCCAGGGACAGGTTGTTGCCTTCTCTGTAGATGGCCCGCCGCGTTGTGCCTGCTCTGCCTCGGACAGATTGGCAAGACCAGTAACGACGTGTAGTCACCATTTGACCTTTATGTATGTAGCTTGACACTCCTGACTTAGCTTGGAAGTGTCAAGTTCATTTTGTACCTACCGTCTTATAACATCCATTGGGATAAAATGCCCACTTGGGTTGCTCTCTCTCTTTGCAGACAGCGTCATTCAGAAAGTGAAGTGGCATTTTAACTGTGTGAGTCCCGCTCAGATGAAGAGCAGCTTAGAAAAGGTCCAGGAGGAGCTGGAGCTGCAGCCGCCGGCGGTCCTCACCCTGGAGGACATGGACGCGGCCAACGGGGTGATGAACGGTCATGCGAGGGTGTACTCGGAGCCTGGTAAGGGGCCTGCTGTTCTCTGACGCCGATGAGGATGAGTGGATGTTACGTATCTCAAAGGGACATTGGTTTCATTTATTAGGAGGGTGTTTTTTTTGGGGGGGGGATATAAAATATGTGGGGAGAAATATGGACCGATGTTGTTTCCAGGCAGCTGCGATAAAAAACTTGACCATTATGACAGTGAGTTGGTCTGCGGGGAGGTGACTCTTATAATGAAATTCAGGAGAAGAGTGATGTGGCAGATTGGTTTCTTAAGCAGGGGGACGTCTAGAGGTTTGTTATATGTTATAAAGGAGAGTCTTTCTCTTTTGCTGGAAGCCACTTACACAGATTTGTACATCTGGCTTTATCTACCTATCTGTTTTCTATCTGTCTCTTTTCCTTTGACAATGAACCCTTATCTCATCACTTACTGAAACACTGCAGGTCTCCACTGAGAGCCCCTGCCCTCCTTGATGGAGGGAGGGAGGGGAGAGCCATGGGGGTGAGTGTGGGTAGGGGCCAGAGCCAGGGCTTCCGGGTGCTGTCACTGTCACCGTCTGGCTCTCCGTGAGGCCTGGGGACATCCCTCGGCCCCAGCCGGCAGCTGAGTCCTTACCTGGAGAGTGAGGTGTTCCTGAGTGTGACCGCAGTGCCCCGGCATTCTGTGCCTTCATCTGGCATTGGCCGCCCAGCCCAGCGTGTGACAAAGCATGGGTGTTGGCATTCCTGGTTTACAATGACCATCAACCCAATTTTAATTGAAGTGGGTATTTATATTGTAAGAATTTTGTAATGGTGTAGAGCTGAATTTTGCTCTGAAAGAAAGAGGTGTATACTATAACTATTTAACTATTTGAACTCTTATACTAACTGATTGCTTAAATGTTAAAAATTCTATAGGTCATGCTTTTGGCTTAACTTTGTGTTTTAATTTAATGTTTCAACCAATAAACTCCTGGATCGGCTCTCATGCCAGCCAGCACGTTGTAGTTTGTGTTGGGAGCGAACCTGACTTCTGCGGGAGGGCAGGGCTGGGTGGTTGGACCCCGTGCGTCTCCTTTGCCAGATCTGAAGACGGGGCAACTTTGTATGCGTGTTCTGTGTTTAACCACCCAGACAAGAGGGGCAGGTCCAGAAAGTGGCAGCTTGCCTGCTTTCCTAGGACATTTTCCTCTGGTTTGACTCGCCCCATTGTCCCAAGGCTCGAGTCTGTACGGGTAGCACGTTCTTTCCAACAGAAACTTGAACTTGTTCAGTGGAAACTCTAACACACGAACAGTGGCACCAGTGGGGTGGTGGCTGGATATTTGCATGTACGTGTGTGTGTGCGTGTTTGTGTGCGTGTGTGTGTGTGAAAGGTGAGGACAAGAAAGGATGGTTTAGAAAGAGCAGAGCGCAAGAATGGGTGGGACACCCTTTGATTCTGTGAGCCAGCCTCGGCTCCAGCAGTGACCTTGGAGGAGAGAACGATCACTTGTTCCGTTTAGGGCTCCAGAAGCAGCTTCCGGCTCAAATCATCACTGTTGCCCTCCTCTTCCCAGCTGAGTCAGGAGTCTTAAAATTCCGCTTGCTGGGGTCACTGTGAAAGCACGATGACCCTGGGTATCGTCCTGGTCACAGAAAGAGGGGAGTGTTGTACAAGCCGAGGGTTGGTGTGTGTGACGGAAATGCTTTTGGAAATTGACAACTGATGTACACAGGAAGCCACCAATTGCTTTAAATCAGGATTTCTCGAGCCTAGTAGCATTTTGCACTGGATAACTTTTTGTTGTGGGGGCTGTCTTGTGCAGTGTAGGATGTTTAGAAGCATTCATGGCCTCTCACCCAGCAGATGGCAGTCACGCCTTGTCCCCAGGTGTGACAACCCAGCATGTCTGGAGACAGTGCCACATGGCCATGGAGGGGCTATATTGCCCCTGGCTGAGAACCACTGCTTTAAACAGAAGGGAAATGAAACACTTGAAGACCTGTGCTTGCTCAGAGAAGGAAGGACCTCTTTCTGGAAGGAACTCACCTCGGATTCCCAGATCCATCCTGTCCTTCATTTCTTGCCTTTCCCCCCTGGAGCTGCAGCTGTTTTTAAATTAATACGCGCGTTTAGCAAAACCTGTCATTAGCGCAGGTCTAGTTAATGTCTTGGTTTATGTTTCTTTCACATAGAAATCATTTTCACTGGACACCTTTTTTTTTTTTTTCATTGTGAAGCTCCGAATGTCCGAATGGAGCCGGTGACGGCCCTGGGCGTGCTCTCCCTCGTCCTCAACATCATGTGCGCCGCTCTGAACCTCGTCCGTGGCGTCCACCTGGCGGAACACTCTTTGCAGGTAGCCTTCCCTTCGCGGTTCAAAGGGGGGGGGCGTGGTATTCATAAGGCTATTACGCACGAAGGTTTAAACATTCAAATACAATTTTCATTTCTAATTTTATTCTTTGTAGTAAGTTGAGCAAATGTGAAACGTGCTCTATTGTGTCTGCTTTTCTAAGAAGTCAGGGGGGCCTCCGGGATATGGGTGAGAGACGGACAGCTCGGGACAAGGAAGCCTGGCCACGCGGCAGCCCGTGGGACCCCAGGGGTCACTGCAGGAGCTGGGTCGTTCACCCAGGGCAAAAGTTTGGGCTCTTCGTCCCTGGTAAAAAGTTGTCTCAGGGTCCGATTTATATCACGCAGATGCCGATTCTGTGTGTGCTTGTCAAAAACATTACTAGGCAGTTGTCTTTCCGGCCTCCTCCTCTCAAACCACCTCTCTGTGGCATCATTTTTGAAATACTGGTTGTGAATTTTGATGTGTTTCAAACACTTTTAAAAAGTGTAGAACCATCATGAACCTTAACAGATAGATTACTTTTAAAGATAGAGCCATACAGTGGCTTGAGTGCCAGCCTGCGAACCAAAGGGTCGCTGGTTCGATCCCCAGTCAGGGCACGTGCCTGGGTTGCCGGCCAGGTCCCCAGAAGGGGGTGCTTGAGAGGCATCCACACATCGATGTTTCTCTCCCTCTCTATCTCCCTCCCTTCCTGTCTCTAAAATAAAATAAATAAAATAAAATCTCAAAAGTAAATGAATAGAGGCAGAGCCGTAGTGCTCACCCACGTCCCTGGTGGCTCGAGTCCAAAGTGTGGCGGTATTGGTGTCGGGGGGCTGGCAGCCGGCCCGGGCGGTAGGAGCGGTAGCTGCCTGTCACCACTCCCCGTCCTTGCCCTCGTGTGGCGCGGTTCCACTCCTGTTGTCTGTGATGACTCACACCCTGTTCGTTACCGATGTCTCACACACTAGAACCCTCCTGCCTTGGGGACACGAAGCAGAGTGTGGTGACACAGCTAAGGAGCTGGCCGTACCCGGGGATGGGAGGAATTAAGGAAAGCCGAGTGTTGACAGATGAGTAAGGTTTTGAGAGGCGGTAGGGTTTTGGGGGGTGTTTCAGGCCAAGGGCTGAGCACAGACGTGTGGGGACAGAAGGGCACATGGTGCATCCAGGTCACCGAGAGCAGCTGCCTGTCAGCCCCTGTTCCGTGACCTCACCAGGGACGTGCGTCTCTCCCGGCCAGGACTTGGTGCTGTCGGCCGCACTGGCCCGGGAGGGGAGTAGCGTGCTTCACGTCACAGTGGCTCCTCTCATCTAAATGTTCCTCTTCTGTGTCCCTGTTTGTTGCAGGTCGCTCACGAGGAGATTGGAAACATTCTGGCTTTCCTTATTCCTTTCGTGGCCTGCATTTTCCAGGTGGGTGAAACGGGATCTGGGTGCGTGGGGTAAACCCGTGGCCTCACTTAGTTCTTCTGCAGGAAAACCATCAACACGTCTCCTAGGTTCCGTTTTCATTCCACCAAGGCCTTGGGTCAAATCACGGACAGTGCCGGGCTCTCAGTGGAAGGACCCTAGGCCCACCCTGCCCAGTCCTGCCCAGTCCTCTTGTCTAACAGAGAAGGAACTCTGGGCTCGGCAAGGGAAAGCCAGCTGCTCTGGGCCCCAGGGCCTTTCGGAGTGGCAGACAGAACCCAGGAATTTGGACTTGGCCCCCAGAAAGGGAGGGATGAGAGAGCAGTGGCGATTGGATTGGGTCTGACTAGATGAGGCTGGGTCTTGCCTCTTGCTTTTTGGTGGACAATCCAAGTACAGGAATGTCCTTCTGCAGCCCCGGCTGCCATGGCTCCGTTGGTTGGAGCCTTATCCCACAGACTGAAAGCTGGCGGGTTTGATCCCTGGTCAGGGCATGTACTCAGTTTGCAGGTTCGATTCCCAGTCAGGACACGTATAACAAGGCAACCAATCAATGTTTCTCTCTCTCACAGCGATGTTTCTTTTTCTTTCTGTCTCTCTTCCTCCTCTGCCTCCTTTTCTCTCTCTCTAAACATGATGAAAACTGTCCTTGGGTGAGGGTAAAAAAAAATGTTCTTCTGCAGAATTCATATCTTTGTATGAGTATGTGTTTTTAAAACACAGGGCTAGGTAAAAAAATTTTTTTCTGTTTTATTTATTCTTAGAGACAGAGAAAGGGAGAGGGAAAGAGAGGGAGAGAAACACTGATCAGTTGCCGCTTGCACACGCCCCAACTGGGGACCGAACCCGCAAGGCAGGGTGATGCCCAACCCGCTGAACTACATTGGTCAGGGCCCGTTCGGAATGGTAACACTACCTGACTCAGATCTGTCCTCGGGACATGAAACACAAGTTATAACACGGACCAGAGAGCTTCGAATATTTAGTTGTTTTGGGATGAGCTGCATACGTGACGGGTGGAGTTAAAAGGAGTTTAGAATCTCCTGTAGGCAGAGTGAATTCTAGGAAAAGCCTGACTATAACTCTCTTTCCTTGTCCTCCACTGGGCTAGGATTTTAGCTCTTCCTCTTCATGCTTAAGCTTTTAAAAAATTCTTTTTAATTAACATTTTTGTTCTTAAGGCACTTCCTCTCACACATACGTCCTAAAACATTCTGTTTTTAAGAATTAGATGATTGTGCAAAAAAGACATTTTGACCCCAAAATTGAAAATGCACTCACGTTTTAGAAGCCTGTCTCTGGGGCCTTGGGTGTTGCCAGCGGGAGTCTCCGGTGGCGGCATCTCGTCAGCTTTGTGCCTGCTTGTTAGCTCTTTCGATGGGGACCGCACTCCCTCCCAGTGTCGCAGAGCCTCTGTCAGGTTGCTCTCTTTTGAGAATGTACTTTTCTAAAAACAAAAGCAAAAGCAGAGAGCCAAAAGCTACTTTCAGCTTTCGCAGAACAAGAATGGCCTCTTTTCCATGTGGTAGCCCTACAGGAAACATCAGTCGCCGTCCCTTGCTCTGTCTCAGCGGTGCTTCGGAAGAGTGCACAGGGGGACGACCCAGGAACCGTAGTCCCCTGTGTGACTGTCGCTCAGGAAAAGCCGAAGGAGTGAGAGCTCGGCTCCTCCCTCTGGCCGTCTCCCCTGTCCTGACCCCTGACTTACCCGGAGGCCAGTGGGCCTTGCCGGGGTGTCCTGGACTGGCTGTCTGCCCCCTACACCCCTCTCTCCCCTCTCTGCAGTGCAGAGACCTCAGCCTGGGCACTGCCGTCTGTTTCCTAGACTTCCTTCAGGAGTGCAGTGCTCTAACTCCTCCTGTGAGATCTGTTCCCCACTTCCTCTCTCTTCCGAGCCTTCCCTTCCGTCCAGGGGTTAACGGGAACGTACCCGGAGAGCCCCAGCCTCATGGCAGCACACCGGGCGCAGTAAGCTGGTGCAAGCGCGTCTTGGGTCTGACCTGTGGCGGGTCTGCCGCCCCTGACGGGACTTCCCTCCTGCTGTCATTGCAGTGCTATCTGTACCTGTTCTACAGCCCGGCCAGGAGGGCGAAGGTGGCGCTGATGCTGCTCTTCATCTGCCTGGGCAACGTGTACCTGCACGGGCTGCGGAACGTCTGGCAGATCCTCTTCCACATAGGGGTGGCTTTTCTGTCGTCACACCAGATACTGACGAGGCAGCTGCGGGAGAAGCAGTTGGACTGTGGAGTGTGAGGCAGGGACCCTTCGACGTTCACACGAGGGTCGTCTGTGGTTTCCCTCTCGGCTTCTCCGCTCGGCCTCAGGTTTCCGTCCTTGGCGTTCATTTGGACCAAACCGGACTGACGGCGAGACTTGGGGCATCTGCCTGCAGGTGCGGCTGGAGGCGTGAGGCCGTGCGGTGCCCAGGCCGGGCGTCATGCCGCAAGCCCCCGCAGGCTCTCCGGTCCGGCACGCTTACTCAGACCATGGGTGCCAGGGGCTCAATTCGGAGAGCGTTATTGGAAGATCAGAATGGGATTATTTTGGTCTTTTAAACTGAATGATGCAATAAACCACTAGATTCAACGATACTAGCGTTAGTAATTGGCAGTCCTCTCTGCGGAACCCCTTGGAAATCCATACCAGTCGAAATGTGGTTTGCCTGGTTTGTTTTTCAGAGGGTCGATCCAGGGTGACTTAAAAACTTAAAAATATGGTTCGTGGATATCAGCAAGAAAAATTTTGTTTACAGCTTTTTGATAACTTCGGTCCAATATGATACCTTTAGGATAGTTCGATATATTTTAGGTATAACTTGACTTGTCTTCATCTAGGGTAAGGATGGACATAAGCTGAGAAAATGGTTAAGGAAGCTCAATTTATGTAATTTATATGTGACTTTTTATAGCGGTGGGACTGTGTGGGTATGGAAATGTTTTGTATTTATTTACAGGGTATAACTGAATCTTTTACGAATTGATTGAGCAGCCAGTTTACTACTGGATTGTAAACTTGTAAGCATGAGCAGAATTGAGCATTTTGGGACTCCTTGCAGTGGGTCACAAACTGGAATAGTGAGTCACACAGCCTCACACAGGGGCAGTTTACAGATGCAGGTGGCAGAGGGTGGCGTCCTCAGCCTTGCACGTGGCAGCCAAGTGCCCGTCCGTTCAGCGATGAGGCATGCTGGACCCTGTGCACCTGTCCCCAGAAGACCTCCCAACTGAGTGACCCCTCTGCCCTTTTCCCAGTGCTCTGAATTAGAACAAGGGCCTCAGTTTTTGTGAACAACAAGAGTTAAGGAGGTGTTAACTTTTTAAAGGCTTTATAAATACAGAATCAACCCCGTGCTCTGAGAAGTTACTTTTCTTCCTCGCATCGTCAAAATATCGATTGACCGTCGTCGTCCAGAACGGGGCTCTGAACCAGACCCCTTAGGCGTCCAGTCCCATCTGGGGCCCGGTCCGGGTTCTTGCCCTCGGCTCGCGCTCGGTGGAAGTCTGGGATCTGAGTGGCCCAGCCGCAGCGGCGTGGAGTGCTTCGAGTTGAACTGTGTCGTCTCGGTAAATGAAAGAGTGCTGTTTTGATGGTGTTTAAAGGTTGGAGGCCATTGCACAAGATACTGAGCACACGGGGAGCGCAAGACTGCTGTTCCGGGGAGTGCCGTTGCACTTGGTTACCGCCGGCGGTCATGGTGGCCGAGCTGCCTTGCTGTCCCTTTAAGAAAGACCAGTTGGCGTGACTGTTGGGGAAATGTTGCCAGAGTCATTTTATTTTCCTATGATTTTTTTTATTTTTAACCACATGAAACATCTGGATATGAAAGTCCTGTTGGCAACACCCTCAGACGGAAGCTCCACAGCTGTCCCTCCACTGAGTGTGGGTCTGCATGGTCTTCTGCATAGCCTGCGAGGGAAACCCTCAGGCCTTCTGGGAGGTAACTCTGAAGAGATGGTGGAACAGAGTGGGAAGCCAGGGAGGCGAGACAAGTCCTTTTATGGTAGAAGCACACACACAAAAAAAGCTGTAAAAGTTGGTCGGGACAGCACACGAATGACTTGCTTCCTGCTCCTCCAGCCCGCGTGCCGGCGGTGTTGCCCGGTGGCCCAGACCCTAGCTGCTGTGGGCGTCTGGGCTGTGCCCCCCGTGCAGCAGGCAGTCCGGGCAGTGCTCGCGGCGCACCCCCTCCCGGCAAGGCTGCCTGCTCCAGTGGCCCCAGTATCTGCAGTCTGGGGGGGATGTGGGCTTCATCCGTTGACTTCTGCTTGGGCGCTGAGACTTACTCCTGCCAGTTAAAGGAGAGAGAGCAGACAAGCAGTCCGGAATAGCAGCCGCATAAGCACTGTTTAGGCTCGGTACATTGGAGGAAGAAACTACCAGTAAAGAAGGTCTGGAGATTTCATCCGAGGGAAACCCAGGCCCAGGGTCTGCCCAGTCCAGGCCTGGGGTTCTGAGGCCCCCTGGGTCATGCTTGATGCCAGGAAGCTGGCCGCACGTGGCCCTGGCTGTTCTCACTCCACCGCCGACTCAGTGCTGTGCCCGCGCCGCTGTTTTCCCGGTGGTCCAGTGCCGCCCGCCCACCCTGCCTCACAGGACGAGACCTGGGAACAGAGGAAATAATGTTGGAAACAAAACCTCAGAAGTGCCTTCTTCGGCTAGAAGTGCCAAGTTCCAGAGCATTGGAGTGTGTGGTGCTCCACGGACGGGATCAGGCAGGAACGTGGCTCAGTGCTCCGGAGCAGGGCTTCCCCCCACCCTCCACCCACACAGGCCTGGAAGGAAGCCCGGGGCGTCTGGCCTCCTTCTCCCCAGGCCAGCCCAACAGTGCAGAGGACCGTGCCTGGGTGTCTTTCTCCTGGGTGGACAGAGTCGGGTATGTGTGGGGTGGTCGTCCCTCCGGTCCCAGAGGCCCCACGGCCTGCGGCAGGAGGGGCGTGGCTGTCGCCCCTGGTCTGGCTCCCCACGCCCCCACACTTCCGTGACTGGGAACGCTGTTGACAGGTGTTGTGAATCGAGGCCAACAGTTGAAAGATCTCTGAGAGGTGGGGAAAGGGTGTTTGGAGGAGTGCTCAGGTGAAAACATGTAATCCCCATTTCTGTCGACCTCACCTTAAACTCCCTGCTCTTCACCTAGACGCCATTCTCTAAGTCTCCCCCGCCTCTGCCCCCCATGCTGCAGCCCTGGCCGCAGAGGCTGCCACTGGGCCCTGCAGGGGCGGGAAAGCCACCTTTAATTATATAGATCGGGTGGGTACAGGAGCTCCAGAGAGGCGGCAGCTTGCCCGGGGGCCGAGCTCTCTCCCTGTGAGCCCCAAGGAGCCTCAGCACACTCCCGGGGTTGGGTCTCGGAGGGGAGCAGCACTCTGGTGGGCAGTGCTTCTCAGTCAGACGACAGGCAGCCAGGCCGGTTGTTTGGGGGTGTGGGAGGCAGGGATGTGGGGGAGCCGAGCTGGGGGCTCTCTTGTCTGCTGGAAGACAGCAGCTAGCAGCTGCCCCTTGGCAAGTGGGGACTGCAGGCAGTCCCTCCATTCAGGGCTGTGAAGGAGTCAGCCACGCGTTGTGACACGCAGGACAAGTGGCCCCCTGAGAGCCTGCTGCTTGCTCGGCTCCCCAGGCGAGGCCCGAGGACCGGCGTCCGGTGTGCGCCCCTGCTCTGGTGCTTTCCGCCCAGCGTTCCTGCACGAGCCCCGCCCTGGTGCGGGGAAGCTGCGCCTGTGCATGGGGAGCGTTGCTGGCGGTGGAGGGAGAGAGAGCAGATGTGCCCTCGAGAGAGGAGGCTGGGGAAGGAGCAGGCCGGTCAGCCGGCCAGAGGGTCTGGCTTGGCTCCGATGCCCAGCCCTGCACCACAGTGGACAAGGCCTGGTCCGTCGGCCCCAGTGTCCTCATCAGGGAAACGGTGTCAACACCAGCCTGCCGCCCCGTCACGCCATCCTGAGGACAGACAGCTCGTGAAGGGGAGTGCCGGGTGAACCCACTGGGTGTGTGCGGGAGGAAGGCTTTGAGTCCACCAGCTACGCACCAGCTACGCAGAGGTTCTGCCTGCCTCTGGCAGCATAGCATGGCCGGCCGAGTCTTCCGGTCCTTCCAAAACGGGCATTTTATGGTGCTGCGGTGTGAATGGCCTCGTTCTGTCCCCCAGAACCTGCCCCCCAGACCTGCCTTCCAGGCACAGAGCCCCCGGTTCCCTTGGCACTGAGTCCCCCAGGGTCCAGGGAGGCCGGTTCTGCTGGTTGTGGTCTCGGCCTGTCCTAGGGAGCCGGGGACCACACCTCAAGGTCTGTCCCCAAAGGAGGAGAGTTCTGGTTCTCCCCGTTGGGGGCAGTGATGTCAGACTTCCGTTGCTGGGGCAACGTCATTGGCAGGGAACCCGTGGAAACCGGCTTGTCAGTACCATCTGGGAACGGCCGGATGCGGAAACATCTGGTCGTGTGTACCGATGACGGAGCTGTCACCCACAAGCGCCTTGTATGTCGGGAGAGTTTACCAAATCCATTCCGCTCCTCGAACCCGTGCTGGGTACAGGGGACCTTCCTTGACCTCTGTGCCTGTGTGATCCGGGGCTCGCTTTGGTAGTTAAGGAGCTACTCATATGACACCCGGGGTTCTGTTTTGTTTAATGGACTTTTCTACTAGGAGCATAAAAGATTGAGGCTGATTCAGCCAGCGCAACCACTTCCCGAACCCCTTTTTGAATGCTCGCTGTCCGTGTTACCCATGCGTCCTGCTGTTTTCGTGCCGCAGCGAAGATCTATTTTGAGGAAACGATGGGTCCCTCTGAACAAACTTCCACACAGCGGTGACGCCTACAGTTATATGTTCATGTGTGCGAAGAATGTTGTGTGGCCGTTTATATACTGTGTATATGGATGTTAAGCAAGGTGGCTTCAGAGGCGGTAGAATAAATAAATCTAAGGTGCTGATGAACTTGTGTGTTCGTGTCTGTGTGGAACACTCGGAGCGGTGGGTCCGCTGTCCTGGGCCTGGCGCAGTGGAGGGCAGTGTGCTGTGGGGAGTAGAATTCAGGTCGTCCTGTGCAGTGGGCCCTAGACCCGTGCGAGGGCTCCAGGGGTCTTTGGCACTAAGCCCCAGACTCTGAAATGCAGTCACAGGTCCAGGGAAGACCTTGGAGAAACCAAAAGAGCAGCTGCTACGCTGCCCTGGCGGCTGGGAGGCCTGCCTTCCCTGCAGGCTCCATCCCTGTGCCCTGTCCCCGTGCCCCTGGGTGCCCCAGGGCAGGCGCTGTCCCTGCTCAGGGCTCCGGGCTCCCGTCCACTTGGAGGATGACAAGGGTTTTCTCCCAGGAGCCCCATCCCGAGACGGCCACCAGGAGGCGCAGCTGCCAGCGCCACAGCATCCGGACCAGGGAGCCCTTTTGCAGAGGTCGGTGCCGCGGCAGCTGATCAAATTCCCAGAAAGGAAGCCAGTGCACCAGCCTCTCCTGATCGTGCTGCACACACATCGGCAAATGCACGCCCCGAGCCTCTCTCCGCCATCTGTCCTGCACGAAATCTCCTGGAGGAGGGCAGAGACTTCCAAAATAAACATCTGAGTGACTGAGCTCTGGGCTGCGGCGGTTGGCAGAGTCCTTAAGATACCATCTGGTATTCAGCCCCTTCGTTGCTGGGGTCGGGGAAGTTGAGGCCCAGGCCAGGGAGCCCGGTGTGGTGTGGCCTGGAGCGCCTTCCCCTGGGCTGGGAGTGAGGGGCTCTCTGCCACTGGGCAGCGCCCACAAAGAGTAAGAGGGGATCTGGGCCCCTCTTTCTGGGCCGGGGGGCTGGGTGCCAGTTCAAACTGATGGAATTCCTTTGTCTTGGGCTTCCCCCCACCCACCCCCTACCCAACGGGGCCAGGTAGCAGAAGTCCTGCCTGACAGCTAGCTCCCAAACAGCCGTGGCCATGACAGTGGAGGAGTGAGGCCCAGAGAGGAAGGGGCCCGCCTGCACACCTGGCCATGGGCGCTGCCTGGCCCTGCTGTGTCAGCCCTGGGACACTGCTGGACCAGACAAGGTGCGAGGTGCCACCCACAAAAGCTCGTCGAAGAACACGAAGGAGAGTGTGGGACCTGGGAAGCACAAGGGCCTGCTGAGCAAACGTCACAGGCGTGGCCCTTACAACAGAGTGACTGACGAATTCGACCGCGTCCAAATAAAGATTCCGTGGGCGACGTTAAGTAATAGAAGATAATTCCAGTGACTCCCCACAAGGGACTGACACACGAGCAGTTCCTGTAAGGCAGCCAGAAAGACAGCACCCTCCACAGAGAAACGAGCAGACCACTGGAGGAGAGAAAACCCCCAAAGCTAACACGCATACAAAGATACTCGAAATCATTAGAAATACGAAGAAATACGTAGGATAACAGGAAGGTATCACCTTAAGCCCGTTAGTTCGGAAAGAAATGAGGAAGCTGGGTGGCACCGAGTGCCAGAGGGCCTATGGGGACGGGCGACTTCATGCGCAGCCATCTGAAGAGCCAGGCTACTTACTGTTCGGGGCTGAATGTGCCACCCCCACCTGTATGTTGAAGGCCTCACTCCCCCTACCCCCTTAGAGTGGGGCTGTATTTGGAGACAGACTCTTTAAAAGGCAGTCAAGGTAAGTTGAGGTCCAGTGGGTGGGCCCGAGCCCAGTGTGACTGCTGTTCTTATAAGAAGAGATTAAAGCCCTGGCTGGCGTAGCTCAGTAGACTGAGCACGGGCTGCGAACCAAAATGTCGCAGGTTCAATTCCCAGTCACGCCACATACCTGGGTTGCAGGCCACAGCCCCCAGCAACCGCACATTGATGTTTCTCTCTCTCTCTTTCTCCCTCCCCTCCCTCTCTAAAAATAAATAAATAAAATCTTTTTAAAAAATCTTAAAAAAAAAGACATTGTGACGGACACGGAGAGATGCCCATGGCAAAGCGTGGAGAAGGTGGCCGCCTGTGAGCCTCGCAGAGAGGCCTCAGAAGGAACCGGCCCTGCCGACACCGTGGTCTCTGACTTTCAGCCTCCAGAACTGTGCGGAAATACATTTCTGTGTTTCTGGCCACCCAGTCTGCCGTCCTTTGGGATGGCGGCTCCAGGTGACGGATGCGGCTACCTCCCCAAATGGAGTGTGCGCACGCCTCGTGATGTGGAGACTTCGCCCCTGGAGTTACGTCCCTGGGGCATTCCTCACAGGTCCCTGAGGGGCCATGTATGAAGGCAGGTGTTTGCTGAGGCGTCATTTGTGTTGGGAGGAAGCTCCCGCGTGCCCCTCACGGACAGTCAGCCCAGTGCACCATGCAGCAGGAGGAAATAGCAAATTTAGAGGTAACCCAGTGGAGTGGGTGGAGCTTCTCAATGTAGAACTGAGTGGGAAATGACATTCGTGTGATTAGAAATAAATGCGCACAAAATGGTAAAAGATGTTGTAAGAGTACTCGTCTATTTAAAGAGATACATGTTCAATGCATTTGAATGGTTGCCTACCAGGGGCCAGGAGCGTGGGAGTTAGGTATGGAGGTAATAAGGAATTAAAAATAATAATAGCCCTGGCTGGCATAGCTCAGAGGATTGAGCTCGGGCTACAAACCAAAGTGTCGCAGGTTCGATTCCCAGTCAGGGTACATGCCTGGGTTGCAGGCCATGACCCCCAGCAACCGTACATTGATGTTTCTCTCTCTCTCTTTCTCTCTCTCTCTCTCTCTCTATCTGTCTATCCCTGCCTTCCCTCTCTAAAAATAAATAAATAAAATCTTTGAAAAATAATAATAATAAAAGAGGGTCAGCGGCCAGCTCCTGAGGCCCCGGGAGAACCAGGCGCCTGCTTTGCCCCTGGAGAGCCTGCCCTGGGTGTGCTCAGGCCTGGCTGGGCTTGATGAGGCCGGAAGGGCCTGCTGTTGGGGGGCCCTACTCTCCCATGCCACCAGAGTGTCTGTCCCTCCGGGGCTTCTGCAGCGGGCCGGTGGGGTGGGAACCGCAGCCAAGGCGGGGGGCAGGGGCTGTAATGGCCAGGGAGGGCTTCTGGAGCCGGTGGGGCCATGGGGCGGGGAGAGCAGAGAGGAGGGGACTCCGGAGGGGAGAGCAGGTGGGTGCGAGCTCCCCCTGGTCACAGGGGACTCTCTCGTTCCAAGACGCAGGCTGTCCGACCAGCAGTTTCCTGGCGGAGACATTTTCCCATGTGAGGCCCTGAGCTGACGGCTCTCACAGCTGCCGGGGGACAGAGGCGCAAGGCCTCCCTCCCTCCCTCCCCAGAAAGGCCTGCTCTGGCCGCAAGGCCTCCCTCCCTCCCTCCCCAGAAAGGCCTGCTCTGGCCCCGGAACCAGGAGTGTGAGCCTGGGGAGTGGAAGCCGGCGGAGGTGGGTTTTCGGGAGGGGGCAGGGGAGCAGGACTACAGCTGCCCTGAGGGGTTGGTCCAGGCGCATTTTCCGAGGCCCCGGAGATCGGAGCAGGGGCCAGGGACACGGGGCCAGCTTTGGGGTGGACGTTCCCACAGGGCTGTTCGGCAAGACGCGGAGGCGGCTGGCCCCCTGCCCCGAAGGTGTGCAAACAGAGCTCGGACATGCGGGGGCTGGGCCCTCGGAACACGCGGTCCCCATCTTGAAGACATTGTCTCGTCCTGGATGCGGCTGTCCGTGGGGACATCTGCCTGTCTTGCCAAGGGCCCCCTGTGTGTCCACCCCACGGGGCGGGCCCGACGCCAGCGCAGGAAGCAGCCCGTGCCAGCTCCCGTTTGAAGAGTAAATATTAGTCTTTTCAAGAGCTGCCTGTTCCCTATCACTCGGCACCGAGGACACTGAGCAGGGGTGGGGGGTGGGGGACCCTTTGGTCCCCACACCCAGATGGAGGCTGTGGGCCCAGGTCACTGCTGCCATGTCCAGGCAGGCAGTCACCCGAGCTCTGGAGTCCCTTCCCGGGGGAGATTCGGACACCCCGAGCCCCCAGCCCCTAGTGTGGGTTGCGGCTCTGCTCATGGGCTGTACAGGCGGCTGCTGCAGGGGCAGGGACCGCACGTGCCGAGCTGGCCCTGCAGGTCTCTGGGCCCCAGCTCCGACCTATGTGGTTTGAAATCCTCTGATTCCCAGGAAGAGGGGACGACATGCCCCGGCTCCACTGTCCCCGCTTTGGGGAGGCCTCCTGTGCCCACCCCCTTCATCTGGCCCCTTATCCTGCCTGCCTGCTCCTGTGACTTCCCACTGGTTATCTGACTCCTGCATGGCAGGGCCACCTCCACAAGGGCAGGGCCCCCCACCTGGGTCGCTGCTGTGTCCTCGGTGCCTGGGACCCGGCCCACGGTGAAGTGCCCGGTAACTTTCTGCCGAATGGATGTAATGATGGGAATACTTGGAAAGTATCAAACGGATGTAATTCTCTTCCCCTAGCCCTTGAAATGGTCTTCCTCGGAAGCCACTCCGCCACGATGACCCTGGGGAAGGGTAGGGGGCGGGTGAATGCCATCTCGGGCAGAGGAAGGCAGGCCACCGCCAGCTGATGGGTGGTGGGAAAAAGAAGGGGATGGCCGTTCCAGGCCTGTGTCCTGGTCTCACCCTCCGGGATGAAGTCTTGAGGGGAAACACTGAAAGTTGAAAACAGAGGGGCGTGTGTTCCACTCTGCACTCGGAAGCCTGTGCCCCTTCGGCAGCCCCATCGGATAAACGAGGTGGAGGCACCCATTTGATGGCCAGAAGGGTTGAGCGGGCACCCCTGAGCCTCCCCAAGCTCCCAGAAGCCTGGGAGGGACCCAGGGGCCCTTTGTGCCCCACAGGGCACGGGGAAGGTGGCTGAGGTGCAGCCGGTGGGCCCGCCATGGCCCTGCCAGGGCCGGCAGGAGGTGAGCCGGCCACAAAGGCCACGGCAAGGGCAGCTGGCACGCAGGACTGGGTGGAGGCGTGGCAAAACTGGATGGGCCTGAGGGGCCAGTGTGAGCCAACGTGGGGTTGGGGCAGCCAGGGCAGGCCCTGGAGCCTCAGCCATGAGGACGGGCTCTAAGTGCCCCAGCCGCAGACTCCAGCTATGGGCCAGCAAGTGTCCATGGAAACTCTGGGGCAAGGGGTAGCCCCAGGACCTTTGTGTGAGGCCCCTTTTCTCTGCCACCCAGAAGCCACCCGTGTTGGACCCTCCGCCTTGTATCCTATCGACCTGCCTTGACCAGTTCCTCCGGGAGTGACCGGACAACCCCTCGCCCCAGCTGCACTGCACAGTCGGCCCCGGAGTTCCTCTGGGGCCCCGCAGCAGGATGCCTGGAGGAGCTGGCCTGCCGCTCACGCACATGCCAGGCCCCGGCAGAGGAGGCGCTGGCCTGGGCAGACCTTGAGCCATGGATGGTGGAAGCCAGCGGTTAAGGTGCTCCTGCCCCTCGGGAGGACGATTCTGGGGTGCATTCTGCCCTCAGCTCGGATGGTCCCAGTGGACATGAGGTCCCCTGGCCACAGCAGTGACCAGCTCAGTAACCCTCCTTGATTTTGGCCATCCCCACTGTCCTGTTCCCCATCCGTGTTTGCTGGTCAAGGGCCCTTGACTCGGGCTCCACTTTCTGGGGACTCAGGTTACCAGGCCACCTGAGCCTCTGGGCTAGAAGCCGTCTGCGGGGGTCAGCACCCCTCTCTGGCCCCCTCCGCAGCCCCCGGTGTTGCATGGGCTGGAAGACCAAAGCCTGCCGTTCCCAGATGCCCTTGCTGCTGGGGATCTGGGCACAGCATTGGCTCAGCCAGATCCTTCAGGACAGGGGTGAGAGGCGCAGGGAGGTGGGGGCCCTCCTTCCTGCAGCGTGGCTGGCGGCCGGCGGGTGGGGCCTGGCACACACAGGTTTTTGCAGCGGTGGACACCGTGCTCCTTCCACGTCCCTGTCACCAGCTCAGTGGATGGGCCACTGGGACGCTGACACGAGCTCCCCGCCAGGTGGTGGCTGGCGGGGGGGGGGGGGGTGAGACCACGAAGTGCAGACGTGCGCCCTGCCTCCCACCCCCCCAGATCCTCCCACACTCAGGTCCCGACTCGAAACTTCCTTCTGCACAGAGTCCCTAGCGTGTCCTCTCTCCCTCCCGTGCTGACCCATGGTGGGTGCGGAGTCTTCCCCTCTGCCACGCACCACACCCCCAGGCTCTGGGGGAGGGGATCGGAAAGGCCACCCACCCAGCCACCCAAAAAGGCACCCGAGAAAAGACCGGGGTCTGACTGCTGGTCGCCTACTCAGCAGCCTTCTTCCGCAGCAGATGGGCTTCCCTTCTGGAATCCGGGTCGGTCTTGCTGGGGAACGTGCCCACGTCTGGCCCTGGCCCCTGAAGAGAGTGTGCAGAAGGTGGCCCCCGGGATACAGCCTGTCCTCCCGATAAAAGGAGACACACAGGAAACGTTCTCCTCCCTGCAGGGGACGGGATTCTGTGAGACATGATGCTTGGGGCGGGGGGCAGCGATGGCCACCTCGAAGTCATAAGGTGAGAAGTCTGGGGACGAGAACCAACGTACAGAAGAGGGCAGAGTGGACACAGGGAAAACGCCTGGGTCTCTGGGGACGTTGTTGAGCTGCTGAGTTAACCCTGGAGCTGCCTGCTTCAGGTGGGCGTCGCCCCCACCAGACCCCGTCCCTCTGAGCCACGGGGAGGCCAGTTCCCAGTGCTTCCGAGTCCTCTGCGGGCCCATGTGCTGGGGCCCGGGGGCCGGGCCCTGTGCAGCTGAGCAAGGGGGGCCTTGGGTGTGAAAGTTAGGGGTGGGGCTTGGGTGTGAAAGTTAGGGAGGTGGCCCATACTCGGCCATCAGGATAAATTGTGTTAAAAAAATCAAAACAAATACAAAAATACACAATTAACAAAGTATCCAGATTTTTAAAATAAAGAGACTAAAGAATCAGTGTTCCCACCTGGGTCTGTCCTACTAGTGTGTCCACACAGGCAGGGCACACCCAGCGACTCCCCCTGGTGATGGTCCGCCTCCTGAAGCAGGGCTCTGGGGTTCTGAGGACTGGGGTCAAGGCCAGGGGCCACCAGTGACTTGCTGGGGATCTCCAGCAAGCCCCTTCCCTTCTCTCTGGACCTGGGTTACCCTGTCCTGCACAGGGTTGGGGGCGTGGCCAGGGTGGCCCCTCCTCCTCATCCCCACGGCCTTCTGAGGTTCCTGCCCCTGCTCCTGGGAGGCTGTGTTTCCAGGGCCGCTGACTCCTGGCTATTAATATCTCGGCCATCCCTGGCCCGATCGGGGCGCTTAATGACTGCCAGCTGTGTCTCTGGCCCTCTCCCCCCGGGGAGATAAGAGCAGTTCCCGTTCCCACATGGCGGGGGGGAGCGGGGAGGGAGGCAGGGTCATTGCTCATTCAAACAGGCTCTGGGTGAGTGGTGGGAATGGGGGGACTGACACTTGACTGTCCTCATCACATCCTGGTCCAGCACACTAGATGGCGGTGCCTGGGGATGGACTCCCTGTGCACCCCTCCCCCACAGGGCTGCTTGGTCTCCCCACCTGGGGCCCTTCTCAGCCGCCAGAGGAGCCTGCCCCAAGCCCACCCTCATCCTCTTGGCCTCATGGGAGACACCTCCACTGGGTTCCTGCTGCAAAGGGCCCCCGGCACCTGCTTACCTGGATTCAGGTGGCCCTGGTACCCGTAAGCTCCCTTGGGACCCAGAGACCACCCTGATGTCGCCTCACCTGGACGCTGCTCCCAGGACACTGTGCTGGCAGACTGGACGCACCCCAGCCCTGGGCAGCCCCTGCTCTGGGGTGGCGGGAGCTGTCCACGTGTCAGCCCCTGCCACCAAGGCGATGGTGGCCCTCTGCGCCTGGATGCTGCAGGAGGGCTCCTTGGCGTTGTCTTCCCAGGAAGTGACCACCTGAGTTAACTGGTCTTTGCCTTTAAGAACTGGGGTCAGGGCTTGGCCAAGGGCGAGGGCCTAAACCATGACCGACCACAGAGACCTGGCTCTACCTGGGGCCCCAGCCGGGTCTGGGGCGGGGGTCACTCTGTGCCACAGTGGTCCCGGGCCTGGGCCTGAAGGCCCAGCTCTGAGTCTCCTTAATCCCAGGGGCCACCAGTCCTGCGGCCTCACCACCTGCCCCCTCTTCTGTCTCACTCTGAAATGGGGCGGAGGAGAGCGTTTGGGGCCCTGAGGCCAGCCTTGGTGAAGCCCTTCAGGTACCCGCCAGGTGGCGATAGAGATGAGCTGGTCTTGCCCTGCGAGGCAGCTGGCGCTGGGGGGAAGAGGGGGTGCAGGTGAAATTCATTCTGTGGTCCCCCCAGCCCTGCCCACTGACTTCACAGGCAGCTGGGATAGCTGTCTGGGCCTCTGCTGGCCCACGGTGGTGTTTCAGCGTCTCCCTATTCCTGAATGCCCACTCCTGGACGGTTCACACCTGCCACCTCTCAGGGTGGGGCCCCACGCATGCCCCATTGTTTGCCCCTGTCTTGGGTTTCTCTGTGTTTCATTCGCTGTCCATCTTCCTGGCTGATAACTCTGCACCTCTCCCCAGGGCTCTCTCCTCACCCTAAAGCCCTGACTCACTAAGGTGGGATTTCAAGCCCTGGATAGGCTGGGTCCAGCTTAGTCTGGGGGCCCCTCCGAATCTTTACGGCCCTCGGGCAGCCCGAGCAATTCCTGATCTGGAAGGTGGGGTGCTGACCTTTCCTCTGCGGATACTTTGCTTCTGGGCCCTGTTGGCTGCTCCCATTTCTCCCCTTCCCCTCCCCTTCCCCTCCCCTTCCCCTCCCTGTCATCTACCAGCCTGAGCTCACCCCTCAGTTCTCTGACCTTCCTCTCAGCACGCCCTCCATCTCCTGTGCGCCTTTGGCCCCGAGGTGCCTGGAGTTCCCCTCCAGCTGCTCTGGTTCCCAGGAGCCCAGAGAGGACAGAGCAAGTGGCAGAGGGCTCTGGGCAGCCTCCTCCTCATCGGCCAAGCAAGCCTTAGCCAGGAGCTAGGCTAAGCCATCCAGTTCCCTCCCCTATTGTGCAGGTGGAGAGACCTACTCAGAGAGCGGCAGGGACCTACTCGTTGTCTTTGAGAAAGTCTGACAGGGAGTCAGGACCAAAAGACGAGGGCTAGGTCTTCTGGACCTCACTGAGCAGCAGGGGGAGGGTGGGCAAGGTTTCTGGAGCCGGTTCAGGGGTCCCTGAGTGGGGAGGGACAGAAAGGAAACCAGAGAGGCTGAGCGACATGCCTCAGCTGGGCGAGGGGACATGGACTCACCACTGTTCCCCATCTCCCATCCCCCGTGCCTTGGACCGGGAGGGAGGCGAGGCTCAAGACACGCAGGGGAGAGTGGAATGAGCTCCTGGTGTCCCAAATGCCCTAGCTCTCCCCAACTTGCCCCTCACTGGTTGGCCTAGCAGGGGGAGGGGAGAGAGGGGGCTGCGCGTTCTCTCTCCAGCAGGCCAGGCAGTGACCCCCTAAGTCAAAGCCAGGGCACTGCCTCCTTCTCTGTCCTACAGCTGATGACGTGCACAGGGCAGGCGTGCAGCGCGGTTCTACATGGAGAGGGGTTGTCACCCCTGGGCATGCAGGACCTCGGATCACATAGGCCTGGGGCCGCCCCTGCTCAGGGTTCATGGGCACTGTTCTCCTGGCGACCCCTGGCTCGGGCCTCTGCAGGGCGCTGGGCCGCAGCCCAAGGCTTCGAAGGAGCCTTGCAGCCAGCCCATTCCGGCCTCTTGTCACCAGCCTGCCGTCCCGCTTCTGCTCCTGCAGCAAGACGACCTCCTTGCAAGTGTGCAGGATGTGGAAGCCAAGGAGGTCAGCTTGGGCAATGGCTTTGGAGACACCTCTTGCTGGCTGACGTCACCCACTTGTCCCTCCTGCCTCTCTGCCTACCCCTTTCTGTTAGCAGTATTGTCTCTGCTCACTCATTCGGGTGACATTTGTTCTGTCCTCTGTCCTCGTCCTCTTGGCTGAACCCTGGCAATGGCGACATGGTCCCCTCACAGCCCAAGGGCTCCTTGTCGGTAGGAATGACTGCGGCCTGTGACATGCTCACACGTGGCCGTTTCTGGGACCTCGGGCGGCTCTGCTGGCTGTTTCGTATGGACTGAAGAATAGCCCTGTCTCTCGTCAGCAGGATTTAGGTGGGGGGACACAATGGGGACCTGGTGTAACTTTTTCACACCCAGAAGAAAGAAGCTACCCTCAGTGAGATGTCAGGTGGACACCCTTAGAACTCTGCCTTCTCACCTGGAATGCATTCCCGCCCAAAGCCAGAGGGCTGGCTTCAGTGCACCCCTCCTGCGAGTGGGGGGGGATGGTCACAAGTGGGAAGCTAGTCCCCACTGTAGGCCACGCGGGAACATCAACCACCAGGCAAACCAAGCCAATCCGACACAACGTTTATTGCTGCGCAAGCATGTGTCTTCTGGCTGGGCTGTGGGCAGGAAGCCTTGACCTCAGGGCGCAGGGCGGACACATGGTGCCGTGACCACCAGGCGCTTGGCTGGATGGTGCATGGCCCACAGGACTCCCCGGCCACACTGCAGGGAGGGTCGGTGGGAACGGGGCTGCAGGGCCGGGGGTAGTGACAACCAGTGGTGATACAAATAACCAAGGGGATCCAGCGTGTTACAAGATATAAAAACAGCAGTAAAAAGTCTGTGCGCACACTTGCCCATCAGCCAGGGTTGAGTGCGAACCCCGCTGTGAGACAAGAGCAGGTACTGCTGGCTGGGAGGCTCCGGTTCCTGCTCTGTGGAGGAGGGGCAGCAGTTCCCGCCGTGCTGGGCTGGCGTGGCGCCGAAGGGCCTGCGAGTGCGCGTCTCTGAGCCTAGCTCCCACAGTGGGCACCATGGGTGGGCAGCCAAGCGCATGGGTGGCTTTGGTGGCAGTCTCCTCGAATTGTTCCGAACTTCCTGGGACCGCTCCACTTCAGCAGGGACTCTGAAGGGAGCTGTGCTCCCCAAACTAGAACTCCTTTTCAGAAGCATTGGCCTCAGGCAGAGCGGTTCACTCACCTGGAGTGGGGGGCAGCTAGGAAGACCCTGGGGAGGGGACTGCATCTTCAGAGAGATGCCCCAACGGCAATGCTCAACCCGAAGGGACTTGACAGCAAGGTTGGGACTCCGGGCACTGCTGAGGCGGTGGTGCTGCGTCACGATTCAAGGGCCAGACCTTCCTCAACCATGTTCCCACTGTATTATTTGGGGGTGGGTGGTTGCCTTTCTCCATAGGTCAGGAGAAGGGGTGGAGTTCCTTAAGAGTATGCAAATTTCTTGCCATTGATTGGCAGAGAGGGCTTTTGAGGGAGGAGTCTGATGGCTGCGCTCCACCCCACGGCTCTCAGGGCTCTTGCTCACTTAGTGGCTCCAGGTCTAAGCACCGTTGTCTCCCAACGCAGGTGCAAGAGCAGCATTCTCCAGGGGCTTCTGGACAGTGACCTGGGAGCCAGGGCAGCCTCTGAGCCCAGGGCTGGGGCTGGCTTCGCCCCGGTAGGCCTCTGTCCCCAGGGTGCCACCCCGGGTGGGTAGGTGCGGGCGGGTGGGGCCTCCCTGGGCCCCCGGGAGCCTGGCAGTCAGACTAGGGAGTCCTCCGCCTGGAAGCTGGAGCAGCGGCGCGCGCTGGGGCTGACGCGGGTCAGCAAGGAGACTTGTGTACTGCACGTGGCCGCGCTGCTGCCTCCTGGGGGGTACTGGTATTTGGGGCCCCAGCCCAAGATGCCCTGTAGGTTCCAGCGCCGCCACTTCCGCCGGAGCTCTGCCTGCACCTGGGAGAAGGGAGGGTGGTCACACCTACAAAGGCTTTTCCACTGCTGATTGGGCTGTTTTCCAGTTAGCGGTCCAGTCCTGTGCTCTTGGGGAGTCTACACTGAGAGACCCGGAGGCTCCCTTGGCTGGGAGCAGAGTTGGGATACTAGGGGCCAGGGTCAAATCAAGGCCTCGGAGCATGGGGGGTGGGGGAGGCAGAGAAGATCGCAGAATGAGGCATGCTGCCTGGGGTGGCTGCACCCCCATTCTCCTGATCCCTGCCCCCCAGGAGCTCACTGAGCTCATCCAAGCGGGGTTCTGGGCTTCGTAATCAGGGCTGCGCTGGCACGCAGCCTTCACTGGCTGGCCCCATTGGTCCCCACTCCCCCTGCACACAGCCACTGAACGGGCACTTCCCAGATTCCCAGGGGACACCAGTCTGCTGGAGGGTGGGTGGGGGGTCACTCAAAATGCAGACTCTAAGTCAGCAGGCCTGGCATGGGCCAAGAAAACGACATCCTTAACTAGGTCTCAGATGCCACCACTGACTTCCTCCTCCGAGGACCACATGCGGAGCAGCAAGGTGGAACCGATCCTCACTCTGCTCATATCCCATCAGTCTCTGGGCCCCGGGGTCCGGGAGGGGCTTACCTCGCCATTGAGGAAGCAGTAGAGGACAGCCACCACGAAACCCTGAGGAGGAAGGGGGTGGGGCGGTTGAGGCAGACACACCGCAGGAGCCCCCACCTCTGGCCCCAGCCCCGGGTCCCCCCGGCTAAGCACAGGGCTACCGAGTCCACAGCAGGAGCTCCATCAATACTCATTCCAGTCCAATGACCGCGATCCCGAGGCTGGAGGCCAAGGCCCCGGGTTGAATTCCCTTAAAGCCCTGAGAAGAGCGCAGCCTTCAGCCAACAATCCGTACCTGGAAAGACCCCACGACGAGCTCGAAGACCAGTTTCACTTCCGACTTGAAGTTGTCGGGGAAGAAGGCGAACATGGTGTAGTGCACTCCGAACAGGGGGATCAGCAGGAGAGTGGACTTGGCCAGCCTCCTGGGGGCGGGGGGGGGGGGGGGGGGGGGGGGGGGGGGGGCGGCAGTGGGTGGGCGTGTCCACACACGTGGACACGATAGGGCCTGGTGCGGGGGCGGCTGAAGCACGGAACATGGGGACAACGACCAGGATGTGTGGGGACGAACTTTTGGCTCCCGTGTCGAGTGCATCTGCAGCTATCCCTGTTGCGCACCTGCGGAGGCCACGCCCTCATGCCGCCCAGCCCTCCCCGCCCGGAGGGAAGCAGGAGAGGGAAGGAAAGCCCTCTACTCTCAGCCTTCTGGGAGGGAGCGCATAAAGGGGCCAGGGCTGAACCTCGAGGATGATGCATAGTCGTGGTGTCTCCGGCTCTGTGGCGGCCAACGGGGAGATGTTCTCAGGCCACATGTGATCCCGCTCCCCCTTGCCTGGTCTCAGTTTCCCCATACTCTATGCGGTCTCATCACGGAAAGGGGACCCACTGCAAACTCTGAAGTGCTCTGGGCACTATCAAGCACGATGAATCCAGAAGCGACCAAGTCTCTACAGAAGGGGCCTAATGAGTGGGAGGGGCCTGATGAGTGGGAGGGGCCTGGTGAGTAGGAGGGGCCTCTGTGCTTCCGTCTCCTGCCTTACCAGTCAGTCCCCGGAAACTCGGCCCGAGGTCCCACAGAAAACTGGGGCAGGGAAACTGGCCTTGCTTGCCTCTCTCATCCCTTCCTCGACCTGGTTCTCAGCCACGCCAAGATCCGGAGTACCGCCCACCCCTCCTTGGCTGCAAACCTATCGCACGCGCCGAGGCTGGCAGATGGAAGTTTTCTTTAAATTGAAGCCCTTGGGGGAGGTGGAGAGTGGGAGCTGACAGCCCCTCCTCGGGAAGCTCCGTCTCCCCCTCCCCCCGTCCCCACCTACCAACAGCTGTTCAGTTGCCATCTCACTCACGTGGACCTGGCAATGACCGGCTGGCTCCCTCTGCCTCAGATTCAAGCCCTTTTGAATAGTTGAATGTGGAAGGGGAAAAACGAGGCCCCACGGGCCAAGGAGAGGACGAGAGGGCACAGGCCCGAGCTGCTACCTGCCCCTTGGCACACTGCACACCTCCGCAGGGCCTTCCCTGCGGAGACTGGGAGAGAAGCCCCGCCTACACGCCCAGCGGGAGGGAATGCCGGCACTCCAGGGGCGCCAGGCTTAGTCTCCTCGGAGAGGTCACGGGATCCCAGAATAGCATCCTAACTCCGGCAACGCCTGGCATTTTAGCCAGGCACCTTAAAACAACTCCCCCAAGAGAACCCAAGCCAAGAAGAACATTCTAGAATCCCAGGACTAGAAGGTCCTTGTGGGATTCCCGGCTTGTCTTGTCTGTGCCGCACTGGTAACCTGCTCCCATCTGTGGGCGTGCAGACTCCTGCTCACCGCCCTCAGCTTTCCTAGTTTCTTTTGTTCTGTCTCTGAGCCCATTGTTCTCGAGAGAGCCTTCCTGTTTCTCCAGTCCTCCCAAGCACGGGGAAGAACCCTCACACCTTTCTAAGCCCGGAGCATGACCGCTGTCCCATGGACACTGTGTCCCCTCCCATCCCTGCCATGTGACATACTCCCAAACCCTTGAGTGGAGGGAGTGCGTGTCAGCTTCCTCCCCTGTAAGATAAGGACAATTTCAGGGGACTGTGGGGATGAAATGAGAGGATGGTGGATGGAAACCCCAGCACATGCCTAGCACGTGAGCTGCAGGTGCTGTTACTCTTCCTGGGGACTGCTGAGCCCTGAATACGGGGGTCGTGTTGGTGGGCTGGGGGCTTCCCCAGGGCATTCATCCCTTGCGTTTATTGTCCCTTTTCTGTGCCAGGCACATGCCAGGGCCTGGGCACACAGTGTGAACAAGACACGGGTTATCTACTGTCTTCTCGCGCTCCCTGGCGTGGCCGCAGGTTTGTACCTGGATCAGATCACGTGCTAGGAGAGGTGACTGCAGGAGAGGCAGACGCGGGACTCGTGTGGGGCTGCTGGAGGGGACGCTCGTGGACTGGCCAGGCCATGGGGCGGCGGTGGGCAAGGGCACGCGGGACGATTTGAGGATCAGGGATGGGGGTACCGGGACAGCCAGGCCACTGGGGGCACACTCACGAGTAGGGGCTTTTTTCACTCTTCCTCACGTCTGGGGGCTGCAGTTTCTGCACCAGGATTCGGATGATGAGAACAAACATGATGAAGTTTACCTGGTGGGGGGGGGGCAAGGTTGAGCAGCAAGAGAGGGAAGGCCAGGGTGTCCAGCCCCCTGGGCTGATGGCCTGCCTTGTCCCCTAGGCCCCTGCCACCCCTCCATTTTCACTGTCTTCTAGTTTTTCCCCTCTGGGAGAGTTATCTGGGAACTCTGCTTCCCATCCTGAGGCCAGGGCCTCCCAGGCCAGCTTCTCCACTCGAGAGGAAGAACTGGGGGCAGGGAACGGACAGGGATGCTCCCCCATTAGGCACCGGAAAGTCTAGATCTCAGTTCTGACCTAGACGTGAATTCCCTGCGCACAACCTGACAACCCAATCCGGGCCTCAGTTTCCCCATCTCTGAGTGCTGGGAGGAGGCCTTACCAAGATGGATGTGAGGATGGGTGCCTTTAGGATCCACCACAGCAGCGAGGAGTCGATGGTGTCCCAGCATCTGGGCAGAGGCGGGAGGGGAGGAGGAGAGAGGCGGACCTCGGCTATAGAGACGGTCGGCAGCTCTCCCCGTTGACCCCCGCTCTGCCCCCAACCCCTTTAGAAGCCTTGGGCCCCGACTCTGTTGCTCCCAAGTCCCTCTCAGCCCACCCAGGGAGTCAGCCCCAAGCGATGGCAGCCAGGAGGAGGGGGCAGGGTGACAGCTCACCCATAATCCTCAAAATGGATCTTGGTGATGGTCCACGCCATGATGAATACGCTGGGCACCCCTGTGAGGGCCAGAGGAGCGAGACAGAGGAGAGGGCGTGGGAGGCAGGGAGGGGCAAGAGGGAGGGGTTAAGGAGGAAGAAGCAGAGAGGGAGGGAGAGAGCACAGGGTGGATTTCCAGGGCGGGCCTGTGGGATGGCATAGGTTGTTCCCTGTGCCCCACGGAGGGGCTGAATCTGTGGCCCGAGGGGCTGTGCCCACCTAAGGGGAGAGTCTGTTTCTAATTTTGGCAGAGGCACTCTATAGGCCAGCAGTGGTTCTGTGTATTTCAAGGGCTGTAGGGGAAGTGGCAAGATATGCATAGAACCTGCTGGTCCCACAGTTCAGCCTCGAGGATGCCTTCACTGCCCCCATCCCCACACACACACATTTGGGGAATGTTAATTGCCCCTTGGCTAGAGCATTGCAGGCCTGACCTACAGCCCACCAAGACCTAAGACTGCGGCCTGGGCTGGCACCCGCCCCCTGGTGAGCCCCCCTCCCCGCCCCAGGCCTTGCTCCCTCTGTCCCCAGCCTGGCGGCCCTCCCCAGTACCATACCCCAGCCGATGAGTATGTACCCCCAGAAGTACTTCCGCTCGGAGAAGAAGGAGACCGCGAGCAGGGTGTACAGGTAGAGGCCCTCCACCAGCAGCCAGAAGTAGTTGGCCATGACACAGTACTGGAACAAGACCACGACCCGCCTTGCAGCCCACCTGCTGGGGAGGGAGCGGACAGCTAGCAGGGGTCCTCGCCTGCCCACGCCTCTGTCCGGGGCGACAAACACAGCTGCCGTAGAGCCAACTTAACCTTTGTTATTTTTTTGTTCGTTATGCCCTAAAAATGCACGCAGTGCTTTTGCAATGATCCCTGATTTGAGATCATCTGATGCGTTGGGAAAAGCTTGTGGTTTTCACGATCCATCTATCAATTTACCATCTTCTTATTTATGTAATTGCCCGCCCACCTAAGCACCCAACCATCCATCTTCCTCCCTGTTTATCTATTTATTCACCCGCTCACCCACCAGACGTCCGCTGCCAGCTCACCCATGTACACATCCACATGCCGTCCATCATCCACTCATCTTCCCGCCCCCTCCCCCGCCCATCCACACACTCACCTGACTGCCTCCCCATTCACCTGCCTATCCACCTATAGGTAGGTGAATAGGTGTCTAGTAGGTACTAGATATCTACTACCAATTCACACACCTCACCCTCTGCCTATCCGTCCATCCACCTGTCTACCCACCCACCCCTCTGCCCACCATCTATCCAGTGTTTCTTCCTTCATCCATCTAGCCTTCCGCCCTCCTTAGCCATCCACGCACTATTTACTCAGCCATCCCTCTTCCTACCTCCCCAACCACTCAACCCCCCCACCCCACCCCCCACTCATTCACCTTGCTTGCGTTTGCAAGAGTGTGAATGAAGGTGTAGGGGTGTGGGCTGCGGGCTGCGGAGTGGGTCCGGATGCAAGCGCTGAGGAGGGATGGGAACCGAGAAGAGGGAAGTGGGGAGGGAAGGAGAAAAGAGGGAAGAATGGACAAGGGAGGGGTGGCCGTTCCTCCTGCGGGCCAGAGGGGCTGGTGAAAGAATGAGGCCCGCAGGTGGGTGGGGGCAGTGGAGGAGTTATGGGTGACCCCGGAGTAGGACAATCGGGGAATCCGGGTTGATTAGAAGGTCTTCTGTGCTCTCCTAGGAACAGTTTTCCATTTCAGATCAAGCCCAGACACCTGCGAGCCAGAGCTTAAAGCTACCTCCTCTGGGAAGCCCTCTAGCACTCCCAGACCATGGGTCCCACCCTTCCTTCCTGCGCCCTTGGCTTCGAGACATCCTCGGAGAGCAGGCTGCCTTCCTCTCCCAGTGGCTGGGAAGCCCTTCTTCAGGCCTCACGCCAGTCCTTCCTGCGACGGACGTGCCTGCTTCTCCCAGCCTCCCACACTTGCTTTGCAACAATAACTCGGCTTTTGAACAGGACGGTTCTGTGCGCTTCTCGCAGCCTTCGAAAAGCTTCATGGAACTGGGAAGCCAGTCTCGCAATGACCCGTGCCGAGCCTGCTGGAGGCTGCACGCGGCTCCCCGGGCTCTGCGCTGACCCTGCGTGTGTCCAGATCCTCTGAGGAGCTCTGGGCACAGCCAGCGTGGCTCCCCTGGGCTTTCCTTTCCTCTCGGTGCGATGCCTGAGACTCCGCCATCATGGGTGAACTCTCTGGGGGGAAGGCGCTGCTGACCCCGGAAACCAGGCACTGCCCCTGCGGTCCCCCCTGACGTTCAGGAGTGAGTGGGAGCTGGGGCTGGTCCCCAGCTCCATCCTGGCTGGAGGACACTCAGGGAGGGGGTCCCGAGCTCAGAATCACCTGGAGACAGACCCCTCAGTGACAGCAGTGAATTCTTAGATGCTCTCTTGATTCCTGTTCTCAAAGATGCCCCTGCACTTACTGATGGCGGGGGAGATCAGAGGAGGAGGGCCGTGCATCTGAACTGGCTCCACAAGGCAAGGGAGTGGGGGGAAAGGGTGGCGTGCTGAGCAGAGCCCTGGGTGTGCAGGTGGCAGAGGGCAGGGTGGAAAGCAAGCTTGGAAGTCCTTGCCCAGATGGGGAAACTGAGGCAAGGAGTTTCCTAAGGTCACATGGGGAGCTTGCAACCGAGCTGGGATGGGGACTGCGGGCTCCGGTTATGAAGTGCCCCGTTTCCTGCCAACATGAGATGTTTCTCCCCGGCAGGGGCAGGTTGGCGAACCCCCAGGCGGCTGAGCACCCTCTCCTGTTGTGGGGAGCGGAGTGGGATTCCAGGAGCTCCCAGGTGGGGTTGTGGGGGTAGGGGCTGGCCATCCTTGGAGAGAGAAAGAGGAAGAAGGAAAGAGAGAGAGGAAGAAGGAGGGGGGGAGGAGGAGGGTCCTTTCCAGTGAGAGGAGGTGAAGGGGAGACGGGGTGCCTGGCAGGTCCTCACCGGGGCCACAGGGCAGCTGTCTGAGTGGCCGCTGTCGAAGAGGGTCAGGTCCTTGACGAGGACAGAGACGGCCCTCAGGATGAAGGACAGGAAGAGGTGCAGGTGGATGTAGTTCCGCGTGCAGTGGAGCTTCCTGGGTGGGGCGGGTAGAGTGGGGGGGCTGAAGGGGCCTCAGACCACCCCCCCCCACCAACCAACACTGTCCAGTACTCAGAGCAGGGGTAGCGTGGAGGGAGCATGTGGCCCTGAGTGCTGGCCCTGCCCCAGAGGTCTTCCCTCCCCGACCACCGTGTGTAGCTGGGCCTCCGGGTGCCTCAGTCCAGCGCACAGGCCCCACCCTTTGATACCCTATGCTGGGGTGCAAGGCCATCCTGTGGGGGACAGGGGGACAGTGAGCCTAGCCTCGTCCCTAGGTGGGGCTGGCCAGGCAGGGCGTCCAGGGCAGGCCCGTGTGCTGCCTGGGGGACGACAGAGGAGGGGCAGGCACACCTGGGCCGGGCTGGGCTCAGGCGCCGAGTGACTCGGCTGGGTTTGCTCTGGCGCTTGTTGCCGGGGCCGGATCTCACCTGAACAGACTCAAGATGGCGGTGGCGATGAGCAGGCTGGCGAGGGACAGGCTGTGGCCGATGGTGTAGCCGGTCTTTATGGAACTGTAGAACAGCTGCTGCTGTTGGAGGAAGCGAGGTGAGGATCTTGGGGGGCGTGGGGGGTGAACTCACCTAGGGGCGTTGGCAGGGGCGTGGAGCCCCACATCCCCTGCCTTGGCAGAGGAGGAGGCCGATGTCCAGGGCTCCCAAGGGCAGCCGAGCGGCTCCCTTGAGGACCCGACCCCCTGACTCCCCAGGTTCCACAGAGGGGACAGGACTGCCTCCCAGGGTGGGGGCTGAATTCAACCCCCCTCTCTCCTCCTTCACAGGAAAAGTCACTGAGGCAAAGAGCGAACCCCTCACGGGGTCCACCTGTCCACGCACGCTGCAGCCACGCGTCCGGCACCCCCAGTGCCCAGCAGCCTGGGGAACCCGGACCTCTCGCCCTTTGGATCCCCACGTGGGGACACACAGGGGTGGGGGAGGGGAAGAAGGCCCTGCGGGTGGGGACACATCACACGGGGGGTCTCGGGGGCTGGGTCAGCAGGATGAGGGGCAGTCGGCCTTTCAGGGGAGGTGGGGCAAGAGGGTCCCAAAGGCTTCTCGCCAGCGCTCTCCGGACGTCCTCCCCAGGGCGACACGTGCAGAGCGCAGAGCGACGGTCACAGGGCCACCCCCGCCCCCAGGAGAGGCGAGAAGTTAAGAGGGATGCAGGAGACTGGGATCCTGCCTGCTTTGAGGATCCCTGAGGACAGTCCACCCTCTCGGGGGGGAGTGGAAGCCCTGTCTGGGAAGGTGTCTGCGGGTGACACAGATGTCACCACAGACAGACAGACACACACCCGTGCATTCCCGCAGCAGAGCAGCCGGGGCTCCTAGCGGAGGACTCCAATCCACTGCAGCCTCCCCATCAGCATCCCCGCCCGGCTCCTGGCCCCTCGTCCCGACCTGCTCTGGGGCAGACCCCTGTCCTGGGACTGAGACCGGCGATGCTGCCCCTGTCCCCGACTGACTGTTGGGCATCCGAGACTGGTTCCTTCCGGGACCTGCCCCTCGGGTTCCCCTCTGCACCTGACCGGGAAGGCGGTGCCTGCCTGCCTTGTCACAGCCAGGGCTGGAGCCAGGTTCCCGCCAGGCAATGGGGTGGCCTGGCCAAGGGAGGAGGCTCAGCTTTTGCTGGTATGAGCCACCCTCAGGAAAGGACACTCACGTCAGGGGCAGCCAGGGGGTGAGTCCCCGGAAATTCAGGCCTGGAGTGGGAGAGGGCGCGAGGAGGGAAGACCCCAGAAATCCTGGCTTCCACACAGATGGCGCCCCGCCCCCAACCTTGGCGGGAGAGAGTGGAAGGAGCCCGCAGGCAGGCCGAGGCACTCTGCTGGGCGCTGGGGTGCACATCGGCCCACCTCGTCCAAACTCCACTCCTTGTCGTCCAAGGCACAGGCGACGTCGTAGGGGCCGGGCTCCAGGTGTGCCCAGCCCTCGTCGGTGCAGCTGCGGCTCACGTTGCGGCCTGTGGAGGGCAGGGGCAGAGAGGGGCCGGGTTGAGGCCCGGAGCAGGGCGGGTCCCTGGGGTAGGCATGGGGCCCGGCTGCCTCTACCCTCCGCCCGACTCCTACTGACCTCTGCTATGTCAGACCGACTCCGGCTGCCCCAACCTAGACCTCCAGGGCCCCCCCCAGGGGAACCCAGGGCCCAGAGGAGCCCCTCTGGGATTCCAGGGCACCCGCTGACACAGGCGACAGTCAGAGCGGACAGTCATGGGCCCTGCCATGGCCCCTGTCGTGCCTGAACCTGTCCCCTACGTGCAACATAAACTCTGATCCTTGTGACTGAACGCCCGGATCCTTGGCTATCTGAATGATCCCTGACCCTTGTCACGGGGCCACGGGGGCAGGTTGGTGTGGCAGATGCTTTCATTGTCCTGCAGGTCCAGGCAGCAGCCCTCTGGCTGGGGCAGCTGGGGGGTGGGGCGCTAGGCTTGCCGCCTCCTCTGGGGTTGGCCTGGGTTTCCTCCCCCACGCAGAGGGGCTCAGCTGTGCTTCTGGAGGGGGACCAAAGGTGAGGCAGGGGGTGGGTGGGGGTAGAGAGACGCCCCCCCCCTGCCATAACGCCGCCACATATCTGTAATCCTCCTAAATGGGGAGGCGGGGAGTTCCCGGCAGGGGAGCCTGGCCAGGCAAAAAGGTGCGAGTGTGAGGGCCACAGCACTGCGGGATCTTGGGTTCACACAGACTGCTGAGTTTTCTCTACCAAAATAGCCATCCTAAAAAAGGTCCCTTCAAATGTCTGCAGGTAAAGCCACCACAGATTAAAGGCATGCAGACCACACAGTCAAGGCCTAGGCCCCCAGGAACATTCTGGTGACTTTATGAGTGATCCCTCACCCGGACCAAACCCACCCCCAACCCCAGGTATATGTCCCCAGCCTAGGTAAATGACTTCTTTCTAACCCTCCACGGTCTTTACCTTCCACAAGGCTCCTTCAGCTTTCAGTGGAGAACCAGGTCCCTTCCAACCCCTCCAGGGAGGACGTGTCTTCCCCAGTCTTCGTGCCTAGGAGCTGGGGTTGGCCTCAGCCCTACCCCGGCACGTCCCTTGCTCACCCGCTTGCCTCCTTGGAGTTTAAGGTCAGATGCTTGCACCTTGTCCTCTCGTCGCCCAGGGAAAGGTACCCTATTTCCTTCACATGTTCAGCCCCTAACCCTGTCTGCTATTCCTCTCCATCCCTGTGGGAGACTGGGGCCGCCAGCTGTAACTGTGCAGGCTGGTCACGGCTGGGGGGCCCCTGGCGATGGAGGAGGGGCTGGCTGGTAACTGCAGGTGCAGCTGGCCACTAGGTGGGTTCTGGAGAGAGGCTGACTCAGACCGAGGAAGGGCTGGCTACCTTTTGCTCCTCTGCACAAAGGCTCCGTGCGGGGGGGCCCCCCCCACCCCCCGCTGGCTGGGGTTAGTCAGAGGGTGGACCGCAGGCCAGGTTCTCAAGTGAAGGAGCTCTCAGCGGGGCCAGAAGGAAGAGCCCCCAGGAGGAATGCAATTAGCGGAGTGGCAGGAAGGAACACAATCAGCAGGCACTTCCTGGGATCCAGGAGAAGGCTGGTTGCCAGGCTCTGCTCATGGGAGCCCTGTGAGCCAGCCCTGGAAACTCATCTCCTACCTGCCCACGTGCTTGGCTCCCCTGGGAGAGCACTGGGCTAGGGGGGGTGCCACCCTGGAATAGGGTGTGCCTGGGACTGCTCCCAGATGCCTCAGGGAGGGCATCGGGGTGGGGTCTACCCTACACTGCTGAGGTTACCACACTGGGGCGGGGGGGGCAAGCTGGCCTGCCTCCCTCCAAAAAACACTTGACCTACCTCCTATGACTGCTCTACAAACAGGGAAACTGAGGCCCAGAGAGAGGAAAAGGTCACCCGGAGGGTGAGGTGCCCAGGAGTCTTTCTGCCCGCCCTCTGAGTCCTTTTCTAGGTCCAGCTCCTCCCTAAGTGCTTCCCTCCCCCGCGGTGCTGGTTCCCTCCCCGTGCTGCCCCCAACGGGATCTTTGCATGGTGGCTCTTTCTCCCGACTCCAGGGCTCTAGCGCCCGTCCCCGAACACCTGCCTGACATTGCACCCCACCCCGCGGGCCCCTCCCAGCGCTGCTGACCACTTGGGACGTGTGTGTCTGTGTTCTTGCCCAGTGTCTCTCCAGCTGGGATGCTAGCCGCCGGTGGGCGGGCAGTGGGGCCGTTCGACGCCCCTCACTGTCCCGTGCTTGTCTAGCCCAGTGCCCGTCACTTAGCACGTGACAGTGTGTCAATGAAAGGATGGCAGACCACATTATGTTGTAAGCCTCTTTGATTATCTCTTCAAGAGGCTCCCCCGTTTCTTTTCTGCCAATATACGAGCATTCATTTCAGCAGAGGTAGGTAAGCAAGGCCACGTGGTGGATCCATGGAGCTGGAGAGGGCCTCAGCTCCAGGCAGTGAAAGACTGAGTCAGGAGCGGGCCGAGACAACGGGAACACAGAGCCATAATTTAATCAAGTCCCTGTCAATCAATCAGTCATTAATTGCCAAGCAAACATTCAGTGAGCCCCTCCCATGTGGTTATCTTTATGTAAATAGTTAATCAAATTCCACGAATCCTTCAAAGGCCTGATGCCAGAGCATCCTCTTCCAGGAAGTCCCCCCGGATTGCTTTGGTCCCTTTGACACGTTCCCTTTCCTTCTCAACCCCACTCCAGTTGGTGCCTTTTGTGCCACCCAGCTCCTTCACTCCAACCCAGGGCTCTTACCTTGAAGGGGGGAGTCATAGCTGAAGGGGCAGGCCAAGACGGCCACCTGGCCCCGAGGGGTGGCCGGCCAGCAGGTGATGTTGTCCCACATCTTGCTGCAGCCTGGTGGGGGAAAGGCAGGGGGTGCATGGGTCAGCATGGCCACCAGGTGCCTCCAGCCTCTCTTCCTCCTCCTCCTCCAGGCTCCCACCTCCAGGAGCCTGTGGTCGAGGGGGAGGCACAGACAGCCCTGCCAGGCTGTATGAGCTTGTCCTGACAAGGAGTGGAGAGGAGGCATGACTACACTCCATGCTTCTCAGTGAGGGACAGAGCGCCCCCTGGGAGTGTTTTGAACAGTAGTGGGGGGCGGGGACTCCTATTTTGCGGATTGCTGTCTCACTCCTGGATTTGATGGGCAGGACCCAGGGCCCGCAGGGCCCTGCATGGCGAGGAAATGCAGAGCTTCCGAGAGGCTTTCAAATGAGCGCGGGGGGGGGGGGGGCGTTCGTGTTGGTGACATCCTTTGGCAATGACCACAGCCTGGACTCTTACTCCATTTCACACGCAAACCCACGGCACTCCAGGCACATTGAACACACACTGTTTTTCCTGGCGCGCAACCGCTGAGTGGAGGGAGGGAAGACTGGGTCCTGGCGCGTGGGTCGGCGCTTTGGAAGATCGCGTTCCCCGCAGCGAGGCCGCCTGAGCCAGCGACGCAGCCGCTGACAGCAGCCCACCGCTACGGCTCGCCCGTTCCCCGAACCTACATTTATGGGCACAACCTTCAGACCGTGCCTTCTTATCTTTCAGTGCGATCGGGCCCGGATATGTAGATTGTATCTTCTTATTATACATGACTTTCCCTTTGATCTTTCTTCGAACATTGTTTTTTTTTTTTTTCAAAAGTGCTCATGTGTGCCCTGAATTTCATTTTGTAATGGTAAAGGAGGCATCGGAAATTATAGTTTGTAAAACGGAGGTTTGTTGACGACGGGGTGCTGGATATCCTGGGGTTCAGGTGGTTCTTGAGGGGTCTCCATACAGCTCCCGAAGCAATACGATGCCCTGAGTGGGGCCGAACTGGAGACTGTGGTGGGGTTGGGTGGTGGTCAGTTGGGGTTGAGTTTGGAGAAGACCCTGCTCACAGGCTGGGTTCTCTAGCACATTCTATCAGTCCGAGGACCTGGCTGGCGAGGGAAGTGGGGTCTCTAGGAGCCTGATTTCGTAGGCAGATGCAAACACCATGGTTTTGCCTGCTCAGGGTCTGGGTGCCTCTCGGGGACTAGGACTCCTCTGGACCCCCTCCCCCAAGGGAGGTTTAATTGTCTCCTTGCAGCCCTGCCAGTCCCACGAATTTGCTCAGGAAACCCAACCCTTGAGCCAAAGTCAACGCAGGCTGGGCCAAGCCCAGCCCAGCCCAAGTCCGAAGGTTCACCAGTTCCCAAGCAGGGGGCCTGGGAAGAAAAGGTGGAAGGAAGTCCCCACTTGAGGAAGAGCCTCGGAACTCCGAGTGCCCGAGTGGGCCGGCAGCGGGGCGGGGCACCGTCCAGGCCCGCGGGAGCCCAGTGGTACCTACTATGGAGGGCTGAGGACACCTGGATCCCCCCGGGCCGGCCAAGAGCACTGCCTGCTTTCCTTAGGGATCCCAGAACCCCTGCCCCGCCCTGTCCTGAGGCCACTGTCACCTCACTGGCTCCCAGCTCCTCCTTTATTCCTGTGCCAGGCTCTCTGGAGGCCACGTAGGGGACATTCAGGCCAGTCAATCCTGCTGGCTGTTCAAACCCATTAATAACATCAGCTGACACTTCCGTAGCCTTTGGAAGTGGGAGGCACTGTTCCACCCTCTTTCAGTGAGCCGCTGAGTTAACCCTCCCAGTTTACAGATGCGTTACTGAGGCAGAGGGCAACTGGGTGTGTAGCCCCGGGGCGTGTGGTGGTGTTGCCCGTTCACGTGCTTCGTCTCCAGCACACGCTCCTGTTTTGAACCGCTCGCTGCTGATTCCCTGGGAGTTTTTATCTGACAGCGCTGGGCACACCCTGTTTTGCAGGCTGGCAGCTGGGTCAGGCTCCTCCCCACACTTTGGCTCTCTGGGGCTCCAGGTGCGGGAACAGATTTGGAGCTGGGTGCCCGGCCCAGAGCTCGGTTTCACCAGAGGCAGCACAGAGGACAGGGACACCAGGATCTGTCCTTGGGGAGGTCATGCTTGGCCTCAAGGAGCCTCAGCCCCAGCAGGTTGGGCTGCGAGCTGTGCAGGACACAGACCAGTGGGCAGGGCGGGGAGCCAGGGAAGAGAGGCTGGTGGGGGCACGGGGCCCGGGAAGCTTCCTGCAGGAGGCAGCAGGGTCTGGAAGCAGAGGAGAGGGCGACACACACAACTCTCAGGCACAAGGGCCGGGCACCTGGAGGGCCTGTTGTCCTGGGCTGGGCCCTGGCAGTGCTTTCTGTGTGTCCACCCCACGGAGAGCCCTCAGGTCCCACCGTATGTGTCCCCGGGCCCACTGAGACACAGGGCCCAGGCTGGCTGTGCTGTGTGTACCCACTGAGGGCCACCGCCTCAACGGGAAAGAAAGCCCAACCCGGGGCCTGGGGCGGGGGGTGGCGAGGCAGAGTGGGGACCCGTGCTGGGTCACACACAGACCTGTGTGCACAGAGGGGGACCCGCTGACTGACCGGCACCGCCAGGCACCCAGAGCCACAGGCGCACATGCAAACACCCACACACGCATGCTTCCGCGGACTCGAAAAGACCAGACACACGTAAACGCAGGCACAGAGAGACACACAACTCACAGAGACACATGCACACGCACCCAAAACACGGAGACACGGCACACCAGGCTGCGTCCAGGCCACACAGACACACACAAAGACACCCGGAGTCAGACTCGGAGCTACGGACCCCAGAGGCGCAGCCGCAGAACCGGACAGACTCGGGCCAGGAGCACGCACCGGAACCTGCCGGAACACGCACAGAGCCCCACAAGGTCATGGGCGGACTCACCGCCCACTGACCCATATCTGCCCTCCTCTGGATCCCAGGCCGGCTGCCTGGTGACAGGGTGCTTGTTGGCACCTGACAGGCACCCTGTGCCAGCCATGACCTCATCAGGATCACGAGGGCGGCCTGCCCCTGGGGCCTGGGAGGAATGTGCGGGGTCTGGGGTCTGGGCTTCTCTGAGCGTCCATGATCCCGGATCCCACCGCTGGGGCCCCTGAGGCCCGGCTGCAGCCTGGGCCTGCCGCCCCTCCTTGGCAGGTGCCCAGGCAGTGGGTGGTCCCCCTGCCCCTCCCCCCCAGACCTTCATCTCAGGGGCCCGGGAGGCCGGCCTTCCTTGAGAGCTGGGGGAGGCAAAGGCCATCGGCGAGGCCACACACACCCTCCTCGGGGGCAGGGGGCAGAAAGCCTGGGCACCAGGGCCAGGGAGGAGGGACAGGGGAGGGTCACATAACTGTCAGCCTCAGAGGTGACAGGGGCCTGGGGAGCCAGGGAGACATTAAAGATGTCCCCTGCTCCTGAGCAAGGTGGTCATGGAACTTTAAGGTGGGCCACAGAGAGGTGGCATGGGAGGGAGGCCCAGGGCAGCATCCAGCCACCCCACGGCCTCCAGCCCTCCCCCTCAGCGAGCCCCGGACCCCATGCCCACATCCCCATTCCCTGGGGCAGTCTGTCTCTGGGCCTCCTGTCCCCCTAGCCTCCGTGCATCTCCCAATCCTGCCCACCCTGTGAGTCCAGCTCAGTGGGCACCTTTCAAAGGAACCCTGTGTACTTCCTCATTCCCACCTCAGGGCTGCGGGCCGGGTGTGGTGCACCCAGGGCCGGGGGGGCAGGGTGAAAAGGGGAGGGTGCTGTCATCTGGTCTGATGGTCCTGCTGGGTCTGGGCAGCTGGGGAGCACCGATCTGCGGGGGCCCCTGGCACCACTGTTCACCCCGCCAGGCTGGAGCACACCCCCCTTCCCATCGAGGAGTGGCTGGGCCCCACAGGCTCAGCCTCAGAGTCTGACCTTGACTTGTCTAACCAGCAGGATAATGAACCGATGGTTCATCTGGCCCGAGGAGGGTGGGCCGGGGTGGGGAGGTCAGTGTGTACGTTTAGGGGCCTGTGGTATGGTGTCACCTCTGGGTGTCATGCTGCCAAAGCCTAGGGTTGGGAGGAAGGACCTCAGTTTCCACCCCCGCCCTGTGGTGAGCATTCGAGACCTCTGCAGGCTAGCTTGGTTCCCCTTCTTGCTCTAGACTGCCAACACGGCTTTGGCCTTCCATGTGGTCCCTCTGGCAGTCAGGCACTGTCATGGAATGTCCCCCGCTCTCCTGCCGAGATGCTAAGAGTACAGTGGTTTAGTCCTGGAGTATGGCATTCCGGGGCCAGGTTCTCTCCGTCTCAGCTCGGTCTCAGCTGGAGGCCCAGGAACCTGACCCGGAAGTGCTCCTCCCAATGAGCTACCCAGCCGTCCTCGATGTCTCTGGCTCCCACCTGCAGTGCCCTGGTCTTCCCGTTCTGGGCAGGCTGGTGGCCATGGGCATCATCCCCGTTTTTCCTGGAGAAAAGGAGTAGGGGCCCCCAAAGGCACAGTTGGCTGCACTCACTTTTCTGAACCCCAATTTGTATGCTCTCCCAGGTAACAGCTGCGAGCTCCCCAGGACTGGGCCGGGTGCTGGGAACACGGCGGCCTGTTGGTGCCTTGCTTCTCTTTGACTCCCTGACTTCTCCCAGCATCCTCTCCTCACCACCCGGCAGCTCCCCAGCTCCCCAGCGCTCCCCCCACCAACACATGTGCAACGAATGTGACCTGGACCCGGGCCCTCGGGTGAGGGGGAGCAGGGCTCTGTGGGGGTCTGCGGTGCCTCCCTTCCCCCCCGGGGGCATGGAGGGGGCTCACCTGCTGTGTCATTCTCCGCCTCGGCCTCCTCCAGGCACTGCTGGTGCTCCGCCTCCATCATCTGAATGAAGTCGCACAACTCCCAGTGCGGCCTGGACACCCAGCCGCTCTGGGGGACAGAGACAGGGAGGGGACGCATCAGCCTCGGCTGTGGCCCCACATCTTGTGCACAGGCTCCAGGAGTGTGGGTCAAGCAAGGCCTGACCCTGACCTGCATCTGCCCCAAACTGTGTTCATTGTCCCCACAGCATGGACTGCTTTGAGGGCCCTGTCACGGCTTCTTGGTGGCTCCCCCAACAGTGTGGGGACTATAACAATTTTGTCTCTTTGCATGTAGCACGACCTGGACGGAGGTGGGAGGGACTCCTCTCGGAGCCCAGAGCTGGCCCACGGGACTCTGCCATTGTCCAGCTTGGCGGGTGGGCTGGGAGTCCTCTGTCCCTGCCTCAGTCCCTGTGTCCGGGTGGGGCTCAGCGAGTGCTACCTCATTACAGGAGTTAGAGCCAGACCTGGGAGGGATCCGGGGGTTTGGCTGAGTCTTGCAGCCCCTGTCCCCATTCTGGGAGCCTGTGCTCAGTCCCCTGGGTCACCAGCTAGGAAGAAAGGGCACACTAGCCCTCTTTGCTCAGACCTCAGCTGCCTCCTTCTTAGCTTTGGAATAATTCAAGTGAATCAGACGCAAGGCGAGGGGCTAGGGAGCTAAGAGAAGGCCTTCCAGGTTGGCTCGCCATCCTGCCGGGATCCTCTGCCTCTGGGAAGCGGAGAGAAGAGAAGAGGAAACTCAAGCTCCTCCCCTCCCCTCCCGTCCCCTAGCTGGGACCAGCCCTGCGTGCCAGGGGGACACTGGCACTGGAGCTGACACGTGAGTAGGGGTGATGGATGCCCAGGAACAGCCAGAAAACTGGGGGCCGCTGGGTGGCAAAGGGTGGGTGAAATCCTCCTCGGAGGAACCGCTGGGCTGCTGGCAGCGTCTGCGAGTCTCATGTGGCTGTTGCCCCCGGCAACTCCTTGTCAGTTTCCTCATCTCTTCCTGGGAAGAGAAGGTCGCAGCCCCAAACAGGGACTACGGGAAGGACCAGCAAGACTGCTCCAGAATCAGAGATTCTCAGCGTCTCTTCCAACTCGTCCTCCCTGCCCTGGGACAAGGTCTTCACCTCCTTGGGCCTCAGTTTCCCTGCAGGCTAAATGGGCCCGAAACACCTGCCCTGCGGACTCAGAGGGTTCTTATAGCAGCGCTGTGGGGAGACATAGATTGGAGGGGTTTCCCCGTATTTCCTTCCTTTAAGGGGGTCCCCGTCTAGCCTGTGGGCACCAAGAGTGTGACTTTGACCACGGCTCGAAGGGAGTCGACCCCACTGAGGGACAAGCGCCCACGTGCCAGGGAGCTAGCTCCCCACTACTGCGGGGGGGAGGGGTCCAAGCTGCAGCTGGACAACTCAGTGTCCAAGGGCCACACAGCCGAGTCCCTTCCACCTCAACGGCTCTCTCGTCCCTTGCTGAAGGCTTTGGTGGAGCTTCATTGGCATGGAGGTCCCCAACTTCCCCAGCTGAGCCCCACAGCTGGCCGAGCTGAGGTCCAGGGGAAAGCCTCCTTGTCCAGGATGTGTTTCAAACTTGCCAGCATCCAGACCTTCCTCACCCACATGCCATGGGCCTGGAAGCCACACAGTGACCGTGGCTCCCATCTCAGACCATGAACTTTACCTGACCACTAGAGCAGAGACATTAGCTGGTATGTCATTTAAAACTTGGCATGTTGAAAGTAACATGGATCTGTTATGAAAAGCATGTAGTTATTTGCATAACTGTTTAAAAAGAAAGGATATGAGGCTTCAAGGAAATGAGCTGTGGTCCCTCTTTGGGGTCACGTGCTTCCTCTTTTGCCCATAGGGTTATCTAGACTGAAACACTCCAGATGCCCCGCCTGAAGGGATCTGTGGCCGGCTCAGGCATGGGGAGAGGGGCAGCCAGATGGATCCTGGAGGGGGCCTCTGGGAGAGGAACATGGGGACTGGCCACCCCAGGGTATGTCCCACCAACTTGCCTGCTCAGAGCATGCTTCTCCCCAAAGTCCCTCTGCTCAGCCCTATTGTTCTCCATCAGTGGGGTCCATTCTGCCTCCTGGTCCCTCCCCAGCCTCTCCTGCTTCTCCTGCCCGTTCTCATCTCTTATCGCCCACATCATGGATGGCAGTGGGCATCTGTTGTTGCTGCCGTCTACCATCCTCCACCCTCCTCTGGTGCCATGTCCTCCTCTCTGTCTAGGAAACCACCTTCTTCCCCACTCCTAGTTCACGGGTTCTGTAGACCTCTCTTCTAGGGGGTCAACCCGTGACCAGACGTGAGCCCATGAGAGTATTCCTGTCCATGTTGCCTGGCACATGGGCCCATGTCAGGCTCTTCAGAGTGAGAAGGCTCATTCCTGGGACTCTTGGATTAAGCAATTAGGCAAGTGGATTTGTTCTTTCCCACCCAACTGGAGACCTCAAGGGATGCAGGGCCTGAAGCTACTGCCACCATCTTGTCGCCACACAATGTGGCGCCACACCAAGTGGAACACAGTGACAAAGGCCACACAGCTGATGTCTGAGGAGAGAGAAGGAAAAACCTTGGGTCTTCTTGACGTGGTCTGAGCCCCTGAAGGCAGCCATGCCTGAAACCGGCCTTTTCCAACAACGTGAGTCAATGCCTTTCTTTACAACTCAGGCCAGTTGAGGTTTCTGTCCCTGTCATCAAAAGAGTTTGACCAATAACGGTTTCTCTTCCAATCACTGAGGGCGTCAGAGGATTCCAGGCGACCCCTGCCCTCCAGCAAAGGGGGTGGGGGTATCGGGTTGGCTGCTCTAGCTGTCTCCGTTCGCCCCACCCCAGCAGCACAGTCACAGGGCCCTTCTTGGGGGGCAGCTTGGAGGGGGGCATAGGAGCCCCCGGAGTGACCTGGGGTTCTGGGATGTCTATGGAAAAAGTGAGGGCGGTCTGGGAGATGAGCCCTGACCTCACCACAATGCCGTTGAGTGCTGGGCCACATCTGGAGAAGGGGAGAGGAAACAGAGACCGAAAGAGGGCTGAGGTCACCCAGAAAAGGCCCAGTCCCAGAAGGGGCCGAAATCTCTGACCACTCATCTGGGCTGTGTCAATCCTTCTCTACCGCCTCGTTTTGGGGCATCTGGTCAACCATTGCCCTTTGGGGTTTGGGGCCAGGGCAGCTCCCTCTAGCCCTTATCACTGAGGAATTCAGGCAAACTTTGGACTTCCTCTTCCACTTATTTCCTTATTCTAAACATCCTCATTATCCTTCTGGACTCCAGACACACCAAGCTGGAAAATTCCTAGCCGGATACAGGCAAGCCTGCTGATCCATGGAAGGCTTCCAGGGTAGGATACAGCTGGGGTGTGGACTTCATAGAGAATGGGTAGTAGAGATGGGAGGGCCTTTCAGGATGTGCAGGAGCTGGACAATTAGAGGTAGAGTAAGAACATCCCAGAAAGTAGGAGCCGTGTGTATAGTAGCAGGGAGGTATGAACATGCTTAATACATTCAAGGTTGCAAGAAGCCTGGTGCGGCTGCAGCAAGGAAGGGGCCCCGGAGGCACCAGGGGACAAGCTGGGAGATACAAATAAGGGCCAGGGCTCATCGGATGCTGCCTGAGCTGGTACAGTCGTTCTCAGCCCCGACACCTACAGCCCAAGGGATCGTTACATAACGTGTATCCCCATCCTCGTTCTCCCGCCTCTGACCTCTGATGGTTCCCATGGCCTGGCAGTCAAAGGCCACACTTCAACACCGCCATCCAAGGCCCTTCCTAATCCTACCCGTGCCTGTGTGTCCCAGCTCGCCTCCCGACGTCCCGTGTGGGGAGGAGGAAGCAGGGCTTCCTCCCAAGCCCTCGCTAATTCCTGTGCTGGGCTGAGCTCCAGGAGAGCTTAAAGTCAGCCTGACCTTGCCGTTGGGTTTGAGACTTGACAGTTCCAGGACATCCTGGGTCCCCAGTGCCTTCTCTCTGATAGGAGTTCCTGAGCCCAAAAGGGACCTCAGCAAGAGTGAGTGAGTCCACAGCACCTCTTCAGTCCTGGTCCTCTGTGTCCCCTGCCACGGTGTTGGCGGGATGTGGGAGGTGACCGACAGGAAGTCTGAATCTCTGGTTGGGGTCCAGGACTAACCAAAGTCTGTTAGTCCCATCAGCGAAGCTGAGCCCCCGCCCTCTAGCCCCATTGTGAGGGGCTTGGAAGAAAGTCCTGCCTTCCCCATCCACGTGGGGCTCCTGAGATTTGGGGCACAGGCTGGAGAGGCTGAAGGTGTTGGGAGTTGAAGCTCGTAGATGCCAGGGGCTCAGAAAGACAGGGTGGGCCCAGCTCCCACGCTGTGGGCCGTACCCAGTCCCTTCCAGGGCGGCCTGAGACCACGGCAACTGGCCTGGAACCAGAGGCCCTTGGGCTGGAGAACCATGGCAGGAGGAGCCGGGGAAGACAGAAGCAGCATGCCGGGGTAAGGGGAGTCCTTCTGAGGGGCAGCTGGTCGCAGAAGTGTCGAAAATGCAGCAGGCTGGATTAGGTGAGACAGCAGAAAGAACTTCCTGACTGCAAATTACCAAGCACTGGGAGCCACCGTGGTTGATCTGTGCTTCCGGAGTTGGTCCAAAGAGGGCTTTTCCCTGTTGGGGATGGTTGGGGAGGCTGGGGTTGGGAAGTTGAGGTTACGGGGCTCAGGAGTCCCTTCCCCTTTCCCCCACTACTGTATCCTATCCCATGATTTATTTAAGCTCACCCGGATGGAAGTAACAGGCAGCAAAGAGTCTCGGGGGAAACTGAGGACCCAGGGAGACTGGAACACAGGACCTCGAGCCAGCTTCCCAGGCTACTACTCCACTCACTGTGGCTTTTGTGTTTGGGTTGGTAAGGAGATGGAGGTTTGCTGCGGAGGACGCAGGGGCCAGAGACGGAGCGGGAGGAGAGAGGGTGGGCTGGGCGTGGTGGGGGCCCAGGAAGGTGAGGTAGAGGATGGAATCCAGACGTCATGCAAAGCGGTTGAAATCAGACCTCATCTTCTTGGGAAGGGGCACAAGGGAGACTTTGGCAGGTGGTCGTAGGAACTGTCAGCGCTTGATCTGGGCGATGGCCGCACAGGTACACACATGTGTGACAATTCCCTGAGCCGTCACTTCCTATGTGTGCACTTCACTCATTAGGAACAATCTTTAAAGTCACACGAGGCATGCCAGCACCGCTTTGGAAGGGCGGCTCCTCTTACGTAGCGAGACGGCGGACGCTCGTTAAGTCCACAGGGTCTGGCACCCGACTGACTGCCTGCCACTTCCCGGGTGGGTGACCGCAGGCAGGTTACCCCACGTCATCTGCCACTGGGCACCAGGGCAGCACCACCTACTTCTAGGGCCGTGTGAAGGGTCCCATGTAAAGTACAGTAGGGGGCTACTAAGAAGTTAGCAGTCATTGCCAAAGTCCCAGCCCAGCCCCCATGCCAGGCTGCCCCTTCGTCATCAGACCCTAGTCTAACCAGGGCCTTAACGCCCTGCATGGGCTCAGGCAGTCGGAGTGTCCGACCCACTGACACGTGGCAGCTGTGCCCACCAGAGCAGAGGTCTCCAGTCTGGGAGTTCCCCTCACCCCCGCCCCCTGTCCCCCCGTAGTCATTTCTCTTCCCTGTCCTGTATTCTTACATCCCTTTGCCGAGTCCGAATCCTCCCCACTCTGCAAACCCACATTTTGCCGCCTACACCTGCCCATGGGGAAGGCCGAGCCCTGGCTGGTAGGAGAGTGGAATGAGAACCAGTGAGTGTGCAGAGGGGCGTGGTGAGGAAGAGGAGGAGACACAGACATGCCAGCGTGGGGCTGGGGCAAAAAGACCTATCCACACTCAGAGTGGCACCAGGACAAGGGCTCCTGCTACTAGAGAAGGCGAGCGAAGCCTGGGGTCAGCTCAGGGTTAAGCTTGGTCCCATCTAAGGGCTTTCCCTGAAAGGCCGTGGAGTTTGCTCAGGGTTTCTCTGCAGATGATTATGGTGAGGGATGGCCAGCGAAGCAGGGGACAGTGGGGCCTCAGTTTGAAATCCTCTGCCCCTTGAAAGTCCTCTTGGGTAGCCCTAGGGAAAGGGGACTCAGCTTACAAACATGGTGTCCGCGGGTGATGTTGGCGCTGGGGACACCTGCCGAGGGCTGGGCACCAGAACGGGGAGCCACCAGGCTGTGGGTCCTCAAGATGCAGGGGTTGGTGGGCGACCTCTTGCCCTCCTCTGAGGACCCGCTGTGCAGGGACAACTTGTTTTTGAGAGATTAAGAGGCACTTCCTGAGAGATACGGAATCACATCACAAGCCACGAGAGGGGGGGTGCAGAGAAAAGAGGGCCGGGCGGGGAAGCCCCGCTTGAGACTCATGCACCCACAGCTGCAGCTCACCCTGCAGCCCCCACGGGACACAGGTAGGGCAGCCCTTTGCGGTGAGACCCAAACCCCTGACAGTGTCACCGTTCCTCCTGTGAGGCGTGACTCAGTGCTTCCTGGGGAGACCTGAGCATTCAGGAACACTGTTAATGTTGTTCGTTGTGATGATGGCCTCATAGTTCTATAGGAAAATGCCCTTTGGTTTTAGAGATTCATCTTAAAATGATTTGGGGTAAAAGGTCACGATGTCTATAATGCATCTCAAAATATTTCAACCCTAAAAAGCAAATGATGCAGCTATTAAATTTTAAAGGCTAATAACTGTCAAAACTAGGAATCGGGAGGGAGGGGGTGCCAGAAATTCCTATGCTGACATGTTTCTGATGTCACTCCAAAGGAATGGGTATTTCCATATTCATTATACTATTTTCTACTTTTTTGGGCATGTTTGAAATTTCCCAAATAAATCCTGTAACGTGGCGGAGAGATCCGACTGCGTTCCACTCTCTTTTCCGGAAGCGCGTCTAAGATATGTGACGGTTTCCACATACTGCACATTTTGCCAGGTGCAGTGACAGCTGCTTTGTGTTGGGAGGTCACACTGGGGAGGCTGGAGCCTGGGAGGCTGAGAAAGGGACAGGGAGAAACGGATGGGATTTTGTCTATTCCCCCAGTCCCACTCCTGCATCTGCAGCCAGAGGGGCCGCAGTGAGGGGCGGGGCAGGCGCAGGCTCCGCCCACCCAGGTCAAGTTACCGCAGAGGCTGCTCACGTGTGGGGAGGCCCATCGCTGTCACCCAGTCAGCTCTGACTAGAGCCATCACCCCTCTGGGCCTGAAGCTCAGGCCCCCGCCCCTGCAAAAAAATTGTCTGGCCACCTCATGAGTACAGCTCCTGTCTCTAGGGTGCCAGCCCGCCCTGGGCACCCCTGGGCAGGTGGTGGCAAAGAGGGCTGAAGAAGCATCCACAGGGCTCCCTGAGCTGGGGATCGGGAGGGAGGAAGGACCTGTCACATGGTTCACTCAGCGCTTCCGTCCCCTTCAGGTCTCACAGGAGTCCTGCCTGAAAGACCACATCCGTTGCAGAGTGGTGAGGCTCACCGGCAAGATCATGCCCCGCTCAGGGGTGGGCCTGGCCTGCAGCCCGGCCCCTCTCCCCATTTTCTCCTGCATGTTGGGCCAGGGGTTCTCGCCCTCCCTTCTGTGATGAGCGACCTGGGGGCTCTTCCAGAGATTCCACAAGTTCTCAAGCCCCACTGGCCATGGACACGGAGTGGGGTGAGGACCAGGTTTCCCGGCCCCGGCTCAGGCTCCTCATGGAAGCTGCAGACGCGTCAGGGAAGGCTGAGACCCGGGCCACCGGGGTGGGAAGGTGGAACCCTCCAACGGCAGCTGGCTCTTCCAGCACAGACTCCGCCAGCCCTGGGCAGGCCTCACGGAGGCGGTCACTTCACTTGAAAAGGAGGCCTGACCGCGCTGCACCCAGGTTTCCTGACGCCCATGGCGGGGCCGGGAGGGCCTGGGCAGCTGTGAACAGCCTCTGGAGAGCCAAGAAGCGGATGGCTGGGGCAGGATGCCCGCGGTATGGCGAGGCCTTCAGGAACCGGTGGCCAGCCACCTGCCTCACAGAGGGGTTAGAGGGGCCAAGCCTCCCCCAACCCCTGGGCCATGCCACCTCCGGGAGAACCTGGGGGCTCCCTCCTCCATCTGAGGTCAGGCCCACTGGTCCTGCCAATGGATGCTGTTTTATGAGTTCAAGTGGAAGTTTGGCCCATTTTGCGGAACTCTTCAAAGCATTGTCCTGCCACCTCCAGGGAGCCCTCCCTGACTGCTCCTCTCAGAGACCTAGCTCTGGGAGGCTGCACCCCACATCCACCCAGGCTCTTCTTCCTGGGCAACTGGCCCTGCTCTTCCCTATCAGCCTGAGAATCTTCCTAGGGCAAGGCCTGGTCTGCCCCTCCTCTGTGACACCCCTCCCCCCCACCACTGGGCTGGGCATTGCCCAGAGCAGCCTTGCCACCAGTGAGGAGCCCCTGTGCCTTCTGTCTGTCCAGGGGGTTTAGGGGAAGGTCGGGGGTGAAGGTCCTGACCAGTGGCCTCGGGGTGGATTTCCTCTTCTGAGACACGAGATTTTCTTCCCTTTTTTTGCTTCCCTGTTCAGAGATTTCCCCTTTCCAGGCTGAGGTCAGGGCACCATAAACAGGAGTGATAAGGCCTTGGGCCTTCAAACTGAACTTTGCAGCTGCCATTTTATGGCTCTGATAACGTCAGCTCCCCCCCCCCCTCACCCCCACACCTCGGGTCCGACTGGAGCTGGAGCAGGATTGCCCGGTGTCCATTCCGTGTGGGAGCAAGTGGCTAGTGGGGAGAAGCAGAGGGAGCTGGGACCCCCCCCCCCCCCCCCCGCAGCCTGCCCTCACCCAGTCCTGGCTGAGTGCCTTCTCCTTCCACTGTGGGTCCAGCCCTGCACCGGGCTGTAGGGCACATGGGTGGGGAGAGACCTAAGCCTTTGATCCCATGAGATGATCACAAGAGCCCAGGCTGGGAGGTGAGTAGGGCTGCAGGGTGGGGTCAGAGAGGAGAGGGCTGAGTGGGCTGAAGCAACCAGGGAAGGCTGCCTGTAGGAGGAGCTGGTGTTGTGTACAAAGTGAACAACATGTGGAGAGACAGGGCAGGATAGGCATTGGAGGAGCCAGACTTGGACTGTCTCAAGAGACGGGGGCAGATGCGACCTTCTCGGCACTCTTCGCCTGGGCTGAGAAGCCCCTAGGGATGGGCAACGGGGTGCCAGGGTGGTCCCAAGATGCCTGTCCCGTCCAAGGAGAATTGCAGTGGTCGGAGACCTGGGTTGGAAGAGCCAGGGGGCTGTTGGTGACGCTGGAGGCTCTGTGATACTGAGGGGCTGTACTCGGTGCCCGACCTGTGGCCTCAAGTCCTGAACTTAGTGGAGCTTTGAGTGCTCAGGAGGTGGGGCTCAGGGATCGCAATGGAAGGAGGGGAAAGTTCTGTCCATGGTCATAAGGTCTGCTCCCAAGACAGGCAATGAGCGCCCCACCCTCAGGGTGTGCGAGACGTCAGCAGATGCAAGCAGAGATTCCTCCCCTGGTGGAGACGACCGTGAGGGAGGTGGAAGAGACTAGACGGACACACCCCACCCTCCCACCAGCCAACCTGGAGCTGGTGCCAGGCCTGGGACCCACCTGGCTGTTAGGCTCTGCACGGGCTGCCACCCCCCACTCCTCAAGTCCTGGGGCAGGGGTGGGGAGAAAATCGACCTCGGTCCAGGTCTGACTGGTAGGGGGCAGGGATGGCTCCAGTGTCTTTGGGCCTCACTCCTGGGTAGATTCAGTGGGTCTTGAGGTCTTCCCTGATCCCAGAGGGAGGGGATCCATGTGTCTCCCGCTTCAACTAGGATCTGCCTTGCAGACCAGGTGAGCCAGCTACCCAGACACGTGCAGGCACACCCACACTCAGGGCACGCTGGCACAGGTCAGGGGCACGCACACACACCCTGCAGGAGGGCGAGGGAGAGGAGGCCACTGCTTGTTGGCCGTTTGCTCCTTGTCAGCTTTCCCCGTGCACGTGGCTGGCCCTTCCTGATAAACACCCCCCTCCCCCTTACTGCCCCCCACCTTCCACCTTTCGCTCCCTACCTTTCCCCTCTGCTCAGAGAGAGGGCATAGGAAGGGTCTGCTTGTCACCCACCTCATCCTCCAAGTCCCCAGTGCTGCATCTGCCGCTGAGACGTCACTCCTCCATGTACCACAGCGCCCCGCAAACACCTCTTAACTGGCGCAGCACACAACGACGACCCGCACGCACAGCCTGCCTCCCACTCACCGTCTACCAGACCGTCTACTTCAATCAACCCCAGGCCCTAACCCTGCGCCGACTGACCTCCCAGCCCCACGCACTCCCGCAGCCACCACACGGAAGGCAAGCGTGGAGCCCGCTGGCAGCTACCGTCCCCCGCCCCGCCACCGGTGTTCCAGATCGCCGCGTGGAGCGGACTCCAGACTGTGCCGGGAGAGACCGGGCGCGACCGAGACCCCTCCCCTCGGGTCTAGATCCGGTACGAGGCGGAGCGGAGAGGCGAGACCCGGTCTTCCGAGCCCTTATTCCTCTCCCACAGGCGTGCGCACAGACAGCCGGTCTCCCGCCGCCCCCACTCCACTCCTAGTTGCCGGGATTCCCGGTGGCCGGGCAGGCACTCACCGCGGGGCGGAGGGCGCAGGCGAGGGCGCCGACCAGCAAGTAGAGCCAGCGGACCCGCAGGTGGCTGGGCGGGCGCATGGTGCGCCCTGAGCCCGTGCCGGGCGGCCCTAGGCCGGTAGTGCGCGGGCGGACGGCGCGCCGCGCGGCCGACGGCTGGAAGCTTGGCAGAAGGAGCTGCCGCGGTGGCCCCAGCAATGAGAGACGCCGAACGGGGCTGGGGGCGGGACCCGGGGGCTCGTCTGAAGGGCGGCGGGTCCAGCCAATGGACCGGCAGAGGCGGGACCTCAGCGCAGGTGTGGGCGGAGCTGGGGCCACCCGGCGAGTCGGGAGTCCCTGGGTTCCCTCCGCCTAACCCATACGTCAGTCCCGACTCTCCGGACATTGACGGGCCTTCGCCTCCGCGACTGCATCCCGGGAGTCTCGGGGCCCTAAGAGTCCTCATTCATCTCCGTTTGGCTCACGAGGTTTCCCAGCGCCTGGCTGCGGTATCCCCTCCGGTTCGCCGCCCCCCAACCCCCGCCAGCCCCGCCCCAGGGCGCTCTGCCTGTCCACCTTCACTACCACCTCTTGGAGCCAGTTTCCCCATTTCCCACTTGTGCGCCTCGGAGGGCTGGTGCGGGCGGGCTGGACCACGATACAGGACAGGACTCTTATCCCCCAGGTTGCCGGCTGCTGGGCCTGCATGTAGGGTCCTGGGCTGCAAGGGACTCGGAGTAAGTGGGCGCGTGGTTTGCTCCATTTCCAATCATCCCAACTCATCCCTCGCGCCGGACAGGCCCCGCGAGGGCCAGCAAGGGCCGAGTGAGGCCCGACTCTGGGTTCCTCTGTGCCTCCCGGGGCCCAGGGCGTCCTGGAAGGGCGCACTCCGCACCCGCTGACCCGTTCCAGCGGAGACAGTGCGTCCGCGCCCTAGCACAGTTCGGCGGGGCCACCTCCTCAGCGAGACTGGGCCTAAGTTCCAGCGCCTCCACGTGGGGAGGGAAGGTCGGCTCCCGGCCCGCTGGCCCCAACTCTGCGCAACGGATCTATAACCAGAGACCGTCTCCTCCTCGGGCCTGACCTATTTTACAGCCCGGGAAACTGAGGTCCAGAGAAAGGTGCGGACCCGGGCCTCTTGCCTCTGGTGCCTGGTTTCCAAGACTCGGCGGCGCGGCGGCCGCTGGGTGACACGGGGCCCTGCCTCCACCGCGCGGCCTCAGAGCTCCGATTCCTCGTGTCTAGAGCGCATTTTGTGGACCAAGCGCAGGGGACTGCTTTGCCTTCTTTTTGAGGGCTCCAGACGGTGCAGTCGAGGCTGGAGATGGCGACGGCGGTAGCGGGGGGTGGGGGTGGGGGGAACAGGTGTATTGTAAATATGATGGACACATGCAGGGCCGGGTTAGTGGAGAGGTGGAGAGGGCCGCCCAGCCCGGGCGCTTAGAGGGATTTGCGGCTGTTCGAAGGCGGTTCAGCTCCAGGCACTGGCTGACCAGCACGTGTGTGGGGGTTCCCTGTGGACCCACCCAGGCTTGCTCCCCGTCGCTCGGGAAACTACCGCCACTGACCTTGCGGGGCAGGATGGAGTTAGGGAGTCAGGGAAAAGCTGGGGAGGGATGAGGGCCCAGCCCTTCTCGATTTTGGGCTTTCTGCTCTCCCCCCTTTCCCTGCCTCCTTCCCTCCTCCCTCTCCATGCCTCCTTCCGACCCTTCCTCCCTCCCTCCTTCCTTCTTTGTGCAGACCCTGCTGTGCACCGGGCACGAAGGTGGGTAAGATGGGGGCACCTCTTGTTGGAGGAAGACCTGGGGAGCTATGGTACCCCCATCCCAGTTTCCACCTCCTTCCAGATGGAATCAGGGAGCCTGGCTTAGGCCCTTCCCCGGACAGGGGAAAACTGGGAGGTGCCTCCACCCTGCCCATTCTGAGGTTTGACCCAACCCCTCCCCGGAGGAAGTGTTTGAAAAACCTCCAGCCACGTGCTCAGCCATCCCCACTCCTGGGGACCAGGTTAGTTAGGCTCGGAAGCCAGGGGTCTTTGCTTCCCCACGTGTCCCTAACAGCACCTCTTCCCAGGCCTCCGTTCTCCAGCGGGACAGTGGCATGGCGTCCCCAGTCTGGCACAGCGTCCTGGGAGTCCCAGATGAGTGAGGAATCCAGGGGCTTGGGCACTCGAAAACCCTGCCCACCCTTCCTCTGCACGCACACAACCTAGCCAGCTGCAGAAGGCGGAAACCCGGCCGTCAGTGCTTGTGCCCCCCGGGCTGTTGAGGTTCTGCACGCTCTGAGGACGGGGATTGTGGGTGCTTTGGTGGTGAGCGGTGAGGACTGGGGGACAGCAGGGCGCCAGATCCCCATCTGGCACACGGCCTTCTGGGAAGGGCTGGGGATTCTTAAGGCTTCTGGCGGCGGATGGGCTGCCTCTCCCCTCTTCTGGAGGGTGGTCCACAAGGAACCCCCTCTCAGCTCAGGGCTGCTGGGGCAGGCCGCAGGCAGCAGCGAGAGGGACTGGCAGGGCCTCTGGACTCTCCTGCAGCCCCCGGGCTCCCCGGAAGGAAGTGGTGAAAGGGAGGGGGCAGAATGGTTTCCTTGCAGATCCTTTGCGATGAAAATCACTTCTCCGTTCTGTCAGAATTGTTCTCCCGGGGGACCCACCCTTCCGTACCTATCAAAAAGCACAAAACAATCCAGAAGCTAGAGAAAAAAGAAAACAGCAGAAGCAAACAAAACGGATGCTACAAGGGATCACGTTTCAACCAGTTGTTGCTGAATGCCCAGTGCTGGGTTCTGAGGCACCGGGATGGGTCAGCCATGGCCCACTCCGAGGAGCCCCGAGGGATCTGATGAGGGCGAGCCGTCTTTCACCTGTCGGAGGAGCAGGGGAGGCTGCTGGGTGGCGGAGGGATATCGGAAGCAGGGGGTGGGGAGGCAGGCTACCCAGCACTGGGACCTCTGTTCCACATGCCCCCACCCTGTCCCCCCTGGCTTGCGGAGGGGGCCACAGCCACCCCCTGCTCTCTCTTCCCCGTGTCCTCTTGCATGGATTCCTCCCACCGATATTCTGTTCTGGGGTCTCTCCTGCTGGGTCCCTGGAACCTTTCCTTAGTCTCTGGCTCAACCCCCACCCTCCTTCCGGAGTCAGGCTCCAGAATCACTGGGGTACAGAGGTGGAGAGAAAGAGAGAGAGGCAGAGTCACTTGCCATCCCCCGTGCCTGGGGACAGGCACGACAGGCAAGGCGGGAACGGATCTGTAGTTACTCACTGGGAGCCTGTCTGGCTGCCTGGCTGCCTGCCGCATCCCCGCAGTGGGGGCCACCCTGGCCACCCCCGGTCCTCCACGCACCTCTCTGAGTCATCGCTCCCTGCTCACGGCTCCCTGCTCGGGCACTCGGTGGTGGGTTCTGCCGTGGCGTGGCGTGGCTTGGGAAGGGCAGCTGGGGGCCACTGTGCAGGTCTTGGCCTGCACGGCCGGGGCCAGGCAGGGACCTGGTCTGCGTGCGGAGTCACCCCTTCCAGAGCCACCACGTGGCTGTGTGGGTGCAGACAGACTCTGGCCTCCCCGGGCCTCTGTGGTGAAGGGACCCACACCTTCAGGTCTTCACCCACCGAGTGGGGCTGGCAGCTCCAGGGAGATGAACTGCTCACCACTTCCCCAGGCTGCCCCCTTTTTGGGGGCCAGTCCTTCCTGTGAGGAGACACATCGGAACCCGAGCTCAACTCCAAGGTCTGGCGGAAGGCAGGTGTTTAAAGAGGGCAAGTGCCCTTCCTCGCTCTGTACCGGCTCGCAGCGCTCCTTCGTTCCTCACGTGCCTTCACCTACCCTGCCCGGCCCCGTGGTGGGCAGCGGAGACGTCATGGTGACTCAGTCACGGGCTGACCCCCCAGGGGACTCTGGCACTGCTGGGGCAGGGCCCTGGGGCCAGGTGAACAGGGCAGAGGGGGTGGGCATCTTCTGGTGGTGCACCTGGGGAGAAAACAGAGTTCGTGGGCGTGCAGGCGATGGAGGGAGAACTGTCCTGACTTGACGGAGGGGAGAGGAAGCCGAGGACAGGTTCCAAACTGGTCTACGCCCTCCCTGGGTCCTGAGGCCAGGGCTTAGCGCTCTGGAGGGAGGGTGGGGTGGGGGAGGTGTGTCAGTTCAGGCCCCCCACCCCCCCTGCCCCTGTGAGCAGATGCTACAATGGAGTTAGGATTGTGGAGGTTGACTGCCTGTCGGGGAACCCTGTGGATGGCGAAGGAGGAGAGAGCAGGGTCAGGCAGGGAGAACCTCAGACCCGATGCGGCTCTGACGGAGCCTCCACCCAGCTGCCCAGCTGACGGGGAGCCCTGAGCAAAGTTGGCACACAGATGCCCGGGCCGCCCTGCCTGGGAAGGGCAGGGCCTCGGCTCCCTCCAAGGCTGTGGCGGATCCTGAAGGCGCCCGCTGGAGGCTGTCAGCTCGCTGCATCCTTCACAGTGGAGCGGCAAGCTCTTTCCTGAGGCGAGACCCAGGCGATGCCTACCTGTGGCTAATCCAGAGGGAAAGCGAGGCTTGGGGGTCACGGTGCAGTGCGTCTGGGAGGAGCCTCTCTCCCGTTTACGCTCCAGCAGCAGCCACGGGCTCTCGGTGTAGCACGTGCTGCAGTGTGTGTGCAGGAGAGTGTGCGGGGGTGTGCGTCTGTGTGTGTGGGCGTGAGTCAGTACAGGCACATCTGCTCCCAGCTGGGGTCTGAGAGCGGGGCTTGGCCGATGAGTGTTGGGGGAGGTGGAGTTAGGGGCCAGCTTCTGGGCACCCAGGGCCGGAGAGAGAGGCTGAGTCTCAGAGAGGGTTCCAGGGACCCCAGGCAGCACCAGGCCACCTCTCAGAGTTCATTCCTGGGGCAGTGGATGCCCTGGGGATGGCAGGACACTGTCCACCCCAGGGAGAGCTCAGACGGACTCCACAGGGGATCCAAATCCGCAAGCTCGCCTCCCTGACTCCCAGCCTTGGGTTCCTGTGCGTCGGTGTGGAGCTGACCTTGGACGAGGGTCCTCAGGAAGATAAGGAGTTCAAGTAACATAATCAATGTCGTGGAAGTTTAGTGTGTTGTGTTGGAATGTTAAGGCTACCAACTGAAAAAATAATGGGAGTTTCTCTGCGACTCTCTAACCACTAGAAGAAGGAAAAAGGAAACACCATGAATTTAATAAAAGATTGTATGTATGGGGAGATTAGAGACAAAAATATAGGATATGATAAAGAGAAACAAAACCAGATTTCAGGAATAAGTATGAACAGTAATCGTTATGGTCAGTGTAAAAGAAGGACAGTTTGAGGTGGGAAGCTTAAGAGGAATAGTTCATAGTGTTGCTGTAGGTAGTGAGCTAGTTATTAATAAGAAAGAGAGCAAGGGGAACTAGACCTTGAGCTTGATACACTGGGGGCGTGAGCCTGTTTGCTTCACCTGGAAGCTGCAGCTTCCCACCCCAGGGGATCACAGCACTGCTCCCGCCACTGGCTTGTTGGGGGGCGCAAGGGGAGGTGCTTGACCACAGAGGCCTGTCAGTCTAACTAGGGGGTGGCCCCATCAAAAAGCCCACAAAAACTTGGGAGGTTGATCATTTTGAAAAAGCATCAGACTCATTCCAAACCCAAGCTAATATAATCCCAGGGACAAAGAAGTGCTCATGCGCGCTCTCTCTCTCTCTCTCTCTCTGTCTCTCTCTCTGTCTCTGTCTCTCTCTCTCTCTCTCTCTCTCACCCGCACTGGCCCTGTGGTTTCACACATTCCTGCTCACCTGGGAGCACGCGACCTTGTGGATTCAGCAGCTACGGGGGCCATAGCAGACCGCGTGGGCTCCAAAGGATGAAGCTTTAGTACGAAGCAGAAACTCTGGATGCTGGCTTTTGTTTTGGCCTCGCTGAAGACACGTTTGGACTCTTCCCGTGGTGGGACGGACAGAGGTGGGACAGAGGGCACCCAGCCAGCCCTCCACATGGATGAACCACCTTGCCACACCACAGCCTCCTGTGCACGGGTCCTTGGAATGCTTCCTTACAATCCCATGCAAGAGCCTGATTTCCTCCAACAACATTATTAGAACATTGACTCTATCAAGAAGATGTAATAACCCCAAGCAACTATGTATCTAATAATAAAGCCTCAAGCTACATACATGAAAAAAGGAGGACTTTCCAATCTACCGTCAATACCATTCCCTCAGGAATTGTATTCAGCCATCAAAGTACACGAGCTACAGCTCCATCTCCCAGCAGCAGTAGGTATCTCAAAATACGGTGTTGAGCAACCAGAGCAGGTTGCAGAATGACTTGTACAGCACAGTGTTACTTATACAGAACTTAAAATCTGCAGACAATACTATGTGCCTTTGACGGTTGCAGAAGTATGTGGCACGTCTAAGGAATGTTTAGGGAGGATAAACACCCGAGTCGTGTTTTTCCCTTTGCAGGGACAAAGAAAGTGGAATAAGGGGGGCGTACTAGTTTCCTATTGCCGTGGAACTTAGACCGGCACAACTTAGCCGCTCACAGCAACACCCACTGGCCACCTCACACTTTCTGCAGGTCAGACGTTCAGACACGGGTTAGCTGGGCTGCTGCTGAAATCAAGGTGTTGGCGGGGGCTGTGGTCTCTTCCAAATCCATCGAAATTATTGGGAGGATTCAATTTTTTTTGCAGCTATAGGACTGAGCTCTCTATTTCTTTTCTTTCTTTTTTTCTTTTTCTTTCTTTTTTTTTTTTTTTGCTGGCAGTTGGCCGAGGAGTCAGCTCCTAGAGGCTGTCCTGAAGTCCTAGCCACATGAACTTCTCCCCAGGCAGCTCACAGTGCAGGTGTTTGATTGTTTTGCTAGGCTAGCCAAAGAGCATTTGCTACAGCTCTGAACGTCTCTGACTTCTGTCTCTGAACTACAGACCCTCTTTACAAAGGGCTCGCCTGGTTAGGTCAGGCCCACCCACACTCAAGGGGAGGTGTTATCCAGGGCGTGCACACAGGGGGCCGGGAGTCTCAGAGGCCACTGCAGAATCCTACCAACCCCAGGGGGATACCCAGGGGGTCCTCAATTGCACTGAATATTTTATTGCTATATAAAACTCTACAGCAAATAGGGTACTATGTTCAGGTCTAATCAGATGGGGTGATGAATAGAATGGGTATAGCTTGGGTTTTCTTTTCTTATTCTTATCTCCCGTATATTTGGAAGTACTTCTCACCTATACACAATTAACAACAATAACAAAATCACCAGGAATCACCTGTCTAGTAACTGTTGTATTAAAGACATCACAATTGAAATGATAAATGATTTAGACACAAACAACAATGAGTACTAAAATCCGAGAGATACAGAGAGTACAGTAACGAGGTGACACATGGGGAGCTGTAATTACATACACTATGAACAACAAAACCTGATGGTTCATGAAATAAGTTTACAACCCAATGTCCTGGAGAAGAAACAACAAAAATAAGTTTAAAGAAAGAAGGAGTCAGTAAAGGTAAAAACAGAGAGTAATGAAATAGAAATAAAATATTGAATTGCTGGCTGGTGTAGCTCAGTGGATTGAGCACGGGCTGGGAACCAAAGTGTCGCAGGTTCGATTCCCAGCCAGGGTACATGCCTGGGTTGCAGGCTATAACCCCCAGCAACCGCACATTGATGTTTCTCTCTCTCTATCTCCCTCCCTTCCCTCTCTAAAAATAATAAAATCTTAAAAAAATATTGAATTGATGAGTGAAATAAACAAACGTACCCCTTCAGCAGTAAACAGGCCACGGTTTAGCGAGCCTGACCAAGAACAGAGGTGGGAATGCAGGAAAGGGACGGAGTTCCAAGGGCAGAGAATGTGAAAAACTAAAGGCACCCTGTCTCTATGCCGTATATTCGAAGGCCTGGGTGAAATGGGTGCTTTTCTAGAGAGATATACATGATTATATTTACCCCTAAAAAGGTACCAAGCCCAGATAGTTTTATAGGAGAAAATTACAACCTTTAAGGAACTGGCAATTCCTATGTAATCAAACTGCTTGAGAACCAGCAAAGAAGCTGGAACATCTCCCAAGATATTCTGTGAGGTGTTATAATGCTGATTAAAACAAGGCAGCGTTAGCACAAGGAAAGAAAACTGTAACTACATTTTATAATTTAAGGGATATTAAGAAATCAGTAATTTAATGAATTGAGTGCATAAGTTAATGTTTAATGTTTAATTCATGATCATACATAAACACAGAAGCAGAAATCGAGACAAGCGAGAGGAACCGTGGCTGCTGTGGTGGTGGCCAAGGCTTGGGGCAGGCCTGTCGTCAGCTGATGGGACACGGACAGAGCCCTGCCAGCCATTGCCTGGGGAGCGGAGGGCGGCACTAGGGCCCAGGAGGTGTGTCTGCAGAGTCTCACCTGGCAGGTGGGAGTTGAGACTGGAGGAGAGGACCCTGGCTGGTAATATGGAGGCTGCTCTGGACAAACCAGGTGTTTCTAGAAGGGGACAGGTCCTAAGTCTGGGCTGCCGGGGACAGAGACGGTGGAGCCCAGCCCGGCCCTGGGAAATTCCAGGCACGGCCATCACCCTGGTTCTTGGGGGCAGGGTTGAGAGCATCCAGATGGCTTCACTGTCCCTCAGGTCTGGTCCGGGGCCTTCATAGCAGCTACTGTGTGGTTTTCCAGACGGAAGAGTGGCATGCAGGGCTGGGCTTATGGCTTGAAGACTGGGCAGGGAGAATAAGAGACCTGGGCTAGCTGGGGACAGCCACTCTTTGGTGTCTCCTTTGTCCCCTCTTTAAGCCACAGATGTCTATCAAAGAGGCCTCCCTCACTCCTTCCGGGCTGATTGTGCCCACAGGCATCCGGCCACACTCCTTCAATGCTTCTCAGTCATGTCATCACTGTGACTGCTGTCGGAGCCCCGTCTCTGTCCTCTGATCAGTCTGCGATAGTGTCCACCTTCCCTGTGGAGACAGGCTATTTCAGGGGCCTGGGTGAGGCCCACACGGCAGCGGCACAGGCCCGGAGGGCAGCCCACGTGCTGTGATGTGGGCTGCCTCGCCACCACTGGACAGGGGCCATCACACTCCAGCCGCGGTCCGGTGCAGCCAGTCTCAGCCTCACTGGACCAGAAGCCCTTGGTTCCCTCCCCAGCCTTTCCTTTCTCTTGGGCGGAAATCTTGGCCCACAAACTCTCAGTTCCAAGAAACGTGGCTGGTCTTTATTTTCCAGAATTAAAATTAATATTGACTTGACACCCTCATTGCAGCAGATTGGCAGAAATCACAACCCTTTTCAGGGCTCCCAGGTGGTTGTGCTGGGAGAGAGTTAGGGATCCCCTTCCTGCATCCTTCCTTTGTTCATCGGCTCACATTAGTTTGTGCCAAGACCCTCACTGGCCCAGCCTGCGTGGTGTGGAGGCATTGGGGCCTGAGAATCTTGGTGGGGCTGGGGGGCCTCATATCGGGGTCCCCTTGGTGTGTACTGTGGTCCCCTTCGTGAGGTGGGAGCAGTGAGGGAGTCCAGCAGGGCCCAAGGAAGGCTGTCCCAGGGAATCCCAAGAACATCCTCCCCTTCTCCTCCCCCTGCAGGGTCAGCTCCTAGGCTTGGCACTTAATAAAAAAACAGCCTGGACAAAGTGGCCCCAGTGTCTTGGGGTCACTTCTGCTTCCTCCACAGTTTCCACCGTTCTCTATGGCGAGAGATCACCCACCCAAGAGAAGAATCATCTCCGGGGGGAAGAACAGCAAAAACTGTCTCACGCTCTCCTTGCCAGGTTGGGTCTCGCCCTACCCCCACCTCTCCCTAGCTGGGGCAGAACTACCTCAGGCTGAGGGAGTGCCTGCTGGGAGGAGGGAAGGTAGATCCTGCAATGCTTTCTTCCCCTTTGGAGGAAACTGGGTGGTGGGGGGCGGCGGGGTGCTGTTCTCAGCCGGGAGAGAGCAGGCCCTGGAGGCTGGGGGTGGGGCTGGAGGTGGCAACCAGAGGAGTGAGGCTGAGCTGCCTGGCAACCTAGTTGCAGAGAAAAAGCAGCTGGGTGGGACCACCTGTGCAGGGCTGGGCTCCAGGCCAGGCCCATGCTCGTTCCAAGGAGGGGTGGGAGGAAAACTGATGAGGAGGGAGGGAGAGATGGATGGAGGAGGAGGAACGGGGAAGGAAGGGAGGGTGGGCAGGATTGGTGGGAGAAGGGAAGTTGGGAGGGAGGAAAGAAACAGGCAAGGTAGGAGGAGGGAGGAGGAGGAAACCAAATCCTGGAGTTCGGGGGAGTCTTGCAGAAGGAACACTTCTCCTGCAGGCTCATCCCTGTGCCGCCCCCTGACCCTCACTTCCTGTCTCAGGGGGTCTCCAGCTCCTCCCTTGCAGCCCACCTGCTCCCCACCCCCCAGGGCAGCTTCCTCACACTCTCTGGCTGCTCCCGGACCCCCACTCTCCAATCTCAGCAGCCGGGTTGTATGCCATTGTTGTTTTTGAATTTATCAAGAAGAGCTTCAAAATATATTGTACAAAGTGGATAAGATAATAGAAGGAATGCCCATGCACCCATAACTTAGTGTGTTTCCTCTGTGCCCCCACCCCACTGCGATTCTTTAAAATCAAATCACAGATCTATCATTTTGTCTCTAAAGAAATCAGTATGTATCTCTAAAGGACTACAACAAACAAACAAACAAAAAACCCAAACCACAAACTGTTATCAGTAAATACACAATACAATTTTTATGCCTAAAATATCTCCCCAAGCCCTGGCTGGTGTAGGTCAGTGGATTGAGCGTGGGCTGTGAACCAAAGCATCGCAGGTTTGATTCCCAGTCAGGGCACATGCTTGGGTTGCAGGCCATGGCCCCCAGCAACTGCACATTGATGTTTCTCTCTCTCTCTCTTTCTCCCTCCCTTCCCTCTCTAAAAAATAAATAAAATTTTAAAAAATATCTCCCCAATTCCTTAATAGCATGAAATATTCAGTCATTATTTATTTTTTATTTTTGCCTTATAAATGCTTTTATTTTTTTTACCATTTGTTTAAATAAGGTTCACACATTATACTTTAATATAAAGATCCCTCCTCCCCCAACCCAGGGTTCCGGCAAGGGGAAATAAAGCCTCAAAGCCTCTGACTGAAAACACCTGTGGGAGCTGACGCAGTGGGAGAAACTCCCAGCCTCGCAGGAGAGTTCATTGGAGAGACCCACTGGGTCCTAGAACGTACACAAACCCACCCACCCAGGAATCAGCACCAGAAGGGCCCAATTTGATCGTGGGTAGTGGAGGAAGTGACTGAAATCCGGCAGAGAGCATAGCAAGTGGCACTGTTCCTTCTCGGACCCCTCCCCCACATACAGCATCACAAGGCAGTGAGGTGGGTTGCCCCGCCCTGGTGAACACCTAAGGCTCTGCCCCTTATAAGTAACAGGTGCACTGAGACAAAAAAAAATGACCCAAATGAAAGAACAAATCAAAGCTTCAGAAAAAAATACAACTAAGCCATGAAGAGATAGCCAAACTATCAGATGCACAGTTCAAAACACTGGTAATCAGGATGTTCACAGAACTGGTTGAATATGGTCACAAATTATAGGAAAAAATGAAGGCTATGAAAAGTGAAATAAATAGAAATGTAGAGGGAACCAACAGTGACGGGAAGGAAACCAGGACTCTAATCAATGGTTTAGAGCAGAAGGAAGAGAGAAACAGTCAACCAGAACAGAATGAAGAAACAATAATAAAAAAAAAAATGAGGAGAGGCTTAGAAACCTCCAGGACAACTTTAAATGTTCCAACATTTGAATTATAGGGAGTCCAGAAGGAGAAGAGGAAGAGCAAGAAATTGAGAGCTTATTTGAACAAATAATGAGGGAGAACTTCCCCAATCTGTCAAAGGAAATAGACTTTCAGAAAATCTAGGAAGCTCAGAGAGTCCCAAAGAAGTTGGACCCACATAGGAACAAACCAAGGCACATCATAATTACATTAGCCAAAATTAAAGATAAGGAGAGAATCTTAAAAGCATTAAGAGAAAGGGAGACAGTAACCTACAAAGGAGTTCCCATTAGACTATCAGCTGATTTCCCAAAAGAAACCTTACAGGCAAGAAGGGGCTGGAAAGAAGTATTCCAAGTCATGAAAGGCAAGGACCTACACCCCAGATTGCTCTATCCAGCAAAGCTATCATTTAGAATGGAAGGGCAGATAAAGTGCTTCTCAGATAAGGTCAAGTTAAAGGAGTTCATCATCACCCAGCCCTTATCATATGAAATGTTACAGGGACTTATTTGAGGAAAAGAAGATCAAAACTATGAACAGTAAAATGAAAACAAACTCACAACTACAAACAGTGGAATCTAAAGCAAAAACAAAAACAAAACAAACTAAGCCAACAACTAGAACAGGAACAGAATCAGGGGAATGGAGATCACATGGAGGGTTATCAGTGCAGGGAGGGAGAGAGGGGGAAAAGGTACAGAGAATAAGTAGCATAGATGGCAGGTAGAAAATAGACAGGGGGAGGGTAAGAACAGAATAGGAAATGTAGAAGCCAAAGAACCTATATGTATGACCCATGGACATGAACTAAAGCGGGGGAATGCGGGTGGCAGAGGGTGTGCAGGGTGGAGGGGAATAAAAGGGGGGAAAATGGGACAACTGTAATAGCATAATCAATAAAATGTATTAAATAAAAAGATCCTCTGCCTCTCTTCCCAGGCCTCTTTTTTTCCTCTTCTGAAGAAACTGGGTTGGTCCTCTCCACTAGCTTCCCACTGTTGGAGTTTGCTGATTGCCTCCCTGTGGTATCATCAAACCTCTTGCTCCAAGACTAATTATTTTAAAACACATTGCAGACACATCGAAAGTGAGATCCTGCGCCTCCTTAGCTCCGAGTGCCTGAGCAAACCCTCCCCTTCACCTCTCCCCTGGCTGACCCCCCCACTATTCCGAGAACCCATTCCCCACCCCCCCATTGCTCTCAGGGCTTGGCACTGGCCGCTCCCTCTGCTTGGAAGGCTCTTGCCAGGGTCTTCCCACGGCTCCTGACCTCCCTCTCTTCAACGTTACTCAACACTGCCCTCTCTTCTTAATACTGCCAACGGCTCCCTCCCCTCCAGCTCCTGCGCCTCCTCCCCCATCTACCTTCTAAGGCACCGTGTCCTTTGAATACTTTTAATTTACTTTATTGCATTTCTTATCTCTCTCCCGCTGCTAGACCAGAAGCTCCTTGAGGGCAGGCCTTTTCAGGTGTTTTGTTCCCAATGTATCTCAGATCCCTAGAACGGTGCTTGTCACCAGTTAAATTCTCTGTTTATACTGAATGAATGAATGAATGAATGAACGAATCTTCCTAAAACCCAGGGCAGATGCCTCCCTCCTTCTGTCCCCCAGGTTCCCAATGCTGCCCTCTCACTGGCTCTGAACCCCCTTCCGGCCTCTCCTTAGCCTGGCCTGGGAGGCTCTTCCCGCCCCCCACCCCCAGCCTGGGCTCCGCCTTGCAGAACACCAGGCCCTTCCGGCCTCTGTGCCTTTGCCTGCGCTGTTCCTTCCGCCGGGGATGCCTTCCTCCCCGTGGCTCTCCGGGGAGATTTTGTCCTGCCTCAGGGCTTGTACCAATGTCAGTCGTTCCCTTTGGGGAGGCTTCTGGGGGTGTCGTCTAGGGACGACAGGCCCAGTGTGGGTGCCGGTGAGGGGTGGACAAGCCAGAGGGGTGGGGCCCCTCCAGGAGGCCTTTCCCCCTTGGACCTGCCTCTGACTCTAGGCTGAGTCTGACCCTGGACCACGGGCTGACCCCTAACCACGATCCACGGCTTCCATCTGGGGTTACCCATTACCCTAGACTGACCCCTGACCCCCACCTGACCCCAACCCTGATCATGGCCTCCATCCGGACTAACCTCTGGTGCTCATCAGGGCCTCAGCCCAGAGTGACCCATGGCCCCAGGTCCTGTGATTCCTCCCTCTGACCACAGGTTTCAGCCCAGCCTGACTTCTGGCCCCAGCCTGACCCCTGGCCCCGACTCCAGCCCCGGTGGACACTGCCTGCTGAGGGCGGGGGGTGCGGGAGGAGAGCGTGTGGCGGCTCCTGCAGGCCGGCCCTGAGTCTCTAGAGGGGAGCCGGGGCCTCAAGGCTGGGAGTCTCCTGGGCACCTGAGGGCAGCTCTCACACCGGCCCTTTCTCCGCCCATCCCTCCCTCTGGCTCCCAACCCAGTGGATGCTGCCAACCCAGTCCAAGAGACTTCGTGGCCAGGCACCGGGGCAGGGAAAGAACTGGCCAGACCAGCCCACACCTCTGTTTGCACAGGTCTGGGTAAAAATAACCTCAGCTATGCAAGCCTCTCTCACTTCCTTCTTACCCTGGACCCTGCCCAGGCCCGCGTCCCTTGCCAGCTGCTCCTGCCCTGAGGAGTCTCCTGACCTGGGATGGGACAGGGCTCAGAAAGATGGGGGCAGGTGCCTGGATGGCTACAGTGGCACTGATGCAGCCCCAGTGACCGTGACACCTGCTGTCGCTCTGGGAGGCCACCGGGACTGGCCGTTGGCTCTCCTGCCTGGGGGCGGGCCTAGATCTGAGATTCTTTATCTCCCCTTTGGCGTGTAGGCACGCCTGTCCTCTGCCTGGAACGGGGGGTGGGGGGTGGACCTGGCCCTGCCCGGGAGTCTCTGGGGTGGTTGAGGGGGGACTGGCATTCCGTTGTGGGGAGTGAGAGTGAGTGGGGGCTGCAGGCTGGTCTCGGCCCTTCTGGGTGGTGTGGACCAGAGGGGACTCAGTGGGAACTGTGCTCTGAAGGGCAGAGAGAGCCAGGGAGGGAGGGGAGGTCTTGGACGGGTGTGTGTGTGTGTGTGTGTGTGTGTGTGACCAACAGCAGGGAAGTGAGAAGAAGGCGGAGGGCAGGCCTGCAGGCTGGAGCCGCGACCACCTGCAAGGGCATTTGGGTGCCACTAAAGGGCCCCCCTGACTGGGGACCACCCCTTCTCCTTTTCCCTGGCAGAGGTCTGGATCTTTTTACTTCTATGGACCTTCTGGTGAAGCCTGTGGACTCTGCCTAGAATGATGTTTTTAAATGTATAAGAAAAATGTAAAGAGTGACAAAGGAAGTCAATGGAAACAACAGCTGTCACACTATGAAAAACAAATTTGGTCACAGTGAAGCATGTATCTGGATCCAGTTCAGATCTACGGCAGGACGAATAACTCACTACGGGACTTTAAAGTAGCGATTGAGCGTAGATGACACTTCGAGACCTTGGCACCAATGGGAATGGGAGGTGCAAGGAGCTAGGATTTCTATTGGTGACAGAGTCGCAGCTTCCACTGATACCACTGTGTACCGTTGCCTGCTTTCGCAGCAGAAGAAAATGCTACACCTCCGGTTAATGGGAATAAAGGTGTCGTTGTCTCTCACCCAGCTTCGTGGACCTTCTGATTTCTATTCATGGGTCCCTTGGGGGTCCGTGGACCCCCGGGGCTGAGAGGCCCCGTTCTACCGGCTGCTTTCACGGAGATCTGTCGGCATCTGGGGCCACGTGGCCCTGGTTGGAGCACCTCTCCCTGCCGGGGCTAGTTGCCGTGGAGCCAGGAGGTCGGGGGAGTGCCAGCGCGTGCGCATTCAGACCCTGGGGACAGCAGGGGAACTCCAGCCTCGGGACAGCGTGACCCCCGTGGCCTCCAGGCAAGGTGAAGCCGAACCAGACTCAGCCCCCGCGGTGGGCGGCTCCACCAAGGAGGGGAGGATAATACTACTAGTATATGAGATACAAAGTCAGGGCAACCACACCCTGAGGTCCTTAGAGAAGGGAGAAAGCACCGCAGGTGGGATTCGGGAAGGTGTCCTGTGGACGCTGGCCTGTGAGAGTCAGGCAGGATTTGCGGGGTGGTGGAGGACAGCAGAGCCCCCCCACCCCCCACCGCAGGAGGCACGGGAAGCAGAATGGGGCCGTGGCTGGAGGGCAGGTGGGCCTGCACTGGAAGGAGGCAGGCACGGCCGGGCACAGGAGCAGAGACCTGAGCAGGCGGGTGGCTGGGCCCCAGCTCCTGGGGAGGCCACCAGGACAGTCGGGCCAGCTACCACTGCACATCTTGGCTTCGGAACAGGTCAACCCAGAAGTGCCAGCTGCCGGGCACTCAAGCTAGAAGCCACTGCCCTCATTCGTTGGCAGGGGATCAGCGGCTTTGAGGCTTGGCGGCTTACAAGTCTTAGAGGCCTGTAAATTGTCAGATTAAAACTAATTGCAGCGTTCGCCCTACGCCTGGCTGATCCCACTCAAGGCCTGATTTTCTTTCACTTCCACCGGGGGCTGTGGAAGCTGCAGGGACAACTCAATGGAACTTTGCGGTGTGGCGGGGATGTCTGTGCCCTGTGGCTTTGGCTACACCAGCCTGGCCCCTGTGTGCTGGGCAGAACCACCCGCCTGCAGTGCCCTTCCCAGGAGCCTTTGGAGGAGCAGGGAAGAGCGTGCGAGGGACTGGTTGGGGCTGTGGACCGGGGACTCAGCCAACCTCTCGACCTCCCTCTGCACCCTGGGAGGAGGCAGAACCGGCTACAGGACTGCAGAGCAGAAGCCGGGTGGCAGCAAGGCCCGGAGGCTGGACGGGTTCACTTAAACCAGCCCTGACCCCAGGGCGGCTCACTGGCGGAGGTGGCTCTTCATCAGCATCTCCGCTCTGCCCCAGGCTCTCCGCCCCGCAGCTCATGCGCAGGGGCTGGCTATGGGTGTCCCCTCTGGCCCTTCCATCTTCTCTCCACAAGCTCCCCCACCTCCAAGTCTCCCCACCGTGGGCTCCCCACAGCCTGTTGTGTGTAGGCTGGCTCCCCACCCTACACACAATAGATGTGCCGCTCCCCTGGCCCCCACCGTCAAGGCTTCCCGTCACCCGAGGGTGCTCAGACTGACATCCCAGCTTGCAAGCTCCTGAAGGCTCGGAAAGCCCTTCTAAATGGCGGCAGCGCGGTTCGGCTTCTTGGCTTGAGTTCCAGCTCTGCCACTCAGTAGCTGTGTGACTTCGGGCCAGGTGCTGAACCTCTCTGAACCTCAGTCTTGCCATCTGCAGAACGGGGGTGAGAACAGTCCCCAAATCCTGGGGTTTGTGAGGATTACATGAGTTAAACATAAAGAACCTAACCTAGGGTTTGGCACGTAGTAAGTGCTTGGTAAAAAGTACCTATTTTGCTCAGTGGGTTGGGTGTCATCCTGCAACTGGAAGGTCCCTGGTTTGATTCCCGGTCAGGGCACAAGCCTGGGTTGTGTGTTTGGTGTCCCACGGGGTGTGGACGAGAAGCGACCGATTGGTGTTTCTCACATTGATGTTTCTCCCCCCTCCTTCTCCTCCCTCCCCCTCTCACTAATAATGAATAAATAAAGTCTTTAAAAAAATGCTAAAATGTACCCATCGTTGCCTGTTTCACCACCCCACACCCACTGTTGCTCAACATTCTGTCACCTGACAGCCACTCTCAACAATCTCAATGACCCAAAGATTTCCCAGCATAGCCTTCTATTAGTTACTTATTACTGTATAACAAATGACCCCACACTTAGCAGCTTATAACAATGAACTTTGTTATCTCACAGTTTCTGTGGGTCAGGAATCTAAGCACGGTTTGGCTGAGCCTTCTACCTCAGTGTCTCAAGGAACTACCATTAAGGAGTCAGGTAAGGCTGCGGTCTTATCTGAGGCTCTGGTAGGGAAGGGTCTGCTTCCAAGTTCATGTAGCGGACAACCTGACATCGACAGAGTTAAGATCCTTGTGGTTGTCGGACTGAGGGCCTCATGTTCTTGCTTACGGCTGGGGGCCCTTCAGGCTGCTAGCTAGAGGCTGCCCTCAGCTCCTAGAAGCTGCCTGGCTCCTTGCCGCATGGGGTTGGTTCCCCAATGTGCCTGCTTGCTACCCCCAAACCAAGAAGGGAAAGAGACTAGCAAGACAGGTGCTGCTGGTGTGTGTAACAGCCACATAACCATGTGTACACAAGTGCACCTATCCCATCACCACCTTTTCCATACTCCCCTGGTCAGAAGCAAGCCACAGGTCTCACCCAAGGAGTGGGGCTCACATGGGTGTCAACACCCGGAGGCAGGGACCTTGGGGGCCACCTCTCTGCCATAGGCCCCGACTCTCTTCTCTGTCTCTGCTCGCTCTGCTCCTTCTGTCTGGAAGGCTCTCCTCCTGTAGTTCCAGGTCTAACTTGCTCCTTCCTCCCGATGTCTCCTGAGCACCGGCTCCACGCCGGCCCCGAGCCGGGTTCCGCAGCCACCAAAACGGGTCAGACAGTCCAGCCCATCGTGTCTTCCCTGCCAAGAAGCTGCCCCCACCTGTGGCCCATTATATTGACAAGGAAGTTGAGGCCGGGAAAGGGGAAGCAAGCTGGCTCACATGCTTGACACGTGTTCCATGGCCGTGTGAAATGCTGTAATTGCACATCATGTGTGTAAACACTCTTGTCCTGCTGGGTTCAGGTTTCTTTTGAAGTCCTGGCCTCCACAAGGTCAGGGCTGAGTCTGGGTCAGCAGCCAGACCTTGGTCTCAGGCCAAGAATGAGAACAGAGCTCTGAGGCATGGGGCTGGGTTAGAGAGGGACTGGGTTATTTATTTATTTTTTTAGGTCGATCAATGAGAACGGATCAATTGGCTTTCGGAAACTAGCACAGATCTTTCCAGAGGCAGCTGCGAGTCCCAAACTGTTGACGCTCTGGGTTCGCTCCTGGAAATAAGATGGTTGCCAACGGCACGGGCAGCGGTGGGGGGAGGGCTGGAGGTCGCAATTGACAGCAGGGGCTTATTTTTCATACTCAGCCAAGCCTCTCTGTGTACCCGGGAATGGCTAGTTATTTGGGGGCTGCTCGGTCCACCTCCTTCTCTTCGCTCAGGGAGAGGAGTGCATGGTTCCTGCTGGACCAGGCCCTGAGGGTGGCAGCTGTGTCCAGCTTGATCCTCACCCTTCAGATGGGATTCCACAAATTCCCATGCGAAGGGGACAGCTGGCTCAGATTCCTCTGTGGCATGAGAATACGTAGAGTGGACAGAGCCGGTGTCCAGGGGAGACGGGTATTAAGGGAATAGGTGTTAGGGGAGATCGGGCCAGACCTTGGGCTCTGTGTGCGCCCATTATATTGACAAGGAAGTTGAGGCCGGGAAAGGGGAAGCAAGCTGGCTGTTCCCACAGACCCGCCTTTACTGCCGCTCTGTGGGGTCCTGGTTCTTGGACCCTGTCTGTGTGCTTTGCCTTTTTGCCCGGCCCTGGGGAAGTGGGATGGCCCTGAGAGAGCTAGGTGGCCCCAGGCCTGAAGAGCACAGTTACTTTCTGGAGGTTGCAAGGTGTCCAATTGTGGGAAAGATTACAGGAAGCTACCTGGTCCCTCTCTCCCCTGGTCCCCAAGCTGTGAAGGCAGAGGACAGAGCAGGAGATGCTCAGGGAACCGACAGACGATAAACCTTCTAGAATCGGAGCTGGACAGCCCAAGAAATAGTGTGCCTGCCCATGAGAAAGCTGATACCCGGAGAGGGCATGGAAGACCCCCAAGCCACACCCAGCTCATCCACAGGTGCCTGACTATGGGAATGAGGTGGGGCTGGAATTTGGGGTTCTTCTTTCACTTCTGGTGGTCTCTCCGGAGGCATAGGGGCCAAGGACAGACTCACAAGCCCTGGACTCCCATAGGAAGGCTCTTCCTGCTGGCTGCTGGAGTTCTGGGTCATTGAATGTTCTGGTTAATGGAGAGCTGTTGCTTAAACTACGGGGCAATTTAGAGCCCACAAAATCTTGCCGTCCTGGAGGATGGAGGCGGCCAGGCCCCTCACCTGGAACCCCCACCCTGGGGAGGTGTGGCAGACCTGAGCCTGTCCTCCCTCGGGGCTGAGGCCCGGAGTGCTGGGCGTGCCAGGGGGACCACAGCAGACAAAGCACCTGTTGGCCTCAAAGTGGGGGTGTGCTGACCAGTACCGCCCTCTCAACACCCAGGGCCACTTCGCTGCCTTTCCCCGGAACCAGAGGGAGTCGGGCGATGAAATGCCGGGGTGACGTAGGTGCATCGCAGGGTGAAGCGCTGTTTCTTGCTGCCCACGACCCATCGGAAGGGATGAAGGGGAACCCACCCCCCAGCAGCCGCTTTCCCAGGCCCGGGTGCTCCTCAATGGGCTCTTTGTTTTCCCCAGTGGGAGGCTGCCTAGGGGGGACGGGCTGCCTCTCCCTCAGCTTAATGTCTTTAAGGTTCGACCGTGACCTAGCGAGTGTGGGAGGGCCCTTTCTCTGTAAGGCTCAGTATAGTGTCCCATTGTGTGGCTCTAGCTAGCACACTCGGCTCGTCCGGTTTTCCACGGAGGGGCACTCGGGTCGCTTCTGTGGGTCACGCTGCGATGAACACGGGGGACGAACATCTCTCCCAGGCCCTGCTGCCGGTGCTTGTGGGCACATGTGCCCAGACGTGTAGCTGCGGGGTCCCACGGCACTTTTCTGAGACCCCAGCCACCAGGCTGTGTTGCAGAGCGGCGGGCCTGCTTTACCTCCCACTGAGCATGCACACGGTTTCCAATTTCTTTACATCTTCACCAGCATTTATTTTATTTTATTTTATTTTATTTTATTTTATTTTATTTTATTTTATTTTATTTTATTTTTGATAGTACTCACCCTGATGGGTGTGAGGTGATACCTTCCTGTGGTTCTGATTTGCGTTTCCCTGGCGATCCCTGACGGCGAGCATCTTTTTGTGCGCTTGGTGGCCGCTTGTGCATCTCTTTAGAGAAACGTCCACTTAAATCCTTCGCCTGTTTTTGAATCGGGTGGTTTGTCTTTTTGTTTAGCTGCTATTGATTCTCAGTCGTTCTCTATATATCCTGGATATCAATCCCTTATTGAGTATATGATTTGCAAATATATTTTTTTTTACCATTCTTTGGGTTGTATTTTTACTTTGTGGAGAGTAAAATTTCAACAATTTTACTTTGTTGAAAATTTGTTGATGCACAAATTTTCAACATTTCAATGAAGCCCAGTTGGTCGACTTTCCCCTTTGTCACTGGCGCCTGCGGTCTCCCATCCAAGAACCCGTTGCCAAATCTCCCGTCGTGCGGCTCTTGCCTTACATTGTCTGCAAGGGTTTTAGAGGGTTAGCTCCTCCATGTCAGCAAACTGCAACGCTCCTGAGAGTGAGCGGCAATGCTGCAAATAATGATACACTGAAGACTGATTTTTGTGTGGACCGGCAAACTGGTTATATTTTATTGGTGAGCCTATGAAATGTTTTCGCTCACAAATTAATTCCAAATGTAAAGTTCTTTCTCTACCTGGGGCTGTCACCGCCCCCCACCCCCCACCCCACCCCACCGCTGCAGCTGTGGGGGCTGCAGTGAGCGCCCAGGTGACAGGTGAGCTCTCCCTGCTGGAAGTTCCCTTGGAAAAGCAACCGTCGCCCCATGGTGGGTGAAACGGATTTCACCACCGGAGAGGCTCGTGCTTCCGGCCCTTGCGCTGGGCAGAGTCCCGCCCTGTGTGGGAGCAGCTGCCCGGGGCTCAGAGGATGACCATGCACAAGAGCGCAGATGGCGACTCCCAGAACTGGAGGGGGTCACTCAGCAAGGCTCACTCTGTTGGGACCGACATTCCAACAGGCAAAAAAGCAGGAAGATATTTGCCCTTCTACTGACAACATGAATATTCCAAATATCCAGAGACATGATTGCCAAACACACTCTTTAAAAGCCCCACGAATGACAGAGGGAAAGAAAGGTAAACCCAGAGTGGAAAAATCCAGCAGACACCAGTTAAGTGAGTGATCCGAGTTAACACCCCCAGCAATGGCACAAGCGGCACCGCTTGCCGCCTGGTGTGACTGATATTCGGGGGCATGCCATTGGTGTAGCACTCCTGCCAATAAATGAATCACCCGAACCACGAGGAAGTATCCAGACAAATCCAAACTGAAAACATTCTACAAAACAGTGCACCTGCCCCCTTGAAATTGTCAGTGCCACAAAAAACAAAGAGAGGTGGCCGGATCCACATTAAACGGGATGAAACAGATGCCGCAGACCGACAAAAGTAAGGGGTGATCCTGAGTTGGATCTTAGAACTGGGAAGGAACGGCTCTGAACGGCCGTGATGAACATTTTTTTTTAAAGGGACAGATGAAAGTAAGCAGTGTTTGTGGAAGGGAGCAACGTTAAAACAAAAAAGTTCTCAGGTGCTCTACCCTAACTGATTGTCACTTTTGAGAATAACAGCAGGCGGATGTGAACAAAGACACTGAGACACTTACTTTTTCCTCAGCTCTCCCTGACTTGTGACACAGACAAAGCCAGAGGGGTCACAGTGCATCTGGGGACAGGAGCAGAGCAGGCGGGACCGAGCACCGCCTCAGGGAACTCTTCTCCAAAGTAGCTACTTACCCTTTGTTCGAGTACAGATGGGAATGTGAGCTTTATCTGGGGAAGAAAGCTAAGAAACGCATTGTTAAGCGACTTATTTTTAATTGCGAGTTAAAGCAAATTAAGATGAATCTACATAGCAATTATTTTGGTACTTGGAAACATTTTTAATGGAGTGTTTTGTTGAGAGATAATTATAGAGTCACGTGCAGTGGCGAGGCATGATACAAGGGGGAGCTTCGTGTAGCCTTAAGTCAGTTCCTCCCAATGGCACGTGTCGCAACACTGTGTAGCACATCACACCCAGGGTGTTGACAATGATACGATCAGGATACGGAGCAATTCCGTCACGGTGAGAGGCTCTGAACTTGCTCTTTCATAGCGGCACCCGCCTCCCGCCCCCTCCCGGTCCCGTTCCCCATCCCTTTCCATGGCAACCACGAGTCTGTCCTCTATTTCTATAACTTTGCCATTTCCAGAGTGCTATATAAATGGAATCGTTCGGTGTGGAACCTTTGGGAAGTTTCTTTTTCCACTCAGAATAATTCCTTGGAGAGCCATCCAAATCGCTGGGTGAGTCAAAGTTCATTCTTTTTAAAAACTACCGTGGCCTACTGGAAAGCACTACGTCCCACCATTTGCTGATCTGTCCGCCCGTCGAAGGGCATCAGGGTTGTTTCCGGAGCGGGGCAAGCAGGACCGACGCTGTCGGGGTGTGTGTGCACAGGCTCTTCTGTGAGCGTGGAGCCGCATTTCTCTGGGTGAATGAAGGCAGATGGGCAGCTGCTGGTCTTTCGGTGGTTGAAGGGCTGGAAGCCGCCATGCTGCTGTCCAGTGTCGCCGACCCTTTTACCCCCTCCCCCCGCTGCCAGCAACTCGGAGTGATCTGGCTTCTCTGCATTTCGTGTTGTGACTATGTTTTCCTCTTTATTTTTTTACTGTATTTTCCCCATGACCATTTAGTCCCCTTATACTCCCCCCTCCCCCCCGCCCCGCAGCAATCACCACACTGTTGTCCAGGTCCATGAGTCCATTTTCCTTTTTACTCAACCCCTCCACCCTCTATGCCCCCTTAGCTGTCATCTGCTCTCCGTCTATGAGTCGGTCTCTATTTTGCTTGTTAGTTCAGTGTGTTCATTAGATTCTACATGCAGGTGAAATCGTGTGGTGTTTGTCTTTCTCTGACCGGCTTATTTCACTTAGCATAGTGTTCTCCAGGTCCATCCCTGCTGTCACAAAGGGTAAAGTTTTCGTTTTTATGGCCAAGTAGTATTCCATTGTGTAAATGTCCCATAGTTGTTTTATCCACTCATCTACTGATGGACACTGGGGCTGCTTCCACGTCTTGGTGATTGTAAATAATGCTGCTGTGAACACAGGGCTGCTTATGTTCTTTTGAATTAATGTTGTGGGTTCCTTTCGATATATTCCCAGAAGCGGGTCACTGGATTAAAAGGAAGATCCATTTTTAATTTTTGGAGGTATTCCCACGCTGCTTTCCACAGTGGCTGCACCAGTCTGCATTCCCACCCACAGTGCAAAAGTGTTCCCCTTTCTCCACATGGTCACCAGCGCTTGTTGTTTGTTGATTTACTGAGGATGGCCCTTCTGACAGGTGTGAGATGGTCTCTCACTGTGGTTTTAGTTTGCATTTCTCTGATGACTAGTGATGTTGAGCATCTTTTCATAAGTCTATTGGCCATCTGTATGTCCTCTTTGGAGAAGTGTCTATTCAGGTTCTCTGCTCATTTTTTATTGGGTTGTTTGTTTTTTGAGTGTTGAGTTTGGTAAATTCTTTATAAATTTTGGATATTAACCGCTTATCCGATGTATCGGAGAATACGTCCTTCCATTCTGTGGGGCGTCTTTTATTTTGTTGACGGTGTCCTTTGTTGTGCAAAAACTTTTTCGTTTGATGTGGTTCCATTTGTTTATTTTTTCTTTTGTTTCCCTGGCCTGGGGAGATATACCCTGCTGCAAGACTTTGCTGCCTATGTTTTCTTCTCCAACGTGTATGGTTTCGAGTCTAACATTTCAGTCTTTAATTCACTTTGAATTTTGTTTTCTTTCGGTCCCTTTTCTGCCTGTGGCTGTCCAGTTGCTCCAGCTTCATTTGCTGACAAGAGTGGTCTGCTCCTTTTCTCTGTTGCATGGCTTTTGCACCTGCATCAAAAATCAGTTACACGTACGTGTGTGGGTCTATTTCTGGATTCTCTGTTCTGCTCCTTTGGTCTATGGGTCCACCTGCCTCTCAGATCACACCGTCCCAATTACTGCATTCAGCTGTGACTATGGGAAGTGTGGTGCCTCGCACTGTATTCTTCTTTTTCAAGATTATTTTAGCTATTCTAGGTCCTGTGCCTGTCCATACAAATTTTGGAATGAGCTCATCTGCGTCTATGAGATGCTTGCTAGGAATTTTGATGGGGACTATATTAAACCTGTCTTCACTATGCTGGATTTTCTATTTCTGAACATAGTATGTCTCTCCATTTATTTAGGTCTTCATTCATTTCTTTTATTGGCGTTTAAAAGTTTTCAGGATATGTTCTGTCCATGTCTTGTTAGAGCTATACTTAAGTATTTTGTTTTCTTTGGAATGACTGCTGCCATATTTTAATTTCAGTTTCTACATGTTTGTTGTCAGGATATAGAAATACGATTGGCCTCACCTATAAGAGGAATCTAATGAACAAAAATAAACTAACAAGTAAAACAGAACCAGGGGCATGGAAACACGGAACAGACTGACAGTGACCAGAGGGGAGGGGGGAGGGGGTTGACAGGGAAAGAAGGGGAGGGGACTAGACACAGGACACGTATGAAGGACCCATGGACGCGGACAATGGGGTGGGGACTGACTGTGGCGGAGGGGGGCTGGGTGGAGGGGGACAAGGGGGGAAAACTGGGACAACTGTAATAGAATAAAAATTAAAAATAAAAAAGAAATACGATGGATTTTTGTTTGTCTCTTGCACTCCTGTGATCCTGCTTAATTCACTTATTCAAGACGTCTTTTTGGCAGAGTGCTTGGGATTTTCTGCAAAGATAATTATGTGACATGGGGCAGTTTTATTTCTTCCTTTCCAACCTGTGTGCATTTATCTCTTTTCCCCTCCTTGCTGCAGTGGCTGGGCATCGTGGCATTCTATTAAATGGCAGAGGAGCAAGCAGACACCCTCGCCTTGCTCCTGGCCTCAGCGGGAAAGCCTTCGGTCCTTCGCCATGAAGCATGATGCCAGCTCTAGGCTTTCTGCAGGTGTTCTCTGTGCAGTAGAGAAAGTTCCTCGATTCCGGGCTTCTGAGAATTCTTATCCTAAATGGGGGCTGGATCTTTTATTTAGTTGCTTGACTGCCAGGGGCAGGGTGTATGTATGGTTTTTTTTTTTTTTCCATTAGAATTTGGCCTGAGGAGGGCAAGTATTGCCAAGTTTTCTACTATTGGACCTCCCCCTTTTCAGCCCTTTGGCTAGAGAGGCCAGGCTTTTCTTGCAGTGTTTATGTCTGTGTGTGTTCGTATTCTGGGCTGGAAGCTTCTGGAATACCCTGCCCAGGCTATGTGGGAGGCAAGGAGGAAACCCAGGGGACCCACCAAGGTCATTGTTCAAGTCCAGAGGCCTGTAGGCTGTCTGTGTTCTTTCCACCTCTCAGAGTCTTCTTATGCTTGATTGTCGTATTACGTCCCTGGAGTTTTAGTTAGAAGACAGAGGACCAGGGACAACGGGACACTCCATCCTGGTGAAACCGGAAAACTGTGCAGTTGCCCCGTTTGTGCAGACCAGCTCCGTCCCAGACGCCCTTCTCCAAAGTAACTTAGTAACTAGTTGGCAAAACAGTCTGGGAGGCACTGCCCCATTGCTTGAGCAGAATCTGGAGAACACCCATCGCTCTCAACTCTGGTGGCTCTCAGCGGTGCGCGGGCGAACGAGCTCAGAGTCCCCCGTTCCCCAGGACAGGGACTTCTCATTCAGCGTTAGATCCAGATACATCCATGCAGTGTTCGGGAAAACCAGGCCCAGGTCACACGGTGTTCTCCAAAGCGTTCGGATTCTCACTCTCACCCACCTCAGGTTCCTCAGCTTTACAACAGAGCAGACAATACAAGCTTTGCGTGGTGTTGCTGAAGTTTATTCATTTAGTTACAAACAACTGTTTGAGCGCTGGCTGCACGCCAGGGACTGCTCTGGAGGCTGAGTAGTACAATAGTGAGCAGGACTGAGGACGTGTCCTCCATGCATGAGCCAGGGAGAGGGAAACCCATCGCCGTTAACATGGGAATGAAAGCCGGAGACCCCAATATTCTGCTAAAGGGCAATTTTCCAAAACTGGAAAAGTTATGTCTGTCACACAGAAAAAAAAAGCACATGTTGAAGATTTTATTTTGCTCATTAATGAGAAAACGGGTAAAATTTTCACAACTCGATCAAAGGAGAACCCAAATAAATAGGCTCCTTTACATAGGTCGATTAAGAATATTGAAATGAAGGTGCAAATGGATGCAAAACCCAGCTTTTCCGATAGAGGGTGGGGCATCCCTCCCCTGCACAGAATTTACTTACACATCTATGGGCCGGAATGAGTTTGCATTGCTATCGGTTAGTTATGATTTGCAGAGTTGCAAATGAGCTGCTATAAAATCAGCATTAGATACACTGGGGCCCAGTGTGCTGTAAACAATGCATAGTTTCCCAATGAAGCTCAAATTTCTCAGTTTTATTGGCCAAGTGGGTTTCCCACACAGACCCAAAGGAATTCTCTCATTGTAAACCAAGAAGTGCATGATGGGAAGGAGCAGGGCTGAGCCAGAGCGTGGTCTGGTCCAGGACTGGGGTGGGCCCATTGGAATGTAAACCGGCTGCAGAGTTCCTGTACCTTGAGCCAGGCCTTCTGTGTTTCTGTGGCTGTCAGGAGCAGGAGGGGCGGGCTCTCCACGGCAGCAGGGGATTCTCAGAGAAGGGGTAGCTTTGAAACGTTAACGGCTGACACGGCAGCGGGGGACAGGTCGCCAGCCCTGGTAAAGGGGGTCTGGCCTGGGCTCCAGAGCACACTATGTAGGGTTGCCGCCTCCATCTCTTTTCTTGATGTCCCAGACCGACTGGGTTTGGCATCTCCTGTCAACGTTATGTTTGGAGAATGGGAGCTCTCTGATTGGGGCCATTTGACTTTGGGGCCCACAGCAGACCAATCAGCTACGGCTCGGAGGCCAGGTCGTGGTCTCGAAGACAGCTGTGCCCATTGCACTGGTGTGGACAGTAGTGGTAGTGGCAGGCAGTCCGCCCTGTGCATGGCCCGAGCCCCAGACGCACCGTTCACGGAATCTACGGAGGGGTGCCCTGGAGACGGCACCTGCACAGAGCGCAACACGTAAGGTACTTGTGGAGTACGTACCACGTGGGCCTTCGTGCCAGGGAGTTGAGGATTTCTAGAACATGCCACCCCAAAATATGCCTCTTTGGCATACGGATTATTTTGAGCTACAGGCCACTGAGAACCAGCAGATTCAGGAAAAGCTCTAGAAACAGGGCCCACGTTTTCCTTTTGTAAAGGAAACGTATCTTTATTATTATTATTATTATTATTTTAATATTTTATTTACTTATTTTTAGAGAGGGAAGGGAGGGAGAAAGAGAGAGAAACATCAAAGTGCGGTTGCTGGGGGTCATGGCCTGCAACCCAGGCATGTACCCTGACTGGGAATCGAACCTGCGATGCTTTGGTTTGCAGCCCGAGCTCAATGGAAACGTATCTTTATTATAAAGGAAATTTCCATTTGCAGAGATGTCTCTCTCCTGCACCAGGGAGAGGACTCTTCACTACTCTTACTGACGAGGAAGATAGGACTTCAATCTGTGTGACAGCCCTGGTCAACATCCTTTTCCTGGTCACCTTCCTGGAACTGGCCTCCCCACCCACAAGCCCCCGCCCCTTTACCTTTAGCCCAAGGCCGTTTACAAACCTGAGTTCTAACCTCCCCTTCGAGTTACTTACCTCTGGGTGCTCCCATGCACTCCATGGATGAGACACAGGTTCGTAGACTTCTCTCCATTTTCTCTCTTGTTATTCTGTCTTTTTTTACACAGCCCCATCCAAGGACCTAGAAGGGTCGCAGAGAAAAGAGGTTTTTTTTCCCCTCCAGTGATGAAGGGCATTTCCCAGAAAGCAGGCTTCTGGGGAGCAGCCTGGGGGATAATTACTACCCACCGGTCCTGGGGAACCGTCCGAGGTGTGCGGTGGGGCAGGGGACAGGTGGCCAGACACGTCCCAGGATCCAGAGCACAGAGCACTTTGTGTTCCTCGCTGAGGATTCGCACCCCCATCCTGCCACCCAAGTCGGGGAGCTGGCAAAGAGGGGACCAACAGGGACAGAATGGTACAGGGGGCTCTGGCTGCAGTGCTCCCACCCCATCTGCCCTCCTGGGCCGAGGCCCACGCTTCAGGTCCTTCTGAATCGTGTCTTACCCCACCTCAATTACCTGCCCTGTGTCTCATCTGCTTGACGCTCTGTCTCCTGCACAATAGCTGGCTAATCTGTCAACCAACCAGCAGTCGTGATGTGTGAATGACAGACAGAAATTCTGGTGAGCAGGTGTCTCAGAGTGCCTCTCTAATAGGAGAGGTTCTAATCCTGAGCCCCGAGCGCTCTGGGGACAAGGTTTCCAGAGAGGCTTTGCGACCCTGTCGCATCCCGTTGGGTCAGGTGGGTCCTCTGCTCTGAGGCTGTCTCCCTCCCGTTGATTTCAGTGGGAGCCCCAGCCACGGGCCATGAGGCTGCCTCACCACCAGGTGGCAGTAGCACCCTGTTCCTAAGGGCAGGCCTCGGGACACCCTCCCTCCAGTTTAGACGATGGAAATAAAAGGGAGAAAGAAAGGGGGAGGGTGTAAGGAGCGGAGTCCCAGCTTCGGACGCAGCCAGATAACAGGGGGATCGCTCCTTGGACACTTAGAGCCCCAGGTCTGCGGGAAGGGGCTGGGTTTGTGCTTCCTTTCCTCCCTGAGAGCTCGAGCCCCATCTCCCAGAACTTACTATGTCGCAGGTGTGCTCAGAGATCTCTCCAGACACTGACCGCGCCCCAGAAAGCGCTGTGAAGCGCATGCTATTGCTATCCTCATAGTTTTGGAGGAGGAAACTGAGCCACAGGGCGGTTCCGTAATGTGTCGACGTCCCCCCAGCAGGGCTGGGATTCGAACCCAGGCGAGCTGGCTTCAGGGCCCTCCTGCCTGACGGCTGCGCTGTGCCGTCTGGGCAGCTGCTCCCACATCCCTGCCGCTAGCCACAGCTGGTGGCAGAGACCACGGGCTGGGGAGACGGTACAGCCCGAAGACATGCGGAGGTGCTTCTTGACCGGGTCACCCGAAATCCTTGTCAGTGTGCCGGCGTTCGAGACCCGTGGACCCGAGGCCCGGCTGTGGGAGTCTTTCACACCCGGGAGAAGCGGCCCCCACCACCCTGCACGGTCCTCCTACCGGAGATCCGAGGGGCCCCACATCCTGGCTTCTCAGAGCGCGTGGCGATTGTGCGAGGGAGGTGTTGCTGGTTCTCTTCTGGGTCCGGCATTCACTTTGGTGTCCATCCCCAGCGTCCGAAACTCATCTACTAGTTCTGTGCGTCCTGATGGACCCCTGCGTTCCTGACGGGCCAGTGCTGACGTGGAGGACGGCAGGGGACCCCCGAGCCTCTTCATAGTCCTGGGACTGTCCTGGCGTGGCCACCCTCCCATCGGAGGGCCTGCGTGGTGACTTTGCTCCGGAGTCCCTCCGCCGGAACCTCCCTGGGCCGACCCTGCACAAGGAGGCCTGCCCTGGCTCCCCCGGCTGGAGCTCCAGGGGTGAAACGCGGTGATGGAGGTCCAGGGGGGACGACGGCCACTCTGGGGCCCCTCCCGGGAATGCGCCAGGTGGTGCGCCAGGTGGTGCTTGTCCAGGGACGAGTACCTGGAACACTCACACGTTGCTGGGGGCAGTTTAAAACGCCCTGGCCGCTTGGGAAATTCCTCAGCAGGAAGGTAAAAAGTTAAATGTCTCTTTGTCTTTTAAGTCAAGGCTATCTGCCCGATAGGTCAACCTCTCTGTATGTGTATATATGTATGTTTAAATTAAACATTTTAAAAACTTATTTATTGATTTTACAGAGGAAGGGAAAGAGAGAGAGACAAACGTCAATGTGAGAGAGAAACATCAATCAGTTGCCTCCCTTATGCGCCCAGACTGGGGATCAAACCTGTAATTGAGGCATGTGTCCTGCCCTGGGATTGAACCCACAACCTTTTGGTTCCTGGGACAACACTCCAACCAACTGAACCGAACAGCCAGAGCTTGTGTATTTAACCAACAGCAATGTAAGGCAAGGTCCACAAAAAGCCTGTGCACTTCATGAATATTCATGAGACTTCTATTCATGAGGAACAGCTCCAAACTGGAGACAGACCAGATGTCCCTGCTCAGGTGAGTGGAAAGCAAACTGTGGTCTATTCACGTCAGGGAGCACCGCGCAGCGGGGAGAGAAACGAGCTGCTGATGCGCATGCACGACGGGACGAGCCTCACAGGCAGGATGCGGGTGAGAGAACCCAGACACAACCGGTTCTCGCTCTGCGATCCCACGTGCATGGAGCTCTGGGAAGTGCAAGACTGACCTGCAGGTCCGGAAGTCAGTGGTGCTGCAGGGCGCGGTGGAGGGGAGCGAGGCTAGTGCCTGGGAATTTTCTCTGGCTCCGCCTCCAGCCTCCTGGGCTCTCCTGGCGCCTTGGGAAGCCAGACTCGCTGCTGTGCTGGCTCCGTTCGCAATGGGGCCACAGGGCTTTGAAAATTCAGAGACAGTGTAACAGAGCCTGCCATTGCTTCTCACAGTCATTTTCTCCTTTTATTCCTCACGGTAGCCGGGATGTTGACAGCCGGCCAGGTGATTACTTGATCCAGGTCCTGTTGCAACAAGGGGAGGCCATGGAATGAAGAGGTAGTATGTGTGACTTCCTGGAAGAGCGTGGGAGGGAGGGAGCCCATGCTTTATCATTTTCTCTTCTTCCTCCTGTTTGGAACACAGATGTGATGGCTGAGGCTCCAGCAGCCTTCTTGGGCCACAAGTTTGAAAGTCACCTAGTGAGGGCAGGGGGGAAGTCTGGGAGGAGCTTTGGGGGCCTGTCACACCAGTCCTGGCCTGCCCACTTCTGCACTTGTTTCCCCTTGAAACAGGATAAAATAAAATTCTGTGTGTTTCAGCCACTGCTAACTGGAATTTTCCGTAACTTCCTGTTCTACTCAACCTTAAGTAATATGGGTTCTAGAGCAAGGAGGTTAAGAGTGTGGGTTCTGGAACGAACAGCTGGCCTCACCCCTGAGTTCTGTCAGCCGCCAGCTAGGTGACTCTGGGACACTCCCCGAACTTCTTTGTCTCTGTTCCCCCGTCAGGACAATGGAGAGAAACGCACCTACCTCAGGGGTGGTCATGAGAATCGAAAATGCTGACGAAGAGAAGCATAAGGCATTAGGAAGTCTTAAGCACAGAGTTCTGTGAGCAGTCCCTGCTCCTTAGCAAGTGCTCGGTAAGTGTGAGCTCGTGTTGTTTCTGTGCGGAGGCACTGTGTGCACGTGGGTGTGTGCATGTGTGTGTGTGTGAGCAACCTGGTCTGGTAACACCATCCGTCCACACTCGTGCTGTCTGAGGTGAACATTCCCTGCAGGTGGCAGCTGTGACCTTCTCCTGTGACTTCTGGGACCTTAGCCAGGGGCTCCGGCCTCCGAGGCAGGGCAACCGTTTTCCTTTTCCTGCTGCTGCTGCTGGCGGGGCAGGGCTGGCCCTGGTCGGGAGGTGGCAATGCTGCCCGGGCTGTCCCAGCCCCGGGGCCCTGCAGCCTTCCTTGCCATTGTGTCCCCAGGGAGGGGACTTTCTGGTGTCCCCCCAGGAAGTGAGACACAAGTAGAGCTGCCAGATTTAGCAACTAAGAATACAGACACCTCGTTAAATTTAAGTGTCCAGTAAACAGTGTTTTTTTTCAGTATAAATATGTCCCAACTATTGTATTTTATGTGGGGCCCCCCCACCTGTCTGAGGGCCCCGTCACATTCATAACCTCTCCGCAGGGTCCGAGGGTGGGCGGGCCGAGGAGAATGCCCAGTTTCCACGGGACTTCCAGGGTCCACCCCCCCCCCCGCTCCGTCTGTCCCAGAACTCCTCCTCCGGGGCCGGGAATGGGCTCTGACCCAGCACAGGTCTTCAGAGCTTCTAGGTTACCTATCACTTTCATGCCCTGAGCCTCCTACAACTCCAAGTTGACTTTTGACATTTCAAAGCCCAGCCCAGGTTTCAACTCTCCTGTCCTCGGTCCCAGGGTCCTGTTGGCACCTGCCCGCAGTCTGCTTGTCATTCCCGTCCCAACCCTCTTCTTTGTTTCCACGGCCACGGAGGGTGGGGGCTCGTTGTTACAACTGTCAGGTTATTAAGGGACAGGTGTGCCTGGTCCATTCACATTCTCTTTCCTGTCACCTGCCAGAAAAGGCAGCGTGCAGCTCCTTGGGGTGCTTCCCAGAGGGGGCTGTCGCTGCGTCTGTTGTGTCGGCCGATGCCAAATGCATCGTCTCAGAGAATCCCGGCGCATCTCGGCCGTGTGCTCAGGACCGACAGGAGGCTGCAGAGACTGGAAAACAATGCAGTGCTTGGCAGAACCTTCTGGAAGATACAGCTGCCATGTCCCCAAGTTCACTAGTCCTCATCATTCATTGAGCACTGCTCCGGAGTAAGCTTGGAACTCGCCCAGCCTGGTGTCTGCAGATGTGTTCAGGGGACAGAGGGGACCAGGCAGGGCATCCGCTATGCAGCACAGTGAGCCTGCGAGACAGAGGGAAATGGGGATTTAATTCTGGCAAGCGTTCTGCCTCAGCCACCAGGCTAAAAAAGTCCCCATCCGTGCAAGACACAGGCCTGAGTCACCAAAGAGAGTGTGACAAAGAGACGCAACCCATCCTTGGCAAACTTGCTGAGAATTCACACTTCCTGAATCAAAGCCACTGACATTTTCGGGAGAGCCAAATTTAATTAAGGCGTTTGGGAAAGATCTAAACTGAATCAGAAAGACACGAGCCCCCACTGGCAGCCGAAGCTTGATGACTCGTTGGAATTGCATTTGTTTCGAAGCAAAGCCTTCACAGAAAATAATGGGAAATTCAATTTGGCTGGAAGGGAAGAAGCGGGCCTACTTTTAATTCATGTCATCAGCGTCAGACCTGGGAAGAAGGGCCACGCCGGAGGCGCCACGTTTGTCCCAAGACGGAGCTCGGAGCGCCTTGCGCGTGGAGTGAGTCGAAGCCTCGCTCACGTGAGCCGAGTGGGTTGTGAGCTTTGAGGATTGGGGTTCAAACTACTTCTCAGCCAAAGGCCACCCTGCTGAGCCTGAAAGCGAGCACCCTGAGGGGACGGCCTGGAGGCCACTTTCGGTCCCTGTCTCATGCTTGCACTGTCTGTCCCTGTATTATTTCTCCCCTCTCCGGGAGCGGGGCCCAGGAGAGGGGCATGGCTGTCGGCCCTGCTCACCGCTGGATCCCCTGGGTCGTGAGCATGGCCAGACACGGGGCAGCCCTCCCGTGCGTTCACTCGGTGAGTGAATGAATGACAAGGCCTCTGAGGCCAAGCAAGACGCGTCCTTGATCACTATTGTTAATGTCCCCGGTGGCGCCCGCTCACAGAGCGTGCTTTCTCCCGAAGGCAGGGCAGTGAGTGGGGACTTGCAAGACACGTCTCGGAGACTTGCTGTCTCTCGTAAGATGTATTTTCAGATAGTCAGTTCCCCTCTTTTCCCAAGCTTTATGGCTTTCCCCTCTCCCTCTCCCTCTCTCTCTCCCTCCTCTTCTCTCTCTCTCCCTTTCCCTCTCCCTCTCTCTCTTTCATACACACACACACACACACACCAGGCACTTGATTTTCGAAACCGAGCCCAAGGCAGAACCTTAAACACATCTCCAGTTGCGACCGCAGCAGCAGCAGAGCGGCCTGCCCCCGGGGTCGAGGTTCTGCAGGACACTTCGTGAGGAGTTTACCAGAGCCGCGGGAGCCGGATCTCTATAAATAATGCTGGCGTCCTCCGTTGTCCATTATTTGCCGCCAGCCCATCGGGAGCAATTAGTCTCCACAGAAAGGGGAGGCGTTCCGGCCACACGGTTGCAAGCACAGCACTTCTATTTTTATGAACCCTTCATTTCATCGATCTCTAGATTAATCTTTTGCCGCGCTGGGGATATTTTATTTATGAAAACGCTGTGAAACAGCTGTGCTGCTGCCAAGCCTATGGCTGTGTCCATCGATTTGGGGGTCATTTTGCTGACAAGCGGTGCCCCACGGTTTGCTGGGCACGGTGCTGGGCAGGGGATGCAACACCTATGTGGACATGTCCCCGGGTGTGAGCCGGAGCAGCCCCCTGAGATGGGGACCAGCAGAGGGCGGCAGGGAGAATGTGGTCACCGGGGCCACGAAACGCAGGTGGAGGATGTAAGGAGGGTACCAAGAAGGGCTTCCTTAAAGAATGTTTCCAGGGGCAGGAGCCTGGGCTGTGGGCTGTCGTGTAAGAAGCCCACCCACCCTGAGTCCCCTGTTAAAATGAAAAACAAATGGACACCAGCCTTTAAAATCCCCTGGACAGACAACACCAGCTCAGTCACACGGACAAAGCTTAGCTGAGGGCTGGGCCCAGCGATAGATAGAAAGCCCCGTTGTGGCTTTGGCCGTGACATATTTCTGAAAGCAGTCGTAAAGCCCACCTACATTCAGGAGCAGGGGACATAAATCTTACCTTTTAAGGGAGGAATGTCAGAGACTTTGTAGCCCTCGGTAATCGGCCACCGAGGGGCTCCATGCCTTGCTCCCTTCCCCAGTGAGGACAGAGGGATCCCGAAATAAGTTAGGAGGATCTGGGAGCAGATCGGTACCGCTTCTGGGGTGGAGCTTGGGGACTATCGGGACTCTAAAGAGATGGCTGCGTGGTGTGCACAAAGAGATGGAGCTTCGGACAGAGTCGCCTGAGTCCCAGCACGGTGTGGGAGCTGAGGGGTGGTCCCCATGTGTCCAGGAGCCTGGAAGGCCACTGGGGCGGACTCAGCCGTGACGAGCATGGAAGGATCTCTGAGGACCATACGGGATGCTGGGCACCTCAGGGGTGAAGTGTAGACAGGTGAACAGAAGACTCTATCATCGCTTCCCCTTTTCTCGCCTTGTTGCCTTGGGTTCCTGAAGACCTCTGGAAATCAGGTCAAAGACAGCAAAGTGCGGTGGGGGGCGGGCTTTCACAGGTTGAGCTCCCCAGGCCGAAGATTCTGGGTGGAGATTAGCCTGCAGGATGTTTATTAGGGTGTGTCCTGGGGAGGGGAGGGGATGGAAGCAGGGCCCAGCAAAGGGAGATGTGGGGTTACAATGTGGTCTCGTTGGAGACCTCAGCCAAGTCCACGGGCAGCTCAGCAGCTGGGGTGGACCTTCGGAGTTGCTCTGAGTTGGGGCCAGGGAGCTGTGCCTGTCCATCCCCGCCTTGATGGGGCACTGGATGCCGCCACAGGGAAGGGGCACATGACCTTGGGTGAGGTGGCTCCCTTTGGCTGGGCCAGTCCCCAGAGGGGGTGACAGCTGAGGGCCGTCTGCTGACAACACTCCCAGCAACTGGGGAAATACTCTCTTCGTTCCTAAGGCTGATCTGGAAGGCACACCTAGCATCCAACATAGGACTTACCATAGAAATTATAATGAAGCCCTGGTTGGCGTAGCTCAGTGGATTGAGCGTGGGCTGCGAATCAAAGCATCGCAGGTTCGATTCCCAGTCAGGGCACATGCCTGGGTTGCAGGCCATGACCCCCAGCAACCGCACATTGATGTTTCTCTCTCTCTCTCTTTCTTTCTCCCTCCCTTCCCTCTCTAAAAATAAATAAATAAAATCTTTAAAAAAAGAAATTATAAAGAGTCATTCAGTGATGAAGAAAGTGACGTGTCTGGCTGCCTGAATGTGCATGATTCCTGCCCCCAACAGGTGAACTTCATGCTTTCAAGAATGAGGGCCATACGAGGTGTCACTCTGACAAGACTGATGGTTTTCTGGGTGCCTTCTAGAAAGAGGGGAAGCCCTTCATCTCCCCTCCCCACAGACAAGAACATAAAACGAGGACCCACACAGCTGTTCACCTATAAACTGCCAATGTCAAGTGCAAGCCAGGGGTGGTTCTGATTTTATTTCCCCCTTTGAAAGGCTAGAGAGGTCTTTACGATAAGAACTCCTTATTTCTTGGTTTTCTTTGAGCTGTGATTCAAATATGGTGGGGGCGGAGCCTCTCACTACCACCTCGAGCAGTAAATGAGTCCTGGGCCCTGACCGTGTTACGTGAGATGCTTATCTTCTGCTTGTGGCTATTTAGAATTAAATGGTACGTTGTGTCTGGGAGCCCTTGTATCTCCAAAGCTGGGGAGGCAGGTTGCGGGCAGCCAAGCGCAAAGATGCGCTGGGTGTGAAGGTCGGACCCGCTGAACCCAGCCAGCAGCCTGTTGTGGAACTGAGAACCCTCGATTCCACGGAGGGAAACTCTGGGTACCTCGGACCAGCAAGGACGAGAAAGGCTTTCTCCCCGAGGGGGCCACTGGCCTGTCAGCGCTGCTCCGTAGAGCGCTCCTGAGGATGAGAAGGTTCTGTTCCGCTCCTTGCGAGACGGTGGTCGCAGGGCACTGGACGTGCAGCTAGAAAACGGGTTTTGAATCGTACTGGACCTGGCTGAGGGCTAACGGTACCGGACGGTCAGGTTCGAGGTTCTCGCTCTCCAAGCGCGGTCTAGGGAGCAGCATTGATGCCACCCGGGAGCTTGAGAAAGAACGCCGGCTTTCAGGCCCCGCTCCTGACCTGTGACCCAGAACCTGCGTTTGTGTGTCCAATGAAGATGGGTTTCAAGGGACTCCCCACAGCCTCCTAGTCCTCATCCCATGATTCCTATGCAGGAGAGCGAACAGAGGGCTGGAAACGAACAGCAAGAGCCTGGGCTTCAGCATCAAGGTTTAGTCACTCTCCCAAGTGGGTGGTCGTGAGGGGGAGGAGTTCTGTGAAGGGCCTGGGAGGAGAACAGCACCTCCCCCCCCCCCCGCCCCCCTCCCCGCCCCCCAGGGGTGGAGGGAGATTCCGCTTCTAGGACAGCTGAGCGTCCATCAGGAGACTGTCTAGCTTGCTCCACAGGACAGCAGACTCCCGTCAGACTCCTGGAGGAGCCCACCACCTGGGCGTTTGGGATGGTTGGGGACAGGCTGAAAACCCCCACCGACCCACCTTGCCAAGTTCAGAATCCTCCCAACTGATTGGAAAATACGCGCTTCTTTTGAATGAAATGCATTGTATTTTATCCGTTGGGACTCAGAAGGTTTCTTTTCTCTGTTCCACCTCCCTCCTTATTTCCACTTTAGTTCTAGCTGTCAAGGCTGTTATTTCAACCCACTCCGACTTGTTGTAATTGCTACATCCACTTTTTTTTTTTGAGGAAACTGAAAGTTGCTGTGAAAGTTCTGTCCCCCTCCCCCACCTCCCCACTAGGTTTGAACTCTTGTGTTTTCAACAAGCAGCAGTTCTCGCTTTGTTCTTGCCCTTGGGGCTCCCTGGTCGTTTTGCTCATCTTTACTTTCCCCACCTTCTTGTTTTTCCTGTAATCTGATCTGATAATACTTGCCTACGAGGGAAGAGAAGCTCAGTATCATTGCACTTGGCGTTCTCCGTTCTCCTCGAGGCTGCCCTGTGTTTCCGAAGAGAAGCCCGTGAACGTGTCTCGTTCCTCTAGGATGTCTCCCCTATCGAGACAGCAACGCTTTATGTTGCCCGGGCTGGGAGCTGGGGGAAATCGCTGACGGTACCCCGCTGAGCACCCCAGAGCGCACGGCGCAGAGCTTTGGATAAAACATTACTTACCATCCCCGCTGTTCAGTGACTGTCCGTTCATGTCTTCAACACGCAGCCCTTGAGCTGCCACTGGGGGCCATGGAGAGGGCTGAACCACAGTCTGGAAGCTCTCAGAAGCTCGCAAGTACAATCTCCTGGGGCAGGAGATGCCCAGCGGGTGTGGACCAAGCTGGGGGAGCCCAGCGCAATGGGGTGGGTTACTGCTGTTTTCACACGAAGAGAGGAGTAGCGGCGCGAACCCTGACCCTGCCCCGACCCGAAGGCTGAGAAGAAGCCATGGGCTGGAGCACTCTGCGCTCTGCAGCAGATGTTTGTGGGTTGGGGCTCCTGCTGGAGGATTGGGGTGAGACCCAAATGTTCCTGTAGGAAAGGCTGATAGACGGGAACGGGGCAGGGAAGAGGCTGGGGAAAGGAATGCAGGGGTCAGGTGATGGGACACAGGTGCGGTAAAGGGGCCAGTGACTCAGCAGGAGGGCTCCACACAGGACCGCTGATGACCCACCCACGCCCCAATCCATGGCTTCATCAGGGGTTGCAAATGGTGAGGCTCTTCTTCACTTAGTAGCTAAACTTCTCCTACAAGTTCTCCGCTCAACTTTCTGTTCCCCTGAGCTACAGTGTGCACGGGAGAAGCAGGATGATGCATAGTTGATTCTTGATCGATTTTCTTTTTTTTTCTTCTTTTTAAAATATGCATTCATTCATTGATTATTTTCTTTTTTTAAAGATTTTATTTATTTATTTTTAGAGAGGGAAGGGAGGGAGAAAGAGAGAGAGAGAAACATCAATGTGCGGTTGCTGGGGGCCATGGTCTGCAACCCAGGCATGGGCCCTGACTGGGAATCCAACCTGTGACACCTTGGTTCGCAGCCCGCGCTCAATCCACTGAGCTACACCAGCCAGGCCTTGATTGATTTTCAAAACAAGTAGGTGCCCTAGTATTTTGTGGATGACAAGGGGTGGAACCTGACTTCTGCAGGGGAGGGGGTTCAAATCTCAAACTCCCTCAGCAGCTTTGCAGGACAGGGGTTAATACACCCATTTTTGCAGATGGGGACTCAGAGGGGGCATGAGTAAGCAGAGGAGCAGGGTTTGATCTCGGTCGGCCTGGCTGCAAAGACCAGACCGATTGCACGGCATGACCCTGTCCCTGGGGCTGCAGGGAATTTACGTCCTGCACCGAGGAGCTGGCAGGCTCGCTAGAAGTCAACATTCTATGGTCTGAAAAAATGACGTGTATCCTTATGGCCTAAAAATAATCTTAATGAAGGTTGCTTTTAATCACAACTATAGCATGGAATATTTTAATGCTCATTAATTTGTTTCTCAAAAGTTGGACCTCAGGCTAGGTTGCTTTAATCGGATTTATGGAATTCATTTCTTGCGACATCACATGACACAACATCACGATGTGTCAGTCTGTGGTGCACGCTACACGTTACTGGTACACGTACGTGAAGGAACCGTGTATCGGAAGGGGTTTATTTATAAAGGAATCTGGGAGAAACTGAGATTAACTGTAGTGATAAAGAGATTTACTGAAACTCGAAGGTCGACATGAGGTCATAAAGAACATCTGTGCCGTGGCCATGTTTGCATGGTTGGTAGCTGCACGAAGAACCATCACACCATCCATGAGCTAATGAAGATTATCTATCAGAATCCTTTCTGTCGCCTGCGTCTCACGCTGGGCTAAGCCTGGCTCGCAGGGTTTATTGGCTGGCCTGCCCAGGGACAGATGTGGCAGCGCTTCGGGGCTCAAATGCTGTGTTCAGGACCTGGTTTCTCTCTTCCTATCTGGGCTCCACTTACTTTGGGCCGGGTCTGTCCTCACAAACACTCGCCCCTGTGGTCCCAAACGGGTAACTGCGGTGCCCACAGCCTCCCTGTTTCACGTCAATGGGAAAGAAGGGCAAAGAGCTTGTCTTTAATTTTCATTGAGTCTTCCTGGTCCCGAAAGGGTTCCAGCGCCCATCCCTGCACTGGTCACTGTAGCCAGGGCAACGGATGCACTTCCTGGCTCAGGCCCGGGTCATGAGCTCCAGCTGTGAGCATAGGGGCTGGAAGTGACTGGGGAGGTCCTAAAAAGAGTAACCATAGCATTATCAGGAGAAGTGTGAATGAATGATGGGAAGCAAACCCGAATTCCAGGACACTGGGAAGTGGTTCGGGGGCCCGTGCGTTCCCTGAAGTTGTACTGACACCTTTGTGTTTATGTCTGCTTCTCAGGGAGAGAGCCCACCATTTTGATTAGCTAGATTATCCAAGGGCCCATCTAAAGAGTTGGCTATTCTGAGATAATAATGGTGGGCATTGAACCAGACTGGAATGCTTTTTTTAAAAAAAATTATTTATTTGTTTTTTGAGAGGGGAAGAGAGGGAGAAAGAAAGGGAGAGAAACATCGATGTGTGGTTGCCTCTTGCACGCCCTCTACTGGGGACCTGGCCCGCAGCCCAGGCATGCACCCCGACTGGGAATTGAACCAGCAACCCTTTGGTTCGAAAGCCAGCACTCAACCCACTGAACCACACCAGCCAGGGCTGGAATGCTTTTTAAAAAAAAAAACAAACTGAGACTTGTACATATTTGTACTGTCTGCTGGAATGGTTTCACTATGAGCCATAGCATCTGCCTTTTGGCTGCATTTTCTGCAATGATGGTGAACCCACTGGGGTTACCAGAGGTAGTAAATACCGACTAGAATTTAGTTTATATCATTCCTTCAGGTTCTAGAAGCTAGAGACCCCCCTTTTTTTCCTCCTAAGAAAACCCTATGTCTGGGGCCACAACAGAGGTTGCCCCATGCCCTGTCACATAGGGCAAGCTCACACCCCTTCCAGGACCCCAGCCAGGGCCTGCTCTCCATACAGCCGGCCTCGGCGGCCCGTTTGCTGGGAAATGGGGTGGCTCATCCTGGCCGAGGAAAGGCCTTTGGGAATGATCTCCCTGTGATGATGCCGGGGCCTCACGCAGGCTGATCTTTGTCTGCTAATTCCAGGCTGGGGCCCAGCGTGTGCCCTGTTGACACCAGATAATGTCAGTCCCCTGGCTGATACGGTGGCGGATGAGCAAACACCAGGCTGCCGGCAGAATCCTCCACTTCCTGAGTGGCCACAATCGCAGACTCACTCAGGTTTAAACACACAGAGCCTCGCCGCCCGCGTGCCCTTTGCGTTGGCCAGGAGATGAGGTTATTGGTGTAAACAGCCAGCCCTCATTTCCCCTCGAACTCACGCTCTGGATTTTAATCAGGTTCAAAACCTGCCTAGCATTTCACATCTTTTCCCATCTGTAGGCCCCCGCGGGCCAGCCCAGGGTGCTCGGGTGTTAACGTACACATGAACCCCCCCCCCCGCCCCCCCGCCCCATCCCAGGGATCCTGTTCAAGTGCAGAATCCGATTCAGCAGGTCTGGGGTGGGGCCTGAGATTCTGCGTGTCTCACAAGCTCCCAGGGACCCTGATGTTCCTTCAAGGTCCACACATCCAAATGCAAAGGGGTGGATGCCCTCGAGACCCATCCACGGTGGAATTACGTTCAGTGGAATAAGTCGAAAGGGAGAGCACACGTGCTGTAGGATTTTACTCACACGTGGGATATAAAACAATGACCGAAAGTGAACTAAAAGCAAAAACAAACCCCAGATACAGATAACAGAATGGTGGTCGCCAGAGGGGGAAGGGGGGAGGGTGAATGGGGTAGGATTTTGGTGGTGAGCATGAATAGATGATACAGATAGTGAATGATAATGTTCGCTTTTTGAAAACTTGTTTTGAAATTTATATGATGTTGTTCACCAGTCTTCTCTCCTCAATAAGTTTAATTGAAAATATTACCAACCAACTAATGGAAAAACAAAAGCAAGGGCTAGGCCAATGGCTCTCAACCCTGGCTGCCCATCGGAGCCGCCCGGGGAGCCGCAGAGATGCTGAGGCCTGGGTGTACGCTCCGATTTCGGGTTCCTCTGGTTGGGGCGTGATTCCCTGGGTGATTCTGACGGGCAGCCCAGGGAACACCCCAGCCTCCAGTCTCCGTCCGCCTGCTCCTTCTCATCCCCTGCGCCCCTGGAGACCCCTCCCCCTCGTCCTCCATACTCATGGAGGTGTTACCACGGGCTCGACCTTTCCACACAGCCTGCCGAGGTCGGCACTGCGTCTGTGCCCGTTCTGTAGCCAGGGAAGCTGAGGTTTGAAGAATGAAGTAACTTGTCCTCGGTCACACCGCTGGAAAGGCAGTGTCAGGCCTCACTCGGGCCTCTGTCCCTGGAACAAACAACAGCAGAGAGCACAGACTGCAGAGGATGGGATCAGACAGACGTGGGGCTCAGTCCTGAATCTGCCGGACCCCAAGCCAGGGTGGCTCTGCTGCTTCTCTCCCTCGGGGAGGGGTGGAGGGGTGGAGGAGTGGAGGGGTGGAGGGGTGGAGGGGTGGAGGGGAGAGTGAGGAGGTGTGGCCCCATCTCATGTGTAACTCACGTATTAAAGTAACTACTTTTAGAGAACTCTCTTAGTTTTAACACAGAAAGTCCTGCGCCCTTAAAACCCTCCGTCCCAGACAAATGGGGACAGATGGTGACCCCACCTGTTGGTTTTCCTCATCCCCTTGGTGATTTGGGCTCACAAGCCCCCACCCTGGGACCATGTTGTGCCTCCCATCACGCCTGGACTTGTGGGTCGTGACGGGTCCCCTGCCTGCTCCCTGCTCAGCATTTCTGTGGGCACAGCCTGCTGTCTTTCTCCTTCCGTTTGATGCCCCGTGGGAGGCCGAGGGAGTCTTTGTCCCGACCCGGGGAACAAGAAGAGGGTTCATAAAGGAACGCCGCTGGGTCCCTGCCCCCGTCTCAAGGCTGCGAGTGTGCTTTGCCTCCGCCGAGCTCCTGGGGACCACACAGAGCGGGGCTCTTTTCTTCCAGAAGCCGCTTCAGACGAAGCCGAGTGTTTTTCAGCTGGACGAGCGGCACTGCCGCTGAACATGCTTGGGCCGGACGACAAACGTGCGGCGGGTTCGCACAAACCCCTCCTCCAATCAACGAGAGGGGCTCTCAGCAGCAAGTGCAATCCGTGACCCAAGGCGAGTCACGCCGCGGAGCTTTGGGCTTCTCGCCTAAGACGTCTGGGGGCAGGGGCCGCTGCTGATATTGATTCAGGGATCAGCGAGGCCGGGCTCTGAGCGGACAGCGGCGCCATTCTCTAGGTCTCTTCATGTCAAAAAACGGCAGCAGCGACCTCCAAACATCCTGCCTCCTGCAGCTGAGCTCAAAGGGGAAGCAGGCGGTGCAGAACAGGGGCTCCGTCCTTTGCCTCTGACCCAGGGAATATCGCCCCCAGGAGCCCCTGCTCCCCCTTCGTGTCCTGCCCCTTCCCTCTTACTGGTCAGAAACGGGTCCTACAACCACCCATAGGCCAGGAGCAGGTCCCACCTTCTTTGCAACCCAGGGGTCTTTGCCCGACATTCTATCAGGGTTCTTTTAGGGAGGACTTTGGCCAGATGAACAAAAATCTGTGCTCAGCCCTCTTCCTGTGGGCGTCAGAAGCCCTGAGTTCTGGTCCCGGTCCTTTTTCCGTCTTGCTCAGGCATGAATAACATGATGGACCAGACACCTCATCCTTAAGCCCCGATATGGCCCCCATGGGCCACTTGCAAAGGAAGCCAGGAACGTGAGCCAGCAGTGAGGCCTCCTGCGTGAGTTTGCTTGTCATCAGGGGTTCCCTGGCCAGAAACAATTTGGGATGCAGGAAAAGTAGATCGTTTCAAAGGGAACTTCTACCCGGATGTGCCTGAGTGTCTGCGGGATTGGCTGGTCAGCATCTTGTCTCGTGTCCAGGACTTTTTTTTGCAGACACCGCGCAGACAGAGATCAGGTATTGACGCAGATACAGAGGCCATTACAGCCTATGCAGTCTGGCCATGTCTGCAGAGCAGGTGGAGACCCAGCTGCTGGGGAGGGCTCCGGAGGAGTCCAGCTAGGGCCAAGGGCTGGGTGAACCGAGGGGCAACTGAGAGCAATGAAACTCAGGGGTTCAGGGCTGGCTCCCCTTCTCTGAGTCAGAAGTGGCTGAGATAGGCCCCCGTTTGGGGTCCCTGGCTCCTACGAGGGACTTGGGACTCGGAGCAGCCAACAGCATCTCCTTGTTGTGTTCTCAGTGGAAGCAGAGTACTTGTGGTGTCACAAGAGAGAGAATTTCCTGAGACTCCTATGGGAAGATGGGGTTCTGTGGTAAATTTTATCGATGACATAAAACGAAGGGGGTCCCCCTCATGACTTCCTAATCTCCCATCTCCATTTGTCTCGCCCTGGAAAACATTCATCTGTGTCTACAATAAAGCCAAAACAAAAGCCAGCGTCCAGAATTCAGGCCCCATACTAAAGTCTAGTCCAACATCTGGCTAGTTTAATGTATGTTTCCACCTGCAGTCCACTGCTGTGCTGTGGTATCTGGGCTCCCTCCTGGAGCCTGGCGGTGGGGTCCCCATGGCCATGGGCACCATGGCTGCTAAGACCACACGGCCATGGGCAGAACAGGCAAGTGTACTGTGTGAGTATAGGCCACAGGTAAAAGAAAGAGACAGAGAGAGAGCACACAATCTCCCCTGCCCTGGGATTATATTATCCTGGGCTCGGAAAAGACCAGAAACTTTTTCAAATTGGCCAATGAATTTCTCAAGTTTTCACAGAGTTCTGATAGGGCCACCCTCTAGTTAGATTGACAGGTCTATTTGGTCAAGCACCTCCCCCTGTGCTTCCCCAACAATCTGGTACCGGAGTGCGGGAAGGGAGGAGTGTTAATCCCCTTGGCAGAGCAACGCTGTGATCCCCTGGAGCGTGAAGCTTCGGGTTTTGGCTAAGTAAGCAGGCTCATGCTCCCCATTTTATCAAGCTTAATATCTAAGTCCCTTTGCACCCCTTTCTTTTATTAATAATTAGCTAAATACCAATGGTTAACAGTAGGATTATCGTGGACAAATGATCCTATGAAAAGTCCAAGCTGGCAGGGTCCCCCTTTGGCACACATGTCTGCATTGTGGAGCTGAAGGTGGCCTTCATGTATATTCAAGAGCTCTTTGCTTATGGGAGGAGAGATCCCAGCAGCTTTGCTGGAAGACGTGGGACCAAGGAGGTGAATGCCGTGTTTTTCCCTGAGTCACAAAGCCTGGGGAATGCAAGACGAGCTGCTAGTGGTTCCAGTGATGACACTAGTCTGTCTTCTGCTATTCCCGGGAAAGGTTGGAGTTGGGGTTGGGAGGCCAGTGTGGTGGTGGTTAAGCATCTCTTCTTTATGGCTTTGTTAAAAGCTGTGCCTTTATAATTCAGGCTGTTAGTCAACTTATCATGAAAGCTTCGAGACAAAACCTAGATTGTCCTGCCTGGGGGAGACTTTGGCCTCCTCTCCTCGCAGCATCCTCTTCTCTGTTGTCTCCCTGAGCAACCTGGGTCAGAAGGACCGGTGTGCTGGACCACCCCTGGCCGGAGAGGGCGAGGGAAGCCATTGCTCCCTTCCCTCTGTTCTCTGCTCCTTCTTCCCCTTCATTTATTTCTCTCCCTCCTCCTCCTCTTCCTCCTTCTTCCTCTCCTGTTTCTCCTCTTCCTCTCATCCTTCCTCTTCTTCTCTTCCTCTTTTTTCAAAGTTACAAGCATTTTTTATTGAGCATTGTGTGCCAAGCACTGTGTTAAGCATTTTGCTTACATTGATCTCACTTAATTTGCCCAACAAGCCTATGAGGTAGGTGTTGTTATTATCCCCATGTTACAGGTGAAGAAACAAAACAAACCAAACTGTTGGATGGTGTGTGTGTGTGTGTGTGTGTGTGTGTAAAACTCCAGGGATGAGAGCGATTATTCCAAGTCTGCTTTCTGCTTTGCCACTAAAACCTTTTAAGATATTTTGTTTCATTGTCCGAATAAGTCATTTATTTTCTTGTTTTGAAATAATAGTTCAAGCATTGTCAAAAATTTCCTGCCCATTGTTTTCAAGGACCTAACAAGCAAACATGCCTATTACTGTTTTGCGAAATGTTAGCGTACAGAGACACTGATTGGAGCCTCCTTCTTCTAATTTACCCCCATTTCATACATGGCTTTCCATATTAGTATGTCGAGAGCTGCCTCATTGATCTAAAAAAAACTTCGTGCTTCAGTCAGTAACTCAGCGCTGAGAAAAGGCCATCTCTAATGGCTGTTGTGCAAATGGCCGTTTATGGATTCAAGTTTGTTTTTATGGCCTGGCATTTTTTCCCCTCCACTTCATTGCTTTCTCTCAGTCGGCTAATTACCAGTCATAACTGAGTCAGCCAGAAGGACTTGTGTGTTTTCAAAAGGCCAACATTATCCTGATTCATCTCAACATCTCTTAACTTTCTGGAGCTAGAAAGGATCTTAAAGACAATCCATTCTGATGCCCTGAGGTCCCAGATGAGGTCGCCTAGGCTCCAAGAGAAGATGTCTTTGACTGTGACCCCACTGTGCATAGAGGAGCCAAATAGGGGCTTCCCCGACTGCCCCACGGTAGAAGGCAGTTCTGTGGGGGGCCCAGAAGAATGCTGTGGTAGGCAGAATAATGCACCCACAGAGACGTCCATGCCACACCCCGGGAACCTCTGACTATGTTATTGACACGGCGAGAGGGACTTGGCAGATGTGATTAAGGTTGGGGACCTGGAGACAGGGAGATCATCCTGGATTGCCAGGGGGAGTCGATCTTATCTCATGAGTCCTTAAAAGTGGGAGAAGAGGCCGAAGGGGAGTCAGCGAGAGACGGCAATGGAAGAAGAAGCAGGAGAGAGTCAAAGTGTGAGAGGGTTTTGACCCATTCTTGCTGGGTTGGAAGCTAGAGGAAGGGAGGTGCAGCCAAGAAATGTGGGCGGCCCTACAGTGGAGAGGAGCCTCACGGGCCAGGCAGCGAGGAAACGGGACCGCAGTCCTACAGCCACAAGGAACTTTGTTCTGTCAACAGCCCGAGGGACCAAGGGAACAGGTCCTCCTGAAGAGCGCCCAGGAAGGAGCACGGCCCTGCCGACACCTTGACTTTAGCCCATGCAGCTCATCATGGCGGACGTCAGACCGACAGAACTCGAAGACGATAAATTCGTGTCGTTTAAGCTGCTGAGTTGGAGGCCACATGTTGCAGCAGCAATAGAAGACGGATACAAATACTATGGCGACGGGCCACTCCCTGCTTCAGAATGTTCTGGTGCCTAGCAGCTGATGTCATAGAAAAGATTCTGGAAGAGCAGGCCATGGAGAAGGACTTACGGCTTACAAACTCTTGGGAGAAGGTAAACAGGTTCTGAAAAATCCAGGGAACTGAGTGCGGGGAGAGCAACCTCCCTCACCAGGCCCGAAGCTGTCCCAGCGGCCCCAGTGGCCCCAGGACCCGCAGAAGGGCTGGTGGACAGGTAAGCATGCGCATGGTGGGCGGGAACCGGGACGCTGCAGGCGACACTCATCAGCAGATTCACTTTCTGCTCATCTGACTGTTACAGAACAGACCGGGGTGGGGGTGCAGAATGATATAAAAGACCCCCCCTTTTTCTCCAGGGGTTCTCCCCCATACTAGTTTCGCTTTGCCCGCCACCAGAGGAAAGATGTTTCTCAATGCCAGAGATCTGTGAAAAGGAAAGGAATTATTTATTTAAAACTTATGCAGACCAAAATTTTTTAGAATACCCACAAATGCACACAGTCATTCCTTCTCCCTCTGCCCAGTCTGGGGTACCATATCTCAGGAAAGAAGTAGAAGTCCGTGATTCAGGCTCCTGGCACCACCCACGTTGCAAAAAAAGAGCACTTCCAAAGCCACGTGGTCCTGACTCTCAAAGCCACATGGTCCCAATGAGACACCCAAGTCATGTGGTCCCCAAGAAATGCCAACGGCTGCCATGCCTGGGTTTAAATCCCAGCACCAATCTTCCTCTGCAGCCTCATTTCCGGCTCCTCCCACAATTGGCCACAGCTGCCAGCATTCTGGGCTGGTGTGGCCCTGTGGTGTGGAGCCAATCATCTCCAAGCTCTTCAGGACCCCATTACAAATCCCTATTTGGGGCTCCCCTCTTGGCTGCACCCTGTTACATGACCACAGTTCTGTTGAGAGGAGTAGGTTTTCATTCATTCAGTCTTTCCAGAGAGATTTGCCGAACATTTTCTGCACACCAGGCTCTGTTCTAAGTTCTAGGGATAAAGTGGAGAACAAAACAGACCAGATTTCCATAAGCATCGCTGGTGCTTACACTTCTATTGTGAAGAAAACAGGAACTGTTGTCTGTGATGGGCAGTGAGCAGGGAAAGCTATTTGAGGTGGGGAGCTCATCCGAGCTGAGACCATGGCCAGAAAGAGCAAGCTACGTGGTGGTTGGGGGAAATTGCATCCCAGGAAACAGCACATGCAAAGGGCCCGTGGTGGGAATGTGATGGGCTGTCCAGAGAAAAACGGGCAACGTGGACGTGGTGGTGTGAGGGTGAACAAGGAGGGGAGAAATGTGAGCTCGGTCGGGTCGAGGAGTTGGGATCTTACTTGAAGTACAAGGGGAGCCTATTGGAGGTGGGCGATGGGACAAAATACATGTTTTTAAGAAGATATTTCCAGTGCCGTGTGGAGAACAGGGGGAGGGGAGCAAGCGTGGTGTATGGTATAAAGGGGATCAGCCAGGAACAGTGAGAGAACCTCGACAGATGGCAGAGGTGGTGATGACCTGGACTAGGATGGTGTGGAGATGGCGAGAGGTGGGGAGGTTTTGGAAGAACGGGAGACAGGCCTCCCGATGCATCGTCAGCTGGGGAAGGTCCCAGCTGCTGAGGGCTGAAGCTGGGATCTGGACTCGGGCAACCCGAGGCCCCGCTCCGAGCATTTACATGCGAGGCCTTCCTCGACGGTGCATTTGGTGCACTGGCCACGTCTGCAATGAATCGTGCAGCCTGAGAGTTGGGACAAATGCCTGAGAGTGCAATTCTTTTTTTTTTAATATTATATTTATTTATTTTTTTTAGAGATGGTAAGGGAGGGAGAAAGAGAGAGAGAGAGAAACACCAATGTGTGGTTGCCTCTCATGTGGTCCCACTGGGGACCTGCCCACAACCCAGGCATGTGCCCTGACTGGGAATCGAACCTGCGATGCTTTGGTTTGCAGCCTGTGCTCAATCCACTGAGCTACACCAGCCAGGGCATGAGAGGACAATTCTTTTAATTTATGAATATACTGACTGATTTCTAACTTTTGCCCAAGGTAGACATTTAGGTCTTTGGTTCTCAACAGAGGGGCAATTTTTGTCCCCCAGGAGAGACTTGGCAATATCTGGACACATTTTTTGGCAGTCACAGCTGAAGGGGGGGAGCGTCTGGTGGCTGGAGGCCAGGTGTGCTCCTAAACAATCTCCAACCCACAGGAAACCCCCCCCCCGCCCCCAGGAACACTTTTCCAGCCCAAGTGTTGAGGTTGAGAATCCCTGGTGTAGGTGAATGTAGGCCAGAGGATATGCACATATACCTGTGGATAATGACAAAGAGCAGGGCACAATTAACTGTTCAGTTGATATATACTCACGCACCGTTAGGGCTATAGGGTGGGCCAGGAGGGAGATACGTTGTAATTTCCAATTGCACATTCTAGTCTGAGGGACGGGACATAGCACAGACTAGGACAATCACTGGCTAGGTGTTATGGAAGTGATTCTGAGAGCAATAAGGGCTAAAGGGAGGGAATGTTCTTGAAGGATTGCATCAGGCTTCAAGGAGGAGGCATCTGGGGTGGAGATCTCAAAATGGAGCAACATCGGGGTGGGGGAGGCCCGGTAGGGCCCTGTGCTTGGGCAGAACCATGAGTGAGATGCCGCGGTAAGAATGAGCAGGGGCACTGGTGTGGAGGGAGCAGTGTGGGGAGGGGCAGAGAGGCCCAGAGAGGGAGCCACATGGGAATTCAGAGTTGATGGACTTGGTTCCTCCTGATGGGGGAGACCAGCAAAGGGCCAGACTGTGGAGGGTGTAGAAGGCCAAGGGTGGATTTGCCACGGTGAGGATGAGGGAGCCAGCAGCATTCTCAGAGGGATGTTTCGTACGTGCTTTGGGGACACTCCTCACTCACAGCAGAAAGCACGGCTTGGAGGCGTCAGCCTGGAGGGGTGGAGCCCAGGAAACTGGGCTATCCTGGCCCTTTGGTGACGAGGCTCGGACTGCAGAAACTGAGAAGGATAAACTCAAGACTTAATTCTCTGAGCACCCAGAAGTTGCCCCCACCCCGACCCCTCGTATAGATGAGAAGGCTGGGACACCATGAGGCTAAGTGACACCTCCGCTGTGGCTGACATTGACCCAGCTCACGAGTGGCAGGCCTGGCTGGACCAGGGATTGTCTCCTGGGTGGACAGCAACAGGCGCTCGGTGGAGTGTGACCTGGTGACTGGACTGTAAGGGCGGGGACCCCAGCACAGACGAGCTTCCAGGAGGAGGGTCAGCCAGCACGACGGCGGGGCTCGTGCTCCAGGGCTGGGACCGTGACGGGGGTCTTTCCTCGTTCTTCTTCTGCTTCCCCAAATGCACTCCGGGGGCCAGTTCTACTCCCACAATAAAGGGGAAGAAAGGATTTCAGCGTCAGTAACTAATGGGAAAGAGAGATGAGTGGGAACAAACTAGGAGGGAGCCATTGGGTTTTGCTGAAGGGAAAGGATGTGTGTGTGGGGGGCAGTGGGAGGGCGGGGAGACAGAGAGAAAGCCCTTCAAAAGAGCAATTCCCTTAGAAAATAAGAGCTTAAAAAGAGGAGGGGGCCCAGCTATCCCAGTTGGCAGTCACTGGCCACAGAGCATTAATACGTCACGGTTAAGCCGGGCGGGACGCCCATTTTTCTGAACACGCCGAGCTGTGCACCCCACCCCCACAGTGCCCGTCATTTCCTTCAGAGGAACCAGTGTCCGTGGGACTTGGTAGACGCCATACGTGACTCCGCCCGCTCACCTGGCCGCCGTGCCTGGAGGAGATGGAGGCATCGGCCTTGCTCTCCCTCATCAGCTGCCTCGTGGTCCCCAGTGGCGCTGGGGTCTTGGGACGCTGTGTGGTGGCCCAGAAGCTCCACGAGGGAGGCCTGAGTGACTTTGAGGGCTACAGCCTTGAAAACTGTGAGTAGGCCCCGCTCAGTGCCCCCTCCTCATCCCCACTCCCCTTCCCCTTGCCCAGGCTCCCCCACTCCTGCATCCCTCTGAGCCACACACTCTTCCTGTTCCATCTTAGGGGTGTGCCTGGCTTACTTTGAGAGCAAGTTCAACCCCGTGGCTGTCTACGAGAACTTGCGGGAGTCCTACACGGGCTTCGGCCTCTTTCAGATTCGCAACCCTGACTGGTGCGACAAGGGGAAGAACCTGTGCCATGTGTCCTGCTCCGGTAGGTCCTCTCCTTGAGTTCCACAGGGGCCACGGCGTCGCACTCAAGAGGTCTGCCTTCCCGATGGCCAGAGTTGACACGTTCGGAGCAGGGAGGGGCAGGGCTTGGCAAGGGGCCCTGCTGGGCCAAACCTGAGGTGGGGCCCCCAGGGGCAGTGCTGTAATGCCCGGTTCACAAGCCAAAAGGGTGGCTGTGAGGCAGGCACGGCAGGGGGCCTGGCATGGAGTGAGGGACACCCAAAGAAGGTGGGCCGAGAAGGTGTCACCCTGTTGAGAGGAAGCAGGGAGGAAGCGCTGGAGCCCGCTGAGCCTCAAGGGAGAGCATGGAGGGCTCCGGCTGGGCCTGATATGACCCACACTCCTTGGCACCACGCTCCTGTTCAAGGGGAGCAGGAGCTGCCAGTCTGACGGGCAGAGTGGGCCCTGGGAGGAGACAGGAGTGGGCCCTATGGGGGAGCTTCCAAGTACCTGTGGTCAAGAGGAGGGGGTTCCTCAGGACTGACTCATCCCATGAGCATGGGCTGAGCACCCCCTAAGTGCCAGAGGAAATGCACAAGTCCTCCAAGCTGTGAGTGTCAGAGGTGGGCCATCCACCCTGAGGGAGGGCACCATCTTTGGCTCTTGCCCTTTACCACATCTTGAGTGGTGGGGTCTTGGAGAAGAGCCACAGGAGGTAAGGTTGGAGAATTGGAAAGTCACATGGGCTAAGCCAAGGATTTGGAGTTCTGTTTTACAGGCAACTAGGGGGCACTGAGGGGATGATATAAAGCAAAGCAGTCAGATCAGATCAGGAGCTGGGGGAGGTTATAGTGCTGCTGTCCCAGGGGGGAGGCCTTGGTTCCCACAGTCCAAGGAGGGGGTGGGAGGATGCACGCACAGCCACGCTGGTTCCTCAAGGCCCCTCCTGTGCTGTTCCTTCTGCCAGGAACAGTTTTCGTTCTGTCACAGGGGACTTCCTTACCTCCTCCTTTGGATGTCACTTGGCCCAATAATCCTTTTCCCTGACCCTTCACGTCTTAAGTTAGGTGCTTTCACTCAACGCTCCCACATCAAGTGGCACCGCCCCCCCCCCTCCCTATTCCAGGCATTCTTTGCATTAGAATTGACTCTACTCTTTACCCACTTCCAGAAAGCAGGCTCCGAGGGCAGGGATTTCTCACGTGGGCCATGCTAGCTCCACTACTTCTTATGTTGCCCAGCACAGAATCTCCATTCTACACATATATTTTTAATGAAAATATAAGAAATGCAAGAATAAGTCAACAGATTTAGCATACAAGGGCCTCATCCTGCTACCTCCTGATGGTGTCTGAGAAAAATCCAGGGGTAGGTTGATTCCTGGAATCTCAGGGAAGCCCCTCCAGTGTGAGCACCCTGTGCCTTCCCGGCGTGCGTGGACTCAGAGGCCAAGTGGCAGTGTGGTGTCATTCCGTGTTATTTTCTCCACAGCTTTACTGAATCCAAATTTAAACAAGACAATTGAATGTGCCAAGACAATTGTAAAAGGCAAAGAAGGAATGGGAGCATGGTAAGTGGCACATGTTTAAATATTCTGTGTTAATGACTTTCATCCATTGCATCTTGATCTTGGGTTAAGTTTGGTTGCACATCTGTGGGATCCTACTCACTGAGTTAAGCAGAACAATGTCATTGAGTTCTGCAACCCCAAGGCCACAGAAGGAAGGAAATAATTATCAGTCAAACTGCCTTACATTGAACATCTCCCCGGCTCACATCTTGTGTAAGGTGATACAGGATGCTAGGGTGAGCACCCTTGAAATAAATCTCTGTGTATATCCAATTATTTCTTACATATATATTCCCACAAGGGTTTTTGAATACTTTCAAAGATCCTTGATGCATGTTGTGAAATGACTCTGTAGCAAGCTTGTACCAATTTACACTAATATTTATAGTTTAGTAAAATGCTTATTTACTACACTCTCACTAATTACAAATCTTGGCCGTTTGAAAGGTGAATAACAATTTTGTCTTATTTTGCATTTTATGATATCCCATTAGGGTGTCTTCTGCTGTGTTATCTGTCTTTTATTAATTTGTTAGGAGTTACTTACTTATATATTCTGGATAAGAGTTTTTTGTTGGATACAAGTATTGCAAATATCTTCTTTTATTCTGTCAGTTACCTTTTTTACCTTCTTAATGGAGTCTTGATAAATACAAGTTCTTAGTCTTAATGTAGTCTAATTTATCATTGCTTTCCCTTTATGATGATTTTTGTTTATTTTAAACTAATCTTTGCCTATTCCTAAAAGCTTTATTGTTTTACCTTTCACATTTGGCTCAACAATACTTTTCTTTTTCCTGCCTTGTTGCATTAGCTAGGATCGCTAGTAAATGTTGAATAGGAGTGGTAGTAATGGCATTCTTGTTTCATTTCCAGTCTCACAGTAAGAAGTTCAATATTTTATCATTGAGTGAGGTGTTTTCTGAGATGCTCTTAGTCAGATTAAGAGGGTTCTTCTCCATTTTCAGATTGTTACAAGTTTTTTTTTCTTTAATCAAGAGTAGGTATTGAATATTTGGTTATTAAATATATTTCAGTTTCTTTGCAACTCTGTGGTGGTCTACCCATCTTCCCTTTAAAATTCAAACTGCTGTCTTTTTCATGTCTTTTCTCCCGTGGGCTTTCTCCAGAGGTCGCGTCTGCCTGTGTCTTATTGAGGATATCAGTTTTAACAAATTGACTTCTGGATCCTGCAATATGCTGTCTTCAGATGAATGTTCCTCTGAATTTCATTATAATTCTGCCCTTTCTTCTTGTAATGTTTTCCCATAGGTCCCGTGTTAGCTTTCTTCTTCCTTGAATAAGGACAGATTTACTCATGTTCAGTACTTGCAAAATAGGTCATGTGACTGACTTTTTCTTGTCTTCACTCACTGTCACTTGGGTCAGACCCCCTTCTCGGATGTCCATCTCAGCACAGACTGGTGTGCACATCTCTTGGCCCGATTTCCAGTTTGGAGGTTTTGCTGCACATGCATGTCTGGAGTTTATAAAAGCTCTCTGTTCTCAGGGTGCCCTGCTATCACCTCCGTGGTGGGTCTGCATTGTCCAGTAGACACTGCATCACCACCAATTTCCACCTTCCCTTGCCTTTGCTGCCTTCCCCTCCAGCCCACATCTCATCATGGACCTCCTGGTTGATTCTGGGCATTGTTGTCTGCAGGTATATCCAGAAACAATGTCATATTTCCAGATTTTACATCTTAATATATCTGCATTTAGGGTTTGTCTTGCAATTAATGTGTCATTTCCCAAAGTTGTTAATAAATCATTGATGCATCTTGCAATAGAAGACATCCTACAGTGGAGGAAATCCTTTAATGATGGCTACAATTTTTGGCTGCTTTCATGTGTAGGCTTTGTGCAATCACATAAAACCACCATTTAATCTTCACAGATCCCTCTACAGTGAGTTTTCTTATCCCCATTGTTAAAATGAGGAAATTGCTCTGGCCAGTGGCTCAGTTGGTTGGACTGTCATGCTGTGGACCAAAGGGTTGCAGGTTCTGTTCCTGGTCAGGGCACATGCCTAGGTTGTGGGTTCGATCCCTGGTTGGGGCACATATGGGAAGCAACTGATCAATGTTTCTCTCTCACATCAGTGTTTCTCTCTCTTCTCCTCTCTCTCTCTCTCTCTCTCTTTCTCTCTCTCTCATTTCCACAGTGCTCAATTCTGGACCTGTGCCTTTCCAAACTTCAGCTTTCAGAGAGATAGGCATGGTTTACCAAGAGGATTGGTGCTCTGGTCATGGAGAAGGCAACCTCAGGATGCTGTCCAGTTCTCCTGAGGGGGCAGACGTGGGCTTCTGAGCAGGGTCAGCCAGGGGAGGAGGAGCAGGTGGACAGGTGGACTCCTGCCTCTAGCGAAGCCTGAGTGGTTTCCTTACCATAACCCATAGGCCCTGTAAGCTGTGGGGACCTCACCTTGTCCAGAATCGGGCAACACGAGATGTGTCCATCTCAGGGGTCAGGGCTTTTGTTTTAGTTGTTTTTTTTTTTGTCTTTTCTGTCTCTTTGGGAACCAAGTTCAGCCTGAGATTTTGGTCTTTATCTTGTCTCTCTATCTCCAGACCCTAGCTCTACACCTGGCACATAACAGGTGACCCCTAAATGCTTCTGGAAAGACCAAGGATGCATTTGGAGCCATGATCCAGAAGGCATTTTAGAGAATTTTAAAACTTTTAAATTCATTCTTGCTAAAAATAAAATAACACATACATATTTAAAAATAAAAAAACCCTTCTTATCAGCAGCCTCCTGAAGCTTACCACTGTTACCATGTCTCATAAACCAGAGAAAAATTGTATGCACAGATATTTTAAAAATATGCATGGAATCCCAGTGGGCATGCTGATGTGCACCCAGCTTTTCTTTTTCCCTCACGTATTAATAGAGCTTGTACATCCTGGCAAACCTCCACCAAGCAGCCTGTGCCATCCCTGTGACAGCGGCGTGGTACCCTGCTGTGCGGATGCTGCGGGGTCTCGTCTGCCAGTCCCCCGTCTGCCAGTCCCCTGTTCACAAGCATTTAGGTTGTTTCCATTTTTCTTCCTGCCATTGTTTTAAACAAGTCTATGTGAGCATCTTGCTCTTAGAATGTTTATGTTCTTCCAAGTGTACCGGTGGGAATCCAAATACATCGGAATTATTTTCCAGGAGCAGGTCCCTTGCAGTACAAGCTTCCCCTGCTAAGTGAGTGTTCTAGGAAGTCATCTGTATCAGTGTACCAGCTGGTGTTGTTGTGAGAGGCTGCGTTCATTTGGCTTCAGTGAATTTTTTTTGAAGATTTTCAACAAGTTTGCCCATTTCATGATGAGTGATTCATGAGCCCACCCGCCCACTCTGTGCTGAGTGTTCAACAGTTTTTGACCAAAAATAGCATGACCCCCGTGCCCACCCTCCCTAGTCACCTGATCTCTCCCCAGATGACTTTTCTTTGTTGCCCCGAATGAAAAAAAAAAATCCTCAAAGGGAACTATTTTGCCAGTGTGGAAGAGATGAAACCAAAGATGGCAAAAGCAGTAGAAGGCGTCAAAACCTACACATTCAGAAACTGTTTAGAGCAGCAGAAAAAAGTCTCAGTAGGTGCACTGCATCACATGGACAGGACTTGGAAGGTGACTGCAGTGTTACCATGTAAGAATAAATACACAACTTTTAATAAATATACTCTGCTTTTTGCGGGGTGCCCCTAGTATTCTTAGGGAAATCCCCTGTAGATGTGTGGGGACCACTTGGTGCATTGAAACGCTGGAGGCAGATTGTTACATTGGCGTTCAGAGAGGGCGGGCCCCTCCGGCTCCACTGGGGGAGGGGCCTGTGTTCCCCCGACCCATTAGCCTTGAGCGTTAAAACTTGGGTGGTTTTCGGAAACTGTGACTTGTTGAATATCATTCTGTTTTGCTTTGATCTTTATATTACAAAATAAGCTGGGCATCTTTTCAGTCGTTATTAGCCATTTTCCGGTGAAGTATGGATTCATATTCTTCGCCCATTCTTCTATTGGGATGATAATGTTTTCTCTTGCTTTTACTGATTTTGTACATGTCCTTTATAAACTAGGGTTATTACACCTTTGTCCATCATATCTATGTAAACTGTTTTTTCAGGTTTGTTACTTGTCTTTTGACTTTGTTCATGGTATTTTCATCATCCAGGAGTTTTACATTTTCGCAGAATCAGATCCCTCAATCTTCGTTTTGTGACGCTTCTGAGTTTTTGTGAAATCTTGTCAGAAAGGTTTTTCATACTCTAAGATGGTAAAGAAATGAAGCTATGTTTTCCTCTGTACTAAGACAGTGCCTGGCACACGATAAATCTTCCATGAAGTTTTTGTTACTCAATTACAAAATAGAATCTCCATGGTTTGATGGTTTTACTCTGAAATTGTTGGCCTTGTGATTTATTCTTGGTATATGGAGTAAGGCAGAGATCAGCTTTACGTGTTTCAGATGGCTAGTCTGTGTTCTCAACACGGCTTACCCATTAACCTGTTTTCCTCGCTGATTTAATAGACGGTGTTTTCAAGTGGCAGTTCCTTTATTAATATCACCTGTCTTCTGAGTGTTTCGCGTATCTTTCGCACATAGTCTTGACTTGCCCATTACTTTGGAGGCTCGGCCCGCTGTCTGGGGTGAGCGCTAATGAGCTGGAATCATCTTTATTATACAGCACTAAGTACAGAGGTGCCGGGCCAGGCTGATGGGGGTCTCTTACTTGCTCAGAGTTCTCAGTGAAGTGAGCTCTTGCTAAGCTAATAAGCAGCCATAGGCTTCCCGAAGCTCAGGTCAGTGGCTGTGCAGAGCTGGGCCAATGGGAAGGGAGGAGACCAGACCCTACATGCCACACAGGGGTCCCCTGCAGCACCTGCCCGGGCCACGGACAGCCTTGTGGTTCCTGAACATACAACATGTGTGTGTCTGCGTGTTTTCCTGCTGCTCCATATTTGTGAGGGGCCGGGGGCCAGAGCCCCCTCTTCAACTGTGGGACCAGCGACCTTGGAAGGGTCACGGAGGCCTGCCTGGCTAAGGGATGGGACTCACTAATCAGACTTCCAATGGCCTGCAGCTGGCCTGGTGCCTCCCACAGCTGCTTCTAGGCTGGGGTGAGAGGACCTGGGGTCTGGGTGCTCGCACAGGGCCTGGGAAAGGGGGGATCACTTTGAGGGCACCAGGAGCAAGGTTAGAGCAGCTCAGTCCAGCTGACCTGGCCAGGTTGAGGAGCTGCCAGGAGATACGGAAGGTGGTGGGTGAGGCAGCTGCATGGAGAGGTGAACGAGGCCCCGGTCCAGGGCCCCGGGGTTCCCATTTCAGATCAAGGGACTGCTGAGTACTCACCATATGACCCTGGGTCATCCCAGAATGCTAACGCTCAACATCAGGGAAGGTCACAATACTGACCTTGCAGGGGTGGGGAGAATTTTGCAGTTCACAGTCCTGCCCCACCATCTCCCAGAGTGGGATTTGTGGGAAGAGGTGTGTTTATTGGGGGTGAGGGTGGGGGTGAGCCCGAGGATGTAGGGAACACCAGCGTTCATGTTGGGATGTGGTGGGTGCAGCAAGAGACATACTCGAGGCACACGAGAGCCCGGAGAAGCGCGCCCACAGCGGGGGCGGCGTGCTCAAACGCCGCAGGGGCCAGGCCGGGGTGTAAAGGGGCCAGTGGGGGCTGCGGAGCCCTGCGGATCCTGAGCTCTGACTCCCTGGCTTTGCTTGCTGCAGGCCCTCCTGGACCCTGAACTGCCAGAACTCCGACACTCTGGCGCGGTGGTTGGACGGATGCAAGCTGTAGCGGCTGGGGCGGTCCTTGCAACCCTCCCAGTTGCGTCTTCTGAATAAAGATGCTTTCCTGGGTGCTGCCTCTCCTCAGTCCTGTTGCTTGTCTCACCGCTTGACGGCTCCAGATGGAGGAGGACAAGAGTTGACTCCAGTCAGGGATGCAGGATGCAAAATAAACCAGCTAGTTTCTCCACGTGGACCAAAGATCTCCACTTGTATGCTTACAGTGTGATCGTTACCATGACTACCATCATTTACCATTATTATGATTTATGATTACTTAGTCTCAGATGGAGGATTTGAAGGAAGGAAGAGATCTGGAAAACAAGATGTGTCTCTAAATGTGAAGCAGGGGAAGGAAGCAAAGAGACAGTGGAAGAAAGAACAGAGGAGAGGCCCCCAGGCCAGCCTGCGGCCACGTAGGGACGCACAGGTGGACGGGGGGAGCCCATGGAATCCTCTTGTTTTTAAATCCTCACCTGAGGACACTATTTCATTGCTTTTAGAGACAGGGAAAGGAAGAGGGAGAAGGAGAGGGAGACATCAGCGCAAGAAGACAATCACCAGTCGGTTGCCTCCCGCATACACCCAGACCAGGGATCAAACCTGCCACCTCGGCATGTGCCCTGGCCGGGAATCAAACCGCCACCCTTTGGTTACAGATGACGCTCCAACCAACGCAGCCACATCGGGCAGGGTCTCTCTACATTTCTGTGGAGGGACTCCAGTGGCAGTTGCTCTTTCTTGTAAAGAGTTAAGCTTTTAAAAGCGATCAAGAACACACACTCACAGTAGAGAGGCTGTGAAAGATACAGAAACACAAAAAAGGAGCGTCCGCCATGCTTTGGTGGCCTTCCAGTTAGCCCTTTTGTCTGCGTATGGGTTTTTCTTCTTTTTCAACAGCGCTGTCGTAATGCCACAGCTAGAGTTTTGCACCCCTCTTTTTTAGAAAGAAGACATATGGTAATGTCTTGTCCCCCTACATTGATTTGGGGTTCACTTCAAAGCTCAGAGGCCCACAGGATCCCGCACAGGAGGGAGAAGCAGGTGTCTGCTGGGCTCCCGGCACACGCCTGCCCGAGACACGCACGTGGGAGCAGCAGCCCCTGCTGCCCAGGGCCCCGGGCACCTGCGGGAACCTGAGCTGTGACGGGGTTTAGACAATGCAACCCTTGACCTTTAGGCCCAGTGCAGGGGGGATGGACCGGAGGGAGCTGGGGGAGCCCGTCCACAGCCTCTGCTTCCCCACGGCGTTAGAGACTCTTCAGGGTGAAACCTCGGTGCCGGTTCATGTTCCACTGGGGGGTGCCCCATGTTTTATAAACCTCCCCCCATGCTGTCAGCTTGTTAGAAACCATTACAGTGTATGCTGTCGAGCCCTTGTGTGGCTGTCCCTCTCTTCATTTTTTTACACTTTTAAAAGTATATAAACAACTTGTGTGGGGTGAAGAAAACGTGGAAAGTGCAGATAGTCATAAAGAAGGAAGTTAAAGATACCCACCACCCCCTTCTGGGAAACAGAGGTTTTCCTCATCACGCAGCCACAGAGGGGGACCTCGACGCAGGATGGAGGGTGTCTGTCTTTCTGCGTGCACCCCTCCCGACACCGGTGGGAGGGGCTGCGCGTTCTTTTCCTCACGGACGGGGACGGCTACTGTGTGTGTGGTTCTGCAGGGTGCCTTTTTCCACCAGCGTTTCGGCGTCTTCAGGTTCCGAGGTCTGCGGCAGGGGTCCCGGCGCTGTTTTTAATGGCTGCGCAGCATCCCTTCGCGTGGGCAAGCTGCAAGGCACACAGCCCTCTGCCACTCTCTCCCACCTAGACACAGAGTCAAGGGCACGCGTGAACCGTGGCCACCTAAAAGGCAGGCAGGGCCTGCAGAAAGGCAGGTCAGCCCATGTTTTAGTTTGTGTTCCGGTCACTTTCAGAAAGGAGAAGCTAGAGCAGTGCGTTAGAATTTCGGGGGCAGAATTTTACTCAAGTTCTGTTATGATTGATCAGTGATCAGCTGGATCATTGGGTTTTGTGTGGCTTCCCCCGCCTCCCTGCCCACAGAAAAAGGCATTTGAGTTCCCAACCACACGGCATGAATTGGACAATAAAATTCTGCTGGCGGTGGCCCTTGCTGTGGACGGGATGCTTTTGAGGCCCTGAGAGCAACGTCCTTACTGAGCCGGGAAGCCCCAGCTGTCTCTGGGGGTGGGCCCCGGAGTGGTCACGCACCTGACCGCAGCCCAACCTTCACCCAGACGTTCGTGACAGCCCGCAGTCCACGGAGGCACTGCCTCCTCAAGCGCCAAGTCCAGCGTGCTGCTGCCTCCTTCCGGCCCATTACCTCTGCCACGGCGCATCGCTGTCCTCTCTAATGGCCACTGTGTCAACAAGGGCGTGCGGCTCGAGGACAAGGCAAATGTTAGCGTATTGATTGGGGAAGCCTCTCCAGGGTTTCCCGACAGCGTCTCCTGGCTCAGCGCCCTTGAACCCCCTGCTAATGGGCGTTACAGCGAGCGCTCCTTCTGCGGCCCGATCTCCCCGGTCTGGTTTCCAGAATGACCCAAGCTGGGTTAAAAAATCTCAGTTATGGACAACTCCTGTCACTACTGATATTGCTTCTATCACCAGCAGCTACCGTATTAACTCCAATTTGACACATGCTCCACTCTTAGGCCTTTATGCACAATATTTTCAAACCTTGCAGGACCTCACAAGGCAGGGATGCATTATGACCCTATCCCAGCTGGAGAACCGAGGTTGGGAGGGATGAAAGAATTTGGCTTGACCCCTGCGGGATGAGGGAGGGCTGTGCAATGGGGTTTTCTACAAGACTCTGCGGCTCCTGCACACAGGCCCTTCCAAGCCCTGGAGCTACATTGGTGTTCATTTTTCATTCTCTCCATCGGCTGGAACACCAGGTCTCCAGCTTTGAAATGAAGACTTTGCCCTAAAGAGGTTTTCAGCAACTAGCACCAAAGAGTGGGTCGCTGTCCTGATGCCCAGTTCAAAGGCTGGGAAGTTGGGGGCCTAAGAGATAAAGTCACTTTCTCAACTACACAGAATTAATCAACAGAGAAGGCAGGGCGGTGACCTGCAGCATTTCCAAGCTGTCACGAGAGACGTCCCCCTGGGGTGGCTGTTAAAATGCAGAATCCTGGGCTGTGCCCATATCTGCAGATCCCTGTTCTCCATTATGGGGTCCAGGAGTCTGTGTCTTTTAAAAAGTGTCTCCAGGTAAATCTGACCTTTGGGGAACGGGAGAGACCAGTTCTGGGAAGGAGCGTGGGTTGGGGAGAGTCGGAAGGATGGGATCATTCTTGGCTCTGTCACCACGGAGCCACCTAATTCCCTGATGCCTTTTAAAGTGGGAAAGTGCTTGTTAGGTTCCAGGGTGATCCCAAGGGTGTTTCTTTTCCCTCGCCGGGAGCTGCAGCTGCGGGCTCTGCGCGCATTAGAAGAAGGAGTGCGAGTCTGAGTGTAATCCCTCTGGACGCCAGCAGAAGCCAGTGGCCAGACCCCAGCTTTCAGGAGGCTCATCCCACGGGCTGTTTTGAAAGGCAAATGAGGATCAGCTCATACGACTGTCTCTTCGGGCAGAGGCAGACTCGTTTCTGCAGAATTTCACATTCTGCAGCGATCTGCATCCCGTGAAACGGGGCCTGGCAAAGGAGCCAGCAAATCAAATTGCTTAAGCTTTCCCACCAGCTGTGGCCTTTAAACTACTTGTGATTTGGGGTCATTTTTTTTGGTCATTTCAGTTAGATGTTTGTTCCAGAAAGTTCCAATTTATGATCCCAGCAATAAATTGTGGTTCCTTTCAGATGCACTGCCATTTCAATGTTCGTTTTCATTTTTTTTCAGCTTCTTTCAAAGTTCAGAGCCATATGTCATTTTCAGGCAATCGGCCTCGATTACCCTGCACCACCAGCAAGAGAATGGGGCCCTGCTCACCCCGGCTTCATTGTTTCCAAGTGAAATTACTTCATCACCTCATAGTGTGGTGAATTCGTTTTTCTGGAAAAGACTTTCTTTAGATGAATGAATAAAATTTGAGCCCTGGCTGGCATAGCTCAGTGGATTGAGCTCGGGCTGCAAACCAGGCATTGTAGGTTCGATTCCCAGTCAGGGCACATGCCTGGGTTGCAGGCCACGGCCCCCAGCAACCTCACATTGATGTTTCTCTCTCTCTCTCTCTCACCCCTCCCCTCCCCTCTCTAAAAAAATAAAATATAAAAAAATAAAATTTGAAATACTGAAATCTGGCAAAGACAAATTTAAGATTTTACCCGGGTATTGGAGGAGGCGTTCATAAAGAGCGTCAAGGACAGGAAAGGCCCAACCTTGGTTGCTGTTTCAGTTCGCTCTCGCCCAGGAATGCTCCAGGACAGAGTAGGCAGATTTCCGCAGGCTCCGACAGCAAGCATTTATTTCTCTCTCATATCTGCGGGCCACTGGGGGGCAGGGTGGTCATCGGGTCTAAGCTGGGCTCAGTAGAACGTGGCTAGAGTTCACAGTTAGGTTTAATGCTGCTCCATTAAATTCCCCATTTTTCTGGGGCCCCTGAGCTACTCTTGGGAGCTCTTCTTATGGCAGAAAAAAAATGACCTAACCTCCCAAGCATATGTCAAGGCTCTGCTCACGTCACCTCTGCTAACAGCCCATTGTCAAAGCCAATAACATGACCAGATACAAAGTCGAAGAGCAGAGAAGTACACACCAACCATGAGGCCCAAATAAGTCACATGACTGAGCCCAGCATCCGTGCAGCAGGGCTGTGCACCCCTCTTGTGGAGGGGTGGAGGCAGAAGTGAATAAACAGGCATCTTTGACCGATGCGCTGCAAGGAAGGCAAATGCTATGATGAGTGGCACTGTGCCACTTTTCAGGTCCGGGCCTTAAGAAACCGGCAGCCTATACTTTCTTTTCATGGGGTGCATGCTAGGGGAACCCAACCCCCTGTGGAGGGGAAGCCCGAGCTGCCCAAGAGAGACCCACATGGAGAGGAACCGACAACCAGCACCGTCTTACCGGCAATACGACCGAGCCGTTTGGGAAGTGGATCCTCCCGCCTCGATCCGGCTGTGCCAGGCGATGCCGCACGGAGCAGAGACAAGCTCTCTCTGCTGAGCCCACCCAGCTTGCAGGCCTGTGAGCAAAGTAAATGGTTGCCGTTGGCATAGGCCACACAGTTTGGAGCGGCTTGTTACGCGACCATGGATGAATGGGACAGACAGCTACGAGTTTTTTTGTTGTTTTGTTTTTTTTTTCCTGTTGTTTACAACCAGAAGAGCGGTAGCACGGAGATTAAACAACAGATCTGGTCTCAGGCTGCCTGGGTCTAATCCCAGCTGTGCTAAGTATGACTTTGGGGCACGATGTGACATCTCTCTGCACGTCAATGTTCTCACTTGTCAAGTAAAGAGAGACACAGAAGAATAGTTCTCCTCACCAGGCTCCTGTGAGAGTTCAGTGAGGTTGTGCGTGTAAAGTGTCAGCATAGTTCTGGCGCAGTGAGCACTGAATTTGCACGTGCTAGCCACCTCACCAGTGCATGCGTGGGTTCCGGGGAGTAGCACACGTGGAGCCAGATGAGCTGAGCTGCAGTGGGAAGAAGTGAGGGTCCCCTGACCCCAGTATTGGGTGCTAGCGGGCCTTTCACGTACAGGGACAAACACAGTCTGTTGAACTACCGCTCGTTGTCAACGTGGAGCCAGCCGATGCGGCCCGTGATGGAGCACTTGGGGCAGATCTGCGGAACACCCGAGTATGTCAGGGGGTGAAGATCACCCATAGACCTTGGTGCTGCCTCAAGAAAGAGCCAAGCTCCAGGTAAGCTGGACCGGCCGCCTGAAAACAGAGGGAGGGCCACAGAACAGATATATAACGTTGGCATCAGGTACGTGCCTTGCTGCTGATGTCCTGAGACCACTGGGCCCAATGGTCATGCCTTGGGAAATGTCAGGGGCCACCTCTGTGCTGCCCTTGTACGAATGCTCCGACGAACACCATAGGCCCCTCGGGTGGAGACGCCCGGGAGAAGCCCGAGGAGGCAGCTGCTGACTTCACGGCCATCCCCGGACTTCCTGCTGGGACCCAGTATCTCCAGAACCACCCACGAATCCCACAGGGATGAGCCCAGAAAGGTTTTGTTTACACTGCGTGTTTCCACCCCCTTGACCATTCCTGATAGGTCCAGGGGAGAGCCCAGGCTTGGCCGGATCCATCACATTCTCTGTCCTTGAACGGAAGGACCTAGACCTTGGGTTGCTGAATCATGGTCATGTCAGTACCCCAGAGAGGCGTCCGCTAACCTGCTGCTGAGCCCACAGACCTGCCGTTGGCTCCTGCCCTCCTGCAGCCTTGGGCTGGCTTTCCTTTCTACTCTGTGGGATCCCACAGTATCCGCACAGAAGGTACCGCTTTCTGTGGAAGCTCTCCAGAACCGGCTTCTCCTGGGTGCTGCCCGAAGAAACTTAATACGATGGAGGTTAAAACAAAACCAAAAGCAGCCAATGCTTTGCCATGGACAATGGGGAGGAACCAAAGAGAGGATATTATGCAGTCAGGGTTACCAGCCCGGTGTCTGCACCACGTAGGTTGTCAGTACGCTCAACACACACCTTGTCTCCCTTCCCCTCTCTTTCTCTTTGGCACGTACATGCTCAGAGACGCGCTCCTGACCCCGAGAAGCCAGGATGCTCCGGAGCGTTGCTCTCTTGCTTCGGGAGCCCGCAGCCCTCTGCCCATCGCATCTACATGCTAATGCAATTTCTGAGCATGATATATTGTACTCGAGGCTAAGAACCCTGGGAGATTTATTATGTTCCCTAGTTCTATAGATCAGAGATGATTTTTCATCAACTCTCGCTTTTGCTGAGCAATTTAATATGCCATTGTCTAGGCAACAGAATTCTCCTCAATTAGATTTTAAGGCTAATGTGGGGAGGAACTTTCCCTCTTCCTCTCCGACAATGTTAGGGAAGGCCATACGTTCTGATCAAGGACGAGATTTGCTGGTGCCTCTCGGGGAACTTCAGACAGGATCTCTCTTGCAACAGGGCTGCATGCCACCTTCTCACATCTTGTTGAGGGAGCTGGGGCTGCCAGGGGGAAGAACCCACATTCTTAGTAGAGTCTGGGTACTGGCCACGCGGAGAGGCCCCCAGCAGGGGACATTGACCTTGGAGAATGAGTCATTCCTCTGGGTCTGGCCTTCAGCCATCTAAGCTCAGAAATTCAATCTTTTTAAATCCAAGAGTTATTGGATGCTTGAATAAACATAACCACCGAGAGACCCAAGAACAAACCAGAAGGAAAATTGACTAATTCCAAGCGAGCTGGAGGTTCACATCAGTGAGCGCATTGTCTTTCTAGAGACGTTGCTCCCTTGGAGGCCAAGGTCTTCAAATGTAGCTTGGTGAACGTGAACTTGGCATGCTATCACGGTGTAATGTGAACTTTGAATGGCTCCAGGTACTGCTGGGCAGCCCTCCCCTCGCCATGGGCAACCTCAGACCTGCTTAAAGCTTCCCAGTGTTCATCCAGGGACCTGTTCTCCTGCAAAGCTGGTTTCATTGCCGCCCTGTGGCTTCTCTTTGGGCCTCTGTTTGGTCATGAGCTAGTTCCTGGCTTAACTCTTTAGGCTCCTACTAATTCCTTCCTTTGCAGACTTTTGGGGGATCTCTTTTAGTCACCCTTATGCAGGCAGAATCTTAGTTTTGACTGGACTTGAGAGTGGGGAGGAGGAGGAGTTGAGGTTGACTCAGGATGTGGCCTGGGTGACAAGCTGGGGGGCCATGTCATTCTGAGCAGTGTAGCAATAGTCACTGCCATCTAGGGACCTCAGAATCATTAGCTCACTTAATCCTCCCCGCACTCCTAGGAGGAAAATTCTAGTATGTTCCCCCAATGGCCCAGTGCCAGCTTGGATAAATGTAACTTGTTTTGTTTAAGTATTTAGTTTTAGCTTACTGGTTCCCATTTTGTCTTTGTAATATCACGTAGAATGTTCGGTGAGTCCTCGTTCCTGCTTCCCGCTGCTGCCCCTGGAGCCCACAGGCGAGGGAGGGGCGAGAGGGGGAGGAAGGAGTGTAATATATTCTTTCATAAGGAGGATTCTTATGAACATATTCTTCATTCATGTTTTCTTATTCATAAGGGTAACAGATTTTTAAGAGTCTTCATAATCAAGAACAGAGAGCCTCATGAACTGATCCTCCTTGCGTGTCTCCCCCAGCAGGCCGCCTCTCTTCCGTCTCCCTCATCCCCTCGACGCCCCACCCTCGGTCTCCAGCCGCTTCAGCCCGCAGCTGGGGGGACGGTAGTTGAATATTCAGTAAAATCCTGGTATGGAGATAAGAGGAAAGCTGGTCAATGAAAACAGAATATTTCAAAGGATCAAATGACTTGGTGACTTTCTCATTTGGCAGACGGGCTCTTGGTGCCAGGGGAACGGGCTGGTGGCTGGGCTGTTGGTTAGCTGCTTCGGTGGGCTGGGGCCATCTCCCAGTGGGGAAGCAGAGGCTGGAGAAGTCGAGGAGGTTGCCTCACATCGCAACACCAAGTGTGAGAGCCACAATTTTAAAAGGGTTGGTCTTATGTTAAGTTCAGCAGGATAAGAGCATGAGAGAGAGACAGAGAGAGACAGAGAGAGAGACAGAGAGAGAGAGAGGACACCACGCCCACAAGATGGTATCCTGGTATCTCTAAAGAATTGAATCAGGGTAAGTTGATTTTCAAGTGACAAAAACTCCAATGTGGATGGAGGCCAGGAGGGTGAGAAAACCATTGAGGGATGTAAAGGAATTAGAAAAATCTAAGGTACTCCCAGGAAAACACACAATGCAAAGCACCCTGTCACTTGGCACCAATGGCAGAGATGCAATAGGGACAGGTGGGGACTGTGGTGAACCGAAAAGGGAGCCACCTTCAGTGTTGTAGGCTGGATTAAAAAAAAAGCCAGAAATTCTGATTTTAACATCAAATCTTTCAAGATGCAAGTGTAACTTCAAATTCCTTTTAAGTACCAGGTAGGCCAATGTAAGCAAAGTTGTACCCCGTAGAGTGAGACCCTGCCCACTCACTACCTTGGTGGGTCAGGCACCGTATCCACTGTACACCAGCTCCCTGAGGGGGGCGCTGTTATTACTCCCACCGTACAGATGAGAAACCTGAAGCCACAGGGCCAGCAAGTGGCAGAGCCAAGATGTGACATCAGGTCTTCCTGGCTCCAGAGGTCCTGTCACATGACATTCTGCTGTGGCTCCTGGCATCCTAGATCTCTCCCCTGCCTGGCCCAGTCTTGGCTACCGGGACAGAAGTGGGCATGACTGACCAGCTACTGCGACACCAACCACTGCCACAAGTAAAGAGCAGGGAGTTGTCATTCAGGAACCGAGCATACCGAGGCCGCTGGCTCCGGCCCACAGAGGCAGGCAGCACTTAGTATTTTAAGACTCCTCCTGGGCAGAGGGTAGCAACCTTGGTGTCTGTGGAGGCTGGTGCAGGCAGGGTGATGCCCGGCCCATCAACAGGCTGTGTGGGAAGACCCAGTGGGAAGACCCAGTTGGACCCTCTCTGGTCGGCTACTCCTTGTAAGAAAGAGAGGACTAACAATCAGGAGATCTGGCTTCTAAGTCTCACCCTTCCCTTCATGGTCTGCGGGCATTTGGCTCCTGCCCTGCCCACACTGGACCTGGGTTTTGCGGGTCACAGGCACTGAACCTATGAGCACAGGCCAACGTGGTCCCATCAAGTGCAGCAGGAGGGAGCGAGTGAACCTTAAGTGCTGGGGGCTTCGTGTGGGTGTTTTGCTGTAATGTTTGCCCACGGCTGGCCCCAGCCCCAGCTTCATCCTTGGACAGGGTGAATAAGATGTCAGTCACGCCCCAGGTCAGGATCGAAGGAAACGCTCATTGGCTAAAAGTACATTTCTGTTGTGTGTTTGTTCTAACCCAGTATTCTAGAAAAAATGGACTTTTGTTTATGCCTGTATTCGCATAACCAACTACTTTTTAGAGAATACTCTTGTTCTAAACCCTGAGTTTGGCACCATGGATACAAAAATACGTGACGTGAGGAAGCCCTTGACCCTGAGTGTCAGGAAATGCCACTGGAACGCCACTGGAACAGGAGTGTGGTGGTGGGAAGGCCTTGGGCGCTCTGCTTCCCCGAGTGATGACGGGCTCCATGAGTTCTCTTCGAGCAGGGAATGACCCACAGCAGCTTATAGAGGAAGGTCCGCTCCACCTGGACTAGGGGCAACCGCTCCCTGTTTTGCAGAGGGGAGAGGGGACTCCTGGAAGAATCAGGGAGGGCTTCATAGAGGAGGTAATGTTTGAGTGGAGCCTTGAAAGGTGCCCAGAACCTCTGCAAATTAGAGATGGGGAGAGAATATTCCAGGCAAAGCAAATGTGTGCACAGTGCCCCGGACAGGGTCTAGGGCACAGATGGTTTCAGCGGGGTGCAGCAGAGGTTATGTGAGAAGGAAAGGAAGGCGGGGGCAGGGACGACCATTCAGATTATATGAGAAAGCTTCTGAGCTCAGACCCAGGAGAACTGCTGGATGAGCTCCACCAATCAGGGTTCTGGGTTACAACCCCCAGAAATCAATTCCAACAAACTGTCACAAAGAGAAGACTTTATTAGAAGGATAGGATAAGGCTCACAGACTTGAAGGGGAGGCTGACCAACTAGGCTTCATAAAATGCGAGAACCAGGACCTCTAGCAGGAAAGAGCGGTAGAGAGTAACGAGCAGTGTATTAGGCAGGGATTGCTGCAATAAAACCACTTTACAAACAGTCCTGGATCTCGGTGACTCACAATAACAAACCTCGTGTTTTTCATGGGCCTGGGGGGTGGGCTGGAATGGCGCTATTTCGGGCTAGGCTAAGTTCAAGGGTATGATAGATGTCTCCTCAATTCTCCCTGGGCCAGTGGCTGTGTGGCTTGGCTTTTTGTGGCAGAAGGCAGAAGAGCAAGCCACACCACAGAAGAAGCTTTAAGGCTACTGCCCTTGTCCTGCCCAGTATTACTCCTATGGCCAGAGCAAGTCCATGGAGAAAGAGAAGGAAAAACAGGAGGGTGGAAATCCATGAGGAATGTATATGTGTGTGTGGGTGGGTGGGGGATTGTTTTGGGAAAAGATACTATAACTACCAAATAGGGACAGTTTGCCAGTAGGATTTGACTCCGGAGGCCAGCCAGCCAGCCAGAGCCCCTGCCCTCCTCAGATCCCCTCCTCCTTCAGCCGTGCGTCTCCTGATGATGGGTGGAAAGCATCATGGAGATGTTAATATTGTCCCCCAGCCTCACAGGGAGGGGTCTTGCACGTGCCTGCTCTAACCCCTGGGGGAGCAGCCTTCATCCCCAGAGTTTTGAGTGATGGCTTACGCCCTGTGCCCCCCAATACTGACCAAGGGGCAGCACCAGGAGTTCCAAGAGACTAAGCCTCTGTGTCTCAGATCACTCAGGGGTCGAGGGGAAGAGGAGTCAGGACCCTGGTTCTGGGCCCAAGTGGCAAGCACTCAGCTTCTTGTTGCTCTTCAGGGTGGGGGGCAAATCTTCCAAAGGCTGTGCCTGCAGCCACCCCCACCCCGACTCTGCCTCACGGCCCGGACACTGGGGTTCCTCTGGGAGGACCCCTGGCTGCTGCATCTCACTCGGTGACAGCTCTCCGGTTCAAAACTGGCACTTTTCACCCTGACTCCTGAGTCTCCTCTCTGGGCCAGGCCAAAGCGTGTGTGTCTCTAAGCAGAGCCTTGGTTGCTAGGCAACGTCTGGGGGCTGCAGAGGCAGAAATGAAGGGAAGAGATCTGAAGCTTCCCCTTTAAAGACAAAAACGTGGAACCTAAAAGAAGAACCAAGACCCTGAATTAATCGGAGGGTTATGTAACAGCCAGCCGTGGCTCTCCCCAGCCCTGCCAATCCCTGCTCAACCCTGCCAAGGCCAGTGGGGTATATTTAAAATGTACTTTTCAAAATAGGATAAAAAAATAGGAAGAGGAACTGATAAATATATTCGGCTCTTTTGATTGGGAGAGGAAACTTCTAATTACGTCGCTTTTCTCAACGCCATCAATCAGATCTACACATTCATTAGCCTCTTCTGAGTCACTGGAGGGACTTTATTAAGGCAATTAGGCCCGCAGAGAACTGCAGCCCTCAGCGTTTGTGACAGCTGTGTCGGGGATTTAAACTTTTCATTAAAACTGGATGGAGGCTCTTGCAGATCCGCAAGGAACAGGAGCACGGTCCAAGTGGCAAGTGAGCAAAGAACGCGTGGATGGGCAATTCACAGAAGAACAACGAACGGCCGACAAACAAATGGGCAAATTTCCCAACTCATTAGTGACTGAGGAAATACATTCGAACAATAATGAGAAAGCATTTTTTAAAAATCTATTAAAGGGTATTTTTGTGATGGCCGTCCTGACTGGTGTGAAGTGGTATCTCACTGTGGTTTTAATTTGCATCTCTCTGATAGCTAGTGATACTGAGCATCTTTTCATGTGTCTCTGGATCCTCTGTGTGTCCTCCTGGGAGAAGTGTCTGTCCAAGTCCTTGGCCCGTTTCTTAATTGGGTTGCTTGTCTTCTTAGAGCGGAGTCTTGTAAGTTCGTTATACATTTTGGAGATTAAACCCTTGTCTGAGGTATCATTGGCAAATATGTTTTCCCATACAGTTGGTTCTCTTTTTATTTTGATACTGTTTTCTTTAGCTGTGCAGAAGCTTTTTATTTTGACGAGATCCCATTTGTTTATTCTTTCCTTTATGTCCCTTGCTCTAGGGGACATATCAGTGAAAATATTGCAGCGTGAAATGTCTGAGATTTTCCTGTCTACGTTCTCCTCTAGGACTTTAATGGTGTCAGTCAGAATGGCCATCATAAACAAAGCAACAAACAACAAGTGTTGGAGAGGTTGTGGAGAAAAGGGGACCCTAGTGCACTGTTGGTGGGATTGCAGACTGGTACAACCACTATGGAAAACAGTATGGAACTTCCTCAGAAAACTAAAATGGATCTGCCTTTTGACCCAGCAATTCCACTGCTGGGATTATATCCTAAGAACCCTGAAACACCAATCCAGAAGAACCTATGCACCCCAATGTTCATAGCAGCACAATTTACAATAGTCAAATGCTGGAAGCAACCTAGGTGCCCATCAGTAAATGAATGGACCAAAAAACTATGGTCCATTTACACAATGGAATTCTATGCAGCAGAAAGAAAGAAGGAGCTCCTACCCTTTGCAACAGCGTGGATGGAGCTGGAAAGCATTATGCTAAGTGAAACAAGCCAGGCCGTGAAAGACAAATACCGTATGATCTCACCTTTGACAGGAACCTAAACAACAAAACAAACAAAGAAGCAAAATATAACCAAAGACACTGAAATTGAGAACAGGCTGACAGTGACCAGAGGGGAGAGAGGAGGGAGTCTCAGGGGGAAAAGGGAAGGGTTTGCAGGAACACAAAGGACACACGGACAAAAACTAGGGGGGATAGAGATGGGAGGGAGGTGGGGAGGACAGGGTGGGTGGGCTGAGATGGGAGCAAAAGACAGAAAACTGTACTTGAACAGTGATTAAAATAAATTTTTTAAAAAAGAGTATTTTTAAATGACAATATATAAGATGGTCGAATATATTGTGAATCTGCTCTTTTTATACACTGTTGGCTGGAATAAGGCTAGAGGAGACCTTTCTGGAAAGCAGTCTGGCCACATATTGAAAAGCTTAACCTTAGGCACACCTCTTGGCCAAGAGGCGTGGTATCTTAATTTATAAAGATGTTTATCCAGCATTATTTATACAAAGGGGGAAATTGGAAAAATATCTACCTAATAATGGGCTATTAGTTAAGTAAAAGAAGTCCTTTACTTGCATGTCAGTGTATTCTCAGGACTGTACAAGGAAAAGAGCAGGTCACTCACCGCACACAATACGTGAGTCCGTATGTGTTGAATGAAGAACAAAGTTGCTTACACAGTGTGTCCGAAGAACACAATGAAATCCTCGCTGAGCACAGTCTGCCAATCAGCTCTAGGGCTTGAAGTGGAACGATGCCAGACCAAGCTAAATTTACCACAGGACCACTGGTTAAACCAGAGTCACATTCCGATGGCCTTCCATCAATGTTACGGCAAAATGACATTCAAAGGACTGACATCATTTGAGGACCTGCCCTCCATGAAGCTGGATTTCCCAGACTTCCTTGGTTCAGGGAACCTTTAGTGTCTGATGCAATTCTTTTATGGGGCCCCTAGACAGGGCCGCCCCCCTCCCAAATGAAAATCTTACCATTCAGTCGATTAAGTGATTGGACCAAACAACTTAATAGTGGTAGTTTGTACAGTGTATGTTTTTGTGGAATATTTAAAACACTCCAAGTTCTGGGACCCAGGCTGCCTGGTGGGAACGTGGGCTCTCTCATTTGCTAATGAGACCTGTGTGGATGGTGCATCGTTGCTGGGCCTCTGTCTCCTCATCCCTCTAGCCGAGACGATAACAGTGCCCACCTCTCCACACTGTGGGGCTCACGGAATGCCACGTGCCTGGCCCTCGGCAAGAACTCAGTGATGACGTAGCTACCGTAAGCCCTCACCAGGGACTGTAGGGGACTTTAATCTGTATGCTTTTTTGTGTTTTCCAAATGGTACACGATAAACACATGTGACTTCTGCAATAAATATATTGGTGCGTTTTAAACCAGAGAAAGTAGCCCTGGAAGTGTGCCCTGCCCTGAAGCCTGTGCACGCAGGACCCGGGACAGAGCCGGTGGCACAGGCCGAAGGCATTCAGAGGCATGTCCCATCCTGAGGTGATTCTCCTTCAAGAAACAAGAACGCCCTTGTCATCCCACCTGGGAACCGCAGGGCCCCCGTGGGCGTCTTATTCATTGTACATACTGACGGCTCAGCTGCCTCCCTGACCACTGGTGTCTGAGCCTGGGCCTCTGCTCACACGGTGGCCGGGGGCGGGAGCACGCTCGCCCCTCCTTTGCCTGGCTGTTCTCACACTGTGCTCCAGACTCCCCCCTCCTCCTCCGTCTCGGGAGGCTTTCTGGATGACCCTGACCTGTTGATGTCGAGCGCGTTCGGACTAGAGTGCTCCATACGTGATGCTGTGTGCTCCACCGTACCCCGCTTAGGGAGCCCACAAGGTCCGATGACCCTTTTGTCGAGGCCTCGCATGCCAGATGCGGCAAGGCCAAGTTTCCCTGGTGGTCTAGCGGTTGGGATTCAGAGGAGGCAAGGCCAAGGCTAAGGTCTGACCGGTGTGATCAGTAAAGACACAAGCCACTTGAGATTTAGACTGTATCGCTTGCACAGATGGAGAAAGGAAGTGTGCCCACGGCTCCTGCACCCGCAGTCCCCGTGTCACACAGCAGAAAGGGTGACAGGGACACCCAAGGATTCCTGCCGTGCAAACGGCAGGCCTCCCCGGGCTGAGGAGGCAGCGCAGCCTGCGGCTGAGGGCGGAGCTTCCTGCAGCCGTTCTCGTCATCGGAGAGTGGCCGAGGTGGAGCAGAGACCCCGGGCCTTGTCAGAACCTGGGAGACCCAAGGTATTCTTTCCCCACGGCCCCCCAGGCGAGACAGGGAGGCGAGTGGGAGAGGGCCTCTTGGCAGCTCCTTCCAGCCTCCCATCCTGTGTTCTGACGAGGTCACAAGATGTTCTGCCAAGACCAGATTAGCTGCGGCTCGAGCCTTCATCTCATTGGACACATTCAAGGTCACCATGACCCATGATGGAGCTGTTTTCCTGCAGCTACCTGGACGATCCTAAGTGTGACTGGTGAGTGAAGGTGGCGGTGGTTGGAACCCCCTGCTGCAAATGATCTGTGGGATGACCCTGTGGCCTCACGTGAATGTTGAGGTCCCCATCAGCCATTCATCGGATGGTGGCATCAATGGCGGGTGATCCTCGCCTGAACCCACCGGTTTCACAGTGCTGGGAAATGATGTGTTTCTGCCGCCAGGCCACACACACCTGCCAGCTGGCCTTCCTCTGCGAAGTTAGCTTCCCCTCGGGTGCTGGGGCTCCCTGGTTTCTCTGTCCTGCGGAAACTGTGGGACCAGGGACAACTGCACTGTCCATTTTTATTATTAAAAAAAATTAAAATGCACAGCAAAGTTGAAGAATAGCACTATGAACACTCCTAGACGCACCATTTAGATTGAAAAACTGTCTACATTTACTGTAGCTGCTTGATTTCCATGTGTGTAAATTTTGTTTTTGCTGAGAGTAAACTGCAGACATCATGATACTTCTCCCTGATTATTTCGGCATGCATCGCCTACAAATAAGGATATTTTGCTACATAAATACATGCTCCTACAACTCTTAAGAAAATTAACAGTAACCCCTAATATTATCCAACATCAGACTCAAATTTAAATATTCCCAGTTGTCCCCTAAATGCCTTTTGTGGCTGATTAAATTTTTTCTTTTATTGATTCCGGAAGGGAAGAAGAGAGGGAAAGAAACATCAATGTGGGAGAGAGACGTCAATCAGTTGCCTCTTGCACGTGTTCCAACTAGGGACTAAACCTGCAACCCGGGCATGAGCCCTGACCAGGAATCGAACCTGTGACCTTCTGGTTTGCAGAGTGACACCCAACACACTGAGCCACACCAGCCAGGGCTATGGCTGATTTTTAAAACAAAACAAAACCAGAATCCAATCAGATTCCACACATAACATTAGCTGCATCTATTTCATCTATTTTAGCCTAGATAATCCTCGGCTTTCCCCCCATGCCATTCCTTTTTTTTTTTTTTTTTTTTTTTAAGGAGACTAGGCCAATTGTCTTACAGAATGCCTCAAATTCTGGATTAATCGAACTGTTTGTGGTTCACTTGACCTGTTGTTCTGCTTCACTGGATAGCTGTTAAATTCCCATCATGACCAAACGCTCCCAAGCTTCCAAGTACACATTTCGAGCACCTACCTTTTTGGGGACACGTAATATTAAGTTGTCACATTGTAAAGGATGCTTTGTTTAATCAGTAAATTCATCCAGAATTCTAGCAGATTCCTCCACCGTACGGGCCCACTTTCCTCTGTGATCTGTGGGTGCTCTGTGAGTGACCTGTGGGGTGACACTCGGGCGCAGGGCGGGTCTGTTTTCTCCAGCAGCCTCTCACCGAACGGCCTGGCGCAGAAGAATAAATGTGGCCTGAATTGGTGATTACACTGGAGATTGTAAAATGATGCTTTTCTGAGTCTGTCATTCCTTCTCGGTTTATTAGCTGGCATTTATTTCTTCTGGAAAGAAAGAACATTTTTCCTTGTCAACTGGGGTGAACGAAAGTCCCTACGAACACGAACAGCGAGCCTCCACCAGGAGCACCGGCTTCTCCCCTTAGGACTGTCTCTGACCACTGAGGAGAGGACCCCTTTCTCTCTGTGCAGTAATACCATTTCTGTCTCCAAGGCATATGCAGATTTCATGAAACCCCAAACAAATACTGCAAGTGGTGGTACAGCCCTTCTGTCCCCATCCTCACGGGAGCATCTCGTGGAGCTGCGTGAGGCTGTGGCCTGGCTGTGGCCCCGCAGGGGCGATGCTTCTGCGACCCCCAGGGCCCTGCACGGAACTCTGTCCCCGCCTCCCCCTGGAGAACGCATGGCGTTAATGCGGATGGCTAGAGTCCAGTCACCAGACTGGTCAGTGTTTCCGGGAGCGAATCTCAAAGCAGGATGCTGAGTGAAAGACCAAGTCGCAGCAAGAGGTGGAGGGTGAGAGTGTCCACTGTGGACCCACAAAGCAGCGCGTGGGCGCTGGGAATGTGGGGGCAGGACTAGCATGCAGGGGCAACCTTGCAGGGTCTGACTGCCTGCCCATTGGTTGGTGCAATGCACCATACAGGTTGTTAAGTATCTTGATGTGGTTCCCCTCCACCAGTGGCGCTGCATGACAACAGGGACGGGAAAAGGTCAGAGCCACATTAGAGGGCGGGTCCTTCGCAATGACAGGCAGGCAGGGAAATGGTACCTGGGGGAGGATTTGGCTTCACCTGTCACCTGCTTTCTTTTCCTTCTCTTTTCTGTGTTTAAGGACATGGAAAAGTATGTCCAAACACGAGCATGCCATGCCAATGCTGGTTGCATTGTTCTCTATCGTTTTTCATGGGATTTAAATGTTCCAGAATTGAAATATTTGTATGCATATATATTGTCGAGGGTGAAAAAAAGGTCAAAATGCAAAAGAGTGAGAATGACACGATAGGAATAGACTTATTAAACGTCTCTAATTTGTTTAAAGGAGGAAGAGGGTGGGGAGAAGGAGAAAGAAAAGGAGAGGAAGGAGGAGAAAGAGAAGAATGGGGAGAAGGAAGGAAAGGAGGAGGAAAGGGAGAAGGGGGAGGGGAAAGGAGTAAATCCATTCACAACACCTGGGTTTTAACTGCACTGGTCACACAATCCCTGTGGCCCCTTGCCTGGCTATGGGGGGCTGGCACCACAGTGGGCATTCACCAAGCACCGCTCAGGGTGGAGGGGACCCACCAGCCCTGCCGTGGAGAGGCCCAGGCTGCCAGGAGGAGCCCCCAGCAACGCTGAGAGTGCTGGCAGCGGCTCCGTGGTTACCTCTGGGCAGGGGTTGGGAGGGAGTGAGGGAGGGAGTGGTGGAGGACCTGCGTATTTTATTCTATATAATTGTGCATTGTTCAATGTTTAATATTATACCGCTTCTTAAACTGAAGTAACTTGAAGTGGTGGGGACCCTAGGAGCAGTGCTGGCCGAGGGCCTTAAAGAAACCAAGAAAGGTCACAGGGTGGAGAAGCTGGCCCTGAGGAACGGCAGGACCTGGGATGAAGGGTGGAGAAGAGGCCTCGAGGCAGGAGAGGGAGGCGGTGTCAGGAAGGCCGAGTGGAGCCCGGTGTGGGAGATTAGGCCGGAATTTGCTTTTTCAGACTAAAGAGTTTGGCCCCCACCCATCTCCCACCGCCCTCCCCCAAACAATCAGGAGAGCCTCCAGGAACTATGGTTGCCCAGGCAGAGCGGGGCCCACGGACCGGAGACGAGCTCTGCCCAGCGGCCACTGGGAGGCAGGCCCTTCCCGGTCTGCAGCGCGGAGCTCCTGGAGGAGGGGGTGGGTGGGAGGAGGAGGAGGGCAGGCCAGAGGAGCTCCTCCTTGCTGAGCTAGGATCAACTGCCGAGCACACAGCTTGGGGCCTGGAATGAAACTAGAAAACCATTAATTTATGTAATTCGCTAATTAAGCTAATTGTCTGAGCAGCGCTTTTTGGGATAGTCATCAAAAAGAGGCATAATGAGCATAAAAACAAAAAGGTCTTTTGTTTTTTTTCTCATTCAGGCCTTAATCATCGCTTCAAGTATCCCTGCCTGGTTGCTCTAATTATAGGCTCTTGTGAAGCTGGTTTCCCAGAGGACATGGAGTTCACATCCCTCCTCTGCCAGAGCACTGGTCCAGCCCTCTCAGGAGCCTCTGGAATTAGGGACGCTTTTCTCTGCACACAGATGTTCTTGGATGCCGTCTGGTTGCACAAGATGGGCATTTCAGAGCACCAAGGGACAGACGTGGGGGAAGAGCCCCCCTCCCTGCACAGTGGAGAGAAGACACGATGCGATGCGGGAGATGAATAAGGTGGTGCCACTGTGGGGGCCATGGGGGCTCGGCAGCCAGAAGCGACAATGGTCCCCTACCGTGTTCCCCTGCGCGGGGCAGGGCAGAGTGCCGGGGGCTGTCACCCTGAACCAGGGTGCTCTGGGACCCCGGGGAAGAGGCCCGCTGGTGGGCGGTGAGGGAGAACTGGGCAGCATGGACACTTCGGTCGTCCCCACACCCACTGATGAGACCGTGCTCACCCCGTCCCCGTAGAGACCCTCACCGTTTCTGGGCACCAGGCTGGCCCGACTTCCAGCAGCCATCTCTGTTAAGGGGCTGTTTCCGAGCCCACCGACCTGCCTCCGGGAGGGAGTGGGCAGAACCGGGGAATTAACACTCCCCGGGCCCAAGACTGACAGGCGTGAGTCTCCTGGCTCTGTAACTCCGCCATATCACTGATGGCTTTTCTTTTTTTTTTTTTTCACTTTTTTCTGAGATTTAAAAAAATATTATATATGTTTATTTTTAGAGAAAGAGGAAGGGAGAGAGAAGGAGAGGGAGAGAAACATCAATGTGTGGTTGCCTCTCACGTGGCCCTCACTAGGGACTCGGCCCACAACCAGGGCATGTGCCCTGACTGGGAATCGAACCTGTGACTCTTTGATTTGCAGTTCGCACTCAATCCACTGAGCTACACCAGCCAGGGCTGATTGCTTTTCAAGCTCAAGCTCCAGTTGCCCACGGCATAGCTGGTTTGACAGCCCACCCCACTGGCCGCCTTTCCTGACCGGAGTACCTTTCTCCTTCACCCTTCCCCCCCACCTCTGTCCTTTCAACCTTCCATAGAAACTCCTTGCTCTCAGATCCTTGTCTCAGGGTCTCTCTCTGTGGGAGCTCGAACCAAGACCCGAGGTGGGATCCTTGCTCTGAGCCGCTGCACCCATACACCATCCCACATTTGACCGTGTGATTCAGCCCCACCCCTCCGAGGGCTTGTTGGCCAGTGGGCCTCTGAACCTGGCTGCAGGCTTTCCCCTTTGCTCTGCCTCCTTGGAGGGGCCCCAGGAGCCTCGAAGGGCAACACAGTAGGCAGCTCTGGGCACCCCTCACCCTGCACCAGCCTGAACATTCTGCCTCGCACGGGGATTTAATCTGGAGAGAGGGTTCTCCTACGGCTGCTGCAGGAAAGAAGGTGATGATCCCTGATGTAGCCCAAGCTTGCCCCAACGTGGGAGTCTGCTCTTAATGAGCTGAGGTCCTCAGGGTCTCCAGGATGTGGGGTGCCACCCGGGGTGGGGGCTCATGAGAGGTATCTTCTGCCTATGTGTTGGCCATCACCTTGGCATCACAGAGCTGCCCTCGCTTCTTGCAGCCTGAGCACAGAATGCGGTCCGTTGTCACTTACAGCCTCTGAAGAGAACCCACAAACATTCTCTCCCTTCCTGTATCTCCAGTCTACTCATCCATACCTTCTTTCTTCTTGCCTCTCACTGCGCCGAAATGGACCACTCGTGCCTCCTGCTCGGTGGGAGTCTTGTCTAACTTGGGACCTGTGTTTGGAAAAAAGATGTCCACTTCTTAGTCCTGGGACCCTGTGACTATGTCACCTTCTGTGGCTGCAAAGGTGTCGCAGGTGTGAGGTCTCAGTCTTGAGGTGGGAAGATGGCCTTGGATTATCCATGTGGGCCAATGTCATCGTAAGGGACAGAGGGAGCAGGGGGGTCTGAGAAGGTGTGATGAGGGAAGCAGAGGTCAGAGCGATGCCATCGCTGGCTTCGAAGAGGGAAGAGGGGCCGTGACCCCACAGACTCATGTGATCTCTACACGATAGAAAAGGCAAGAAAATGGGTTCTAGAGCTTCCGTAAAGGAACACAGCCCTTCTGACACCCTGATTTAACCCAGGGAGCCCTGCTTCAGACTGCTGCTTTCCAGAACTGTAAGAGTAAGTTTGTGTTGTTTCAATCACTACATTTGTGGTGAGTTGTTATAGCAGCAAATGGAAACCGATACAGTGACTTTGCTCTGTGTGCTCCTGCCCGGCCTTCCCCCTGCCCCCAAGGCTGCAAAGCCTCCTACTCTTTCCAAGCCCGGCTCAAGGGCCACTTGGCGCTGTGGAACTTCCCCGGTTCCTGCTTCTGCCCCCAGCATCCTCCTCCTCTTGGGAGACGATCAACCCATCCCCCACTCCCATGGCTCCAGGCCTCAGGCTCGCCCTTGGTCTTCAAACACTGCAGCCAGGAGAGACAGGTTTTCCCTTGAGCATGACTGGCATAGACTGACACGTTGAAGCACTTTAGTAAAATCTCTGGAAACACAAACAGGAGAAGAGCTAGTGGCATACTCAAGTTCAGGTCTTAATTCTAAAAATCTGGTGGAAGGAGCAAAAAGCCCATTAGCATCCGGGATTTTCTGCTGGGAACAACCCTGAGGCACTGTCCTGGCTCCATAGCCTCCCCCCACCTGCCTGGACCTGTCCACGGCTTGCAGACGGTATCGTGCCTGCCCGAGACCCTAGGAGCCCACCCAGCCCCAGGGTCTCGGCCAGGAGGCAGCCTCTCTGCAAGGGCCCTCCTGTTGCTTGCCACAGCAGCAGGGCTCCACAACTTATTGTCCAAACTGGGACGCTTTTGAGAGTGAAAGGCGTCATTAATAATTGTACTCCGAAACATGGGCACAAAACCAACTGTCACGAGCAAACCAGCCATTTGGCCCCGCTGGCCATGACGGGTCTGGCTTGTGCAGGCCTGGGTTGCCTGAGGACCCATCGGGGCGTGGTCAGGGGCGTGACCCTCCTCTCCCCCTGTCCGTCTGCTAGAAGTAGCCGAGGAAACCCAGCCTCACGGGAACCATGCAGACCTCGGAGGCTCCCTGACAGCCAGACATGACCAGGCGGGCCACATCAGGGGAGGGTTAGCTAGTGTTCCAGGAAACCGTGCTCGGTGCTCAGAGGAGCCTGAGCAGCTGGTTCACATAAAAGTGAGCAAGCGCTGGTCATCCGGCGCAGGACTTCCGGATGTGGGAGGAAAGTGTGCAGGGAAGCGACGGGCAGTCCCAGGCGTGGGTCGTGTGCACTCTTGTAGCAGGTAAACTCCCGGGAGATGGCTGCTTTCGTGGGTGCTTTTATCTTTTGCTAAGAAACCCTGGGCACTGGAGAGTTATCAGGTGATAACCCAGGGTGGGGTTTCTGCCTTCAGCCTCGCCCTTGCACTGGAGGCCTTGAAGATAAGCCTGCCTCTCTTATCACAGATTCGTTTTTACTGTCTTCCAAGCCCTACAACAGCTGCTGGTCGGTGGTCTTTGAACTGAGTGATGCTTTTGCTTCGGAGGAGCCAAAGTCCCTTTGGTCTGGACATGACCGTCTTCATCCATAATGCATGAGGCTGGGGACCCAAACACTGAGCCACGCTCATGCGGTGGCGTGTGGGGGCCGATGACCCACACAGGACAAATGAGGCACATTTTCTCTCATATGAGTTAGCATTTGTCATTGCGCTGTTCCCGTCATCAGCCCAGGCTTTTATTCCCATGCAATTTTGTATCTTTCAGAACTTTGTGATTAGAGATGAATCAAACTCAACCCATCATACCAGCCAGCAACAGTGTACAGCCAAGAATCCCAAGGCTGTACATGGGGTGTGGAGGGGGGAGCCCTGGGCAAGCATGGGGAGCAGCCAGGCCTGGCTCCCGTGTGCTGCTCCTTCAGTGGCACTGCATTTCGGGTTGTTCTTGCGTTTGTTTTATTCTCTAGCATAAGAAATTTGAGTGATAGAATAATAATCAAGTGTCCGGTACACCGTTGGTGCAGTGACATCAAAGTCTGCACACCAAAACTCAGCCATAAAATGTGATTTTCTTTCTGTGTGTGTATGCATGTGTGTGTGCGTGCATGTGTGCATGTGTATATGAGCATGTGTGTCTGCATCTATGTGTATGTGTGAGAGAGAGATACACATATGTATCACCACCCACCATCTTCGGGAACAAGCTCGGGCCGGGCCAGGAGCCGCTCCCTTAGCCCCTAGAGTGCTGGCCAGTGCTAGTCCCTTGACCTGTACAAACCCCTGCAGAGTCCAGCATCCCTGCGAGCATGTGCTCACGGCCCTTATGCAATGCCAGCTATGCACGTCCTCGGTGCCCCAGAAATGCCCCCACTGAGTGAATGAGACCGCTGGGCAGAGCTCACTTCCCAGCCGGCTTCCCAGCCAGCGTGCAGGAGGCTTTGGCTCCGACGCCGGCCTCCCTCATTTGTGTGGCAGAATTTGTACTGGGTAAAAACAAAGCCCAAAGGTGCCTCTTAAGGCAAGGGCCCGATGTTTAAAGGCCGCCGTGAAAATAAAATAATGAATACCCTGGAGGGATCTTGAAGTCAGGGCTGGAATTCAGATTTGCTATAATTATTTTCTGTCTAGCTTGGGAGCTAGGAAAGCGACTCACAATTTCCCGTGAATGTCATAAACAACCTTGAGTAAGGGAACAAAGCCCTGTCCCTGGACCGGAGCCACGTGGAGAGGGAGGAGAATGAGGACGCAGCCCCCAGCTGGGCTGGAGGCGCTCACCTGAGCAGGAGGGGGCTTCTTCCGGGCCAGGAGAGGGAGGGGAAAGCAGAAAAAAATGCAATGCTCATTGTTGTAGAAACGCGCCAGTTAGTAAAATAAACATAAATGCAACTCGATGATGTTAGATCATTATTGAGAATTATTTTGGTGTCGATAATGGCATTGTGGTTACGCCTCTAGTGAAAGGACCCTACTGAGTGACTTCCCAAGGGAGGGGTAAGTGCTTCGGAATGTGCCTGAAAGTAAAGGGTAAGAATGAGAACTTGTTATACGATTTTCTGTACTTTTGTACGTGTTCACAAATGTCCATGATAAAAGGTGAAAATGAACAGTCAAATGAGCATACACGATCCCCATTTGCCGAATTCTATCCTGTTCACGGCTGTGACTTCAGAATTGCTCCGGGAGCTGCCAGGGGAGGTGGGTGGCGGGGAGAGAGGGCGGCAGGCAGTGTGGTGGACAGAGGGGAAAAGGTCCCTCAAGAGCTTGTATGAAATGTTTGCATCAAAGGGCACTCCTCCTTAGATGACTTCTTTGGCATGGCCTGGTGATGGGCAAGTGCTGGCTAGTTATGGGGGAGGGGCTGGTACAGTCCCCAGAGGCAGTCTGATTCTGGGAACCTCCTGTGAGTTGGGTTTTTTTCTTGGGGGGTCAGGAAACTTCTGGAACATTTGACCTGCTTTTGCAAATTTCACAGCTTAGGAGAGGAAGAGAAGCGGCCAAACCCTGGCTGCTGCTTCCTCTAGTTGCAGCGGGACTGGGTCTACTCCTGGGATCCAGGGCAGTCTTGGTCTCTGTGGCCAAGCATGGGACTCAGCGTTCAAAGGGTTTTGGTTGACTGATTAACTGATTGATTGATTGATCACCTGATGGTCCCTGAAGAGCCATGTTATGGGGAGGATTGCTTGACAGCACACCCCTCGCATGAAGCCAGGCTCTCGGGATCAATGTTCACCTCCGCCCTCTGACCCCGCGTATTATTTACCACGTGTGAACACTCACACTGCGGAGAGCGGTGCCTGGGGACAGACGTTTTCTCATTTCTATGTCCTCGCTTCGATCTGCTCGGGTTCTGGACTTTGTGCTTCTTTGGCAAGTTAAACTTTAAGAGTAGTTTTAGGGGAAACCCCTTACCTAAACCATGTATATTTCCTTAAAAAAATTATACACAGTTGAGCTGTTAACTTGACTCCCGATCCCGAAGACGCAAGGTGAGCGCTGTTCACTTGCAGTAAGCGTGCGAGGGGCACACCCGAAGGCCCAGCAGGCCGTTCCCCTAGCCACGAGGGGGCCTGTCACTTCAACTCGCGTGTGCTTGTCAATCTCAGTCTACTCCCCAGGTTCTAGGTCTGTACTTCATCGGTCTCCTAGGCATCTCTACTCTGGGATTTTTCTCTTTTTTTGCAAGACCCAATTAACCATTTCCTGGTGTTGAATGTATTTTCCTCCAAACCCGTGTCCTGACTTGGGAATTGGCCGGGTCAGAACCGGGTGTCAGCACCGTGGCCCTGGCTCTGTGGGCCCCACGCTCTGTGGATCCTGACTCCCGGGCATGTCTGGGTCTAGAATGTAGTCACCTGCTCACCTGACTGCTGATGGTTAAGACCATCACATCATCTCTCTCCCGAATCCGGACAACAGACCCCCAGGCTGGGTACTTCCGAGTCAGTGGATTTAGGGTATTTCCTGAACGGCAAGAGGACGGACAATCTGAGGCGGGCGGGCCAGGGCCAGGCCGTGCGTGGTTTTTGGTGCCATGATGGGACCTGGTTCTTTATCCAGGCTGTTTCCACCGTCTTTGCAGGGGAGGTAAGGTCCTTAGCCAAGAGAAGGACCCTGAGACACTGTCCTAGATATCACGGAGGAAAGGAAGATCAAGTAGTCCACCTGGGTCTTTACTTTCAGATAGTCTCAGAGGGGTACATTCGCTCTGCAAAACTTAGGAACCCTTGATGCAAAGAATTCTGGGAAATGTAGTTCCTCATTTCCCAGAGGCTGCAGGACAGGAAGCTGAGCTGAAGAAGGCAGGGTGGGATGGGTACCGGTGAGCCTGTGTATAGCGTCTGCCCCTCCAAGAACAGCTTCCCAAACTCATTCAGTGGAACTTCAGAGAAGCCCAGAGGAGAATCAAGTAAGTACTGTGAAAGGAAGACAAAGCCACTCTCCACAATCCCAACATTTCTTTGCCATCTCATGTTTTATCTTAAAAATTAATGTTGCGGTTGCCTTTTACTCTATAATCTGTCTATGTTTGTTTACATAAAATTGTGGGGGCTTTTTTTCCCTGACATTCTCTGGAAAAACTGATGCTCCAAAAGAAAGCATCACTGTCATGTGACAACTGTCCATACTCCTGGGACACTGTGGAGCTCCGCCAGGGCTGGGTCCGCTTGCCCTGGCAGGAGCAGCCTGGGGTGAAGCCAGCAAGGCAAGGGTTTGAGACATGCAGGCCCCTGGGGCTCGCCCAGGCCCCAGTAGCCCCAGCACACGAAGCCAAGGGCTCCTTAGTGCCGAGGTGTCCCCTGTCACCTCCTATAGGGTCAGGACCAGACAGGTAGAGCCCGTGGGTGGGGGGTGCTGTCCATTGCTCTTCCTCAGAGGAACCGGGGAAGGCAGAATAGCGTGGGTGCTCTTGTTATCTCTACCACTTTTCATGGGCAATTTCTCCTGCCGCACACAGCTCCCTATCAGTTTGCAAATAAATTCAACCTCTTTCCATAACGGTCACTACTTCTCATTTGTAATTCTCCAGCTCTTCCCTGCCGAACACTTAACAGTTTTATTAAAGCTTGTGTAAAGATGTCTTCCTTTGATAAAGGGGCAATTATCAGGCACAGGGGTTGTGCCTCGGGGTCATTTAGCACCTTACAATCAATGATGTGGATTTAGCGTCTGAGCACCTCGGAGCCGAGTGCTTCCCAGCCAACGGCAGCACCACCAACGGGCGACTAGTCATCGCCGTTGCAGCGGAGAATAGATGAACTCTCCACAGGGATGGCCTCCAAGAACACGGCCATTCCCCAGAGTCCTTCCTGTCTGTCCCCGAGCGTTCCTGGGACGCCGGCCAGGCCCTAGTCTCGCAGCTTCTCCGTCTGCTCTGGGAACTCAAGCACGTCCTTGGCGGAGTGCCTGGTTTCCCGGTGTTACTTGTTAAGAACGGCATCTCTTTGATCGAGAGATTCATATGCATCCACTGTCACTTCCCCACACAGATCTTGAGAAATTTAAGAAGACGTATCTTTAAAAATTGCATAACTATGTTGGAAAGGAAGAGAGGGCATATTGGTGAAAAATTGTGAGGGGCTCCTGGAAGTCAGAAGGCAATGGGAACCCAGCCCCAGAGCATGCAGAGGGGGGACTCTTAGAAAGGAGGAAGGCCTTCTAGAGGGAGCTCCAGTAGGGGGGCGGGGCGGGGGAAGACACCTGAGGGTCCCGGTTGGGGTGTGGTTGGGGTACGGTAGGAGGAGCGGCCAGGTGGCTCAGGTCCTTTCCACCCTCCCCCGCCTGTGCCAGCAACAGGGGACAGCCGCGTCATCATTCAGGTAGGAGCAGTGAGTGCTGGAGAATTAGGGGAAATTGTATTCCGGGACTGTGTGTAAAAAAGGCCCGTGTAGAGAACCGTAAGTTACTGTAATGGTCAGGGGGGCAGGTTGCCTGCTGTGGGCAAGGCAGGACATGCAGAGGGCGACCACTGGGGGCAGGTGCCGAGGGACTCACAGCTGGGCGGGGAGCGTGGACTTCCTTCCGCGGTGGAGGGAACTGACTGCAGGCTTTACGAGGGGGATGGCACGAGGAGTCACATTTAATAAGCGTCACCTGGGGGCAACGGCTGGTGAAAACCAGGGACAAAGCATTTCAAACGTGACTGCCCATCAAAGCAGACGCCACGCCACGGAATAAGCCAGGAGGAAGAACAATGTGGGTCCAGAAAAAATGCGGCAGCCATGTCACTTTCATTAATATATACACATAGATATATGTAAATATACATCCCCATAGAGACAGACAAGAATTAGGGGGTAAGCAGACCTACTTAGGACTAAACATGAAGACCTTTTCTATTTTCTTCTTTTTTTTGTTTTACTTCCAAAACCTGACCGTCCTGCTCAGGGAGATTAAACTCTGGAGACAGTGCTGAGTCCCCATCTGACCCCAGCGTGGGCCAGGGTGGGGTCTCTCCCTTAAGGAGGCCCCCCACAACATGGCAGGGGCCTGGGGGACCCTTCCAGCGGGCCCCAGAACCGCTTCCAGTCGCCGAGGATACGCCCTGTTTCTTTGCTTTGTGCTTTTCCGGAGCGGCACGCTGGAGACAGCCGAGCAGCAAGCACAGCGTGGTGGACGAGGGGTACGATGTCTGTGTTCCTGAAAAACTCAGCCCTAGTTACACCTCTGGGAGCCAGTGGGAGCCATGAAATAGCGGGCCCGGGGTGTTCATCTCGCTAGATACCAGCCACGGGGCACTTACTTTCCACGCCACGCAGAAAGCCTTTGACGGACAGCAAGAAGCTGTTTGCGTCAGCCCGTGCAATGATAAGCTATAAAGGATATTACGGTGATTGCTTGGGCTGATTTCTCGCTTAGGATCTGCACCACGAGAGCGCCTCCCTTCCTGTTCGTGCCACGCGCCTGCCGAGGCGACGGCTGCCCGCTCAGCGGGAACGCGCGGAAGAACGGGCGCTGACTTGGGCTCCGGCACCAGCGGAGACATTTGCTGCCGCTGGAAGGTTTGTTAAGGAAATGGGTTTTAAATTGTATTTCCCTCAGTTTGGGAGGGGTAGCTCCACATTCCACGGGCCGTCTGGCCCAGCGGAGACGCAGAGGAAGTGCAAAGGAAGCGTTCCAGGGAGTCAGGCGGGTGGATGCACTTTCTGAAAGCCATGAGTCGTCAGGTGAGGTGAGCATGCATGCGTGCACACACACACACACACACACACACACACACACACAAATGCCAAGAGAAAACCCAGCTAGTCCTTCTGTTAGAAGGGCAGAGACGAGGTAGGCAAGTTCCTTTGGCCTGAAACCAAGTTCAGGAACTCAGCTTCAGTGACTTGCACTAATGTGTATGTGGGTCAGACTCATGAGACTCCAGATACTCCGCTGGTTTGGACTCACACAGTCAGTTATTTCACATGCTTCAACCTCACGCTTAAGCAGCGGCTTCACATCTGTGCCCTAGCACTTGGAGCAGGCTGTGCTTTCACTGGAAAGACGTAAACTCTCTGACTGCGGCCCCCTGTCCTTCCAAACCTCCTGTGTCCTCACTTCCATCACCGATTAGTTCTGCAGCCTGCCCAGCTTGCCCATATTTGGGCCCATTGAGCCTGGAGTCCCCTGGGCTAGGCAGGGGTACAGAGTGTCGGGGTCTTTCTACCCGCCCCTGGGCCTTGCAGAGGTGAGTGTTGTCTATTGGTGTCTGTTGGCCCCACTGAAGGCAGCCACAAAGGATGCGCTGGATCTGAGCACAGGGACATGGGTTTTTCTCGAGCGAAGCGGGGAGAAGGCAGAGCCCAGACGAGTGTGGCAGGGCTGACCTTCAAGAATGGGGGCAGAAGTGAGGGGCATCTGCCGGTTTCCCGAGCGTCCTTGCCTGCACGCGCTCATTTCTCGAGCGAAAGAACGAAAACCCACAGGACAGAGGACCCCACTTCCTCCGTGCCTGCCAATCTCATCCCTTCCTTTCTCTCTTTGCTCTGCAGCTCCCTCACGGATGGGGATGGCGTGGGTCACACCCAAGACCCTGAGCCAGGGCACAAAACCAGGAACAACCTCCAGACCATGAGTTTCCATTGACATCAAAACTTGCTGCCTAAACCCAAGCCACATGCTCATGCATTCAGCTTCCCCCGTCCTGTGAAAACCCTGACCCTGCTTTACTCCAGGGTCACCTGTCCTCCAGGTCCTCTCTGATGGGCAGCAGTTGAAGAAAGCCTTAATCTCCATTTGAGTCACCTAAATAGCTTTTCCCCCCCTTGACGCTTGATGGTCCTAGAATGGTACTTGGTTTTTCTGCCCACAGAGCCACCTTCTGGCAAGTGTCCAGTGGTGTTCAGGGAGGGCGGGGTCAGCCTCTCCCAGCCGTGGCATTGGCCTTCATCTGCTCTTGCTGTACTGAGAACATGGCTGTGTAGGACATGGGGGGTTTGGGAGGGGGGTGGTGTAGGAGCTATCACAACCCCGTGGAGTGCCACGGTGAGGTGTGCCCACCCTGTCTCAGAGCCCCTGTGCAGGGGAAGGGCGTGGAGTGGGGTGGGGTGGAGGCAGGAGAAGAGAGGTTTCATATCCTGGGGCGTGCGATGGGTGTGAATTTTATCGCGTGAACTAAGGAAGTTTAGGATGAAAGCTTGCTCCATGCTCCGTGACTGCACTTAATTCCTTACTCAACCCCATTCATCTGGGCTACAGCGAAACCCCTGTCCTTCCTGGGAAACGTCCCTTCTGGGTGGCCCCCCCACACCCATCCCAGGGTTTTGCCGGGTGCCGAGGCATTTGGGGAGGGGAAGCCTATTTGGTCCTTAGTCCTCGGTGCCTATAGGGAGTCACGATGACCTGTCACCCTGTCTTCCTGACACCCTCGGCCTGGGCAGCTCTTGGCTACGCCTGTGCCAGGACTGTGTGTCTCTCTCCTGGGGGTCTTGCCACCGGCCCAGCAGGCTGCCAGGAAATAGTGTCCCCTTGACTCCTGGGACCTGGCCCTACTGAGTACCCCTCTTCTTCCCATTCTAGAACGATCTATTTTCAGTCTGGGGGAAATCCTCTCCTCCCATGTTCCTTTGTGATTATTCACCAGGACTCCATTCTTCCAAGTGCGTGGCCAAAGCCAGCAGGCCTCTCAGGGCAGGTCTGTTTTCTGACTCGACGCATGTGTCCTGTGAGGCGATGGGCACCAGGCTGAATGTCCCTCTGAAGAAGGGTCACTTCCCCTGTAGGAGAAGATCCAGCGCCGTAGCACAATCCGCTGCGCTGTCACCTGCGGGGACAGGGAGGGACGATGGCCCACAGGGATCCTGCTCCAGAAAGAACCGACCGGAATTGGTCGTCTTGGCTTCTTCTGAAAGTTTCACAGTTGCGACCACCAGACTGGAGTTTTCCCTGCAAATTCTGTGACCGGGTGGGCTGTAAGTGCAGGGAACCGGGCCAAACCGAAGGTTAGGAAGCCTGACCCGCACTGAGGTGGGGCACCTTGACCTTCCCCGCACGGCACAGCCCGGGCTCGGCTTCCCATCACCCTGCCGCTGGCCGTTCACACTGTCCGCTGCCCCTTCCTGAAGGCTGCCCTCGCCTCCTGCTCTAACGTCCCCGGGGAGCCGCTTGGAGAGTTGGAACCATAACACGATCATCGTCACCGCTGCTGATGAATAGAGGGAGCTAGAGTTTATTGCACACCTCACCACAGATGCGATGCAGGTTGGACACGACACTATCTCCTGTCCAGCAGGCACGGAACCCATCACCTTTGGGGACATCTTTTCTCCTGGACAGGAATCCCAGGCAGCTCACTGCTCTCCTAGGGAAGGAGCCACTCCTTTGAAGAGTGTCCTTAGTTGAGTGAATTCAGTGAGGCATCACTGATTGTGCCTCATTCCATCTCCAAAACAATGTGAGACAGGAAATAGTATAGAATGGGGGCAAAAATAGGTTTACAGTTGTGAGTGTAAAACACGGAGTTTTTCCCTGTAGTATTTATGAATTCTCCATACAAGCAACTGTAAACCTCCTTTTGTCGTACCTGTATTTAGTATCCTCACTTTGCACTGACAGAAATTGAGGCACCAAGAGCTGTAATAAAAATTACCCAAGCTCTGGGAATAAGGCAAAAAAAGAAATTAGGATCTGCAGCACTAATTAAATGTAATAGCAATTAGTAATTTTTAAAATGATGTATCCAGAAGACAGGTGGTGGCTATTATAAGAGGGCCATTAATCCATCTGCCGAATTAATTGCCACTTCCCTTGTCATCTGGGTTGGTGGAGTGTTAAACAAATGGGAGACACGTTGTCAAAGTAAAAACACGACGACCGACCTAAAAGTGCAGGTGAATGTTTGAGTCAATTTTCAATAAAATCCTCTGAGCCTGTTTCTCAAGATGAGGAGGAGTTCATGGTCAGCCCCGGGAGATGCCCTTGGTCCTTGGTGCCAGCCCAGGGGTGGCTCCAATGCTCACTGAAAGAGTTAAAGACGTGTTGTTCAGTGAACAGCAGTGAACTATACATAAGGCCCAACTGCACTTCTTGTTCGAAAAGAGATGTGTGTTTTCAAAGGTATTTCTTTCTCCTATCTGTCTAAACACAGCAACTCTCTGGAAGGATATCTATCAAGCTGCTATGGTGGTTACTTCTAAAAAAGACATTGGGAAGGCTGAGAGGGGATTTTTTCCTTGTTGAAAAAAGAAACCAAGTCCTAGATGGATAAGGACTTGAGGTATGTGAAAAAATGGCGAAAGCAAGATGTCAAACTCCACATCCAGACAGTCAGCCCTGGCCAGCGTGGCTCAGTGAGTTGAGTGTGGGTGTGCAAAGCAAAGAGTTGCTGGTTTGATTCCTGGTCGGAGCACATGCCTGGGTTGTGGGCCAGGTCCCTGGTAGGGAGCATGTGAGAGGCAATGACACATTGATGTTTCTCTCCCTTTCTTTCTCCTTCCCCTCTCTAAAAATAAATAAAATCTTAAAAAAAACCCCACACTTTTCTAAGACACCTAGCATCTATATTCATTTATAAAAATAAAACTATATGTGGAAAGTTAAGAGCAGCCATCTGTATAGATGAAGGGTTATAACTGACCATTGTTTTCTTCAATCCTTTTCTGTGTTTTCCAGTGTCTACAGTAGCAATTTATTGCTGTCCTCATACAGACCCATGCTTTCCAAAAGGACATAGAGAAGCACCGCCCAGACTGAGTTTGTCAGCATGAAGGCATGTTCCTAGCCCCCAGAACTCCTGGAAAACTTGTTTGGGTGCCCCCGTGCCCTGTGAAACGCTCTCCCGGTGCTGGGCGATGGAGGCCCCACAGTGTAAGCCACAGTCCTCCATACCTGGAGCTCACGGGGCCCAGGACAAATTGAGCAGAACTCTGGAACTTGGCTTCTCCAGACTCGCTCCCTCAACTCGAACCCGATTCATCCCCAGAGCTCCGTGCTGAGGGTCCTGCTGCACTAACTGTGAATGTCAAGTCCTGGCTTCGGCCAAAGTGGCTCACTCACAGGACTCCCAACACTTGGGTATGTGTTGGCGTCAAAGCAAAACCAGGCAGGTGTTATGTAAATAGGCCAATGTCCCCAGAATGGAGTTCAGTGTGTTTGTGTGTTTTGAAGCAGGTGGCACCTATCCCAGAAGACTGTGGGTAGGGCAGAAAGCAAGTTTAAATACCACGAGCGGTGAGCCCACCCGCCTGGGAGCCCGTCCAGGCAGCTCTGCAGGCAGGGCCACTGCGACGGCTCTGCTCTGAACTGCAGGTCTCTGGGTCGACGAGGGGACTCTGGTTGTTGACTGATTCTGCTCCTCATTATGAGCCTGTGGGTTAGCTCATTGACCTCTGCTTCAGAGACCAGCCTTCCTTCCAGCTTTCTGAGATCATATCACCAAGTTTTAGCTCATCCGATGAGGAGCGGAAGTAATGTAAGTCACCTCAGGCGAGACCTTTAAAAGGAACAGGGCTGACCCATTGGGCCTTTGAACTCTCTGGAATGTAGACGTGATGACGAGTGCTAAGGCAGCCATCCTGGATCATGAGGTGGCAGCCACATATGGAAGACAGTAAAAAACCATAAATACACCAACCCCCCCCCCCAAACCCCATATAAGCTCATCACTTGTATTTCTTTAATTTTTAAAAATATTGTATTGTTTATGCTATTACAGTTGTCCCAGTTTCCCCCTTTGCCCCCTCCACCCAGCCCACCTCGCACTTCTATAGTTAAGCCCCACACCGTTGCCATCACTTATATTTAGCATTTGATAACACGTTGCCATATTTCTCTCATCTTTTTTTTTCTGAACTACTTCAGGAAAATTATAAAAACATGCTGCTCTATCTCCAAATTCTTCAGTAGACATCTCTAAAAATAAGGACATTTTCTAACGTAACTAAAGTATCGTGATCACAATGAAAATAAGTAACAATGATATTTTAATATGTTATCTAATCTCTATCCCATATTTCTGCTTCTCCAGTTTCCCCCTAAATTACTTTTTAGCTACTTTGAACACAGATGCCATCAAAATCCATTGCATGTGTTATGTTTATTCAATCTCTTTTCATCTAGAATTACCTCCCCTTTCCTTTTTTTACTCTCTCATGATATTGACTAATTAAAGAGACATGATCAGATGTCCTACGGAGTGACTCATCTCCTAGGACTCAAAGTTAGTCCTAAATTTAGGTTGAAATTTGGGGCACGAGCCTGCCATAGATAAAGCCGTACCTCACTTGCGTCAGCATCGGGACGCACATAAAGTCTGGTTGTGTTCCCTTAGTAGAGACGTTAACATTGCACACTGACTTAAAAGTCACTTTTAAAGGTCATATAAAATACAATGCACGAAGAAGATAAAAGATAGCATCACTTTTTAACCCAATAATCCAATACATGGAATTACGCTTTCAGGGAACAAGGAACCCAAAGGAAAAAGATGTACCCGTGAGCATTCTGGGCCCTGGCCTGTGTTAAGAAAAAACTGCCAGTGACACGATCGTTCAACAGGACTTCCTCTGGTTCATCCATCCTTCTATTCAACAGACGTTTGCTTGGCTACGTGCCGGGCTCTGGGTTAACGACTGGGACCATCGGGACACACATGGCATTTGTGACGCGCTGGGGGCCTCACACAAGCGATAGACATTTACTTCACGCTGTGAGCAAGGAAGGCCACCATGGGGATGATTTTCTATCTTTAATGATATCATTGTACTTCCCCCAGATGAGGAGGCACTCGGGAAATGACTTCCAGTTCATTGGACATTAATTACCAGTGTAACTGCAATGTGGTTTTAAAAAAGACAAACACAATGATTTCTGAGGCGGGACCTATGGATCACCTGTAGCCCTGAAACATCGAAGGGTCCGAAGATATGGGGATGATATTTGTTCAACAATAGAATTGTATCCATTAAGTTTTAATGGCCTGAGAGGGGATGTTTGGGGTGGGGGTGGGGGACTGAGTGTGATTGATTTGCAGATATAAACCACATCAGTTATTAATTATGCCTTTTTCCTGTCTCTGAGCCTAAAATTATGCCCCAAAGGTAGCTTATTTCAGGGCAGCAGTGAGTCATCTTTACCCCATCACCTGTCCCAGGTGAGCAAGAGGGCAAGCCCACGGGAGCAGGTGTGTGGACAGACGCACGTCCTATGTCAGAGGACCTGCACACTGGTGACCCTTCTTGACCCAAAGGCTTGCTGCCCGCAGTCTCAAAGCAGAGCTTGTCCATTAGTCTTGGACACTCTTAAATGTCCACTCGACAAGCTGCTCTTCAAAGTGTGTTTGTAGAGAAAACCCTTTAAAACCTTCTTTATGATTGAGTCAGATCTGGATGAGAATTTTTTTAATGTTTTTTTTAAGATTTTATTTATTTATTTTTAGAGAGGGAAGGGAGGGAGATAGAGAGAGGAATATCAATGTGCGGTTGCTGGGGGTCATGGCCTGCAACCCAGGCATGTGCCCTGACTGGGAATCGAACCTGCGATGCTTTGGTTTGCAGCCCGAGCTCAATCCACTGAGCTACACCGGCCAGGGCTGGATGAGAATTTAGAATGTCTTTATTCCTCTGCCTTTAGGCTTGACTGAGGCTACTTCAGCTCATAAAGATAAGAATTCATCTCTCTCTCTCTCTCTCTCTCTCTCTCTCTCTCTCTCTCTCTCTCTCTCTCTCTCTTTAAAATCAGTGATCATGACAATTGCCCCCAGGAGCTATTTCACTGTTTCCTGCTTCTAACTTGCTCCATTGTTGAGAGACATTGGCATTTAAGGACCTTCTCCTACATTCCTTTTGCTTTGGTTTAAGCTTAGTCCCTTTGGTTCTGATCTTGGCAAAGATGAATGCCCTTGGCCATGAGGAGCAGGCCCTTGGCCATCCCGCCACCCTTACCCTCTACTCTGTCCACCTAAAACCTTCGGCTCCACTTGGCTAACTCTTACTGCCAAGTTTTGAAATCCTGTGCCACCACCTGGGTTAGCACATGGCTCATTTCTCAAGGGACAGTGAGAGGAAACTTCTAGGAATTTAATGCTGGGCCCAGGGGTCTCTGTTCCCACCTCGACTAGCCCAGGGAAGCTGCGTCCCTACCCACCCTGGTTTGGAGAAGGCAGCACTGCCTTATCTAGATACTGTTTTCAATTCAGTTTGAAATTCTTATCAGCAATTTTAGAAAATGCAAACAAGTCTCTAGTGACCAAAACAGATCCGTGATGATGCGGGAATGGAGAGGAAAAAGTGCGGAGGAGCACCAGGAAACTTTAGGGGAGAAGGAAGCGTTTGCTATCTTTTTTAAAAAAAGATTCTATTTATTTATTTTTAGAGAGGGGAAGGGAGGGAGAAAGAGGGAGAGAAACATCAATGTGTGGCTGCCTCTCATGCTCCCACCACTGGAGACCTGGCCTGCAACCCAGGCATGTGCCCTAGACTGGGAATCGAACCAGCGACCCTTTGATTCACAGGCCCGTGCTCAATTTACTGAGCCACACCAGCCAGGGCAAACATTTGCTATCTTGATGGTGGTGATGGCTACAAGGGTGTAACACAGGTCAAAAGTGATCAAATTGTACACTCTAAATAAGGTCTGCTTATACTATTTTACTTTAATCACGAGTATACCTCCATAAGGTTATTTAATAAACTCTTATTAGCTGTTAGTTGAACTTCTCTTAGACCCAGCCTGCTCTCCAAAGCCTCGGTTTACCGGTTTGCAAAGCCAGGTCCCTTGCCCCCAGCCCCCAGAGCTGCAATCCTCGGCAGAACCTGCTAACACAGCCCTGCTCTGAGTGGGCCTCCGTTCCCTGCGATCATGTAACCGCCGCACCGTCAATGAGGGTCCGAGGAGTTAAGTAGATGGCAACTTGTTCTCCCCTGAGAGCGCCACGCTTGCAGCTCAGCTGGGTGTGGGTCGCTCCTTGACATTGCAGAGGCGGGCCTTGCTTGGTACAATGCCCTGTCCCAGACGAGGGTTCAGAAGAGGACATTCAGCTTCATGGATACGGACCCCCACCCCGACTGAAACCGCGACCCAGCCTGCCCCATTCCGAAGGTGTTCGCAGAGGTGCACTGGGGTCCTCTGTGCCTCCTTCTCGGCAGCGTCCCAGCTTTGTTTTCAAGGAAAGGGGACCGAAGCCTCTTTATTCCCAATCCGTCCCCATCAGCCCTTTCTCTCCGGCCCTTTCACGGGGGAGCAGTGGAGCGAGATGGTAAGAACATGCAGCACCTGGGAGCAACCACAGACCTTCCCAGAGTGAAGGCACCGTTCGCACTATCTGCCAGGTGAGACAGAAGGTGAGGAACGCAGGCATCCACACCTGAGCTGCTTTTCTCGAGGAGGGGTGAGGGTCTTGGATTCCAGCCACACACATTCTTTTTACGCAGCCCCCCTCCCCCACTATGTCTTCCTAGGAACATTTTATGATGTGTATTCCTACAAAATGACCACATTATTTCCACCTGCCCTTGAGGGGCACGCTTTAGGGAGATTAAAACACCTGCCCGAGGCCACGCAGCCGATAAATGGCAGAGCAAGGAGCAGGGAAGAGGGGCAGGGGAGGAGGCTCAATGGTGAAGGCAGAAGCTTGAGCACAAGCGAGGCCGGCTTTTGAGTTGCAGGAGTGTCAGCTGAAGTTTCCTTCACCCGTGGTGGAACAGCACGGATAAGGGGGGAGGGGAGAAAGAACCTCCGACTGTGGACTTTCTGGGAACACCGGCCTTAGGCACACAATAGAAAGCGATCATCAGTGCCCCTTTCTTCTGTGAAGGTCTAACACTAACACTGTGTGGCTCAGTCTGACAGGTCAGGGCCAAGGCTGATGGCATTTCCTTCATCACCACTTTTCCCCCTCAGAGCTCTTTCCCTCTCTGTGAAGGTCGAGCTTCTCTCTGCTCTGAATAAATTAGAAGCCGGCATCGCCATTTTCCTGTGAATGGGGAGGGCGGTCCGGTGGCCTTTCCTCCTGCTGCAGGAGCGAGATAGTGCGGGCGGAGGGGCAGGGCATTCGCCTCCTCCCCAGCATCGAAGCGCCTCCCCTTCCCCAGACGGGTGAGAGCCACAGAGGTCCGCAAGAGCGAAGGCAAGTTCTGTGACCCTCCCCGTGGCAGCCAGCGGGAGAGGCTTTTTTCCTTCAGGCAGCAGCCTTGCTGGTTGGGATGCCAGCCAAGGGGACCGAGTGTTTAAATGCTCTACGCTTGTGCTCTCCATGTCCCTGTGCCGCCTGCCAGGTGGCAGAAATGAGTTTGGACGTGGTGTACAAGGTGGACACAGAGACAGACAAAGGCCTGGTGGCGTTCAAGCTCCTGATCCAGGCAAGGGTCACCTGCTCCTTTTGCTTGGCTTGGGGGAAGACCCACGCGGTCCCAGCAGGAAGCAGACCTGGTCTCAAAGGGTTTAACTGAGGACAGTTGGTTATCCTCTGGCCCTACTGTTACTCCGACAGGACTGCACCCACAGGGACCAAAGTTGGAGGAAATTCTATGTGAGAACAACTTAAAGTGGGAAAAAGTTCTGGAAAGATGACCAGGAACTGTTTTCCCTGGTGGACCCTCAGCTTTGGTGTTTGAAAGCAGGGCGTGCACTGAACTTGAGATGCCCTTTCTCCCCCTCTGATGTGTTAGGTCCCAGTGACACCGAACCCAGGATTGGCTGCCTGCTGCTTCGAGAGCCTCCGTGCTCGAGGGACAGGTGGTGGGACAAGGGAAAATGGTTTATTCAAGTGCCGGCAGCCTGAGAAGAGGGTGGACTCTCGCCCAAAGCCCATCCTAACATCTCGGAACAGGCGGACAGGTTTTTCTGAGGAGGGGGAGGGAAAGCAGAACAAAGAGATCCAGAGGGAGGGGGGTGAGAAGTTCTCTGTGAGCAGATCAGCACAGTCTGTTCCGACAAGGATCTCAGAACCGGTGGAGCGCCGGCCTGGTGTGTGTCATCCCGCCCTTGCGGTTGAAGGTCAGGGAATCTCCTGGAGCTGGGGTGCCTGGAGGTTGGAGCCCGCTTCTTCTGAAATTCCCAGGATTCTTACACAAACGTGCCGTTTACCTGCAAACCAGACACTGTTCAGAGTCGGCATGTACAGAAACAGCATCCAAAGAATGGTGGGGTGGGTGACAGGTCCCTACCGTCAATTTTTTCCCCATTGCCACGGAAGTTTCCCTGACTAATTTGGAGCAAAGCTTCCGAGCGTTAATTTAACTTAGCATGACATGCCCAAACTCGTGGCGAGATCTGATTTTCGGTTTTACTATTTGGAGGGGAAGCTTCAAGGTGTCTTTGCTTTCCAGTCACTTAAGTCTGTTTTGTACAAACCTTCTGCAACTTTCTTAGCTCCTTTTAGTTGGTCTTTTTTTTTTTTTACCCATTCAGAAATAACCATTTTTAGAAGAGTGCATTTTTAATTCTCACCCTTCAAAAATGTATCTTCGTACTTTGTATTTTTTATTACTAAAACCACACAGTCCCTTTCCAACTTAATTAGAATTCTTAATTCTTAGAAACCTTAATTTTTAGTGACGACTAACAGTATTAGCCTTCTTTAGATTGATACTTTTATAAACACATTTCATAATTTTTAGAAACAGGTTGTTTTCTCTCTTGGGAAATATACTCATGTTTTTAAGAGGCATAAACAAGATAATGTGAACAATTTTTGTGAACCCAGGCAAAGAAAACATATATTTTATGTTAATTATCTTAAAAGACATTAACTTAAATTACCCATTTGGATTCTTGGTGATTATTGCATTCCTTTAGTGTGCTCAGAAGTGAGTAAGTGAGTCATTTAACCCTGGCCAGGTGGCTCAGTGGGTGGGGGTGTTGGTTGCCCTGTATGCCAAAAGGTTGCGGGTTCAATTCCCATCGAGGCACATGCGGGAGGCAATCAATCAATGTTTCTCTCTCACATCAATGTTTCTCTCTGTTTCTCTCCCCTCCTCTCTCTCTAAAATCAATGAACAGGTGGGTAAGAATTTAAAAAAAGAAAAGAGAGGGAGTCATTTAAGTACCTAGTGTCCTTGAGAACTTTCAAGGAGGCTGGAGAAGAGCAAGGATGAGATGAGGCTTGGGTGGCTTCAGCCGCGTGTGTCATTAACGGCGGCACCTTTCTCTTCACGCTGAGGTGGGGCGGTGGCCCCTGCCGTGTCCGCAGCCCACACAGGGCTGGAGGCGGCGTCTGTTCCCCTGTTCCCTGGAGGGCACTGGGCACCCCCTGCAAGTATCTCAGTGCACAGGCAGCCCAGCCTCGTCTCTCCTTCTGTGACCTACATAGGGTTGACTCTGGGTTGCTAAGAAAATATCGAGCCATGGCTGGCGTAGCTCAGTGGATTGAGTGCAGGCTGCGAACCAAAGTGTCGCAGGTTCGATTCCCAGTCAGGGTACATGCCTGGGTTGCAGGCCATGGCCCCCAGCAACCACACATTGATGTTTCTCTCTCTCTCTCTCTTTCTCTCCCCCTCCCGTCCCTCTCTAAAAATAAATAAATAAAATCTTAAAAAAAAAGAAAGAAAATATCGAAATGAGGTCTTCAACAAGGAATGTATGCTTTACTGACAACATCTGTTGTTTCTCTACTGTTGTTTCTGTGTCCTTCTATATGCACGATGTCAAGTTATGGTGCAACCTCACCAAAGACCTTGCAAATAGCACTGAAAGTCAACATGCAGCCCCGGCCAGTGTGGCTCACTGGGTTGGGCAGCGTCCCTCAAAGAGAAATTTCTCCAGTTCAGTTCCTGGAGAGGACACACGCCTGGGCTGTGGGTCTGGTCCCTGGATGGGCCGTGTACAAGGGGCAACCGATTGATGCTTCTCTCTCACATCGAAGTTCCTCTCCCTCTCTTTTCCCTCCCTCCCGCTCCTTCTAAAGATAAGGAAATAAAATATTTTTTCAAAAAGTCAGCATGCAAGAATACACATTACTTAGTTGAAGTGATATTGGTATGCACGACCCAGGCCAAATGCGTGCACCTGTGGGCAAGCCACGATGGTGAGATGCCGCAGACTATAGCCCACGTCCTGATTTCAAAAGTGGCTACATCTCAGAACTGATCAAATATGGTGAGCATGAATTATGCACATACACACCCACACACTCTATAGGGCATGAAGCCACACTGGAAATTCTTTGCTCACAAAAGCTCTTCTAATTGCTGTTCCCATTTTGACAACTTCAAGTGCACTTCAAAGTTGCATCACCCTTGACCTGTGAGTTGGCCTAGTTTTGCAGAGGGGATTACCATTGAAGCGCACCGCTCACCGATGAGAGTAATTATGGTATGGCCATTCTGAAGGACACCCCTTGCCCTCGCCACCCGCACCCAGCCGGGAGAGTGTCAATCATCCTTAACGCATCTCTTCACCGCACGGCCTGACTTCAGCTGAGAGTTGCCCTCTCAGGCTGGGCCATGCCTGTGAATGTCTCTGTCCCAAGAATGAAGGGAAAAGACCCTGCTCTTGAACTTGTAGCCTGACTGAGCATGCTGTCACTGAGGGCCGACCCACCCAGGAAGGTGAGTGTTGAAGACACATGGGCAAGACTCCCATGCGTGGCTCCGGCTGAAGCATCTGCGCTGATATGTGAGACCCTGCGGAGACAAGTCCCTTCCAATCCCAGGCCTCCTGCCTGATCCTTTTCAAAGCTAGGAGGAAAAACATTTGTTCCAGGTAGAAGAAAAACACCCCACAACCATGGCCATGAGACCGGCAGCATTTCCCTAGACGAATCCTTCAGACCCATCTGGAGCTTCCAAGGAGAGCAGATTGCTTTCCGAGTGCCAGGGTCTTGGCTGGTAACACACTCAGCTCCTCGCCGCTGAGTTTCCCAGCTGTGTGTACAGCACAGGCGAAGGCTTTTAGCAGCCTGGCAGCCCTGGTGGGGAGTCGGGTTGCCAGGAGATAGCTTCACTTTCTCGCCCGCTCCTGCATCCATGATTTTGCTTTAAAATAAGCTTCTTGTTATACAAGGGGTCGTCCACAGGGAGCCCAGAACAAACCTCCTAAAACTGGACAGCTTAGTGGACTTGAACTTTTGGGGTTCCACTTCCTCTACTTGGACTCTCCATGGGGCCACAGTTTTCGGAGGAGACAGTTGAGTGAACACACCTGGGAGTCCTGGCTCGGGTCTGTGTAACTGAGAGCACCCCAGGGTGCCCCTGTCCTCTCCTCTCTCCGCCCATGGGCTGTCTCCTTAGCATCTATCTCATCCTGAGATCCGTCTTTCTGTTCCAAGAGGAGCTGGTTGTGGAAAAGGCCTGATGGTGCAAGTTTTCTTGTCCCCACGGCCTCACCTCACACGGCTAAGTGTTACCCCCTGGGAGTGGACAGGATTCTCCGACCTGGTTCCCGCCCCTCCTTCGACAGCTGCGCAGACGCAGGGTCGGGAAACCAGAGTGGCTTGCTCTGAGCCACTGACACTGGGGGTGGGAGGAGGCCTCGGACTTAAACCCAGTACCGTTCTCACTCTCGAGGCCCCAGCTCAGAGAAGAGAGAGGCGCGTGCCCAGCTTGGGAGAAGGACACGAGCCTTGAACGTTCCTCCATGCCGAAGTACGTGTTCCCCCTTGATGCTCATGTTCCCCCAAGAACGAGAACAAAATAGGGAGACGCGTGTTTCCACCGTTCCCGAAGGTAACGGGGTCTTTCCTGAGGTTTGCGCTTGGGGCTGCACAGCTTCTTCACCCCGTGCCCCCTCCGCCCACCTGAATTCACCTGAGGCTGCTGGGGGCCGTTCCCGCACAGGCCAAGGGCGTCCCTGCACCCCCTTCTCTGCCTGCATTAGGTCTGCACCTGCCACAGGGACCCTCAAAGAAGAGCACCTAGGAGTCAAGGATAAATAGCCCCGTGGGGCAATCGGAGGTGTTCCCTCTCCAGCGTCCCCGAGAGGCCCCAGCAAGACGGAGCCCGAGGGGCCCCCGAGCAGTGACCGCCATTGACCCCCCCCACACACACACTGCCTGTGTCTTCCCCATTTCCTGCCTGCTCAGTTCCGCTCTCTGGGATGCCCGCCCCCAAACGCCACCTGCATTCAGGTTTTCATCTCAAGGTTGGTTTTTCGGGGGAACCCAAACCAAGAGAGGGACCCACATATAAGCACCGTTCTTGCTTCAAGACTGACTCTCTTTTTCCTCCCCACCCCGCGCTCCAGAAGCTTACGTAAGAAACACAGTCTGGCAGATGGGGGCGTGTTTGCACTCTCTGCACGTCCCCGGCGCCCCCGGGCCCGCCCGCAGCGCCCCGCTCAGCTGCCGGCCATCTCCGGGGAAGTCTCGGCAGCTGGTAGCAAAGGCCTGCCTTCGCTCATCGTCCTGGGCACCAGGAAAAGATATGCCCGATCCCTCATTTCCAGGCTGCCGGGGTTTAGCACTTCACTCTGTGCTTCAGTCTGTGCTATTCCTGAGGGAATGGACGTCGTGAATGTCTAAATAGAACTCCTGCTTTCACAGTCAAGTTCCCGCTGTCCAAACACCACGGCTTTGTAGCATGAAATAATTCTCTCTTCTTCTTTTGGCTACCTTCCCGCCAGCGTGCCCTTTGGACACCGCTCAGCACGATCCCGGTGCAAAGGAGCTGCAAACTTCCTGCTTCTGAAACCCCGGAGAAGCTCCGCGGGCTCTGTGCCCCTCGGGGACCTCCCCGTCCCCGCCCAGGTCTCAGGCCTGTCCAGGACAAGCTAATGCAGATAGGAGGGTGTGGTGGGGAGGACGTGGGTATTCCCGGCTCCTTCTGCAGCGCGCCTTTCGTTCCTTTCCCACGTGCTGACTCCCTTCCCTCCGCACAGGCTCGCACTCCCCTGCATGTGCTGGAGGCCCTGCCTTCAATGCCTGCTCCCCGGGTCTGCCCTCCTGCTTCCCGGGCTGGAGCCAGGGTAGTGAGAGACAGGCAGGGAAGGGTTAGGCCTCAAACATCCACGTGCTGAAGGCCTGAATCCCCAGCGCCATCTGGCTCAGCACCTGCTTTGCACAACAGCTATTTCACAAGGTGCCTTTACCGGCCTGAAATACCATTCGTAACTCCTAGAAGACACCTGTGTACATTTTTTTATCCTCACTCAAGGACATGCTTATTGATTTTTAAATGTTGAATTATGTGCAGTTAATACCAGTTCAAGCCACTTTAATGTGTAAGACTAAGAGTCTTCCTGATAAGGTTGTCTGGGAACAGCTGTGTCCCTAGGCCTTAACTCACAGAAAAGGGAACGGCCGCCCTCAAGTGCTAGGGGGCTGGTAAGTGGGGCATGTCTGTGCTGGAGGCTGGCAGGGGGCGGGGACACACCCTGTCCCCCGCTGCAAGGAGCCTGGCGTCTGAGGGATCAGCAAAACCACAAAGACCCCAGAGTGCCCCTTGAAGAAGTTCACTCTCTCTGTTCACTCCCTTTCCCCAAGTCCAGCCGGAGAGACTTCTCCTAAAACTTCCAGGAGGAGAGTGCACCAAAGGGCAGGCTGAAGACACCAGCTGCCCCGTTTCCCTGGCAACCGTCCTCCTGTGTGCTTTTCAGCGTTAGTTTGAAAAGCAAAGTCTGCGTGGAGTCAATGGGCTGGGAGCAACCTCCCCTCACTCCTGCCACCTCCTCCTGAAGCCACCTCTCATCTCTGCTGGCCCTTGCACCCCCGGCTGAAAGAAATAGGGCCAAAAACCAGTCCCGTGGCTCTTTGGGAGCCAGTGACCCGGACGAAGGCCAGCAAATTGCTTTTCCTTCATCACTCGAATCCTTGCCCATCTAGTCAACTTAAACTAAGAGTGGCTTATCGTTATTATTATGGTTGTTTATAGAACTAGTATCGATCACTTAATGTGTGTCCGGCAGGATCCGTGCTTTGAATGGATAAATCATGGTGTCTGTCATTTGCCGTATTTGGCAGGCATGTTCATATAGTCAACACATATTTATCGAGCAGCAACGGCTAGGGACCAAGCCCTGTTGGAGCAAACTGAGGTAAAACATGGCAGCTCTAACACGGAGCGGCTACACAGTATTCGCAGCAAGCCAGAAGAGCTAGGGAATTCATAACGTCTTTCCGGGACTGCCCTCAACCAGAGACGGGCTGGTGTTGGTGCAGTGGCACCTTTGCTCCCTCAGCCCCGCAGGGGAGGTAACTCTGGTCGGTGTATTCCACTCTGGCCCCGAGTGCTCCCCAGGAGGGTCAGCTACCGTGCCACCAGACATTCGTCATTAGGATGTTGCCATTGCCTTTGTTATGCCGGCCTGCTTCACTCCCCCTGGTGGCATTGGGGTTTGCGGCCCTTACATCACAGAGTCTTCCAGTGCTCCCCAGATTTGAGAGTCCCTATAGAAAGGCCAGGGAAAGAGTACAATGTTTTTCCAACTACAGGCACGTTCAGTCTGTTATGGACTCAATGTTTGTGTCCTCTCGAAATTCATAGGTTGGAGCCCCAGTCCCCCTAGGAGGTGTGATCTTTGGCAGGTAACTAAGTTTCGGTAAGAGCAGGAGAGCAGGGTTCTCGTGGGGGAGTTAGTGCTCTTGCGAGAAGAAAGGCATGGAGCTTGTTTTCTCTCTCTCCCCCCCCATCCCCCGTGAGGACATGGCAAGAAGACAGTCACCGATTTGTAAGCCAGGAAGTGCGGTCCCATCAGGGCCTGACTGTACCGGTCCCCTGATCCTGGTGGGGGCTTCCTCTGGCCCAGGGGCAACAGGGAGGCATATTGGGAAGTGCAGGGAGAGCTAACACCCCTGCAGCCGCCGCCGCTTGCCACCACCCATGGGAGTTGGTGGGTAATTGCCCACCAGGCTCTCCTCCTGGCTCCAGGGCGGGGGTCTGGTGTTGGGCCATGCTCCAAGGGGTGCCTTGCAGAGTCCCTGTTGGGATGGAGTCCACAGAAGGAATCAACTCACTGGCGTGGCCTTGGCTGTCTTCTCTCTCATTCCTGCTCCTTCATTCCTGCTTCACGAGATCACCCCTAGCCACACCCCCTGCACCCCTGCGCTCGGCTCAGCCTGGCTTTTCTGCAGGAACCTCTGGCAGGGGAGACGCTCCTCACGACGACCACACGGACTCCCTGCTTTTCGGGCAGGCCGCTCCATGCGACGGCAGACGGCGTCGGCGATGCGAGCCTTGGAAAAGTTCCAGGACAGAGAACGGCACTTCTAATACATGTTCAAGAGGAAACACTCTAGAGTCAAAGTAGAAGTCTTCAAACGGATACATTTCTAATGCCAGCAAACAGTCTCCTGACCGCCTTTAAATGGGGATCGCTCGTAATAACTTTAAGTTCAGGGGCACTTAGTGTGTCCCTGGGAATTCTGCTAAGTGTTTTTTTTTTTTTTTTTTTTTTTTTTACAAATGCAGAATGTATATATGTCTTTGAGAGCCTTCCAAAACTAAAAAAATTAAAAAATCCTATGTTGAAATCCTCACTGCTCTTTGGGGATGCCTCCCCAACTCTAATGGACCCTCCCTTAAAACCTTTTCACCCACAATCAGATGGAAATTTCTAGATTCCAGAATCAGTAAACAGTCATAGGTTTCCTCTCATCAATACTCTCTCTCTCTCTCAAGTGTCGCATCTGGATATGGTCCCCATGCTTTCAGTCCCTTGCATGAAGGCAAGGACCTTGGTGTCACAAGCCCCAGTGGGCAAGCTCACTCAGTGGTGAGGAGGTGCAGGTGGGTGGAGTGGGGACAGAGAGGGCACTTTCCTGGGGCCAGAGGATGGCTTAGGGTAAGCCCTGCCGTCTGCCACGTGGTGAGGTACGAAAACAACCCCCAGACGAGGTGAAAGCCCACTACAACGTCCCTCGTCTTCCTTGGGACCGAAGAGCAAACCCGCTGTTCCTTAGTGTACATAGTGAGGTCTACATTTCAAAGTGCCTCCCGGGGACCTCAGGCCTGTGGTCCTGCAAATTCCCTGCCCCAGCCCCGCTCCCCACCCTTCCTTCACCCAGCACGGTGCCCCTCCATGACCTGCCACGAGTGCCCCGTGTTAGGCTCATGTAGGACCTGACTCCCCGCTGGCATGGATGTTCTGTGAGCACGGCGCCTTTGTCTGTCCTGCTCCCTGTTCCGTTCCCCGGTGCCTGCCGACAGCAGGGGTCAGCACCAGGATTAGCCTGCAATCAGACCAGGCCTGAGGGTCCGGTGGTTTATGTGGGAGCCGGTCTCGGACAGCAGAAGAAAAGAAAGGAGAAGAGAAAGACAGGGAACGGCGGAAAAGCCAACTGGAGGGATGATGTCAAGGTCACTGCTGCAGGCTCCTGACTGCTGAGAAGCTTCTGGAATGGTCATGTAAGAGGGCGGGAAACTGGGGTTCCCATCCCCCACTGGTGAAGGGTTGTCCTGTTGGGTGTGAAGACCCTGTGCTTCCAGGCTGAGCTTCTGTTGGGACCGAGCTTTGAAGCAAGGCGGTGCAAGGAGCAGCCCCTGAGGGGGCTGGAGGGGGGAACCGCTGTATGGGTGCCGGCCCAGACACCGCTGGAGCCAGAGGCGGGAGGTGCGGCTGATCGGGGGAAGGGCACCAGAAGCACCCGCCTCGGGAGGCACCAAATGTTTCTTAGAGAATGAATGAACTTTTCTTAATGCAGGTAGGCGTGTGCATCACAGGACAACCGTGAGTGCCGGCCCCACTTGCTTTAGAGCAGCGGTCGGAGTGATGAGTACCCGCCGATCCATTAAGCAGAAGAACTCGTTCCTATGGCCAAGGACTTCAGACCCCTCTTCATGCTTATTGTCCCAGAGGGTCTCCTATATAACACGACCCGGCTCACGGTTCCCAGTCCTGGAAGGGATGGGGCTACCACTTCACTGGAACTGGAAAAGGCCGGCCCACCGATGAGCCCTCTTCCAGCTTCGATAACCGATTGTTGTCACTCTTGGCTTCTCCCTGCAGCACTCCCGCTCTGGCCCCTCGGCCCCTCCTTGTCTGGGTCTGTACCAGCTGCCTTCCCGCCACTCACACCTTCTTGCCGTCACGCCTCAGGGTCCTCCTAGAGGAGCCCACCCATTCTACCTGCCCCCCTGGACCCCCTATGACTCCCAGACACCACCCACCCACCGAAGACTCTGCTCCACCCCTCCAGTGCCTCCCCGTCTGAAGTTCCATCTCAGGGCTCAAGTTCCCGGCCTCCTCCTGGACCATCCGTGTACAGTAAACTCAGCCCCACCATTGGACCCATCCCCTAACCCCACCCCATAGCCCAAACCTGCTTTCCCTCCTGAGTTCCCTGCCTTGGGTGGTCCTCCACCAGCTACCCTGGCCTCCCAGCCTGGAACCTCGGGGTCAGCCTCAGGCCCCGAGTCTCACTGTCTCCACCTGTTTCTCCAGCACGAGCACCAGCAGGCTAACAGTGGCTCTCCCTGGCTGATGGAATCGTTCTCTTCTCTCCTTCTGTTTCATTTCTGAATTGTTTCTGGTGAACACATTATGTTCCCAATGGTTTGTATGTTCTGTCATAATGAACAGGTTTCATAATGGTTTATTATCCTAAATACGACTCTATCTCCATTCCTCCTGTTCCTCCCAGGCCCCCTTCACCAGGTCCTGACTTCCTGTCTCCCCTGCCTGTGCCCCCCCTTGTAAAACCTCTTTGTAAAACTCAAACCTCATTCCCTCGCTCCCCGCAACAGGACATTCCTGTGGGATCATCTCCCCCCAGATATATCCAACCCCCCCCCCATGTCTGTGTACTCTGCTGCCTCACCCCCTGTCGGCCCTCTTCCTGCAGTGGCCCCAGGGCCCCGCCCAGAGGGAGTGCTCAGTCAGTGCTCCTTAAGCGGAGGGAGGGAATGTGGCTCTCGGAGTGTGTGTTCTGGTCCCGGGGAACTTGCTGGAAGCGCTGGTTGGGGGCGGGGTGGGGGGGGGATGGGGACACGTCCCACCGACTGAATGGGAAGCTGGGGCTTCTGCTCTGTGACACGTTTATGTTTGCAGACATGTCTTGGCCGCCGTCATAAATAAAACGAATTTCCCCAGCTGACGATACAAACCTTAGCAGCCTCGTGGGAAAATCACTGGAAGGCATTTAATCAGAAGCAAACTATGGTGCCTCTGGGCTGCAGGCATGCGGCAGCCTCTCGGGTTTAAAAGGGGGGTGGGGGTGGGGAATAAACAGAGGTGTCTCCTCGCCAAGCCCCCCCAGGCACCCCCACCAGAACCCCCAAGGCAGGCGTCCTCACAGTCCCCCCATCCCGGTACCCCACGGCTGAGTACACATTCCAATTTTGAAAGAAGCACTCCAGATCTTTTTTGAGGGAAAAGAGGGGAGGAAGTCGAAGGTCCCGGGATGGAACACGGGATGGGCAGGGACCCTCAGGCCCCAGACTGGGGCGTTGCCATGGGTGAGACGGGGTTGGCAGAGCCCGTGCATGCAGGGACGCCGAACGCGAGCCCAGCCAGCAGACTTAAGAGCGGGGGCGGGTGCAACCCCCCACCCCCACCCCCGAGTTCGCTGGCTCGGGTCGCCCCGCTTCAGAGCCAGAGGTGCGAGCGCAGGGAAAGGCGCGCCGGTGACTCGGGGTCTGTCCTGCCGGCTCCGGGAGGGCAAGTGACGAGGGGTGAGGTCTTATCTCCAAACTGAGCCGCCCGAGTTCTGGCGGGACCGAGGGGGGTGTGAGTGCTTGGGTACTCGGGGAGGGTGGGAGGCGCGGATGCCGCTGTCGTGGGGAACCGGGAAGGGGGCGCTTGGGGACACTCGCTGGCGCCACCCGGCGGCGAGAAGCCTCAGGCGCCGCGGGCAGGAAGCAACTGCTCCCGCAAGAAAAGCAAGAGCTTTTCCCCAAACTCTGAGCAAAACCCGAAGGTGTCACCCTCGTGTCACAGCTGCGTGAACAGAGGCCCAGCCGTGGCCACGAGCTCTCACTGCCCCGGGAAGAGCTGCTCTGGGAATCCTGGAGACCTTCGAGCGCTCTTCCTGGGGCCGGGAAGAAAGTGAAATTCCCTCCTCGCTGCCCGGGAGACCACTCCCGGGTCCGGAGACCAGCGGCCGCCTGGGGCGCTCAGAAGGGGCCGGCACGCCCTCCTCTGAGCGACACCTCGCGGACACCGAGCCCTGCCCAGCCCCCCCCCCCCCCAGTTTCCTCTCCAGCTCCTCGAGTCCCCAAAGCGGACTAAATGCCGGCGGTTCCTACCCCAGAGGGGCTCCCCGATCCTAGGTTTCCCACCCTGGAGATCTGGGCGCTGGGCCGGAGCGGGGGGCAGGGCGGAGAGCAGGACAGAGTGCGGGAGGGAGCTTCTCGGACAGGGAGGGGGCCGGACACCGGACACCGGGGGGAGGGGTTAACCGGGTCTCACTGGGCCACCGCCCCCTCCCTTCCAAGAGATGCCACTTCAATCGGTTGTCGCCCCAGCAGCCGCCCTCTGAGCACGTGCTGCGGCCGGTCTGCGTCAGCGCTGGGCGAGCAGATGACTGGCCCGCAGCGCCGGGCGGGGCTATTTAAGACGCAGCCTCCAGCTCGCCGCCCTGAACTTGGCTCGGCTCCCCGCCGCTCCGGTCCAACTGCGAAGCCAGCGGCGTCCTACTCCGAAGGTAGGTCCCCCGCTCTCCGCGCTCCCGCGGGGAATCTGCGGGTCCAGCGTCCTTGAAGAACGCTGTGCCCCTTCCATTTGATTTTTCTAGTTTTCTGTGTCTTTGCGAGAACTCGAAAACGATCTCTCGCGGTCAGAAACCGCGGGGAGAGCCGGCGTGGGGAGTGGGGTGTTGGAGCAGCTTTGCTCTCAGATGAGCCGCGCTGGTGTGTCTATTTGCTGGGCTTGGCTTGCGCGCCGGGATTTACTCGCTAGATGTTACACAGAGGGGCAGTGTACTTCACAGGCTTTCCAAAGAAACTACCGAGAGGTTTTAAGTTCAAGTTCGTCTTCTAAATATTGCAGCGCAGTTCTTTGGGGGTGGGTGTTTTATTTTGCCCGCGGTTCTAACACGCAGTGCAGCTTTGCCAACCACGGAGAACTGAGCCCATTATTTCTGATTTTTCCCCCCAAACCCTGCCTGTGTTTTGTGTGGTGGTTTATTGCCATTTCCCAGGCACATCCTGAAGAAACTATATAAATACGGCTTTTACTTATGGCTCCCACATTTTAAAGAGTGCTTCTTTCCCCCACCATTTATTTCCTTACCCAAAGCTTCTTCGCTCTCTGGGAAGGTGCTAGCCTTCTTCGAGGGTCTCATTTCTTCCACCTCGCCTTCCCTTTAGGAAATTTCCACACCGCCTTCAATCTCTTTCTTTGGCAGTGAGGAGAAAGAGAGATGCTCTCCGAACACTCCAACAAACTAAAGCAAAGTAGAACACGTTCCTGCTGCTAAACGGGGCAGAGGACGGGGTCTCTGGCCACGCCCCCAGGCACACCCGGGTGTAGTTCATCCAAAATACAAGCCAGGGGCGTCCCGGATGGATGCGCTTCCTGTGGCCACCGGGTTCAGGTCTGCGCTCCGGCCAGCCCTGGTGCTGACACCCGCCTGGAGGGTCTGGAGTCCCGCGGGTTTGGACTGAGCCTCCTTCTCCATACCCCGGGGGTGCCCCGACTCGCCGCGAGGAGGTACCGCTGCCTCACCTTCGCATTCACAGCTGCTCCCCTTTGCTCCCCGCAGCCATGAACAGCGGCGTGTGCCTGTGCGTGCTGATGGCGGCCCTGGCGGCGGGCGCCCTGGCGCAGCCCGTGGCCCCGCCGGACTCGGAGGGCCCCGGGGCACAGCGGGACGAGGAGGCGACCCGGAGGCAGCTGAGGGCAGTGCAGAGGCTTGACGGCGAGCCCCGAGCGCACCTGGGCGCGCTGCTGGCCAGATACATCCAGCCGTCCCGGAAAGGTACCGATGGCACGTCCCCATCCCCCCTTCAGCCCCTGCGCGGGGCTCCCAGTCCTGACCCTCCAGCGTCTGGCCGATGGAGGTGGGTAAACCCTCGGGAGGAAACACGGGTGGCACTTTAAACGGAAAGATTTTTCCTTTTTTTTTTTCTCGAGTTGTACTGCATCGGGCTATGCAGTTTCCTGGACGTCCTTTGTAGCCAACTGAGATTGAGTGTGGAGGGCTGATTAGTAAGGGAAGCTCTTTTCAAAAGCTCTCTTCAAACTAATTGTTGGCACTGTGTTGCTGTTCAAGTGTGACACCGTATTATGGAGACGCTAAAAGATAATCCCTGAACAAATGACTGACTCAGGAGGGGCTCAGGGACGCACTAAACATTCTCTTCTGTAAACCCAAGGGAACCGGGAGCCGCGCTGCCGCTGATACTTGGGAACCCTCCAGCAGGAAGTGATCAGTGCTGAGAACGCTTGCTTGCGCAGGGAGACAACAGTTTAAAAAGAAGTGACATTGTGTCAGTTTTCACAGAAGTCTGTAACAGGAGGAAAGAATCAGTAACAGTTTTGAGCTCTTGGCAGTGATTACCCAACAAGAGCCGTGTTTGCGAGTTTGCTCTTGGAGAGACGTTCCCCACTGCAGCAGGACCGAAGTCTTTGTCTAGGAAGAAGGTGGTCCAGCAGCTCACTAGCTGAGAGGCTTACAGACAGCTCTGCCCCTTTCCTGGGTCCGTCCGTCTCCTCTGTAGCGAGGGGAGGAGGCTACAGTTTCACACTCAGTGTGTTAGGAAGGAGGCTCATCCATCTCCAGGGTCCTAAGGAATGGAGACTGGGACTGGAGCAGGGGTTTTTTTTTCCCATTGATTATGTCCACAGCAACACTGCTGGTGGACACGCCATTGTGGGGGCAGTGTGCCACACTGGACCCACGTGGCTGGGCAATAAAACCAAAGCCGACACTGCTGGGAGGGGCGGAAGGTGGGCTACTTTCCACAAGGCTCCCTTAACCCACCCGTGTGCCCAGAGCCCGGATCGGAACCGTGGCTCCTGGCTTGGTTAGATGAGAAGGGAAGGCAGGGCTTGCCCCTCCGGGGTCTTGTGTGGTTTCCCGTGAAGGTGAGATGGGGACCTTTCCGAGCAGGCAGTTTCAGAAGGAAAGCACAGAAGACTGATTACACATTCGTTCCTCTTTGGAAAATTGTCCCCGCTACCGTCTCCTGTTTTCCTTCCCTGCTCATTAGGTGGAAAGAGATGGAAATTACCAATCAGAAGACAAAGTCTAAAACCTTTTGAGAGTCCTGGTGATGGTCTGCTGAAAGTTATTTCAGTATCTGTCCTTGGACGTGGGTTGAACTTCAGCTAGGCCAGTCTGAAATATGCCTGGCTTTTCCCTGAGCCACAGTCTGGAACCTCCTCCCCGCCTGTGGGAAAGATCTACAGGGACCAGTCCTGGGAAGGAAGTTAGCCACCGAACTAGTTCCCTAGAGCTGACACTAACAGAGGCTTTAGACCACACATCTCAGCCGGAATCTTACCCTTCTAGTTGACAAATAGGAACCAAGCATACGTGTTTACCCACAGAAGTGCTATGCAGTTTGACATAGTTTGAGATCGTATCAGATTTTTAAAAAAGATTTTATTTATTTATTCTTAGAGAGGGAAGGGACAAAGAGAGAGAGAAACATCAATGTGCAGTTGCTGGGGGTCATGGCCTGCAACCCAGACATGTACCCTGACTGGGAATCGAACCTGTGACATTTTGGTTCGCAGCCCGAGTTCAATCCACTGAGCTACACCAGCCAGGGCAGATTTTTTTTTTTTTTTTAACTCACCTGTAGTAGATATTATGCTTAAAGATTCTAAATGAGATGAGACGCTCTCTGGGCAGTGCTCAAGGGTTTGGCATCAGAAATTGTTTGCAGAGCTTCCAATGACTTGAGGAGAAGCATTCCCCTTGGGGGGCGGGGTGACTAGGGTGCACCTGCCCGCACCCAGCAGAGCCCCCTATGCTACATCTATCACCCCGCCTCTCTCCATCCTCACCTGCACGGTAAGTCCTATCGTCTTCATTTGGTCAGTGTGGAAGCTGGGCTCCTAGAAGAGTGCGTGACCTACACGAGGTCGCACGTCTGGGACTGGGGACACTGAGTGTGTAACAAATGCAGCTTCCCTGGCCGAGCACAGCGCCCCCACCGGCGACCGAGGCTGCGGGCGTGCAGCGCAGCTGGCGCAGTCTTCCGGTTCGCTGGAACTTCCGGCTGCGGGCCACGCCCCTAGCGTGGGCCTCCTCGTCCTCCGGCCGGAGGGTGGGTCCTGTGGAGTTCCATGGGGCTGTGTGCGACCAGCGGGGTCTGCAAGTTTTGTTGAATACTGTGACCAACAGGTCACCTGAAAGGGGCTGCTGGGCAGTTAAACAGCGGGGGCTGCTTTTCCTCTGCACGGGCTGGAGGCGTCTGCACGGGCCTGGAGTGTGCTGGGGTGACCAGGTGGGGATGGGTTGTGGCCCGGGGCTGGGAAGAGAGGCTGGGGACATGGCTGTGGATCATTGTTGCTGGTTTTTCGTGCAGCTAGCTTTCTCTGATGACCTCAGAGTGCCTGCCTCTGCTGTGTCGTTTATCAATAAATAAGCCCGAGTCTGCCTCTGAGCAGCCTGTGGCCGGGAGCTGGCAAGGGCAGCCTCATGCCAGCATCAGGAACAGTGGGGACCACCGAGTGATCCTTTGTCCCTCTGCTCTCGAAGCTGTGCCCATCGAGGCCCCTGGGGGACTTTTCTTGCCCCTTAGTTTGCACAAGAGCAGCTTTATCCTGATGTTCTACCCAGGAGGCTGCTGTCTGCGGTCTCCGGGCTAGGAGTGTGTCACATGCTTCCGAGGAAGCCGCTGCTTCGTGTCCCCGCTCACTCAATGTGATTATACATGGAGACACAACGAGAGTCATCCTGTTCCTAAGAACTTAGCTCCCGTCTCAAAGGGCCCATTTCAGCCCCGGTTATTGCATTTTGGTGGAGATGGCTGAATTAAATTACCCCTTTATTACCTGTCTGCCCCCCCTCCCCTGGATGTTCCTGACGTGCTGGGGTTTGAATCTGATAGCGTGCCTTTTTCTTACTGTCACTTTCTAAAAAGAAGGTAGCTTTCAAATGAATAATTTTGAAACAGTTCTTACCTAGCCTTAGGACTTGATTCCTTTTTTTTTTTTTAAAATAAACCATCCCAACATCAAAACATTGTCATCACGTTACGTTAACAAGAGTCAGGTGTGCTCAGGGGTGGTGAGAGGTGAATGATAGGAATGGGTAAGTACTGGGAGGTCCTTGGTTGGTCTCTGCCGAGGGTCCGAGGGTCCGCTACAGGAGGGGAAACACCCCCTAGTGGGGGAAAACCTAGGCAGGTCCCAGCTGGGAAAAGCTGGGGTCCGTGATCCCACCTCCTCCTTCCAGAGTCGGAACCACAGCGACAACGAGCCAATCCTGCCCTCTGTGCGGTTACACAGACGGGGGCTCTTCACTTCCCGTAGATTCTGGTCCGGCCCTTGCCCTCGTTCTCTTGATAGCCCCGTGACAACCTTTAAGAAATGCACCGTGCACATCGCCGGGCTGATGTCATCGCTGTCCTTCACAAGTCGATCTGGTGATGTTCTAGTTGTAACCGTTCCGTTTCTCTCCTCTCTGCCCCCGGCAGCTCCTTCTGGCCGAATGTCCCTGATCAAGAGCTCGCAGAGCCGGGACCCCAGATACAACACAGGTGACCGGGACTACATGGGCTGGATGGACTTCGGCCGGCGCAGCGTCGAGGAGTATGAGTAGCCCTCCTAGCGCCCCGGCCCCGCATCAGGGCCCCAGGAAGCGCCCTCCTGACTCCCAGGGGGCAGAAAAACAACACAATCACACTCACAACTGTTGTCTCTGAAGTCGGGCATTTTCAGCGTCTATTTATTAAGGTTCTCAATGTGAAAAGTCTGGAGGTTGTCTGGCGCAGCCACGCACCTCAGCAGAATCGTACGAATGGAAGACACACATTCCCCTCCCCCGTGATCCCTGGTCCCAAAGTGTTGCTGTGCTATTAAAGTGATTTCATCCCGCACCCGTGTTCCCCGTGTCTCCCAAGGGCAGAGGGCGCCGGTGCAAAAGAGACAGGCTGCCCGGACTGGAGCGGGCACCCCTGTGTCCCGGTGAAGCCCAGAGTGGCAGCTCGAGTGGCTTGAGATGGAGCCACATGAGCACGCGTGGGAACCTGCCGTGGCTTTAAGGGGACCTGACGGGGCGTGCTGGGCAGGGGCGGGCGGGAGCCTGAAGACCTGCTCCCTCCCCGAGCTCAGCACCGCCACGGAATGCAGGATGTTCTGCTCTGGCCTCTAGGCCACTTGCTGACACAGGGACCGGGAACCAGGACATTTACCCTGGCTCTTCCTCGGCCCTTTCTTAGGGGTCACGTCTGGCTTCTGCGGGTCAGCTGCGTGAGTCCTGCCTTAGGCTGTGCTTGAGAGGAACCTGGGGAAAGCAGAGACCCCCCTTCCCTCCCTCCTCGCCCCTACCCCTCACCTTGCTCACTCCCCCCCCCCAGCTGCCCTTCCTGAAGGGCAGCTTTCCCTCCAGCTTTCAGGACCTCCGCCCCAGGCCAGTCCTCCCTCCCCTGTTCCAGCTGTTTGCACCCTTGGCCCTGCCCATCAAGGTTGCTCTATAGACTCCTTTTCATTGATCCACTGGAATTTATCATTTGAAAAACAAAAACAAAATCACCCAACAGCTATCATCCTAGCTCCACACACCCCCCCCCCACTCCTATTTTATGGATAATGAACTTGCCTAAGGCTACACAGTGAGTTAGTGATAGAGCCTGCAGCCCTCTTGGGAATTAGCTCCATGCCAGGCTGAGCCATCAAGAAGTTGCCTGGTGGTCCCTGCACTTGCTGATCCCTCTGAACCTCGGGCTTAAGGCCCTGGGCTGCCCTGGGCTGCCCTGGCCAGGGGCTACTCAAGTCTCAATGTGGCTGGTAGCCACAGGGTAGGCAGAATTCGCTTTCCCAAGATTTGCTTTACCTGAACCTGGCTGTTGCACATCTCTCCTCTAGAGCGAAGGGACCCTTCCACCACGCACACCTGCCTAGCACACCTGAGAACAGCATCTTTGTCCTCAGGTTCCGCCGGTCCCAGGGGAAAGGAAAGGGAGGGTGGGAGAAAAATTCTATGTTCATTCTTCAAACAAACAATAGCGCAAACCCACCATTTCCCCCCTTGTCTCGGGGCTGAAGAGACGAAGGAAAGAATCCCGGGTACTTAGCTAGATTTCTAGCGTGCAATGGAGCTGCATTAGCCTGTATTGAATTTTCCCCCAGCATCTTCAAATCATTGCTAGTCCTGCAGATAATGAAATCAGAAGTCAAGCCAAAAGAGAAAAAATAGTGCCTTGCTAATTTCTTCTGGGCTCTGGGTTCCGAAAGGATTTATTAAGCTCATCTGTTGGTATCTGCCTCCTGCTCTGAGCTGTGTTGTCTCAGAGAATCAGGCTCAGGGGGGTCCCAGAAATGGCAGCACCTGCCCCAGACCCCCTGCTGTACCACGGCTCCCAAAGGACAGACCTCCCGCACAGCCTCATCATCACCCCACCTCTCTGACCCGCCACCACCCCTCCGTCATTGCACTCCAGCCTCATCGCCTTCCTTGCCATTCCTTGAAAACACTAAACTCGCTCCTACCCCAGGGCCTTTGCATCTGTTCTTCTCTCTGCCTGGCTTACTCTCCCTCCCAAAAGCATGGCTGGACCTCTCAGCTCCTTCAGCTCCAGCATCACCTGCTCTGCCCTGATCATCCTGTCTAAAAATCTCCTCCCTGGCGCTCTACCCTTTTCCTTCCTTTGCTTTTCATCTCAAGTTTCTCATCACTTGGAATTACATTGTTTAGCTTTTGATTACTGGTTCTGCCTCAGGACCAGGACGTCAGCTTTGCTGGACACAGATTTTCGTGTTTTGTGTAGCACTGTGTTCTCAACACCTACTGCAGTGCTCAACACTTACAGAGTAATCAAAAGTTACTTGTTCAATTAATGAATCAATGAGTAAGGGAAAAATGTTCCTGGACTCCTGCCACTAGGCTACAGATTGGTTTTAGAAGCAGTTTACTCAAACCATTCGTTTGGGAAACCAGAGAGGTAGAGCTGTCTCAGCAACACTTCCATGGCTGTGCAAGGGAGGCACAAGGGTGAGCAACTGGCAGACCCTGCGTGTGTGCGTGCACACACCACACAAATGGCTGAGGGCGTGCATATCATCCCCGCAGAGTGACAGCGTACTTTATAATACACACACACATACACACACACACACACGGCCAACCCTTTTTTCTATTGTTGCAGTTGTACTCCGGAAATAGAGTGACCTCAAAGAAGAGAAAGGAAGCGTGTTGGTGGTTTTGTTGCATTGACTCAGAAGGTCAAAGGCGTAGGAACACCCTAAGCATTTCACAGGGAGGGGGCTGCTAGGGATGAGCGGGCATCTGGTCGGTAAACTGTTAGTGAGCACGAGGGCAGTGCAGGGATGTGGAAAAGGTCTGTGACCCATGTTGAGTATGAAGGTCCTCTGGTTACGTTAAGTGTATTGATTTTTAAAGGCAGTCATGTTAGGGTCAAGGGATCACAGGTACTTTTCCTTCTTTTTGCCAAATTTCCTGCACTTTTGTGCCCAGACAATCTCCACAACCACTAAAGCTTGCCACCTGTGCAGCCACCCACAGTGCCCACCATTTGGCCCTCCTCACTAAGGCCACAGCGCTCCCTGAAGATGCCACCTCTGCTGGTGGAGGTAAGAGTGTTCCACCTGCGGTTCCCACCCCTAGGTTCAGTCCCAGTGTCCAGAGGAACCACCAGTTCAGCTCTGGGGTGGAACCAGGGCATTACTGCTCTGCCTGGACATCTGCTGCTATGAATTCTCTCCTCTTTCCTTCCCCTGAGAATGTCTTTGCTTCATTGTGATTCCTAAAGGATATTTTCACTGGATTTAGAATTCTAAATATTAACTATTACAGTTCTTTTCTTTTGTGCTTAAAAAATTCCGTACCACTTCCTGTGACCTCCATGGTTCCTGCTGAGAAATCTGTAGTCACCCCAATCATTGTTCCCTGGTAGTGAATGTTCTTTTTCTCTAGCTGCTTTCAAAGTATTTTCTTTGTCTTTAGCTTTCAGTAGTTTGATTAGGATGTGTTTGGGAGTGGATTTCTTCCAGTGTATGTGTTTAGCTTCTTGAATCAGTAAGTTTACATCTTTCATCAGTCTTGGAAAATTTTCAGTCGTTATTTCTTCAAATATTTTTTTCAGCACCACACTTTCTTCTCTCCTTATGAATTCCAGTGACTTGAATGTTAGACCTCTGGCTGCTGTCCCCCATGCTCTAGAAGCTTTGTTCAACTAGAAATGGATAATTTCTGTTTATATGTCTTCTATTTCCTGACTCTTTCTCTGCTGTATCCATTCTGATAATAAGCCCATCTAGTGAGTTTCTTACTCTCATTTTTGTATTTCTCAGTTCCAGATTTTCCACATACATCTTCCATTTCTTTGCTGATGTTTTCTATTTAACATTTGTTTCAAGGGTTTTTGCAATTGCTTATCTGAGTGCCTTTATAATAGCTGCTTTAAAGTCTTTGATGATTCTAACATCTATGAAACCTCATCATTGGTGTCGGTTGTCTTTCCAAGGAAAATTGAAATTTTCATGGTTCTTTGTATGCACAGCAATTTTTGATTTTACCCTGAACAATTTGAGTGTTACATCATGAGACTCTGGACCTTGTTTAAATCTTATGAAAGATGTTGATATTTTTGTCTAGTAGGCAATCAACCTGGTTAGGTTCAGTCTGCAAGTTCCAGCCTACCTTCTCTGTGTGGTGATACCAATAACAGTTGTTCAGTTTTCTCTCTCTCTCTCTCTCTCTCTCTCTCTTTCTTCCTTCCTCCCTTCCTTCCTTTCTTTTCTTCTTTCTTTCTTTCTCTCCCTTCCTTCCTTCCTTCCTTCCTTCCTTCCTTCCTTCCTTCCTTCCTTCCTTCCTTTCTTTCTTTCTTCCTTTCTTTCCCTCTCTCTCCCTCCTTCTCTCCCTTCGTCCCTCCCTCCCTCTCTTCCTTCCTATTCTTTATTTCTTTTGATAAAAAAGTACGAAAGAAAAAATTTTTTTTCAAAGAAGTACACTGCTCATTGGTTCCATTTCATTCAACGTCATTTTGTTATAACACTGATGAAAAAACATCACTTCCCGACAGGGGCCACTGTCTGTGTGGGGTTGCACATTCTGCCCACGTCTGTGTGTGTTTTCTGCAGGTACTTGGGTTTCCTTCCCTTTTCCAAAGATGTGCACATTCTGTGAACTTCCACATTTATACTGTCCCAGTCTGAGTTAGTGGGGTACAGGTGTGAGTGTCCCTGTGATGGAAGGACATCCTGTCCAGGGCGGGTTCCCGCTGTGGGCCCAGAGCTTCCAGGACAGGCTCCAGTCACTGTGACTATGAACTGGGATAAGCAGATTGGAAATCAACCATCTCACCTGTTTTCACTCATCTTTCTTAAGTGTATGTAGAGCTCACATTTATTTCAATGCTTTGTGTTAGAAGTGTTTGGGGCCTTTATTTAGAAGTTTGGTGATATTTTTGAGACCAGAAATCTGCTGCAAGAACCAACTCTTGTATATATCAGTTAGCCTGTGGTCGAATTGGTTTCTTTATGCATCCTTTTGCTAACAGTCGTAGTTTCCAGGAACCTATCAAGTGTTAAGTGAGGACTTACTGCACCCAGAGCTCTGACAGGTAATGGGCAGGAACTGGGAGAGAGAAGCACAGCAGAGCTGGTTCAATTAAGGGGCAGGCCAGCCAGGGAGCTAGTCTCTAAGTGACATCCAATCACCTCGTGGCAAAACAAAAACCCAGGTGTTAGTGTAGTTCTCAGCAGCTTCTCCAGCTGGAGAAATGGAAGTCGGTTCCCCTTTCGGAAGACAACAGCGCCCTCAAGTGGACAGCCTTCGGAGCACAGCCGCTCTGGGAGCAGCTGCGCCCACTTCCCCTGCTAATTTCTCCTCGTCAACCTGCTGGTTATCCAACCCAATCAGCTGAAACTTGGAACCAGAAAATTAAGGGCACGGGCCTGTTTCCCAAAGAATAGGTGTTTGCTGTTATTATCTTAACTTTGAAACTTTCATACAGCTGCCCAAAGGCCCCAGGGTTTGAAAATCAGCAATAAAACAGAAGAGGGAACAAGATGACAGATAAGCAAAGAGTTCCTGTAGAATTAAAGCCGAGGGAAAAAGTGTTGAGGTGTGCTTGAAGACAACCTGGTACCTATGGTTACCTCTAATTAGGGAGCACCAGGTGCTTTCCAGATTTGAGTGGGGAAAGAGTAAAAAGGAAAACAATTCCCAATAAGTAAGAATGTGCAGTTCTACTGAATACATGTAACCTTGTGTTTTGAACCGGAAGAATTGACGTAGCCAATCAGTTTCTCCTGATCTCACCTTCACCTTCAACTTCTGTGTTTCTCCTTGCATAATGAGGACTCACACACCAAAACTGGGAATCAAGGAATGTCCTTGAAGGAGGTGACACCAGAGACCAGGGTGCAGGGGGCAGGAGGCTCATTGCAGAAGGAAAATGATGCCGGAGGCCTAACTGTGGCTGAATCAGGGTGAACTGCAACAGTGACGTCCCGTATCCATTGGAAGTGAGTGTGTGAGTGTTCACTGTGGAAAACTTCCTGTTTAGTTGCGATGACAGCACAACAAAATTGAGCCTCACTGTGAGCCTCTATATTAAACATTCTATGCACACGCTTGATGAACCACATGCCCTGTTTTCATACTTTCTTTTCTTTTCCCCTGTTACGTTTGTTCTTTTATTTCTGAAATGCAACTTCCTGTCTGTCGAATGTGATTTAAAAATTGCTCTTTTGATTTTTGTATTTCTTTTCATTTCATTCTTCCTGTAATTCACGGTTATCGTACTTTATGAAAATACTGGCCCATGACGGGTCGATTTAAAACAAACAAGCCAATCCTTCCCCACTGAAGGCTGAGATGTGCCACTCGCCAGCCCGTAAAGCCTTGGCCTGCTGCCGGCAGTCTGTTACATGCCCCCCCCCCCCTTTGACCCTGTGTAGCCCTACTGGTCCGGACTGCAGCCTTGACGGGGCAGCCTGGAGCGGGGCCAGAGCCTGGCCATTACCTGGTGGGGGTGGAGGAACCTTCCTACCAGGCCCTGGGCAAGCAACCCATTTCTTTGCCGAGTCACTCCCACAGCCTCTGCAGAACCCGAGCCAGCTACTCGGAACAGCTGAGCACACAGTTGCTTCTCCCGGTGCAGGAGAGTGGCCCCAGGGTGAAGGAGGTCGGGCTGGCTGGAAGTCCGGCAGCCGGGAGCATTGAGGGCCTCGTGTTGCCGCTGCCATCTATATTGGGCCTCAGTGCCACAGCTGACCAACAGGGGGCGTGGGCGGGACTAAGGGTTTATCTATGGGGGACTTCCTCTAAGGGTTTATTTAGGAGGACACGCATCTCTATGTTTTCCCTCCTGAAAGAAGTCCCTGAACTCTGGCCTGGCACTTGTGAATCAGCTGTGCCAATGACCCCCCAGCGCTGCGGCTGCCCGGCGCTCGCAGGCCCAGCCCTCGCAGACCCTGCTGAATTCTGCCCCAACCTGCTCACGGTGCGCCCCAGACTCCTGTCTAGCTTCCTCTCCCCAGGTCTCCCACGTCTGGGCCCAGGTGCTGCTGAGCCTCTGGGCCGCTGGTCTAAGTGAAAGGCCCCACTTTCCCTCTCTGGCCTCAAGTTCTGTGGGACTTCAGAGCGGGGTTAGCCTACACCTTGGGCATTCGACAGGGTGAGTGACTGAGTGCCAGTGAACGGACACCTCCTCCCACCCTGGCCGCCGTCAGCGAGCTGTGGCCGTGTGGAGCTGCGGTGGCGTGATGTCTACAACTCACTTTCAAATGTCTCTGGAAAAGGCAAAGAGCGAACGTTATTTCTGCAAGGGAGAAGCATTAGAAGGGATGTGGGTTGATTTGCAAAGACGGGAACACGCCAGTACGGGAGCTGTTTTGCAAAGTACGTTTTGCTTTCCCTTATCTCCTCCTCAGGCTGTGCTCAATTTCTCCCGTTACACCCCAAGCCTGCACGTGAGCTGCCGCCTGGCCTGGAATGCCTCCATCAAGTTCACCTGGTGGCCTTGGAGCAGCTAATGACTTCCCTCAATGTCTGTGTTAGGCACAGCCACCTGCCTGAGTTGCTTTCCAGGGTAAAGCCATTCCCCCTGATTGCGGGCTCCGAGCCTCAGGGCGGGATCCCTCGGGTTTTCTGCTGTCTCCAGTGCCCTCTACTGGCCACAGAAATAAATTCTCCCAGGACTTGTTTCCCAGCTATGAGCCCAAATGCACAAAAATAAATAAATTAACTAAATTAAATAAAAATCTAGTTTTCTAAATCTCGACTTAATCCTTACTGTGAGCTCCCAGTCAATTAAGATCATTCAGAATAACTTCCCAGCCCCACCAAATCCTCCCCAGCTGGCGCTGTGTCCCACCCGTGTGAGCAGTGGGGGAGGCCTTGTGCCCACTTTCTGTGTCCTGCTGGAAGGGTCCCAGGGCACACGGGTGTCTCTGCTCCTAAGCAACGTTCAGAAGTGAGTCCCACATCCGTCTGGGGCCAGATGCTTGCTGCCATTTCTACTCTCCCTGCCCTGTGGCGGGGAGGTCACTGCCCTGTGCTGGGGTGGGGAGCTAGCATTGGGTCCTGGAACATCTCTGCTTTCTACCCGCCCTGCCCTGCCCCCCACGTGAAACTAGCTCATTTGTCTTTGCATCCCCAGACCCACCTGTGGCTTCTCCCAAGACCCTGCACTCCACCTGGGGACAGGGAAGGTGAAGGCTCCTACACCAGCTGTGGGTGGGAACCCTCTCCGACCCCCTCCTTCAGCCTGGAGAAGCTGTGTGTGCCGGGGTGGGGGGGGGCAGAGAGGGAGCAATCAATATACAGACAAACTGGTTTGGTAGGTTTCACTCCCAGTCTTTTTTTTTTAGGGTAAGTTTAATTTTAAAAATTAACTTTATTGAGGTAACACTGGTTAATAATAATCTTATATACATTTCAGGTGCACATTGTAATTTGATATATGTATGCTTCTTTATTACATGCTCACCACTCCAAGTCTAGTTTTTGGTCTTATATATAGAAACATATACTCAGCTTTTTCTTTCCTCATAATGAAAAGCCAAGAATTTGACATCCTTGCTTCCTGGTCCCACCAAGAGCCTCTTTGAGGACTTTCCCTGGGGCCATGGCGCCCTCTGGTGGAGCACCCAGGGCGGCGGGGGTGGGAGGTGCAAGCTTGGATATAAATGAAGCAATTTGGTAAAGAACAGGGAGGAGAAACCAAATCACCTCAAACACCCTCCTGCCATGGCCACGGGGCAAACGGGTGCATTGCATTTTATAGTTTACCAAACGTACGGTATTAGGGTGCTTCCCACAGTTGAGGGTTTCTTTTCACACATCTTCCTTTGAAAAAAAAAATTCTTGCTTGCTTTTCTCCTGAAACATCTGAAAGTGACTTACAGCCCATGTCACATGCCTTTATCTTAATCCTTTAGCTAGTGTCTCCTAGGGAACGGCTTTTGCATACTCACAGTCCAACCACGACATTCGGGAAACTTCATATTAATACAATATTTCAAAATATATCCTCAATATCCACATTTCTGTGATCGCCACCAAATGGTCTTTAATAGCATTGTCGCCAAATTAAGGATCACGGATTGCATTATCTGTGTTGCTTCTCTGTCCCCCTGTATTCCAGGACTGTCCCTTGGTCTTTCATGACATTGGCACTGGTAAAGGGAACGGGTACATCGTTTAATAAAATGTCCCCCCGACTGGGGTCTGTCCCTTTGTCAGCCACACGATTCAGGTTTGGCGTTTGTGGCAGAACAGCACACAGGTGAGGCCCTGCTCAGTCCATCACACCTGAGGAAGCAGCTGGTGTCAGCTTGTCCCCCCTGGGTCACGTCACACCGGGTGCAAGACAGGTTCCTGCACTGCAAAGGCGCCTCCCCCACCTCTGGATACACATCCCACAAGAAGATACAATGTGTGTGTGCAAATGTCCTGCTACCTGACAGATTCCCAACGGGTTTCTTATCCACTGTTGTCAAAGTAAGTTAGTCTTAGGACTGCACTATGGTGAGTTTCCTAACGCCACTGCCCCTTCTGCATCTGCCAGTCACCATTCTACCCCAAGGATGAGCTCAGGGGGATGCATTCTAGGACCGCTTTGCCATTCCGCCTGCACACCTTTCCCCTGTGCTTGGTCCCACGAGGCAAATTCTGCCCGTCCTTGAAGTCCAGACCCAGGGGCACCTTGTCTCCAACCCTTCCCCCCCCACAGCTGGGCAGACGTACCTGCCCACCGCCTCCTCCCCTCAAGCCAGGTGGGCTGCAGCTGTTGGGCCTCGGGGAAGGGAGCCCGCCCTCCAGGGTGGGGCTCCCAGCTCAGCTCCGCCTGGCCTGGCACAGTGGTTCTCACCTGGGTGAGCCCCAGAACCACCTGAAGGGCAAACTCAAGCACACACACCTGGGCTGCCCTGGGGCTCCAGCACCCAGGACCCACCTTCGCAGCAACCGATTGTTCCTCCTTCATGCCGAGTATCACACGCGGGTTGGCAGGGAGCCTGGTCCACACGGCTCTTCAGAAACCCAGGATGACGGAGGCTTGGCCAACTTGTGACCCCACCATCTCCACACACGGCTCCAGGGGAGGAGAGGAGCATGGATTCTTCTCTGCTCACGGCCCCCTGGCCGGAACGAATCTTGACTGAATCTTTCCCGACTCCCAATCGAGGCCTCCTCTCCGCTCCTCAGACGCCCTGAGTGCTTTCCTGCCTCTGTGCGCTGGCACCAGCTGCTCCCGGCCCAGGGCTCTCGTGCCCCATCTCAGGTGACTGAGCCAAATGCCACCTCCTCGTAGAAGCCTTCCCTGACTGCCGGAAGTGGCCACCCAGTCCCTTACACCACCCTGATTTAACTCTCTGCCTGGCTCATCATGCCGCTTCGGCTACAGACGGACCGTGTGGGCGCTCCAGGAGTGTGTCACTCACACATTTATCCCCAGATGCCTGCTACACAGAACACACCGGTCTCTGGCACACGGTAGTTGTTGGAAATACATTTACCCAACTAATTAACCCTCGGTGTGACGGTGCCCACTGGACAGGTGAAAAAGTAGAGGACTCGAAGGAGTGGCCTGCTGAAGGTCACACCACCATTACATGGTAGCACCCGACACAGAACCCACGCCGAGACCCCCCACGGCTTGCCTGCAGACTCTCACTGCCCCGGAGATTGTGGGGGCAGGACCAGCTGCACTGTATCCTTTCCTCACAGCTCCCTACGCGGCGACCCTCCCCTGTGCCTGGGTTTTAAAAGGCTCTTGTCACAACTCGACAGGGGCAATTTGGTAACGTCTGCCACGGAATTTATCACCCAGATGTGCTCGCACGCGTGGAAAGTCACACGCACGCGAGGTTTTTTCATGACAGTGCCACGATAGCAGCAGGTCAGAACTAACTCAATGTGTGGCCACAGGATGCTGGTCTGCACTGGTCGCAGTGGGTCTGTGCATGTGGTGGAATAGTATGCAGCCCTGAAAAGCAGGGAAGAGCTTCGGGCTCTGACTGGAAAGTTGGCTACAATATAGTACTGTGTTAAAAGGATGGATGTAACAGTACATAAAAAACATGACATGGCTTTTATTGAATTTCCCCAAGAGCTGAATATCTTTAAGTCTTTTTTTTTTTTAAAGATTTTATTTATTTATTTTTAGAAAGGGAAGGGAGGGAGAGAGAAAGAGAGAGAAACATCAATGTGTGGTTGCTGGGGGCTGTGGCCTGCAACCCAGGCATGTGCCCTGGCTGGGAATCGAACCTGCGACACTTTGGTTCGCAGCCCGCTATTTTTAAGTCTTATATAAAGACATCATCCATCAGTGAAAAAGATTGAAAAAAATGCAACCAGAATACCAACGTGGTTTCCATCATTTGAACTTATTTTATTGATATTCATTAGCAAATAAAGTTTTTATTGTTGATTTTTTGATGCATTACAACACACTTTTGGGTAGTGGTTGCCCGCTGTTGATCATTTATTTACTGCACTAAACACCGCAATCTCTGGACTGCTGATTTCCACCCTGGTGTTTCCTCTGGGACGCGGGTGGCTTCTCTCTGAATCCACCGAGGGGTCCATGCGGCCCACGGTTCCCATGTTCCTTCGTTACTCTACCTACGGCTTTAAAATACATTCCAATAAAAAGGTGTCTGCTCCTTGCAGTGAGGGCACACTGACAGCCACAAGGAGTGTTGAAAATGTAACGGACCAGCTCTCTCGTGTTCGCAGAATAAATAGTCTGAAGCCGTGGGACAGAGGGTCCTTCCCAGGGACTTCCTTGAAGTGTCTTCGGTAGACATAAGGCTACACTCCTTCCATGAAGGACACATCCTTTGTCCGGGGTTGGTGGGCGGGGTGGGTAGTGGGGGCTGCCAGAGGGCCAGTTTCTCCGGCACGTGATGTTCTCCTCTCGTAAATGCCGGCAACGAGGGGCCACAGAATAAATAAATGACCTGCCGAGACCGCAACGCCACAGACGTGCCGCAGCTGGAGCTGGAGAGAGGGTGCGTGTTCAGAGCACGGCACACATACATAATAAATAAAAGTTCAGAACCGTGTTGGTCACAGCGACAGCAACAGGGCCGGGCTCCCTTGCTCGCCTACCTGCATCTTGTGAGCACCTGCATCTGTTCCTCGGGACAAAGGGCGGCACCGGAGACGGGAGTTGGTATGGGGTGGGAGGGCCTCTGGGGGGAAGGAAACGGCTTGTCGTGGGCTGCTCTGCTGCACAACAGCAGGGTGAAGTGTGTGGGCCTTGCACGGCTGCCACGGGAGACCACGGAGGGGAAAGCATGTGGGCCAGACTCAGAGCCTGGAGTCAGGACTGGGCCCCAACCCCATTTCTCCGGGGAGCCGGCTGGGGGTCGCGTTTGGCCGTGGCTCTTTTTCCGTTGACAACTGAGGCGTTTCACTGACCGACCGCCTTTCCCCCTGCCCCCCTTGCTCTAAACGCTGCTGTTGGAGTTGCCTCGGGTCTGGTCTTACTCCTCTGGGTTGTGCCACCGGATCCCAGAAATAAGCCGGCCTCTCACTAGCGGCTTGGGGGTGGCTGCCGCGTGCATCTGGGCGTCAGAACCACAGAGAGGACACCCAAGGGGACTTCCCAACCTGCACGAGGACGGCCCTGCCTGTAAAACTCAGACAAACACCACAGGACTTGTGCACGGCCCACGGGGGCCGCGGAACGGTGCAGCAGAGTGTGAACACGCTCTCTCCCGGGCCAGGAGTCTGGCCTGATGGCTGATGGCAAAACAGGGGCGGGTGACTTCCGGTGGAAGGCATGGAGAGGAGGAGTCACACCTCGGGAATGACATGGCTGCACGCTGGGGCAGGGGCGTGCAGGTCTTGGAGAGGCTGGACCCCCGTAAAAGAAAGAACAGCTCTCCAGTCCTGGAAGCGCTGGCAGCTGCGCGTGGCTGCCGACGGAGGTCCCTTCCGCTCTCAGAGGGTGGGAGAGGCAAGGTGCCCAACGACACAACACGGGCTGGGGGAGAAGGACGGTGCCATGTGCATGTGCCGGCTCATGGTGCGCACGCCGGCAGCCGGCCACGATTCCCCGGCTTCCTATCCATGGGATACGAATGTCCTGGGGAGTTTCAGTGCTTCTCAAAGGACGGAGGAGGGAAAGGACACCGGCCTGCCCCGCCCCCAGGTGAGCACAGGTGAATCCTCCGGAGAGCAAGGACAGTGCCGGGCACTTCCCTCGGGATCTGAAGGAAGGGCAGGTTGGAGACGGGTCTCCAAGTCCTATGTACACACTGTACAAAGTCTCCACTCTCCCCCCACGAGGCACGAGGCTGATTTGTCTAGCTGGGAGGGGGCGGGCGAGGAGGAAGGTGGGAGGGAGCGCAGTGCAGGGGGGAAGCGAGGGAGGCAGGACAAGATTGGTCTCCTCCGAGGAAGGGTCCCCCCGCCCACCCTCACCGCAGGCTAGTTTGTTTGGGGAGCTTAGCACCCATCAAGATGCCCGAGGTGAGGGTCACGGGGGCCTTCATCTGCATGCTGGAGCCCACCATGGTGGGGAAGCTGCGATTCCGCCGGATACCGCTGTTGAGCTGCAGCCCGCCGATGGCACTCGTGACGGCGGCAGCAGGGCACCCGAGAGGCAGGCCCTCGGGTCCCAGGCCTCCGGGGACGAGGGCCGGCGCCGGGCCGGGGGGCCCGCAGAGGAGAGGTGCCTGGTCCTCAGTCAAGGCGGGGACGTGGGCTCGCCCTGAGTGCACCACTTTGGCCACGCCGAGCCTCCTGACTTTGTCCACGAGGTTGAGGTTGGAGACGGACACGTCCGTCTGGCTCTCGCTGCTGCGGAGGCTCTTCTTCTCCCGCACCTCCCGCAGGATGGAGCTGGCCGGCTTGGAAGCCAGGAAGTTGTCGTAGGGGGGGCTCGTGCACTTGAACTCGAAGGAGGGCGGGGAAGACGTGGGCGTGGGCGTGGGCGAGTTGGGCGGGGTGGAGGGGATCACAGCCATCCTGGGGGCGCGGGAGTGCAGGAGGGCGCCCCGGCTGGCCCTGTCCCAGCTCTGGGGGTCGTACACGGCCGCGGAGATGCCCCGCTCCTTCAGCAGCCACACCAGCCCCAGGGACGTGCTCATGGTGGTCGTGGACTCGCGGGCGTTGGTGAAGGACTCGGCCAGGCTCAGCCTCCGGGGAGTGCACGGCGTGGCCACGGGCGTGGACTTTACGTGGCTGGCGCTGCCACAAGCCGGAGTCGGGGCCGAGTTAAGGCTGGCGGGGAAAGACAGAGGTCACTCATCGGCAAACAAACATCCACGAGCACCAGGAAGAGGGTCCGTGGCCAGTGCCCTGCCGTGGCGCCGGGCAGGCCTGGGACGCAATGAGAGGACACCCCCAGCCCAGGCCCCCTGCATGCCTCTTCCCAGTCTCTGCCTCCCTCTCACCCCAGGGGCTCGGATCCCCTCAGTGGGGCGTGGTTCCTGCTCACAGGCAGCTGCTCACGGTTCCCGTCTCTCAGCCCCACGGGGTGCATTTAACTGTCCCCTTTGCAGGTGAGCAAGCGGGCTCCGAGGTTGGGTGGCTGACTCAGTGTCACACTCAGCTATTCAGTGGAAGGCCCAGGATTCGAACCCAAGTCTAGTGACCCCCCCCCCAAAAAATGGGGGAGGAAGCCGTTGGACAGAGAGGCTTTCTTCCCCTACCGAGTTTACTCAAGCTCCAGAGTTCCTTCCCACGACCTACTTCCTTCCCTGAGACGACCCAAGATTATAGGACAGGGGTGTCAAACTCATGTTCACCGGGGGCCACATCGGCCTCGAAGTTGCCTTCGAAGGGCTGAATGTAATCTCAGGACTGCATAAATGTAACTGCTCCTTAACAGTTAAGCAAGAGCTTAGTGCTGCCACCAGGTAGAAACAAGGTGCCGGGCCGGATAAAACAAGGTGGAGGGCCGGATTCGGCCCGCAGGCCTTGTGTTTGCCGCCTGTGCTACAGGGTACGAATTTATCGAGGAATGGCTGAAGCAGGCGGGGCATCCAGGTTGGGGGCCCTAGGGCAGCGGGAGTCAGAGGCCAAAGGTGCACATGGGGTCAGCAGCGGACCCAGCCCCGACTCCCACTACAGCGCCCTTTCCCTTGCCTGGGGCAGTGCCCAGTCCCTGCCGCGGTTGCCTGAATCTGGAACTTGAGAGTGTGGGGATGGGGTCAGGGGCAGCTGCCCTGGGTCACCAGCTCCGCGTCTATGGAGCCCCAGGCCAAGGCCCAGCAGGTGCCTGAAACCGGTCACTACAGGGAAGCGGATTCCTGCGCCCACTCGCGTCCTGCTCGCTGGGGACCCACTGTGTTCCAGAAGCTGGGTTCAGGAATCAGGACAGAAAAGTGGGTGAGGACCGGCAGGGGACCTGCCTTGCTGTCTGCTCAGAGGATGGGAGGGGACCTCCTGTGACACCGGCCACCGGAGAGGTGCGGCCACCAGGCAGCTGCCCTAGGCTGCTGCCGCACGGGTGGCTGAGGACCCGGCAGCGCGTCCTCCCTACAGACTCTCGAGACTGACCCCAGTGCCACCCAAGGGGGTGCCTGGGGCCGCAGGTGCCCCCTGGTGGCAGCCAGCTGGGTGGTCCCCAGGAGCAGGCGGACAGGGCCCTCTCCCCTCAGCCTGACGGGGGCAGGACCAGATCCCTTGGACAAAGCACCAAGGTAGGGAAAGGGGGGCAGGGGGCGCACTCTGGAGCAGGCTCCCGGAATGGCCTCCGGGAGCAGGGCCCCCGGCGGGAGGCACAGCTCACAGGCAAGTCCAAGCTGAGGCATCGCTGGGTCCCACACTCAGGTGACCTTGCCGCTGAGCGGTCAGCACAGGGCCAGCGAGGCACAGAGAATGAACAGGCCCATCCCGCACAAGCGCTGGGGTCGGGGTGCCGGTGGTCGGGGGCACCCAGAGAAACCCGAGACTGGAAACCACAGCGGATTCCTAAGGTGGAAAGGCGGACTCTCCAAATGGTGCAGGTGGAATTCTACAAAGTGCGGGTCTCCAGAGCTCCGGACCCAAACAGCCTTGCTCCCCGGGCCATTCCCAGGCACAGTCTCCACTGTGTCCCGAGCTGCCATTCTTTGAAATGGGGGCAAAAAGCCTCCCTTGCCTCAGACTGCCCAGGCTCTCCCGGCCCTGGCCTGGCCCTGCAGACGCGGGCAGCCTCGCAGGCGCGAGTCCTCAGGCCCCAGCCAGACTGGTGCCAGGGCGCCTGCCTCTCCCCGGGGAAGCCCTGTCCCAGGGTTTTAAACACGAGCTCTTCCTTGGGGGAGGGGAAAGCCAGGCCCTCCAGAGGCAGGGAGGGAGGTGGAGGAGACAAGCTAAAACTCGGAGATCCCCCTCCGTCCGGTGAGAACTTCGGTTAGGCCTGTATTAGTGCTGGGGCTGGGCTCGACTGGGGCGTTTAGACGGGTTAGGGGTGTCCGCCGTCAAGGCCAAGTTAAAGTTAGCCAGGCACCACCACAGAGACACACCCACGCCTAGGTCCTGGGTTAGTGGCGGCCACGCGTGCACACACAGCCCCTTCCTCGCGGCCCTGCCGGGGCGGGCGCTGCCGGCGTGTGCTCACCCCCTGCCTCGCCCGTGGGCTCACTGTCTGCCCTACACCTCCTCTCAGCTCAACGGGGCCTGGGCTGCTTCGCCGTCCTCCGCACGGCACCTGCGGAGAGTCATTCAGAGTGTGAGGCGCTCCTGGGGCGCTGCTCCTGGGGGGCGCTGCTCCCTCCACGCGGGCCCTGATTGCCTCCCGCCCTCTCGGCTTTACCTTCCTTCCCCGGCACCTTGCACCACAGAGGAAATGACTGGGGGCGAGGGGGGGTCACTTCCTTTCACTAGGAGCTGTGGAATCCGGCCACGCAGCCCACCCTGTGCCGTGCAAGTCCCCCTTCCCGATGGTGTCAACCGCTACTGTCCTGGGGGGCACCAGAGGGAAACGGGTGCACAGGGCATGTGGCCTGGTCTTCAGATCTGTGTGGCTGTGGGGCATGGCCTCTGTGGTCTATTCCAGGGGCACAGGGGCCCCCACTCCTGCCTGGGAAGAAACTCCATGCTCTGCTGGCAAACTTTGGGGCCTGTGGAAGGCCAGCTGCCGCCAATGAAGGAGAGGCCTGAGACTCTCCCACAGCCGATGCACAGGGCCCCTGAAGGTGGTGCAGGTCCCTTCACCTGCATCGATCTGAATGAATAGGGACCTCGATTCCAAGGGAAACAGGGGCCCCCAGACAGGAGCCTGCAGGCGCTCACGAGATGTTTCCGCTGGCCAGGGTTGGCGTCCAACACACCTCTCTCCCTGGGCCCTCCTCAACACCGCATCTCGCAGGGAGGGTCCCCAACCCCCAGGGCCGGGGTCCCTTACCTTGGCGTGACCCGCGTGAGCTCATCTGAAGGATGCAGGATGCGACAGGTGGTGAAGGTGAAGGTGGAGTTGGTCTGTGACATGCACTTCCCCGGGTGGTGTGCTAAATCGGGTACATTGGGGGGAGGGAGGGGGGGACAAAACATATTTCTTGCATCCTCGTACACGTGAGAAAAGAGAAGAAACCCGGCATGGCCCTCCACAGATGCAAGAAGCGACGGGCTACCTCGTTGCCTGGAGCTGGGCCAGGAAGGTGAAACGCCCATGTTCTGGGTCGAAGGTGGTCCCTCAAAAGCGACCACACTCCGGGGGTGGGGGGCACTGCGTGCAGAGCATCGGAGTCCAGCTTCCAGCCCAGTCCAGACAGGGCTCCCCACGGGGGTTCTGTGGCCAGTAGTGGATCCAGTTCGAGGGGCTAAGGGGCCCGTGGGGGGGTCAATTTGGTTCCCCTTTTCGGGGGTCAGAATTGGCTTCGGTCTCGGTTGCTTTACATTTCTTTTCATTGCCGAACTCTGCCGGAGGAGGGGGATGGGTGCAGGGGGCGGGGGGGGGGGGGCGGAGAGGCACTTGCCACGTGGGCGCAGGGCAAGGCTCGTGCGGCTCCCTTTTCTGTTAACACAGAAAGGGGCTCGAGGAGGCTGGTTCCACTACTGCCTGTGTGTGGCCGGCAGGGGGCGCGTGGGGGCTCCGCCGCCTCAGCAATAACGTGGCCGCGACCCGGGACCCAGGGCTGTCTGCGGCGCTGGCACCCAGCGGTGCCCGCGGGGCCAGCCCCCGGGCCGCTTTCGTGCCGTCTCTAGGGTGCCTGATTTCTAATGAAAATGAGACGGCAACAAGTGACCCTCAATTTGCTTCCTTTGAAAGGTCTACCGGGTTATTGGTAAGGCGGCTGGAGGCTGCGAGCTGGAGCACAGTCCGTCACAGAAGCGTTGGGGCCGAGCGCCAGAGAGCGGGGAGTGATCAGAGGGAGGGGGTCTGCGGGAGACGTCATGATTGCAGAGGTCATCCTCACTCAGAACTCAGACGTTAACAAAAATGAAGAAAAAAGGGGAAAAAAGATGCTGTTCCAGATAGCATGCACGATGAAGTACTGGGGTACCCCCGCCCCCCCCAGCCTGTTCCCCCCCACCACCCGCAGCAGCTCAGCGCCCCCAGAGACCTCCTGGGAGAAAACTGATCGGGGCATCAGGGCCCATGAGCGCTCTGAAGATTCCAAAGGCTGTGGGTGAGAATCTTCTGGCTCTTTATGGCAAGTTTTCTCTGGGATTGGACAAAAAAAAAGAAAAGGAAGCCACAGCCGAAGAGATCGGTGCTCCGGACCTACAGATCCACACGTGGCTGATGGTGTCTTAGGAAAAAAAAAACCAAAAACCAAACACCAGAAACAAGATGAAACAAACAAGCAAACGAACAAAAACTGCTGGGCACACGCACACGGCAGGCAGGCAGGCAGGATGCAGCCAGAGCACAAAAATGGCGGCAACGCAAGCCTGGTCCGTGCCGGTTATTACAGTCCAACCCGGCTCTCTCTCTGGGTCAAGGGGGGCTCCATGGCCCCTGGCGTGGCAGCCAGTGCCATGGCCAGAAAAGCAAACTCAACCACAGGGAGCTCCAGGCAAAGGATGGGAGGGGGGGTGCATAAAAATAGCCTCGATGAATCTTCGTTTGCCAACTAATAGATGGAACGTTTAGGGACTCGGATGCCCGAGAAGCTGCTGCAAGCAAAACAAAAATGGAATGAGCGATGGAAAAAAGGCAACCGAACAATCACGATTCTCTGACTGCCATGAGGTCTAGGAGCAAAAGCAACAGAACCCCTGAGAAAAGCATCCCAAATACCGCGAGGGGTTATTTAAGCAGGAGGAAAGAAAAAGGCAGTAGACAGAAGTAATTGAGAAGAAACAGTTGGAAGAGAGGGTAACATTTAAAAAAATCAAATAAAAGCCAGGCCGGGTTTGAAATTAGAAGCGTGTCCCATTTAAACACAGGGCCAGACGTCATACCAAGGGGACACGCCGCTCCCTCCCTCCCCCCTCCCCACCCCACGGGGTCTTCTATTGCAACAGGGGGCGTAAGATGGACATTTGAGAGACACAGTGGCATCAGCAGAAGCAGAACCCATCTTACGCAAGTGGGTTTCGGGGACGGGAAAAGGCTGCTAAAATTCAGAAGTCATTGTTCCCCAGAAGGAAAAGACAGCTTTAGAAGCCCAAGGAAAATCGACTCGTTTCCAAAGTGCCAAAGGCAGAGAGAGGTTGGGCCCCTCCGAAATACCACTGGGACGCCTGGGACCCGCCAGCTCTCCACGTGTCACCGCGTGTCACCGCCTGCCCGGCTGCTGCAGCGCCTCCCTTCCTTGGGACACAACACAGGGACAGTGAGTCGCCAGAGGCTCCTGGAGCAGCCACAGAGCAGCTCCGGGCGCTTCCTACGGGCCTGCTCTGCGTGGGGAAGAGCAAGTTCTCACAGGAGGGGGCGCAGGCAGGATCTTCTCAGCGGGGCGGGGACTCGGGGGGGGGGGGGGGGGCGGGCTCACTCCTGAAGTCCCCACGCACCGGCACGCACCGGCACGCACCGAGCCCTGCCTCCGGGGTTGCTCCCTGGGGCCTCCAAGGACGGCGCTGCTCGTTGCTCGGACCCAGCGCTCTGCCTGCCGGCTCAGACCCTGGTTCTTTGTCTCCATCTGACCCGTCCTCAGTGTCGTGGGGGACAGGGAGCTGCTCAGAGTGTTGACGCTGCCCTGCCCAGCGCTTTCTTTCCTGAAGGGTTTTGTTGAGGAAGGAAGGTGCCTGTCTGTCCCGATAAAACCCCTAATCCTTTATTATTTTCATCTGTTCTTCCCTCCCCAGGGGCTGACCCTGGCATAAAATCCTGACCTACCAGAGATAACCTCTGAACTTCATTAGCCCTGGATCATTCGAGACCTGTGTTGGCGAATCACGTGTGGGTGGCCTGTGTGCAGGTCTCTGTTCTGCAGGCATGCACCTGGTACGGGGCTCTGACCTCGGCGCTCCCCTGGGGACCCGTGAGACCTGGTACTGACCGGAAAACTGGGCGCATGGGCTCCTGCTGCTGCAGCAGGCATGGGAGTGCCTGCCCCCCCCCACTATGCCCGGTCTCCAGCAACACCCTAGACACCGCTGCAGACTGTGCTGGGGACTACGGGCGAGACCCAGGCAGTCTGCTGGTGGAACGCTCGGGCCTCCGGGGAGGGAGGATGTGCAGGAGATCCCACCACCCTCCCAAAGGGGAGGAGAGGGAGGGGCAAGAGCAAGGCCAGCATGCCTTGGTGGGGACCTGAGGACGACCGGACGCTGCCGTCTGGCCATCCAAATCAGATTGGTGCACGCCAGCTCACGCGCTTCAGCGGTCCGAATGGGGCTCCCCTTCCCCACCCCCAGGGAAGGACGGGCTGGCCGTGTGCTGGGGACGGCAGAAATGTTTCTCTCTCAAGGCCACCGCGGCAGGCGGTCCTTCAGAGGACCCCCCCAGTGAGCCCACACGGATGTCTGGGAGCGACTGCGGCCCAAGAGGACAGGCGGAGCACCGCACGGCCGCTGTCCGGAAGGCCGCCGTGGCCCGTCTGCACGCTACAGCCTGGTCAAGGGTCTCCCCTGGCTGAGGTGGTCTCCACGTGTCTGGGTGTGAACGTAGGCTGGCCTCCGCTTTCTTCTAGCTCTGCTGCTTTAACCCCACCTCCCCTGCCCTCTAGGGTCAAGGCGTCAGAGAAAAAATTCCACCGCACTGTCCATCCAATCATCCACCAAGGCCCGAGCGCTGGCCTGAATCCTTAACCACACGTGGGCTCCTCCCTGCTCCTGAGCATGGAGCGGAGCACCTTGTCAGTGCCAGAGCGACTGCTTCCTCTGACACATCGATGAAGCACCCCTGCCAGATGAATTAAAACTCAGCATTCACTGGAATAAAGTAAAACTCTAATCTAAGAATTGTTTTCGACAATCCGTTTTAATTATCTAAATGATTTACAAATATGAAAACAAGGAGTCGTCGTTTGTAAGACATGGGGTCATAAAAATCGGCAAATTGTGACACAGGAATAAAACATTAAAATATATGAATACTTTCTTGTTTTCAGTATGTACTCAAAACGTTTTTCTCCATGGGATAGCAGGCTCCAGACAAAAGTGCCTACTACACACGTCTTCTCAATGTCCTCCCATCGGCCAGTTGCAAGAAAAAAAGGTTCGTCACCTTTTGTCCCCTAAGTTGTCCCTCCTCAGTGGTCCCAGGCCGAGGGCGGCTCCCGGAGCTGAGCTGCCGGGCAACAGAGAAGCCTGACCATAGAGGCTGGACCTAGGGGGGTGGGGGTGGGACCAGACCAGCCTGGATTCAAATGCCAGGGCTGAAGATGCCTAGGCCTTCCTGCTGACGCCTACCTGTCTACCCTTGACTCCAAGGTTGCATACCTAGTGCCACACCGGGCCTCTGGGGGCATTATTTAGAGCAACGTGCTTCTCACGTTCCAAGAACCAGAATGGTCCCGCCATTCCCGGTGACAGCGAAAAAGGAGCCCAACCGCTGTCGGCGCCTCTCCTTTCTGCAGGAGCTTTCACCGAGCCTCACCCAGGAAGCAAGCCCCAGAGAACGCTCATCTAAACTCTCGGACCTGTCCTAAGTTTCCTCGGCAACCCGCGCCACCCTGCTTGATGGCACACTTCCAACCCGACCCCTTGGCAGCCCCGGCTCCTGAGCCTCTGGGAGCCTCTCCGCAGGGTGGGGGATGGGTTCCCTGCAGGGCTGAGTGAGGAGGGAAGATGCAAGAACATTCTTTATGTTCTTGTTACTAAGAAAAGGGGCTGGGAGCTAGGTCCTCGTCATGGGTCCCCTCTCTCCCTCTGAGTTCAGACAGAAGTTCTCAGTGGACGCCGTAAGCATTACCCCTTCTGAGCCACTTCTCAAAGACGCACCTAAAGGTGCTTCTCTCGACTTCCGGACGCACCGTCTAGCCCACGTGTGGGGCTGTAGGGAGGGATCATCGCACCCGCCTCGCTCCCTCCCACCTGAGCCACGAAACGTGGCAGACACGGTCTGGCCTGCGCTCTTGTCCATCTTTCCCGGGGGCGCGGGCGCTCACAACGCAGGGCCGAGACCACGCCGCCGGCTTCCCTTTCCCAAACACGAGGATGGCGAATAGTAAGTGTTGTCACTCATTCCCTTGCGAGCTTAATCTGGTAGCTTAATGGCTGCCTAAAATAAAATGAATCGTAAATAAGCCTACCTGCTACACAAATCCTTTTAGCTTGAGGGCACCTCTAGATCCTGTGTTCAAGTAAAAATAAAAGCCAGCCCCAAATAAAGTCCCTTGGCCACAGGCATCTGCACTCCGCCAGGGCATGATGGGTGCCACCAGCAGCCCTGGCTGGTGCGGCTCAGTGGGTTGCGCACCAGCCTGCAAACGGAAAGGTTGCCGGTTCAATTCCCCGTCAGGGCACCTACTGGGGGTGTGGGTTAGGGCCCCGGTTGAGGGGGCATGTGAGAGGCAACTGAACCATATTTCTCTGGCACATCGATGTTTCTCTCCCTATTCTCCCTTCCTTCCCCTCTCTCTAGATGAATAAATTAAAAACAAATCGACAGTAAAAGAGGCATGCCACCAACAGCTTGAGCTCTGCCCCTCCGAGCATTGTACAGGGAATGCCGTGGCCTCCGTGAGTGGGAGTTATGAATCACAGAGATGAATGAACACCCTCCTTCCAAATGCGGTGACTCAGGAACATCATGAGGATAGAACCACTGGTTAACCCATCTTTTTCCGGGTCTCTCCCCATGCCCCATAAGAGCCTCCTCCTCCTCTTAGCGCCTGCAGCCAGGGGGTCCGGGAGTCTGGCAACTGGTAACCCCGTGCCCCCTGTGGTCCCAGGGCCCTGAGCACGAGCCTTTTCAACCCAGTGGCGCCTAGGAGGTGGGCAGCTCTGCACACTCATGGTCCCAGCCTTCATGCCCGTTGGGACCGTGGGGGAGGGGGTCAGAGGAGAGACCGGCCCAAGCTGTTTTCCAGATGCACCTCGTGCCCTCTCTCTAGAAGACCTTCCTGACATCCTCTCGGGCTTGGTTTAGTTAGGGAATACTGCTAAAAAGCGCTTTTGAAAAATCCACTTTGAACAAACAAGCGAGCTGGAAAGGAAGCTCATACACCTTCATTCAAGTTAAAAGAGTTCGAGGGCTGATCACGTGTGGCCCCAAATCCTCAATGCTTCCCGGGCTCTCTCCTCCTTTAATGCAGCTCGTGGGTCACAAGTGCTCTCATCCACCTTCTGAACGATCCAGAACTCATCCTTCCCCCTAAAACTGCCCAGCTCAGCTCAGTTTGGAAATCACCAGGGGACTCAAGACTCTGTCTCCTAGACACGGGGAGAGGCCCATAACAGGAGGAGGGGAGCTGATGTTTGTGGGGTGGGGGGTTGGGGGGTGCAATAATCCACTTCTTTTTAGCAGCCTTTCCCGCTCCCGCTTCAAGAGCCCCGCCGGGCCGTGTACCTCCAGGATGGGCAGGGAGCTGCACCCATTGGTTACAAAAGGAGGCATCCGACTCTGCGTTAGCAACCAGAACGGCATGATGGGAGTGCTTTCATCGTCACCCACACAGACGCGCGGAAGCTACAGACAGAGAGGCACTACTACGGATGGCGCTCGGGACAGAGGTGACAATGGCCCAGAACTCTGCCTCCGGTAAAGGTGCCCGGTTGACAGGACGTATCTCGGTGCCCTCACCAGACCCCTCCTCCTCCTCCTCCGTGGCCGAGGGCGGCTCCTGCATCTCTTCTGGGAAAGCCTGAGGCCGGCTCGGGTAACTTCTGCTGCCTGAGACAGTCACACGTGCTCGGGACCTCTCCCCTGAGGTCTCTGGGTGCTGCACTGGCGTGGAGGTAGCTAGGCCCGGGAGGGAAATGTGGTCACCTGTGTCGTCTTCTTCAAAGTCGTTAAGGCAGTACACTTCGTCCAGGTCCACGTCCAGCGTCCGGAAGCCCTTGGTGACCACGCCGGGCCGGGGGTCCAGGATGCCCCCGAGGTGAGGCTGAGCCAGCTGCTGCCAGTGGTGCAGGGTGGCGGAACCTTGCAGGAGAGAGGGCAGACAAGGGGGCACAGGGAGGAGAGAGGGTTAGGACGGGCGTCGGAGCTGACGGCTGCTCACCCCCCTGGGGAGCCCCAGCAGGCCCTGAGCTCCGCGGTATGGGGTGGGTGACTCTGGCGGGGACTGGCTGGCCCCGCCCCACCCCCCTTCTGCTGTGCAGCTGCAGCTAATACCCACCACACCCAGAAAAGGCACCACTTAAAGGACTAAAAAAATAATTTAGATGTGACCTAAAACTCCTGCCATGTTGTGTGCCGACTGTGTTTGGGACAAACACTTCAATTTAAATCAAGTGATGCCAGCCCCCAAATCCAACACGGCGTCGTGTTAGGAAGAGGAGAGGAAAAAATAAGTGAGACAGGCACGAAAGGGGGCTCTGGGAGGGGCACCACGTCCTGACTCTGTGTGGAGTGCACACTGCTGGGAACGGGGAGGACACAGCAGAGGGAGAACGGGACGATGCCCAGCCACCCCCGGAGCCGCGAGAAGAGAAAAGCAAAACCAGACGGAAGCGGCACATGGAGGAGAGGTGGGCTCGGCCCTGGCCCGCTTCGCTCAGGTGTCCTGCACCTGCAACTCGAGACGCCCCAGGTTTAGGGACAGGGGACTGGCCTAAAGGAGGTGTGACGGAAGAACACAGTAGGTCCACACAGAGGTCTGAGAAGGAGGAGCCGATCTCCCCGGTGACACCGGACCCCAGGACTCGGATGGCACCACGCGAGATCTGTAAGAACGCCGGAGTGTGTCCCTGAGGACCCTGTAGGTGGCCCAGGTGCTCACACAGATGTGTTCCAAGACCAGGTGTGCTGCAGAAGCTGGGGTGGAGACGTGTACTCCCTGAGGATCAGCAACAAACCTTTGCCACGTGGCCGTGGCCACAGGCTGCCCCGCCCACTGTCCCCTCGGAGCACTGGCTGTGCCTCCCGTGGCCCTGGTGTTACGGGGGCTCGGCCGGTGAGGCTGGGTGTCCTGTCCTCACCCCCCCCCCCCCCCCGATGAAGTGAACCACACACATCAACACTCCACACTCAAGACAGACTTCGGGAGAGGGTATCGGGCCGTGGAAGGCAAGGGCCTTCCCACACACGTGGCCTCTCAGACCGTCACTGCTGCCTCGCCGACCGCGTCCTCTGTTGGGAGGGGGCAAGAGCCCCTCTAGCCACTGGGCTGCCCCCTCAGAATGGGAGCCGAGGATGCCAGGAGCCGGCAGCTCGGGGAATCAGGACGGCACAGAAGGGAAAGGGGGGCAGGCGGCGAGGTCAGGAAGCCAACCGGGAATGTGGCCAAGGCACGGAGAAGCTGCGCTCATCGACCAGAAGCTCCCGGCCCTCGGGGGTGCCTAGCGAGGGTGCCGCCTCTCCTCACGGCTGGACGGTGACTTCCCACGGGCCACACCCAGCCGAGGAGCTGAGGAAGAATGTCACAAATGGGCCGTTTCAAGGCCACTGAAGAGAGGAAAATTGCCAGGACACATTTAGAAGACTTCCTGGACCCCCACTTTGAGGCCTGCCCCCCTATTAACTACACACCAGTACAACAGCAGCCTGATTAACCGGAATCTATTCAATAGAAACAGAGAAGACTCTGAATGCAAAAAGGAAAAGAAGGAACATTTGAAAACAGACGCGTGTCATGAAGAGGCATCACAGGCCTGTTCTCTCACTAGGTGGTGAGACATAGTGCATTGATTCTCAGCGGGGGGTGACTTTGGCCCCCAGGGGATGTTCGGTGATGTCCAGAGGCACTTCTGGTTGTCACAACCGTGGAGGGAGAGGGGCTGCTAATGGCATCCAGTGGGCAACGCTGGGGATGCCCCTTCCATCCCCCAGCACCCAGGACAGCCCCCACCACAAACAACGATCAGGCCCGATGTCAGCAGCGGCGAGAGGGAGAACCCCTGACCTCCCTCTGGCTGTGGGTCTTCCCTCTCAGGGCCTTTGAGAATCTGAAGGCAGCCTCGGACCCTGCCCCCAAAGGGGCCTCACATGGAAGCCTCGCACACATGCATACACGTACGGCCAGGGCTTTGCGCACACGCCAAGACCAGCTCATGGGACCCCGAGGCCCAGGTGCCGGGGCGTCACGTTGTACAAAGAGCTGCCCTGCACCGAGGCACGCCTGCATGGCAGCCGGTTTACAGGCGATACGGCAACTCCCTGCTCAAAACCGCCCCGGGAGGTACTGCCCCCCCACACTTCCCACAGGAGGGAACCGAGGCCCGGTGAAGTGATGTGACTTTCTGAAGTCCCTGGGACACTGGTGGCCTAGGCAGGGTTCGGCGCCAAAGCCAGGTTCTTTCAGTATCTCTGGCTACATGCCCCCCACCCCCCCCCAAAATCCACGAGCCTGAAAACAAGCGAGGACATCACCGATCCAGCCAGGAACACTGATTAAGTGAGAAGCATAAACGGTGAGCAGTGAACTTCCAGGTGGGTGTCCCAGCCCCACCGGGAGACATGTGCACTTCTGCTGATGGGACTTCTCCTGCCACCACCGCCCCCCCCTTGGGGATCTCCATTTGTAACCCACAACGGTCCCCCTGTTCATGTGGTCGCTGGGGGCGCAGGCACATTCCTGGCAACAAGAGCACACGGGGAGGAGTCATCAGCAAGGCCTGTGGCTGCAGCCTGGGACGGCGCATGTGGGCCATAGAAGGAGATGAGAAATCCCCGGACACAATGTGACCACACCGAGGAAGGGCCGAGTCCCATGCTTCTAAAGAAGGCTCGAGGTCTTTACAACGCACTGGGAAAGAACTCGGGGAGGCTAAAGGCTGGGCCAGGACCAGAGTCCCACGCACCTCAACCCTCCTGTTCAGCAGATGGCCCCCCTTGCCTCCCCCGTGCGTGGCTCCAGAGAGAAACAAGCCTACGATGGAACTGCTGTGGGAGCTAAAGAGGCTACGGAAGTGCATGGGGCTATTTGCCTTCCCTGACAACCCAAAGCCAATAGGAGTCAGTGAGGCTGCCCATCAAAGGTCATGCTAAAAGGTGCATGGACTTGGGTTTTCACCCCAGGCCTCAGGCCTCCTGTACTCATGGAAGAGCAGCTAACTTTTTTATTGAGCACTTACTAAGTGCCAGGCGCTCTTCTAAGGGGTCTGCATTTACTCACTGCATTTACTCAATTGTTGTGATCACCCTGTAGTCCTCATTTTACAGGTGAGGACACTGAGCACAGAGAGGTAAAGCAACCTGCTACTGGAGGCCGCGCTGCTGGCAAGTGGCCATGCTGTGATTCAAACCCAGGCTGCCTCCATTGTCCTCCTCTGAACCACACGGGCTGCCTGCCCGCCGGCAGTGAGGAGGCCTCCCACACGTGAGTCTCAGAAAAGGCCACCAACACACCTGAATGGCAGTTCCAAGGACCCACGGACGGCAGTAGGTGAGGACTGACTGCGCTATTACCTCCCTCCCTCCATCACCACCACCACCTCCCACCCCCACGAGAATGAGGCTGCGGCCAGGCCACAGGGCCAGGGAAGAGCACAAGCAACCTCTGTGCTCGCAGTTGGCACCAAGATGAAATCCTAAGAAACAAGGGCGTGGGCTGCACAGAAAACATGCTTACGGTTACCGCCCTGCCCCTCCGTTGGCCTTCCTTCCACACCCCACGGTTCTACCCAGAAAGTACTCATGTCCTCAGAGGGGGGACCCACAAGTTAGAACTAACCCTGCTGGGTAATGGCAGCTTGGAAGTGTACACTTTTCCCTACTTACACATTACCTTGCTAACTTGGAAATACAACCTTGGTGACAACGATCAGAAAGGGAGAGCAAAACTCGGGGAAAATACCGCCCAACTCATCTTTTTAATGCACGTCTCTCTCTTCCGGTCTGAATATTGTGCTTGTTCTTCGCCTGCCAACAGCCCGTCAGGTGAGCGGAAGAAACACGAGTGCTCGCCTTCTTAAACACCCAGCCCCGTGGTTTTGGCGGACTCCCACAGGCAGATAGCACGGTTCAGTGAAGAGGTAAGGGAGACGCCGATGGAAGAGCAGGTTGGCTATCTGCTGCGATCCCGGCCAACATCCTCCAGGGGCCTCGCCTCGGGTCCATTTACCTGGGTCACTGGAGACCACAGGAATCCTATCGGCTTCTCGGTGGGCCAATGGAAAGAGATGATGTAAGAACGTGGCTCCAGCACAAGGCTGGCCCACATCTCCACACGGGTAAGGCCGTCCGTCTTCAGGCCTGAGCTGCTAGACCAGGGTCAAGTTTGGGAAGCCTAAGTTGAATCAGGTGTCAGGCATATTACAAACACATCACATTCACTCTTCATCACAAATAAGGGGACGAGGGCTCAAGAAGGGGAGGGGACTTAGCCAATGTCACAGTCAGTGTGGCACTGAACCGGGTGTTGGGTAGATTTCCATGCCAGCAAGACACCGTGTCAAATTAAACGTAGTGACACAAAAAGTAATTGTGGAGGGGAGGGAGAAATAAAAGATTGTTGTGTTTTAAACAACTAAAAAGTCTGAGAACTACAAAATGGAGCCAGAGGGGCCTCTCTGAGGGTGAGATACAGGCCATAGTGATAAGACATGATTTCTTAATGGTCATGACTTAGCTTTCTGGTGAGCAGGGTACTAGCGATGAAATTTAGCTTGCAAATCTAATGGGATTTCCTCTTTATCCATTAGCTTATCCCAAAAATAATGCTACCTAAGTCACAAGATTAAAAGGAAAAAAGATGTATTGATCAAAATAAATTAAAAAAAAATCTCCTCCTGCACTAATGCTTGGGAAATGGATCCAAAAGCATATCCTTAGATGGTCTAATGAAACACAAGGTCAAATACAGAATGTAGACAAGATAGAGATGATAAACTCCAATGATTTCTGAGAGACAAAAAGAGAAAAAAGAAAAGAAAGGCAGAAAGTAAAATTGCAGAAATGGAAGATTTTATTGAAAGAAAAACACATAATCGTGGATCAGAAAACAATCACCAAACTTACAACTGAATAAACATGAAGAAAAAAAAAAAATGAGCCATCCCTTGTCTGAAATCTAAGGGCCAAAATTATACAATTCAAAAATAATCATGGGGAAAAAAAAAAAAAAAGAATGTACCCCACCCTCTTCCTGCCATCCTCTGGAGACTACGGAACCCAGCTTGCCTTGGGCCTTTAACAAGCACCAGCTCATGTTAGAACAGGAGTTCTCAACAGGGGGCAATGCTGCCCCCAAGGGGTTGAAAACGGGTTCTTCCGGGGAGAGAAGGATCTACTCTGTAGGCACAGAGCACACACACACCCGCAGCCCATAAACAGCGTATCGGTGCTTTTACATTGTTGGGGGAATAAATATCTTAACACAGCTTCTTCAAGGGGGCACAATTTTTTTCAAAGTTAAAAAACACTGCCTTACAGAAATTTTGGTTTGGCTTTTCATCAGCACTGTGATACAGAGCTCGAAAACACCTTCCTCAAACACACGGCGTTTCCAAACTGAAGGAGCAGAAACTGAAAATAACAAACATGGGGCTGGGAAGTGGAAGGTAAAGGGCAGACAGACATTTTTATAATGAATGAAAGAAAAAGAAAGAAAAAAGTGGTGCGTTTTTCTCATGAGTTCAGTCATCTGGGGCATCCCTGGGAGTAAAAAGGTAATTGCCCCTGGAAAACACGGGGTGAAGGAGACACAGGACCCACTGGCCTCCCCGGCCGCCCCCCCTCCTGGCCCCCAAAGAGTGGCGGTCGGGGAGCTTTGCTCAGAACACCGCGTAGGAAGAAAGCCGCACTATTTATTTAAAGACCGCAGCGGAACCTGCGAGCCGACAAATGGCAAATCGCTTTCACGTGGTTACTGAGAAAACCTACAGCGTTCGCTTTGCACCCCGCCCTTCTTGGCACCAAAATTTCCCAGGAGTCAAAGCCTTAATTCTCTACACTGCTCGGACCCCCGGGGTCGGACCTAAGGAACTTCTGAGCACATGAGCAACGCTACGCCTCTGGCTGAAAGGTCTGTATGTCTAAGGATCTACGCAAAAGAGAGAGAGCTAGAAAGGCAACGTCAAGGTGTTCTGGTCTTTGGCTTCCCGGCCCGGGTTAGTGTGGGTGCCCGCGTGTGTGTGTCTGCAAACCTGCACGGGGACCTGGGGGCCTAGTGGGAGCTCCTCAGAGGAACTCAAACCAGCAGCGCGGGCGGCTGTCCTTGAAGAAAAAGGAGTAGGTGTGACAGAGGCTGCCCGCCGGCGGGTGGTGGATCAGAGACCACAGGGAGTCCCCGAGGAGGGCCGAGAGGGGCCGGGGGCCCAGGTGATCACCTTCCAGCGGCTTCACGATCTGGAGCTTTTCGGGCAGGTAGGAGCGGCTGCTGAAGGACATGCCCGAGAAGCCGGTGAACTCGGAGAAGCGGGAGTGCGTGCCCAGGGACATGATGCTTTCGGTGGGCGTGAGGGAGCCCCCGCTGAGCAGCTCGCCCTTCTCCGCCAGCTCCCTCAGCTTCCTCTCCTGCTCCTCCTCGAAGAACTTCCTCTCCGACAGGTAGTTTTCCCGGCGGAGGGACAGCCGCCTCAGCGCCGTCTCCAGGTCGTGGGAGCCCGGCGTGCCTGGTGTCCCCGGCTTCTTACTCTGCTCGTTGTTTCTGGAAAGACAGGAGACAGGGTGAACGGAGGACACCCAGCAGGGGGCGCTGTACAACAACACACAAGGAGGCCTCAAGGCTGAACGGGCAAGGGTGGCTGCAGGATTTTCTAAGGAAACCAAGGCCAGCTGTTGAAATGTAGGCAAAAATGGGGAAACAAAGGCCTGTCCGGAAGAACTAATTCCCTCTGTTGCTTTTTTCTTTTTTTTTTGGTGAGGGGAGGGTAGAGAGGGAAGAGAACACTGAAGCAGAATGAAACTTTGCTCATAGAATGTAAAATCCAGTCTCTGCAAACAACCCCCTTAGGAAGAAGCTTTCTTTGGCTGCAGTTCCTAGTTCCCAGAAATGCAGCAAGCTCAAGAGATGCTTCTCTTTCTTCTTGAATTTAAGGAGCCGAAAGCTCAGGCCTGTTCTAATCATGCGGTTTCCCAGCAGTCTGAGCCCGCCAGTCGGAAAAGCTAATTTCACTAACACACGGGAGTAGCGTGCGTGTAGTGGACAATGCTGGGCTGTGTTTGCAGGGCTGCCGGGCGGAGAGGGACCGACCGCTGCTTGGAAGGCCCGCCGCAGGGACGCTCTGGGTGGTGGGCACCTGCGGGGCACCCCTCACCCCGCCTTCTGAGGCTCAACAGAATCCGGTCACGACACAGAGCCTGAGGACTTTCAAGCACCCCGGCCACCAGAGGGTTCACAAAACAAATGTCTCCGATTTAGCCTTCACCGTGAAGATGAACAGAATCAAATATTCACTTATCTGCTCCGTCGGCACTTTACAGAACAGCAGACTTCCTGCTGCATCCTGTACTACCTCCTCTGACTGGTTAAAATATCAGGATCAAGGACGAGCATGGACTCAGCGAGGGGGTAAAACACATCTGAGAACTAACGGGTCTGTATTTCTCAGGCGATTCTTATCAGCCCCTCTCTCTGATTACTGAGCCTATGCTCAATCCACACCCTCTCTCTCCAAACCAGGTAACAACAGCTCCTGGCTGGCTCACCCCATGTTGGTCGACTCTGCTTCCAGGATGATGCTGTTGGTCTTGTTGTCCAGGACGACATTGCCGACGTCGCTGCCGTAGAAGCTGGACCGAGGGGTGCTGACGCAGCTGGACAGGAGGGAGTTCATGGCCGAGGACTGGTTGGAGCCGGGGATGTTCATGGGGGAGGGTGTCAGGGACCTCTGCTTGACGACCTGGTTGATGTTTCTCACGGTCTCAAAGACTCGCTTCTGGTGGCTGCGGAGAATGCACAACATCTTCCATGAAGCAAGTGTAGGAATAACCTTGGAGCTAAAGCCTCCAAAAACTATCAACTGAGAAGCCCAAAAGCTAGCTGGCCCAAGTCCAAGCACCCTGACATCCTATGCCTTCCACGTGTTTCTTAGGGTGTTGGTTGGAATTCGAGAGACTCACTCACTACCCACTGAATTCAGGGCTCTAATATGTGCTTGCATCCTAAAGGGGATGGCAGCAAGAGCGATACAGCTTTCCACCTCCCTTCGGCTGGACCTACAAATAGAAACACTTCAGTAGTCCTCTGTCTCCCAGGCAGTTTGCTTTCCCCTGACAGCCGCTAGAACGTAAACGCCAGGAGGGCCAGGTCCGCTGCTCAGCACAGGAGAAGGCTCAACAAACATTTGTGGAACGAGTACTTCCTGGCGATTCATACACAGTCACGGGCTGCTTAATGACAGGGACGCATTTAGAGAAATGCATCGTTACGCCATTGTGTCGTCGTGTGAACATCACAGAGAGAGTGCACGTGCACACAACGAGATGAAAGGGCCCACTGCCCCCCGGCTACACACCTGGACAGCACATTAGTGCACAAAGCAGGACAAGGTTGAATCAACACAAGAGAAAAATGCCCTCAAGAGACGCGGCAAACCGGGGGCATGTGAAGCTGCGGCAGGCATAGTGTGCTCTCCTGTTCTACGGCAAACTTTTTTAAATAGAAAAAATACGCTCTAAAAAAGAATACAAGTACAATAACTACATACGCCAGTTACCTAGTCATCTATTATCAAGGATTAGGTGCTGTACGTAATGGTACGTGATACGCGTTTATACGACTGGCAACGCAGTAGGTCTGCTCACACCAGCATCGCCACATGCGTAATGCGTTGTGTTATGACATCATGACAGCGATGGCGTCACTAGGTGGTAGGATTTTCAGCTCCATCATAATTTAGGGGCTGCCGTCACACATGTGGTCCATGACTGAGCGAAATGTCGTTATGCAGCCCATGACCGTGTATCAAAAAAGCAAGGGAAAGTTCGTCTCAAACTTCTGAGATGATAAACACCAGATGAGTCCGTTTTTAGGAACTGCTGTTTCTAAGAGCAGAGCCGCACATGTGGTGCCCACTGGTTCCCTTCTAAGGAGAACAAGGCACATTTCTACAACGGACGCTTCTTTCTGGGGTGCGGCTTCACGCCTGCGCCGAGGCGCAGGGACACTGGTCCCTCCCAGGGCTGCCCTTCGGCTCTGTCCAGGGGGCTTTGGGACAGAGCACACACGATGAAACCAGACCCACAGGCTCCTCGTAAACAGCTCAGGGCAGGCTGAGTGCAAGGACGGACGCAGAGGTCAATGTCCTTGACCGGATGCAGAAGGGACACAGAAGCCTACTTATTCCTTTCCTCAAAGGTGTTAAATTGTGCTCAAGTAATGTTTTCCTCTGAGAGGGAAGATGAAAATGAATGGAGGTGTCCAGGCGGAGCTTGTGTTGAGAGAGACGGGAAACATCTCTCCTCTCCCAACTCTCGGGAAGTTCATGATGCGTCTTGAACACCTGATGGGAGAGCTCAGGGATGCTGTTCTCTCATCCCCTCATCTGCGGAGGGACCTCAGCGACCACTGTGGGAGCCGGAGGCCCAGGCAGGGTGCGTTCCGATCCCCCCACCGCCCCCCCCCCCCCCGGGTCACCGTGAAGTTTCTCTGGGGCGCTCGGGAGTAAGGCCGTACGCGATGTCCGGCGACTCGGGCTCTTCCAGCTGCAGCTCCTTCCGCATCGTCCCCTCGATCTCGGCTGCCAGGGAGTCCTGGGAAGAGCGAGGAGACACTGGTGTGAGCGGCAGCCCAGACACGCTGTCTCTAAGAGAGGCACGTGCCCAGGCGAGCCGCAGCGGGGTCGACTGAAGCCTCGAAGCCCGCAGACTTCCCGCAACACGAGACTGGCCACCGTCAGAGACCCCGGTGAAGAGACCTCCAGGGCAGGTTCTGAACGCTGCAGGCACCGAACGTAGCAGGTCCCGACAGAGCTGAATGGACAGGCCCTATCGCTTCCACACAGCTAAGGGTCTGCAGGCAAATCCTAATGCTCTCGGCCAAACCATGGAGCTGCAACTGCGGCCCAGGAGAGGCGGAGAACTTACGCAGGGAGAGAGGACTGTGTCCAGAATGGCACAACCGATGGGCCAACAGCCACAGGCCGCTAAGCTTATGGGCAGTGAGGGACAACGTCATGCCCACAGGAGCCATGCTAAGCTCCTGTCCACCCAGGCTGCAGGGTCCGCTAACTGCTCAGCTGGCCCGGGGTTCAGAGCCAGCTGCACTGCTTCTTGTTGTGTGCGCTGGAGCCTGACAGACAATCCCACGTGTATCTACCTGTATTTACAGGTAGATGCTGACAGCACCAGGTGTGTGTGGAGAAGCACCTGCCGAGGCCTCACAGGAGTGCGCCCGTGCAGGACAACCTGGAGGGGCAAGCCAAAGCCGTGCAAACCAGCAGAACATGCTGTGATGATGGGAATGTTCTCTTTATGTCCAACAGGGGAGGCCGCTGGCCAGCGTGGCCAGCATGACCGAGGAACTGAACTCTTGACTGCGTCTAACCTTCATCAATTTAAATACCTTTTCATGCATCATGCACTTTAAAAGGAGACATCACCAACAACAGAGCTATGCCAACAGCTACAGAAAAAGGTGAACAAAAGCTTTATCTCAGCAAACACGAAAGCTGAAATCTCTTCAGAAGAAACCCAACCGCAGATGTTCAATGCCACTCTTCTCGTGTGATGGTTTAAATTAGAAACATACACGTCTGTCCTGGGAGAGTGGGAAACGCGACGGAGTGAATCCCAGTTGCATGGGGCCTGGGAGACCACTGCACCCGGATGAGAAACCAGGAAGGAGGGAAACTGAGGCAAGAATTGTGCAAAGCTACACAGCCCAGCCTGGGAGTCAGGTGTGGTCAGCTTTCGATTGAGGGATTGGGGGGACAGAATGCTTTTTTTTTTTTTTTTTCAATCCTTACCTGAGGACATTTCATTGCTTTTAGAGAGGGGGGAAGGGAAAGAGGAAGGGTGAGAGAGACACACCGATGCAAGACAGAAGCACCGACTGGTTGCCTCCCATGCACGCCTGGACTGGGGACCAGCGCCCGCACCAGGGCTCGTATGCATCTGGACAGGGTTCAAGCACGCCCAGACTAAGGCTCAGACCCGCAGCCGAGGCATGTGCCCTGACCGAGAATTGAACCCGCAACCTCTCGGTTCCGAGACGATGCTCCAACCCACTGAGCCGCATCAGCCAGGGCAGGGACCAGAATGTTCTTTACTGGGTTCCTGGAACCACTGGGTCACCTGTCTGCTGCTCGGGAAGTCGACGGTTCATGTTCTGTGCCTTTATTATGGCGTCTTTAAATTTCAGTCAAGTTGAGAGAAAAGAGAGAATTCTAGCCTGACTGGGATGTAAGAAAGCAACCAAGAAAAAGAGGCCATGATTTAGGAAGAACGGACCAGACAACAACGGGTGGGGTGAAGGGAGAGAGCCAGGAAAAGCCAAGTTTGGAAGAAACCAGGTCCCTTCCTGGGTTCCCTGGGAAGGGACTGTGTAAACATGCACACAGCCGTCCGCTCCCACCTCGTTCAGGGCAGTTTCCCTCAAAAGCTCTCTCCTCGGAGAATCCGATATTTTACCCAACCATGGAAACAGAGCCCCACAATAAAAGCTCTGGGCAGTCTGTTCTGCAGTCTGTCCATCCGCCACCCGAATCTAATATCCACGGAGCATGTACAGTTCTGCGTGCAGGGTGGCAGGGGGTGGGCGGGAGGAAAACACACACCAACAAGGCGCCAACCTCCCCGGGCTTTGGTGGGACAGGAGGTAAAACAGGAGTCAGCTCACCGAGGGCTACGGAGAGAGACAGGACCGGCGGGGCAAGGGCCCCAAACCCGAGGGAGAGTTAACCTGCCAGAAAACCCCTCCTCAGCCTGGAAGTCCGAATGGGAAACAGGCCGGGCCCGGGCTAGACACTAAGACTCCGGGGGAAACCATATAAAAAAAAAACAAACAACAAAAAAAAACGCTACTCCCAGCCCAGAGAGAAACGTTTTTTCAGATCACAGATGCTGAAAGCCGCCAGGAGAATGATGGATACACTGACCCAGAGCCTGCAGAACCACGCGGGCCACTTAGGAACTCCGGCATGCTCTCACGAGACCACAGTAGCATGCACTCTCACAGGCCGGAAAAACAACATGTCAGTGACACCTTCCCAATATCTGCGGTTCCTGCGGAATCCAGTTCCTGCTACAGTCCTTCCAAGCAGGAGGACAAAGGACGACAGGTGCAGGGAGATGGGAAAGAAAGGACCCATCTGTCTCACCAGCTGGGCTCAGGAGCCTTCAGCTCGAACCCAGATCCAAGCTGCACAAGGACTACCCCACCCGGCCTGCTGGTGCCACCAGCAGCCCTGCCGCCCTCGGGGAGGGGGGGGAGACAGGGGCATCAGGATGCAGCAGCACGCACCATGGGAAACAGGCCCAGCGAGTGGTAGCGCCTCGACGTGGTGTTGGGCATGGCCTTGTTCCGCAGGTTCTTGAGCTCCTCCTGCGCCTCGTGCAGCATCTCCATGCACTCTGCGTACTTGTCCTCCAGCTCGCGCAGCTGCAGGGGGCCGGGAGACACCTCGTGAGCACTGGGGACACGCCCTCCAACCCGCACAGCCAGACCCAGGACCCTCCCAGAGGCCCCGGCTCCCCTAGGCCTGAAGCCAAACACCTGAGGGTCCTCAAGGTTCGGTTATCCTTTCTCGTGGAGCACCACCTGCAGCCCAAGAAATCTCCTAAACCACTAACCAGGGGCACCTGAGATGAGAAAAACCCCTTCCACCCAGTGCAAGAGCAAATCGCAACGCCCTCGTCTCCAGGGTGCCTTTGAATGGGCCCCCTTCACTGGGCATGCTCTGTGTCACCTGTTCCTGGACCGTTTATCGAGAGCCCGTGAGCACACCTGGGCTGGTGTAGCGCCTGGGCTTCCGGCCGCTCACAACTAGCAACCGCATTGGTGGGAATCAGCTTCAGAGCAAAAACGGCACTCGGTTCACTATCAGAATGGTTGTTGAGGGGAACACGCCCCATAGCCCAGAGGCTGATGCCCCACCTCCACGCAACCAGCTTCAGGGGCCCCAGTGAAACGAGGGGGAGCCCCTTACCTCGGCCGTGAGCTGCCGCTGGGCATCCTTGGCAGCCCCCAGGTGCTGGACGAGTTCTTCATTTTCCACCGCGCACTGCAATGGGGCAGGGGGAGTCAGCTGCTCTTCCAGGATACATACAGAAGTCTAACTCCCCCCCCAGTGCCCTGACCTGTTAGGGTCCTACGACACTTGTACAATGACTCTTATACTAGAGGATATTCTCACCCTTTATATAATTTTGAAGGCAGGCAGCTGTTCCCACACCCATATTCACTCTCCAGGGCCCACTCCACCCCCAGCCCCACGGTCACAGCCGCTCTCCGGAAGGATTTCACCTCCCGCTTCTAGGGCAGGTCTAACATGGAAAACCAGGTGGGTTTTGGCTGCTCCGTCTTGGATCCAAAGGGGATTCTGTTCTGCAGCAGAACATAACCAGCACGGAACATAAAAACAGGTGCTGGACTAGATGGTTCATAAGCTAAATTCCAAAACTCGGGATCGATAGCACCTTTCTTCGTGAATTCAATCATTTGGAAGGTTACTCTTAGGAGACAGGTGGTGGTAAACAGTCTATCGTTGCGTCTGCCAAGCTCTGTCTTGCAAAGGGGCAGCCGCTCCTCAGACGTGAACCTGAAGAGCATGCTTTCTGCCCCGCCCCCCCTCTGATCTCAGAAGGGCCCCTCCCGTGTCAGCCAGGGAAGCAAGGGCCTTACGGCTTTGGCCTTCTTCTGCAGGTCCACAATTTGAGAGAGCAGGTGCGTGATTTCCTCCTGCTGGCGGGCAGCATCTTCGGTCTTCTTGGCCAGCTCCTCGGAGATGCTCGCGATCTGCACGTTGGCGTCCCCTTTGACCAGGAAACAACAACCACAAGACTCAGTCCGAGAGCCCCCCACGGAGACCCGGGGGGAACGGTTTCTTTGTGCTCTGCACCAGGAAGAGCACCTCTGTTACAAGACGAGGGCGGGGCTGGGGGACGGACGAAAAGGACATAAAAAGAAGGAGCTCAGAGGAACTGTTTGCTCTACGGTGAAGCGGAGCGGAACGGCCTCCTCTGGGCTCCGGCTGTCCTGAGAAGGAACCTGACCCCCTGCTGTGGCTCTGGGGGGGGTCTGGGGGGCTCAGTGGGAGGGCCTGCCCCACTGGCCAAGGCTGCCTCCCCAGAGAAAAGCAGGCAGCCTTCCGGAGCCAGCCGGGAGGTGCCACGCCAGCACAAAGGTGCGTCTGGCCCACACCTGCTCTCCACCCATGGACAAATCCCCATCATCAACAGGAACTCCTGCTGGGCCTGCCCTAGAAACGAACTACCTCGGAGCACAAGACCATTCCCTCGGGTGTTTTCAACCCATCTTCAGAGCCACGAATCACTTTACTAGACCATCGGACGCAGGGTATGTCTCATTGACTTAGTATTTTGCTGAAACTCAAAATGCTCTGTGCGCCTCTTTGTCTAATCTTAACTGGTCAACGCGTGCTGGAGAGGGGGAGAAGGCCTCTCGCCACCACTTTCACAGAGCAAGTGCAGGGAGCAGTGTTTCCACATCTTTCAAAATAGGACTCTGTCCAGGCAGTAAGTCCAATATTCTAGTAGAAAGCACAATTAAAATTAAATACCCATCTCAGCAAGAAACTGACCAACCTACGACTGACAGCCTGGCCCCCAGATTCTCACAGATTGGGGCGAGGGGTCCCCACAAGGTCAGGGAGACAGCACTTTGTCGGGCATGTGGGTCTGCCTGGTCCTCATGATGCCCGAGTACAGAGAGGGGACAGGAGGGGGCGGGGGCCAGGGACATACTCAGCTCCTTCACGCAGTCATTGACCAGCTGCTGCTCCTTCTCTTCGTAGGTGATGGTCTCTGTCTTCAGCTGGCAGGCCTGTGGACAAGGCCAAGGTCAGAGGCCCCGTATTCATACCTGGACTGGTGGGGTCCAGTCACCACCCCATGCACCCTCAAACACTGAAAAGTCAACCTGAATCCCCTGCTCAGCGAGTGAATCTCAGTACCTCAAAGCTGGAAAACGGACCACTAGAGGGCACCACACAAAGCCATGTACCCTGGAGCCCCGCACCTGCTTAGCTAGCCTCGTGTCCAATCTTGTCTTCTGTCTCCCTATTCCTCTGTGTCTGTCCCCGCTCCCAGCCTGAACCCCTCTGTGACCCCAACAGTGCCTAGGACCCAGTTCTGCCTACCATGGCCATTCTAAGGATAACCACAATGAGAATGGCTAACAAATTCACCTACGATGTGCTGGACACTGTCCTATGAAGCTGAGTTAGGTTAAGTTAAACCTGTTGCAACCATCAGAGCAAAAGCAAAGCACAATATGAAAGCATTAAGATTCAGAGACCCAAGGGCTATCCCAGGGCTCTGCAGAGCTTGCTCTGGGTTCAAAAGGTGGGAAGATAGAGATCAAAGGGCCCAGCTGGACAGAGTGTCTGAGCCCTCAGGTTGTGACCCCAGGGAGACATTACCCTCCTGAGAGCCGAGGTGTGGCAGCCAGCCCCGGCTGGGATCAGATTCCCCGGCTTGCTTTCGGGGAAGACTCTGGAGGAGGGACCCTGGCTGTGCGCCCAGGACCGGAGTGGTTGTTACCTGGGGCAGACGCTGGGAGGGGCGGCACCGGACTCAGAATGCAGAGCCCCGGGCCACCGCCTTGCCTCGGCCACTGGCTGGCAGAGGAAGCTCGAACGACCCATTGGTCAACAAGGGGCTGGTAGAGGTGTGGTGAGGTCCGAGGGAGCACGGTCCTGTCCTCGTGCCTAACAGTGTCCTGGGAAGCCCTTCCATCATGTGGGCAAGTTCAAGGTGGGCATCAGTCCACACTTGACAAGCGAGGGCCTGAGAGACAGGGCCGCCCCACACCTCCGGCTGGAGCGCACAAACGGACCGACACTGAAGACTCTAAAACGCACTACATGTGTGTGCATGGGTGTTGCTAGGGAGGGGCAGTGCATCAGGAGAAATGACTCGGCCTCTGGAGTCACAGAGACTCGCACGTCCTGGCTGTGTCATTCACGAACACACGAGACCTTGGGAACTGCAAACAGCCAACCACCCGGTCCGGTTTTCCCATTGGAAATGAGACTCCAAGTCACCACGCTTCCAGCCTCGTGACGACTTTAAAAAAATAACGCAGGCCAAGTACCCAGCACATGGGCCGGCCAATCAGAGGGACTCCAAAGCCTGAGTTCTCTCATGTTGCCTCGGCTCAACCTCGCCCGCTGTCTAAGACATGCCTCCCAGTGCGCGGCTCCTGTGTCCTCGGGTCTGGTTTCCTGTCCCCCGCGGTGACAGCAACATGAGGCCCTCACACCAGGCCTCCGAGTCGGGTGGGTCGGAGCTGGAGAACCCCATGGCGGGAGCTTTGCCCTCACTGTGAAGGCGGGTGGGCGGCCGCCCTTGGCGGCCTGCCACTGCTGCACGACTCACCCGCTGGCCCGCCCAGCCCGGGCCGTGTGGGCCACCCTGGGCAGCAACACCCAGCACGGCCATGAGGCCACAGGGCAGCGGCGAGCCCAGGTTCGGGTGGTCCTTCCGGCCTTTGAGAATGCCACTGTGACCACGGCTGTGCTCCCCAGGGAAGGCGGCCAGGGCCGCCACCCTCCCGGAAGGGGCAGGGGCAGAGTGCGGACTTCACCTCGGATCGAAGTACGACGTTCTCTTCCTCGAGGTCCTTCAGCTTCTTGTGAAGAGAGTCCAGGTGAAAGTAGTTCTGGACGGAGGAGGATGACTCGTTCCTCTTCAACCTGCGGGCAAAGTCCGGGCACTTTCTAGGGGGGGAGCCCCACACCCGCGGCGAACCACCCTCCCCACCCCACCCCTGCCCCCGGTATAGCTCGGGTCGCCAGGGAGGATGCCTCCGGGAGAGCCACGAGCCCCGCGGGCGAGACGAGGACCCGCCACGCTGCTCCCCCGCCCCCGGGGCAGCGCATCTGCCGACGCACGGGCTCGCTCCCACTTCAGACCCGCGTCCCAGCCCTCGCCCCCAATCTGCAGTTGCCAGGCTTCAGGGGAATCAGCTCTATTTGGAGCCTCCACAATTCTGGAAATGCTTCCATGTGCCAACAACTATTTTAAATACATGCATGAACTCACTTAACGTATTGAAATACGTGGCGGGGGGGACCCCAAAATAGCCAGAATGGTCTTCTGGAGGGCGGGCCCCCTGTAGCACGGGCTTCCCCCGCCAGGTGAGTATTCTAGGAGCCCATCTGTGTCCGCCCACCAGCTGGCGCTGTCTGAGAGGCTGTGTGTGGCTTCGGTGAATTTTTTTTTTTTTTAAGATTCAGCGCATTTGCCAATTTTGTGCTGGGTGATTTATGCCCATACCGCGCTGAGTGAGGATTCAGCAGCTTTTGGCCAGAAACAGCATGACCCCTGCCCTTCCTGGTCATCTAATCCCACCCCAAGGGACCTTCTGATTCTCCAGGTGAAGAGAGTCCTCCAGGGGAAACGTTTTGCTGACGTGGACGAGGTGAAACAAAAGGTGGCAGAAACACTACAAGCCATCAAAGTTGATGCATTCAACCACTGTTCTGAGCAGTGGAAAAAACGTCTTGGTAGGTACATTGCATCCGATGGAGAGGACTTTGAAAGTGATTGACGTTTAAACGTGTAAGAATAAATATACAACTTTTATAAATTAATTTCAGGGTTTTTGGGGGGTCCCCCCTCATCCGTGTATTAGCTGGTTGAACTAAGTGCTGTTATTACCCCCAGTTTGCAAATGAGGAAGCAAGCACAGAGGGGTGAAGCCACTTGGCCAGGGGCACACAGCTGGTAAGCCACGGAGCCGAGAACCGAACTCAGGCCATCGGGCTCCGGTGTTCACAGCGTTGCTAACGCGAGGCTCCGCCGACTCTCAGAGAAGCGCCCACCCACACCTCCGGTCCCCCAGGCCCCGCCACAGCGCCTCTGGCTCCAGGACCCTGTGGCTCTTCTACCAGCGGAGCCCGCCCTACCACCCACCGACAGCCAGGCCGAGTCGGTCTACACTCACAAACGAGCAAGGAGACCCCCTAAGAGGAAAACGGGAAACCTGTCCTCCCACGTCCCACTGGAGCAGTGAGCTCAGTCCGTGCGAGGCCCTGGGGAGCCCTGGCCTGGAGCAGGCGGGGCGCAGGGGGCCTGCACCACTCGGGGAGGCCACCCGCCCTGCCTGGGCAACTCCGGGGCAGGGACAGCGGCCAGCCTGTGCCCCCCACCCCCCCACACACACCCCCCCGGGGACTCACGGGGTGGAGCACAGGGACTCGGGCTCGCTCTCTTCCGCGGCGCTGGTATAGAACTGCAGCAGCTCATCCTTCATGGACAGCTCATGCCGGAGCTGGGACACCTGCAGGGACAGAGCCAGGGGACCGTCACTCACGCCCCACACGGGACAATGTCCCCCCACTGGCGCTCAGGCCCCTACTGCTCAGTGACAGCATTTTAAAAATTCCTCATTCAGCCCTGGCTGGCGTAGCTCAGTGGATTGAGCGCAGGCTGCGAACCAAAGTGTCGCAGGTTCGATTCCCAGTCAGGGCACATGCCTGGGTTGCAGGCCATGACCCCCGGCAACCGCACATTGATGTTTCTCTCTCTCTCTCTCTATCTCCCTCCCTTCCTCTCTAAAAATAAATAAAATCTTTAAAAAAAAATTTCCTCATTCAACATGAAAGCCTGTAACGGATGTGGGCTATTCAGAGAAAACACACAGTTGAGCGCCATCCCGTTTAAGAAAAATACAATGAATTACTTTTTTTTTTTTTGACGAAAATGCCTCCACCTAAATTTGTAATTTTTACTTTGGTGCAGGGAAGAAATGAGAGGAGACTAGAAAGTTCTAGAATGGTGTTTGGGGGCACAAGATAGCATATGGGCTTTGCCAGTAGCTGGGCCCATGACCAGAGAAATGGATCATGTTACCCAAGGCAAGACGAGGCCATTAGCTTCTGCCAGAACCAAGTCCCGCCTGGAACCGGGGCTCTGGGTGGGCGAGCTCTGGGTGGACAGCCCTCACTCTCACACCTGGAAAACCTCACAGTCCCTCCCTGTGACTGCTGCCCCTGGCAGGGCTCCTGCCCACCCGACTCAGGGACCCCTGCTCGTTGTTGCATCAGCTGGCCTGCACTTTTGCCAAGAGCATCCTTCTGAGCCCATGTGATGTCTGGACTCTCGGAGGAAAGGGAGGGCGGCTGGTCCAGCATACTCAGGCCTCATGGGACTGGGCACTGTGCACCCACCAACTCAGTGAGGCCTGTTCACCCCTGTGGTGGCCCCGTCCCCATGGCAGGGAGGAGACACAGTGACCGGGAGCTGCAGGAGGGCCACGTGCTGCGTCCAGGTGGCCACCCAGAACAGGCAGCCCTGGACCAGGGAGGGACGAGTCAGCAGAGGGCCTTTCCGAGTGGGACCCAGTCCAGCATCTCTGACCACGCCTGTGGTCCCTCCGTCCAGCTCCTCACCTCCTCCCTGATGTGCTCCACCTGCTCCTCCAGCAGCTCGTTCCTCTCGGTGAGGGTCTTGTTCTTCTTCAACAACGACTGGCCAATCCGGGCAGCCAGTTCTAAATCCCGCTCTTTCTGTGAGAGGCAGAGGGAGAGCAGAGGCTGAAGAAAAAAATGCCTGGGCTTCCGGAAGGAGCCAATAGAGCTCCGTGCCCGGGGAGGAAGACAAAGGCATTCCGAAATCAGAAAGGGATGAGTAAGTGCCACCCATTCACCGGAACGGGACACCCATTCAGAGAGGTGCACACTCTGCCCACGTAAGGTGTGGGAGCTACGCTGGCCTCACGCAATGAAAGGAAACCTGAACATCCGATGAGAACAACAGGAAAAACCTGCTTCCAGAACATTTCCCTGCCACTGCTGCTGACATTGGAGTCGTCACCCGATAACCGGTCTCTCCAGAGAGACCTGAGGGCTGGCGATTGCACTGCCAGAGACCGGCCCGTGGAAACACTCCATGACCCGCCGCTGGGGGAGTGAACGATCCGGAAATTCTGAAGCGCTCCCGCAGCAAAGCCCAGAGCAGGCACGTGGAGGCAGCCTCGGCAGCACACACTCAGCCGGAATTTACGGAGTTCCTTCTATTTGCCTCATGTGAGCCAAAGATGTTCCGAGTCACTCCAACATGCAATACATTTCTCTTCCTTAACAGGAGGCTACTTAGGCTATATTTTTTTTAAAAAGCAAACTTTTAAAATGGAGAGAGAATGCATAAAATGACCCAACTTCAGAGCTGAAGATGCTTTCAAGACGCAGATGCACATTCTGTGCAGCCAATGACATCACTCGGAGCCGAGTAGAAGGAGGAAAATCTTTGGTGGCCTCTAGGGGGTCCAGCTGCCTCTATGGGAGGGAAGACGTCCCCTGACACTGGGGATGGTGGGGCGGCAGCATCACCCAGTGCAGACCTCCTGACCCTGCTGGGGGTGGGGGTGGGGGATGGACGCTGTTTACCACTGTGGTTAGAGTCAGCTGGCTCACTTTTAGGTGGGGGTTGGCAAGGGAAGGAGAATTCTGGGAAACGGAATTCGTTTAGAAGCCTATGCTAATTATTCTGCTCACTGGGTGTACAAAGCAGGCAAATGGGAACAGTTGTAGTTGTTAAGAAAAATAACATAAATGGAGCCACTTTAAAATGGAGCTGGAACACTCGTCCTGGAGGAAATGCCCCCCATGTCTTGTGCCTCAAACCTTCGAGACGCTGAAACGGGGCACGGCAGCCTTTGGGCTGAGCCTTGGGCGACTCCGTGTCCCAAAGAACTGTTGGCAAGTACAACCAGAAAGCCGATGTTAGGACTCCCGGACTGAAAATTAAAACCATCCTTTAGAATACACATCACTGCGCTGGCTTCTCGGCACCAGTGGAAACGCCTTCCTTCTACTGATGGAGTTGTTCCCGCCCCCTTTCCCATCATGCCCACCGCCTCTGTGTCCTCATTGGAGCACGGTTTGGGCTTCTGCTTCTATTGGTGCTTCTCGAATAGATATTCTTATATTTTTAAAATCTCAAATAAATGCTTGTTAGCTTTCACTTCGAAAAGGCCCCCCCTTTTTTTAGGTTAACATAGTTAAGTACAGAAAAAAAGCAAGCTGGGGAGGAGCCCAGCCTTCCAATCTGCTATTTATTAACTACGTGGCCTTGGTCAACGGCTTCCATCCACCAAGGGTCAGGTTCACTGTAGATGAGTTTCCTCCAAAGACAGGTTGCAACTCTCAGCAGGTGGAGAATCATGTTAGTGATGGCAACGGACATGCTGGTTTAAATGGACTTCCACCGCACAGAACCCAAATGCCGAAGTGCTTTCCATGCGCTAAGGGTGCTATGTCACATCTACACTTTTATTTCGGTGAGTACTGGGTCACCGCCTAACATGCTTTTCTTATGGCAGGTGCTGGCCGCCTGTCTACCTGCACCAGGTGAACTGTTCTACTTGGAAACTATGCAAGTTAGGGCTCTGATGGGACATCCTGGGCCCAGTTCCCTCTTCTGTCAGACGGAGGAGGGCAGGGGGGCAGACTAACAGAGAGAACTGTCAAAAAAAATCTTTTAGCTTTCTGATTCACTGACTTGTACGATTAAAAAAACCAAACAAACAAACATCAGCTGCTTTTACTTCTAACTCCTTTCCACCACCCAACAGCAGCATGCCCTCCCTTTGCTAATCAAGGCCTTCCCTGAGTTATTGGAGGTCGCAGCGTTGCTTGGGAAGACTCTGGATTTGAGAGGGACTTGGCCCTTCCTCCCGCACAGGTGATGGGCTCCCGGCCCCCTTGGTCTTCAACAGTGCTAAACCCCATAGTTGCTGTCACTCCGTTCCAGAAGCCGGCTGGGTATCACGCCAAGTGAGCCACAAACACCTCCAGCCCGTTCCCACAGCTTGTGCCTCCCCAGCACACCGGCCCGTGGGACGAAGGGGGCCCGAGAGACCTCCCACCCAAGCAAGATGCTCGTCTCTGTGTGGTTGTCCACGCCAGCGACGGCGCCTGCCAAGGAGGGGCCTATCTCGACGGCCCTTTACCACTCCTCGGACGTAGTGGCCATGCTTGTTCGGTACCTGGAGGAAAGGACCCAAAGGGACTGCGCGAGGGAGCTTGCGCACCCACCTGTCCCGGGGCCGACTTAAAGTCAGCAGGCACTCCAAGTGGCTTCAGCCAGCTGACGCAGGGCTAACACACAGTGAAAACTGCGACACCAAAGTCCATTTCCCTTTGGGAGTGTGGCCTCCGCCAAGCCCACTCGAGTCTACCCAATTTCACCACTGGATCAAGTTCTCAGACGGAGCGCCCAACAGGTGCTTCCATGCCCACTGGCTCGCTGCCCCACTGTTCTTGGTCTCCATCATGCAACGATGCAGGTTCATAACGGGTCACCCCAAGATGTGCCTCTGTGGTGTGCAGACTGTTTTGAGCTAAAGGCAACTCCTGCTGCTCCCTGAACTACCCAGAAGAACTCACGTTAGGGGCCTGGCCCGTAGTAAGAGGCGATGAGAGATAACCTCTCTTGACCTGTGTACAGGGCTGGACAAACTTCTACTTACTGAGCATCTGCTCCCCTTATCACCCTGCAGTGACCCTTTGCAGCCCCCAGGGCATGACCTCGTCCCTGGCTCAGGCTGCCTTATACGCACCCATGGTCTCTTTCTGTCTCTGAACCTCTCCTGCCTGTGGGGTCTCCGACTCTCTCCTGCATGTGGGGTTCCCATGCATACGTCTGTGTTCAACTTGGTAATTTCCTCTTGCTAATCTGCCTCGCGTCTGGTTGACCATCGGGCCAGCCAGAAGAGCCTTGGGGGTGGGGGAAATCCCCCTCACCTCCAGGCTGCTGAGTTCCAACAGCACAGTCATTTGCTGAGTCTTAGCCACAGTTTGCACGCAGATGCCACTGCAATCAGATCAAGCAAAAATGATCATAATGAAGACCAGCTGGGAAAGGCCGTGTCAGAGCAGGGAAAGGATGCTGAAGGCAGCCCGTGGCACACCAAGGGCAGAGCCCAAGGGGAACAGGAAACAGGAAGGGGGAGAAGAGCGAGTGGGCAAGTGGGCAGGGAGTTCAATCACCACGCCCCCTGCCCCTCTGCATTACACCCCCAACCTCACCCCTCCCTGCCCCACTGATGCCAATTTCTCACCTCCGCACCCCAAATCTAACCTTTATAGGAAAATTTAAAAAAAAACTCTGCTAGAATAAAAGGGGCGGAGGGGGCAAGACGTGATAATAAAAATATTTATGGATGAAATGAGAAAACTAAACAAAAGTTACCGTGGCGTCTCTGGCTTTTCTTTACTAAGGTGACGGGCTGGCTGGGTCTCTCTTGGAGAATGACAGGAATGAAAAAACTCCCGTTTCTTACAACCAGCAACAGCTGATGGACGTTTACTTCTGAATCCAGGAACACGGCTAGGCAGTGACCCCCGGGCTCGACTACAGTGGGAACAAAAGACTACAGAGGAACAACTCAGGCCCTTGGAAATAAGCCACTAAAAGGACGAGAAGGGTGGCCGCCACGTGGAGCGCGCTCTGACTCTGCTCACTCCCGCTTCACAGACACGCTTTGTTTAAAAAGCCTGTGACTCGAGTCTCGGCCCCTTCACCCAACGAACGCACCCCCTGGGGCTGGAGAGCAGCCGGCCTCCCACACGCAGCAGCGAACTCCTCTCATTCACCAATTTTAGGATAAGAAGTGTGACTAAGGGCCCTCGGAATAACCCTCTCCGTCACTGGGGAGGAGGCAAGCCTTGCCCAAAGGTACATTCCCGACAGCAGCAAGCCAGGGCAAGCTGCTGAATCCTCTTTCCCCCCCAACCCAGAAGGGAACTCCATGCTGCACACCGGCCGTGCCATGGCCTCCTGTGCAAATGCCCCCAGCGCCTCCCCTGCACGGGGCAGGCGTGCAAACCAAAGCAAACGATCGTGATCGGAGGAAGTGGAACCGAAGCCTCCCGGCACAACTGTCCCGCGCTGTGCCCATGAGACATTAACCAGGAAACCCGCCTCTTCCTAAGAAAGGCAGTGACTCAGATGCGATTCTTATCAGGACAAGGAGAAGAATGGCACGTACAAAACCCAGACACACACACGGGCCACGGTCCCAATGAGTCACTGAAAGAAAACCAAGGTGGCACAACACAGAGCCACCTGAAAAACCGCCCCACCAGTACTCTTCTCAGTAACTCCATTATTTGAAAAGACAACAGCACACTCTTTATGCTTTGACACACGTTGAAGAAACTAGCTTGGGGCGAAGTGAGCTATTTTTAACCAGCATCTGCACAAAGGGCTGGATCCCTCGGCTCCTCGGGAAGACCTCTCCACCAGTTGGAGCACAGCTGACACCACCACCTGTGGAGGTGTCACCCCGCGCTGCCATCTCAAACTCTGCAAAAGCCTCACAGAGGCAGCTCCCATGAAAAACATAACCCGGGTTCTGTTTCGAAAGTGAACACGGTCCACTGACCATCAACTGACCGCTTCCCCAAGACCAATACGCACGGCAACACACACCACAGCCACAGCAATGGCCACATGCACTGCAGGTGGGGACCGGGGCTGGCGAGCGGCCGTGCCATTGTGGGCACCTTCTGCAGTCCAGACCCAGGTCCCTTCTCTGCAGCATGGGGACGTGGTGGCATCGACCTCTGAGAACTACCGTAGAACCAATGAGATGACACCTGGACAACACAGAGCTCGTGGGAAAATGTCCCCCTCAATAACAAGATGACCACAGAGGCAGAACTTATCCGAGGCCCATTATCTCCACAGCTAAAGGGTCAACTTGAAGCGGCTGTTCCCTTCCCTCAAAACACTTACCTCCTCAAGAAGCCGAGTAACAGCATCAATGTCATTATATGTCTTAGTCATCTGGCCAACTCTTTCAGCACATAAAACTGCAAGAAACGAAAATGACAATGAATCAGACAAGAAACGGCAGGTGCTGGCGAGCGTGCCGAGGAGAGGGAACCCTGGTGCACCGCTGGTGGGCACGGAAATCGGTGCGGCCAGTACGGGAAACAGCACGCAGGTTCCCCAGGAAATGAAGACTACAACTACTATAGGACTTAGCAATCCATTTTCTGGGTATCTACCCCGAAAAATTTGAAAACACTTATTCAAAAACATGTATGCACCCCTATGTTCACTGCAGCATTATTTAGAGTGGCCAAGACATGGAAACGACCTAAGTGTCCTTCGATAGATGACTGAATAAAGAGGGGGTGTACATATATACAGTGGAACCTACTCAGCCATAAAAAGATAAAATATCTTCCATTTGTGACAACATACATGGATCTTCAGAGTATTATACTAAGTCAAATAGTCTACAGGGGTGTCCAACCTTTTGGCATCTCTGGCCCACACTGGAAGGAGAAGAGTTGCCTTGGGCCATGCATTAAATACACAAACACTAACAAAAACTGATGAGCAAAAAAAAAAATAAAGGTTTTAAGTAAATTTACAATTTTGTGTTGGGGCGTATTCATAGCCGTCCCGGGCCGCATGCAACCCTCGGGCCACAGGCTGGACACCTCTACATGACTGACACATGTGACTTCACTCTTGTGTGAAATACAAAACAAAAAGCTACCAGTGAACACACAAAGCAAGCAAACGCACAGATGCAGACAACAGAGTGGTGGTCACCAGAGGGGGAGGGAGCAGGGGGAGGACGAAGAGGGTGCAGGGGTGAGATGCACGGGGGGCGGAAGGAGGCTGGACTTCCGGAAGTGAGCACACAATCGAGTATACAGAATTTGTGTTATAAAGCTGTAACACCTGAAACTGATGTCATGTTACTAACCACTACTATCCCAGTAAATTTAATTTTTAAAAAACGACAATGGAATGCCCAGTGCCACAAACCTGCCAAACAAATGACCCCTCTCACAAAGATGCTGCAAGACTGTGCCCACACATTAGCCACAAAGGGTCGCTGGTCTGGCCAAGTCCAACCCACACTCAGCACCACTGGGTTTCAGTTCCCAGTTCCGGGGAAGAGCCGGAGCTCTGAGGGGATGGGAGGGGAACTCCATTCCCGGCAACGCCCTTGTGTGTCAGTACTCAGAGGTGGTGCTGGGGACAAGGCAGCGGAGCAGACAGGGATCTGGCCTCATACAAATTCCGTGCACCAAAATGGGTCCGTGGCTCAGCCCCCAAAATCGTCAGAAAGTCTGACGGGATCTCGACCTCACTAACCAGACACCCAGCCACACGGACAGAGCGCCATCCTTCAGAAAGCAGCTACTGGTATAATTATCAAGCAACCGTCCTAGCTGGTCATTTTATAACGGCACAGCCCCCTCTCCTCACACGGGCTACGTTCTAGGGCTAGGCAACCAGCTTCCACACCACGAAAACCAGGGTGACAAGAGTTTTTCAGTCCAAGCCAGAAACCTCCACTATTACTGTGACACACGTAATAGAGAAATCCTCATGCTCTCTGGCTCTACCTTAATTCTAGCCTGCATTTCTCCATGGCTCTCAGGAGAAGAGCCCCTGCTATGGATCAGCAGGGCTCAGTGGCCCAGGGAACTCAGAGATCTAGGGATTCCACAGTCTTCCTGCACCCCTGTGGGTGCCTAGGTGTCACTCAACTGTGGCTCCGCCCACTCTCCCTTCCCTCCTTGTAAGAGAAGAGCACCTGAATTCTGGGCGTACTTAAGATGGATTTGCAGAAACTTAAAGGCAACTCTCATCTTCTTGAGCTGAAGCCCTCTTGGTCTACAAACCTTTCCTTACTCCAAACTATGACGTTTTGAATACTGGCCTTTGTGAGCCATCAGGAAGATGAACCGGAACTGGTAGAACACACATGTGTGCACACGCATGTGCACTCATGCATCGATATTTCATTACAAGTAAATAGGATGTACTGTGCTTACACGAGGCCGCAGGCAGGCCCCTTTAAAGGACTGCATGGCTTTGTTCTCCTTTCCATGGGAGAAAACCCTTGTGCAACGAAAAGATACTTTAGTCTGCTAAAAAAAAAGAAAGCCTCAGGGTTGTTTTATTTTAAATCAATGGCAAGGAATTGATTTGCAGTTCAGCAAATACCAAGAAGGCAGTGTGGGCTTTATTCAGGGAGGAAGGAATAAATGCAAATGGATTTAGGGCTAAAGTATAAAACTTTTTGAAACCTGACACTTTTGGGCTAAATAATAACTCCTTAGTAACTCTTCTTAGCTAAGATTCTAGAGAGTTCGGCTTTGGCAATGACCCACATTCAGTAACAGCCCATGCTAGGCATTTGGGAACTGAAGTGTATTACGGCAAGCTGCAAGTGAAATGCAATAGGTCTCTAAATATTTGATTAAACGCAAGTAGAGATCATCCTAGGGAAGGAGCTCAGAGAAATCGGATCTGTTGGAATGATTTTCTAGCCCAAGAAGGTGACCTAAAATCTGGTTCCAAATCTGAAACCCAACCAGCACAGAACCCAGGGAGCCAGGAGAGGGAGCTCCTCCTCCCGGTCTCTCCCCCGCCCAGCACTGTGTCCCCACCTTGTATGGCGGGAACCCCAGTGTCTGCTGCAGGGAGTGTCTCAGGGCTGCCGGGTCAGGGAAGGCAAGGGGGATTTCCAAGGGTTGCTTTAAACCAGAGCTGAATTTGATGGAGATGGAGTCCAGCTCAAATTGCTGTAAATAGTGCATCAGCTCGAGGTCACTAGAAATCCTTACGTGAAGATTCCTATGCTGTGGACAGGAATTGGGTTTCAAGCTGCACAGCCGCCACGTTCTGCAACAGAGCAGATAAGACGCTGGGGCCCCCTCGGCCAGCCGGCCGGGAGGTCGGCATCCGAACACCCCTTTTGTCCGTGCGGCCGAAACGGACCAGTACGGTCACCCAAGGCTCATCTCTCTGTGCTGACACCTGCACTGTGACCGAGGGCCTGCCGCTGTCCACCCTGCTCTCAAAGGACCGAGGCCTCCGCTGTCCAGGGAGAAAAGAAAACCGCTACATTGCAACGCACCGGCTCTACATCACCCTAATGTAAGAGAGCGTGATTCAGAGCTGCTTTTCTCCGGGACTCTGTTCATCAGAAATTACACCTACCTTTTTCAAGCTCATTTTTTCACGTAAGAAATGACGTGACGACCAGGGTCCTGACACTGACACAGTCCCTGAATCTTACTCAAGCTTCCCCAGCTTCCTAGGCGTGTCCATGCGTATGTTCAGGTGTGTGAATACTAAGCCCTATACAATTTCATCACCTATGGAGGTTTGTGTATCCGCCACCACAAGGATCCCTCGTGGTGCCCTTTTATAAAGTGAGTTATAAAAAACCTTAACATATTTTAAGAATTGAGCCCCCCAAAACAGACACTTGGACCAGCGGTTTTTTCCCAGCATCCACCAGTCAGGCACACTGTCAGCACGCACGCAGTGTCAGTCAGGAGGCTGGGCGTGCCCTTGCAAGTTCAATCAGGACTGTAGAGGGATGTAGGGACCCCCCCCATCACCCCTGGAAGTCCCACGGCCTCGGACCGAGCTCAGCCGTGGAAGTCAGCGGCACCAATGAGAAACTACGTTGGCTCTGAGCTATGAAAGGATGTGCATTATTATTCTAGGTAAGCTTTTAAAAACACATACTATGAAAATTGGGGGAGGGGCAATGTACGGAATTGTAACACACAGAAAAAAACAAGGATGGCTGCAAAATATTGCCATTGGGATAGGATTACAAATTTTCACTCCTTTTTTGTGCTTACAAAACTTTTTGGTGGTGAGCACGCACTGATGGGGAACAAATTACTTAACCTGTTTCCCTAGAAAATACAGAACCGACGACAATATCAGGTCCTGGGGTCCTCCCTGAGGTCACCTTTCGGAGGAAGTGGTGGCAGCAGCAGCTGCAGCGGCAGCCCCCTCCCGAGCACTCGCACTCCTCTCGGCGGATTACCTCATTGCGTCCTCGGAGCACTAAACACCGCAGGCCAGGCGCTCGCTCCAACCCCACTTCACACGTGGGAAACGCTGGCCCAGAGTGGTTGAATAACTCGCCCAGTGTCACAGAGCTCCCAGTGGTGAGTTTCAAAATAAGGAGAGGCTCCCAGCAGGGGCAGCAGATAACACTGATGGGGTCCCTCATTGTCGGGGGGGCGGGGGGTTAATCCCCCTAGTTAGGGCAAGGCGCTGGGCAAGGCGCTGATATGAGGACTACCCAAAAAGGTGTCAAAAAAAAAAGTAAAACGACAGACCGCAACCTCCATAACTTAATATGGAAAAAAAAATAGGGTCTAAGTCGTAGGGAAAGCGTGACACGCCCACTGCGGGAAAGCAGGCACGCGGACACGGAGCACACGTCTGGCACCAAACCAGCATGAAAAACATTCAGCATCGTGCCCCAGGCTCTGTGCTGGGACACCCAGGACGGGACACCCGCCCTCCTGGGTGCGCAGAAAACAGGCAGCCCAGGCGCCTGTCCGGTGGGTGTTCCAGAGGGCAGTGCCCGCATGAGAGTGGTCGTCCAGGAAACACTCTGGCTACAGTGCAGAGAAACGGGGGGCGGGGCGGTCAGGGTCAAGGCTGTCCTGACCCTGGATTGGCTGGCGGTGGGGTGGAGAGAGGTGGTCCCTTCCCTAGAGTGAAGATGTAAGGCCGGGTGGGAGGTAGATCAAACAGTGTAGGATCTGGGCTTCTCACTGGGACAGAGGGGACACTGAGCCCATTTCTTGGGTCTAGGGTCCCAATGCGAGACAAGCATGGGAGACCTAAGGAAAGACACAAGATGGGGCTGTCCCGGCGCCGTCACTGCATGGGGATAGCCGCTGAGGTCGCCGTGGGACAACGTGCCAGGCACAGGGCTGTCCCCACACAGCGGCAGGAGCCCCACCTGGCAGGAACGCCCCCACCCTCTGGGGCCAAAGGTGCTAAATCGGGGTTCAGAAGACTCTCCTTCGAGACGAGAAGAGAATCCAGTGCTCATCCTTGAGATGGCAGGCGGAATCGTGAGGGGCCCTGGGCTGGCCGGCCAGGGAAAGGGCCACCGGTGATTGGCAGTCACAGCTCACTGGGGTGACAGGTGAGGGCTCAGCTCCGCAGGGGGCCTTTCGTCTGCAGATCAGTCATGTGACTTTATGTGGATTAGACTATGCCCCAAACGATGTTGAGAATAAATGCTGGCATCCCTTTCCCAGCTCCTGCTCACAGACACGTAAGCCCAGAAATCCAGAATATCCACAGTGGGCAGGCCCTGAATCCAAAGGAGTCTGGCCTGTGGGACGCTCAGGGGTGACTGGAACTGAGGCCCAACAGAAACTCCCATAGGGAGGGAAACACCTGGTGGGGGGGAGGGGATCAGATCGGATGTGGGCATCGAATGAGCCCTGGGGCCAGGGTGGGCAGCAGGCAGGCCGAGCAGGGCAGAGCACAGAGCACGGGCGGACAGGGTGGTCAGAGGCAGAACCCACGAGCCCTGGCTGGCCGGCGGAGACAGGGGGTGCTCCATCCAGCACAGCGACCTGGCCTTCCTAGGAACCTGTCGTCTTCTCGCCTGATCAGGCTTGACAGGCCCCTTGATGTTTTGGTCTGAGAAACAGAGTGAAGAAACTCAGTCAAGCTGGTGGGTTACTAAAATGAAGTAGGTGGAGGCATGAGGAAACGATTCTATTGTTTTAACTGGGAAGGTCAACTCTTGAACTTTCCGACCCTGTGCCAATGCCCGGATGGGCATCAGACTGCCACGCATCCTTCCGATTCACCCCGAGGGCTGGAGGAAAGAACATGCAGGTATCCAGACCACCTGACACCCATCATCCAGACCTCGGGGTTCACCATCTCAGGCCAACCCAGAGGCTAAGAATGCGGGACTGATTCTTCTCAAGAATGTGCTCCTTCCTCTAAGAACTCTTCGCTTCGCTTCCTTCTGCAGAGCACTGCGGGTGCTGCCCAGCTGTGTGTCCCGTGTGTGGGCCCTAAGACCCTGGAATAAACTCCCGACTCCGGGTGAGCCCGCTCGGCAGGCCTTTCGGTCCTCCTCAAGGAACTAACCACTCACAGGCTCGCCGCTCCCCCACGCACCCGGCTCTGGTGAGAAGTGGTGAGAACAGGAAGCTCTCATCGCTGCTTCACCTGATTTTCGTAACATTTCTCCCGTGCCGGTTTCCTAGCTCTTTGGGGGAAATGAGTGAATAAATATTCTACGCACATATATGTGTGTATACATGTGTGTATATGCACATGTATGTATACATGTGTCGGTATGTATATATACATACCACCCGTACCTGGCCCCAGCCGACCTTGCTCGCCTCCTCCCCCGCCACCTCTGCCCGGTTCCCACCACAGCGTGTCCACACCCAGTGGTGCTGCTCTCGGGGGTCTGGCCTGGCGCTGTGGGTGCCGCTATTTCCTTCTGTGGGGGACTGTCTCCCACGTCTCCACCTGGGGAGTCCCTGCTCTGCCCCAGGGCCCAGCAGGAAGAGGGGGCCTCCACGGAGCAGCCCCCACCCAAGACTCACCCCCTCTGTCCCCTGTTGTAACACCGGTGCCTGTCACAGTCAGCCTGCCCTGGGCACACACCTAGCTGACCTCTGGCTGGGGCCGACTGGGCCAAGCACTTTTGGGGGGACGTCTTCCAACAGGTGTCTTGGCCCAACTGCACAGAAGCAGTGCCCGCCTGTCTTGACCAGACACAGCCCGGGTGGGTGAGACATGTGTGGCCCCTTGCTTGGTGGCAGGGAGAGTCAGAAGTCACAGACTTTGAAAGTCTCCTAGGTGCCTGCCCTACAGAAATAACAATATATGCCCACACAGAAGCCTACATGCAAATGTTTATGGCGGCATTACTCACTGTGGCCAGGAAGTGGAAACAGCCCAATGACTCGCGGGTGCTGAGTGAATGCACCAACTGTGGGATGGCCACCCCGTGGAGTGCCAAAGAGAGGATGAAGCACTGATACACGCTGCTGCACCACGGGCGAACCTCAAACCTGTGCTCAGAAGCCAGGCACAAACACTGTGTATTGTGTGAGGCCATCCTTATAAAGTGTCCCGTCTAGGCGAGTCAGACAGACAGGACGAGGGTCGGCGGCTGCCTGGGACTGGGGATGGGAAGGGGATGAACGGTAAACAGGCGACCCCCGCGGGAGGACGGGAGTACAGATGTTCTAAAACTGAATGGGGGGGGGAGGGGGATGGTGGCCCAGCTCAGCAAATTCACAGAACACCATGAAAATGCCCACCTAAAATGCGCAGCTGTGACAGTGTGTAAATCACACCCTAGCATTTTCAGTGACCGAACAACACGCAAACAAGCGCCCCTGAATGACGACACACACCCTGCATCAACACAGCCACATCCCCACGCGTGGCGGTGGGAAAGCACCCTTTCGGCACCCCAGCCCTTGCCCAGCGGCGTGTCCTCAGGAGGGAGACATGACTGGCGAGGGAGAGCAAACCACCCATTCAGAGGCCAGCGCTGACACAGCACACGGGAGTCTGCCCCACAGAGACGAGACGACCTTTAATCAGGTAGATTTCATTAGAATTTGCTCAGATGGCAGAACAGGGTCAGGACGGAGCCGTAAGAAAACCAAGGGCCCGCGCTCTCCAGTGTTTGAGAAGATTTGACTTTGAACTCTCCCCCCACAGGCACGATGCGCTCCTAACCTTCGCCCAAGTTAGGGTCACCTCTCGGAGGTTCAGCCAAGTCCCTCGCTTAGCTGTTGTCCTTCGATATCTACAGAATAACTCAGACTTGGCCCGGTAGCACAAGCGACCCACTAAGACCCATAAGACCCATATAACTTGGTTAAAAAATAACAACAAACAAACTACAACTATTTGATTGAGCTCTTGAAGTGGGTACAGGAGTAGGGCGAGGGCTACTGAGCAAAACTGGCTACCGTCACAACGAACCTACTTCTTACCAGTGTCCCTTTGTCCCCTCCCACCTGGGTGGTATTAAGTCGCATGAACCTAGCGGAGTCTTATTTTGGGCCCAAAGCATAGGTGATTAAAAAAAGGGGGGGAAGATTTTGTTTTACCCCCAGGCGAGTCTTGGCAAGGGAAGGCTTCCCTCTGACCAGCACCCCAGGGAGGGGTGGAAACCTGAGGCCCTGCCGTGTATCTCATCACCCCAAGAGGAGCAGTTGTCCTCAAGAGTCCTGAGACACAAAGGGGCGAGCTCAAGTTCGATGTGACACAGACAGGGGAGGAGGCAGAAAGCCGCTGGGGAAGAAGCTGTACTAACCAGAAAGGCACCACCTGATAAGCAGCCGTGGTCTGAAGCCAGAGGCCAGCAGGCAGACTGTGGCTGCTGCACCTCTCCGGGGAAAGGCGCCGACTTATCACGGTGGCCGCTGGGACGGCCTCTGGGACAGCACGGTGGCAGAGGCCAGCCCCGGGGCCAGCCCACTGCGAAGAGCAGCCTGTGCAGCCCTCGCCAGCATCTTGTGGGGGCCGGTCTGTGCACTGGGAGATGGGAGAGAGGTGTCACATGCCAAGAGAAGTGACCTGACAACACAGCTCAGGCTACATTTCACTGCTCATCAGCATCCGTAACTGAAATGTCAGTGTATTTTACCGGCTCCCCTTCCCTTGCCAAGGCAGGCTGAGGGCAGGCCCCAAAGCAAGTGGTTGGAGAAGCAGGGAAGAAGAAACGCCAGCGGCTACCCTGGGGTGTTTCACAAATATTACTTCGCTTAAACCCCAGAACAACCCCCCGGTACAAACATGATCCCCTCGGAACACATCAGACAGGGAGAGAGGCCAGATGGCTTGTCCAAGGTCAGGCAAGACATAAGCATGGACTTGAACCTGGTCTGTTAGACGCCGTCATTCTCCCTGCCCCAGACTGGAACACTCAGTGTTGATCTCTGGTGGCCAGCGAGGGCCTGCGGGTGACAACCCGAGGACTCTTTCTGGACCACTCACCACGTGCTGGCCCTCTGCTAACTGCTGGGTGTCTGTCATTAGCACTCGCCCTGTGAGGAAAGTATCAGTCTTGTCCATATTTTAGACCCAAAGGAAGTGCCCGAGGTCACAGAGATACTAGGGAAGGGCCCTACCAGTCCCATCTGTTGGACCCTAAGCTGATGCTCCTAACTGCTGAGTGAGTCCATGAACCCCACCCGCAGGGGAATTCTTGGCGTATCAGAGAGGTAAGGCACGCGCATAAATCAGCAGCATTCAGAGGAGCTGGCAGGGGCGAGCAGTGCAGTGGGGGAGTGGCAGAAGGCTGGGAGTGGCAGGGGGTCAGGGGACAGCTGCCAGAAGTGGGCACAGCAGCAAGGAGTCTCCAGATACACAGAACATGGGTGAGGTCACCATGGACACGAACAACAAAAGTCCAGGCCGGACCCAGGTCATAAACGCCATCAGCAAAGAGACCTTTAGACCGGCGCTGGGGGCAGCACTGAAGGGCAGTCCTGATAAGCCCGGTCAGCTCCCTCCTCACCTGTGACCCTAGGGGACAGAGCGCTGCACGGCACCCGTGTGTGCTGCCGGCCACGCTGTCAACACAGACACCGGGGAGGCCCCTGGCTCCCTGTCTGGGGTGGCCATTCCCACTCCACGGGACCAGAGGCATCACAACCACCCCCAGGACTCAGCCCACCCAAATGCAGCCACACTCAAGGCAGCCCGGGGCTTCCCTTGGCACTGCAGTGCTGCTGCTCACACTTGGCCTTGGAACCGGCCGGAGATGGTGCACGGCCCGGCAGGGTGGAGCCACCAGGCTCTGGGTGCCCACGGCCAACAGGCACTTTTTCCACCTCTGCTTCCCCTGATAACGTGGGGCAAGTCCTCAACACCCCAGAACCACCCTTTGTGCGCAAGGCTGGCTGCTGCTGCCTCTCCCGCCAGCAGCCACCTCGAAGGACTGGACTCGCTCTCTTGGGCAGCCTGCGCGCTTAGAAAGCCCGAAGCTGCCGATCACGGCACCGAGGCCACCCCAGGGCCCTTCCCCAGTCCTGCCGGGAACAGAGGGACTGAACTTGCCATTGAGTGACAGCCTCAGAAGCATCCGGGTGAGGGGAAAAAAAAAAAATCACAGAATCACGAAGTCGGGCTTTTCCACGGGCACTCCCGAGAGAAAGCGAGGTAATCTGCCACGCAGCAAACCGCAGGGACCGACGACAAAACTTCGCTCTTTGCCGGCGTTTTGCTGGCACCAGGGCTGCTGCTGGGACACAGAGGCAGGTGACCTACAGTTTCAGTCCCGGAAGCCCAGCGCGACCTCCCCCCGGGCAAAGGGGACCTGAGTCCTGCCTCTGCAAGTCTTCCTTAAAAACAAACACCAAGCCGGAGAGCCAGCGAGAGCTAGATATTTTCTGTCCCTGAAGGTTAAATGCCTGGAGGGGAAGAAAGGGACTCGACCAGCTTAGAGCCCGGGAGTGGCAGCAGGCGCCCCCAAGGCAGGGAGAGGGGCCTGCTTTTCGCCCACAGCTGCGGGACTCTGGGACCCGGAGGGGGACACACTGCCTGAGCCTCAGTTGCTCTGGCTGCAAATGGGGTTTTCGGCTTGATCTCCGAGGCAGTTTCTAGAAGACTCAGTGGGGGACATTAAATGGTGCCTCTCACCCGCACGGGGTGGCTGGGACAAAACAGGTTGTCCCCCCCCGTGTCTGCAGCTACCAGGGCAACCCAACGCCAATTCTGTCCTTCGGTTTCCGACCAAAAGCGCCTCCTTGAAACCAGTTCGCGTAGACACCACGTGAGCCACCAGAAAGAAGCGTGGAAGGCGCACACCCTGCACACGTTTTCCCGGTTCCCAGAGCACTTCCGTCCCACACGGGACCTGCTTCCCCTGAACGCCGGGCGAGGGAGGGGCGGCGGTGGCGGGAAAACGGGTTGCTCTGGATACGGGACAGGTTCCCAGCGAGACTGGCCACGGAGCCCAGCCCGCCCCCACCGGACCCTGCCTTCCTGATCTGCCCCGCAGGCTTCCTTCAGGCTAGAGAAAAGTAAGCACGACCTGCTTTGCTTTGTTTTTTTGTTTTTTTTTTCTTAAAGTGACTCTCCCATAAGCATTATTAACACTTCAGCTCCAGGACAGCGAAAAATATTTTATTGGAGAAAGGAGGGCAACAAGATGGAAACAAACAAGGGAGAAGGGGGGAAACGTAGGTCTGTCATAAGGTGGCACACACACAGAGGGGGGTCTGCCCCCCGGAACGTGATCACGGACACCCTGGTGCCTAGGGGATGTGGACCCGCACAAGACAGTGTGCGCTGGAACCGGCCGGAGGGCGAGTTACAGCCTGGGGTGCCGGGCCCCATCCCGGAGTGTCGGGCTCCGCAGGTCTGGGGTGGGGGGGCCCAGGAGGGTGCATTCCTAGCACGGCTCTGGGTGACACGGATGCCACTGGTGGGACCCCCGTTTGAGAACTGCCAGCCAGGCGGGGTAACCGCAGAGGGCTGAAGCCGCTGCCTCGCCGGGTGACTTCGGAGGGGCTGCTGAGCTGAGTTTCCTCTTAGAAACCCATGAAGTGGGAGTCGTCACAGCCCTAGACCTCGTGTGGCCGTCTGCAGGCGTAAGTGCTCGAATCCACACGGGGACTCGGGACGGGGCCTGGCGCACAGTGAGTGCGCGGTGGACGCTGGCTGTCCCTGTTGTCGTCCTCTGCCTCCTAGTTTTTTTTTCTTTTTTAAATTAAACATGTACAGATATGTGGAATATACGCAGCGCAAAATTCTTTCTCTTGACTAGGATACACGATGCTGCTCCCGGAACTGGGACCTGTAATTCAGAACCCTAAGGTGCAATGATCGGTTTTTTAAGAAGCATCTTATTATCCTTGAAGGCAGCAGCGCCTCTCATGCTTCCGTGTGCACGAGAATCCCCTCAAGTGCCTGTTAAAACGCAGGTTCTGCCCTGACTGGTGTGGCTCAGTGGGTTGGAGCATTGTCTCATGAACCAAAGGGTTGCAGGTTCGATTCCCAGTCAGGGCACAGGCTTGGGTAGCAGGTCCCGTCGCTGGTCAGGGCACATGCGAGAGACAACCTATTGATGTTTCTCTCCCCCCTTTCTCCCTTCCCCTCTAAAAATAAGTAAATAAAATCTTTTAAAAAATAAAATGCAGATCCTGACTCAGAGGGCCTGAGTGGGGCCCGAGAGTCTGCATTTCCAGCAAGCTCCCGGGCAATGAGGGTCCGCTTTGAGGGGCTGCAGGTCGGTTCACCCGACTTCAAGGGGCACCAGCTGATCCGCGAGATCTGGGCTGGCCCCGCTCCCGCGAGAGCAGATGGGTGCCTTTCTCTGGAGCCCTTCCAGGAGCCCGGCAAATGCACAGTCCCCACCCGTCTGTCACTCCTGTCTGCTTCCATGGCTCCTCCATCTCCCTCGTGAGAAGGCCAGGCGGGGCGCCAGCCTGCCGGCAGCGTGGAGCCCCCTTGCCCTCCTCTGGCGGCTCCCGCTGTTTCTCTCCTTTCTCCAATCGCATATGCATAACTGTCCCGTGGGTGGAGCGCTAAAATTGTCCAGATACCTGCTTTTCATAGGGCCAATGATACCACAGTTTTCAAAGTAAAAGTTACACTGAGACATGAAAATGGGCCATCCCGGAGCAGAATTCTGACGAGGTATTCTGACCTAAAGAACATCTAGGCAGTCACCGTGTCAATACCTGGTTTCTCCCCCCAAGTCCCCTCCTCTGGGCGGTGGGTAAAAGCCCGACAACCCCAATGGGGGAAACCGACGCCCAGCACACGGGCGCATCTTGATTTAACTGACCCTCTTTCTCCTCTCCAACAAACAGCAGCGCCCGGGATACAGCCCGGGGGAGGGGCCCCCGGGGACCTCCGTTCAGCCCTTGCACTTTTCTATTTGAAATATTTCTAAGTTTGTTTGTTTTTTCCCAAATCAGTAGTTAATAATGCTTTAAGAGAAACAATGTTCCAGCACAAAAACATGCTTGATTTATAACGACTCAGTTTCTTGCCCATCAACTTACCCAAACCAGTTCAGTCCCAAGGAAACAATGAAAACTTAATACAGAGCGCTGAAATGCCGCAAAAAAAAAAAAAGGCAACTACTGGTATTTGCAACAACGTGTATGCATTTCAAACACCTCAGTTAAGCAACAGAAGCCAGACGAGATAATACACACAGTTTGATTCCATTGACATGGATCAAAGAACACAACACGGATCTCAGGTGTCACAAGCCTGAGGGTCTCTCGGGAGGCAGGTATCAGCGAGGGGACCTCCCAGGGTGCCAGAAATGCGCGTCTCTCCTGGTGGCCTCACCGGAGTGTCACTAAAGCCATTCAGCAGGTAAGATCTATTGCACTTGACGTTACAGCTCATTAAGACAATAAAAAGAGTGCCGGCAACCAGCGAACCGGCCAGGCCGATCTAGACACCAACAGGGAAAAGACCAGATTTGTGCAAAGGACAGAATTTACCCTCTTCCACGAGATCCAGGGGGTCATGCTGCTCCAGGCCGAACCTCCTCTCTTCATCTCGGCAGTAGTCGTATTCAAAACATTCTTCTTCCCCTCCCCGGTCTCTCAGGGACATAGCTGAAGTCACCCCCGAAGCCAACACATTGCCCTAAGGGGCTGTTGTTAGGGGAGGTCCTGGCTGCTTGCCCCGAGGAGCCATTGGGGCCCAGGCCCCAGGGGCACACGCTGAGCCCTGGCCGGGGCCGGGAGAGGCCCTGGCTGCACTGGAGTGGAGGGTGTACACAGGGTCATGGGCCAGGATCGCCCAGGACAGGCCCGGAAGGGAGTGGCTCCCCTGAGCTGGGAGGAGGGACAAGGCGGGGTGGGGAGAAACACCTGTTGGAATGGGAATGCCCCGCCCAGCCCTGGGGTGACCCAGCCAGGTGCTCCGTGTACAGAGGGGAGGCAGGAAGGCAGGTGTTAGACCTCAGGAGCACACTCCCCGCCCCCAGAGTCATTTCCCCACCCCCTTCCCCAGACCGAGGAGGAACAGAGGCTCCCCGGAAGTTTCATTAGCAACTGCACGGGGCAACCTGAACCAAGCCTTGAGCAGGTTGGGGCTAAAGGGGGGGCTCTGGCGGAGGAGGTGCCAGGTGAGTGGCTGCGCAACGCCCTCAGAGGAGGGGTTCCCCGTGGGCTGCCTCTGGGACGGCAGCCCAACTCAGCGCTGAGCCGGGCAGGACGTGACCACTCCGAGCCCTGCAACAGGAAGAGAAGCGCAGTCACCACTACCTGTGCGGAGCGGAGGTCGCCCCAGTCCCTCCTCGGGGACAGTGCATTGCGTGTGCTCTTTTTTTTTTAAAGAGCGTTTTAGACAAAGGGCGAAAAATTGGAACAATTTTAATAACATTACCAATAAAATATAAATTTAAAAAAATAAAGGGCATTTTACAAATCTCACCCTCCATCTGGGTGTACCACAGCCAAAGAGCTCTTTCATTGCTGGCTGGGATAAGGAGGGCTGGGGGGACCTATAGCCTCCTAGCTTGCAATGCTGCCCAGAGGAAGAATCCACAGTTTAACTGCATTTCTCGTTACCGATGCCTCAGCGCTGTTTGGCTCTGCCCGTGACAGTGAGGATGGCAGGTTCCTGCATCAAACCCTCTACAAGGTGGCCCAGAGCGCTGGCGTCTCAGAGCTCCCCCAATTTCGGAGTTTCGGTCACCTCCCAGCTACCCGACGGCAGGTCTCCCGGCTCCCAGCAGCCACACGGGCAGACCTGGCCCATCTCTGCTGACTCACCTCCCTCCTCCCGGAGGGGTCTCTGCACAAGTTCCCCGACGAGGGTCTCGTTCACGCACGAACCCCAGGCCGGAGGGGCCTGCTTAAGCGGCTAAAAATGTCTGCTAAACTGAATTGCTGCCTCCACAAAAATGAGCCAATGACCACAGACGAGGGCCTCTAAGTAGAGGGCCAGAATCTAACACAATTTTACTTAAAAATTAAAGCCTAGAGACTATGCACATCTAGTTAATCTGTTGGAAGCGACATATGATGACGTTAACGATGTGTTCTTTGTGAAAAGGAGGCTTAGTAGAGATTCAGTGGCCCGGAGTTCAAAATCACATTTGGAAAAATCTTCATAAGTTTTAAATACAATGTTTATAAAGAGACACACTGGGTGGGGGGGTGGGGGTGGGGAATCTTTCTTTAATCTCAATAAATGTGATCCAATTGGGCTCCTCAATTCAGTTCCAATGACCGTGAGTCGGAAGCCCTGGAGATGGGGGGGACGGGGGGAGGGAGAGTGTCCAGCAAGGAGGTGAGATGTGTGGGTTCTGGGCGGGGCTCCTGCGTGCAGATGAAAACCAAAGCTGGTTTCATAGACTAGAAAACAATGTCAACTCACTTGACTGATAACCAAGTTGGTCAGAGTCCTCCTTTAACTCAAATCCAGGCTACCCTTAACCAATGGTGTGCAAGTCTATGTGTATTATATAATAAATGCTAAAGTGTGTATAGTTGTATTTTAAAAACACATAGGATGTGTCATTTTGAACACAGGACCACCCTAGCCTCTTCATGTCCCCCCAAGTCTCTAGGTTCCTTCATTCCTCGGGCTGTCCCCCATGACCACCACCCAAATCTCCCCTCCCTCCTTCCCTCCCCCTCGGTGGGGAGGTGAGGGAATTCTCGAACTTCATCTGCATCTCCCTTCACGTCAAGGTCAAAGGCAGAGATGGGACAAAGGGCATCGTCTCTGAAAGAAGAGATTTTCCAAAAGCCAAAGCCAAACATGACCCCTTTATGGAGACCAGGGAGAAAGCCGGGGGCTCCCTGTGCCAAGGAGACATGGGGACATCGAGAAGGGAGCTAGGGGTGGCCCGGCTCGGCCCTGGGAGGGTCCAGCAGCAGGTGTGACCGTGGCCCCAGAGGCATGGCCAGCCCCTGGGGCCCGGGGCTGACCATCTGGGAAAGGCCAAAGAAGGAAGGAGTCCCTCGCCCCCCTGCAGTGCAGAGGGACATCTTTCTGGGGGTGTCCCTCCACAGATCTACTCCACGTACCACCACAAGGTCATCTTCCTGAGGCTCTACCCTGCGCTGTCCAAAGAGTGGCCATAGGCCACTGGGGCCACTTATGTTTAAATTGGAATAAAATCCCGAATTCCGCCACACTAGCCACGTTCCCGGTGCTCCAGAGCCACCTGGGCTAGTGGCTGCCACACTGGACAGCACAGGAGAGAGAACATTTCCATTGTCACCAAAAGGCACCCTGGATGGGAGGGAGCACTCTGAAGGGTGCCCTGCTTCTCTAGAGGTGTGCTCGGCCTCCTAGGCTGCCCCGCCTGCGTCTCCCTGGGGCCTCCACCCCCACTGGACCGCCGTCCCCCCACCCACACCTCCTGAGCCCCCACACACCGCGCTGAAACCATGGGCCTCACTTTGGCTAACTGGGAGCTCTCTAGGCCTCCGCCACATCCAAGGGGAAGCATCCCTCCCCTTCAGCAAAGCTGGTGAGTAAAGACTTACATTTCCCATTTATATGTAATTCCCTTTTTTAAAAAATTACCTCAACAGCCATCAGAAGAGTGCTGTCTGGAATGGGGAAAGTTAGCGCGTCCCCAAAGCCACACCCCACAGCACACAGATGGGAAACGGGGGGCCGTTTTACACCGCTGGACACACAGTGTGGGAAAATGAGAAAACCACCTTTTAAACCTTGAAACTGCCTTTCAGTGAACGGACGCTCACAGTACCTCTGACGGAACCTCGCTCCCACGCCAGCCGCCCTCCCCTCGGGGCGGCGTTTCAGAGGTCGGTGCAAGCAGGTGAGTCCCGGCACACGTGACCGCCCGCCCCTGTGCATCGTGGTGGATCTTCATTCGGAAGTAAGCAGTCACGGGACCCGCTCTGACGGCCCACCTCCGTTTCCCCATTCATAAAATCGCCACGATCCGTGCCATCTCCAGCCCGGACGTTGGATTCCGTGATGTGTAAAAGGAGGAAATGGGGCTACTGGATGACAATGAAAATAACGGCAGCGAGAAACAGGCGGCCAAAATACTATGCACCTGGGCCGCAGACTGTGTGCCTTTTCCAAAGGGACTGTTAAAAAGAACTGAACTACGAGTACCATTTCTGAGAAGATTTGATGCAGCGCTGAACCGGCACGACACCATTTACAACTCTTACTTTGTTGACTCGCTCTGCCCTCCCTGCAATGCCTCCGTGGTGCTGTGTATTCGCCCCCATTTTCCAGAAGGAGATGCTGGGTTGAAGAGGTCCCGGGAGGTGCCCAAGCCCCACAGCCACAGGGCGCACAAAACAGACCTCACCCGCGCACTTCAGGCCAGTGCTCGGCTTGGCCCCTGGTCTCCAGAATGACTACAAAAGCGCGCTGTTTCTTTAACTCCAGGAACATCCACGCGAAGCCAAGCCTTTCTGAAAAACGCCTCTCTCTCTTTACAAGCAAACTTTTTTCTTTTAAGTGACCTGTGAGGCCAAGAAACAACGTAAGATTCTGCTGCAACAGACCTAAAGAATTATTGGGCTGGCCAAAAAGTTTGCATGGTTTGTTTCCGTAAAGGACACCTTTTTCATGGTCACCGATAACTTGATTGGTTTGGATATTTTGAGTGTGATGGCTGTCTCCTGTGTGGTAGAACACTGACTGTTCTCAATTCATGTCGCCATCCGATCACTGTCAGCTTCAACTGGTCTGCCCAGCTGTGCGGCATGGTCCGCTGAGAAATCTCCGGCATGCAATTTCTCAAACCACTTTCGACACATTCGACCAGTCACAGCGCCTTCTCCACACACTGCACAAATGTTTTTTTTGCATTTCAGCTGCATTTCTGCCTGTCTCAAAATAACAAAGCACAATATGCCCCAAATGTCGTGTATTTTCTTCTATCTTCAACACGAAAATGGCTACACAAAAGCTCATCAATTTTGATAAGTTTTTTTTCAATGCGCGCTGATATGACAGCTGTCAAGCTGTCACAGCACAACCTAACGAAATTGTTTTGAATGAAGTTAAAGACAACTAAGCGCTACTAGAACCATCGTGTGGGAAAAAACAACAAATGGACTTTTTGGCCAGCCCCATGGTGTGCAGACCCCCGTGCCAGGGGCTGGTCCCCACTGATCGTGGCCATGACTTTCCCAAACACACCTGATGTGACCATCACCGAAAGAAAGCGTGTGCTAAAAGCTCAGCTTTCCCCAAGCCTCTCCGGAGTGGGTCAGGGAATCTGCTTTGTCAATAAGCAGGTAGACGATCTTCATGATCTGCAATTAGAGACGGCACACCTGCATTGGGGTGAACCATGACCCCGTGTGACACCGCGAGTTTAAACTGTAAAAAAACTGTGCAAATTCTGCAAAAGCTACTGTTACAGCGTGTTGGCTGCTGGCTGATTCAAATCTCTCAAAATTACTTAAGATACTGGCTAGCCAACCCCTCCAGTTCCTCATCATTCTGAGTCCCTGCCCTTCAAGCCCCTCATTACTCGCTCCGGGGTCTTGCTGAGTATTTGGCGGATGGTGGGGGATGGACTGGAAAACTCCACAGCTGACACTGGTCAGACAGAAGGACACGGTTACCCAAACCTGAGCGCAGCTCCCCTGAGGCTCGGAGGTCAAACACAAGGGGACACCCCCAGGTGACACTCCCGCCCACCCACACTGCTTTCTTCCAGCGCTACCCCTGCGACTGAAGTATGACTTGGTAACTCTGGCATACATGATGATTTTGCATCTTTTTTGAAAAAAACATTTGACTCCCCCTTTGTTATTGGCGTGGAAAGTTCCCGAAAAGTTTCCCTCAGGAAGAACTTCAATGTCAAATGATGAGGGAGACGGAGCAGGGCTGTGGCGGCTCCCACCCGGCCCCCCCACTCCCCCGGGAAGGTCAGACCTGGGAGGGGAAGGCTGGTTTGCGATTCTAAAGACGCACAGACACGGGAGCCAATGGCGTTTCCAGACGAGCCTTTCAGGAAAGAACCCAGCCAGTGAGAAGTTCGGAAACAAGGAACAACGCAATGAGGACGGACTTGAGACCCACCCGTTCTGCGGGTTTCCCGAACTGGGGATCTCTGGGCTTCCGCTCCCCTGCCCTCCCTCTTTCGCCAGCTCTCTGTAAAAGGGGGTGGTGACAATGCCAGTTGTCCCAGTAAATTCCGTCCCAAAGCCCTTCTCCCCGGCACCCGCTCTGAGACAGAGGGTAAAAGGCCACGGGTGTTGCCCCGCACACACTCACACAGGCCAACCGCCGCCAACACTTATTTACCCGCAAACAGATGTGTCACCTCTTCTTCCATTTTCCTCCTCTGTTGGAAGGAGGCAGATCTGGCTGCCTTGGGGCCAGGAGACGCCACTGAGCAAGCGACCGACCGCTGGGTAAGAAAACCCTCCCGACGGACGCGCAGATAAAGCAGCCTCGTCTCACCCCGCAGGCCGACCGGCGCGAGTGACTGGCTGGACTCCCACACGCGAGGGTGTAAAGAGAGCCGAACTGCAGAGCAACTGGGTCAAGACAGCACGAAACCTCCCTCCCCCACTCCTAGGACGGACCTGTAGGGGCGGGGCCACACCCAAGGCACCCACAGGCCTAGGGACAGGTGCTCTGCCGCCCCCAATGCCCCCAGCCGGTGGCTCGTTGAGGCCCACACTACTCGACCAAGTTATGGGGGGGGGGGGTTCAGGGAGTCACGCTCACCAAGGAAGCCACAAGAGGTCGATGAGGCTTTGAGAAAAGAATCACGCACAGATAACAAGATGGGAACTTGCTTCAAGGAAACAAGAACTCTGTCATGGTGTCCCCTCAAGACCTCGGGAACCGCCCGCCAGCATCATTGCTCAAGATACTTAAAGGCGTTCACAGATGCAACAAACACGACACTGTCTTCCCCTACAGCTGGGGGACAGTGGGGCCCAACGGGGGGAGTTGCCGGGCACATTGAAATACCCCCCACCACCCGAGAGAGCCTCTAGGCCCCTCTCCTGCAGCCCACGGTCAAGGCAGAAATCAGCAGATAAGAGATAATTAGGCAGTTTCTCAGCTTACTAATGAGGCCAGCTCCTAGCCTGTGACGTCATTCGGATGAACCGAAGGCGGTCACATTGGAGCCATCTGAAAGTGCCCCTTCAATGAAGAAGCTGTTATCTTACCCACCAGCGGCTTGTGTGGGGCTGGGAACCGGCCCTCCAGTGCACATATTAATGGGGCCCTTTTCACATGCTGTGCGTGCATGTAAGGGCATGTGAGTTGAGGGTCCTCTTAAAGAGGGCAGGTGGACTGAGACATGCACGGTTTCGACACCCTCCGCCCGGGAGCCGGGGGCCCCCTCCCTGCAGCGGCCTCCCTGGGAGTGTACCTCCTTGCTCTTTCCCCTACCCCTCCCGAGGCCGAGGCCAGTCCAGCCACTGGAACTCCACCCAGTCTCCTCCGGAATGTGCCACACCCTCCCTGCACAGACTGTGACCGGGCCAGAAGGATACCGTGGCTCCCCGCCCCTCCCAACGCCTCCCCACCCCCATCTCTGTGGGATCCTGCAAGCCACATTCCTTAGAACCGCCTGCCTGCGAGGTGGGAGCTGCTCTTGCTTTTCCTCCAGCCTCCCTGCGCGGCAGGGCTGGGCTCAGGAAAGGGCAGATTTCCTCCAGGCCTGCGGCAGACCATCCATGAAAGCCACCTCTCCGATACACCCTTCCCTAGCCCCTCCGACAGCACAGAGCACGGCACGCACGTCCCCGCTTGCACACACGCGTGTCAACGCTCCCCGCACCCCTCACCTCAGAGAGAACCCCTTCCAACTCACAGTGCTCGCAAGCCCAGCACTCCAGCACCATCTCCCCTTCGGAGCCCAGACCAGACAGCCGCGCAGGAGCCTCCCTGGGGAAGGAGCCCGGCCCACCTGCCATCCTCCACCATGCCCTGGGTCCTGTCGGAGCCACGCATGTCTGCTGGCGGCGCTGGTTCCAGGGCCCCTCCTTCCGCCAGGCTCCCTGCAAAGGTTTCAGGACACCCTCCCCCATACTGCTCCCCGGAGACAATGCCCCTACACATCCCTGCTCTATTTTGCAGGGGCTGTAATTACCGTCCGAGCATTCTTCATAATACCAGTCTAGTTCATAATAATCCGCTTCGATGAATTTCTGCATAGTCAGTATTCTGGCAGGGAAAAGGAGCGGGTTTCACAGCGCCACCCGCGTCAAGGATGGTGCTGCCATGCCTCCCCTGCCCTTCCAGAACCCCGGGCGGGAGCACATCCCCAAGCACACCGGAATTAAGCTGTGCATGCTCAGTGACAGTCTGGAGCCAAAACAGAAGAGCAGCAGTGAAGAGAAAAATTCGGGGGAGGGTGGGAGGAGGAGCAGAAAGGGAGGCAATCTGCAGATTTGCCGGAGACCCTGGCAGCCCCGGGAACAGCGGCGCGGCCAGCAGCCCTGAATGGGAGTAGCCAGAATCATCCTATCCAGGCGTAGGCAGGGTGACGTCAGGGACACACACCACCACCCGGAGATCTCACGCCGGCCTCCCGTCCCGCTCACCCGCTCAGCTTTCAATCTATCGGTTGCCATAGAAACTGGCTGGCTCTGAAAAATGATGCAGAGATGGAGGCAATGTCTTCCAAGGATGCTGAGAGCAGGGGCTGAGAGGTGCCGCTCAGGGAGAAAGGTGGGTGCAGGCGGTGGGGGGGGGCTGGGACTTTATCATGGTCATCACTGCCCACAGATGTTAGGACAAGTTTATCTGCTCGAAAGGGGGCCACGACAAGAGTCTGCATTTGAAAAACGCCTCCTTTTAAAATCTGCAATCGTGACTTCTGGTTTTGTTTCCTCGGTCTGATTTCAAATATTAAATATCTCTTAAACATTTTTGACTGCCACCTAAAGGAAATGTCAATCACGTAGAAAACGGAAATGTTTTCACTTGGATACTGCACTGCTCTCTGCTCCTGCCTTTGCTCAAACTTCTGCAAAACAGCCTGCAACATACCGACAGAGGAGAATGCCACCATGAAGCGGCCCGAGCAACGTGATCCGTGATGTCACGGCCACTCACGGGCGGGATCACAGCGCAGAAACAGGCCCCGGGAGGCCACGGTTCACCGTCTGAGAGGTGGCTGCCTCCAGGGGAGCAGTGAGGGGAAAGGGGCTTTGAACCTGTCCTCAGAAATGCACCTGTGATGCTCTCGTTCCTAAAAGAAAAATGGAGTTAGCCTTTATTAGTGCCCAGTGCTTGGCATGTTGGAAGTATCTCATAAAAACGAGAACAACTAGACGGATGCTGGACTCGCTGTCGGTTGAACCCCCTGCCCTGCCGCAGGGTGTCTGAAGCTGGGCACCCCTGTGTTCAGGGTTGGACCACCCCGTGCCGTGGGCAGCCATCCTGGGCGTTGTACGGTGTGTAACAGCCTCCCTGGCTCTTCCCGCTTACATGCCAGGAATACTACCCTCTCTCCTCCACAAGATGTGACCACCAAAAATGCCTCCAGATGCTGCCAGATGTGCCCCAGGGGCACAAGTGTCCAGGCTGACGCCCACTGCCCTGAAGGGAAACCCTACAGGACCCCAGCGCCTGTGGCCAAGGAATGTCTGTGTGTGTTGGGGTCTGTGACCACAGTGTGGACTCGGTTCCCTTTTCCTCTTCATTTTCCGAGCCCGTGTAATCCACGGGCCACTTCCCACACATGGGAAGTAGAAACGGGTCCCTTCACCACCCCCGGGAGGACACGCTGCTTCTTGCTCACGGTGACCCAGTGGATGCTTCCCTGTATTCTTCCCACGGCAGGTAATGCCTCCATTGATAAACGTCTGTGGGCAGATGTCCCTCCAGGGCGGGGCTTCCCAGCTGCAGGTGAATCACGGGGTGGGGGGGGGGAGCTCCTGCTGAAATGCAGATTCTGATGCAGCAGGCCTTGCTGGGCCCCAGAATCGGCATTCCTAACGAGGCCCCACGTGATGGCAATGCGGCTGGTCCCCAGGCCCCGCCCTTGGAGTGGTGAAGCTCTTCTAAGGCTGGCTGGCTGGATGGATGGGGAGAGAGAGACAAAGAGGAAGAGAGGGAAGGAGGGAGAGCATATATGTGTGCGTGTGTGTGTATGTGTGTGTGTGTTAGTAGAGAATTGAGAGGAAAGCCCTGGCTGGTGTGGCTTAGTGGATTGAGTGCAGGCCTACGAACCAAAGGGTCACCGGTTCAATTCCCACTTGGGGCACGGGCCTGGGTTGTGGGCCAGGTCCCCAGTTGGGGGTGCACAAGAGGCAACCACACACTGGTGTTTCTCTCCCTCTCTTTCTCCTTCCCTTCCCCTCTCTCTGAAAATAAATATTTTTTTAAAAAAAGAACATTAAGAGGAAAACTGTATGTATATACAAATGTGCATACACAGTGTATACATGTACACACACACACACACACACAAAATCTTGGGCAGAATCTATACTGTATACAAGTTTATCTCAAACTTCCTAAATTAAGAAAATTACGAGGAAAACCATATATTTATATATATATACACACACACACACAAATGTGCGTACACACCACATATGTATATAAAAAACCCTGGGCAGAATCTATACTATATATGGTATAAATCTGCCTCAACCTTCCTAAATCACTGGAAGCCGACGAGCCTTCTAAGGCTGTGTTGTGAGGTCCCCCAAACTGGCTTTCTGAGTCCCATCTGGGTCCTAGAAGCCTCTCCTAGCTCCAGGGTGCCCCCTCCTTACTCCAGGGCCCCGTGTCTCTTCCCCAGGCCGTGCGTGCACAGCGTGGCAGGGAGCTACAAGCAGCCCCTCCCACGTGCCAGGTGGCCGGCTACACCCGTCAAATACCAGAGCCTCCCCAAGTCTCAGACAGTGAAGAGTCTTTGCTCATGCTGTAAACAGGCTTTCAAGAAGGTTCAGAAGATGCAGGAGGTGAGAAACTGGTACTGTTTCTAGCCACGCGGTCCCCAGCTGTCCCCTGCACCCTGGAGGACCTGAGCCCCTGTGGTCTCTCTTCTTCCTCTGAAGCACCCCCAACCCAGCTCCAGAGTTCTCCCGGTCAAAGCAGAGTCCAGACCCCACGGCCCCCGCCCCTGCTGCCTTTCCCTCCCCCTGACCCCAAACTGGATACACATTTGACATTTTCTAGGGCACCTGCCTATTTAAAGCCAGCAGACGACGATTCCAATCCCCGCTGTAAGCATTATCGGAACACATCTCATCTCTCCCTTCGGCCCCTGGCCGTCTCTCTGGCACTGATGACAGCTTGACTCTCTCAGGTGACAGTCCTCGAGACAGGTGAGCAGAGGCCAGTGTCCCAAGGTTTTCCAAGGTTCTATTTGTTTCTAACCCCTTAAGGTATCCCTAGAGGATTGCAGACCTCATAAATGAGCCAGTCAATGGTTTCCAGGGCCCCCCAAAATCGGCATTCCCACAGGTCCAACCCAGCACATTTGGGGACACGGGGAGGGTCCAACGTGAACCTGCCAAATGAAGACGTCACAAAGGAAACGCAAACCCCACAGAGCAACACGGAAGGCTGGGCGGGGCCAGGAGCCCCTCAGACAAAGGTGTGGCCCTTGTCACCTTCTACCCCCGTGAGCTTATTTAAATATTCTCTTCCTATGGCGTCCCCATGAAAATAAAAATTAACAGATAGATAGGCGGAAGGATGGAAGGAAGGATGGATGGACAGGACTAATGGCGGGCAACTTAATTCTGTGGTTAAGAGCATGGGCTTTTGGAGTCAGCTGGCCTGCGGTCTGGTCCAGGCTCCTTGCTCGCCTTCCCCGTGACCTTCTCAGACGCCGGAGTCTTCTCTGCTACCTGCGGTGATAAAGATGCCCGCTGCGCAGAGGGGCGGGGCTTTGACTAGTGCGTGCACGGTGTGGTGCTCAGCACAGAGCCTGGGACAGAGTGAGTGTGCACGGATGGTAGTGGTGATCATCCCCATCACTCTAATTCTTCAAAACAGGAAGCAAGGAAGTGTGAGCTATTAAAAAAGAGTACAAGTTTCCAAGCTGTAATCAGGGAAACGAGGTAGAAACATCATTTATTAGCTCTTCCCAGCATCATGAATCCAAAGGCCTTGAGTCCACAGCCGTGAGTGGGAGTGACACGGGATGAGGAGGGGACATTTCTCACCAGCAATGCTGGTAAGACGGCACGGATCCCTCGTCCTTTTTAAGAGCACAGGGAAGAATGAAGACGGGGGGTAAACAAGGACGTACAAAGGGGACAGGCACCCTTCAGGGGTGAACGTCATGGGCGCTGAGCAGTTTCAAAGTGAAACATCCACGTTCCGTTTTAGGGGCTCCGTCTGCTTAGGAGCAGGGACTCTGAGGTTGGAACCCAGGTCCACCTGCCTTCAAGTCCACACTTTCCTCTGACAGTCCCCTGACTCCTGAGCACACCAGCCCTCCCCGACCTGGGTTACTGCCACGGAAAAGGCAGCTCCCCGCTCCGTGGTCCTGGGCTCCCCGGCATCCCGTACCTGGCATCCCGCACTTCGTAGCTCGCTTGCTCCTGAGACCCCTGCTCCCCAGGCACCCACTGCACCCCATGAGGAAAGGGGCTCAGAAGGATTTTAAGGTGCTTGCCTGGGATCGCTCAGCAAATCCCAAGAGCATCTGGATGTAAGCCAGGCACGGGCTTCCTCCAAAGCCTTTTCTACTCTGTCAGTAATTGAGAAGAGTACTACTGGCCTTCCAGCTGCACCATAGGACAGCTGGCCAGGAGCCATGACGGGGGACAGGCCCCAAAGAGGGCACCAACCCTCGTTCCTGAGGGGGCCAGTGGGGTGCTCCTGAAACATGCCCTTACAGCGCGCCTTTCCCGCACAGGCTACAGAAGAGTAACAGGATGCTTCTGCAGAGTTCTCCTTCTCATTTTTCAGTTTTTAAAACAATGCCACTGCTAGTCACTGCACTCCCGCGGCAGAAGGCAGGCTGCTCCCCAACAGCTTGCTGTCACCTGCCCCTCCCAAAGCGTCTCCGCCTCATCTCAGGCACCCGTCCACCTCCGGGGGGGGGGGGGAGGGTGGGGGAGGACAAAGCCTGGCTTTTGGAGAAGACATCCAAAGGCAGGGAGACAGCATTCGGCATGGCACCGCACGGCTGAAGGGCACTCGGCCTGGATGCACCCACTAAAACCACCCATGCACCTGAGAAGGAGGCAGAGGAGGAAAGGTCAGGGAGGTTCGGACGTGCTGCACAGGTTCAAGTTCACTTCCTGCGGTCTGGGAGGGCTGCTTGGGCCTCTCACTCCTGAGACCCGTGGGCCACCGAGCAGATGTCACAGGCTTCAAACCACAGACGCAAATGGCCCCTGACGGCGCACCTGCTGTGACTCTGAACCGCCGTGCCCGGAGCCCGTCACCGGGAGCAGCAGGCAAGGCGCAAGCTGGGCTGTCACGTCAGCTTTCCACCTGGGTCCGTTCCAGTTTTGTCTTAGGCAGGCTGGATTCGCATGGAAAGGAAAACGGTCAATCTGCACAGAACTGCTTGCCAAGCGTTTTTGTTTTTAAAAGAAAAGGAAAAAAACTACTCAACGTCGGAATGGGGTTTGATGGGAAAGAGTGACAGCTGCCAGGTGGCAGGTGGCGAAGAAAGCCCAGGGGCCACGTGAGTACATCTGCCCACCGGGACCAGTCCCCACCGGCCCTGCTCACGAGACGCTGCGCCCGGGGCTCCTGGCGCTGCCAGGCACCGTGGCATGGGGTTGCTTTCAACCACCTCCCAGAGACAGACACCTTCAGGTCCCCCAGCGCCTGGGGCCCGGGCCCACCCCTGGGTGGGGGCACCGAGACCACGCATGGCTGACATGCAGGGGGAGACTGTGCAGCTCGGGCTTCTCTGCTCCCACCTGCTGTGTAGCCAAAAGCAGTGGAAAGGGACTCAAGGAGGAGTCTACTGGAGAGAAGGGAGAAGGCACAATTCTAGGGCTCACTTGAAAATGAAATGGCCCAGGCCTTGGGGACGGCAGAAAGGACATGACCAGTATGTGGGCGTGTACATGAAAGAAATTCATGGCAACTGTTTGCAAATACAGGGGTGGGTAAAAGCAGGCTTACGGCTGTGGGCATGGAAAACAACTTAGAGGTTATGATTGTGACGACAGCTTTATCAACACAAAAGAATGGCACCGTGGCGCAGTACACCTGCCTTTGCCCACGCTTGTCTATTCCAGTGTACTCGTTTGTAGTGTTACTCCTGTTAGCAAATGACGACAACAAGCTTTCCCCCGTTATTAGATCCCTCTTCTGTCCTGATCACCACCTCCACCCAGCTCCCGTAACTCATCTTCCCTTCCTCCACTCACCCCCACCCCCTCCACACCGCGCCTGGGCGAGAACAGATTCCTCAGTGTACCACGTGGCGCCCTCCTTCAAACACACACACACACACATGCACACACACGTGCACACACATGCACTCAACCTGTGTTTTCTCCTGCGTCACTGCCTCTTGACCTCCCCGCTTCGGGAGGTCAGCACTGTGTGCTATTGATCCATTTCATCATTTGCACAGGCTCAGTACATATTGTGGGGCCTCTATTTCCGTTTCACTGAGGAGTTTAATCAGATGAAGGCAATCTTTAGAGTGTAGCCATAGGCGAAGTGATCTTCGTATGGGAGTTTTAAATTTTGTTTTGTTTTTACCAAAAAAAAGGAAAAATGTGTTTTTTTAATTTTAAAAAGTGTCTTTGCATTTTTCTCTTATTTAAGAAGCACTTACTAAGCACCTGTGTAGTGCCCTGGACTACCTCCCAAAGGCTCTGTCCGTGGTGGTTTGTAGGTTCGCTATTTTCATCGCAGATCTGCTCGTCAGCAGAGAATGCCCATCCACGCTCCTCTCCGTGCGTGAAAGCCTCTCACTGTTGGGGGGGGGGGCGGCGCATGTGTTTTCAAACGTTTTAAGGAGCTTGGTGAGGTCTGCGAAAGCTCCAGCTGAACCCTTCCCTGTGCATTTTCTTGAGGGTCCTTGTTTTTCCTCTCCTGCCGTTTCCTTTTCCCTCGCCTCTCCTTCACCTGTGTGTTTCTACTCCGGTCCCACCAGCTAACTCCTCATCAGTGGATTCCTCAGAAGCACCTCCAGGAGCTCCTCAAGGTCAGCCCCGCCCACACCCAGATTCAAGTTGTCGGCCCTCTCTTCCACGGCCCTGCTGATTTTTGCCAAATCCTGCCTCATCCTTACCAAATCCTCTGACTTCATGAACAAACCCTTTGATCTTCTCCTAGATGCCACTCATTCGCCCCTGGGTTACATCGCCCCAAGCCCAAGCAAGGTTCTCGATGCAGCCATAGCTGTTGCGACCCTTCCGGAGCTGCACCAGCGTCTTCCTCAGTAGCAGCACTGGTCTGGGCAGAGGCTCTCCTCAGGGGCAGGCCTTAAAAGCTGCTTTGCCTCTTTGGTCCGTTGGCGGGATTCAGAAAGGCGGTGCTAGGAGGGAAAAACACCTCTTTGAAAATGCGATGAAAATCGCCAATAAAAGGAGGATATCTGGAAGCCTTCTCAACAATGAGCAACATCTGGGAAGGTCTGTTATTCTCCAAACAGCACCCCATGTCATTGGTGTGGCAACTCAGGAAGGCATCTTGGAAGGGGAGCTGAGTCATCCGTGACTTATGGCCCCTGTAGTACACTGGCCATGTGTGCTTACTGACCTGCTTGAGGGCCCTGGGATTCTCACTGTGCCAGATCACAAAGGATTTCCATCTGCAACATGCAGCATTGACCCCAGGCAAAGCTCTTATCCTGTCCTCAGAAGCCCTGACACCTGGCACCGACCTGTCCTCCCTAGGGATGAAAGTCCTTTCCAGCATCTGTTCCCAGGATAGGGAGGTTTTGTCCACACTGAATATTTCTCCGGCAAGTAATTTTCCTCCACAAGCAGCACCTCTGGAGTTTCCAGAAACCCCTCAGCTGCCTTCACGTCAGCACTTGCGGACTCACCACTCGTGTTCACATGGTGTCGTGAATTACAACAACTCCTGAACCGTTTAAGCGCCCAGAGCAGGCGGTGAGTTCAGCCTTGCAGCCGGTCCAGCCGATCCCTCCAGCATCACAAACAGACCTTCCGCTGCGGCCGCCTCTGCGCCTGGTCTCAGTCCAGGCCATCGGAGCTTCTCCAGGCCCGACGCAGGCCCTCCTCTGGCTTTCGTGAGGCTCACTGTCCTCAGTGAAGCAGATCCTTCCACGGCTTCTGCCACATTGTTCTCGTCCTCCAAGATCATAGTTGTGCTGCCAATGTGTACTTGTTAATTCCCTGTCACGGGGATGTCAAGGACAGCATCGGGGACATAGTCAATCACACTGTGATAACTAGGTGTAGTGCCAGGTGGGTCCCAGAGTAATTGGGGGGATCACTTCATAAGGTATATGAATGTCTAACCACTATGCTGTACACCTGAAACGAACAGAATATTGTGCGGCAACGGTACCTGATGTCCCCTTATGTGTTGTCTGTGGGAAAATTAGAAACAGCCGAGATTCTTAACACTAGGCCAAATGGTTAGATATAAATGATGATGAACTACGAAGCAAAAGTGAAAATTGCGTTTTTTCCAAGAATTTACATGCCGTGGGAAAACGGCCAAAATACAGCAGTGAGTAAAAAAGCATTACGTTCCCGTATGCATAGTAAGTTCGTTAGAGAAAAAACAACTAGGAATATCTCCAAAAAAAAAAAAGAGCAGCGGTTGCTGAGTTAGTCATCTTTGTGTCTTTGTTTATTGTCCAAGTCATCTAAAATGAATGCGCTCGTGACCAGAAGATCGGTTATTTTTAAACCCGAAGTCCTTGTAAAGACTGTTTTTGTTGACTAAAGGCCGGGCGCTGAGAGCTGGGGAACGGAGCGGGCTCTGGTTCTGCAAGGCAGTGAAAACCGGAAATGACCATGATCTCCATGACGGATGGATTTGCAAAGAAGTTGGGGGGGCGGAGAGGGTGTGGCGTGTGAAGGAATATTATTCAGCCATAAAAAAGCAGGCAATCCTACCATTTCTGACAGCACAGGCGGACCCTGAAGGCAAGACGCTACATGAGACAGGTCAGACAGAAGGAGACAAACACTGTCAAGATCTCACTCACATTTGGAATCAAAACAAAAAACAAACTCGTGGAAAACGAGATCAGCCCTGGGGTTACCAGAGGTGGGAGGCAGACGGGGGGCCCTGCAGGAAGGTGGTCCAAGGTGCAAACTTCTGGCGGAGGCCCCGAGACCGCCCTGTGCTGACCCAACCCAGCGCAAAGTCCCTGCTCTCGTCATAAAAGGAAGTCAACGATCCAGGAGACACTTTCGCCTCCTTAGCCAGAAAACCTTGGCTGGAACTCAAACAAATCAAGTTCACAAAAGATTACAGGTGCATACCAGCCAGGCACTCAAGAAATACTTGGCTGGTGCATTATAGCAAAAGCAAACAACGCAATGATGTCTTGAAACCCTTATTTGCTTCGTAACCTTCTCCTCTCCTTGGGAAAAGGACATTCAGGTGAACTCAAAGGTGAAGTGGTCAGTAGATCGAACACACTGGAGACATAGAGAAATTTCTCTTCCTGACCCATGTTCCCCTAACAAAGGTGGCAGAGCATGGCCCCTGGGAAGAGGAACCAGAAGGAGCCGCAGCCACCTATGCACTGACACAGCCACCTTCCCGGCTGCTGTCTGCTGAACATTATGGGACTGAAAGGTGTGGTGCACGGAGTCGTGCCCACCCGGGGCCAGGGAAGCGTGACCTACGGCCCACAGGATGGAGGCAAAACTCACAGGGAGGAAGGAATCCTCATCGTGAAATTCAGCTACCACGGGCCGAGTGTCACTTGAGACAATGACCTTGAATAAACAGAATAAAATTTGAATGTTTTGAATTTTAAGAATTAATAAGCTGCTGATATATTCTGAAACTGAGGGGGGGTTTGTTTTCATTTTTACCCAATGAGCTTTACTCTTCTTTTTTTAGGATTTTATTTATTTTTAGAGAGGGAAGGGAGGGAGAAAGAGAGAGAGAGAAACATCAATGTGCGGTTGCTGGGGGCCATGGCCTGCAGCCCAGGGATGTACCCTGACTGGGGATCGAACCTGCGATACTTTGGTTCGCAGCCCGCGCTCAATCCGCTGAGCTATGCCAGCCAGGGCTCCGAAGAGCTTTATTCTTGAGCTAGAATTTTCTTCTTGTTTAGCTACTTTGAGGAAGTGGTTTGAACCGGACAACCCAGGTTTGAAACGCAGCACTCCAGCTTGCTGTGTGACGTCGGGAGAGCTCCTTCACTGCCCCGGGCCTCCGAGTGCCCACGGGTAGGACCGGAGGTTGCCGTGAGAATTCAGCGAGAGACATGGGAAGCATCAGACACAGTGCTTGACCCCGGCCGGGTGGCTCCACGCTTCCCTGGCCCCGGGTGGGCATGACTCCGTGCACCACACCTTTCAGTCCCATAAAGTTATTGTCCCATAAACCGGAAGTCTGCAGGTTCGATTCCCGGTCAGGGCACATGCCTGGGTGGCAGGTTCAGTCCTCAGCTGGGGCGCCTGTGAGAGGCAACCAGTTGACGTTTCTCTCCCTCTTCTTCTTCCTCTCACTCCCTTCCCCTGTCTCTAATATCAATGAACATGTCCTCAGGGGAAGGATGAAAAAATGAAAATTAACAAAACAGTGCCTGGCCCTCAGTAAGCACTAAGCGTTGGCTATTTTTCCTTCCCGTTGGACCATCTAACCCTAAATGCCCGATGTTTCCAGGCGCCCCTGCTTTGTGGGTCATTCCCATTTTCTGTGTACCTCTGACTCGGCAGGCGTCCAACAGTCCGCCTGACTACAGAATTGTTGACAATTTCCTAAAAAGTCCATTCCACCACGTGGTCAAGGTAGGCACCCAATATTTCTTGCCTCTGTAAACAGGCCAGGGGAGGGCCAGATCCAAAAGGCAAAGCATCGTTCCTCCACTCTGGGGGATGACAGGTAGGCAAGGGGGCTGAGTTTGGTCCTGCTCGGGTCTGTGTGGACACAGTGCAGGTGACCTCCTCATCCAGGGGCCCGGACCCACAGAAGCGTGTCATCGCCCCCGAGAGCCCCCCTTATCCCCACTCACACCCACAACAGAGAACCAGTGTCCGGGCCAACATAGAACAATCTAAGTGAGGGAAGGGTCACAACTGTTTAACACACCCGTGAGTCACAGTGCCGTGAATCACAGCATCTCCTGGCTTACACACCCGTACACAAACAAACTCAAAACAGCCACCACGTACAGAGCAGGGCCCCGAACCCGTGCCTTCCCCGACCTTTCCTTTGGGACCCCCAGTTCGGTGAGGCCCACAGGCCCCACCCCAGGAGAAAGACGTGAAGATAAAATGCAAAGGAAACCAACCGCATTATAAGTCAGTTACTAAACTTGAAAAGAGGCTGTGATTTAAGTGCTTCTCTCTCGATGCATTAAATAACAACATATAATAATGAGTGCAATTTCAAAGCAATGATGAGTAAAGGTGATATTTCAACGTATCGGCTTCTCCTGTAGCATAATATCTGTGATTTCTATTGGGGACAAGGTCACATGCCCTGCTAATGCCCTTGTGCTGTTTTCTACATTCATAACGAAAGGAAATGCCGCATTTCAGTTAGGAGCTAATGAAAATAAAGATGTACCGTTTTCCTTTGCGAGTTCTTGGAACCTTCATCTGTCTCCCCAGACCCTTTGGGGGCCCAGGAACCTCAGCTGGAAAGCCCTACTCCGGGGGGTGCTGCACGGTATTTAAGTTAAGAGTTCACACCTGATCGTTCGCTTAATAGACGTTCAGCAAACGCCTCCTTCGCTTCGAGCACAGGTACCGCAGGGGAAAACGCGGAACCAAGGTCAGACTTGGACGCAGACGTACTCTGAGAACTCTCAGAACCTCTGCTCGGTGTTGATCTCGGTTCTTCCAGTTTATTTATTTTAACCTGTGTTATCCACTACCAAATCGACTGAGATTTCTTTTCTGTTTCTCAACTGTATGTAACCAAAAGCAAAAACAAACCAAAAAATAGGGCACAATGTCTTCAGGTCTGCTGTGCCAGGATTTCAGAAGCTGTGGGTGGGTGCTGTGGAACGCAGACCTCGAGTCCTCCACACTCCTGCTTCCTCTGTAATAAAACCCGCCCTGTCCCAACTGCGGGCACTCTACAGAAGTGACGTGCGGCAGTTCATGTGCAAGTTCACTGCAGGCCGTGAAACAGAGCCCATGGGCGGTGCTCCACTTACCCTGGGGACGAAAGCGGCTGCTTGGTGTGTGGGAGGCAGGCCCAGGAGCCTCCTGAATGAGAAACGGCCACGAGGGGTCCTGCAGAACCGTAAGGTGGAGTAACGTAATGCACGGAAATTTCCAGAGAAATAATTCTGCTGCGAGTCCCCCTGGGAGCAGTCTCAAGAACCAGATATGGAGCCGACCAAGCAGGTCACCCCAGACACACACGCCCACACAGTATCCCATGTCCTTGCCAGTACAGATACTGTGAGTAAGCAAAAGTGACCGGCAAAGGGAGTGCCCTGGATGCCGAGACATACCCCACAAGTTCTGTGGCCTCAACTTGAACACGAGTTCAAGCCTAACACCCTCCACACCTGCCTTGGTGGGGATGACTGTACTTTTTGTTCCTACTGAAACTGGTTCTCCGCAGAGCTCACGCCGAGGCTGCAGGGTGTGTGTTAGGTATGAAACCACCGGGCGATATAAATAAAATGCCTTTCTTATCAGTATCTGATAGAGGCAATGTGAAAACAGCCTCAGAAGACACCCTCAAGGAGAAACTGGCTTGTTTAGGACAAATAGTTTTACAAATTCAGGAACAATGAAATCTATCTGTACAGCAAATTACAGTAAAACTCACAGATGGATTTGAACCAAGTTATCTTCGAGCAGAAGCAGGACGGCTGTCGTTTTTTTTCAAGGTGATGCAATGATGCACTGTTACGTAACCAACGGCACTTTGAGAGTGACGTCACTCACATAGACCAGCCTCCAGTTAACTTGAACTTTAAAGCCAAAGGTGTCAGAACAAAGCACACGGTCTGTCCTAACAAGATCAGAGAGCTGCCATGGCTCCCCAGAGAGTAACATCTTCCTGCAAAGGCGCCTCTTGAATGAACCTCGGACACATCCTTCGTATGAATTTTTTAAATCATCCCATTTTCTTTCAAGTCTGCAACACCAGGTGTCACGCCCTTGGCATCACAGACACACTGGAAACAACCACCTCGTGCAGCACTCGCCCCACCAGGAGCCAGCCCCGCAGCGCCCCCTCCCCTCGGCACGTCCGCTGTGCAGCTGCAGGGGCCGTCTGAGGGGCCCGAGTACCTGGCTCCCTGGCCTTTCACTTGGAAACCATCATCGGCCTTGGTCCACGTGTCTTGCTCTGTCATATAAATACCGAGGGGCCAAGATGCTCCAACGGCTTTGGTCTAAATGCTGACAAACTCCTTCCCAGTAGGAGTTTCTAAGGACTTACATGATACTTTGGGTTTGGAGGGGGGGAAAAATGGGAGCGTTTTCAAATTCCACTACTCTAAAAGTGCTAATCAGTATACTTAACACCCAGGTCTTCTAAGTGGCTAAACCCTACTCTCATGTTTATTTGTGCCTCTTCCACGGACAGCAGGCACGGGCCTGGGGAACCTGGACGACGTCCCGCCCGAGACGTGGCTACAAAGCCCCGGTGGGCCCTGTGCCCCCGGAAGGGGATCTACTCACGGAAGTACTTCAGCGTCTCCTCGATCTGCTCGGTGGTGAGGTCGATGTTGGCATCTGGAGAAATGAGGGGTGTGTGCAGCCAGTCGTCGTGGTCATACCCGTAGATGGTGTCAGCTCTTAACTTGTAATGGGGCAGCTGCTCCTCCAGCAGGCTGATGATCTCGACTTCCGGAAGGTCGGTGCTGTTGCACACGTCTGGGGAGAGGACGGAGACATGAGGGCCCAGCCTGGTTGTGCGGGCTCCGAGCCGAGAATGACCCGCAGGGTCCTCTCTGGCTGGCTGGCTGGCTGGCTGGCTGCCCGCCTCCTGCCAAGTACAGGCAAGGTTCTCGTGCCTTCGGTGGCTGGGCCAGGTCGGTCTTTCCAAGCCTTTCTCTGGCCACCCTCTCTCAATCGCCCCACACAGAACCCAAACAGCTGTAATTTCGCCTGTATGCCAAACTTCTTTCTGCCCCTCTTTTACCATTCAAGCTATCCCCTCCATTTAAAATTTTGTTCTCATTTCATTCATTCATTCATTCCTTCATTGGTTCATCCACCTCCATTTCCTCCCAGGCATCCACCCAAATACAGCCTCAGTACCAGAGACACGGGAGACACAATGGTAAACACACAGCCATGGCCTTGCCCTTGCAAAGCTGTATCTCACGGATTTCCAGCCATTAAAGCACCAGGCGCCGCCCCATCGAGGTGCAGCTTGAATGCCGCCTCTCCCCTGACACGCTGGCGCTGTGTGCACTGCGAGCAGAGTTACCCTGCCTTCCCGCTTCCGCACAGTGAGCCCTCCGTACCCACAGGTTCTGCGTCTGTGGAGTCAGCCAAGCACAGGGAAAATATGGGGGCGGGAGAGTCACCCTGTTGCTGACGTGCACCCCGCAGTGAGGCCTGCGATGGCTGCATTGGTACTGAACAGGCACAGGCTTTTTTCCTTGTCATCATTCCCTAAGCAATAGAGTAGAACAACTACCTACACAGTAGTTACACTGTATTAGATATTGTAAGTAAACTGGAGATGATTTAAAGTATAAGGGGGAATGGGTGCAGGTTATATGCAAATAAACAAGGGACTTGAGCATCTGTGGATTTTGGCGTCTGCGGGGATCTGGGAACCAGTCCCCCGTGGATACCAAGGGGCCCCCATACACACATGGCATTTTGTCAGAACTTCGCTTGAAAGTTCTGTCTTTGGGATGTTTCAGCATCTGACTCATCTCCCTGTGAGATGGCAAACGTCTCACATTCATCGCATCGCCACACTCGGCATCTCACACCATCACACTCCACACACGGCTGTCCTCAACCCACCCCTGTGCCCTTTGAGTTCCTGGCCCAGACTGTGAGCAGCGGCTGCACGGTGATGCCCAGGGAGGTGACTCAATCCATACGAAGCACAGTGAAGCCGGCCTTTTAACTAAATTGCACACGCTGGCAATATGGCAAGTGTTCCCAGAACAAGAACCAGTCTTACACAACTCCCCTACCCCCAGGAAGAATGAGTTAAATAAGTGCCAATGGGTATATGTCAACTAATTCTGATGTCAATCACTGTATCGGCCCATGTCACGGAAAGTATCTGGGACCTAGGATGGTAAATGTCCTGTGTGAGTAGCAGAGCTTTGGTCGGCCCATGGAAACCAAGATGCCTACAGTGCACAGAGCTGGACCAGAGAGAAGAGCTAAGTGACCCTTCAATAAGAAAAACCATTTGAGAGGTAAGAATACAACGGGGGTCAGGTCTTAAGGAGGTGGCTGCACCTGTTGTTGCCTTGGAGCAGGAAAAAAGATGGCGGATCCGAGTGGAGGACAGTTCAGCCTCCTGTCCCTCTCCCAAGTGTAAGAAGGCGGGGGAGGGGAAATCACTCTCGAGATAAATAAAACCCAACAGCAAGGGAAAATAAGGAGAAGACGCTGACAAGAGGTCCAAATTATGGGTGTATCTCAAAGATGGAAGTTGGCACCCAACTGAAGAAGAAAGGTTCAGCCCTAAGCACACAGAGGAGATGACAGTGCAAAGCGTGGGTAAGTCCCAGAGTGCTCCAGGCCGGCGGCGGGTGGGGTGGGGGCAGGAAGGACCTGGGACACCCAAACGGGCACAACAGGGAGGACCAGTCCCTTTGCTCCTGCTTTGGCTTGAGCCCAGACAAAGAAGGCAGCAGAGCCGCTCACACACAGGTAGACTGTGCGGGCACCAGTGCCCAGAACAGCTATCCAGAGACTTACCAAATCCCTGCCTCGTTCGTGTTCAGTGAGACACCCACAGAGCAGGCAAAAAAATATACGGAATCACAGGTGAAGAGACCGATTGTCTCCCTTTGGGCAAGGGCGCTCTGGAGTCACCTGGAGGCTCCCCGCACCCACCTCCTACCATCCCGCACGACCTTCTCACCCAGTTCAATGCGCAAAGCTTCTTGGTAGAAGGAAGCTTTGATTAAGGAGGCCAGTGTGGTTTGTCCAGAGCTGAGGAACAGAGTAGAAAGTGAAGACATTCAGAGCTTTACTGAGAGCTTTAGGGGAGCTCCTCATGCGGATCTTCTGCCTCGCGTGGGGAACGTTGCAGTGCACACACCTGGCATTTCGGCCAGCTCTGCCACTCTGCAAGGTCTGGTCCCAACAGAACTACGTCCTCCGCTCGGCCAGAGCCCACAGCCCTACCTCAACACAGAAGGTGTCTCCCGTTCCTTCCCATCCCCCACTAACCACAGACACCACCTGAAAGGTTCAGGAGGGACCCATCATTAAGCTGCTCCCTCTCAAGCACGCAAGTGGAAGTTCCCACAAAGCTCACCTCGGGGAGAGGCCTCAGAGCGAGAAAGGGGCTGCCACCTGACTGAGGGGACACGGGGTCAAGGAAGGCTGATGCCCGGCCGGCGGCACCTCTCTGATAAACCCGATCTGCCCCGTGGAAGACAGTGCCGGCTCGTCCTAAGACACGAGCACTGGCCTGCAGTGACCGCGGAACGCTGCGGATGGCTTGTCGAAACACGAGAAAAACATACACAGAGACAACCAGGTCCTGTGGGGAAACAGGGGCGGAACGGCCACTCTTTCTAGTGAAAAGCGCCCCGTTCTCCCCACCCCCCCCCCACCCCCCATCAGGCTTTTATTGGGTTTGTTTACACAGGAATTCAGGTAAAGCTCATTAATCATTGCCAGGAAGTAAGGATCAAACAACAGATAACAAGGAAGTCTGAGGGCCTATTTTGAGTCAGGGTCAGAGAGCTAAAGAGCCAACTTTTAAAGAGCTAAACTTGGAGGAACAAACTTACTTCTTGCTTGGACCCTTATCAGTTCACTGAGAGCATTCTAAACAAAGCAGGTTTCACAGGATTTTATGCATTCTTTCTTAGGCCTGATCACCTAGGGAACCTGCCCTTTCCAGCACAGGGCTGCACCACCCTCTGTCATTGTTTCAGGTTTAGGTAGAGCAAGGGAAGTAAGGCAGCCAAGAGATTAGGAGATTTCTCGCAGACAATGAGGACTCAGGCTTTGTCAAAGCCTAGGGGCGAGGGTCCATCATCCCCTTTTGCTGTAGCCCCCAAAGTCCTTCCTTGGGGGCCTCCCATGTGATCGTGCCTATCTTAAGTCATTCCCCCCTTGGGAATCTTACCCGACATTGGCTAACCGACCAAGCATTGGAGGCCAGGCAGGGTGAGGTCTGAAGGAGCAGAAGCAGCGCTCCTGCCAGGAAGATAAGCTTTTGTCTCCTTGCTGACTTATGGTCCAAGGTCATTCCCTCAGCCTTAGCCTTGGCGGGGGTTACAGCTTCTGATACCAGGCAGGGCGGTTCCCAACCGTCCTAGAACGAGCAGCAGACCAACCCACTCCTGCATGACACACCCACACAACGCTGGAATCTTCTGGTGTCACTGCTGTGTGGTGGTGGAGAAGGCAGCGGGGCCCAAAGACATACATGTACATACCCCTTCTAAGAATAACGTGTCACTTGTGAGCACGCTGGCAGCTGCTCACACGCTGAGACTTGACCTGTCCGTCCACATTTCCAGGGCTGAAGGTCGACTTATTTACAGTGTGGGTCCTTGTGCCCAAGGGATATCGTTTTCCTTGAAGCATATGATGGCCAGTGAGATAAAGTATCAAAAGGTGAGGCTATGCCAAAGAGCCTTTAAAAAAAATAAACAAACTCCGTTTATTTGATTTTTTTCAATAACATGGCCAGCCACGTAAACACAAGCCATGTTTTTCAGCTTCCTGGAAGACCCAGAGAATTAGGGCGCAGGAAAGGATTGAGGAGACTGCTCCGGGAGCCCTGCTTGCCTTTGGCTGCTGGGCCGGAAGCCCCGGGACCTCCTGTAGAGGGGGACATTACAATTGGTTCCTGGAGAAGGCACATGGAGGCCCAAGGCTGGGTAAACAGAATATGAAAGCCTTCAAGAACTCCCCAGGAACCTTGTTGTCCCCAAACCAAACACCACGCCAGGTACCTTCAGAGGGTTCACTGACCCTCCCAGCGGCCTGAGACATAGATATTTGTGCAGTTTTATAGATGAGGAAGCAAGATTCGCAGGGATTGTGGAATATCTTTTTTTAAAAATTGATTACAATTACCTTCTAAAGAGAGGGCAGTGGGGAGCAGGGAGAGAGGCAAGAGAGAAAAACATTGATTTGTTGTCCCACTTATCTGTGCAATCATTGGTTGATTCTTGTATGTGCTCTGACCAGGGATTGAACCCACAACCTTGATGTATTGGGACAATGCTCTAACCAACAGAGCTACCCAGCCAGGGCCGCACTGGGGAATATCTTGGTGGTCAAGGTCAGACAGCTAAATAAGTGACAGATCCCATATGAGAAAGCTCAGCTGCCATCTGCTGCCCATCTCCTAGGCGGGCACACTGGAAATGCTGGGGCACTCCCAGGACGTTCTGAGCTGGAAGTGTCTGCTCTGGACAGGTAGATTCCACGAGTGCAGCGGGGATGTTCACTTCCACCCACGGACAGTGGGGGGAGGTGCTGGGCAGTTCTTCCTTCCAGGGCACAGGGAGCAGAGCCACGAACTGCAGCGACCTGTCTGCAGGACCACGAAGGACCAGGGCCTGAGAAGGACAGCCTGCCGCTCCCCGTCCTGGAGCTCTCTCAAGCTCATGGTGTGAAAGGACCCAGGTGGCCCAACCTGGAAGAAAAGACCTCCTGACGGTCATCATTTCCCCACAGCCCCAACTCACATTACCAACAAGCTATAAGAAATGTGTTCTCGGGTCAGTCCCGAATGAAGGGCATCGGCCTTCGGATGGCACTGGATCCCGGCAGGCTCCTGGCTCTGACAGATCTGCGGCAACAGCAGCCTGGAACCCACTGACCCCCCAGCCTTCCCCGCCATCAGAAAGGCCAGGCTCACCCAGGCAGTCGGGGTGGTCTTGGCCTCAGCACCCGCCTTCCCCCAAACACTGCAACCTCCCTGTGGTGCTGGCTGGCTGCTGGCCCCACCTGTCAAAAACCGCCTTTCATTTTTTATTTTTTTTAATTAAATTTATTGGGGGTGACATTGGTTAAAAAATTACATCGGTTGCATCAGTGTATACGTTTCTACCATACATGATCTGTAAACTGTGTTGCAAAGAGGTGTATACAAAGGTGACTCAAAGGACACCTTTTAAACCCCAGTACTGCCTTGCTTTAGGAAGCTCCCGGCTCCCTATAAAGTGTTTCATGATTCAGCCCACACCTTCTTCCTGGCACAGAAGCTACTGGAACAGAGGTTTCCCAATATCTAATGCCTGCTTCTCCCTTTTGATAATGGAGCCCCCAAGGTGTGGCTGGGCACATGGCCACCCTAGCTAAAAACTACATTTCCCAGCATTCCTTGCAGCAAGGTATGTCCATAGGCCTGGTTTACAGGATGTAAACAGTCTTCTAAGCCTTGCCCTTTCCAATTTCAGAATTGTGGAAATGGGCTGGTCCTGGAGCCATCTTAATCGTATAAGTAAAGGTGACACCCAGGGGATGACCAGAGCGACCCTGGGTGCCTGGAACAACCTGGTGGGGCAGAGCACTCCTGGGCTATCTTCCACTTGGCCTGTTAAGAGAGAAAGAAGCATCTAGCTTATGGAAGCCACTATTATTTCAGCGTCTGTTAACCCAGCCAAGCCAATACCCAAACAGCCTCTCGTAGCCAGCTCAGCCTTCACTATTTTCTCCAGCACCTCTTCTGTTAGGCCACCAGCTCCCCACCGCTCTCCAAACACACTTCTGCAGAAACCTTGGGTTTTACACCAGCTGTGCTCACTGCCGAGGGTGCCCTCCAGTGCTCAGCAGCCTCCCTCTCAAAATATCACTCAAATGTCAGCCTGTATTTCAAGCTGCCCCCGCCCTCTGCCCTCTGGCTACGGATTTAGTATGCAGCACATTTCATTACAGCGTTATCAGTGTTATCCACAGTTTCTTCTCCACTCACCGAGGGCCCTGCAGGGGAAGGAGCTCTAAATTACCCACCTGCACTTCCAGCCCAGGGCTGAGCGCCACGCCGGGCAACCCGTGTCAGTGAGTGTTGGGTGAGTAATGGAACACAGGGAAGGAAAAACCAGCAATGGCTGAGAGGTCTGGTCTGCCGACACTCTGCCCACTCAGGATGGATACACGCTGGCCTTCAGCAGGGGTGGGGTAGCAGGGGTTGGAGGGGTGGAGTTATCTAGTGTCCAGGGCTTTTCAGGCCCCTACCAAAATCATCCCAGGTCCTGGTTGGAAGCAAGTCTGGCAGGAAAGTGACAGTCCCCTTAGCCACTCAGCAAAAGGACATCTAACCCAAGGCCTGCCATTCTTATGCCGCTGCTTTGGGAGGAACACAATGGGTCTCTTCGCCCTTCCCAGGTTTCCTCTGAGGCGTGAGGACTGGAGCGGGCCCTCCCACTCAGGACAAGAGCTTCCTTTAAGGCTTCCCGGGAGGTGGGAGAGGGCGCTGGAGCCTGCTCGGTGTCCGGTGGGTCTAAGGCCGTAAGTGTGGCGGTGTCCGCTCTATGCCTGACATGGACTGGACCCTCACCCCCAGAGAGGGGCTGGAAGAAGGGCGCCCCCATCTCATGATTTGCACTGATGCCTTGGTGACATGCCAGCTTCATGAAAGTTTCCAGGTGTCCAGGACAAGGTTTACATTTGACAGCAGAAGTGGCTGCTCTAAATTAGTGTCCGACATTGAAAAATCAGAGACTCTCAGGTAAAAACACAGATCCCCGGCCACCGTGTTGCACACTCCGAGGGGTGGCCGTCCCCCAGATGGGGAGGGGGTGTAGCTCCATGGGGGCTTCCGGTCTGCAGGCCGGAGCTGGAGGGCTCTGGGCCCAGAGAGCAGAGGGCTGTGCAGCTGCCAGGGAGCAGGGCAGAAGGGCTGTCTCGGAGGACAGCGTTCTAAACCCACCCAGGCCCCGGGAGATTCTGGGGAAAACGGCAGGGGAAAGGGAAGAGTGAGAGAGAGAGAGAGAGAAAGAGAGAGCAGTGCTAGACAACAAGAAAAAGTTAGTAAGAGAAAGCTCTGGCAAAGTCAGGGGAAGGCAGCAGCCAACAAGGGCACAGAGGAAAGGAGGAGACAGAACCGTGAGACCAGGCAGCACCCTGCTGCCACCTGCTGCCAGGTGTGTGGCCCTGAGTGTAGTAGCAAGAGCCCTGTCCCAGGACTTGGGAGAAGGGGACCCAACCTGGTCCTGTCACCCCAGCAAGTCACATCTTGGCCTGCCTGGGACTCAGTTTCTTCATCTGTAGAACAAAGGGGTCCGGTTACAGAAAAGCTCTCTCTCTACCCCGAATGCCTCTGAGAGGCCCGACCAAGGGCTGTGTCAGGGGCACCCACAGGGAGCCCTGTGGCCCTCGATGCGTCAAGTTCCTCCGAGAGGCCAGGAATCAGCATTTTTACATGAGATCCTCTGATTGTTTAGATGTTGGACGCTAAGGCAGAATTCTGTAAACACCTGAGGGCCAGAGCAAACACATGTGCCTCCAGTGTGCACACTGGGATTTCCCATCCTGGTGATTCACTCTGGGCCTCAGCGGAAGGTTCTAGACTCCACCAAAGGTGACAATCAAAGGACAGCAAATGGAACCTTAACTCACCCAAACTAGCCATATTCCAAAAGCCCAGCATTTTTCTTTTTTTTTCCTCCCCACCCAATCCCAATGCCATCTTTGCCCAGCAAGCTTGTGCTTGGCCACAAGGGTGGTGGGTGAGGGGCCGGACCACGGTCCGTGCCTGAGAAGTTCTGGGGGGAGGCAGGGGGCCGCCCTCCCCACCCGCTGTACCCGGCAGTGACTGCAAACCCATAGGTCTGAAGGTTTAAAGACGTCCCAGGACGAGACCCCGCTCCTACTCAGCCACACGCAAACCATTCTGTACAGACTTGGAAACAATTCCTTTTTTTGAAATTATTAAGAAGAAAGGGCACAGGCTCAAAGACATGCAGACCACGCTGCTGCTGGAGACACATGATACTTTGTTACTGGTGTCCGACAGACGTCCTTCTAGAAAAGTCTTCCCTATCATAAAGTCACTTCCTTTAAGAGCCTTACCTAAGCACCTTCAGGGAATGCAAGGTAAATAAATACTCTCTACCCCACAAAAATGATTTCACAAACCACAAAGGGACCGTTAGAGCTAAAAAGGACTGGCTCGACCACCTCATTTAATGGAAGAGGACTCTGTGCGTGGAGAGGCTGGGCAGGTGGGCAAATGTCACAAGGCCGCCAGCCACAGACCCGAGATAGGTGCACAGCCGCTGCTCAGCCGGCCACATGGGGCGGGGCACGGTGTCTCTAGAGGCAACAGGCCACGCCCCTGCCCAGCACACACTGCCTCCTCCCCCACTGCATACCCAGCACCCCGCCTGGTAACCCAAGTGCTCAGTAAACATTTGCTGGACAATGCAAAGCACCTGAATCGATCCCTGCATTTCATCACTCTCACCAACCAGCCGGCAGGGCAGGGCGAGGATTGGGAAAGCGTGTTACAGATGAGGAAACCAAGGTCCCAGAGATCCGACGAGCAGCCCGAGTCACTCACTCCACCAGCAACTGGCTGGGCTGGACCCCACCCATGCCTGCTCCCCCTCGACCCCAAATTCACACGGCCCATTCCCACCATCTCTGGCCCCTTGCGAGGACCCTGTAAGGGAAGGAACCTCCAAGAAGGCACTTCTCCGCCCTGCACTAAACTGTAGGGATTTCAGCAGAACTGAGGACCCTCCTGCGGACTGGGCATGGGGTGACGGTGACATCGGGCAGGCGCCAGGGCACTGCAAACCCTGGCTGCTCTAAGAGGCTCCGCCCCAGAGCCCCGGACCCAGGATCCACGCAGTGGGACCCAGGAGCTGGCTGTTACATTCAGTCCCCTCCTCCGAGGGGCACTTGCACACTGACCCGAGAAGTGACGGTTTGCCCCTTAGACTTTAATGAACCCAATTTGCCTTCTTAATTTAAAAAAATCGGTAAGTAAAGCAGGTGGCTCAACATTAAATGTAGGAAAGGGTGAGGTGGTCTCCCCGGCAGCTGCCCACTCACATCTGCCCTCTCCCGACTCCCACCTGAGACTTCTGACTCCCCGCAGAGCTGGTGTGGGCTCACAGCCCAGCAGGGCCTCTCCCAGCCCCCCCCCCCCCCAGAGGAGACTGTAGCAGTCCTGCAAGGTCCAGGGACTCGGGCGAGGTTTCTCTGCCAAGCAGGGGCAGGAACAGACACGAGGACAGACTCAAAGTCCCTCCAAGTCCCTCCTGTCCCATGTCCACCCCTTAGCTCAGCTCCTCAGGTGCCACCCCCCAGCTTATACGCCAGCCTCTGTAAGAAAGGCACGCTCTTCTTTTCTCTTCCTGTTCTGTCCCCACCCTCTCCCCTCCCCCTCCCCCTGGCCAGGGACCGTTCCCTTGTGGTGAGCCATAAAGGGGCGGGGGGAGGGTATCTCCCGGAGAGGGAAGGCAGAGTGGAACAGGAGAGAAGAGGCCAATGAAACTGCACTTCAGAGGCAGAAACCGAAGCCGACACTGGGGAGTTCTCTGGAACGGCCATGGCCTTGGTTGCCACCAGAGGCGACTCTTTCTAAGAAAAGGGGCCAACGAGGCCACGGGTCCGATTCCACGGAGACAGGGTGTCAGGTTCGGGGCCGTGGCGTACTCACACGTGAACAGCAGCTCCCACGGTGCGCACCGGGATGGGAGCCGGGGAGCCGCTCTGCCGTCCAGCGGTCCCTTTCGGAGCAGGGTCTCTGGCGAGAGGCTAGGTGCACGATTGTGCAACCGAACGAGGCAGCGCACACGGGGAACGCCAGTGTGTTGCGCAACAGAGCGGGCACCATGAGGCAGGGCGAGGCAAGACGGAAGGACCCTGCTTTGCACGCCCCCTGGGAAGTCCAAACCCAGGTCAGGGTTTTGGTGACCCCAGAGGCTCTACAACAGTGGGCGGTACTACATCAGCGATGGGGAGCATTGCAATACTCACGCAGCTAGAACTATACAGACGTTTCTCTTAAAGGAGAACATCACGTGCCTGCATCCAGCACCAGAGTTAAACCTCCAGAAAAATGCTCAAAAAACAGGAAGTGTGACTGTTCCTTTGAAGTTGTTTCACTAGGAGATAAATTTTTAAAAACACTTCGGTTTTCCAATTCTCTTGATAATTTCTCTTTCAAGTGTCCATGATCTATCGTGACATTATAAAATTACCGGGGAAATTGTTTTTCCGTGAAGATAGGCGGGGTCGGGGTGACTGTAACTGAGGGACCGCTCACCGCTGCAAAGGCACTGGGATGGCACTGGGACGGCACTGGGAGGGCACTGGGAGGGAGCGGCGTGATAGCATTTCTGGAAACCCAAACTGGTCAGGGTCCCCCAACCGGTAATCTCACCCGTGGGCTTAGAGCTGAGAAAGGACTCCAGAAACCCTCATGGCAAAACACACGAGCGTGCTCATGATGCATCTGATAAAGTGAAAACGCGTGCCATTACCAGGTTCCTCACGAGGCGAGACACACAATTCCCTCATGACCCAGCAGTTCCATCCTGGGCGCCTGTCCATCCCAAAGAAGTTACACCCTTGTTCAGAACAGCATTGTCCACAACGGCCAAAGCTAGAAGCAACCCAAGTGTCCCCCGATGGATGAACGGATAACAAACTGTAGTACATGCATGCGGTGGAATATCACTCAGCCCTACAGAGGAAGGAAATTTTGACACATACTACAGCTAGGTGAAATAAGGCAGGCACCAAAGGACGGACACTGCATGACTCCACTTACATAAGGTCCCTACAATCGTCAAGCTCCCAGACAGAAAGTAGAATGGTGGTTGCCACTAATTAAATAATTCCTCCTCGTAACAACGCTCCTTTCTCTAAGTTCTCCCATTTTCATCTTCGCTGTCTTGAGCACTTGGGGTGGAGACTTCTGTAAACATAGCACGTGGTTTCACCTTCTGACCCCTTCGGAGACCCTGTCTTCACACAGGAACGTCACAATCCTGGCAGCTGCGGCTGATCTTACTTCGGTCCCGCCTCCTGGTGGCTCCGCCTTCCTGAGGTTCCCTGCTCAGGGGCCTTTTGTTTTGTAGACTAAGCGCCAACAGACCCCTTTTTTCCTAGCAGTCTAGGACAGAGCTTCCCTAGACAGGGCTGGGAATGGAGAGTGGTCTCCAGCCCTGAGCTACCATCATTTAGCCCTCCTGTTGTGCAAAACCATCATTTTCTGGAGTGGGACATAATGTGAAAGAGGAGGGAACACTGATTTGGAAGCTCCATGCCAGATCTTTAATTCTGGTCCAGGAGGCATGGCACACACTGTTAACATCTTCCCACTACTCATACTCCACCACTTTTCTTAGCATCAAAGCCCGAAGCCCCACGGGGAGATTACATTTCTGCAGCAAGGTGTGAGCATGGGGCTAAGTTCTGGCCAATGAGATAGCAAGAGTAGTGTGTGAGGCTTTCCAAAAAAGCTCTGCCTTCCTGCAACCTGGAACTTAAACACAATGGCTGGAGCTTCAGCAGCCTTTTTAGACCATAAAGGTGACCTTATGGATGAAAAATCACAGCTAGTATGGTGGGACGGAAGGACAGGAGGAGCCTGGGGGTCCTGAGGACGGCAGGGCTGCACCAGCATTGCAGGGCCCCCCTCTGAACTTTTATGTGAGAGAAAAATCAATCCTGTGAAGTGAAGCCACTGTTCTGTGCAGCCAAGCCTGATTCTCACTGATACAGGAAGTAACCTTTAAATTATTCCTAGGAGGCAAATCTGTATTTCTCTCATCGCCCATAGCGAAAACAGGAAACGTTACTAGCACCTCCCCTCACTAATCTCCCCCCAACTTCTTGGGTCCTGTTGCTCCGATCTGGGGGTTCAGATCCAGCCTCCTGTTTTCAAATCATTGACTTTTGACATCTACACTGCTTTCTATTTTCCAAAAACACACCCAGTATTTAGAGTTAGACTCTGGAAGGCCCGAGCAGCTGACCAGCAGGGGTCAGCATCCACACCCTCCCGCCTGTCTGTCCTCTCCTCCCCAAAGTCAGCTCTCATGAGGGGGCAGCTCTCACGAGGGGACAGGGGGCAGTTAGCATCAAGGGGTGAACCCCGAGATAAAGAGCTAAGTGCCGAGTCAGGAAAACGTAATTTTATCAACAGAACAAAATTTTGTGAAACCATAATACCCACTGTGCCTCCACCACCCAATAACCATCTTATTGTTCATTGAAATGACTTCCTGAACAGGAAATTCTGTTTATAAATGAACAATGCTGACTTTTTCAGAACATCAAGTGAGATCACGTGGATATTAAAAGACTTCAAACCCACCCAGAAAAATGACTACGGCCCGAGGAGAATCAACAGTTAACACAGACGACGACAGGAAGGAGACCTGAGGGGGAAGCAATTCCGCATCACCTGGGCCAGGTCTCTGGCCCATGCAGGCACACGATCAAAACGTGGAGACTTGCCCTGGCTGGCGTAGCTCAGTGGATGGAGTGCGGGCTACAAACCGAAGTATCACATGTTCTATTCCCAGTCAGGGCACATGCCTAGGTTGCAGGCCATGGCTCCTAGCAACCACACATTGTTGTTTCTCTCTCTCTCTCTATCTCTCTCCCTTCCCTCTCTAAAAAATAAATAAATAAATAAAATCTTTTAAAAAACCGTGGAGACTTACACAGGGTGGCCTCCTACAACAAATCCAAGTGAGAAAACGTCGAGCTGTAATAAAGGGCAAACGTTAAAAGTTGTCGTATCAGGAGATGTAATCGTGATATACAGGTGTCCGAGGCAACGCGAGTGTCTATTAGGCACACACTTCAACAGCACGACGGTCACTCGAGAAGATCCCCCGGCGTGCTATCCAAGGCAAGGGTGAGCCGTGAGTCCAGAAGAACAAGGGCAGCCCTGACAGGTGTGGATCAGAAGGTTAGGTGTCGTCCCGCAAAGCGAGAGTTCGCCGGTTCAATTCCCGATCAGGGCGCATACATGCCTGGGTTACAGGTTCGGCCCCAGTCAGAGCGCATGCAGGAGGCGTCCAATTAATGTCTCTCTCTCTCCCCCTCCCTTCCCCCTCTCTAGAAAATAAATAAATAAAATCTTTAAAAAAATAACAAGGGCAGTAGAAACCCTTGACTTTTAGTAGGAAGAGTTGACTTTTTGAAAGCTTATTAAAAATGCAGCCACACTGAGGACTGAGGGGCGGGTGTGGGAGCAGACTGGGGGTGACAGCTAAAGAATCTAGAGTTTCTTTTTGGGGGTGATAAAAGTGCTCCAAAATTGATTGTAGTGATGATTGTACAACCTTAGGAACACACTAAAGACCATTTATATGGGTGAATCATGTGATATGTGAATAATATCTCAAGGAAGCTGTCTCACATACACACACACACAAGCACACAAGCAACCACAAGGAATCTAAAAGCAGGGCCACTGTGCGTGCTCACTTGGGTCAGGAACTTGACCACACCCCTGAGAACAGAAACACACACAGTTCAGGCCCTCCCCGTTCACTGTTGGGAAGGCCCCAGGAGCCTGCGATACCTTTCTGAGACATTTCTACTGAGAGCGAATTAATAAGCAAAGTGAGACCTCAAGAACAGTAGCTCTGGCTGTGCTGGGAATTCCACGCTTAGGGAACTGTTCACAGCCGAACCACGCTGAGTGGGTGGGGCACTACTGGCCCCACCCAAAGCCTTGGATTTTTTTTTTTTTAAGATTTTATTTATTTATTTTTAGAGAGGGAAGGAAGGGAGGGAGGGAGGGAGAGAGAGAGAGAGAAACATCAATGTGCGGTTGCTGGGGGTTATGGCCTGCAACCCAGGAATGTACCCTGGCTGGGAATCGAACCTGGGACACTTTGGTTCCCAGCCCGTGCTCAATCCACTGAGCTATGCCAGCCAGGGCTAAAGCCTTGGATTTTTTTTTTTTTTTTGGCTTCCCAACTGAAAAGGGGTATTTCTGTCTTATTGTTAAGTCCATGTCCTGATACAGTTCAGGCCTGGGAGGTCTCGCCAGAAGGCCCCGCCTCTGCCTGCTTTGAGAAACACGGTTCTATGGGAACCGCTCCTACAGGTATTGTCAGCAGCTGCTTTCAGCTACAGCAGTGGGAATGAACAGTTGTGGGACCCGCAAACCTAAAATAACTGCACTCTGGCCCCCTACGGGGATTCCCTGGCAATCCCGGCTCCAGGCCACAGGATTCTGAGTCCTTCCTTTCCTCCCCACGCCCGCCCCAGCGGGGCTGAGAGAATGAGCAACCAACGTGGAGGTCGCTGAGGCCGCCTGTGCACCGCCGCCCTCCCAGGCCACTCCCTAGTCACCTGAGGATCCTCTAAACTCCAGGCTGTTTGCTCGGTTCACAACCCTCCCTTCGCTGCCCACCCCTCCCACGGTTCACCGCGAATGAAACTCCAATTCGCAACTCTGTGACTTGGAGCCAGGCCGCCGCACTCGCTCTGGCCAGTGGACTGTGAGTGGACAGAGCTCACGGCGCGTCTACCCAGCGGCCTTCTGTGTGGCTGAGCCTGTCCTCTGGTCCTCTACCAGGTGAGGGTGGCCCATGACAGCTGCTGCCCCCTTAGCCCCAACCCTCCCATGACAGACGTGAGGAGCAGGCTGCGGCGAAGCCCAGGCCGTCCTCGGGTAACCTACGACCACAATCGGGGAATAAATGTGCATCTAGAAGTCATCTGTCATCCAGTGTTTCCACAGCACACCTGACTGATACGCACCCAGTTTAAAACCATGGAAGATATACAAGCACGGATAACTGGAAGAGTCAAGCTCACCGTGTGGGACTGACCTGACACCACCGTCAGGGTGTCCTGAGGAGTCTGAACCAGGAAGACACGGCCACGCTCTCACACATGCTGGCATCCAGGAACAGCTAGAATCAGCCCCAGCCCAGAGCAGACGGGGTAGAATAAAATAAAAGAAGATGAATCGAGGCGGAGAAAAGGAGGGGTTGGCGGGTAGAGGTTTATTTTGTTCTGTCTACACAATGAAGGTTGCCTGCCTTACCTGTCAGGCTGTCTGGACAATCCTTCGGTCCCTTTCAGAAGTGGCAGACCCAGGGAGCTGCAGGTATCTGGTCTCAAGGTCAAGGCTGCCGCTCCTGCTGCTAGTGCTTCCCCCGCCCACTAGGTGGTGCTGCACTCGCACCTGGACAGGCCCACTCCCTCCTTCCTAGTGCAGGCAAAGGAAGGAGAGCAGACTCCTGAGGGTTTGCAGGCCCTTCCGCAAGCTCTGATCTGCCCCTCCCCGTTTCTACCCACAGCAAGGGAGGGACAGGGATGGAGTCGCATGGAGCAAGGGAGTTCAAACCTGCACCTGAATTTTCTGTTAAGAGCTTTGATCCACACAGAAAAAAACAAAAACAAACAAACAAACAAACAAAAAAACCCCATATCATTCTGTTTATCAGAAAACAGGCTGGGTTGGGGCTGGGAACAGAATTCCCACGGAGAGAAGAGAAGAGAAGAGAAGAGAAGGAACGTCACGGCCCCCATGACCACAGGCTGAGCCTCCTATCATCTTGCCAACCATCAACAAGCAAGGCCTTCCCTGTCTCCTACTGGGGGGGCTCCGTTTGGCCCATGCACCTGTTCCGGCAAAGAGACCAAAACCCAGCCAGGGCTTTGGCAGCCCTTCTGGAACACGAAGATGCTAGTCCTGGTCTGAGCTGGCTCACTCGGGGGCTGCAGGGTCCGCATTCTGTGGCTGCCCAGCTAGTTTTCTTCCATCCGCCTTCAAAAACCCTTGAGGCTCAGGCTGCCTGGTTTGTGTCCACATGTCCACATCCCTCCACCTGTGGCATCAGGCTTGCCGTCAGCCAGGCTGCCCGGCATCATCACCACCTCTGAGCGCGACGCCAACCAACTCCCCGACCTCTCAACCCTGGGACCTCACGGTCCACCTCTGACAGTGACACCTGGGCCGCCTCTGAAATCTGAACCTCAGGTGCCCCCCTGGCGCCTGACCATGACCCCCGCTCCTTGACCCCTCCAGTTTCTGTCTAACAAACGTCCCCTTCCCATCCAGCGTAAATCCCACAGCCCTTTGCTTTAACTTCCCTCCACGGGACTTTCCTGCCGCCCACAGGACACAACCCACTGCTGGATGAAACCAGCTGTCGCCTCACCGTGCGCTGCAGCTGGGCCCCCAGAGGCCCCGGGGGAACTCACGGAGCTCAGGGGGGCCGACAGGGAGCCCCATTGCAGGGTCTGCCATGCTCAGCACTGGGTCTCCTACATCTACCCGGGTGGGGGCGGGGAGGGCGGGAGGGGACGTGAGACTGGCTGGACAAGGTCTGAAACAGCCCGCCAGCAGAGAGCAGTAAACGGGGGGTGGGGGGGGTGAACCTGCCTTCCAGGCGCCCGGAAGGGGAGCCGGCTGGTTCTCTGCGTGTTCTTGCTCCCTCGTTCTCTTTCCCTCCCAGTGGTCTGGCTCCCGCCTGAAGACGTCCAGACGTCAGCCATCACGTCTCCCACTTGGCTTCCTTTCCACCACCCCTGCCCCCACCCCCCACGAAAACTCCACCTGAGAACTCAGAGACCTACTGCACACTGACCTGACCGCCACACTGAGTCCTTTCCCTCACCCGCTCCCTCATCTGCAGGCTCGCCCGGGATGTCTGTCTGCTGACACCTTTTTACTCGTCTTGCTGCTTCTAGCTAGCCGGCGTGCCCCAAACGAGCAGCGCGAAGCCCCTTCATCGTCACAGGGTGTGCATCAGAGAGATGGGAGGGTGCCCCTCACCCTGACACCAGGGGAGAGGGCCAGCGGACCACAGGCTGAGCTCACACCCGCCGTGTGCTGGCAGAGCCCCAGGGGAGCACCCGCCAGCACACCCTGACAGCCTGGTGTCTTCTTCACCTGGAAGCGCAGGTTCGCTGTGGCGAAGCTCCCAAGGTCTTTGCCCGCCTAGATCGCCCTGGTGGAAACCTTTCCTTAAGGGGGAAAAGGAAACTGTTTCCCACTGAGGTGGGGAAGGAAAGGAGCAGGGAAAGGAGAAGTGGGAGGGGAGGAGGGGGAGGAAGAACAGCGGGGAAATGGGTACCAAGGAGGAGAGAAAAGAAGGGGAAAGAGAAAGAAAGAGGGGAGGGGAGGAAGGGGAAGAAGCGGGTAAGAAAGAGAGGAAGGAAAAGAAAAGAAGGAGAGGAAAACTGAAAATACAATTTCTCTGAGCCCTGGCTGGGTGGCTCCGCTGGCTGGAGAGTCATCCCACTCACGACAAAAAGCTGTGGGTTCGATTCCTAGTGGGGCACATACGGGAGGCAACCAATCGATGTTTCTCTGTTTCTTTCTCTCTTGCTTCCTCTCTCTCTCTCTCAAATCAATAACCTACCCTTGGGTGACAATAAAAAAAAAAAGAGTTCTCTGAGATACTCCTCTGGGAGCAAAATGCCCGCTGGCCCCTGGTGTAGGGTCCATCTCCCGACCTGACAGCACTCGGAGTCAGACCCCACAGGCCTCCCCGGGCACCCCGCCGACGGACGGCCTGTCCACACGGCTCTGTTCATTCTGCTCTCCAGGGCAGAGTCTGGGACACCAGGGAACACGTGGGGGTCCCTGCTTGGATGAGGCACAGGGCGCGCCCAGTGGGTGACACCAAGCGCAGCCCCTCACTCTGCAATTCAAACAAAACCCAAGCTCCCAGCCAGCCATGTGCCAGGTGGGGCCAATGGGCGAGTTCTGTACCAGGAGATCCCACTGTAAGCTGGGCTGGCTGGGGGCAGCTTGGCAGAAACCAGGAGCTAAGCGGAGCCATCAGTAAGAAGAGCTAGGACTGTAATAACGATGGAACTCCTTCCGTGCACCTCTGCACCGGGCACTTAGTAGGAGTTCCCACACCCGGGGACCAACGGCCACCCTGAGGCTCCTGTCATGCCCATTTCAGAGACGGAGAAACAGGTTCAGAGACCAGAGGACTTGCCCAGGGCCGCACTGTCAGTGCTATGGCCTGAGTCACACCCAGAGCTCTTGGTCCCCAAACCCTGGGAAGCCACACTGAAGGTCTGTGCAGGCTGAAATGCGGCGGGAGGGGAGACTTCCCCCGGGGAGCACGTCTGCGTCACCCCGAGAAAGCACAGCAGGCCGACACCCGCTTCCTTCCTCTTTAACCCCGCGTACGCGCAATACAATCTCAACAGAACCACGGGAATAAGCCTGACAGAAGAACCTGCAAGTTTATTAGAGGGAGGGAGGGAGGCGGGAGTTGGCAAAGGACAGAGTTTTACCAGAACAGCTACTCCGCGAACACCCAAGGCAATAAGCTTCCTAGAAGCCAAAGCAAGAGGACGCACCCACACACCCCAACAACCTGGTCATCGAACAAAAAGGAGTACACGGAAGAGAAAGAGAACAGTTTGAGCGTGAACCTCAACCGTTCAAAACGTTTTTGAGACCAATACTCAACAGTATCGTGGGCAGCATCTTTCAAGTCCCTTTTACACAGGGTGCAGAGATTCCAGCCCCTGCGCCGGTCAGCCGGTGACCGTGGGGGAAGCAGAGCTCAGCCGCTGCAGGTCTACGAGGACCAGCTGTCAACTGACCGAGAGCACGTCCATCATCGCAGAAGGTTCTGCTGGGAGTCCTCCAGAGCTTCGGACTTTCCTAAGTATTTTCACACAAATATGTCCCTTGGTCCCGCCACCCCGATAAATCCTTGGTTCCCAGGAGACGACAGAGCGACAAATGCTGCCTCCCCAGCAACTTCGGAAGCCTGCAAGGCCTGTCCCTCCCTGAGGCCACGCCCATGGCCTTGCAGCCCTGCCGCTCCCGGCGGAACCAGCTGGGCAGCTGGGCCTTGTCTCCCACAAAGGGGACCCAGCCTCCCAGCCCAGAGGACAGTAAAGAAGCAAATGCAAAGGGTGGGGAAGGAGAGAGCCCTGGGCCAGTGAAAGGCAAGCACAGTTCTGAGACACAGGAGGGAGTGTTGACGGAGGAAAGAAGAGAGTAAACCTCGGCCCAGCATGTGGAGGAGGGGCCGCAGGGCCCAAGCTCAGTGACCACAAGAAAAGAAAGACAACGGGGGGAGGTGGCCTGTAAACTGGGGACCTGAAGGGCCACTTTAAAGCCACTATGCCAGCCACTACCCCTCCCCCCCCCCTTCCCCGGCTAGCCCAGACAACGGGAATCCCAGGATTTCCTGCAGGCCAAATACAGAGGGGTGATGACAGTGCGACAGACGGACAAAGAGGCGGGCAGCGAGATGATGGGTGGGTGGGTAGGTAGGTGGGTGGGTGGGTAGGTAGTACACAGACAGACAGGCCGGTGATAGGAAGAGAGAGACAGGCCACAGTATCAGAGAAAAAACTGCTAGGTGAGTGCATACTGCGTGCCAACAGCACGCTAAGTGCTCTGAGCGTCCCAACTAACTTAATCTCCACAGCAGTCCGGAGAGGCGCGACCGTGAGCCTCTCTCTACAGTTGGCGACGAAAGTATAAATAATAATTATCTTATTTAGATGTATGCAGGTAACTACTCCAGGAGCTAAAAATAGAAACCATTCCGAAACATTTATCTCAAGTCACAGAGAAAAAAAAATCCCTCTAGGAAACACCCCAACACGCTCCACACCCACATCCTGAGAGAAACACAAACCGAGACCAGATGCGTGGCTGTGTTCTGTGGCTCGGCCGGCAAAGAGCGAGGCGTTGGCTGATGCCCCGGGCGCCCAGGGTGCGGGTGCCCGGACTCTGCCCCACATTTCCCAAACAAAACAAGAAGCACAACCTCTCTGGCCACATCCATCACAGCTCAAGTCCCCCCTCTAGACATTCTCACAAGGGCATTCATCTCATATCTGCACGAGTGTGTGGGGACAAAGACATTCCTTGTAGCCCTTTCTGTATCTGCAAACGACCAGTCAATACTCCAGGGTATGAACAGTCAATACTCCAGGGTATGAACAGACCGCACTTCCGTTTATCTGCACACCAACTGCTGGGTATTTGGGCTGTTTCTACCTCTCGGCAATTACGAGGGTTACTGCTTGGAACACCTGCATGCAAGGTTTGGTGTGGACTTATCTCCTTTCTTGGGCACATAACTGGGAGCAGAATGGGCAGGGCACACAGTAACCAGGTATAAGCTTTGAGGAACTGCCAGACTCTACTCCACAGAAGCAAATGTTTGATGTTTCCGGCTGCCAACGTTTGGGCAAATTTGTTACACGGCAGTAGACAGCTAAGCCGCGAGAATTCAACAAGGTTACATGTCAAAGGCATTCAAGACGATGTCCGGCGCATAGCAAGAGCTCTGTCGGTGTCAGCCGCTGTTATCATTACCAGTGTCTTCCTACCCCAGGGCCTTTGCTCCTGCTGGTTCCACCGCTTCGAAGGAGTGTTCTTTCCCTCTCTCCCAACCCCGAGCTAAACTCCTTCATATCCCTTCAGACTTCTGCCTAAACACTGCTTTCCCACAGAAGCCTTCTTGGAAATGCCAACTCAGAAATCCCCTTTACACCCTCTCTTAGCGCCCTGTCCGTCTCCTGTGAATATCAAATGCAGTCATAGTTCCATAGAAATGGGTGTAACTATTTTTAAGGCATTTTTCTCTCTTTTGAATTACAAAAGAGTCGCAGGGCTGGCAACACCCTGTCTCTGTGCACACAATAGAAACCCAGTTATAACTCTTAAAGGCCAACGACCCACTAGAAAAACAAGCAAAGACAAAAGGCAGGCTGTTTGCAGAAACTGAAACATGACAGAAAGGAGGCACAGACACATCCAGATGCAATACCATTTTTCATCCCTATCTGATCAACCAAGATGAACAGGACTGATAATACCCAACTTTGGCAAGAAACTGCCAGAAACTGCCACTCCCCCGTGCTGGTGGCTAGACATGAGGCGCAGGCTCTCTGGGGGGCAGTGCTGTGACGTACACGTCCCATGCCCTGCATGCACGTCCCCTGCCAGCTTAGGCACATATGGGGTAGGTGACCCAAGAGATATACATGCCAGGCAGTTCCTTAAGGTGCTGTTAAGAAGCAGAAAGTGGAAACAGCCGACAGCATCCTTCAGGAGGGGACCTGCCAAAAACACTGGCACTTTCTTGCACCGTGAGCGGCCAAGTACAACTGTAGCCTTTGCAGCTGCCGCCTTCACGGGAATTCTGCCTGCAGGGGCTGCTCACTGTGTGGCCCAATGAGGCCACGGCCATGGCCACGGCCACCCAGCTACAACGGATACCCAGTTCCATCGTCTTACTCTAGTTTGTCCTGTACACTACAGTAAGGTGTTCTATGGGTTCTTATAACATGATGTGTTGAGGAGGACTAGTTGTCTATTAACTTCAGATCCATAAAGGAGAAGTTAAAAAGTGTTTCTTATTTAAAAAATAAATTGTAGCTTTCGGTTTAAATAAGTGAAAGGTGATCATGAGACAGCCCCACAGTGGGAGACTGCGCAGCTCTTTTAAAGAGTAAGGCAGCATTGTTGCAATGATTGTGAAATCTTTTTTAATGCACATCGGGGTATACGATACGGTCCCGCTCATGTATTTTAAAAAAGGAATTATGTGCACCAAGCCTTCCTGGGATGGTTTTTTAAAGCTGCAGAATGGTGGAGTGATTCTTCATCGACTACACTCGGGTACAATTTCAAGTTTTACCACTTGCATGTGCTATTTTCGTCATTTAAAACCCCAGTGAAACGAAAATATTTTTAAAAAAGGAAAACCCGGAATGGGGGAGGTTAACGTGAATAAGGTCAGAACGTGACCCTGCTGGGTCCAAACTCCGAGGACCCGGGTTCCCCACGACAGGACCGCTTCCCTCTGCGCCTCCTTACAGCGTGGGTGACGGCGGCACCCATCTGGCAGGGCCGCGCTGAGGACAAGATGAGTCCCCACAGCAGTATCTAGGAGCCAGCCGGGCACGGAGCAACCGCTCAGTCAGGGGCAGCCTCTGTGAGCACGGGTGACGGCTCGTTTTAGGTGTCAACCTGACAGGGCCAAGGGGTGCCCAGACATTCGTCAAACATCATTCGGGGGGGGGGGGGGGTTTCTGTGAGAGTGTTTTCCAATGATTAACGTTTATACCAGTCAACTGAGCAAAGCAGGTTGCCCTCCCTGGCACGGGTGGGCCTCGCCCAATCAGTCGAAGGTCTGAATCGAATAAAGAGGCTGATGTTCCCACGAGTAAGACAGGAGTCCTCCTGCCCTACTGCCTCCCAGTGGGAGTCAGCTTTTTCCTGCCTTTGGGCTAGAGCTGAAACCCTGGCTCTTCCGAGGCTGCAGGCCTGCTGGCCTTTGGCCTGGACCCACACCTCAGCTGTCCTGAGTCTCCCCCCAGCTTGCTGCCTGCAGATCTCGGGACTTGTCCGCCTCCATAACCGTGTGTCATACCTTATAATAAACATCATACATGTAGATGTATGCATACGTGTGTACATACACACATATTTTTTAATCCTCACCCAAGGATATGTTTATTGATTTGAGAAAAAGAGATGGGGGGAGAGAAACATCAATGTGAGAGGGAAACATCGATCGGTTGCCTCCCACAGGTACCCTGACCAGGGATCAAACCCGCCCCCTAGGTATGTGCCCTGACCAGGAATCGAACCTGCAAACTTTTGGTGTACATGACGATGCTTCAACCAAGTGAGCACCCAGCCAGGGCTATATATGTATCTTGCTGGTTCCATTTCTCTGGAGAGCCCTGACTAATACAGGATTTATGAAATCTGATTCATTCCAGGTCTAATTACAGTAACAAAGTGTCAGTTCATGATAGTTTCAGCCTGATTTGCCGCTTTGTCCATGCTCACCCAAGAGCAGGGTTCAGAGAACACAGACACGTTTCTGACTCAAAGTTCCTCAGGGGGCGATGAGTCCCAGAGCCACCCAGGCAGCCTGTGGCCAGGGCCCGTCCAAGCCTACCTGGGAGGCCCGACCCTGGCGATGGCGCACCCTGCCCCCCTCTCTCTCAGGAACCCCTGCAGAGCCCCGGCGGCGGAAGCCGGCCGTGTGGGCAGAACAGGGTGCCGCAGGCGGAGGCCCGAGCCTGGCCCCAGGCCCCGCGACGGCCTCCGAACCCTGATGTGGTCCCGCTGAAAGACGGCACCCTGGCAAAGCCTGTGTGCTTCCGAAGAGAGCTCACTCCCACGCTTGCCGATCTAATTGATGTAAATGCAGGACGAAACTTTGCTTCTCAAAGAGCACCATTAGGAATGCTACTTGTGGCTGGGCTCAATGGTCTGAAGTCCCTCAAAGAAACCCCTGGTTAATTTTTTAATACGATGACTCTTTAAGTTTTTTAATGATATTTTACTATTTGTCAGCTTCCTAAAATGGTTTCAAGGGAGTCAAGACTAACACGAATACGTTACACACATGAAAGGCTTGTTTCACATTCAGAACAAAAGCCAATTAGGAGAAGGATAAAAATGTATCAAACACTGAGAAGTGTAGCCCACCCCATATGTCAAGAATCTTTACTAGTACATTTTAACTAAATGTTACCATTTCTGTCAAAAACCCTGCGTGGAAATGTTCTGCTCACCTAGCAGAGAGGAACTAAGGGGAGGCAAGGTCAGCTGGCCTCCGCCAAAATCCAACAGACCACTTAGAGCACTCAGAAAGCGGCGAGCGCTCCTGTGCTTGTGCTGAAGATTAGTCAGCCCTGGAAATCAGCGTAACAGGGCTCCACTCCAGCAGGACCATCGCAAAAACAAACAGACTGTTAAATCGGGGAGATGCCAGTCAGAGAAGGAGCAAAAAAAAAAAACCACTTCTAAGTTATAATTTAGAAAAAAAGTTTTAATGTCCTAGATTCTAATTCACATCTAGTTATTCTGTGGGGGGAAAACACAGAGGGGGGTGGATATTTCAACTGTCCCCTCATTTCATTTCGTCAAGTAAGTAGCCGTATGATGATACATTTTCAGTGGAAAACACATATTAAAAATGTCACTCTAGACAGAAATTGATCAACGAGACCTTGAATTTCACTCTGAAGAGCCGTCCTCAGTATTTTTATCTGAGATCTGTTCAGACAATACATCCCTGAGTTTGTCTGATGGCTTAAATGACCGAGAGACAAGGAACAGATCCTCAATGGCGGTGGCTCTGGGAAGAGGCAGGGACACCCAGCCAGGGCTGCCCCGAGACGTGCGCCTGGCACTGTTCAGTTGGGGGTCATGGCCAGTCATTCACACCCCTGCCCCCCTCCAGGGCTCTGGGCATGGGACCCGTTCTCCTTGCACCCCAGCAAACAGCGGGCCTTGAATGGATGCTGGTCTGACAGTTACTGAACAAACCTGAACCTACCCACCACCCCGACACACACACTCATAGCACCCCCAAAATCTTCTCTCACGCAAAGTCTCACACATCTGGACACCTAAAACTGCCTGGACGGGGACAAGCGGGGCTCCCACCTCCCGGAATTCCCCAGCGTGTGGCCCAGACAGCCGTGGGGCACCAGCACCCAGCCAGGGCAGACACCAGACGGGCCATCCCCAGGCCGTCGTCTCTGAGCAACACTGGGGAGTGAGGAGGACCGCCGGCCCCCAGCCCCAGGCAGAGAGGCAAGCCAGAGCAGGACGGGTGAGCAAGCTCTCCACCTTGGGGGTGTGGGTCCCATTTTGTAAAGGAAGAAAAAGTGGGGGCAGGAAAGAGGGCAGGAAAGCAGGAGACGTTGTCTCACCCTGCTCTGCACCTTTGAACACCTCCTTGCTGACTCAGACACCGGTGGAGGCTCTGAGAAACCAAGAGAAAGACACAGGATGAGGAAAATCCCTCCTGGAGAGGCCGGGGGAGACCTAGGAGACCCTGTTCGGCTGCTGCAAAGGACTGTTGGGGAAACATAGTGGGTGTCCAGTGGGCCTGGTCCCAGCCCAGACCTGCAGCTCTCGATGGCCCTGGGTCCCTTGCCCCCTCTGAGCCTGGATGAGGGGACGAGGGGTGAGCACCCGCTAAAGTCCCTCTGCGCTGCCTGTCCCCGATTCAACACTGCAAGTTCCCCGCCACATGTCCAAGGACAACCCAGCCGGCAGAACAGAGCAGGAGAGAGACGGTGTCCCCTGTGGTCCGTCCTCCTCCCCGGCCACACCACGGAGAACACGAACAAATATCAGCGAAACAGGCGAACACACACTCACCACCCGAGTTCCTCGGAATGAGCTCGCCCCGGCAGAGTCCCGGCGGGGGCGGGGGCGGGGCCCCCACGGGCTGCCTGAGCTGAACCGCCAATGCCATGTGCAGAACCCGGCTCCAAAGGCCACTCAGAGAGAGAGGGACCCTTCTCCCCGCGAGCCCAGCCGGACAGCACCTCCGCACCGCCACCCTCTCCGCGCCTCCTCAGCACTTTTCCCAGCTTGCTTGTTGGGGCGAATCCTAAGACCGGGAGCTGCCCCGGCTGCACAATGGGTTACGTAACTCCAGGCTGCCCGGGCACCCTATCGGCTCATCTCATAAAACCGCCCCAAAACACAAGGTGACGCACCCGAAAATGTGATATCCCCTGGTCGGGGGGTAGGGGAGCAGGGCTTTGTGATGGGCGCTTGGCTTCGCCTAAAAATGTAAGAGGAACAAAAAGTCTCCTGTTCACTGGGGTGCTCCTTGGGAACAGGGGGCGGGGAGCATTCGCCAGGGGCCGGATGCCAAGTGGTGTCCCGGGACCACGCTCTCTCGGCAAAGCCCGTGGAGCCCACAGAGGCATCCTCGGGGATACTCCGGCCGCTCCGAGGAAGGCTTTCTTTTCGTGTCCTCCTGTCCACGGGCGTCCGATGAGACGTGAACCCGCATGTGACCTGCACAGTCTGGCTGCGTGGCACCTTCACCAGGCAACACTGCCGTGTTCACCCTCCCGCCCTCCTGTCCACCGAGCCGCTGCCAGTCGTGACAGCACAAAGCCCCACTTCTCGGCTGCCCCATGCAGCCTGCCACAGCTGTCCCGGCCAGGAACTTTCAGTCACCACGCCCTGCAGGGTCTGCGTTTTCGGCACCGAGTGCTGCCATTTCTTCGGCCTCGCTCGTCACGTTCGGAGAAAGTAAAACTGCCTGAACAGGCTGGATGTGTCCTGGACTTCACCGGCACAGACGCTACAAGAATCCTGGGGATTATTAGTTCGCATGTTTGGACAAATGAAGACGCAGCTGGCACGCTGCCTCCTCCAGGAAGCCCTGCTGGTCTGCCCCTACCTTTACCCCTCCAAGGCGTGGCCAGGTACCCTTCCCCACCGTGCTCTCCCGTGCGCCCGTGCCCACCACTGCACTAACCACGGTGCACACCCGGCTCCCACTCACTCGTCTGGCTCCGCAACTAGACTGTACTCCCGGGCGGCAGAGGGCACGTGCCCCAGGGCCGTGGCCTGGACGCACGCCCCGCCCCTCACAGCCTGGGGACCTTAGGCAGGAAGCTGAACCTTTTCTGATGTAGTCTCTTTACCTGTAAAAGGGGACAACAGTCCCCGCTTCATGTGGAAGCATAATAATTAAATGACACTTTCTTTGCCCAACAAACATTTACTGAGCTCTGGCCACACGCAGGAGGCACAACGGCGCTCGCTGGGACTCGGGGCGCAAAAAGTGCTCACCCTGGGGTCAGTTTATGTTCTGTTTGGATGCTGCGAGTGCACCTCCCGACTAAGTCTGGGGAGAGAGATAAAGCGGGAAAGGGAGGTGGGGAAAGGCGGGGGGACCCCTCCTTACGCAGGGCAGCAACACTGCTAACGAAATGCCATTTGGGGAAAGCGAAGAGGGCATCGTGAAAACATTAGGGGGTTAGGGTGATCCAGGAGCCGGGCAGATGCAAGAACAAGGGCCCCGAGGAGAGGGTGTGCCCATGTGTCCAGGGACCAGCAAGGAGGCCCGTGGGCCCACAGTGCAGCGGGCACAGGGGAGCCGGGCCAGAGGGGCGGGGCAGGGGCTGTCACTCACACCCTCACAGGGCTGATTGGCATGAGCCCACTAGAGATCTGGGCAGAAGAGCTAAACCATCTGACTTTGCATTTGAATAAGCCTCTCCCCTGGCTGCAGAGAAGGGACAGCACAGAGGCAGGCAGGCAGGCGGGCAGGAGCCCCCCACCCAGGAGGCACTGCGATGACCCAGGCGGGAGATGGAGGTGGCTTGGACCAGGGTGGCTGCTGGGGGCCTGGCGAGGGACAGACGAATTCTGGAAGAGGGAACCGAGAGACGTCCCAGCAAACCGGGGTGTGAACGAGATACAGCGGTCCCAGGCGCCTCCCAGGTTTTTGGCACAGACACCTGGACGGATGGAAGTGCCACCTACAAAGACAGGGAGGAAGACCTCGGGAAAGCGGGTGACATGGAAACCAGGAGTTCAAGTTGTCTACGAGGCATCCGAGGGGAAACGATGCGGCCTTAGACCGGCACGTCTGGCCTGGAGGGGAGGGTCCAGTCTGCGGACAGCAACGGGAGAGCAGTCAGGGCAGAGGCGGGCGTTACGTCCTGGAGACTGGGAGAGGTCGCTAGGACACGGCTGTACCCGGGGAAGCGAGGGGCTGGGGGGGGGCAGCTGAGCCCCGGGCTCTCCCGCATCCCCAGGCTGGGGGAAGACGAGAGGCCGCCAGCAAAGGGGGACAACCCGGAGAGTGGGGGCCCCGGCCAAGGAGGACCCGACTTCCAGGAGAAGGGAGTGGTCGGCAGCATCAGCTCCTGCTGCAAAAGCGAGGAGCTGAAGGCTGAGCACGGGCCCCTGGACTGAACCCGGCCATCAGCGCTGGGGGACCGAGGGGTCACGCACCTGCTCACACTGGACACAGGAGAGAACAGAGGAAGGGAAAACGGGTCAGCAAACCGAGGGGCAGAGGCCTGAGCATTGGCTCTGGGGAAAGAGGGGTCAAGGGGGGACTCCTTTTAAGAAGAGGGTCATCATAAAATAATAATAATAACAACAAAGAACGATCATAGCACGTGTTTGTGCCAACAGGAAAGACCCACAAGCAGGGGGAATGGATGCCGTCGTAGAGAGAGGGGAGACGGAGGAACCGGGTCCTTCAGGGGGCAGGCAGACGGACTGAGCTCACACCTGCAGTCACCCATGGGGCGGGGCACTCAGCACAGGGGCGAGGCACCCAGGCCACCCAGGCTGGGGGCCCGACACACGGGGGCCCCTCCGAGCCCTGGGGGTGAGCCGGAACAATGAAAAGCAACTGGAGGTCGACACGCGTGTTTTCCACTGTCTGCCATCGAGCCCTGTCTCAAACAGGAGGACGGCAGCCAGCACCGCAGCAGAAACGGGAAACATCGCAAACTCCGCACCAGGCTTGGACCACTCGCTCCTGGCTGCTCTTCCACAAACCGGCCCGCACCACCCCCACCCCGGGCCCTCCCTGGCGCCGGCACCGGGCTCTGCCCCAGTGACCCCGTGGGGGAAAGAAACGAGCGAGAGTCCCAGTGTGGCACGTGCTGGCCAGCCGACGTCACCAGCCCACGGGGGGGGCGTGACCAGCCCCGTTCCCGGGACACCGGAAGGTGGGACTGACTCGGGCACCCATAGGAGCCAATGTTTGTGCAAGTCCCGACAGTGTACAAAGGCACCACGTGTGGTCCCCATGGGGGCACCCTGCACACCACTGAGTCTCACTCCATGACACCTGTCGTGTGTCTGAAGGGACTGAGGCTCCAAGAGAGGGGCAGGGGGCCACACTACACTGAGCATCGCGATGGCCACGCACACTGCTCGGGGATCAATGCCCCACCCCCCACCGTCTTTAACCTTCACGGCAATTCTGTGAGGCGCTGTCTCCATCTCGGATAGGTCGGTTCTCAGTGACCGGCCTCGCAATCCCAAAGCTCAGACACCGGTGGTCCCTCCCCACCCCCGTGTCCCTCCCCCACCCCTGTTCCTGGGGCCGTACCCTTGCCCAGCGCCCCCTCCCGCCGGCAGGGAAAGGCCCGCACACCTGTGATGGTACAGGCATCCCGGTACCCTCTGCAGCTGGGAGCATCTTCCACAGCCTCGCTCACATAGTGCTCCTCGGGGATGCCCGGGCCGCAGGCTAGGACTGCATGGTTGCACGCCTCCGGGGAGGGCACAGAGTGGGCCAAAGTGTCGTCGTGCAGAGCTGTGGCGTCCAGCTTGGCAGGTTTCACGGGGAGGCGCCCACTGCCATCGGCGGTCCCGCGGCCGGAGTCTGGCGCAGTCGGGCGGACGGCCCCCGTCAGGTCCGGTGCACCAGCAGGGCCTCCTCACGGGGAATCTACGGGGCGGCACGGAGAGAGGAACACGGTTACTCCGTGTCGGAAACAGGTGGACACAATCCTTACAAAAACAAGGGCCCCGAGGCCATGGCGCCCGGGTGGCACGATCGGAAAACCGCTTCCTCCTTCCAGCCGAGGCGCTGCCAGTCAAAGCCCACGGCTCCGGGCAAAGGACTGCGGGACCCGTTCACTGCGGTCTCGAAGCCTGTCCTGACGCAGCGCCAAGCAAATAAACACCCTGGGCCGCAGCCGGGGCCATGACACCTGCCCTGAAATGAAGTCTCCGGGACACCTGGCAGCCACACAGAGCGCTGGGGGAGCCGAGCGTGTCCTTGCTGCGGAAGACGGGCACCGACCTACTTCCGCGGGGCTCATCGACGTTTTATTTATACACTGAATTACGTGTAATGTGCTGTGTCTCTTCAACGCTTTCAACCCCATCACCTTCTCAGCTCCTCAGGAACTTTAAGGCATGGTGCCTACCTCAAGCTGCAGTGACAAAATAGGGGACTCCTTTAAGAAGATGATGACAACTACATGCCCAGTTCAAAAACATCCAAAAAAACACAAAACACCACCACATGCAATTTCAGGAAAATCAGCCCATTTGCAGGTCCTGGGAGCCCCGAGGACAGCAGAGTGAGACCCTGGGACCCCGAAAGTCAAGTCCTCTCCAGGGGCCACGCCAGCAACATCAGCCTCACCAGGCCCTTCCCAGCCCCGTCGACAATTGGACGGCCAGGCCCGGACTCCTGGGGAGGGACGGCGCACGGCAGAGGCGGCTGAAGACCCTACAGGCCCCCAGGACAGCGCACCTCCCTGCCAGGGACGTCCCCACACATTTCAGGACAGCAGGAGCGCCTTAGACCTTGACCTTCGATTCAGCAACGGCCCCTCTCCTCCCAGTCCACCTCTGCATACACCGCACGTGCACGGGAAAACACGTGAACACACACGTGCTGGCAGGAATGTCCAACGTGAGCTTCGTGAACTCGGCAGGAAGCCTGAGGAATGCTCTTCAGCACAACAGCGCTAGGAGCGTGGGCCTGAGAGCCCTGCGGCTCCTGCACGCCAGTCTGGAGGGCCCCCAGGGTCCGAGTGACTTTCTAGTGGGCCTTTGCTCTCGCGAGGATGTGCACGGAACTTCCAGAAACTACGTGTCATGCGATGATGCCTTTGCTCCGAGCGCTCATGAATGGACTGGACAACTCTGCATCCCTGTGGTTAAAGTGTTCTGTTCTGATCTCTAACACGATTCGTGGGAATCAACATAACACCCATGAACAAAGGCCCTGGGGATCCTCCGTAATTTTTAAGGGGTCCTGAGACCAAGAAAGTTCGAGAATTACTTCTCTAGGACATGGTGCATTTGCAGTCCATTTATGAAAACGAAAAAGAAAGAAAACAAAAAGAAGAGAAAGTTAGCAGACGTTTTTACCCTGACATTTCCCCTCTTCGAACCCGCCGAGAGCTCCTACTGGTAAATGAACTCGGCCGAGGTGATGAGCCCCCTGCCCTCCTGCAGGTGAACAGGTGCGTACAAGCCGGGAAGGCGTGGGGCAGCCCAGGCATCGCTGCTCGAAGTGAAAGGTGCCCCGAGGCAAAGCGGGACTGTGGCATCAAGTCAGTGATTCCGCTGCCGACAGACGGCCATGCTGCCTGGTTAGAAAACGCCTAGACCTGCCCGGCAACAGAGGCCTGAGGAAGCGGCCAGCGCACCCATTAAACTCCTGCTGCATGCAAAGGCAACAGAAAGACGGCGTCAGATCTGCAGCCACCCAAAGGCCCCTCGTGTCCCTGGAGCGGCAGGCCGGCTGACGACCCCTTACGGGCGCTCACCAATGAACAGATCAACACACACAGCTCACGTGGGGCGGGGGGGGGGGGGGGCGACACACTGCAGGACACACGGCAGCTCGTGTCTAAAGGGCGCACGTGGCTCACACACCTGGAGCAAACGGCCCAAAAGGGGAAGAAAATGGGCAACAGATATAAAGATTACCTGCCCTCCCAAACAAAGAAACGCACAGACGCCAAATATTTTAAGGAACCATAATAGTAAGCAAGAAAAAAAAGTCTGTATCAGGCTGAGTTAAAAATTATAACGAGGCTCGATTTGACAAGAGGTTTTTTTTTGTTTGTTTTTTAACAGAATACAGGATTTTATTTATTTATTTTATTTTTAAGATTTTATTTATTCATTTTTAGAGAGGGAAGGGAGGGAGAAAGAGAGAGAGAGAGAGAGAGAGAGACATCAATGTGCGGTTGCTGGGGGTCATGGCCTGCAACCCAGGCATGTGCCCTGACTGGGAATCGAACCTGCGACACTTTGGTTCACAGCCTGCGCTCAATCCACTGAGCTACACCACCTAGGGTGATTTGACAAGAGTTTTTAACCACTCAGGCACCACGTGGACAGCCTGGCTCTAAAGGTGTGTGGCTGTCTGGCCGAGGAGGCTTGGGTCCAGGTGGCTCGTCACGGTGAGACGCCAAGAGCCACGGAATGTGCAGCAGACAGGATCATGTCAGACACGGGGCAGCCACGGAGGAAGCTGTGAAAAGGAAGTCTCGGAACAGGCGCGAACTGATCCACCCAGAGAGACGCCCCGCGTGGAGGGACGGGGGATCATGGAGGTGGACGTCGAAAGGTTTTCAAGCCTGTGAACAGCCTGCACCCTCCTCACTCAGGCCTCGTCTCGTCCGCACGCAGCCGCATCCTGCACGATCGTCACACAGGGTTTGGGATACGCTCCTCTTTTGCAAACTGCCATCACTCTACTCTAAACAGGATGATTCTGTTCAAATCAATGTTTTTTTGTTTTTTTTAAGCAAAGGGCCTAAAAGATAAAGATTTCCTAAAGAGGGCATCAAGCACAGATTATACAGCTTCTGCTTTCGTGGTCTCTGAGATGAGGGCGTGGCCCGAATGCCACTCATTCATTGGCCCTAAGCCACGACGCCCCCTCCTCCCGGTGCCCTGGCCTCACTGTTCAGTCGTCCGGCCCTTACGCCAGAAACACGCTGTTATAACACAAACAGTTCAAGTGTGAACACTCTCTAAAACAGCAAATTTTGGACACATCAGCAAATGCTCGCTCCAGCCTCAAAACGGAATGCAAGCAACCGTGTTGAAGTCCAAAGTACAGTTGGTTTGCACAGCAATGGACAAAGCCTTCGAAAGCTTGAGAGAGCCACCCTCCCCTAAAGAAAAATGCAGCAGAACTACTCCAACTTATTTGCACGTCTCAAACCCCGGGACGTAAGTGTGTGTATCCGCATGCACGCCACACCTGAGGTACCGCATACCCCGTGACTTCTGAACTGTAATTCTCATATGACTTTCTTTTGTCATAAATACCTCCAAAGTGGTATTCATGTTTTACTATGATTAAAAAGAACATATCATTTAAAAGTATCACCTTAACCATCTTTAAATGTGTAACTCAGTGGTGTTAGATATATTCACGCTTTTGTGCAAACAACCTCCAGGAGTCTCTCCATCTTGCAGAACTCTGTCCCCAGGAAATAACTCCCTGTCTCGTCTCCCGCCAGCCCCAGGCGGCCAACTGGCCTCCTTTCCATCTCCGTGAATTCTCTGCACTAAACACCTCCTGGGAATGGAATCGCATGGCATTTGACCTTCTCGGATGGGCTTATTTCACTTAGCGTAATGTCCACAAGCCTCACCCAATATTGCAGCAGGTGTCAGAAGCCCATTCCTCTTTAAGGCTGAAGAACACTCCGTTGTCCTGAGAAGCCCCTTGAAGTGAGAAGACCAAACTTCAGCCCGTCAAAGTCAAGTGAGGAACGACCTCAATGTCTATCAATAGAAGAACAGTTACAGCCCTGGCTGGTGTGGCTCAGTGGATTGAATGCAGGTCTGTGAACCCAAGGGGTGCTGGTTCGATTCCCAGTCAGGACACATGCCTGGGTCTCGGGCCAGGTTCCCAGCAGGGAGTGTGCAAGAGGCAGCTATACACTGATGCTTTTCTCTTTCTCCTTGCATTCCCCTCTCTAAAACTAAGAAAATAAATTTTAAAAAAATAGAACAATTACAAATAATGGCACACCCAAACTCCTGAATTCTGTAAAGTGAGATAACCCACATCAGGCACTCACCCCCGTGGCAGGTACACATGAACTCCTCAGAGGAACCATGGACGCTGACATTATAATTTCCAGATTCTTGGGACCGGGCCCCTTTCTAGGTTCTACCATCATATTTGCACACCAACACTTCCACGCCCATTTCACTGTGAAACCTTTCTCTGAGTGACATCCAGTCACACGGCGTTTACTTCATGGGGTACACGTCGGGAAAAGCCCCCCTGCACCTGCCACCAGCTGCATGCCTTCATCGAAGGCAGGGGCTGGTCCCAGCATCTGTCAGGTACTGAGTTACCTAGTTGCAGAACCAACAATCACAAACAAAACGAAGGGTCTGGTGCAAAGACTTTGAGGACTTCCTGAAGCTAGGAAGCTGGGTCGAGTGCATTGGAGGTTCCAGCTGATACCAGCTGCTGCCCCCCCCCCCGCACCCCCCCCCCCTTCAGCTGGGCACTGTTACCAGCCTCATTTTCCAGGCCAGGCAAAGAATGCTCAGAGAGATTGGGTGACATTCCAAAGGTCTCAGGGCCAGCCAAAGAGGGGACCAGGTCTGGGCTGAGCCAAGCGATGAGCCCCCCGTGGGAAAAGGACTCCTGGCGCCCACGTGTCTCGCCTCCCCGCACTCGAACGGCCGCAGGCATTTCAGAGGCTCCGCACGGGGTTCGGGGACGGAGCAGCCCAGCCCTGGGTGCTCTCGGGCTCCGGCAAACCCTGGCACACCGAGCAAAAGGCTCCTTTCAGGCGGAGCACGCAAACGAGGCTGGAGCTGAGTGAGGGCGGACGGCCCGAGCCATGAAAGCGCCTCTGTCTCACTCACTGAATTCTGCGGGGAGCTTGCCTTGCCGGGAGGAGGGATTTTTCTTAGCAGAGGAGTGAGAAATTCTGCAACCTGGTCAATTTTTCAGCAAAAAGAGGTGCCGGGAAAAGAAGTTGGAGAAAGACCTCCCAGAGGCAGCTCTGCTCCAGCAGAGAGAACCCTCCCGCCTGGTGCCCGGCGCCTGGGGGCCTTGGCCCAGGTGCCCAGCCTCATGCTTCCAAACCTGTGGTCAGGGATCCCAGCCCCTGGGATGTCAGAGTCCCGGACAGGCTGCTCGTGCTGATTCCAGTTTGTCGTTCAACTCAGCTTTGCTGACAAAAGTACACACATGTGGCCCTGGCTGGCGTAGCTCAGTGGATTGAGTGCGGGCTGCGAATCAAAGCCTTGCAGGTTCAATTCCCAGTCAGGGCACATGCATGGGTTGCAGGCCACGGCCCCCAGCAACCGCACATTGATGTTTCTCTCTCTCTCTCTTTCTCCCTCCCCTCCCTCTCTAAAAATAAATTTTAAAAAACTTAAAAGAAAGAAGTCTTTAAAAAAAAAAGTACACACGTGTGCAAGTTCCTAAGATCTCCCCATCCATAGAGGGGTTTTTGTGGCTCAGAACCTGAACCACCACCCCAAGAGCCATGTGACACAGGAGATGGTGTCACTGGGACTCAGACACCTCATCTCTGGACAAGGAAGAGAAGGGGCCAGCATTAGAGTTAGTGGTGAGGTGGGGGGGCGGTTTCTGTGTCCTCATCAGCCTTTCCCCCAGTCCCTGCTGCTCTCAGCACGAACCCTCTGCCACCCACATGCCGGTGACTTCCGGCAGGAGAGCCCAGTGACAAAGTGCAGACAGAGCTGTCCCTGGTGAGCACAGCTCGCCTGCTTCCCACGGGCTAAACAAGGAGCTTCCTCCAGGGCAAACGCAGGGGCTGCCAGGAGAAAGCCAGAACCGAGCTTCCGGTGGGGGGCCCAGCAGGTGCCAGCAGATGGTGGGGGGGGGTCACCAGCAGGGACCAGAGAGGGGCCTCCAGGAGCTCACGGGAAGTGTGAGAAGGAGCACGGGCAGCCTTTGGGAACAAGGATGAACCCCCACAAGGACACGGGGGTCTCAGTCCCACAACCACAAGAAACCGGTTTTTACCAACAGCCTGAACAAGCTTGAGTATAGATTCTTCCCCAGGGCTCCAGCGAGGGGCTCAGCCCAGCCAACCTGCAGAACCGGAAGTTCACAAATGGGTGTTCTTTCAGGCCACTGAATTTGTGGCACTTTGTCACCGCAGCAATGGAGGACTGATGGAATCTCGGCGAACAATCTGTCCTGTGTTGAAAACGTCGGCTGCACCCGGACCTGACTGTTTGGAACTGCCCAACTGTGACAACCAGTCATAGCCCACGGGTCTTCAGATACCTCTGTGCAGAAAGAGGAGCCTCTGAAGGCTCAGGCCCCCGGCTGGCCACGGAACTTCTCATTCTCGCCCTCACACAGCGACCCCTCGGCGGAAGCCACTGCCTGCCTGGAAGGGGACGAGACCCTCGGGGGCCACGCTGTGGTGCGGCCTGCCTGCCGCACTCCTGCACATGCACCCACTGAGCTCCAGGCCGGGCATGAGGCTCCGTGGTTCCCGTGTGCAACTCGTCTCAGGCTTGCTGCCCACAAAGTGACATCACCGTCTGGTTCTTACACGGAGGGGGGTGGGGGACAGGTTCAGGGAGATGGGACAAGGGGCCCAGGACTCGAACTTAGATCCAGAAGGCTCCCAGGGCGTGGCTGTCTCTCTGACAAGTGTGAGCAACATTCCACTACAAGTCACTCACGGTCCAGGGGGAACCAGACATTCCCCCGGGTCCCTGACCACTGACCGTTCTCCCACATCTGTCCACCGTCTCTCAAAACAACCATTTTGCCGTGAAAGGGGCAAAGAAACTCAACACCAGGACCCCACCGACACCGGGCCGGTCCACAGAAGAAGCACACGCAGCCCAGGGGGCCTGCAGATGGGGTCTGGCCTCCCGAGCCGTGCCGGGCTGGCAGACACCTAGCGGGGGACCCTACAGGTCCGCTTCCCCTCCCCTCGGTCTGCGACCTCATCTGACCTTCCTGGCAGTCCCATCAGCCCGGGCCAGCTCCTGAAATAACCAGGCAAGTGGCTCTGCAGGGGAAGACAGCGCGGCCTGAAGGGGACAGCTGGAGGGCGAGGAGGGGCTGTGTGGCAGGGCGGCCGTGACGGTGCCAGGGGCAGGGCTGCCGTGACGGTGCCAGCCAGGGGCAGGGCAACCGTGACGGTGCCAGCCAGGGGCAGGGCTGCCGTGACAGTGCCAGGTGGGAGAAAGAGCAGAGCCGCCCAGGAACCGCCACGGGCCTCGCGGTCCACAGAGCGCCCCCGGCTTTCACACGCCCGAGGCCCTGTGTCCTGGAAAAACCCCCTATGCCAGCGCAGGGCAGAGCCGCCCGCGTCTGGGGAGGCAGGGGCGGGCAGAGGCGAGGTGACTGGCGCGGAGGCCCCTCAGACAGTGAGAGAAGCAGGGCCGGGGGGCACCCTGCATTCACTCGAACCGTGTTTACTGCTGCCCCACAGGCCGGAGCATCTCGGGTGCAGACACGGAGGACGAGGAAGAACACATGGAGGAGTGGGGTCCGCTGCTCCAGCCAGATGGTCAGAGCCTCAAGGGGGCGACCAGAGGCCCAGGAAAGGAGGGGCCATGTGGCCCGCAGGACGACTGTTGGGGCCTCTGTGAGCCCCCGCGACAGCCCCAAGGGCCCCTCAAAGAGGAGAGGCCAGGATGGCCGCAGACGGTAGGTGGACACTGTCTGGTGTGCGCCAGAACCACCTGTGGCATGGAGCGGGACTGCGTGTGAGCGCCGGCACGCACGTCTCTCCTGCCTGGCTGTCATCGCTTTTCCACACCTTCACCCCCCACATGCACCACATGCACACACGTGTGCAAACACCCCTTGTGCCACACACATGCACACAGCTTGATGCCCCCATACAGTAGACACACACTCACATACACACACATGCACACACACAAAAATAAATGCCCTTTTTAAGGCTACGCTGTTCTTTGGCTCTGAAGAAAGCGAGTCACCCCAAGATAGTATTTTTTTCCCTTAAAAAAAATCAAGAATCCCTGGCTGGCGTAGCTCAGTGGATTGAGCGTGGGCTGCAAACCAAAGTGTCGCAGGTTCGATTCCCAGTCAGGGCACATGACTGGGTTGCAGGCCATGGCCCCCAGCAACCGCACACTGATGTTTGTCTCTCTCTCTCTCTCTCTATCTCCCTCCCTTCCCTCTCTAAAAATAAATAAATAAAAATCTTTAAAAAAAATCAAGAATCACTCAAAGAAAATATCCATAACTCGAGGCCACTGGAGAAAAGATGCTCCGAACCAGTTTACTCGCACGACTCAGCCCTCTCCCCTCTGCGCCCTGCCGAGGGCAGAAGAAACCCACCTGGGAGCACGCACTGCCCCCGTGAAGGCCAAACCCATCTCATCCCTTGGACTCGTGAACCAGCACCGCTGTCACGTGATCAAACCCCCAGCTTCCCAAGACCATTCTGCTGCACTGGGCATGCTGCCCTCTGCAAGCCCGCCCCTCGCTCCCAGAGTGAGGAGGAAAAGAGAGTAAAAAGTCAGCATGCTCTGACAGCCTTACGTAACCGCCCCGTCTCTCCGGCTGGTGGCAGCAGGTTCCCACCCGGCCATATATAGCTGCCTCTCCTGCCAAAGGAGCCCAGGGGAGGCTGAGCTGAGCAGCCTCCCTGATGGCCTGCCTCTCCTCTTTCATCCCCAGTGGAGCCTTGCTGTGAGGCCAGCTGGCCCAGGCCCAGCACAGACATGTGTCACCTGAGAGACCCCAAAAGCTGGACGAGACACTCAAAGCTTGGCTGTGGGTCCCTGAGAGCCGGGGCTGCCAGGCCAGCATAGAAATGGTGACTCGAGTGTGTTCCTCCACACAGAGGCTTCCAGCATGCCAGGCCGACGGGCTTGCTCCGTGCTCCCATACCAAGTGGGGACAGAGCCTCGGGACACTTCATCCTGCCACACCGGGGAGTGTGAGGCCAGCCTGGAGGGCAGCGGGCAGGGCGGGGGTGGTCCTCAGCACAGCATCCCAGTCCTCAGCTCTGCATCCTGGCCCTCAGTTCTGCATCCTGGTCCTCAGCTCTGCATCCTGGCCCTCAGTTCTGCATCCTGGTCCTCAGCTCTGCATCCTGGCCCTCAGCTCTGCATCCTGGTCCTTAGCACTGCATCCTGGTCCTCAGCTCTGCATCCCGGCCCTCAGCACTGCATCCCAGTCCTCAGTGCTGCAACTCAGCTGCACAGTCCCTGCCCCACTTTACACCCCCTCAGAAACTGCAGCAGAGTCCTCTGCACATTCCCAGGACACCAGGGCGGGGGGGGGGGGGGGGGGGAGTGTGGAGCCTGGCCAAAGCCAGAGAGATTGGCAAGAGCGGCGCTCTCACACCACATCCCTGTGGCGGGGCTTGTTGGAAATCTCTGAGATGCCAGGCTGGAGGGCTGTGGCTTTGATGAGGAAAGCTTCCCCTGAGACGAGCCAGATGTCTGAAATTAGGGAGCCTCGAGGCCCACACTGCATGAGTCATCACTTTGAAGGGCCACGGGGTCTCTGGGGAGTGGGAAATGGGGAGAGAGACAGCTGAGGCCCAGGGGGGAGGCACCGAGGCCCAGCCCGCCCTACTGTTGTTGTACAGGCCTGAGTTAGCAATAAACCTCGTCCAGCCAAGAACAGCGGCTGCTGGGTTGTGCCACTCGAGGATAAAGGTAGCAGAAACTCCAGAGTGAGAAAGAGGCCGGGGAAGGTGGGACACGGATGGAAGAGAGGAAGAGGGGCAAGAGAGCCCCCCATCGTCACACGACTCCTCGGAAGGGCCTGGCTTTCCCTGCACTCACCTCCTGGGAGGAGTTGGCCTTTTAAAAACCATGACTCCAATCAGCCAACATGCACTAGGGGCTCCCGGTGACTCCACGGTGACCCTGTGCCTGGCCAGGCCTGGGTGCATCACCCTGGGGGCGCGAAGCCAGAGCTCACAGCACCCTCACAACCGCATCACCACTGTCCCTGCGTGGCCAGTGGATGGGGAGACCGACGCTGGAAGGAGCGTGCCCACCGTCCAGGACCCACGGGCAGGGCTGGTGTCAAACCCAAGCCTGACCAATGCCACAGCACGTGGCGAACACACCAACAAACATAGGGGGCGAACACCAATGTAGTTTGTCAGACTCTCCTCTCACCACAAACATGGGTCTGCAGGTTTTCAGAAGGAAACATTGGGACCTAAGAAGAGCAATCCTGCATGAATAAAATGTCTGTGAAGACTAGAAGAAAACATTGACTTCACAGCAAGTGCATTCCGAGGAACCATGAGGACCATTTCACACTGAAAAATGTTAGAATCCGTAATTAAAATGCTTATGTTGGAATCTTTATTAAAGGCAATTCGATAATGAAAGTTTTCAGGAAAAAAAAAACCCCACAAGTACAAAGGAATGCAATTAAAACAAGTGTGGGACAACGTCTTGTTATCTATCACTCGGCATTTTTTGTTCTAGCGACAACCTGTGCTACCGACAAGGGCGCAGGTGATGAGCTCGCTGTGCCCAGGGGCATACAAGAAAAGCAACTGCACTTCTACAAGTATTCCCTAAGAGAAAACCATTACCTGTGTACAGACATGCACCTTTCCTCTTCTCCGAATGGCACAACAGAGGAAAAACTGGAAAATGAGAAGGTCTGATGACATGGATTTCCCTGAAATGAATCCCAGTCCATCCGCATAACAACAAGTCTGCACCCTTCTCACCGACGCACGATTTCTAACGGTGCCGCAGAGAAGCGCAAGATGGCCAAGGACACGTGCTCAGAACACACTGAGTGGGAAAGGGCAGATCCCAAAACAGGGTGTCCGCAGAATATGGTGTCTCTGTTTTAATAACAGCGAGACACATGAATATAATAAGAAAATATTTCCAGTCGAACGTTCCTGTCACGGGTGTCCCATCCCCACCCACGGTCCTGGTATCCCCTCGTATTAGGCCCCCAGCTCTCCTCCGACAGGGCAACCCAGCCCTCGTCTCCCCGTGGTGGCCCATCCCGCCCTCCCACGCTGCCAAACAAACAGCCTGGAGGCGAGCACACTTCCTCTACAGGGCCACGCCGGCACGAATGCATTTCCTAAGGAAAGCACTTCCACGGCCAGCTCAGCCCCTCTGGGGACAGGCAGACACAGTCACCATTAGTCACTATGTGATGCCGGGCAGGTTAGTTACCGTAACCTCCACAAAGGCTCCCGTTTCCTCACCTAAGAAATGGTATGGGTAGTGACAACAGTGCCCGACAGTGCTGGCTGGCGCCAGGTTTAAACGAGGTAACACACTGAAGGGGAATGCACTCCATGCACGCAGTGAATGCTCAGTCAACGACGGCTCTGCTCCTACCGCTGAGAAACACGCCCCATAGGTGGGAGTTAAGCCGCTGGGGGAATGGGAACCCTATTTCAACAGGCGTTTTCCTACCATCAGGCTGTAAAAAAGTTCAAGTGCATGCGGTGTGTAGCCCACGCCTCGTACGGTAGGGGCAGAAACTGACTGAAATATTCATTTCGGCATATTTTGTTCTCGGTCCTATCCTGGGAACCATGGATCAGATGGCTCACCCTTTACGCCCCGTCCTATCTAATGTCACCAGCCCAACTCTCTCTCTGTCTTCATGGCGGCTCCACGACAGGCCAATCACAACCGTGGCGGCTGTAAGTACAATGGGTTTCCACGGAGTCGCCTGCCACTGAAGGAAACGAGAAGGAAAAGTGTGCGGGGCTTCCGGAGTGGCAGAATCGTGGCCGGCTTCTGAAACTCCCCGGCAAAACCTGAGAGCTTGAAAGAGTAAAACAAACTCATCCAAGCACCTGAAGAGGCCGGGGGGATTGTGGTTTTCGATTGTAGTTTTGCACAAAAGCCTCGTTTCTCTTTCCGTATCGGCTTCCCCGGGCGCGCGCTCCACTCCGGTGAAATCAGAGCCTTTGTGTTTTTGAAAACAGATTCCACAGCTATGGTAACAGAAGTTGTGGCTGGATCCTGCCTTCGCCCTGAGTGTCAAGTGAGAAGGGACATCTCTCGGCTCGGACACAGCTCCTCAGCTACAAGGACCACCACCTGCACTTTTCAATACACTGTGCTTAACTGTCATCAGTAAATCAAGCCCCTATGTTCCCAGTTCTCTAGCCACACTGTCCCCCAGAAAAGGTCCCTCCGCCAGCCATTCATACGTCAAGTCCATGCAGGGGAAAAAGTATCCTCCTCCTGATTGTATTCATTTGGAACAATCCCCCAAGAGGACAGTCGGCTTTACTAGCTCCACATTAAAAATCAGATTCCGGGCTTACACCAGCTTGACGTCAACAAAAGAAAAGCAATTCTCCACAAAGCACGAACACGGGCATCTGGGGGAAACAAGGAAGGAATGGGAAACCATAGCTCAATCTTTATCAGCCGCTGTAAGTAAATGATCCAGAGCAGGCCTCGGGGTTACTCAAGAAGTAGCACAAAGAATTAGGAATGCGTGGTATTGAGGGCAGAAGCCAAAAGTCCCTGAGTCAGAGTGTCTTGGGAGGCGGGGAGGGCAAAGACCAGAGCCACCGAGGGGCTGGCGGCAAGAAGCACTCGTTTCTGTTGTTCTTCCAGAGGAAGGCATTCAGTGAGTCTTCCTCCCCGAAATGAACAGGGCCGTTACCAGGGAACCGGCCAAAACAGCCGTGCACACACGGGACAAAGAGGGACAGCTGGGCCTGCAGTTGCATAGTTCCGTAGACGGCAGGATCTCCCCAGGGTGAGCAGCCCACGACAAGCCCAAGGCATCAAGACAAGAGGGAGACCGGAAATGAAAGGAGGAAACACACCAGCTAGGAACAGGGGTGGGTGTAGGGCATGAGGGCTGAGTCACCCCCCCCCCCCAGGCCACCACTTCTGCACAGTCAGGGACCTCGCCCAGGGGATCAGGACCCACCTGCAGTTTCCCCAAGCTGGGCTATCTTTTCATCTGGTCCTCGCCTCTGCAGGGCTGAGGGAGCGGCAGCGGCATCTCTCCCTGGCCTCAGTGGGTCGAGGGCATCTCAGAGCTTCCGCCTCGCAGCAGAAGTTAAACAGCAGGCCCAGCCAGGACAGCTCGCTCACGGCGTCCACACGACACCGCCTGCATGGCCGTAGGAGAGCGGATGGGGCTGCTGTGTTCGGGCTCTATTATGTTTGGCCTACACCACCATGGTTTTCACTTTTGGCTTAACTGTCAAGTCTTAAAAGTCAAATGTTTTTATGTTAAAAAAAAAGTGGTGGTGGGGGGTAGCTCTCAGCCTCTCTTGATAGATTTGGAGATCTGGCAACATCGGGCTCCCATTCCTGAGAAGTAACACTTGGTCAGGAGTGTGAAGGCAGCTGCCCTGCAATTTGCCGCAGTCCCCACCGCTCCCTAGTACTGACACCCAGCTGGCCTCATACATTTGTGTTGGAGGCCGCCTGGCCTCCATTAGCATGTTATACAGGGAGCACAGGCAAAGCTCTGGAACAGCTTTGCTTCAACTAACACAGAATGAGTCCAATGTTGGCAGACCCCCTTTTTTATATCAATGTCATTTTGCAAAATTCCAGTTACAAAGAATCTCTGGAAATGGGAATGATTTTAGATAAATTTCTGGTTAGCTATTGTTTATATTTATCATTGTGAGCATAGAATCCATCAGGAAAGTTTTTCAAAAATCCCTGAGTTCACATAATGAGAATTTTCCCCATCAAATTCCACCATTCACTTTATATCAGAACTTTTTTTTAGGATTTTATTTATTTATTTTTAGACAGAGAGGAAGGGGAGGATGAGAGGGAGAGAAACATCAATGTGTGGTTGCCTCTCATGTGCCCCCTACTGGGGACCTGGCTCACAACCCAGGCATGCGCCCTAGAAATTGAACTAGCGACCCTTTGGTTTGCAGGCTGGTGCTCAATCCACTGAACCACACCAGCCAGGGCCTTTACATCAGAATTTCATGGAGCAACCCTATTAGACCTTCAAAGATCTGATAATCCCATAACACTTATGTTGTTCCACAGCATAGGAAATGAAAAAAAATCCATTTTTTATGAAGCCAATATAACATCGACACCGACACTAGATAAATATAGCACAAAAAGCAAAGAAACTCATCTCCCCCAGAACATCAACAAAAAAATCTTATAATAACATAAACAAAAAAAGATCTACTACCACATTTAAAAAGAAACCCCACATCATGGGACCTATTCCAGAAATGTAAAGATGAGTCAACATTTTAAAAACCATTAATCTAATCCAACATATTACTGAATCTATAGAGAAAATCATAATTACCACAAATAATACTAAAAACTTCAATAAAATTCAACAAACCATTTCTTTTTTCTTTCTTTTTATTTTTATTTACTTTCCTTTTTAAAATATATTCTATTGACTATGCTATTACAGTTGTCCCATTTCCCCCTTTATTCCCCTCCTATTTCTAATGAAAACATTCCATAAACTAGGAATCTGATGCTGTCACTCCACACCACCCTGAAGCCTAACATCTTAACTCCATGGGGAAACACCAACAGCATTTTCAATAGTTAGGGACCAGATTAGACACCCACAGTCTCCTCTGCTCAGTAATTGTGTGTTAGGTGTATCTGCTGATACTATCAGACAAAAGAAAGCAATCAGCAACCAGCTGCATACGAATGGGAAAAGAAGTAAAATGATCTCTTTGCTGATAGGATCATATGTTCAGAAAAAACTGCCCTGGCTGGCATAGGTCAGTGGATTGAGCTCAGGCTGTGAACCAAAGCATCGCAGGTTCAATTACCAGTCAGGGCACATGCCTGGGTTGCAGGCCACGGCCCCCAGCAACCGCACATTGATGTTTGTCTCTCTCTTCCCCCTCCCTTCCCTCTCTAAAAATAAATAAATAAAATCTTTAAAAAACCCATGAGAAATAATATCAAAACTAATTCAAACAATAGAGAAACTCATAAAGTAGCAGGATATATTAACACAGTAATCAATAACTTTCCTAACCACAAACAACAACTAGTTAGAAGATAAAATTCCACATGTGAGAGCAACGTAAAACGGAAATCCACTGAACAAGAAATATGAAAAACACTTAAAAGATAGATAACACAAAGTTATTCAACATGACATGACTTGTAAGAGTAAATTATTAGAAGCACCAGAATGTTTATATGCAACAGGTGTTTGTTCAACCAAACCAGTGGAATATTACACAGGACAACTGGATTATGGAACAGTCTCCATAATATACTATTAAGTTAAAAAAAAACAACAACAATAACAAAAAAAGAAAGATATAAAAAGGTTGCCACATTTGTGCAAGAAAGAAAGGAAAACGAGATATTCACATATAAGCAGCTGTTTATTTTTATAAAAGGAAACCTGGGGTGAGGCACAACTGGACACCGATTACCTGTGTGGGTGGGGAGGTAGAGGAAGGGTGAAAGAACGGAGAAGGCAACGAGCCGTCTCTGGGTACACGTCTTTCTACACTTCGGATTGTGTTAATGTTTCCCATAATTAAAAAATTAAACTACACGAGCAAGGACAGGGGCTGTGATACTGCCTGTAAACACAAAGACAGGAACATACCCAGAGAGAGCAAACTAGTAACATTACACCCAGGAGAACAGAAGAAAGCAACAAAGTCACGCTTGCGCACGATACAATGTACACGCTGAACGAGACACATTCTGAAGACAAAGAGAACCGCAGAAAGTAAATCTTGAATTTTATTTAGCGGGTTTGTTGCGGGGAGTGGTATAGGGGTAGCCAATTTTAAAAACGATTTGGGGTGCAATGTGTACATATATTATTGTTCCTAACCAGGTATTGTTTATAACGAGGGTTTGGGGTTGTGTGTTTCCTTGGAAGGGCAGGCAGGGAGGGCCTTTTTGGCAGGAGCAGCAAGAAAACCCTAACAAGGTTCATTCAGTGCGGGTGAAACTGAGGCTTCAAGGGCCAAGGCCGGAGAGGCCGGGTGGACACAGGCCTCTCCACCACGCGGCTCCAGGGCACCACTCACGCCGTCATCCGTGTGGCTGTGCTCTAAGGTGGCCTTGGCCTCCCACCCCCCACTGAAGAGCTTGGCCTTTATCCAGGACGCAAATAATCCACCACGGCAGATGCTCTCTGGGATGCAGGGCCCAGCACACGTCACTCAACAGGGTGTTAACGGAAACCCTGGGCTTGGACAGGAGAGGACGCCATGGCTGGCTGTTGAAGGATGCTCAGCTCAAACCAGCAGCCGCAGGTTTAGATCTGCAGGAAGGCACGCGCTTTAAAATCTAGTCCAGTGCTTCCACAAGCCCGTGACCCCTGAGCGGAGTCGAGCGACATCCGATTGGACAGCCTTTACCCACCGTAACTACGAAGGGGCGGGGGCTGGGGGGGAGGGGCAGCTATGTAACTCATTGAGAACGTACCCTTCCTGTTCTAAGGTGGAATCGATTCATACATCATTTTCAAAAGAGCTTCTCATTTCCAAGAAGCGGTTAGCACAAATATTTTTAACTTCAGTATTTTAGGAAACATTTTGTAAGCGGCAGAAAATGTTTATCATTTGCTTGCTTTTCCATGACAAGTTTATAATAAAGAGAAATGCAGTCTGTGCTTCCCGGTCCAGGGTCACATGGCGGCTTCCCTAGCTCCGGTGACAGCATTTCAAGAGATCGTAGGAATGGCATCTGGGTAAGTCACCACGTTCGAATATGTGCCTCACAGCCCAGAGTCTTCCCGGCGCTGACATGGGACTGGCTGTGGTAGAACTCACATTTTGGGGGATGTGTCACTATTGAGCAATGACCTGTGTGGCACCTCCCCCAGGTGCCACCTCACCTGGGTCTGGGAGGTATCTACTTTTCCGTCACAAACCACTCAGAAACACAGGTGCCAAAAGCAACAGTGGTTTACGACCTCTCCCAATTGTGTGCGGTGGCCGAAGCTCAGCTGGGTGGTCCGGCTGTTCCCACCTGGGGTCTCTCATGAAGGGCAGCAAGGGCTGGAGCACCTCAGAGGGCTCACTCACGCGGCCAGCTTCCTGGCGGCAGGGGCTGGAGGACGGAAACCTCTCTCTCTCCAGGGGAAACATAGTTTCCATGGGGCTGTGCAGGCTTCCCCCAGGGTGGGTGGACCCCAAGAGGCGGGGCCGTCTCAGGCAGAAAGGGCAGGGCTCTCCAGACTCATCTTGAGAGTTACATGGTGTCAATTTTGCTACAATCTATTGGTAAAAATAACTCACGAGGCCCGCCCAGACTCAAGGGGAATAGAGACCCCCACCTCTCCGTGGGAGTGGGGTAAGACTCTGGGGTCCCAGACGTGGCCAGCTGGTCTCAGGCCCCCTGGGTAATGAGATACAGCTGTGCTTCCCCTGGCCTGTGAGATTCGCACCTTTTCTGAGGAGCAGGAACTCGTTACCTTTCTGTGACACCAGACCTGAATGCCTCTTCAGCTATGCTCCAGGGCAGGGGTCCGCAGACCCTTTCTGCATGAGGCAAGAGAGTCAACATTTCAGGCTCTGAGGGCAATGTGGTCTCTGTGGCAACCATTCAGCTCTGGCTCTGTGGCAGGAAGGCGGCGGTAGACAGTATGTAAAGAAACGTGCCGGTGAGGATGTGGACAAAGGGAGCCCTTCTGCCCTGTTAGTGAGAATGCAGACTGGTGCAGCCGCTGTGGACAGCGGTGTGGAGTCACCTCAAAAAGTAAAAATGGAACTGCCTAGTGACCCAGGGATTCCACTTCTGGGGATTTATGCAAAGAAACCCAAAACACTAATTGGAAAGAACATAGGCACCCCTGTGTCCATTGCAGCGTTATTTATAATCCCAAGATATGGAAGCAGCCCAAGTGTCCATCAGTAGATGAGCCCATAAAAAACAATGATGGGACATTGATACAGTGAAATACTACTCGGCCATAAAAAAGAAAATGTTACCCTTTGCAACAGCACGGATGGGCCTGGAGAAACACTATGCTAAGTGAAATAAGCCGGTCAGAGAAAGACAAATGCCACATGGTTTCACTCACACGTGGAATCTAATGAACACACTGAACTCACAAGCAACACAGAGACAGACTCACAGATGGAGAGCAGGCTGACGACCTCGGGGAGGGGCGGGAAGGGGTGGAGGGGACAAGCAAAAAAGAAAAAGGACTCATGGACATGGACAACAGTGTGGTGACTGCAGGGGGAGGGAGATGGGAGGAGGTGAAAGACGGCATAAGGGGGATACATGGTAATGGGAAAAAACATGATAAAAATTGACTTAAAAATGGATGTGGCTGTAAAACTCGACAAGAGGCGGCGAGGCGGGGAACCTGCTGACGCCTGGTCTCGGAGCAGGCGCCCTGGACTGGAGAATGGAGAGCCAGGCCTGGAACTCCGACCTCACTGCTCACCGCCTCTGTGACTTCGGTTGAGCTTTTTAGACTTGCCGAAGTTTCTCTTCCACATCTAACGCACAAGGATGACATCGCTGTGTCCCCAGGTGGCTACAGGGACGTGAAAGGGCACAGCAGACCCCTCAGTGAGACAAACCAGCTCCCCAGGACGGGGTCACAGAAAAGCCAGCTGCACGGCGGGGGGGGGGGGGGGGGGGGGGGGGGAGGGACTGCCCAGCACCGTTTGCCAATGAAATGGAACCTTCACTGATGAAAACTATATTTCGCAGAGGACTGGACTGTCTTTGTTAAAGACCTGGCACTGTTCTGTTCTTTCTCAATGACAAAATACCTTGTTTGCAGGCAAACAGACGGCATTGGCACAAACCAGTTCTTCACAAACAGGTAGCGTGTGTGGTCGGTAAAGAGAAAAGCACCCAAGCGAGCAAGCCTCAGACGTGTTATTGTTCAAACACGAAGTTCGTTTGGCGGCACAGCAGTGTAATCTGCTGCAGGGAACCTTCTGAAAGGGTCAGAGATGCGAGTAGGATATATATTTTCTTAAACGCTAAGAGCATAATTGGAATTTTTTAGCATGTGGGTGCATGTTCTATTTTTCTGAAATTGGCCTTTGTAGAAAAAAATATTTTAAAAAATGTTGCCCCTAGCTGGCGTAGCTCAGTGGATTGAGCTCGGGCTGCGAACCAAAGTGTCGCAGGTTCGATTCCCAGTCAGGGCCCATGCCTGGGTTGCAGGCCATGACCCCCAGCAACTGCACATTGATGTTTCTCTCTCTCTCTTTTTCTCCCTCCCTTCCCTCTCTAAAAATAAATAAATAAAATCTTTTAAAAAAACTTTAAAAATGTTGACTTCTCCTTAGCCAAAAGGAATTAGAAGCACTGAAGTACTTGGTCTGCACCCCACTAACAGGGACGCCCTTCGGCAAACCAGGGGTCCTCCAAGGGTGTTCCACGTAAATACCTGGCAGCGTTCTACTCCTGCTTCTGGAAAATTCCACTCCATCCACAGGCAAGCGGATATATTAGAAGCGGAGTGACTGTGCCCAAGGTCAAAACCTTGTCCGCTGCAGGATTACCCTGCTGCAGCCACCTGGGCAGGATCCGGGCCAGGACACCTACCTGCGACGCCAACATCCCTCTCCCCCACAGCTGGGCAGCCCCGGCCAGAGCAGCCACCCCACGGCCTCCCTGAGAGACAGCTGCATTCTGGAGTGACAGCATCAGCACCATCCCAGGAGGGTGTGGGTCCCCTCCTAAGCCCCAGCGGGAGTGCCAACGGCTGTCATCATTTGGATCGAATGCTCCCTCCCCAAAGCAGTCTGGACCCCTTCCAGAGCACAGCACAACTGAATCGAGTTAAAACCCAGGCGCACGCATGGGTGGACGGGCTTGCTGCTCCTGATTCACAAATTAACAAGCGGGTGTGCACTGCTGGTCTCCCGACTCAGAAACGAGGTGGGGAAGGAGGCAGAGGACTTGGCATTGAGAGAGGCGAACGCGAACATTCCTGAATTCCCTTGTCTTTGTGCTTGAGCAGAATGGAATCCTCACATGATAGCCGGGATGCCTATATTAAGTATCTGAGGCCAACCTTCTACTAAATAAAGTTCAAGTGGCACTGGGTTCACATGATACGCGGAGCTCTCCAGACAGCTGATTGTTCTCCCCGTATCTCCTCGGGCTTTGGAACTTGAGCTTCAAAGTAGCTCCCTGCCTGCTTTTGCCGTGGCCAGAGCCCATTCTGTACCCGGGGCGGGGTGTCAGCGTGAGGAGCTACCAAAGGACCAACAGATAATAGACCTGCCCCTCTCATACTGCATGCATTTGTGTGTGTGACTGCGTGTGTGTGTGCAAACACACACGAACCCATCACTTAGGGTCAATGGTCATGTACGATGTTAACGCGAAGGGAGGCTGGGTCAAGGGTGTATGAGAACTGTGTATTCTCTTTGCAACTCTTCTGTAAATCTAAAATTACACTATAATAAAGAGGTGGTTTGTTTGTTTGTTTGTTTTTTTATAAATTTTTGGCCAACTTAAAGGCCTCCAGACTATGATTCTGGTTTTCGCAGGTTCCTTTTGCATAAGTCATTAAATCCCTCAGAAAGTCCCTTTTTTTGAGGCCTCAAATGAAGCTGATAGGAAGGCTTCGAGTCTGCAAAGTGCACCTGACAAACACTGTGGGAATGTCAATGTCACGATTAAGGCTGAGTTCCCCATGACAGGCTGTACCGATAAGCCAGGGAGAATGCTGAGTGAAGCCACGCCTGGAGAACAGGCTGTCACCCCCTCATTAGGTCACTGCCATCTGAATTTTCAGTGCTGCCCCGCCCCCACCCTCCCAAAACAAAGGGCCAGCAGACACTGAAGTACAGGCCCTTTGGTTGCCGTTTATTGTTTTTGGTGCACCTAAAATAATATTTACTTAGTGTTTATGGACCTGCCTATTCAATATTTAAGCAAGTATTTCAAAAGAAGGGATTAAGCCCTGGCTGGCGTAGCTCAGTGGCTTGAGCTGGGGCTGCGAACCAAAGTGTCGTATGTTCGATTCCCAGTCAGGGTACATGCCTGGGTTGCAGGCCATGACCCCCAGCAACCACACATTGATGTTTCTCTTTCTCCCTTCCCTTTCTAAAAATAAATAAATAAATATTAAAAAAAAAAAAGAAGGGATTAAACACCGGCCTTCTCTGTTCTCAAAACTCTGGGTCTTTGTACTTGTTCTCTCTGCTGGGAACCCCCGCCGTACCCCCATCCTCGCGACCTTTTCCCTCCTTATTTTTCTCAGATGTTACTGACACGTTGGCCCCTCAGCCAGCCCCGTCCTGACCACCCTGTTCACAACCTCTGCCCTCCCCAACACTCAGCGTTGCCTTCCCTTCTTTCCTTCTTAGAATTGCTCCTTCTAACATTCCATCATTTTCTCGTGTGTTTAGTGTGCATTCTCCCCACAGAGAAATGAAGTTCCACGTGGGTGCAGTCTTTGTATGCTCTGTTCACTGCCAATGGGGTTTCTTTAAAACCCTCTGTGGAGAGACATTCCATGTTCGTGGATAGGAAAGCTCCGTACAGCCAGGATGTCAGTTCTTCCCAACTTGATCTACAGATTCGATGCAATTCCACTCACAGTCCCAGCAAGGTATGGGTGGAAACCGACAAGCTGATTCTAAGGACCATGAAAAGAGGCAAAAGACCCAGAAGAGCCAACACCATCGTGAAGGACAAACCTGGAAGGCTAATGCTACCCGAGTTCGACACCACAATGTGGCATTGGCAAAAGTATAGACAAACAGATCAATGGAACAGGACAAAGAGCCCGGAAAGAGAAACTCCTCCAGAAAATATGGTCAACTGATGTTGGACACGGGGGGCAGAGGCTGTGCGAGGGAGCGGAGGTAGTTTCTCCAACACATGGTGCTGGACCGACTGGCTGTCCACGTAGAGGACAATGAATCTACACACAGAACTCGTGTCCTTCAGAATAATTAACCCTAAATGGATCATAATTGTCAAATGCAAAATTGTGAAACAACCAAAAGATAACATCGGAGAAAACTCAGATGACCTGGGGAGTTACGATGAGTTTTTTTTAAGATTTTATTTATTTCTTTTTAGAGAGGGAAGGGAGAGAGAAAGAGAGAGAGAGAGAGAAACATCAATGTGCAGTTGCTGGGGGCTGTGGCCTGCAACCCAGGCATGTGCCCTGACTGGGAATCGAACCTGTGATGCTTTGGTTCGCAGCCCGCACTCAGTCCACTGAGCTACGCCAGCCAGGGCTCAATGAGTTTTTACATACACGATCAGAGGCAGGAGCCATGAAAGAAGGAATGTGTAAGCTGAACCTTCGCTGAAATAGAACACTGCTCTACCAAAGATAATGTGAAGAGAATGAAAGGACAAGGCACAGACGCAGAGGAAATGTTTGCGAAAGACACATCCAACAGTGGACTGTTGTTACCCAAAACATGCAAAGAACTCTTCAAAACTCCACGAGTAAACAGACCTGATGAAAAGGTGGGCCGATGACCTAAACAGACATCGCACCAAAGAACATACACATGGGAACTAAGCACAGGATGAGATGCTCGAGATCCCATGGTGTCAGGAAAAAGGCAAATGAAAGCAGCTGAGGGATGCCACCATGCCCCTGCTGGAACGGCCAGACCCAGAACACGGGCCCCCGATGCTGGTGAGCACGCGGGCCAACAGGAACTCCCATCAGGCACCGGTGGGAACGCAAACTGATGCAGCCGCTCTGGAAGACAGTTCGGTGGTTTCTTACAAAACTAAATATACTCTCACCAGACAACCCCGCAGTTGAGCTCCGTGGTATTGACGCACAGGGGCTCAAAACTTACGTCCACAGAAAAACCTGCACACGGATGTTCGCAGCAGCTTTATTCATTCATAGTCACCCACCTGGGAGCAACCAAGATGTTCTGCAGTAGATGGATGGACAAACGGCGGTCCATCTGGACAATGGGGTATTACTTAAAAAAAAAAGAGCTATCGAGCATGAAAAGACATGGAGAAATCCATGCAGATGGGTTGAAAGACATGCAGGAATAAACATCGCTGAGTGAATAAAGCCAGTCCGAGAAGGCTCTACGCTGCACGATTCCAGCTCTACGACGTTCTGAAAAAGGCAAAACGATGGAGACATCCAGTTGCTGGGGGTGGGGGGGGAGGGTGGAAGGTGGCAGGTAGGGATGAATCGGTGGGACACAGAGGATCTGGGGGGCAATGAGATAGTCTGCGTGGAATAATAATTGTGGGTCCATGTCCGTGTACACTTGTCCAAGCCCACAGAACGCACGATGCCGAGACTGAACCCCAAGGTAAACGACGGTCTTGGGAGATTATGATGCAAAGTGGGCTCATCCTTTCCAACCGAGGTCCCATGCCTGTGGGGGGTGCTGCCCATGGGGGAGGCTGTGGGTGTATGGTGGCAGGGGTGTGTGGAGAACCTCTGTGCCTTCCACTCAATGTAGCTGTGAATCTAAAACTGTCCTTTAAAAAATTCTTATTTTTTTAATTAAATATTAAAAAACTATAAGCATGTAAAAAAATAAAACCCCCCTAGGGGCTTAACCCTATCAGCCTCAATGACACAGTTCTCTGGCAGCAACACAAAGAGAACAGAGTATTTAAAATAAGGAATGGGCCCTGGCTGGCATAGTTCAGTGGATTGAGCGCGGGCTGCGAACCAAAGTGTCTCAGGTTCAATTCCCAGTCAGAGTACATGCCTGGGTTGCAGGCCACGGCCCCCATCAAGCGCATATTGATGTTTCTCTCTCTCTCTTATCTCCCTCCCTTCCCTCTCTAAAAATAAATAAATGAAATCTTTAAAAAGAAAAGAAAAGAAAAGCATTCCTTTAAAAAAAATAAAATAAAATAAAATAAGGAATGGACATTTCTTATACAGAAAAAAGTGAGCGATATCCATTGAGCACTTTCTGCATCGCTGCTGTGTGCAGGTAACACTGTCCCTCATGCTTTTAGATACTATGTTATCTCTATTATCCATCCCAAATACATGTCATTTTCACGTAAATCATGTCTCATTCATTCCTCACAAAACCGTGATGTAGGCGGAGCAGCCATTATCATCCCCATTTCACAGAGGAGGAACCCGAGGCCCCTCAAGTAACCAGTGAAGCCAGGAAAGAATTACCCAAGTTACCCAGCTCCGTGCCTCGGGCGGCCCCCCCCCAGCAGCTCTCTCTCTCTGTGGGGGAAAACAACACCCAGAAATCAGCCACTTCAATATTTTTCCCATAGGATAGCATTTCTGAACCAGAGAATGTTTAAAATAAAACATAATGATTAAAGAAAATTATACACGACCCATGGCATACATTCTTGTAGGAAAAGGCCCACAAAAGGAAAGACGAAAAACCCATGGTCCAAATTAACAGCCAGGCCCTGGTGAGAGGCACAGGGAGATGCGGACCATGACCGTCACCAAGCCACTATTTTCGACATCTTGTTAGAATTCAAGACTCCCAGAAAGCCTGCCAGTCAAGAGAAGTATTATGTCTTTTAAAAGATCTGGCTAACCCAGTTGCCACCCTGAGGTGGGGGGGTGAGGGTGAGGGAATCTCAAAGTCTACACATCAACAGAAAAACACGTGACAGTTCCCTGAGGCTGAAGACCTACTTACACCTCATACATGTGTGTGTGTGTGTGTGTGTGTGTACATATACACACACCTGGATCCACTATCCAGGTGTTTAAAGAAAACCATAGCACACGGGGCAGATGGCGAAGAGTAGCTCTCCCAGGGTGCACATTCTTAAAGCCCCTGAAACCCAGGTGTGTCTTACAGCCGACGACAGTACCTCGCCACGACTCTATGAGACACATAAAGCAATGGCGTGTCTTCTGACCTCAACTTCTGGTGACACGTGGCAGGGCCACATTTCCTTAACGTGAAAGGAGCAGGCTCTGCACACAGCCCTGCACGTTGCCGTTCCAGCTCAGCAGCACATCTCGGACGATTCCTTATCAATGTCTCCGCAGAGATGCCTCTTTGACGTTGACAGATGCACGGTAACCCAATGAACGGGCAAACTGGAACTTCACCGGCAGCCCGTTAGTGAGAATTTAGGCGGTTTTAAGTCTTTTGCACATACTACAGTGAATATCCCTGAACAACAGGTAACAGGTCTGTGCATTTTTGAAAGCAGAGGAGAGGCTCCTACATATGAAATGGCCAAAAGACGTGGGATCATTTAAATGCACGTTAAGTCACTTTGCCAGGTGTTGGAGGGGGACGTTAGCTCAACAACTCAAGAGGCAGAAAAAAATGATGGGCAAGGACACACTGGGTGTTAGGGGAGCATCCTTGCATCCGGCGGGATGGAGGACAGGGTCCCTTTAAGGGTTCCTCCCGTGCTCAGTTACCAGGGGAGCTCAAAGGTGCCACACCAACCCCAGCCTGGGCAAAGGGCAGGTATGGGGAGGAGTAAAGGAGGAAGTGAGGTCTGAGCTCGGCTTTAAATGGCATGTTCCAGTTTACTGCCATTTAAAAAGAAAACAGCTTTCAGGTGGTATTTTCCCATTCTTTAAAAACTTCATGTTAACCGTGGGCAGGCTAAGGAGCAGGTTAAACGAAGTGACTTCTCGAGGTTATGGGACATATTTTATGGAGGAGGGACATATGGCCTTCCCAGGATACAGATGACAGAGCCAACCCCATGATTGGAGCCCTCTTGTATGGGGCCACAGGCTTCGTGTCAGTGATCACCTGCCGGTTCTCCCCGCGTCACAGGGTGAGGGCAGCAGACACAGTGTCATCGACACACATGACAATGTCCAGGGACACAAGAGGGACAGTCTCTTCACATGCCTCCCTCCACCCCATGAGGGGAACCTTCCTCAGGAGACTGAAGCGTACTTGTGCTCATCGCAACGGCCCAGGCCAAAACCACGGCAGGGGCAGCGGGGCCACTCTGATGGGCCTGGACCAACCAGCACCACCGGCTGCCTCCCCCACCCCCACCATCACCCCCCCCCCCCCCGCTTGCTGCAAAGAGGGCTGAAGAGGGGAACAGAATCGAACCCTGTTAGGAGAGAGGAAAGAGTGGCAGAAGATGGGCATTGGGGTTGGCAATTCATTTCTGCTACTCCCATCATCCGTTCATTCATTCATTCGATCAAGAAGGGCCGCTGTGAGCTGGGGGTCAGTCGACTTGGAGAAAGCACTTGTCCAAAATTCTAGCCCTCCAAGAGCGCATAGTGCAGCCACATTCACATAAGACTATTATTCCATTTCCTTGACATGCCAAGGAGCACTGGCTAGCCCAGGCAGCCTAAACGCCCAAGAGGAATCAATTTACTGCTCTGGGAGGGACTCGGACTCCTGCACTCAGAACGCAGCAGCGTCCTGCTTCCCATGCTCACGATCGCAGCCGGATGGGAAGTCCTGGATCCCGAACAGCTGAGGCAGCAGAAGGTGCCCTTGGCCCGGTCCCTGCTCTATTTATAGCAGCTGTGTGGGACTCAGGTTACCGGCTGGTTCAAGGCCACGTAAGACTGGCTCCTGGGGGTGAGGCAACTTGGGTTCTTGGCCTCTCACTCGAGACTTGTATTCGTAAAACTCTGGCACTGGACATAGAATGCCAGTGCTGAAGGTGCTACAAAGCATGCACAGCAGTCTGTTGTTACAATGAGGGTCAGAAAAAAGGAAGGACCTACAAAATTGTTCTAAGTCCCAAGCACTCAATATTGTACCCACACATGGTACACATTTAAAGGTGAAGATATGAAAAATACATACTTTTATGTCATATTTGGAATGTTTAAAAGCAACAATTCTTATCTTGTTTTCTCAAGATTTCTGAGTGAACAGAGCAAAAAAAAATAATGCCTTTAATTTTACAATTTCTAATATTTACCTGGGTGAAATAAATAATTTAATCGACTTAATATGTATACTAAATATCATTTAAAAGTCAATGAGGGAACACCCTTCCAGTTGCTGGATGGGATGCTGCCGCCGAATTCACGAATCACTTAATAAAGCCAATAGATCTTCAAAAAAAAAAATCAATGATGTAGGAAAAAAGCGTGTATTCTGCTGTGCTGAAATATTTTAAGCATTTTTTCAAGGATACTTATTCCAAGATATCACTCAATTAAAGAAAACAATTTCAAAAGTTTGTATAACAAATGGCCAATAAGCATATGAAAAGATGCTCAACATCAGTGGCCATCAAGGAAATGCAAATCACAACCACAAGCAGCCTTGGCCTGGCTCCATGGGTTGGAGTGTCATCCCATGCACCTTCCACCAGAAGGCTGCGGGTTCAATTCCCAGTCCTGGCACATACCTAGGTTTCGGGTTTGATCCCGGGTACGGGCACCTGTGAGAGGCGACGTATCAATGTTTGTCTCTCACATGGGTGTTTCTCTCCCCCCACCCCCACTCCCTTCCTCTCTCTCTAAAAAATCTATAAACCTGTCCTTGGGTAAGGATTAAAAAAAAAAACCCACAAGGAGACACCACATCACACCCACTGGGATGGCTACAATCAAAGGTTACCATTCGCTCTAGCAATTCCACTCCCAGGAATCTGCCCAAGAGAAATGAAAACAAATGGCCACACAAAAACTTGTCTGTGGGTTTTCATAGCAGCATTATTCATAACAGCCAAAAAGTAGAAACAATTCCAAAGTCCATCAACTGATACATGGAAGAGCAACATGTGGCATATCCATACAGTGGAGCGAGTATTTGACCACAGAAAGGGAGGAGGCACGGACATGTGCCACGGCATCCACAAACCTCGAAAACATCCTGCCCAGGGGAAGAAGACAGATACCAAGGACTGAATGTTATGTGATTCCATTTATGTGGAACGTGCAGAGCCGGCAACTCCACAGAAAAGGAAATCGGGGCTGTGGGATGGGGGGTAATGCAGGGTAAATACCAATGGGGTGATTGGAAATCAATCATGGTGATGGTTGCCCAAAGTTTATTTTGCGGATGACAGTATGGAAAGTAAAATATTTTCACAAGTCCGTGTCTTTGGACATCCACAGCTGATTATTATGAGCAAATGCTCAGAGAGAATTGTCCTAATGATCAGTCTGGAAAATGGGGAAGGATTTGCCCCTTGCTGACTTGGCTGTCTCTGTGTGGGGGGAGGAAATAACCAAGTCATCCCCACTTTCTACTGGACACAAATTGTATGACCCTCTCAAACGTCTCCACTGCGCAAGTACGACGGTGGTAAAACAGCAGAAGGCCATTTTCAGAGGAAATAATGGAGCCTCACATATAACGTTGCCTCTTCCGGGCAGCGGACCAGGAGTGGGAAGTCCTTGCTGCTCGGTCTGGCTAGACAGCTGGTTAGCTGGCGAGCAGGTGACCTGGGGTGAGTTATTTCCGATCCTGCTGCTTAAAAACCCACACCTTGACAAAACAAAAGCCACGTTCCCTATTCTGACCTGCAGGCTCTCGCTGTGCGGCATGCACCTGCCTCTCTGTACGGGGCTAGGGGCCAGGGCAAAGCAGGGCAGCAGGGTGGGCCAGGACGCCAGCCAGGCCGAACTCTCCCGCCAGAGGGAGGACTGGAGGAGGTCATCACTCCCCAAGTATTTAGGGATCCGGTCGATCAAGCACCTCACACAGTGCTTGGCACAGAGGAGCCCTCGATAAATGGCAGCTACTTTTCCTGCGACACACGCACGGCTCTGCACACACACACAAACCTCGTAAGGACGGGTCCCTGCGGAGGCTGCACCCTCAACAACCGAACAGCAACAACCGCGCATGCGCAGTACACATGCTCACTCCGCGAAGCGGGTCTCAGAGAACAGAGAGAAGGTTTCTCAGGACGAGCCGGGGTATTGAGAAAACTTCCTGCTAAACCGAAAGCAGACTCCTGTGCATCCCCGCATCCGTCACAGCGTGTAAGTGAGCACCAGGAGAGGGGAGGCTGTCTGCCGGGAGGGGGCGCTCTGTTCCCAACGGCAGGTGGGCTACGCCGGCAATCCGTCATCGGTCCTGGAAAAGGCAAACGAGGGTCGGGGGTCTCGGGAAAGACAAACCAGGGAGCGAGGAAAGGCAGCGTCCGGGAGTCGGAACAGCCCTCTGCTCAGGCCAGGCCAGGCCTGCCCTACCTGACCAGCCAGGTCAAGCAGGGTCAGCGTGAACCTGGCTCAGAACAGGCCTGCAGCACAGGTGCCAGCCTGGCCTCTGCCGACCCCTCTGGCCTGGCTCTCGGGGACACGGCCCGCTCTGGCGAGGATTTCTCCACCTTTGCCTGGGCCCAGGAGACAAGGAGGCCAGTCACAGGATGGGGGCCCCCACAGAGTGTATGCAGCTCCCCCACCAGGAGGGAAGACTCCTCCCACCCCAAAATAGCCACCTGCCCCAAGGGTCCTCTGTTACCCTCTTTCTTTGCTACCAACTTGATCCCTAACTCCGAATGGGCCTGCGGTGTTTTCTCTTGCATAAAGGGTCCTCCCCACCTGCCCCCCCCCACTCTCCTGTTCCCCCATCCTACCCACCTGTCCCCCCCACCAAACTCTCCTGCCCCTGGCAATGGGCAGGGGGCAAAGCCATCATCTAACTTTTCTTTTCCTTCATGCAAAGAATGAGCCAGGCTATCAGACTACACTCACTGTAAACATTAGATAAAAGTCACCCAGACAGAGTCCATAAGGCCCACCAGCTTAAACAAAGGGAGAAGAAAAGATTTCATTGTGAGGGACGTGGCCTGGGAGAAGCAGGAGCTCATCAAAACAGCCATTGTTCTGGAGGGAAGGATCGGAGGGCTCCCGTCCAGGCAGCGCAGGAGAAAGCAGCATGAGCCGCCTGCAGCACCAGGGACTTTGAAATGTCAGTGGAGCGCCCGGCCGGGGGCTCCCCCCTGCCTGTCTCCCCTCACAGAGGCTCGTGCCAGAAATGCCACGGAAAAAGGACTTCTTGAGGGCCTGTGCACCCGCCCCCCAATTTCTTCCAGGCGCAGAGACTCCTGACAACTGGAACTCAAAGGCTGGGGCCGCTGGCTGCTTGGTCCCTGGTGCCACACTGTCTGGGGCTCCTGCATGAGGGAGCAGGGGGTGGGGGTGGGGGGCACACACAGTATAGAGAGCACTGCACGCAGGGTGACCTCAACTAGGTTAAAGAGACACACCCCATGGCCATACCGATGCAGAATGAAGATTGGAAGGCAGACCCCAGAGTCCCAACTGCTCTTATCAATCACACCCCCCCCCCCCCACAAAGAGGCCTCCTCAGCTCTTCACATGATGCAGAACGAGGCAAGTTGTTTTTTCTCCTTCGAGATCTAATCGTGCTTTTGGTCTAGTTGGCTCCTTGCCCAACTCAGAGGCTGAAACCCTCAGCTATGCATGAGTCGCCTTAGACGGGGATATTGGAAGGAACTCTCCCCCCAGAAACCTTGGGTCAGGGGACCCTGCTTCGCAGGCTTTGTGGGACTAAGCCTCCACCCCACGAGGACTGCCTTCTGTGTGAGTCTACAGGATCATCGAAACCACTGCGTGTGTGCATCAGAACCTTCTGGAGGGCTGGTCACAGCATCGATGGCCGGGCCCCCTGCCTGAGTCTCTGTGGTCTGGATGAAGGCCCAAGAATTCGTATTTCAGACAAGATCCCAGGTGAGGCTGTGGCGGCTGCTGCTGCTGCTGCTGCTGCTTGGGGACCGTAATGAGGGCCCCTGCTCTGAACTCACAAGGAATTCCAAGCCACACACATCCCTAAGGAACGACACACTGGCCTCTTTAGGGTAGGGCTAACACCACGTCGCTTACAACCCTGCCCGGAAGGGGGTGTTTCTTATTTTTCTTCGTTGCTAAATTTGTTGTGACTTTGGACTTCACCGATGATGCCTTGCTTCTAATGGAGCCTGCAGATTTAATGCTTCGAACGCTGGGCACACGAGAAGCTACCATATCACGAGGCTGGAGGGCAGCTTCAACTTATGAAACTATTCCAGCCCTGACCGGTGTGGCTCAGTGGGTTGGGTGTCGTCCCACAAAGTGAAGGGACGCCGGTTCGATTCCCAGTCGGGGCACGTGCCTGGGTTGCGGGTTCCGTCTACAGCTGGGATGTGTGTGAGAGGCAACTGATGGACGTTTCTCACATCGATGTGTCTCTCTTTCTCCCTCCCCTTCCCTTCCTTCTAAAAATTAATAAATAGAATCTCTTTAAAAAATAAAACTGGGCACATCTAAGCATATCACGAGGCTGTGCGGCAGCTGCAAATCGTGAAAGGATTCCAAGTCACCGGGGTGCCGCCAGACCTAGAGAGGGTGGTGGACTACAGGGAACACCACCTCCGCCACATTTGGACAGCCACCAGGGCCGTGTTCTGGGAACTGGGGATGGGGCAGGTGGAACTCCGCTGTCTTTCCAGCCTTCGAAGATGGAGGTGCCCCCATCTCCGAGGTCACGTCACCCATCACTGTCCTCCCCTTCTTGCTCGGCTCACCCAGCTGCAGTAGCAAAGGGCTCACCTGGCCTTTATGAGACTTTGTAGGCCCGTTCCCTCTGGCCTTGGGTCATCACACAGCCACTCAGCGGCTCAAGCTGCTCCACAAGCACAGACCAGAGCCAAAGCAAAAAAAAAACAAAAAACAAAACCAAAACAAACAAACAAAAAAACACAGAGGACATCGGCTCAGGCTGCAAAGAAAGCTGCAGGTAAAGGGGCAGTCTCCACTCAGAGAGCACCTGGATTTTGAACAGGGTTAAAGCTGCCCCCACTTTGGAGGATAAACGGAAGGCATGGGTCCCACTGAGCTGCCTGGCTTCCTGCCTGCCTTGGGCACGGACCCAGGGTTCCCTACTGAACTCTCAAAGGAAAGGACACAGAAAGATCTGCTCCATCCTCATCCTCGCAGAGGTTAGGTCTGAAGACGAGGCCGCTGAAAGCCTTCAAAACCAACCACAGTGACAGACACGGTGAGACCCGCCGCTGCTGAAAGGCACAGGCAAAAGGCGTGACAGCCTGGGTTATTCAGGGGACACTGCAAGGAAAAGAAGGTGATGGAAGGAGGAACCTCTGTATTAACAGAGGCTTAAGTCCTGGCTGGCGTAGCTCAGTGGATTGAGCTCGGGCTGCAAACCAAAGCATCGCAGGTTCGATTCCCAGTCAGGCCACATACCTGGGTTGCAGGTCACGGCCCCCAGCAACCGCACATTGATGTTTCTCTCTCTCTCTCTTTCTCCCTCCCTTCCCTCTCTAAAAATAAATAAATAAAATCTTTAAAAAATTTTTTTTAAAACCCAGAGACTTAAAATACATATCAAGTTTAAAAAAACAACAGACAACAATAAATTATGATGCCTAGTAAAAGAACAGTCAGTACTTTAGGAGGGAGGCCAAGAGAAGCTTCTGCAGAGGCAGCAAAGTTGTGTTTCCTGACCTGGGGGATCGCTAGGTAAGGTTTTTATCTAGTAATCATTCACTGTGCTCGCCAGTGTTTTGTGTGGTTTTCTGCATCTGTGTTTAATTTTATAATTAAAAAAACTTTTTAAAAAAGATTTAATTTATTTGTTTATTTTTAAAGAGGGGATGGGAGAGAGACGAGGAGAGAAACGTCCATGTGTGTTTGCCTCTTGTGCATCCCTTACTGGAGACCTGGTCTGCAACCCAGGCATGTGCCCTGGCTGGGAATCGAACCAACGACCCTTCGGTTTGCAGGCCGGCACTCAATCCACTGAGCCACACCAGCCAGGACTATAATAATAGAGTTATTTAAAAAGCCATGTGTTTGTAATTGTCTTGTGAAAAAGAAATTATTTAAAAATAAAGTCAAATTGACAACACACACACAGATTTCCTGGCAAGATGTTCTCTGTCAATCAACACACACACTGAGCATGTCTAAGTGGCACGATTTGGGATGGATTCTTGCCTTCCTCTCTGTTCTTCCCTCATGGACAGAACTTCAAAAACAGGCTATTTCACACACCAAAAAGAGGCCACTATTTTAAATGTAAAAAGTCAACCACAGGGAGCTATGAGCTAATGGTCCAGTGTTGTGACTGTTAGAGATTTCTGCTTCCTCCTTCCTTCTCGATTTCCCATGATTAATGTCAAACCCAGGTCTGAAGGATAATACAGACAAAAGTGCAAATGAGTCCATTTTTCTACCTTCCAGATCTGCCAAAAGATTGGTATGTACGAAACTATACTTCCCCTTGTCTCCATGAAATACATGATGGCAATTCAGAAATAGAATAATTATGCATTCTTAAAACTGCTTTAGTTTTCTTTTTGTTTGTCTTTTTGTTTTTTTTCTAAAAGGCAATCCAATACCTTGGCCATGCTTAACATAAAGAATGAACTGAAGTACTAGGCACTAAAATACTCTTCTGAATCAGGGGAGGTGTACACATGAGCATCTCCAATTTCAGCCCAAGTTTCCATCAGCTCTTAAAAGCTCAAAGAAACTACAGCAACCTCAATGAACAAGAAAAAAAAAAAAGAAGCCATTTCAGGGCCCTCACAAAACAGCAAAACTCATATTCACAATCAATGGAAAAAGCAACTGACGAGGAGGAGAAAACCACTCAGACGGCACCAGAAATACGACCCATGAGTGCTTTACGGGTCAGTGACTGGGAGTTCAGTGAGTCTTAGGGGAAAACATCCGTGTTTCTTCCTCCCCAAACACGGTCTGTACGTTCTAGCAGACGCTGTGCCTTTTAGCCCCAAGCCCAAGGGATCGACTGTAAACACACAGACTCATCGCCTTCTCTCACATGGGCTCCGAGCACTGGGCAGACATCCCCCCTTCCCGGGAGTGGGACGCCAGGGCCAAGGAGGCTCCAGGCAACAGCTGGGTCATCCTCTGAGCCGGCAGGTCCCTGACCGACAAACACCCACCGAGGCAAAAGGCCTCCAACAAGCAGCCGGGCGGACGGCGGAGGGGCCAGGGACCAGAACCCATGTCTCCCGCCAGCCTACCTTGCCCGGGTCTCTTAGGAGTTCCTGAGTGGTGCAAAACTTACATGTGATTTTTAATTTTTCACATGTGCTCTGTGGCCCATGGGAATCAATAAAAAAAAAGAAATAAAATCGTAAAAGTTGCTCGGTCAAAATGCATAGCTTCCAAGTTTTAAATTTGGTAGCTGCAACCCAAGCAAGTCCCCAGTTTTAATTTCTTTGCCATTCAGTTTGGGGACCACGGCCCCCAAATGCATGCTGCTGGTTTAGACCCTGGCCAGGCATAGGAGGGAGGGCACCGGGGATAGAGGGCTGTTCTCTGCAGGCTGACACGCGGGCTGGCACAGGACTCCACGCACATGAGATACTAGATCGCTCAGTTCCCTAAGATTCGCAGACCAGAATGCTCAAATGCACAGTTTTTAAAATCACATTTATACGCCACGGGCAATTATACCCATGGCCCTGGAGTCTAGGGCTGGTTGAGAAGTACCACTGAATAAAAAGCACATTATGCAGTACTTGTTTGATGAACAATGGCCTGATGTCTAATCCTCCCAGGTGAAGGTGTCTTGGCTAAGAGTGGGAGCCAGCCAGCCAGCAGCGCAGGCTCACAGGACCACTGCAGGCTGGGGCGAGGACTGGGCGCCCCCCTGGGGCCCAGCCAGGGCAGCGAGTCCAGAGTCCAAGGGCCTCAGCGGCCAGAAGCATCTGCGTTGGGCACAAGCTGTTCTCCATCACCCCCGATGAGACGCATGGTGCCCCCCGACCTCACAGAGAGCACACAGCTTCCGCTTAAATGAACTGAGCACCACGACACTTCCACCTTTGAAACGTCTCTTCTGGAACCTTTTCCACGGCAGGTTTCCTTTCAGCGGGGGTATGAGTCCAGCTTCTAAATGAGGTTGTAACATGAAAAGGGGGACATTTACAGACGCAGGGCCCTACAAAATGTGTCCTCACCATGGCAGCCGCAGTTTCTGCTTTGAGAGATGTGAATCATCCCATTTCGAAATCGCCACATCTTTAAAACTACTTAAGAAACACAGGCATCACCCGGCGAAGATTTTATTTTCCTCAAGGACATTGGTTTCACGGCTCTAATTTCTTAAACCGGGCTGACTTCAAAATCCAGAGAAATCGTGTAATTCAAAGCAAAAAAACAGAGCGCAGGAGAGGAACTTTTAGAAACTGGCAGCACACTCATGGCCATTTCAGTGGCTGGCCTTTGTCACTCAACAGACTCTCAATAACTAATGGAGAGTATTTATTAATCGGCACTTAACCTAGTGCACCTCCCCCGACCCGCAGCACCCAATGAACACGGCACCCAACTCAGTCCCACAGAGGAGAGAGACTTCAGGAGCCTGAGGAACAGCCCAGGGGTGGTGGCAAGGGGCACAGACGGGGCTTGAACCTGGGCTGTCTGGCCCGAGTCCAGCCTCTTGGCACAGCCCGACGAAATTTGTCCTGGCAGGTCCAACTTATTGACTCAACTTTCTAGGAAAGTTCCCCTCTTATACGGAGAAAACTCCTTCCACAGAACACAGCACTCAGATGGTCTCGATAAAGACAGAGGCCTGCCGGGAGATGGGGGAGGGGGGTGGGACAATGAAGCCGAACTGAAAAACAATGCTTCAACATTGTTTTTCATCAGAAAATCCAACATCAGAAGAAGATCCGACTCTAGGTGGTGAACACACAACACAATACATATACATACAACATCCAGATGATGTGTTCTAGAATTATGCACTTGAAACCTATATAATTTGTTAATCAATGTCACCCCAAGAAATTTAATGAAAAATAAATTATATTTTAAAAAATCCTAACATCGTTTTTAAGGTCCAAAATCCAGTGCCTGGGGCCGCCCAGAAGGCAGAGTTCCCAGCCAGGCCGCGGCATCCTAAAGGCCATCTCAGGCAGCTGTCCATCAAATGATCAGGAGCTCTTCAGGGGCCTGCGCATTGTCCTCTTCCAAACCTGAGTCCCCTGGCGGGGGTGGGGGGGTGGGGGGTGGCTCCTGCCACCCTCACAGGCCACTGTGAGAACCAGAACGGCAAGGAACAGAGCCAGGGCTGGCTCAGAAATGCCCAAACCCTGCAGACAGAGCCTGTCCAAGGCCATGAAACCTGGGGTCCCCTTTCCTTCCCCCACTTCTGTGGAGAAAACAGAGCCCACAGTCTCAAGCCAGAGAAACCCACAGGCCAAAAGCCAAAGACAACATCCCTCAGAAGCCTGGAGGTCTGCTCACAGGGCTGGGGGGTGGGCAGGTGGAGGGGGCTGGAGTCAGAGCAGGACAAAGGATTCCCAAGACAAAGGGGGAAGGAGGAGGGCAGGGGTCAGGAGAAGAGAAAAAAGAAGGGGCCAGGGGAGAAGGGGGAGGTGGGGAGGGAGGAGGGAGGGAACAACGGAGGAGACAAAGGGGAAAAGGACAGGAGGAGGGGGGAGGGGGAGGACAGGGGGAGGACAGGGGGAGGGCGAGGAGGAGAGAAAAGCCATGACACACAGCTGAGTGCCGGTTGCTAGGCTGCGGCCCATGAACCCACAAGAATGGCAGCAGATACACTAATCCTCGCCCCAAAGCAGGGAGGAAAGATCAGCATGAACTCCAAAGCAGAGTTCCTGGGATCACATTCCCCACAAGCATGTCCCCAGGGCGCTCTTTGCAAAGGAGGCCAAGCATCCTCTGCGAATAAGAACCCAGGATCATCGTTCTCTTTAAGAGATGAGACAAGGAGGCGGGTACAGTTAGCAACCCTTCCAGACCAGACGGGTCAGGGCCTACTTAAATATTGCAGACAACAATCATAGCAGGGGTGACACGGATGATCAGCCTGAGACAGCGGAACAGCCCCCTGGCCATCAAAATTAAGAACTGCCCACCTGCTCTGCGACGTGTACTCTGAAGCAATCACTTTCATCGGTTCATTTTCCAAAAGAAAAATACACAAAGAACTTTAGTTCAATAAAAAAACAATGTGCAGCCAGAAACTATGTTTTCCTCAGGAGTCTCTATTTCATTGAGAAATATTTTCACTTCGTGGAAGTCCTGACGCACAATCTAAAAAAGGAATAAAGTGATGATTTGAAAGTCACTAATTGTAATATACCACCTTAACAAAATCAAGGACAAAAATCATATGACCGTCTCCACAGGTGCAGAAAAAGCATTTGATAAAGTTCACCAACCTTTCATGGTAAAACATGCATCAAACTAGACGGGATGAAAGGGGAACTTCCTCAACTTGATAAAGAGCATTTAGGAAAATCCTGTAGCTAACATCAGACGTCGTAGTGAAAGACAACGTTGTCCCTTAGGATCAGGGACAAGACAAGGATGTCCCCTCCTGCCACTTCTCTTCAACCCTGCCCTAGAGGTTCCAGCCAAAACAAACAGGCAAGGAAAAGAAAGAAACAACACTCTGATTGGACAGGAAGAACTAAACCCATCTCCATTTGCACATGATGGTCTCGTATCAACACATAGAAAATCCTAGACACTAGTGATAAACATTCCAACAGTATCTACAGACTCCATGCAAACCCTATCAAAATCCCAGCTGCCTATTTTTTTTTTGGCTAAAATTAACAAGCTAATCTTAAAATGCAAATGTAAATGTAAGGAATCCAGAATAGCCAAAATAAGCTTGAAAAAGAAAAACAAAAAGTTGGAGGACTCACGCTGTTCGATTTGAAAACTCATGACAAAGCTACCAGTCTCCAAAAGGCGTGTTGCAGGGACAAGGATGTACCGATCAATCCAGGACACAGAAGCGAGAGCCCAGACACAAACCCTTACATTCGTGGTGGGTTGGTGTTCGACAAGATGATGTGGCAAGAACGGTCCTTCCAACAAACGGTGCTGAGACGACTAGACATTCATACGTAAAACAACAACGGAGGGCTCCCACCTCACGCCGCACAGAAAAACTAACTGGAGATAAGTCCCAGACCTAAATGTAAGAGCTAAAACTATGAATGTAATGCACTTGAATCGACCGGAAACCATCCCTCCCCACCCCGCCCCCAGATCCATGGAAGAACTGTCTTCCACAAAATTGGCCCGTGGTGCCAAAAAGGCTGGGGACCACTGCTCTAAGGCTCTCCCCCTACCAGGGACCGTGCTGCTCCCTCCATCTGCGTGGCCTTGCCCCTCCCCTTGGCTGGACACCTTTCCAACAAGGCAGCCTTCCCAAACCCCCTAAGGCAAAAGGTCCTGCGAGGGTCCTCTGATCACCGTGGCCTCGAGCTCACAGGTACAACTTCACACCTGCTGGTGAAGTTGCACGAATGTCCATCCACAGGACCAGTCTGTGAGCTCCAGGGGCAGGGGCTGCCTGTGTGCTCACCATCCTCAGCACGCCCCTAGCCGTTCATTTAACAAAAATACAGTGCCAGGCGCCGGGCTGGGTCCTGAGTGCCCCCACTGAGCATCAGAGGTGAAGCCCCTGACCCCCAGCAGCCCCCGGGGCAACTTAGGGAAAGAGCTGACAACAGAGCCCACAAACCAGAGAACAGAAATAGTTAAAGAAAGTGGGTCTGCCGTCAATATGGGTCCAGTGAATGAATGACAAAGGACCTTATTGAATGAGTTAACTGGAATCTGAAAACCATAAAAGCAGCTGCTGCCTGTATCACACAATGATAGCACGTCCAGTCCGAGGTACCACAGTGCTATCAGCTGTGTTCCGCCAGGTTCATCACCCCGGGGCACGGTCTCCCTGGACGGCTAAAAGGCCGGCCTGGTGGGATGGTTGGGAGACTCGGCCCCTCCTCCTTAGGACCAGAAACACGTCGATTTCCCCAAGTGCGACAAGAGTCAGAGCGGCCATGGCTATCTCATACCCAGGAATGTGCTAAACGGCTCTGGTGATTACACCTTGTGGTTCTAACAGGTCCGTGATGCGGGATAAACGCAGCACAGAGAGGCTGCGGAGGACATCGGCTCTGGGGGACCGGCCCCTTTTCCAAATCCGTGCCCTTCTGTCAGCCGGGCAGAGGGCACAGCAGCTTAACTTAGCACCAGGAAAACGGGCCAGGCTGAGATCGAAAAGCTCACATGCACTCTTCAGGCAGTCCATCCCTGTTTACTGAGCACCTACTATGTGCCAGGCCCTAGTGCCTGCTTGCACGAATACTGGGAATGCAGCAGAAAACGAATCTGACAACACCCCTGCCCTCGTAGGACCCGCTGTCTATATGGGGAGGAACTCATCTCAACAAGCTCCGCCCCCTGGAATACACAGACTGGCAGAGCCCGGTGCTGGCTAAGAGGACTGCATGCCCGGCGCCGGCCAAGCGAAGCCTCTCACGAATGCTCTTTACCTTCAAGGGGCCGGAGACAAAAATACCAGCAGTCACAGGCCACTGGGAGAACAGCTGATACAGATGGGTAACCTGGGGTCAGGAAAGGCTTCCCAGGCCAATGTCAGGTCACACCAAAAGGTGAGCAGGAGTTAGCCAGGCTGCCAGAACGGGCTGTGCAGGGAAGCGGGTGGGGGTGGGGCGCAGGCTGCACAGGCAGGGGTAACGGCAGAGGCCAAGTCTCCCAGGAGGGAGAGGACCTAGGACCCAGTTAGGGGGTGGAAAGGGCTGTGAAGGGCTCTAGCAAGGGAAGGAGGGGCAGGCAGCAGCCCCTTTGGCCCCACGGGGAGCTCCTGAACAGGATTCAGGCAGGAAAGTAAGGGGATTGGATTTGCACTTTAGAAAGGTTACTTAGCGATAGAGTCAATATTAGAGCAGCCAAGTCCAGCAGGGCATTCTGAGAGATCCGGGAGGCGACTGCTCGGAAGGAGCGAGGGAGGCAGAGACGGAGAGTCAGGGCAAGGTCCAGGGAGCTGCCGGGGCAGCTGGGAGCAGTGGCGTCCTCCCCGTGACTGGGCTCGGAGACAGACCCTTCTGCGTGCGGGTGGGGGGAGGCGGGGAGGGCAGCTGGCACGGGTGGTGGTGAGCTGGGCAGCGTGTGCACCCCCACATGGAGGGGGGTGTGCTATGGGCAGGCAGCGGGTGAATGGGTCCAGAGCTCGGGAGGCAACCGAGGCCACAGGCACGGTGGCCTCCAGGGTACAAGGCAAGGGGCTCACCGGAGGTGCCACGCCCCGAGGACACCACCATTCATTCAAAGGCTACCTGGGGGCAGAGGGGCCTTCCGCCTGCGAGGGAGGTGTTGGGGGGGAAGTAGTAGGAAAGCCCAGGGGGTGCAGCTTCCAGAAGCCAAAGGAAAGAACATTTCAAGGTGGGAAGGGCATGAGTAACAGAGACTGTGCTGGCAGATGTCAAGAATGGCAGGGCTGGAGGGTGCGCCCTGGGCTCGCACCAAATTCCCTGTCCATGGTGGAGTGATGGGTGCAGGACCCGGTGGATTATATACCCCCTCCTGCAGCCCTCAGGAGGCAGGGGCAGAGTTCTGCCAGGCGGTGCCACGGAAGGACAGTGGTGCTCGGTGGCTACAAGACAGAACGGAGGGGGCGACGCCGGAAGTCTGGAGGGGTAGGGAATGCATGCACAGGGCTAGAAGGACTGGAGTGCAGGGAACGGCGTGGTCGTGCTTAGGACTCAGTGGTGGGACAGGTAACTCAGGGACACGACACGGTCCGGCTGTGATCAGGGCGAAGCAAGGCAGAGAGGCCACCACTGCAGAGGAGGTAGATGGTCACAGGACCGGGGAAGTCATCAGGACTCAGAATGACACAGAAGTAGGACACGGGAAGAGGACCTTGAGCGAAATGCCTGGGCCTTCCATGATGGAGCCAGAGGGTCTGGGAGGAGGAGGAGGAGGAAGGAGATGATGATGTAGCACAATGTCCCCAGCCCCAAAGGGATGGCACTCGGAGCCCCCCTCCCCCACCCTGCACAGCTACCAACAAGCAAGAAAAAGGCGCACCCTTCCATGCATCACCTATTGAGTCCCCACGACCACCCCACGCATCTCCTTCCCCAGGTGGAAAAACTGAGGCTCGCTGGCTAAGAATGTTCCCCGGGGCCACACAGCCCAAATAGGCTGGACCCAAAATTTGAGGTTCAGGCTTCCAAAACACCAACTCGCTCAGCCCCAGCGCAGGCAGGGACAGGGTAGATTGCATTATTTATGCCCCAGCAGCCGCTTGTCCCCACGCAAGGGCCCTCTAATTGCATCTCACACCATCTGCACGGAGGAGGGGTCGGGGTCAGAGGCCGCCCACTGCTGGCTAATGAGCCCCGCCCCCCCCCTTCTCCGCTTCTCCTGAACGGCTTACTGTACTCCCTGAGATGGAGGCCAAGTGGTGACCCGGAGCCCATTAAAAAGAGCCTGGAATGCGATATGCTAATAGCTCCAGAACAAACACAAGGATGTATCAGCTTTTAAGGAAACAGGGAGCCCAGAAATTACATTTCTGAAAGAGCTGACTTAACCACACTCCACAGGAAAAATCCCTTCCTTCCCACATTTCCAAACAAAGCAGCCAGTGTTTCGATTCCAATGGCAAGGGAGTTGCACTTGAAGGAGGACAGGGACCTACTCTACTTGTCTAAGGGAGTTAAAGAAAATATTGGTGTCATGGTCCTGGCGTGATAATAAGAAAAGCGAGAGAATGAAATGGGACTGCAGGCCTGTAGCCAGCATTCATAAGCAAAATAGCCACCAGCATTAATTTGGTTTTTAAGAATTTGGCCTTTATTTGTCCCCATGCCAATAAGACAGAGTGCAAAGGCCTAGGAGAGTTCAGAGGCTCGGAAGAAGTCTTTTCAGGTCAATGCGCTCCAGGTGAATTGGAGCAGTTTCCTAGAGCTTTGCACTGTCCTTGGAGAGACTCGCCTGGCCACCAAGAGCACGGGGCAATGGCAGCCCTTCTGGGCCATGCACTCAGGAAACACACGCCCCACGGCCGCTGGGAGGAAAGGAACAGCACGCTCTGGAGTATCCGGACACGCCCCCGTCCCCGTGGCCGGCTGCAATTGCCAGAATCCGCCCAGCTCTCTTCTCGGGGACTCTGGCCATGCTCTTCCAGGAAGGGCATGGTTTTCTGTCCTCAGACACACTGAGTTCGGAGAGAGTGGCCACTGTAGAGGCTCCCCGGTGACCTCGGTGGCTGGCTGGCTCCCGTGAGCGTTGGCACAGGCTGTTCAGGGAAGCCACTACGTGGCTACCTTGTCCTCCAAGATTGCCGGGTGGAGGAGCCCAATGCCCTCACCCCCTTCTCAGCTCAGGCTGCCCCCAAGTTCCCCGCCCCCGCTCCCACCCGGCCCAAAAGGGAGGGCGAGAACCTCAGACCGTGGAGAGGAGCAAGAGTGAGACGGCTGAGGCCTGGATAGGCTGTTGACCCTGTTCATCATCTCTCTGGTCCCTGAACTTCTGGTCCTGGCCGGGGGCCCCTTCCATCGCCCCCACGGGGAGGAACCTGGAAACACACCTCAGACAACCCCACTCTTAACTTCGAAGAGAAGCATTTATAAGGCAGTAAGTCTCAAACAGGGCACCGTATCCCGACACGGACTAAGCAGGTTTGCCACACACACCGAGAAAATATTATCAAGTCACTTTAAGGATCTTCGGGAAATTGTTCAGGTTCGAACATTCCGATCACTGAGGTTAGCCGGAGTCCATCGTCACCGTCTGTGCTCAGAGGCCCGCGTCCCATTTCTCTCTGCCATCTGTCCGCGGGGGGCACCTTGGGCTCATTGATTTGGGACGGAGTGTGAGGTCCGCCTTCTCACCTCTGCCAGGAAGTGCCTTTTCTCAGCTACAAAACAGCATTCTCTCACCTTTTGGCTCTAAGCTTGGAGACCAGGATGCCTCCGCTGTGTCTGTGGTCCGGGGAAACCTTAACCCTGCAGCCCCCGCTAACTGTTTGGCCAAGAAACTGCTGTTTTTTGCCATGTATAATGCGCACTCGCGTTTTCGGCCCATACTTTCAGGAAAAAAAAAAAAACTTCTGTTTCAATTCTTTAATTCAACTTTTTATTTGTTCATATTCAGAAACAAAACTGATTATCATTTTCCAGGGTATTATTTTGCATCCAGGGTATTATTGCTTTCTAGAGTTACGGTTTTAACACATAAGCATAAACAAAAGAATTAAAAACATTTATATATGGCTATGGAATCCGTACTACCTATGTATTATGTGCACCCTTATTTTTCCCTCAAAAATTCGGGCCAAAAAAGTGCACATTATACAGAGCAAAATGCAGGGCATACAAAGATTCTGAACAGTAGAACTGTTAACTTTGTAAGTGCTTTCGGACGTTAGAAATTCCATTCAGAACGTATGTAAGATCTATGTCGTCTAGATTCTTCTCCGCCTGGCTCCTCAACCAAGGCCGGGTGTCCAGAGCCTCTCCCCAGCGCACACCACACCCTCCCCCTGGCCAGGGGCGGCCAGCGCTGCCCAGGGGCCTGCACTAGTGCCAGACCCTCGCTACTCTCCCTGCTTCCCTCCGGCTCCTGCACCCCGGCCCTCTGCACAGCAGCTGAGGGTCCATGCAAAAAAGTAAATCGATTCCTGGCTCTCCTCTGCTCAGACTCCTCCAAGCCCCTCCTCCCAATCACAGATTGCAATCTCAACCGCCAACCACTGCCGGGCAGTGGGAGGCAGGCCTGCCCCGACATCCCCCTCGTGTGCGTCCACTTCTCCAGGGGCTCCCTGCACTCCAGCTGCCCTGGCCGTCTGGCAGGCCTGTCCACACCTACTGTCTGCTTTGCGGAGAACAGGCTGCCCCCTGTTTCCCGGGGTTCTCTACCCCCACCGCCATTAGTGGCGTCTGCTGGCCCACAGCCTCCCTAAACCCGCCCTTGCAGCACCCTCCCCCACCCCCCCACCCCTCCTGGCTACCTGGCTCCACAACCGACATCTGTTACTCTTTTGTGTGTCTCCCTCCTGCCCCAGACCTGGGTGCTCTGACTGACCGTCAAACCTCGACGCTTGGCCCGGGAAGCCACTCCGCACACACCTAGCAACTGTGCCAATCAGATCCCCGCGGCTCCCCGTTCTGCCGAGAGTGCCCTGACTCCTGCCATGGGGGACTCTTACCCGTAGAAGACCCGTGAGTTCAGAACCATAAACCACCCAGCAAACACACTGGGATGCGGCTGACCCGCAGCCTGGAGCCCTGGCCCCTGCGCCCACCAGCTGGGGTTGCCGCTGTGAGAAAAGGCTTCCTACCTAATCATTCCCCTCCCTCAGATCAAGTCAAGTTAGAGAAATTAAAAGAAAACAGTCATTCTTGCTTTTCTTTCCTAATCTCTGAATTAGCAATGACACCAATGTGAAAAATCAGTTGCCCAGTTCAGCCACTGTCTTCTCGAGCTAACCTCGCTCGGTCCTTTGGCTCTGGATGTTTAACAATCCTTTTTACAGCCACATAATATTTAAAACCCACAAGAGAGTTTTTTTCTAAAATACTACTTACATTTACTTTCTTTTGAAGAAAAATGCCCAGGTTATACAGAAGCTTTTCTGAAAACTACTTCTGACCGTTGTAGCCATTATTAGAGTAGAAATGACACGGATGTAGGCACGCATCGCTTCACTATTTTTTAATAAAAATATGGTGATTTTGTGTCATAGCTACAAAGTTAATGTAACTGTGTAAAAATATCAGCAGCTTGAAATAAGCAGCAGGAAACTTCTACAAGGAAGGCGGCATTGCTCTGAGCTTTAAGGAATAGTGAGGTCCTATCACACTATGGCACATTTCCTGTGGAAGGTCAGTCCCCCAGAACAACGGACTCAATCTGACATTGACTGCACTTTGTGACTGCCAGCGGCGACGTGGGTTACTGTGAAAACGAGGGTGCAGGGAAGGGCCACACAGAAGCCTACGTTGCAGGCTGATCAGCGAGATCCAGGACAACTGTGGCAAGAGAGGTCATCCAGCCAAACCAACAACGCACAAACCACGTGTAAAAAATAAACAAAAGGAACCCGTGTCCCTGGCTGGCTCAGCCGTCCGTTGGGGTTAGAGTAGCCCTAAGGCCATGGCCGTGCCACCAAAGCTAATCGTGCCGTTTAAAACAGGCGCGGGTCCAGCCAGTCTCCAGCGCGTGGTCACCCTCGGACTTACCTCCTGCACTCTTTATGTTTTCTGTGAAGTGAAAACGCCGAGGTTCACTGTGCACCCCAAATGGGCCAACTTTCCTCATGTCCCACTAGGTCCTCTTCTCCTTCCTCCCACATGGGGTTAAATCAAAAGGGCCTCAGAGGAGAAAAGAGGAAGTCTGAGAGGGAGGGAGGAGGGTGAGAACACAGAAACAGCAAGAGGAAAGAGAGAGAGAGAGCAGAGAGAGAGAGACAAAGACACAAGGGAAAAGGCACAGAGGGAAGAAACACACAGAGAAAGGAGAGAGAGAGAGAGAGAGAGGGAGGGAGGGAGAGAGACAATGACACAGAAAGACAGAGAAAGAAAGAAAAGGAAAAAGTTCATGGGAAAAAAGTGGGGCTGTGCTTCATGGCAAAGCTATTTGTTCCCGAGCGGCTCTTTTTCCATGTACTGTATTAGGCCATCTGTGGGAAGTGAGCAAGGCTGGAACTGGGCCTAAGAACATCTGCCCAAAGACTTTAACAGCCCTAATAATAGCACAGCTGGCGTCCCCAGCCTAATGAGCTCACCACCCATGTGACCACTTCTTCTCCAGCAGCTCCTCCAGAGGGGGGAGGCGCCCGGCCCAGGGCAGGGCCCGCGCTGCCCGCTGCCCTCCCCAGGCTCCCTGGCCTCATTGCCTCCACTGCCTCCTCCTCCTTCTCCTCAAACCACCCCCAGCCACCTCCCTGCGCTGCACCGCTCTGACCCAGCAGCTCTGAACACAGACGTCCTCAACGTGAAAGGCAACTATCAGAAACAGAACATGGGTCTGCATCGCTGGACACCTTCTAGGCATCACGGGGATCAGAGTGACGCTAATGAATTTAACAGCTTTGACGACATGAACAAACTCCTCAAAATATGCAACTTAACCAAAGCGAACACAAAGAAAAGATCTGAACAGCCCAGTATGTATTAAAGAAACAAAACTGCTCGTGGAAATCTGCATGCAAGGAAAGGCCCGCAGGCCACCAAGGGTGGTGCCCTGCTGCCGGGGTCCGGGGTACAAGGTGCCTCCAGGGGCCCTGGTGACTCGGTCTGGGGCTGACTGTCTCTGACGGGAGGCTGTCAGGCAGGCTCGACCTCCCCCCTGCCCACTGCCCGCTGCCAGGAGGAAACTGTGCTCAGCCAGGCTGGGAAGGGGTGGAGGATGTGCACAGGGAAGTGGCGTTTACAAAGTTGGGAGGTTTCAGCCCTTTCCGGGATAATTTTTTGAAACGTATGCCCACCGCTGTACGCTTTTAAAAGCCCTCAAGCACGTAAAGAAACTGCACCTCAGCATCGAGAAGGGGGAGGATTCCAGCTTTAAGGGGAAGCGGCAAGTGATGGAGAAGAGACCCCAGTCAGCACTGATCCCGTATGCACAGCATTTGGAAGAGGAGCTGAAAAATCTGGGATCTTTCTCTCCGTCCGGGCAACACATCCTGACCACAAGGAAGGGCCAGAGGGCCATGACACACAGGCTTGCTTACTCACCAGAAAAAGACAAAGAAGCCCCATTCCTGAAACCACACTTGGCAACACGGGTGTGTTCCGTAAGCACGCAGTAACAATCCAGGAGGAAATTGCTGATCCTACCCCGGCCTGCTGGGTCATTATATCATTAGCAATCGCATGATTCCCGAAAGGTGGGCAATCATTAACTTTTTTTTTTACTGCCACACATTGTTTCACACTCAAGACGATGTGTTTCTACCTTGTTAAGGCCGCCAATAACTTACCTACGCCTTGACAGCTACCTGCTGAAACACCAATACCACTCTTGCCGTGAATTAAGGGGCCACTGCAAAACCCACAGAGGCTTCAAGAAGAGTTACTGTATTTTAAGGGCTGCAAGTACTTTTTTTACACAGGATTCCCTTCTGTTGGAACGTTGAATTCACGGAGAGGAGCCCTGTCCAAGACAGAGCGTACTTGTTTCCATTCCCAAAACACTAAACGCACGAACATGGTCCGTTTCTAGTTCAGTCTTTGTCGACCTTGTTTTTTCACTTTCACTCCCGTCAGGTCCTGTCCCCAGGTCAAGTCCATGGTTCCCAAGTCCTCGAGAGTCCGCCTCGCTCCACCTTTGTGCCCACAACTGCGCCCTGCCAGGTCACGCTAGAGCCAGAGGCCAAAGGGAAATTATGTAACACCAATCCTGTCTTGAATAAAAATGTTGCTATTGTGTTCATCATACATTTTTTTTTGCATTAGTTTTTAAGTAATACATTAAATTATTTATCTTGATGACTTAAATGGGGGGGCAATAGTTCTTCCCACCCCCTTAAATGTGGTACCCTAGGAGCCTCAGTCACTGCACTTCAGCCCTAGCTCCGGCCCATAGTAGTAAGGATGCGCCCTGGTGAAATCAACACACGGGCTTCATGAACTGCCCCGAACACTGGACAAGAGCTTCCCGAGGAATGATTTTCCGGGGCTGGGGGTGTTGTCAATGACTCCACGGGGACAATGAGATGAAAACCACAAGTGGGAGCACAATTAAAATCTGTAAAACAAATACTTGATGGCAATGTGGCAATAAAATCTAATAGCTACCAAATGAACTGCAATCTTTCATTATCTTACGTATTCAGCTCTATTAACTTTTACTTATATTACATTGTGTACAATCAATACCTTTTATTGTGACCGCGACTGTTCTGATACTTATTACAGGACAGTTTTGTCTGTTTCGAGCTTCCTGGACATGAAATCACACAGAATACACGTTTGTGTCTGGCCTCTTTCGGTCAGCATTTTGTCTGTCACTTTCATGCATTTGTTGCATGGATTCGTATTTCATTCCTTCTTTATTGCTGAGTAGTATTCCACCGTATGGACATACCACCTTGGCTAATACGGTCACCAGTTAATGGACATCTGAGTTTTCCCAGTGCGGGGTTATTGTGAGTAGAGTTGCTTCGAACTACGTACACAGCACTGGTTTCTGCTGAATGTCAGCCCAGGAGCAAATCCCTGGGTCATAAAGTACAGGTTGAACTTCAGTAAAAATTGCTAGTTTTCCAAGTAGTTGCTCTTCTTTCTATGTGGTGCATAAGGCTTTCTGTTATTCCAATCCTCACCAAAAACCAGTATTGTTAAAAAAATTTTTTTATCCATTCTCATGGGGCTACAGAGGTGTCTTTGCTAAAACAAGCAATCTCAAATTTCCCCCCCATTTTACTATGATCCTGCAACTCTGATGGTACAAAGTGTAAAACGTCAAGTAAGACGTGTAAGAATCACAAGAAAGTACAGTAAACATCTCCAATTCTGAGCTCACTAATTTCAGGACTCACAGACTACGGACACCTGTGAGGCCAGCGTACAGGACCCTTGACAAGGAAACCTGCAAACGCCCGTGGACTCTGTGAGAATGCTTCCAGTCAAGATGCTCACGAAGCTAAGCCGCTGCCTCTTCTGAACTGTGGGAAACCGAGAGATCCATTCTACAAATGTTTGCACAGCTACGCTAGGTATAAATAAACCCAAAGGACTTTTTAGCCTTGTCTTACTTGGTCTCTCCCAGCAGAGTGACCCCGTGAACCCCCACGCCTCACTGCAAGAACGCTCTCTCTTCCCCAGCCTCCTGGTCAAACTCTGCTCTGTCCTCCGTGAATTCTTCTACACAGGATATCTCTGCTGTCTCCGTGGTATACAGCCCAAACCCTTACCACACACTTGAACCTCTCTTCTGTCAGGCCCAGGTGTCCCACTGCCCTAAAAATGTGTCTCCACTTGAAAATTTCACAAGCATATCAAACTTAGCACATTCCAAACAGGACCCTCCAGGTCCCCCACCCCTGCACAACTGACTTATGCTCATCCAGTCGGGAATCTCAGACGCATCCGAGACTCCTCCCTCCCCTGACCCCCATCTCCCCAAAGAGCAAGCCTTAGTTCCTCACCATCATTCAGAGGGGCCCGCTTCTTTGCATCTACACAATCCCTTACTGCCCCACCTGAAGTCTCGCCCCTCTTTCACCTGTCAGGAGGCCAGAGCTTCCCCTGCAGGTCTTGGTCATCCTGGAGGTGGAGGGGACCTGGGGCCACACTGGCCTGGGGCACGCAGTGAAGCCAGCCGCCTCTCCCCTGACACCCCTGCCTGCCCTGGGCCTTCCCTCTGGGACCTTAACACACTGCATCCATTTTTCCACCAGGATGACCGAATGTGGCTGTCACTTCCGGTCTGCAAGGGAAATTCTCAGACTTGATTAGGCTGATCATTCCCTGGCCAAACAGAGAAGTCAAGTATACTACACAGGATAGAAGTCTGAGTATTTATTTTCTTTATCTGCTTCCAAACGAGAATCCTTTCTCTTCTAGTATCAAGAGGCAGCCCAGCTAAAAGTTCTTCAAGGAACATTCAGTAATTGCTCTGACATTCCTCGGGTGCTTGTAACTTCTTTTAATAATAGAAACTATTTTCCTCCATTCCAAGTGCAATGTAAACACATCCACTGCATCAGCCAACATTCTAGTCTATTTTCCCAACGATTACGCACATATTGTCACACCTTCTACCTGTTATTGTAGTAAAGATAACGCTGCTTGTTTTCTCCAATAGAAAGACATGTTTTCTAATAATTAACACTAAACACTTCTTCCACCACAGACCTTGGAAATGTTTTGGTATTTGTGCCCAAACATCAAGTGCAATGCCTTAGAATCCTTGCAAACATAAGCCTTTCTCCTCAAAGCCAGAGGAGGAAACTCAGCCGTCAGGTGAGCAAAAACCATAGCCCACATCGCTGCCTGAGGTCATGGGGAATACACCCGTTTGCATCATGAAAGTGAGGGCACGGCCCGGGAGACGTGCTCCAACCTTGTCTGTGGGTGAATGAGTCAGAAAGAGTCCGAGAACGACACCACTAACAACGGCTGACACAGAGGCTCACTCTGAGCCAGGCACACATGCTCATTCATGCCATTCTCTTCACAACCATACGAGGTTATGACGATGCAACGTGATGACGACTCAGGATCTGCCCGTCATAAACAGGAGTCCTTTGCACGGCTCAAAGCTGACCAATCTCAAAAGGGAAGATTGGAGCGTGGCTTCCACCACATCGGCAGCGTGCGAAATCTGGAGGTTTCTCTTTTTTATCGAATGAATGAGAAAAGGCTGCACCCTACGCGGGTACATAAAACAGAACAGTCCCATTCCCGTGGTATTCAGCATTTGATTTAAAACATATTCTAGGTGCCGGGGCGGGGGGGGGAGCAATGAGTTCCCATCTCTGGATGACACCCTTCCGTTCTCCACGAGGAAAGCCGTCAGCCAGCTGTCTCAGGACCTCTGCGCCCAAACACTCACACACACAGCACCAGTGAATCACACACAGCAAATTGCTCATGTTCCTGCTCCCCCCGTTTTCTCTAAGTCATTACATGGCTCTTCCTGAACCACAGGTTTGGTTTTCGTCTGTTTGTTTGGTGCTTTTCCTCCCTTGGCACAGAGCTTACCAGTTCCAGCTTCGCAACATGACAAGAATGTGCCTGTGACTTTAAATTATTAACTTAACCTCCAATTTTCTCCCCAGGTTTGCGACTCTGCAAGGCGGGCAAGGTCCTGACATTGTAACTCCGCTGCCAGACTTCGGCAGAGGTCAGACCACCCAACACCCCCGCCCAAAGTCAGGATCCAACAGGCAAACCGAGTTTACTCTTTGACCCCTGCATCCAGAGTCACAAGACACAAAGCGCTGTGTCCCCGAGCTGCCCTTCCGCCGTCATCCTTCTGAGTCCCCAACTCGCACTCCGACGTCCATTCAAAGTAAAAAAGACGTGGGCAGAAGGAAAGGAAACACCTTAAACACAGACCCTAAAACACAAGCAGCCTGTAGAAGAAACCTTATTAATCTGTGTGCCACCACCCTTACTAAAGTAACTAATTACTAAATAAATTAAATGTGAGGCCTGCCCCCCGAAATTAACAGGCCATCAGGAGCAAAGGCTGAAGTAGCTCCTACTCTTTCAGAAACTGCCCCCAGTTCAAAGTAAGGCAAAGACCACAGCTAGCGTTGAAAGAATCACAGAACGCAAGGAGAGAAGTGACTCAAAAGAAGTAACCACGCCACACCAGTGAGGATGCCTGCTGTCCGAACCTCAGAAAATAACCAGTGTCGGCGAGGACAGGGAGAAACTGGAAGCCCTGTGGGCTACCAGGAGGAATACAAAATGTCACGGCCACTGAGGCAGACAGCACGGTGAGTCCTCGGAAATTAAACACAGAAAGACCACAGGATCCAGTGACTCCATTTGTGGGCATAGACCCCACAGAAGTAAAAGCAAGCACTCACATCTTTGCACACCCGTGTTCACGGCCGCATTCGGCACCAGAGCCAAAAGGCAGAAGCAACCCAAGGGCCCGTCGAAGGATGAGTGAGTAAGCTGGCGGAGACACACAGTGTCGCGGTGTTTGGCCTCAACGAGAAATGAAACTCTGGCACGTGCTACAACATGAAGGAACCCTGAAGACATCACGCTGTGTGAAATAAAGCAGTCACAGGAAGGCACATGGTGTGTGATTCCTCTGATGCGGGGGGTTCCTGGAGTGGCCAAGTTCATGGGGACGGAAAGTGGAGTGGAGGCCGTGCTTCAGCTGGGGAAGGACCAGCCCTGGAGACCGCTGGTGGTGGCATTTGCACAGCGATGTGAATGGACTTAGTGCCACAAAACTGTGCCCTTTAGTAGATTTTATGTTACATATATTTCACCACTATTTTTTCTAAAGAAATAAAAGATGATCACTGCATTCGACAGTTTCTTTCATCTCTCCGACTGGGAGACTTGGACACCCCTAGAGCAAAAAAAAAAAAAAAAAAAAAAAAAACAACAACCCAAGAACTGGACAAAGACAGGTCACCTGCGCCCTCCCCCACGGGAGGTTATGGACGGAGCACAGCAGGGTGTGAGCCCTGCACCTGCTGGAAAAGCAGGAGGGCAGAAAGGAGGGTGAGGAAGAGGTTCCACCCACTGGGGTCAAGTCCACTTCCCCTCTATCTAACTTCGGTCTGCCTTGTGCTCTATCTCGTGCTCTCCCGTATTCACAGAGCACTTCAGATTTGCTCAACAAAGAGTGGCTGGGTGGGTGGGTGAGTGGACACTTCAACTGCTCAGCCAGACTTTGGGCAGAACTGTCTAGTCACTGTTCTGGCTCATTTTTAAGAACTCATCACCGAATGTTTGAGGTGTGTGTGTTGGGTTAGGGACAGGGAACAACTGGCTGGATTCTGGACTGATTTAGAATGACAGGTGTCCCCTCCCTGGGCCCTTCCAGTTCCTAGTTCACTGCACACGACAGCAGGAAGGGAAGAAGGGGGGGCTGGGGAGGCAATGGGGTTGGCAGTCTTTACGGAGAAGCCCTGGCCCCTTTCCTTTCAGTAGGGGCAAGAGGCTGCATCAACTTCAACACCAACTCCCCCAAGCAGGGCAGGAGCAAGAGAGTAGGGGCCACTGGCCCTTCCCCACGCATGTGAAGTCCGGGCCTGCGCCTCAGAAAAGAGCATTCTGTGCAACCACGAAGGGGCGTTTGAGCGTTAACACCCGCTGGGGATGGGTTTGAAACACAGATACAGATTTGGTGGGTCTGGACGGGTCTGCAGGTCTGTGGGTCTGACTTGCTCCCTCTCGGGCGTGCTGAGTAGTGAGGCCATTGCCCCCTGCGATCCGCTGGAGCCAGGGCAGAGAGACCAGAAGTCAAACAGCCACAGTCACCGTGCCTGTCTCAGAGCCATCGCCATCTTCCCACAGCCCTTCTCCACCCAGGCCACGGCCACTTGGCTCCATCGTGAACCTGGGCCCTTAATCCCTTTGGCATGAACAGCCCCGCCATCTGAAGTCACTCCCTCGCTGTCTGTCTCATCACTCGGAGGACAACAGATGCCCCTGGGGGTCAAAGAAACGTCTCCTCCCCACTCCCCAGGAGAAGTTTCCCAGTGGTCCTCAGACAACCAAATTCAAGGACAGCTTCCGCACTCATTGCTCACCTGCTCCTCCTGGTTCAAATTCATGAGTCAAGGGTACAAGTGAAGCCAAACCAAGTCCAGCACTCTAGGGGGACGTTTTATGTTACTGACCACATCCCCAAACGGGAAATGATCTGATGAGGCCCACCGTAAAAGCAGGCAAGCCGGTACTAGATCACGCCCCCTCTACTTTTTGCAAAATTTAAAAACCGAGAGCTCACAAACGCTGCCATCAAAGAAAATCCAGGCCCACAGCCTATGCTGGTGATGTTACAGAACGGCCTGGATGGTCCTCTTGATTTTATGAAAGCAACCAGGGAAACTGATGGAGAACTTCTAAAACCCTCCCGTTCTCCCTTTGCACGGATGCTTTTTCTCTCCGCGCCTGGAGAGAGAAGGAAAAAACCAAACCCCACACCCCTATTCCAGTTTACATCCATTTAAAGTGACACACATCAGCTTGCGTGTGTGAACTCAAACACAGGATTCGCTCCCAGCTGACCAGTGTGAACGCAAGTCAGGCGACTGTGGCGGTTCTAAGTCAACATGATCACGCCTTCTAGTAACCACGTCTCGTCCCTCAGGGGGCGAGCGGAGAAGAGCGCTCTGAACCGTGTGCGAAAGGATGCTTTTCAGGAAACGTCAAACCGCTTCACCCACATGTTCACGGTTCTTTTCAACTAATTCTTGGGCGGGGTGGGGAGGACTTCCAAGTCCCCTGCACACCCAGAGTATGGTCTTCTTAAACATCCAGATCCGGATAATTTCTACTCTGGCGGTTCTTTCATTCATTAACATTTCTTCCTGGTTTCCTTCAGGACTGGAGCATCCTTTTCCGATGTTAGTACAAAATCCACTTCCTCCAGGAAGGAGATTACCTTCTGCTTTTAAGTGTCCTGGCATCTCATCAAGTCTAGAACTAGAAGTGACTGCAGAAGTAATCCAGCTCCAAGATTCTCAAACTGGGGGTACCTATGCTCAGGCTGGGGGGAGCCCCCAGGGCCCCAGGAACAACAAGGCACATCATCCTTGAGTGCTTTTTCCCCCCTTTTTGACACAAGGCAGCATTCACATTATTTTTATGTTAAAACAAACAAGATGATCCTGTGTTCTAGTCCTCACCAAAGGAATCACTGAACTGACAATGAAAAGTGCCGGAAACCTCAGGCTGGGCTCCCTGGCCCCCCTCCCCAGGCTTCCTAAGCACAAGTGTAAGAAGCATCACTATAACGCATTTCACAGCTGGGACACGGAGGCCAGGAGACTCCCAGAGCTGTGCGTGGCCACCTGAGAAGTCACCAGTTACTAGTCTCCACCAAAGCGACTGACAGCTTCTCAGAAAAGCTCACTACTAACCAGGTGAGGCTGGGAGCTGCCCTTCCTAAACTCCTGGGCCAGAAGCCCAGGCCAGGGCCCACCTTCCACCCCATCCCACCCCCTTCCACCTCAGGTACAGAATTAACAAACACATAATTGAGTGTCTCAATGAACAACAATGCCACACAGCCCTTAGTAAGATGCGTGTCAAAGCCCTTCTTTAAGCAGCTGCACGTCACTGGGGATTCCGCGTAGCCCAGAGGCACTCAGGGCTGCACAGACGCTGCTATTTACTGTCCCCAGGCTACAACTGGGAGCTTTTCGGCCCTGCAGGTGGCCTTCATTGGGATGCACCTGATAAGAAGACAAGTCAGAATGGGGAACATTCCTTCAGGAAGAAGAAAAAAGAGGGGAGGAACCAGAAGACCCCATTCAACAGCATGTCCCTGTCCAGCAGACCCTCCCTCACCCAAGACTATAACATGTAAAGCTAAGAACCCGGGGGCTGTAGGAGCAGTTCTTCCCCGACACCTTACTCTCCTCAAAGGAGCGCCCCTTTGTCCTTCCCCACAAACGCCACGGCGCACACCAAGTACGATGAGTTAAATACATCAGAATCCATTTTCAAAACCGGGGATCAAGTCATCATTTTATATTTGAGGAGGCTGGTTGTGGCTTGGAACATTATTATTATCCCCAAGTTTATTGAACTTCCCACCATACACGGTTAAACTACACCCCAAGAGAAAGACTTGACTTAATATCTGCGAGGTATGAATATTCAATACCCACTCCGTGGGTTTCATGGAACACTTTCCCCAATGCCTTTCTCAACTGAGCCCTAAAGGGGAAAAAAGGAACTGCCCCGCGTAGGAGAAGTGGCTGCCTGCCTCCCGGCCCCCTTCAGCCATTCGTGGGCTGCACGGAGCTACAGAACAATCGTGACTATGAAAACACCGACAGCTGATGGCACAGAGGAAGCCCCAGGCCTGCCCCTCCACCCTGGGAGCACAAGGACAAGATGGGAGGCGCCCAGAGCCATCTAACAGTCAGAGTCCTACTACGGGCAAGGTCAGAGGTCGGGGCTCAGAATGCAACCGCAGGAAGCAGCCCGCATTGGATGGCAAACACTGAGATGCCGTTGGTTTGGAAACCAAAAAGAAAGTCTAGGAACTCCTTTCAATTCAAATAATGCTCTTTTATTTCACCTCCCAACAGACCTGTAAGGGAGATCATGATTACCACTCTAATACCGCTTTCTTATCCCCGGGGGCGCTCAAAGCCAGCTCACAGACTCGCAGACTCAGCCCTGTCATGAGACCTGAAAGCCCTCACAGGGTGTCTAGTCGAATTTCTACCGACGCTTTCACTTTAAAAACTCTAAGCCTTCCAAACAGTCCGATGAGGCTTGGTTTGTTGTTTCTTTTCTTTCCTTTTTATGTTTTCCTTTGGGCCGGGTGCAATCCCAGGGAAGGGAAAGCCAGGTCAGAGAGGTTGAATAAGGGCCCCGGGTCACACAGCCAGTGGAGAGGAGGAGGAGCTGGAATGTGAATCCGGGGCTCCCACTCCAAGGTCACTGTCCTCTCAGAGGGAGCACAGGCAACACAGGCAGGGTGCAGCGCTCTTCGGGGAGCCGGAGCTGGGGATGGGAAACCGAACCTCACACGGGTCCCTGGGGCACGGGACAGGAAACGGCGGGGGCCGGCGGGGTCAGGCTGAAACCCAGCTCTTGCCAACAGTGCTGCCCCTGGCCATGGCTTTCTAGGCCAGCTCAGCATCCCCGAGGCTGGATCAACTCTGCAGACAGCTCAGGCTACATGTGCCGGGGCACCTCGGTGAAAAGGGTGAGGTCAGAGATCAAAGGACGCACCAGTGTGACCCACCTTTCCAAACCAAGAGAGAGAAAGAGAAACGCTCCGTCTATCACTCCAGGCTCAACCCTGAACCTGCCGGCCAAGCTCCCCTTCTGCCATTCTCCAAGGCAAGGGGGGAGACCCCCTACCCCTGCGCAGACTGCCGGGGAGGGGCATCGCTCAGTCTGACCACCTCCCCCTCCACTGCTCCCGCAGTTGAAAACGGGGAAGGAGGACCCTGTTCCTAGCGTGTTTCCCTGTGGTGTTCTCCACCCAAAGAGCACCAGGAAAAAAGTCCCTGTCCTGCCTACAAACTCACAGACAACATCGACAAGGGACACACATCTGTTTAAGCAACGAAGGGCGGGTACAGCAGATCAGAACAAAACTTCAGGAAAAAAAAAATCAGAGGCCTAACCACGCAGACTGAGGGGACGCTGAAAGTGGGCTGACTTCCGTTTCTGCGCCGGTGCTGCGAAGGGTCCGAAACACGGAGGCTTCGTGGGTCGGGGGTCGGGGGCACCCCCGCACCAGCCCTGAGCGTGCACAGCTGAGCTTTTCGGCTTGGGCTGCCCTAACTCGACTTATAGACCACGAAACAACACTTTTCACTGCGTTTTCTTTACCCGCCAACAGGATGACCTTGGAGATTCGAAAAGAATTCTAAAACTCAAGTCAAAAAAGTGACAAAGTGAACTTGTTCACTGTCGGCATGGGAAGGGGGAGGGTGCTAAAAGCCATCTGCTCGGTCCCAGACACATTCAAAAGGCACTGACATTAGTTTTGTGGGCGAACGGGAATCGGGGTGCTGCTGGCGCTCTGGGCTGGCTCAGCTCGGGGTTCTTTGAAGGTCGGCTCACTGTCACCTCGGAGTGCCAGAGCCCAGAATCCAGGCCACACGGCGTGGCCAATGTATGACGCCCTCCCTACAGGCACCTTTCTGGGCCCCCGAGGGCCTCCGGCAGGTGCTGCGGGTGCAGGAGGGGCACTCCCCCCGCAGGGTCCCAGCGCCCAGCTTCTCCCGCCGCCGCGGCCACCACATCACGCGCCCACAGTCCCACAACACTCGCGTCCTTCCCCAACCAGTCTCCGGGCCCGATGCGCCTCAGGCACCGGTAAGCGGACCCCAGGCTTACCCGCTAGAGATGCACGGAGCGCGGCCCCGGAGCAGGCGCGGTCCCGGGGGCCTTAGGCGCCGAACTGCCAGGCGCGCGGCTCTTCGTTGTCCTCGGCCCGACCCCGGCCGCCCGGCGGCTCCGGTTCCCTCAGTAGCAGCAGCCGGCCGGGCGGCACCCGGGCGCACGCGGCGGACTTCGGTTTCGGCGCCTCCTCCTCCTGCTGCCCGCCCGCCGACTTGGCGCTCGCCGGGTCGGGGTCTGGGGTCCCAGGGCGTGGGGGTCGTCGGGGTGCTCCGGGCGCTCGGGCTCCACCGCGCTCCCTCCCGCGGGCGGCCCCTCTCACGGGGGGGCCTGGCTGGCTACGCGCGGGAATCACTGGCTCCGGGCACGCGAGGGCGGCGGCCGGCTGGGCCCCGGGGCGGCGGGCGGAGACGCTGCAGCGGGTGCGGACACTGATGCGGGCGCCGCGGCGCGGCCTCTCGCCATGGCTCCCGGAGGCCGGCAGCTCGCACCTCCCCTCCGCGCTGCCGTCACCGCCCGACGCGCGCCGAGCCCTCCCCTTCCCCCGCCCGGTCTGCCGCCCCGCGCCGCCACCTGCGGGCCGCCCTCCAGGATGCCAGCCGGGCGGGGCGCATCCCAGCCTCCCGGAGCCGCGCCCCTGGTACCGCTGCTGCGGCAGCCTTGGTTGGCCCCTGCGCTTTTATCCACGCTGCTGGGCGCGAGGTGCCCGACGAAACACCCAAAACCGGGAAAGCTACTACCCCCCTCCCCTCCCCCGAGCGACCATTTACTCCCAGCCCTTCTCGGTGCGGGCCCAGGTCAAAGGGGAGGATGGGACTCTGGCCGGGACTGTTGGCCGCGCACGCAGTGGAAGTCCACGCGTTCGGTTCCCGCTAGCCCGGCCTGCCATCCCCTAGGGAAGTCCGCTCCAGGCCTTAACCCGGGGAGGACAGAGCAGGGACGCGGCGGGGGCGGGGGGTGCGCTGTCTGAACAGACTGCCACCAATGGGCGAGGGGGTGACACCCCGAGGGGAACAAGGAACCGATCCAGGAAGTGAGTGCCCACAGGCCACTCTGTTATGCAAATCGCTGGCAACGGCTTCAGGGGGAACAACCCACATTAGCTCATTTCCAGCTGAGGTTCCTGAGTTGACCGCTTCAGCCTCGTCTCCGCCCGAAGGCCGCAGGAGGACTTGGGAGGGACGTGGAGAAGACCCCGAGACCAGAACCACAGGCGCCAGGACTGTGAACAGTGGGAAACCTGGTTTCCGGCACCGAAGAGGCCCCGAGGGTACAGCGAAGGGTGGTTCAGACGAGAAACCTCCGTGGATGTGAACACTAGGGGTGGGGTTACTGGGGAGAAGATATTTGCCTGGGTTAACGTGCCTCCCCATAGATGGTTTAGGCTTATTAAGAGAAAGAGGGAGATACTTATTTTACCAATGGGGCAGGCAGACAGCCACTTGACCAGGTAACGGACATGAACATCGCCGATGAGAACAGAAGGAGATCACGTCCCCAGAGCGCGTCACCTGTGCAGTCTTCCCAGCTAGACTGCATCACCTGAACCCCAATGACACGAAACCTTAGACAAACCCAACGTGAGGACCATCTGTTGAAAAGGGGCAGGGGCTATATTCTTCAAACATGCCATGGCAATGTCGTAAAAGACAAAAGGCGGCTTGGAACGTGTTCCAGACAGGAGGATGCTAAAAAGCCGTGGCAACTAAGGGTGGTACCTGGCCCTGGACTGGATCCTGGACGGGAGGGTGGGCATTCCAGGCGGACACAGTGGAACCCTGTCAGATTAAAGCACTGGGTCCATGTTCAATGTGCTGATGTTGGTACTTGTGCTATGCTCACCCCCAAGAATATCCCAGTTCTTGGAAATACACACTGAAGTATCGTGAAGGAATAAAGGGGCGTGATTATGCAACTTACCTTCAAATGATTCACGGGGGAAACATGTCAACAGAAAAAAACAACAACTATAAAGTAAATGGGAAAAACATGACCAATCAGTGAATCTGAGTATCAGGTGAACCGGAACGTTGCTGTAAGTTTGAAATGACTTCCAGATAAGAAGATTTTTGAAAAACCATCCAGTGGAGGAGGAGGTGGGGTGGAAGGAAGGCAAGGTGAGGTTGTAAAAGGGCAACACGGGGGATTCTGGTGGTTTTAGAACAAGCGGTAACATGTATGTAGAACTTGGAAACACAGACAAATAAATACAGGTAAAACGGAGGAAATTAAATGATAGATGGATTGTCTCAGTGTCCATATCCTAGTCGGGACAGCATGTTAAGATTGAACAAAAAGTTATCATTGGGGGATACGGGGCAAAGAATAGTATTTCTTACGACTCAATGTGAATCTATGATTAGCTCAGTAAAAATGTCAATTACAAAAACGAAACCGCAGGCCTGTATGACGGGGGAGTGGCCGTCCAGGAATGTGCAAGGACGAGTGTGCTCAAGCTGTCCCCTAGTGGGTTTGGAGTAGGCATGGGGTTTTTTTAAGTGGAAAAAAAAAACCCAACCAGATTATTTGAACTGACAGATCAGCTTCCGTCCAGTTCTGTAATTTAGGAGTCCCAGAGCTGGGGCATCGTTGAGATCAACCTTCTCATTTTCAGGAAACTGCGGGCAGAAAAGTGGTGTGTGGCCAGAGGAGCATCAAATTAGTGGTGGACCTGTAACTACAACTCTTACCTGCCAAGTTATGTCCCACACTCTTTGCACCTTTACCAGGGGCCTGTCACTCTCTGTTCCCACGAGAATCGTGGGGGTTGGTAGTGCATGTTGAAGTCATTCATTCATTCATTCTGAGCCTGCCTGTGGCCTGGTGGGAGCAGGGTTCTGTCATATCTGGTTTTTGGCACCAGATGACAGACACGTGGAGCCCTGTTCTGAGAAAGCCAGAGGACCTGGTCTCTCTGTCCCACTCCCAGCTTGGAGGGAGCAGGGGGCGAGTGAGCCACCAGCTATGGGCCCTGAGCTACTTCAGCGGCTGGTGACCTGCTGCTGCTGGAAGTCAAGAGCAAAGGGACGTGGGGCTGGGGGGGGTGGGGGACAGAATGGGTGAGCAGAAGAGAAAACCGTAATTGCCCTGACAGGCCCCAGCCTTAGTCCGCATCAGGCAGAGGTCTCTACCAGAAGTGACTCTGTCCCCACTTGGGCCACAGATGGCCACCGTATTGTTTCTTTTTTTGTTTGTTTGTTTGTTTGTTTGTTTAATTAAATCAAAATCAACAAATGTTTACGAATCTTCACCAGGCCTTGAATTAGCGACTGGGGGAGGGGGGAGCGGAATATCAGCTCCCTGCCCTTTAGGAACTTAGAACACAGTGAGGGACCCAAGCTGGAAATGTAGAAAATAACCCCACAAAAGAATTAAAATGCTGGCTTCATTGGGTTGGGTTCTCCTCAAAAGCAGAGTTGGAGAGGGGTCTGAGGGCAGGTAGTTGCTTTGGGGAAGGGGTCCTGTGGGAAAGGGGCGGAGAAGGAATCAGAACCAGGAAGAGTGGAACGGGAAGGGGGAGAAAGCCCACCCAAGGGCGCTCGCCTCTGTGAGCCGCTGGGCTCAGTCCCCGAGGGGCCCTCGAGGAACTGTAGAACGCAGGGTGGAAGGAGAAAGCAGGTATCCACCAGGCCCTAGCTCCCACGGGTCAGGTGGACGCTGGGCACCAAAGTGCACGATGAGGGTGTGACAGGGACGGGCACACGTAACACCACGTGTGCTGACTCGCCAGCAAAAAGGCCGCCTGTGGGCAGGGACTTTCGTCCGCTTATTCATCGCTGCGCTCTGAGCACCGGGAAGAGCGCCTGACTCATAGCAGACGCCCAGTCCGCAGATACAAAAGGAATGAATCGAAGTTCAAGTTCAGGTCAACAATAGAAGCAGTTATTTAAAAGTAGATGTGTGTCAACGATTCCTGTTGGGTCAGGCATTGGCCAGACAAGGGTGATCGCACGGTGACACGGTGAACAAAACGGGTACAGCCCTGGCCCTCGGGGCCCAGCCAGTCCAGGCGCGGAGTCAGGTGGTAGGATGCGCGCATGCTCAGTGAGGTGGGGGCGAGAGCTATGAAGAGAAGGTGCAGGCGCTAGAAGTCGAGTAACAGGAGGACTCCTGGAAGATGGGTTGCTCGGGGAGGACCTGTCTGAGAAGGTCACACTTGAGGTGAGGTCCAGAGGAGGGACAGGAGCCAGCCATGCGGAGGGCAGGGGACAGCACCTGACAGGCAAGACTCAGTGGCTGGAGGAGAGAGTTGAGGTGAGTGATGTGGTCAAATGGCCATTTTTAAAGCCTCCCATTCCCCCGCCCCCCAAGATGCTGGGTGGAAGGCGGACGCATTGGAATAATCAGGACCAGGCAGAGCCTGTGGAGGGTGTGAGGAAGACCAGACAGCTTCGAGGCTGCCCAGAGAGGCTGAGCTGCCACGGCTTCCCCCTCCATCCCCCACCGCCGCCACTGCCACCCTCGAGGCTTCAGTGACACGCTGAAACCCCGCTGCAACAGAAGCGCCCCCCGAAGGCAACTGGCCGAATGTTGGACTGCATAATTGAGGGTTCATTAAAACCGGTATCCCTCAGACAATCCTACAGTGTTACTATGTGGGGTGTAGGGGAAGGACAAGTTTCCTATTCATTTAATAAGTGTGTAGGAAATAGACCAACAATCACAAACAAAGCATCGGATTAAACTGAACTCGAGCACCTCGAATGACGGTGGAGTACTCTCACCTATAACCACCTCCCACACGTACGTCTTCCAGGAGAAGAACTTGAACGGGCCGCCATTCCAGATGGGGGGCCAAGGGCCAGTCGTGTTGTGTCCCCAGCCACATTGTCATCAGATGTCTTGTCCCGGAGTTCCAATCTAACAGTTACTGAGCACACACACGTATGTGTACCCAGCGCTGTGAGCGCTTTAGTAACATCGGCTCATTGAACCCTCGCAGCAACTCCGGGGGGTATGTATTACTATGTGCGCACCGTAGATGAGGAAATGGAGCGTCCGAGGGACTAATGAACTTTATCTACAGTCACACACTATTGACAAGGTCGGCGTTCAAACCAGGCTTCTAGGCCCATGCAGCTGAATGAACACTTCAATTCTTTCCCCTGCAAAGGCAAAGAGAAATCAACCTCAGCCTTGGAAGATGGGAATATTGAAGAGGGGAGAATTGGGGTGAGAAAACGATTCTAGGAATAAAACACGTGTGGCTTATGTTTATAACGCGGACCCCATTGCTCATGGATTCTTTGGGAGAAAAAAAATGGATTAATACCAATAAGGTCTTTATTGCATCTGGCGTTAATCTTGAGGCTTTGGGCTCCATCTGTGCACAGATAACGTCCAGTTTCATACCTCCAGCCTTGGCTTTCCCTCCCGAACTCCAGACCCAAGAAAACAGTCCTCCATGTGGGTGTCGAACAGGCATCTCAGCCTTCTGCCCCGAACCGAACTACTAGTCTTTCCAGAAGTTCTACTTTTCCAAGTGCCTAGATTTCAGATGCTCAGGCCATAAACCTTGTCACCACTTTTAACGTCTCTCTTTTCCCCACCCATCAGGAAGTCAGGTTGGTTCCACCTTTAAAACTTAATCCAGAATCTACTCGCCACGATCACTGCTTCACCCCTACTCCAACCACCATCAGCTCCCCTGGTTTTCTGCAAGAGCCCGCTCTTGAACCTTGCTTGCTCCCCTGTTCCCCCACCTTCCCCGCAGTCCTTCGTCAACGCAGGAGCCAAGGGCCCTGAAAAATGTGAGTCATATCGTGGCCCTCCTCTCCTCAAGCCCTGTAATGCAGGGGTGTCCAACCTCTTGGGGTCTCTGGGCCATGTTGGAAGAAGAAGAGTTGTCTTTGACCACACATTAAATACACAAACACGAATGAAAACTGATGAGCAAAAAAAAAAATGGTCCGTGCATAATGATCGTGATATCCGCCACCACAGATAAGCAGAAAAGGCCTCCCAGAATAACCCTAATTATGCAGCAGCCCTTTCAATAATCTTTTAAAAATCATCAAGCAGGTCCCGAATTTGTGATCACTGATATAGAAACTGTCCATGTCTAAGGAATAAAACTTAGTGTAAAAGTTACTGATAAAAGCAAGCAACGTTTTAAGTAAATTTACTGTTTTGTGTTGGACCGCATTCACAGCCATCCTGGGCCACGAGTGGCCGGCGGGCCACAAGTTGGACACCCCCTGCTCTTGTGGGTCCCCATTTCCCCGGAACACAGGCTCCAGCCTCCCCACCGGCCCGCAGGACCCACCTGGCCTGCCCGCTGGCCTCACTTCCCTCTTCTCTCCAACTCCTCGCTTCACCCCACAGGCACCGCGGTTTCCTGGCTGCTGCTCACACAGGCCAGAAACACTTACCGCAGCCCCTGAACGCCCTTCCCCGACCTTCTCGATGAGCCCTCCATGGGTGTCTCATTTAAAACTGCCACACTTCCCACCTGGCATCCCAGGTCCCCCCGCCCCTCTCTATTTTTCCCCTCTTATTTAGCTCATCTAATGTATTATACAATTTATTTATTGTGGTTTGTTTTCTGTCCCCTCTCGTGGTTCATGAGGTGGTCTTATTCCCAGAGGTATTCTCTGCTCAGTGTCTAGAACACAGTAGTTGCTCAATAAGCATTTGTTTGACGATCGATCCTTCAGAATGTAACCAAAGATCCTCTGGCCCAGAGTGCACACACTGATTAACATTTTATTCCTTTATTGGGAATGGAGGATGTAGTAATTTTTTTTATATCAAAGTTAAAAGATCTTGAGAATAGGTTCTGAACATCCCCGTCTTCCCTTCCACAACCCATTATGAAGCAAACATCTATCAAAACCCTGCTAGATCGTATTTGTTTGCAAGACATACAACAGTATTCTTGGGACAGTGAGTGTCCTTTGTTACACTGTGACCAGGGCATATTCGTTCACACCGGATTACTGTGTCACACAGCTACCTGTCATCTCCAAGTTCCAGATTCCAAGTTGCATTAGAGGATGGTAATGGACTTTGGGTTCATCTAATCCTCTTTCTAAACTAGAGTCTTAATCTCAGTTTATCTTGATAGAAAAATACCTTTGCTATTTGAATCCCTTAGTGGCTCCTATGTACATCCTTTCAAATTCATATGCTTTCTGAGTTCCTGGTACAGGACCTCATTTTAAGTGTTACCAGTGTTCTCCTGGCTGCCTGTTTCTTATTGTGTGTGTAGTTTTATTTCCCCCTGAGCAAGGATTGTTTATCCAGGGTCCACGGAGGTCCAAGGGTAAGTGTCAGGCTAGTCTGTTAGATTGGATTGAAGCGATGTAATAAGTAAGCCTAAAATGTAATGAATCAACACAATGGGTTACTTCTTGCTCAAAGTACAGCCTCAGGTGGTTCCAGATTGGTAGAGGAGCTCTGTGCCTCACGCTCATTAAAGGCCTTGGGATCTCTGTGGCTCTCAGTCACTTTAGGTCACCCACTGGCAATGACCACCACAGTTAAGGACTGGGGGGACAAGCATGGAGCAGGTGTGAGAGGTTTCTTAAGCCAGGCAAGGCAAGGGTGCAGACATCACTTGGCTCAAATTTCACTGGCTAAAGATCTTAGTCACGTGGCCACACTTAACTGCAAGGAAGGCTGGGAAGTGTAGTCCAGGTGAGGAACCACGAAGAGGAGTAGCAGAGATTTTGGTGCTCACCTAGTATTTTCTGCCACAGTGGGTCTGAGACATGGGTACACGCACAAACTATATTTTTTATTCCATTTATTTTATGTTATCGAGAATATAAGAAAAATCACTTCATTGGTTCACATGATAACCTTGTTCCCTTCACTTCGCTTTATGCCTCCCCAGGAAGCATGCGGCTATGTGATTGGCCCCGCTGGGACACAGGACCATGAGGACTAGGGGTGGGGGTCTGTTCCCAAGGAAAGATGCCAGCACACACGGCCAGGCAAGGTACAGGCATCGTCATAGCATCGCACCCTTCTATGACATCAGAAACAAATCTCGTCAATAAGAATTGAGTAAAATCTATGGTGAGGGACACTGTGGGGGCCCCACCCATGTCTCTGTGGCCTTACAGTTTCGTGAAGCCGGTACCAGCTGCCAGCAGGTGCGTCTCTCTCATTACCTGCCTCCTCTGGTCGCCAAAGGCTGTTCGGCTCAGCGCAGAGGCCCGGACATTCCAGGGAGCTGAAGCCCATGCACCGGAAGTTCCCGTCCCCGTGTTCCTTAGGGCAATGCATGCTTTATGCTGGCTCCCGCACTTTCTCCATGTGATTAAGTTCCAGTTGTTTTTGCTTGATAAAACATCCTTCATTGGCTGGCTTTCTTTCCCTGTCTCCCCTCTCTGCCCTGCTGCCCATGTGTCTGGGGATCATCAGATACATGACTTGCATATCTCTAGAGCTTCTCCTGGGGGGCACCCAAGTTGAGACACCTTTCCTGCCATGGCCACGATGCCTATTGGTCAGTGTTGGTGCTTAGCAAACACTGAGCACAGACAGTTTTCTGTTGGAAACTGTGGAAGCAAAGCCGAGAGCCTTGAAGGAAACTCCTGTGGACACTGGGGTTAGGTCCCACCAGGGGATGAGGCGAGGTGAGGATGGGTGGCATTTCTGTGCCGCGAGGACTGGGAGGAGAAAACGGAAGTGACTGCCTTGCACTGCTCAGCGTCAGCAGGTAGAACACTTCCTCCCAGGTTACTGAATGTATCACAGTTAGCGATACAAAGCAGTCCATCCAGTATGAACAGACCGCTGGTGTCTGTGACCGGGCCTCAGGCATAGAGAAGCCGACAACTTCGACCTCCCTGGGGGGTGTGAGAATGTGGCAAAGCTGAAGAAGCCTAGTCAGTGGAAGGGATGCCGGGGGGAACAGTCTGTTTCTCCCCAACCTGCCCCCCATGGACCACATGAATGGAAGATGGGGCCGCGGCACGCTCTGAAAACAAAGAGAGCAAATCAAGAGAGGGGAACAAGGACAAAGGGCGATAAAGTCAAACCGTAAAATATGACAAGAATAAGTCCAATGCGTAATGGAGAGTTCCAGGAACCATGACAAGGTTAAATCTTCTTTAGGAGAGGAAGACTCTCTCAGGCTGGGAGAAAAAAGCAGAGTCTGGTGTTTACTGAAGATCCACTTGAAAGTACATGATTTTTAGAAAGCCGAAAATCATGGGAAGGGCCGACACAGAACCGAAGGATGCACACGGTCCACTGAGAGAAGAAAGGGCAGAAAGGAACACAGGCGATGCTGTGAGGCCGGCGCCCGCCGCTTTGCCAGACTTGCCTTTGTCCGTCAGCAGGCCCGATGGCTGGGAGTTCTGCCCTCTTCCCGGTAAACGTGAGGACCCTGGGCGATGTGGGCATTTCCCCAAAAGCCGTGCCATTGTTCTTGTCACGTCTGCGCTGGGCTCCGATGGCTCACTGCAGGCCTCTGTGTCAGCAGGTCTCTCTAGCCAGTGCCCCTGGGGGGCCCTCCACTGGCCGCCCAAGTGCAGCTGACGAAAGGCTGTGGCGTCCCAGTAGGGCTGGCCTAGACCCGGGGACAGTGACCACAGGTCAGCCAAGCTAGCCAGAGAGAAAGACTTGATGTCGTGATGTGGCATCATCTGTTAGTTAATTGGGGAAGTGTATGTGATTCCAATGAAATGTCAAAGAAATTTTATTTTAAGGAAATGGCAATGGATCTTAACGTTCGTATAGAATAATAAGTACATAAGGCTATCCGAGACAATTTAAAAAATAAGGGGGTATTAACCCTAACCAGAAATAAATGATAACATAAAGTGACAGTAATTAGGGGCTATTTCTGTCACAGAAACCGACAAATACAGCCACTGTGCAGAACTGAGAGTTGAAAAACAGAACAAAATAACTACAGAAATTTAGTTTTCTGGCCAGCGGGACACTATTTTCACTTCCTGTTGTAGTCCAGTGTCTTTGGGGGCCTGGAGAATCGGACAGAAATAGTTTTACTGGAAGGAAACTGTAAAAAAGTTTTATTCATGATATGGTGCCCACGGTAACATGAGTTATAGGCAAGATCCTGGGACGATCCGGAGAAAACAGTTTTTGAAAAGATTCTCTACAGGCTCCATTCCTCCCTAATTTCTTCTCAGTTCCTCTTCCTCTGCTCTAAGAGACGGCCCTGACCACACAGCTTGCAGAGCCTCATCTTATCCTCTGATGTGCTACGATGCACAGCCGTCACCCGTGCATCCAGCAGTTTTTTTTCCAAGTTATATTTCAAACTTAAAAATAGAATCACGTAACGAGCTCCATGCGTGCATCACCAGCTTCTGCAACGATTATCAGTTCGGAGCCATTCTGTTTATATTCTCACTCAATTCCCTCGTCCCTTGAATGATTTTGAAGCAAATCCCAATCCCAGACACTTAATGTCACTCGCTAACAGTTCATTGTATATCTCTAAAAGGTAAGAAATCTTTTGATGACAAGTTACCTAAAATGTACATATTATTATTATTTGAAGTTGGGTTCACAGAATTTCCCTTAACTTGGCTTTTTGGGGAACTTGAGATCTCTCACAAAATTTTCAATTTCTTTTTTTAGGTATCGTTTTGTTATTATGTCTTCTCTCCGTTTGAGGTGATATTATTTGTTTGAACTTTGCTAAAGCATATATCGATTTCACCAAATTTCCTAATTTCTTTTCATGAAACTGCCTCTAGCAAGAGAAAACATTTAGGATCCCGTGCTGACTCTAGCAGAGCATCACATGGATGATGCGGAAGAGGATGAGAAGGCTCGGAGGAGCCCGATGCAGGTGAGCAGGTGAGCAGGTGAGCAGGTGAGAGCGGATGGATCCAGAGACGGAGGGGGCGGGGCTGCCCTTCCCCAGAAGCAGAGGGAAGACAGAGTCCACGGGTTCAGAGAGATGTAATCGGGTTGCTTTAGTGGTTCTGCTGAAAGTGATGAGAATCTCAGAGGCTGGAGGAGAGAGGGGCTGGGGAACAGTCAGCTCCATGGGAAAAAGCGAACCGTCTAAGGAAATGTAGGGTTTCCTGGGGCCCCGAGAGGCCGCCTGAGAGCCACGGGTTATAAACTTAAAGTAGGGCTAGATCAGCGTGACCACGTGTTGTCCTCCAGCTGCCACTGCTCCCATCTTGACACGAGAGAGAGGGAGAGGGTTGCATTTAACCGAGGTTGGTTTTCCTTTTCCCGATGAGTTCAGTGAAGGAAGACAGGGGCAGGGTAGCTTTGGGCACACACAGGGGAGTAGTAATTGTCACGGTTGGGAGAGTAAGAACCAGAGGGGAGTGCCGGGCAATGAAAAGACCCTCTGAGGTGAGAAAAGGGTGGCCGTGCCCTGGGAGGGTGGCAGGAGAAGCAGCGTCTTCAGGGGACAGCCAGGGACTGGGCGGAGGACGGGTGGTCAGTCCAGAGGTGATGATGGAGGGACCGGTGAGGGCACAGCGCAGAGCATGTAGGAGAGGCTGGCTGCAGCGAGGTCTCAGAACAAGACACGAGAGAGGCATGGTGCCCTCGGAGCTTTCACTTCCTGTGTCACTGCCTGTGGGTCTTCGGCCCTTTCCTGTCGGCCTTCTCTCTGTGCAGAAAAGTGCATCTGCTGTTTAAAAGTGCCCCCAGTGGGAGGAGTTTCTTTCCTTTTGTCTTCAGCAGCTGCCTCTCTTTGCTTGTCACGTCTATCAGCCCCCAGCAGCCCACTTCTGCTCGGTTCTAAGAAACCTTGCAGAGAAAATTGTAAACTGGGCTTGAATTTTCCTTCCTCCATCAACTGGTCCGAGGGAACCCCCAAGAGGACAAAGCTGTGAGATGGGGTGAGGTTTACACGGGTCAAGAGTAGGCACCTGGGGGTGGAGCCAGCCTGCTCAGGCAACTCAGCAGTACGTTCAGCACCTGCGATTAGTGAGGCAGCCACATCGGGCACGCCCATCTTCACGGCTCTGTGGGTCATACAGCTCAGTTCACGATAAGAGCTCCTATCTCAAGGGCACCTGATGTCCAGTGGTATGTACCAGGGCCCTCTGACGAGACAAGGACTAACTGTTCCTCAGAGGGAGTTACTTGATAGAGAAGATGTTCCCTTTCGAGTTCATAAGCAGCCGTGCTGTGATGATGATGCTGTCAGGGCAGACTGCACGGTCCGTATGGATTAGGCGCCATTGCATCCACGGGGGTGTGGGGACCAAATTACAGAGCTATTTGCTCATGAGCTTGGACGGGCTGGAGAACCTCTCTTGTTTGGGGACCACTCAAATGGGGCATCCTTTTCATATTACTTAGTAAATTCAGAGTAGCCCATTTGCGTGTATTTTGCCTCAGAAATCCAGAGAGGTCCATCAGACATTACACATCTTTCTTGGTGGTAGGGATGCGAGGTGTGGCTACTTCTTTGCTCTGAAATCTGGACCAAAGGCCTCTGAATTTTCTCAGGTTTTGTCTCCTACCCTCAAAGGGCAAATAATGCTCATTACCAGAGGATCTGGAGGGTCGGCTGCTCCCACCGTTCCTGATTCCAGTAGCACGATGGCCCCAACATAGTGACCCTGTGTGATGTTCTGTAGGATGCTGACGTGGTCAGGGTCACTGTGAGTAACCTGTGGCACCGAGACAGGAGGCAGAATTTAAAGGTATACTGCTCACTCTATCAGGTGAAAGGAAACTGCTGTTTGCATTCACTACATACCTGGACAAGGAAAAATGCATTTGCCAGATAATTAGTTACATACCAGATGCTAAGCGGGTCGAGTTACTCCAGGAAGGAGACTGTCTCCGGAAGAACAACTGCAGTTTGATTGTTACCAGTGCCTCTTTCAATCGCTGATGGTAGCAGGCCCCTGTGCGGCAGCATTCGCTGTCTCCATGGGCAGGAATAACCAGAGGAGCGCCCTAGGGCTGCGTCTTTGAGCTCTCGTTAACCTGGGAGCAGAGAGAGCCAGCTGGCTGCAGCGGAGGCTACGTGCAGTGCTGTCACGAGGACTACGGCTAAGACTAGTGTCACGTCTCGTACGGCACGTAGAGTACGTGCTCTTGGTTTCTTCCTCAGGTTTTCCTCGGGTTCTAGTCCTAGGCAGCTCAACCTGCCACAAGGAGCAATAACCCAAATACAAGAGGCAGATCCATGTTCTGAGCTGCCAGCGGCTCACCACCTTGCCCAATGCCCATCTTAATCACAAAAGAAAGCGAGATGCATGACCCCCCACCAGCTACACACCTTACTCCGGGGGCAACATTCCTCTCCTTCTGGTGAGTTCAAGAGACAGGGTCCTTTGTTTTTCTTCACTGCTTTAGACTCAGGAGCTCAGGTACTTCCTGACACACAGTAGGCCCTCACTCTGTATTTGCGAGTGGATGGATGGGTAACACATCTGATTCCTTTGCTCCTGCTCCGAGACTGAGGCAGACTGCAGGGTCACGATGTCAGGTTTTTCTCTCTTAATCTGATGTTCTCCGGCCACAGCCAAGCTGTTAACGCAGCTCAGCGCTCCGGGGTGCCTGCCAGTCACGCACCCTGCCCCGCCTCATCTCCACCATCTCCCCTCTCTTTCGGTTCTCTCGCTGCCCCTGCTGCCCCTTCCTTCTCTGCAGATAATCCTTCTTTCCTCTGTAGTATGAAATTTTAAAACCCTGATTATTAAGAACCATCTCCAACTCGTGCAAAAATAGCTCGACAGAAAATTAATGAGCTGGAGACAGACCTGTAATGTGCCCATTAAGGAATTTGATCTGTGATAAAGGAGGCATCACACATTTCCGAGTTAAGGGAGAATTTTAGTGCTGGGGTAGCTGGTTAAACATTCTGAGATGTAATCAAATTATAACCTCATTTCCCAACGTTCACAAATGAATTCCAGATGGATTAAACAATCTAATGTAAAAACTGAAACTATAAAAGTAGAAAAATAGGTGACTATCTAATCTCTCCATGGAGGATGTCTTTCTAAACTTAAAAGTAATTTTTTAAAAAATCACCACGGAAATAAGTAAACCTTTGATACCGCTGTATCCCGTAAGAAGTCATCCTCAGACAAAAAGATCAGAGATGCTCGCGCAGATGGGTGTACCATGTAAGAATGTTCTTCTCAGCGTGGGCTATGCATCACCAAAGAGGGAACTGGCTTTTGGAAAAGGAGAGCATGCCTCTCCCTTCCTCCGTTAAGATCCTCAGGGAGGCTGGCGTAATAGTTTGGCCCGAGGTTTGTAAGAGCAAAATCTAAGTTTGACTGATCTGCAGGTTCTTTGTGCTGGTAAAGGGGAGGATGAGGACTGGGAGACATTTCTTCAGGAAAACTCCCTAATGGACCTGCTGGTGTCGAAAGACTAGACTCGGTCCCTGCAGAGGGAGGTGGTTGGTGGACAGAGAATCCTAGCGCTCCATCCGATAACGTGATGGGACTTACATATTTTCCCCTCAAGGCACCAGCTGCTTAGAAGAGCATTGTCCCATATGCCGAGGTTGTGGGTTCAATGCCCGGACAAGGCTCACAGAAGAGCCAACCAATGAATGCATAAAGAAGTGGAACGGCCAATCAATGTTGTTGCTATGGCAGAGGTCCAGGGAGGACGGTGGTGTGTGGCTAATTGTGGGAAGGGCGCCTCAGGGGTGTAAAGAACAGAGGTGTGCCACGCTTCATTTTGTCCGCTGAAATGATGAAACTGATCACATGTAAATGTATGTATACACACACATATACATATTAAATATACATAGGCATAATATAATAACTTTGAAATATACTCATTTAGGTCCCATGATGGGCAGACAGACTAGGTAGTAGTTATGTGGTTCCAAATGCAAACCGTACCAACCTCATCCCTTACACCCAGTTCTGCTCCCCCTCCCCCCGGCCCCCAGAGTCAGCAGTTCCGGCTTCTCCTGCTCCCTTCCAGAGATGTTGGAGCTGTTCTTTGCACCTGTAAGCGAATACCTACATACATTTTTGTCCCTCTTTTTTTCCTCCCCACAAATGGCAGTAGATGATACTATATGTTATGCATTTGGGTTTTTGCCTTTAATAATTAATCTTGGAGATATTTTCATATCAATACACAAAAGGCAAATTTATTTCTAATTAAATCAGTCTCCTGCTGATGGCCATTTGAGTTGTGACCAAATGTCCATCAACAGGAGACTGATTAAATTGCTAGAGTGATTAATCCTTAAAGGAAACAGACATCCCAGGAGGCCAGAGAGTTCAAGGACTACAAATTAGTATTGCGAAGTTGAATATCTCACACCCAAGCAGGAGGTGGGGTCTGGCTCCCCCAGCGTGTTCACGCTAGCAGGCTGGTGCCCAAAGAATGACCCTCCCAGGACTTCCAGACTCATGGGTCCTTCAGTCCTGAGGCACCCATACTCCAGCCTCTGTTTCCAGGAGAACCCACTTCCTGGGCTGGTAACCTGGGACCTGAGTACACCTTATCTTAGCGGGCACTGGGGACCCAAGACACCCTGGCCAGCCGCTGTGTGTAGGTCTCCTGGGAACTTCAACCTTGGACCCAGCTCCTGCCCTCTGAATTGATACCCCTGGCAAGTGGCTTTTCCCCCTTTCGTTTCATTTATTTCTGTTTTCATCTACTAATGCTTTCCTTCTACTTCCATTGGGGTCATTTTGTTACGTGGACAAGCTCACTATCCTTGAACTAAACACAGCAATAAGTCAGTGACAAAGTCATGACCATGGTGAGTAGCTTCCAAACACCTTTCTTGGGAACTGGCAGAGCCAGCAGGACAGAGCAACAAAGAGGATTTGGAAGATTTGTACATTCCATTAATAAGCCCAAAGATAAGTGTATGAAAATTTGAACCCAACAAATGCAAATATATCTTCTTTCCAACTCTTGTAGAACATGTAAAAACATTGACCACATATTAGACCACAAAAATGTCCACAAACTCCTAAAATTAAATATACAGGCCAGAAACAACAAAATCTATCCCATTTCTAATTAAAAACAAACAAAAAAATCCAATTCTTAAATATCTCTTGGATTAAAGGAAACACAAAATGCAAACTATGAATGCTATACCTTTTCATATCTTAAAAATATTAATTATAGTTTAGACATTTCAGTTTGCTTCCTGCATTTATTTCCTCTGAATTACTTTTATTGGTTTGCTGATTTTAATCTCAGCCGTATTGGCGTCTGTCCTCACATATATTAATATTGCTGGCCATATGTTCCTGTGCAAGAGTATGGCACTAAAGGGCCGTTTAGTGTTTATTGCACATTTCAGGGTTTACTGATTAATGAACTTTATTTTGTGGTGAGAAGGCACCGGGATTTTATTGGGAGACTTTCCCCTCTTGCCGGATGTCAGCATTTTGTTCCTGGGAAATCTCTTTTCCCAATAAAGAAGCTTCCAATCTTTTTACTGCAGATTAGAAGACTAGCCGCGGCTCTCACTCTTTGCAGAAAAGTCTCATGGTTCAGAAGACACTCTCCATCCTCCACTACGCTAGGTCCCCTGCTCCTGCTGTTTAGAAAGTACTTCCAGGTTTTATCTTTTTTATATATTTTTAAAGATTTTATTTATTTATTTTTAGAGAGGGAAGGGAGAGAGAAAGAGAGGAGAGAAATATCAATGTGCGGTTGCTGGGGGCCATACCCTGCAATCCAGGCATGTGCCCTGACTGGGAATCGAACCCGTGATGCCTGGTTTGCAGCCTGCACTCAATCCACTGAGCTATGCCAGCTAGGGCCCAGGTTTTATCTCGAAAGAAGAAGCCGCTGCAGGGAGTCACTGCCCAGGGTGGCGAGGTCGGTTGGTAGTGGAGGCAGAATTCCCTTCCTCCAATGCCAAGATAAGGATGGAACGCTCCAGGACTCATGCTAGTGGCCAGGTTGGGGGTAATTCTACTATGGATCCTCTGTTTATCTGAAGCCCTGTGCTTCCTGTGCTCCACAGAAGTCTCAGAGTGTCCATCTCAGGAGGGCTCCCTTTCTTGTTGGTGCTGTTACGGTTTTAATCTCAACCAGTCATTTCTGTGAGGTTTTGGGAGGCTGTGATAAATTCATGGGTTCAGTTCCTCATTTTGAATTGGGAATGTTCCCGGCTTATTGCACAGGGACAGTTACAGCCTTTGGAAACCAGCGCCCTGTTCTGTCTCCCTTCTTAAGGACGCTCTTAAGGAGCATCTTTCTTAGGTTCCCCAGTTGTCCCAAGAGTATGTGAATGTCTTCAGCCTGGGGCTTCACGTGGAACTGGCTTTCTGGAAGAGCTACACTCCCGGTATTTGCCAGGGCGGATAAACCCGGACTTACAGCCGCCCTGCCTTTAAGAGCTGCCGCTTAGGTGTAGCCGTGTTACCGAATCAGGTGTGGCATGACACCTGATAACTCAGCATTTGGAATCCTTCATGTCTGATACGTTCTTCTCATCTCTAATAAGAACGAAAATGAAAAATTGAGAGGGCAAAGGTCACCCCAAAAATGCTCAGAAATTGAAGCATTCACATAACATGGTGTTTCAGCTCTCCATGCTGATCAAGAGCCTAAATAGCACTGGTTTGTTTTTTTCCTGTGTCTGCCTATGTGGAGGGGACATGAAAAGGAGTTAGTGTGTATATCGACACACTTCTTTGCAGCGCATATTGAAGACCCAGGGGATGCATTTCTTTCAGGAACAGACTTTTCCTGACTAAACGGTTTGCTTTTACTTTGTAGCCAGTGAAGACCGAAGGGTTATGCTTTTCTCTCCAGTGGCAGCTAGAAAAGCATACAGCCCCTTGCAGGGCCCAGCCCGAGCACCTGCAGTCCTTCAGCGCCTTCAGAACATGGATATTTTGTTCTAATTTCCCTCCAAAACCTAAGTGAATTTTTAAATGTGCTTTCCCTTTCTCTAATTTTTGAAATAATTTTCCATGCATCAGTATTACCACTTATTTTGTATGCCGCTTTGAATAAAGATAATGACTAATAATTTTTTAAGTCCTCACCTGAGGATATGTGTATTGAATTGAGAGAGAGAGGAGAGGGGGAGAGAGAGAGACAGAGAGACCTCAATGTGGGAGAGAATTACCAATCGGTTGCCTCCTGTACATGCCCCCAACCCGGGATGAAGCTGCAACCTAAGCATGTGCCCTGATTGGGGATCCAATTCACAACTTTTTGGTGCGTGGGATGATGTTCCATCCACCTGAGACACCTGGCCAGGGCAATAACTAATAATTTTTTTCTCCTCCTTGACATCTGACAGAGTGCTTTGCCCGAAGAAGGCACTTTTCTAGGTGACTGAATGAAGATATTCTTTATGATCATCAACATGAAGGTGAGCAGGAGGTGGTGGGCAAAGGCAGGAAGGAGGGGAACAGCTGTACTGGCATCAATGACAAAAACAAAGTCAATAAAAGATGAGGATGAGGCATCGGGCATTTCTGAAGTAGCCAGCATAACTCAGCATTTGGAATCCTTCATGTTTGATATGTTCTTCTCATCTCTAATAAGAACAAAAATGAAAAGTTGAGAGGCAAAGGTCACCCTGAAAATGCTCAGGAATTGAAGCATTCACATAACATGGTGTTTCAGCTCTCCATGCTGATCAAGAGCCTAAATAGCACTGGTCTCTTTTTTTCCCCTTATTGGAACTAACGTCCAGGTTTAACCTCTGGACCAGTGGTGGTCACTGAGCAGGATCCTTGTACTTGCTTGCTTGTCTTTTGTGTTCTGCCTCATTTTATGTCTTCATTAACTAGCGAGTGATCTATGAGAAAACTTTTTCCCCACATCAAAGCTGTTAAGATACAGGCAAAGCTTGGAGATATTGTAGGTTCCAGATCACCACAATAAAGCGAGTATCACAATAAGGCAAGTCCTAATCGTTTGGCTGGTGGAGGGTCTTGCCTTATTAAAAAACCCAACACCTGTGACACGCAATGAAACGGAACACGAGCTATGCCTGTGTACAAAACTGACAATAGTAATGTAAGATTCCTGAGAAGGCAGAATGGGTTAGAAGTCAAAGAATAGGACATGTTCGAGCTTTACCTGAGACCAGAGGCACAGTTAGTTCCTTTACATACAGGTTCGTAAAGCGTGGTCCCCCGCCCCCCACCCCCTTATGCACACCCACAGCGCCTGGTAACGAGAGAAATGCAAAAATGTGGGCCTGATCCAGAGAAATTGAATCAGAGGTTCTGTGGGTGGGATCCAGAAATGTTCTCACAAGGTCTCGCACCCTAGGGGGGATTCTGCTGCTAAAGTTTGAGAAACGCAGTGCGCTAACTTAAATGGAAGAGGGAGCTGGTGCTAACGTGCCAGGTGGTTGGTATTTGAAGGCGTGGAGCTTTCAAAGTTGCAGCAATCAACTCGGGATCAGAGGCTCTCGTCTGTTTCCTCCGGCACAAGAAGGGAAGTAATCCCTAGCCTTCTCTTTTCGAAAGGGTGAGGAACCCTGTAACCCAGTCTGTGCTGCCACATCCACCTGAGCTGCAAAGGGAGTCAGAAACAAACAAACAAACAAACAAACAACAACAAAAAAACCCCGATGGAGCCCTGGCTGGCATAGTTCAGTGGATTGAGCGCGGGCTGTGAACTAAAGTGTCGCAGGTTCGATTCCCAGTCAGGCCACAGACCTGAGTTGCAGCCACGGCCCCCAGCAACCGCACGTTGATGTTTCTATCTTTGTTTCTCCCTCCCTTCCCTCTCTAAAAAAATATATATATATATATATAAATAAAATCTTTATTAAAAAGATGGAAAGAAATGGGAGAGGTTGTGAAGAAATCACGAAAGCCCAAGATTCCAGAACCCCCAACTATGCAACTACTGCCCAGTGAGGTCCTCGATATCAGTACAACACTCCAGTTCCCAAGCCCAGAAAGGAAGGACTAACGGTCGGTCCCCGACACCTACTTCCGGGCCCCAGCCAATAGAAACCAGAACCGCTCAGCCAATCAGGACCCTGTATTTCTTCCGGCGTTCTGTGTGCTGCCCTGGAGACGGGATGGGCAAATCCAAACGCGGAGGGGTGCTGAACTTGCAAGATGGGAACTGAGGCCAGGAGCCCCGCCTCCCTCCAGCACTTTCTGCCCCTGCCCAGGGTCGTCGACTCGTCCTAAGGCTGGGCGCGAGGCCATTTGGGTTGAGGGAGACGCCCTAGCAGCCTCATTTCCAGGCCCCAGCCAATAGGAACCGAAACTGATCAGCCAGTCAGTGCCCGGCGCTCTTTCCGGCGTTCTGCGTGCTGCCCTGGAGACGGGACGGGCGAATCCAAACGTGGAGGGGTGCTGGACCCTCACGGCCTTACCCCGTTTCTGCGCGTCCCGCCTCGCTCCATTGCTTCGTCCCCAGTCTTTGACCAGTGGACCCGTCCTGGGGGGTAGGGTCGGAGACCCGCGCAGTAGAGGGAGCCGTCTGGTGGGTCGGTTGCATCTTCCCAACTAGCGACCAGGTGAATGGCAGTGTTAAGGGCATGAATCTGGGTTTGGGGCTCCTTCCGACGGCGCGATAGAGACTGTGAGTCTGGAGGGGCGCTGGCCACCACTCACTCTTCTTCCCTCTCCTGCCACCCCTCGGTCCGAACTCAGATCAAGCTGAGAGCCTGCAGTGAATGCGGTGTGTAAAGTGCTGCGGGGAGGCGCACCTGTTGAGTGCTTAGGGAAATGCCTTGCCGCCTTTTCGGTCTTGGGGAAAGGGTAACTTAGGCTGCGGTTCGCAGAGTTGAGCGTGCACCGGGAGGGCGAGTTAAAACAGATTGCTGGGCCTGGATTCCAGAGTTTTTGATTAAATAGGTCTGGGCTGGGGGGAGAGATTTGGCAATTCTATCGAGTTCCCAGGCGTTGCTGATGCTGCTAGTGCAGCAGTTAAAGATCTGAAGTTGGGAATGATTGCAGGGAGGGTTTCAGTCTTTACTTACGTGCCCCTATTACCTGGTCTGTATCAGAGTTTATTGAATGTTAGCCCTACCCCTGGATCTTAAATGACTCATTTGCTTGTATGCGTGATTTGCTCTGACTTCTGGCTTCTCAGATGAGATCTTAGGTGAACTTGTGGATTAAAAGAGTTTTAAGAGATGCACTATGCTTTTAGAAAATGTGCAAGACAAAACTGTGTCTGGGATTACACACTTGGGTGAGAAAAGTCTGAAGATACCCAAGGAGTACTAACTGTGATAATCAGGAGAGGGGTTGGTTACTTTTGGGGAGGAGGAGGGGCTGTGGTTACTACAGGCTCAAGGCGGGATTTCTGGGGTGGCCAGCAAAGCGCTATTCCTGACCTGGGTGGTGATCACAACGGGGTACCTCTTATACATTAAACTATACATTGCTTTTGTGGGGTTCTCTGTATGTGTTTTATTTTACAATTTAATAGGTTACAAACTTAAAACTTCATATTGGAAAGTCTAAGGTGAGGTATGTCCTTGGATTGAGACAAAAAGAATGTTAAAGTCATGGAATTTCAAACTCAAACGATAACTGAGAAGATCATCTTGTTTTCAAGGAATCCGTTATTCATTTTACATAAAAAGCCTAAGCATCTTTATCCTTAGCGGTGTATCCTAGTTTAGCCAATTTGTGAACATTTATAAGGATCTCATTTTTTCTAGTTTAATACCTTCTCCATTTTAACACTGTTGATTTAATCTTATTTTGGTTATATTACATACTGTGTATTGTTAACCTCTTGCCACATAATTACTCCTGTTTAGGCTGCATTTTGGTGGGCCAGGGGTCAGGATTGTTTCTTTTTAGTGAATGGGTTTTAGGGAGGGGAAGAATGTAAAAAGAAATTAATAAAACTGTCCATTAAAAGAAATGGATACTATTTGTGCCCCTTTTTTGTTTTCCATTGATTTAAATTAAAAATTCTCCCACATCTTTTCTACTTAGAATTTTTTTTAAAGATTTATTTATTTATTTTTAGAGAGGGAAGGGAGGGCGAAAGTGAGAGAGAGAGAGAAACATCAATGTGCGGTTGCTGAGGGCTGTGGCCTGCAACCCAGGCATGTGCCCTGGCTGGGAATCGAACCTGCGACACTTTGGTTCCCAGCCCGAGCTCAATCCACTGAGCTACGCCAGCCAGGGCTCTACTTAGAATTTTAAAAAATTGCACTGTCAGTCAACTGTTTTTCTTCTGATTTGCTCTAGATACTAGGTTTATAATCAAGTAACTAAATGTAATTACTAGCCTGTTCATTTTTATAGTTGAAATTTTTCCATTTTACTACTTACAGTATAGTAAGTTCTAATTTCATTGGAAGATGGAATCATAGAATTTATTTCTAGATTCTTAGAGTACCACTTCCCTATAATGGGACAGGGGTCAGCAAACTATTGCCTACTGGCCAAATCTGGCTGGGTCTGTTTTTGTATGGCCTACAACAAAAGATGAATAAGATCTAATGTATAACATAGTGATTATAGTCAACAATCATATATACTTTGTAGTTACTAAGAGTCTAGATCTTAAATGTTCTCACCACAAATAGAAATGATAATGTGATGTGATAGAGGTGTTAACTAATACTATGGTGGTAATATTCCAATATATAAATGCATCAAAATGATCTATAGCTTGAACATATACAATGTTATATCAATGGTGTCAACAAAATGGAGATATAATTTACATCCTATCAAATTCACCCCCTTTAAAAAGTTCAATTTAGTATACTCACAAAGTTGTACAACCATCAGCATTATCTAATTCCAGAACATTTTCATCTTCCCCCGAAGAAACTCCATACCTATTAATTCACTGCTCTTTTACATTATCTGTTTCTAAGGAATGTTGCTACAGGTTCTGACTTAAACATAAGCTGATTTTAAAGAGGATATGTCACTGCTTGGGAAATTTCTGGGAAGTTTTCTATAGTCTAGCATGGATAATTCTCCAAAAGAGATGCCAATTTAAAGGATATTTTTTAGTTGAATAAATACGTGGATTACATTGCTGTGAATACGTTAAGACACTGAATTTATGATTTCACTTCAGTTATAAAGAAAATCTAGTCTGATGAAAGATTACATCAAATCCTTATTCACTCACAAAAATTAGGGGATTTTGTTGGCCAAGAAAATGAACTCTTAACTGCTTATATTGTAGATGATGAAGTGATTGGTTAAAAAAAAATCTTTATTTAAAACCAGAGTTAGCAAACTTTTTCTGTAGAGGGCCATATAGTACATATTTTAGAGCATGTGAGCAGACGGTACAGTTTCTTACAACTGCTCAACTCTGCCATGGAAGTGGCCTTAAATGATATGTAAATACAGTGGGCGTGGCTATGTTCCAATTAGAGTTTATTTACAAACACAGGCAACAGGCTGAATTTGGCCCAGGAACCAGTTGGGTTTGCTGACCTCTGACTTTGAATGATACCTGCGCACAATTTCTGTGGATTAGATGGAAATAGTATCATCCTTCTCTATTTGTTTATAAAAGTATTTTTACATAGTTTCATTTGCTTCTCATAATTTGAGGTTTAATGGAGCATATATTGTCCCACTCTTTATACAGATCTTGACACAATGTGCTTTCCATTGTAACAAAGGCGTCAAGATACATCAGCTGAAATTGCATTCATTACCTGATTTTGTTACATGTATTGGAAGCAGCTGTCATCTGCATTATTTTTTGTTGACATCTTTAGGAAGTTAAACATTGGTTTGGGAAGTATTTCTTCACACTGGTATCTAATACTTGTAGGTGAATTCCATGAAATTATAGAATTATTGTATGTATTTATATATTACATATCCTGGGCTAATTGATCATTCAACTAACTTGCATTTATGCGTGCCATTTTTGTGTATATTTTAGGAGCTGGAGATGCTCTCAGGCTGTCGTGTTACCCAGTGTGAGAAGGTGGCCCGGAGATGGAAAACTTCATTCTGTACGAGGAGATTGGCAGAGGGAGCAAGACCACCGTCTACAAGGGGCGCCGGAAGGGAACCATCAATTTTGTAGCTATTCTTTGCACCGATAAGTGCAAAAGGCCTGAAATAACCAACTGGGTAAGTCAAGTGTGTTTTTCTCCCTCTGGTAGAGGACAGCGTTTTTAAAAAATAGTTTAAAAAAATAAATTTTAAAAAATAATTGTCTTATGATATCATATAATTTTGTTTCTTGCCTTTTTCAGTGAATATTATAACACTCATTTCCATGTTGGTATAAAATTAAACAAACATTTTAGTGTTGGCCTAATGTTTTATAAGTTGATACACAACTTACTTAACTATTATTGTATTATTGAGCATTTAGGTTGTTTTACCTTACTAAAGGTTGATTATCAAAGTAGTGTGTATTTAATATAGAAAATAGAAAAAGAGAAGTAGAAAGAATAAAAAAACAGTAATTCTGCTCATTACAGTAGCTTTTTTGATGAATACCTTTCAGCCATTTTCCTATGAATACTACTTCTTTTGCAATAGTATATTTACCCAAATACACAAAACTAAATTGCACAAGTTTTTAAAAAGTCGTATGTAAGATAATATGCTAAATTAGCATTTTTTCCATGCAACTAGCCTTTATAACCATCATTTTGACATCCACAAAGAATTCCACCAAATGAATTCAATTACTTTTACCCATTCCCCAGTTGTGTATTTAGGTGTTTTTTAACAGATGCAAAGGTTTAAAAAAATTATTTTTTGGTGTGAATGTGGTGTGTTTTTATAGGTGCGCCTCACCCATGAAATTAAACACCAGAACATTGTAACTTTTCACGAATGGTATGAAACCAGCAACCATCTCTGGCTCGTCGTGGAACTGTGCACAGGTGAGCCACGCCGTGTATGTTCTGTTACCTCCCTTTCTTCTTCGTTTGCAAATATAAGTGTCGGTACTACTGGCTACGTTAACTTGAAAATCTGTTGTTCGATGGACGTTAGGGAAGGGTAACGAGCTAAGATGTAGGGTAAGAAAAATATTTATGTAAAATTCAATTTGGGGTTAACTTACTTTGGTATAAAATATTCCTAACCATCTACATTAAATTTTAGAAACTTTTTTTAGTGGTAATTTATCAAACAACCTGTTCGTATTGTAGGTCAACTAGCTACTAATTAGGTTACTAGTTTACACAGGGATTTTTTGAGAACAGAATACTTGCTCTTTATAAAAGCTTAAGCAATGTGGAAAAGTGTGACGATGAATCAGCAAATGCTACCACTCAGGAATGATTAAAGATAACATGTCACAGCCCTTGCTTGGTATGACTTTCCAGGACTGCACACAGGGAGAAAGGTGACTAAATACAGAGGTGTTACCTGGCTTTTAGTTTCAGTGTCTTTAGAGAAAAAAAATGTAACCAGTACCAAGGTTAGTATACATCTGTATATACTTTGAGGAAAATAAAGAATCAAATATTAAGATACATTGCAATTATTTGTAGTTTTATGAGCCTTGCCTACTGCCACTTAGAATTCGTGAGACCGAATCAGAGAATAATTTTCCATGTGTTTCATTTTTCCGAGTCAGTCCGTTCTGTGGCCTCGTTGCGTCCCCGGATGGGCGCACCGTGGAGGTTGTCAGAGGACTCTCTCGGGGTGACTCTTTGCTTCCGCTGTGGTTTCTGACCCCCGACCAGTGCAGTCACCTGACTTTAGTTTATGCCTGTGTTTGCAGTGCTTCCTCACCCACCAAAACGGAACAAGCACCTACCTTTGTCACAGTGATTCTGATTGAACTTCCAGGTGCCAGCTAAGACGTCACTTTCTCTGAACCTGGCGCTTGTTTTAGTCTTGACCCTTAACAAAAGCTTGTTTCTGGCACTCGGATGGTAGCGATGGGACTGGGCCCTTGGAAGGGGGTGGAGATGGTAGTTCCCCCGTGCCTGCCTTTGGCGCATTCCTCCATCCGTGGTGCGCACCGAGGGTGTGATTTTCTCACAGTCAAGGAAAGGCCCCTCTGTGCAGTCAGTGCTTTGCAGAATGTGGCCTGACTTCACACGGGAGTGAAAGTGACTCTACTTTGCAGAATGCAGTTTAAACGCACCGTCCAGGTTAGTGGTTACCACAGGTTTTTGCAGCTGTCTGTCTCCTGAGAGATCTGGAGGGAGAAACCCTTTACCCCTCCCATTCTCTTCCTGACCAGCCCTCCGGGCTGAGCCGACCCTGGCGCATGGACGCAGCTCGTTGGTGGGGCGTGTGTGGGCTGTGCTCATTGGGAAGTGTTTCCCCTGCGAGGCTGTCCAGGTGCCCCGGGTCTGATCTTGTTTTCATGCTCAGAGTCTCCCAGCGCGGAGCCTCCCAGAGGCGTGGTGCGATGTCAGGGGGGTGACAGCGGGCGATGTGATCACACTTGCAGGTGGCTCCTTGGAAACGGTTATCGCTCAAGACGAAAACCTCCCGGAAGAAGTCGTGAGGGGATTTGGGGTGGACCTGATCACGGGGCTGCACCACCTCCATCGGCTTGGCATCCTCTTCTGTGACCTTTCTCCTGCGAAGGTGAGGCTTAGATGTCCCGGCTGCTTCTGCCTTGCTCTGCGGCGCTTGCTCACCGGCCTTTTCATTTTCTGATACAATTTCAGGTATAGAACATTGTGAAATTTTAAGTTAACGCTTTTTTTAAAATAAAAGGAAACTGCGTTTTAGCTCCCCGCGGAGCTGCCCACTGAAGCTGCCCTGGAATGCAGTTCCCCTTGTGCCAGAGCTCTGAATGATTGCCGCCGCGGGAGTGTATTGCAAATGATGAGGTGCGCGGATCTGTAAAAAAGTCTCTTCTTTATTCTTTTGTAAAGATTTTATTTATTTACGTTTAGAGAGAGGGGAAGGCGGGGAGAGGGAGAGGGAGGGAACAGTGAGGTGACAGAGAAACATCCATCGGTGGCCTCTCATACAGGCCCCCGACCGGGGACTGAACCTGCAACCCAGGCCTGAGGCCATCAAACCGGTGACTTTCACTTCACGGGACGATGCCCTGCCCACTGGGCCGCACTGTTTGGTGGCCGGCCTCCTCATTCTTACAGTACACAATTATGAGCCATTATTTTAGTTTGATAATAGCGTTTTTGGCTATTTATGGTTGGTTCCTGATATTAGGGATCGCACATATATATTGCTAATATAATTCTCCGTGACGAAGTGTGCTGCGGTGTAGCTGTCCCGAGAGCCGCTTAGTTCTTCCTTACAGTTGGCACTGACCTTCAGCTGCCATGTGCGCTGGGCGAGGTCCCCTCCTCCTTTCTCCCTGTGCCTGCAGCCTTGTCTCTGGGCGACTGGCAGGGTTACAGGTCACATTTAGGAGAAGCTGCTGGGGCACTTCCTGGTGTGCGATCAGTGGACTCAGTTACCGTCTCTGTAAGGACGTACTCTTGGGGACTGTGTCGATTACTGGCCCAAGTCGCTCCTTTGCCTTTGTGAGTGTGCACACAAGGAAGTGAAAAGTTGAGTTTTTTCTTGTTCAACATCATTACAAGACATCTGTGTAAGAACATAATTACACCTAAAAATCTCCACAAAAACTCCTCGCAATAAATAAGAATTTTTTTTAAACTAATTTTTTTAAAGAGTTTATTTATTTATTTTTAGAGATGGAAGGGAGGGGGGGAGAGAGAGAGAGAGGGAGAGAGAGAGAGAGAATGAGAGAGAGAGAGAGAAACATCAATGTGCGGTTGCTGGGGGTTATGGCCTGTAACCCAGGCGTGTAACCCAGGCGTGTACCCTGGCTGGGAATCGAACCTGGGACACTAGAATTTTTATTTGAAGCACTCCCATACTTGCTGGAAGTCAGCAGTCACTTACTTGTGGGTGTTCAGGCCTGGAAGCAGCCATAGGTGGGGTATAAATGATAGGTGTGGTTTGTTTCAATAAAGCTTTATTTCATGGACATTGAAATTTGAATTTCATATAATTTTCTTTATTTTTAGGCACAGGGGAAGGGAGAGAGGGAAACATGAATGTGTGGTTACCTCTTGTACGCCTCCTACTGGGGACCTGGCCCGCAACCCAGGCACGTGCCCCGACTGGGAATCCACCGGTGATCCTTGGGTGTGCAGGCCGGTGCTTAATACACTGAACCACACCAGCTACGGCCTGAATTGCATATAATTTTCACATGTTGAGAAATATGTTCATGCTTCATTTTTTCAACTACTTAGAAACACCCACACCACTCCTAGTTCCTGCCCATGCAGGCATGGGCACTGGCCTGGGTCTGGCCTGGAGGCTCTGGCGTGCCGAGCACCTGCCGTGTGGGAGCTATTGTGTGAGTCTGGTACCAGCCGTTGTAACCTGGGAAATCCAGGCCGATGTGCGGCGTAACTTTTATTCTAGAGCTGGGGCTGGCCGGGTTCAGGCAGGTTGCCCAGTCCTGGCGATGAAGTTCATTGGAACACGGCCACACCCTCTCGTTTATGTGTTGTTGGTTGCTGCAGGGCTGTGTCCTCAGGACAAGGCCCTACGGCTTGCCAAATCGGAAAGATTTATTAACTTCAAAAAAACAATTGCTGACTCCTCCCACTGGTTCTTAAAGGTGTTCCCCTGACCAGCAGCGTTAGTGTTGCCTGGGGCTCACAGGCAGGGCAGGTTCTTGGGCCCACCCCTGACCCGCTGACTCAGAAATCCTGGGGAGGGGGGTGGTGGGGACTGGTAGTTTTTCTCAGCACGTCTTTCGGGGATCCTGGTGCTCAAAACTGTTTAAAAGTCACAGGGACTTTTAACAGACATCCCTCCTGTTTGTGATTAGAGGTTAAAGGCCAACTTTGCTTTGCTTTTACAAACAAAAAGCCAGCTGGCTCGTTGCGACTTCCCGTAAATATTTTTAATGACCCTGGAGAAAAAAACTAAAAGTAATAGCACATTGGTTCCTGGCATGGTTTCAGCAATCAACAGATAACTTCTCATTACAAGTTATATTAGCAGACTCGAGCGCTTAGCACACACCAATCACTGTTCAAAGCCCTTTGCGTGTATAAGCTTAGCTAATCCTCACAACAGTCCAAAGAGTTAACGTATGATTTATTTCATTTTCTAAGTGAAGAGACTGAGCTTCAGAAAAGTTAAGTAAGTTCTCCGGGCCAGATCGCCTGTAAGTGGTAGGCCTGCGGCTCAAATTTAGACCTCTGACTACCAAACCCGAATTCTAACTGTATGTTGTGTCAATGATACCTCTGGCAGGTGGGTTTTCAAGTCTTGCTTCAGCTGTCGGTGAGGATTAGGGAGAGTGGATTGTTCCATGTACACTGTTCATAAAGGCCTGAGGTCTCCCCTCTGTGGTTGTGTGATGTTTGTATTATATGTGTCTGAGAATGCACTATTTCATATTTGACTTATTCTTACTAAAATGTCAGACTTATTTTTCTAGAGATTCTTCTTATGAAAAAATTTAAGCGTTGGATTTTGTGAGTCGGGACGGAGCAAGAGCCCCACTGCTCCAAGTGCTTTCGTGAGGTTATGAGAGGCACCAAGGCGAGAGCAGAGTGGATCGGGTCCTGAACGTGTTTGTTTTTCAACCTGCGCAGATTCTCTTGGAAGGGCCCGGCACACTGAAGTTCAGTAATTTCTGCCTGGCTAAAGTGGACGGTGAAAATTTGGAAGAGTTCTTTGCTTTGATGGCAGCCGAAGAAGGCGGAGGTGATAGTGGCGAAAACACTCTGAAGAAAAGCATGAAAAGTAGAGTCAAAGGTACGTGGGGTGTCATAGCTCTACTTGTGGGCCGTTGATTTTGCGAGTCAAGTGATGTGTGGATCATCATAGTGACCAGGGGAGGTCTGGGCCCAGGGCTAGCTTCGCCGATGGCCTCAAGTTTCCCGTGTGGACCTTGTACCGTGCTGGGCGTGGGGAACCCGGACAGTCTGTGTCTGGCCCTGGGCTCCACCTGGCCCCGACCTCGCCTTGGAGCCTAAGGAGCGGGCGCTCTGTCTCACTGTTGCGGCCCCATCAGCTCTCAGAACAGCGCCTGGCCCACATGCATGACTCAGTAGTTGTCTGCTCAATGTGGAGCAGCCGATATTTGCAATTAAGGAAAATTTTTAGGGGTGCCCCCTTGGGAGGTGGTCTTGACAGGGAGCTGGGGCCTGGGGTGTTAGCTATACCGTCGGGGAGAGGGTGAAGTGCGGTTTCGTCGAGCAGAACTTTTGAGAGAAGCAGGAAAGAGCTGTCCTCCTCAAGTTCCCTGTGCGGGTACTCGAGACGTCGGGCCCCTGAAGCTCCAGTGCACTCACCGTGAAGGGAGGGGCTCTCGGGGAGAGGGCGCATCTGTGGGCTTCGTGGTCACGTGGCCTGGGATGGGGGAGGGGATGAGGGACTAGGGTGGGGAGCAGCAGTTAACTGGGGTCCCCATAAATATGACCACCAGAGATTTAACTTTCAGGGCCCGTCCCGTACACACTCAAGTTTCATGTCCAATATGAAGGCTTTTGAGATGCCCAAGTGTCGTTCCATAGGATGACTGGCACTCTGTGAAAATGAGTATCGTGGACCTTGTTAGTAGAATGTGAAGTTTTAGATGGTTATTTCTTATCTTATCATAGAAAACAAGGAAGGTGATGTATTTCAAGAATGAAATACTCCCCTTTAGTAAGAGGAGGAGGGCTGTGTGGCGGAGAAATAAGTCAGAGTTTCTAGCAGTGACGTTCAGCTACGTCTGCGCGTAATCTAAGAATAGCCCCCGTGATGGGACCTTTGGCGAAGGATGGAGGACACTGTCGTAGTCATCAGTCCTGATCATCGGGTGTCGCCAAAGTTATAGGCCACTCACCTTCACGTCCCCGTGGTATAAAAGTAAAACCACTCCTGGTTCTCTGGAGCCTTACAGTCTGAGTGTGGCTATGAACAGGCACTTGAAATAAACACCTTGCCTTTGACACGTGCGAGTGGCGGGTGTCGTGGTGGGGTTGACACTGGTCTCTGGCAGGGGCGACAGCCGTAGAGAATCTGCTGACATTGGTGCCAAAGGGGGATATTGCAAAGAATTTCTCAGAAGGACACCTGGATTCTAGTCCTGCCTTTGCCTCTGTGTGTTCTTGGGAGTCATGACGTAGCTTCTAGCAGGCTCCGTTTCCTCTCGTGAGAAGTTAGGGAGTTGGGCTGGTGTGTGATGCCCAGGCTCCAGGCCCAGGAAAGTTAGATGAATGAATGGAGTGGCCCGGTGTCGATCGACTGAGAGAGCGGCAGGGGTTTCAAGTTGAGAGTCTCCTGCCTGTGGGTTGGGTAGGGTTTAAGTCTCCAGATCTGACCCCCAACTGCCCTGCTCTTGGCGTGGCTGTGGGAATGCCCGTCACTGTGCGTCAGCCACAGGGCACGTAATGAACCACGGCCCCCAGCCCCTCCAGGAGGAAATCCAGTGCTGCTCTGCTCTGAGGGCGTCTGTCCCATGGGCTGCCTCCAGCCAACAACTGCGCACGGCGGGAATGCTCAGGCAGGCTCGTTCCTGGGAGATGCCCAGATGGCCGACGTTGGTCTGGGAGTTCCCGATGGCCTTGCCGGCCCTTTCTCATGGTGCATGCATTGAGGGCATAGCCCCATCCTCTTCCTGCCCTCGGGGTCCAGCCTGCACCGTGGTCTGGCCAGCTCGCCCCCTTTTATCCCACAGGTGTTTTCTGAGATAAAACCCTCACAGAGCCTTATACAGTGGAACCTTAAAATTAGAAAACATTTAAAAAAAGTGAAATATGCCTGAGGTTATATTTATGTGCATACTTTCCTCCCATATATATATATATTTTTTACCCCACCAGGACTCTCCCAGGTAGGTCTGTGTTGAGAACAATACAAATGCCTAAGAGACTTGTTTACGCTTTACTTTTAGGGTCTCTCGTATACACAGCACCCGAGGTCGTCAAGGGCAGTGACTTCTCCGTCGCCAGTGACCTCTGGTCTCTGGGCTGTCTGCTGTATGAGATGTTCGCAGGTGACTGCCCCCTGGTTCATTTTAAGGTCGGAGCCGGACAAACACGAAGGTTAAATCTGCCGTTTGCAAACATTTTACCTACAAGGTGTGAAAAAGCTGGCTCTTCTAAATCTCTGTCCTGATTTTGGCTGGATTGTTTGTGGTCCAGGCACGTGCACATTCCTATTTTTTGTGATAATCACCTGGAATGTGGACATTTTCCTAACTATTAAAAAGCCGCGATTAGGAGTAGAAATCCCTGTACAGGTGCCTGGGACTGAATGATTCACACGTGTCCAGCAGCCCACGTGAACCCTGGATCAAGGTAGTGGTCTGTGTGTGAATTTGTGTATCCGTATGTGGGGGCCAAATTTTGAATGTTAGAAATATAAAACTATGCAGCGTGCCTGGTATACACGAGACATTCAATAATTGGTTGTCGCTGTATAGACATTTGTCAGTTGTGTGGTCCCGACCTCTCTGCAGTTGGGACTTATTAAGAATTATTGGTGATGGCAAACTTGTGTGATTGACAGGTTTTCATGTAATTTCAGGAAAACCTCCATTTTTCTCAGAAAGAGCTTCAGAATTAATTGAAAAGATTTTTTATGAAGATCCTTTGCCACCTATTCCAAAAGGTAGGATTTTTACTGTAAGTGCAGTTAATTTTATACTTTACACTGACTAAAAGGTGTACTTTAATTGTCTATTTTTATTGATTCATAATCTCCCCAATATATATTTTATGAATAGTCCCAGTTGGCCCTGGCTGGTGTGGCTCAGCGGACTGAGTTCCGGCCTGCGAACCAGGGTGTCAGTGGTTCGATTCCAGGTTAGGGCACATGCCTGGGTTGAGGGCCAGGACCCCAGTGTGGGGCGCTGGAGAGGCAATCACCCATTGATGCTTTTCCTCCTTTCTTTCTCCTTTCCTCTCTCTAGAGGAGAAAAAAAATTTTAAGATTTTGAAAAAAATCTTAAAAAAAACATAGTCCCAATTGATATTTTTAGGAATGTTAGCTTTCCCTTTGCCAATTAAAAAGAAAAAAGTACAATGGTTTCCCCCATTTGAAAACACATTATTTTGTGCTCCTATAACAAGAGATGACTGGTTTAAAGATTTAGAAAACTCAACCTCTTAATTATTTTTTGTGCTTGTACCATTTACTTAGTTTGGACTCATATCCTTTGTGAAATAACTAACTAGTTGTTTCTAGTTAGTGTTTGAATAGTAACAAATCAGGCCTTTGCAGCCCTTATCTCCATGAATCAGAATGCTACCTTGACCAGTTTCTGAAGTCTTTTAAAGGAGATATAATTGTAGTATTGTAAGTGTTGACATTTTAATCATAAAATTGTGATTAGTATATCCATCTACCACTACCACTTTCCATTTTAAGGGAAAAAAACCAAAATACAGCACAGACATAATAAAGCCATTTGCTGTACACCACAAAAAAAGTGAATCTTAAGACACAAAAACAGGACTTTACAAAAGATGTTGGCAATTTTTAAAAGAAAAAAAGCCTTCAGGATTAATTAATGGAGAAAATAGGAATACAGAATATTTTCAATATTTCAAGAATCCCCCTAGGTGATAAAATAAGACTCTGGATAGTTTGAAAATAGTCTGTGTTTCTTAAAACAAAACACTGCATTTATTTTTAACACTAGCTTTGTCTTAGTTTTTGTAAAAGTCAGTCATTGCTACTTATATGGATGACTTTTTCATACAGTATTGATTATTATTTTCTCCTATAAGTTAAAGGTTTTCGTGCAGGGAAGAAATCTGAAAATGAAGGTGCCGTAGATCCAGTCGAGATGCCACTGGCGGCCATGCCTGCTTGTGGCACGGTCCTCGGTCAGACTGTGGCCAGAGTGCCCGACGGTGCCAGGCGTTTCGACAGCTTTGCCTCAGGGGTGCGTGGCGATGTCGTCAGCCATCATCTTCATGCCCCTTCTTTTAACCACGGCTGACCATTTGGTCATGGTGCATACTCGTATATTTGTCTAGTTCAAAAAGGCAAAACTTGGAGGTTTAGACAATTGAACAATATCGTAATACTGTGATGCTTATTATTTTCCTGATGAAAATGAAGAGCGACTGCAAGTATTCCAGTCATCGTATATTATAAAGCAAAGTTGGTCAAATTAATCATGCCCCAGAAAATGAGGCATAACTAAGAGTTGGAGACAAGGGTATGAGTTTGTCAGACTGGTAATCCTTACTGGGATTATTCAGTGAAGTCATTTTTAGGGGTTAGTCAAAATTTAGTTTGTTGAGATTCATGTTTTTTGTAGTCTAGGAAAACATGCTTTTTTAAAAAATTGATGTTATAGAGAGAGAGAGAGGAAGGGGAGGGAGAGAAAGAGAGAGAGAGAAGGAGCATCAGTGTGAGAGATAAACATTGATTGGTTGCCTCCCATATGTGCCCTGACCAGGGATCAAACCCCCAACCTAGGTATGTGCTCTGACTGGGGATCAAACCTACAACTTTTTGGTTTCTGGGATAATGCTCTAACCAACTGAGCCACCCAGCCAGAGCTAGCAAAAAATGTCTTTAAAAAAATTTAAGCAATATTTTCTGCCTCTCTCCCCCCCCCATTTAAATGAAAGCTTAATTGTTATTGATAGATTCAGTGTTCTCTTTAAAATAATTTATGTGCTTAACATACTGTGACTTTAAATGTTGATGTAGGGTGTGTATTAATCTTCTTATCTCCTTTTCCCTCCCTTTTTGGGAATTAATTTGTATACAGATTCTTCTCTTCCTAAAGCTTCTTCGGATTTTATTAATTTGCTTGATGGTTTACTTCAAAAAGATCCTCAGAAAAGGTATGTGTGGATGATATTTTAATATGAATGAATAGCAGAATCCTTTTTTTTCCTTTGATGTGCTTCTGAAACAGTACTGTTCTTAATATATAAGGAGGTGTTCAAATTACTTTTTTAAAAAAGAAAATCTGAGTTTACACTGGGCGTTTTCTCTTTGCAGGTGTTTTCACGCATGAGGAATTTTAAGTCACTTTCTCTTTCAATGCATTCAGTAGTTGCCCAGTAGCTGGATGGGTTTTCTTTTGACTCCGGAGTCCAAGCCCCGCAGTTGTTGTCATTGTAGGTTTCGGGCTGCACCTGCCTTAGACCCTTGGGCCAGGGGTGGTCCTGCCCAGGTCGTCATGGCGATGACGCCGAGTGGTATTTCAGTGTGCGATGTGCATTACGATGCTCCCATCAGGACAGCAGGCGCCGTGTGACTTTTCCGTGTTGGGGCATGTGGGGGGGGGGCATGTGCACGGGGAGGGGGTCTCCCTGGGAATCGAGAGCAGCTGGCTTCTAGTTCTGGTTCTGCCACCAGGTCACTGGGGGAAGGGGAGGGAGTGTTAAACAAGTATTGGGGTCTCTGCTTCAGGGTGTAAAATGATGAGTATATTCGGTATAGCGTATGAAATACTCCATTCTCTAGCTTCATGAAATGTGAGGGAGGACTTGCAGGAGGAAATGAGGTACTGCTACTTTTTTTTTCTTTTTAAAGTTTTATTTATTTATTTTTAGACAGGGAGGAAGGGTGGGAGAAAGAGAGGGAGAGAAACATCAGTGTGTGGTTGCCTCTCACTCGCCCCCTGCTGGAGACCTGGCCCACAACCTAGGCATGTGTCCTGAGTGGGAATGGATCCTGTGCCCCTTTGAATTGCAAGCTGGTGCTCAATTCACTGAGCCACACCAGCCAGGGCAAAATGCTGGTTCTTGTATAAGTTCTAGGACAAACCTCCTATGCTTATAATAGAGTGCTTTTAGGATTAGTGATATTTTGGTGGGTAATCTTCCAGACATCTTTTGATAGAATATAAATATACTTTATTTACGATGATATATCTCTACAATTCCACATATTTATATCTATATTATATGCTTTTTTTTGCATAAATGAGACCACTTCATAACCTACTTTCTTCTCTCTCTGTATCTGCTTAGTCATTTTGAATGGCTGCAGCAGGTACAAGCAATAACCTATGATAACAATAAGCATTTAGAGTGTGTCTTGTTTTAGAACATCATGCACACTGCTGTAGTAAATGTCCTTTGGGATACTTTTGTTGCTGTTCATTTGGGCAGTTTTCTCTTTTGGATAAATTTCTTAGAGTGGGTTGCTGGCCTGAGGCTGAGAATATTAAAGAGCTGGTACGTTCGCTGCGTTCCGGGAACGGTTTGCATTCCCAGTAGCGTTGGTGAGCTCTCTCCCTACCGCCGTCACCCGCCATGGGCTCCGTTGGTCCTCGACATTTCTGCCCATCTAATGGATGAAAAAGGAATTCTGTTTATTGGCAACTTTATTTCTCCATTAGTGAATTTTAAGAGCCCTGTGTAAAAGGGATATTATATGTGGTCACAGATTCTTTCTGTTTATCAATGGTGTTATAATTCTGATCAGTACAGAAATTTTGAGTAAGTTACCAAATGCAAATTATTTCCATTTTTTGTTTTTAAATTTTAATCAGCCTTGACCTTTCTGAGTCTGATGAGTATACCTAGAGGTATAGTCATCTATTAGTAGTGACACTTAATGTTTGAAAGTGAGTCTGGGCTTTAGATAGAGCTGAAGGTCCTTTCCGTGTGGGTGAACTAGCTGGGTAGGATCCGGACACCCGAACAGAGGTGTGGCTGTGTGGAGTCACGAAGTGGATATTCTCGTTTATGTCTGAATGAAGTTCCAAAAGTGAAGTTCCAAAAATGGAACGTCTAAAACAGGTGAGGTACCCTAGGATAACCTAGCCTGTCTGGGAACAGAAAAGGTGACAGGATTGTAGGTTGAGAATATGTGATCTGTTTACTTTAAAATTTTAAATTATTTATAGATTTCCTAACTGACTGTTTTGAGAGCCCGAAATGTTTTTTTTATAAATCAGACTTCATGGAACAGGAATCCCAAGACCTCTAACACTTAGTGGTCGGGCTCATTCTGTTCCAGTTAAGGTTTCTGGATTACTTGTCGCTGTTTCAAGAGGTTAATTACATACTGAAATGAAAGAGTAAACTATGAAAAAAATCTCAAGAGGTCCACTTTTATGAAGCAGGTTATAAATTATGAAGTTTGATTCATAGAATTGGGACATGTCTGGGGAATTCTCCACAGTAAAATCGTGTTAACGTAGAATTTTAACATTTATGCCTTGTACAGATTAACTTGGGCGGGTCTACTGCAACACTCATTTTGGAAGGATGCGTTTACCAGAAAAGATCAGGACTCAGGCGCCGAGGATTCCGGCATCAGGTAGGACTAGCTTATCTTGGTGTGTGGGGCATGGTTAGGAAATACTCACACCCATTGCTATTCCAATAATGCAGTGTCAGTGACAGGAATTTCTATGCTTTCATAAAAGAAAAATCAAGCATTTGCTTAAGGGCTGTTGAAAGAATTTAGTCATGGCATTTTTATCTTAATGATTTTATTTGTTTGTAGAGGGAAGGGAAGGGAGGGAGAAAGAAAGGGGGAGAAGCATCCCATTGATCGCCTCTGTATGCATCCTGACTGGGGACCGAACCTGTAATACAGGCCCGTGCCCTGACTGGGAAGGAATCAAAAAGCCGCGACCTTTCGCTTTGCAGGACGAAGCCCAATCAGCGGAGCCCCATAGGTCAGGGCGAGTTCAGTCATGACATTTCTGTGTTCTTCATTCTGCCGCTTTTCCCAGTAGTTGTTTATGCTCCAGCCAGTGATTTAGGATGGCGGTCAGTAGTTCTTTACCCACCGAAAGTGGCTTCCCGCCTTGCAAGCACATGGTAGGACCTCCTTTCCCCCCTTTCAGTTACGTGTGTGGTCATGTGACTTGCATTGGCCAATAGAATGGGGGCAGAAGCGATAGGCGTTATTTCTGGACAGGACCTCTAAGAGCCCACGTATCAGTTGCCGCACTTCTCCCGGTGAAGTAATTGGGAAGCACGTGTCATTACGGAGTTGCTGTCGGGCTGGGTGGGTCTTTAGTGACCACGAGGACACGGCTTCCCCACCAGCCTTCATGGCTGTGTGCGTGAGTAAGACATAAAGTTAGGAGATTCTCAGCTACCAGCGTTTGAGGGGTTGGATGTCACTGCAGCATAGCCTAGCTCATCCTGACTAATGTACTTTATTGTAAAAATCTTCTTAGCCCAGGCCACTTACAGCGTGATGGCATTTCGAAAAGAACAGGTGAGAAGTAGTTGAATGTGTAGAGGTAAAGTCCTATGCATTGATTTTTTCCTCCCTCAACTCACATGGTTGTCTGGTTCTTAATTTTAATGTGGGCAAATTCAGCGTGTTAGGTAGAGAAGGCTGAATTCTATTTAAAGTCTCTCCCGAACGGGAGTTTCTCTGAGCCGGCGGGCTTCAGCTGTGCTCTCGCCGTCATGCAGTACTGGGTCCTGCCAGAAGCTGGGCTCTCGTCCACGGTGTCAGCAAGTCACGGAACCCCTCTGAGCCCAGTCCGCCCTCTTCCTTGTAATTTCTGGGCCTTTTGCTTCCTTTCCCTGCCGCATTGCCCTCGATAGGATTTTTTTTTCAGCAAGATACTGAATCAAGAGTGAGGAAACGCACATCCTGGCCTGGTCTCTTTGCAGGACGAAAGCGCCTTTCCCCATCAAGGACGCTGAGCTGGAGGTTTCTGTAGCCGTCCCTTTTCAGTTTGAAAGGCTGTTGAATTCGATCAGATGTCTTTATACATTCGCTGGTAGATATGCTCATGGGGTGTTTCTCATGTAGACTCTCATTATGGACGCTCTCATAAACTGGATTTCAAAGATCGAGCCAGCCTTGCATTCCCACAGTAAACCTCACTTAGTCACTGTGTTTTCTGCTTCTTATGTCTGGCCGGCTGTGTTTGTGGCCAGCAGCTGGAGGACAATAAAGAGAAGTAAATAAAGAGAGCAAAGCGACGGGCGTTTGCTTCATGTTCCTGGGACCATAGCTTTTTTGCTCAGAGAAGAGGATGCCCCTTCCTCCGAGTGTCAGGCACCGGCCAGAAGCTGCTGCTGGTCCCAACCAGCGGCTGCAGGACCAGAAGCTGCTGCTGGTCCCAGCCAGTGGCTGCAGGATTACCTGGAAGCTGGGGCAGGACCACACGAAAAAAGAGAAGCAAAACCTGGGGGACTTCCCCTGCTCTGACCCAAGGGGGCTCCTTCCTGTTCCTTGGAACAGAAATAGAGGGCGTCTCCCCGGACTTCTCTGCACTCGCTGCCATTGAGCCCGGGCTGGGCAGCACCGGAGGGGGACACGCACTGGAGGGGAAAGCTCACTGTAGGACTCACTGGAAGGGAAACTCCCTGCTGGGTGACTGGCACTTCGAGTTCTGGTTTACTTCCCCAGTCTGCCTGCTGCTATTTATTTTCCGGGGATAAGGCATATAGACTTCTTCGTACAATGCCTTGCTTATGGTACGCTTATTTTCACTACTCAGTGAAAACTGTTAACTTTTCTAACTCCGTGGCTATGCCAGATGTCACGTGTAATTTAATGATGGTTTCCAGTCTCTTGTTCTATACACACATAACTATGCAGAAAGCTCAGAAGTGAGTTTGACTGTGTTGACTTTCTCCTGTCGAACGGCAGAAACCCGATGGAGTGCCCTGGGTCACCGGATCCCAAGGAGCTTCTGAAGAGCCCTCCGAGCGGACAAGCCCAGGGGGAGAGGAGCGGCCAGCGACTGCGTCACTCCTTGAGACTAGGTGGGCTGGCATCTGAGCACATGCGTGCCGCTTGGAGCGCTGTGTCCGAGGGCTCCTTCCACGCTTGTGCTGTCTCCCTCTTTACGTCCCTGTCTGCACGGGCGCGCAGCTCCTGATACTTTAGTTCCTTTACAGACACCCCTCTCCCTTCCTGCCACAGAAAACCCAGCCGAGCTGCGGCCGAAGAACACTCTTGGGGGTCAACGGAATGAGTCCATGTTTCTTCTCAGGTTCGTAAAACGTCTGATTTTTAGAGAGGGAAGGGAGGGAGATAGAGAGAGAGAGAAACATCAATGTGCGGTTGCTGGGGGCCGTGGCCTGCAACCCAGGTATGTACCCTGACTGGGAATCGAACCTGCAACACTTTGGTTCGCAGCCCGCGCTCAATCCACTGAGCTACGCCAGTTGGGTACAATTCAAGTATTTAAAAAAAAAAAAAAACAACTGCACACGCACTGTCAGGCCTGGTATGCTGAGTATTTGTTTAATGAACGAATATACGGACAAATGAAAGAGAGGTGAGAATGCTGATATTGGGGAATTTGAAGGAATTCACTACGGAAGACTGTAGTGAGCTGATTGAATTTCTTAACATGTGAAAAGCTCAAAATCAGGGACCCCGGCGTAATGGAGCAGCCCCCATGGAGAGTACCGCAGTCGTTGGTGAGTGTAGGAGGGACCACTAAAGAGAGATGCGGTTTTACACAGCTGGTCACTCAGTAGCTACCAAGATAACTTTCCAGAGCAAACACTTTCTGAAATAAAATTGTGAGAGTTATTTATCTTTTATAGAATATCCGATCTGTTTTATTATGTTAATCCGCTTTAAAACCAGCAGACGCTTACAAAAATAATAAAACCAATGTTTTAAGGTTTTTAGTAAAAACAGAAAATACCGAGTGGAGCATAGATGCTGTAAACAAAAGAAACAATAAACTAACCAGGAAATTACTTTAAAAACAGCTATAAAAATAACAGTGTCATGTAAACACAAAGTTTAAATTTTTTTTTTATATATAATGAGATCATGTAGAATGACCCCATTCTCCCATTTTTCACGGGACGTGTTTTTATGTTTCCCAGACCACGGTGAAGGAGGATGAGGTTTACACCTGACTAATGCGGGCTGGTCTGTACTTTTCAGTTCGCGTCCTACGCCCAGAACCAGCACGGCAGTGGGGCTGCGTCCCGGCGAGGATGCGACGCAGCTGTCGCCGCAGAAGGCTTCTCCTCTGACCAAGGTGAACCGAGACGACATTTTTTTTTTTACATGAGTACAGAGATTCAGAAGAATAACGGCAGATTGATCCCTGAGCTATGTTTGTGAATACAGAGTTTATAATTATGTCATTTCCTAGATTATCACCAGTTTCCCTAGTAAGTATACTTAAGAGAGAGGTGCTTTCTAGTTGCTTTGTTTCGATAATAGCTATATGGAGATAGAATTGACGTACCGTGTAATTCACCCATTTGAAGTGTACGATCCGGGGCCACTCAGCATACTCCCAGGGTTCTGCAGCCATCAAACTGTCCAATTCAGAACCCCGCCGCCACCCCACCGAGACACCCCGGGCCTGCCAGCCCTCACCCTCCCTCCTGGCTCCCTTCAGTTTCTCTCTCCTCTCGCCCTCCAATCTGCCCTCTGTGTTTACAGATTTGTCTATTTTGCATACTTTATACAAATGGAATAATAAAAATGTGGTCTTCTGTGACAGGCTTTTTCACTTAACAGAATGTTTTTAAGATTGATCTAAATTGGAGCCTATATCAGTACTTGATTCCTTATTATTTTTTTATTCTCAAATAATACTCTGTTGTACATACCACAGTTTGTTTTTCCATTCATCGGTGGATGGATATTTGGGTTGTTTCCACCTTTTCGGCTGTCACGAGTAGTGCTGCCAGGAATGTTTGTGTGCAGGCCTTTGTGCGGGCGTGTGCTTTAATTTTTCTTTGTATCTGCACAAGGGAGTTGCCGCAGCACATGGTCACTCTGTCTGCCCTTTTGAAGATCTGCCGAACCGTTTTCCAAAGCAGCCGTGCCGTTCTGCAGTCTCACCAGCGGTCCGCGAGGGTTTTACATTCTCACTAAAACTTGTCACCGTCTGCCTCTGACAAAAACTATGGTAAAATAGATGTTACATTTTAACCATTTTTAAGTGTGTAGTTCAGTGGCATTCACATTCTGCATTTAGGGACATTCATGCTGCACAACTGTCACTACTGTCCCTCTCTAGAACCTCTTCATCGTCCCAAACTGAAGGTCTGTTCTTGCTAAAAATTACTTCCGGTTCTCCCTTCGCCCAGCACTGCTGACCACTTACTTCTGCTTTTTGCTTCTGTGACTTTTCCTAGTAACCTCACATAAGTGGAATCGTACAATATTGTCCTGTTATATCTGGCTTATTTCATGTCGCATAATGTCTTTAAGGTCCGTCGGGTTGTATGTATCAGAACCTCATTCCTTTTTTAAGGCTGAGTAATACTCCGTTGTGTATATCTACCAGTTTATTCATTCATCCTTGGGTGGGCACTGGGGTTGTTTCAACCTTTTGGCTATTGTGAATAATACTTCCTTATCTCTTTTTGATTACAGCCATCCTCGTGGGTGTGAAACTGTCTTTGTAGTATTGATTTTCACATTTGTGGTGGCTGATGGTGTTGAGACCTTTCCACGTGCTTATTGGCCATTTCTTTGTCTTTGGAAAAACGTTTACCCTTTGCCCACTTACTGAGCTGTAGGAATTCTTTACATATTCTAAACACATGATCTGTAAACATTCCCTCCCGTTCTGTGGGGTGTCTCTTCACCTTCTGGATGGTGTTCTTTGGGGCACAGCAGTTTTTAATTTTGGTGTAGTTCAAATTACTTGTGTGTGTTGTTGTTGTTGCTGCTGCTGCTGCTGCTGCTGCTTGTGTTTTTGGTGTTGTAGCTAAGAAACCATTGTTTGCGCCGAGGTCACGAAGATGTACATTTGGGCCTTTAATCCACTTTGAGTTAATTTTTACATGTGGCATTAAGTAGGGGGTCCAGCCTCATTGTTTTTCACGTGAATATCCACTCATCTCAGCACCATTTGTTGAAGAGACTGTTTTTTCCTCCATTTAATTGCTTTGGCATTTTTGTTGAGTATCAGTTGACTATAAACGTGAAGGTGTGTTTCTGGACTCGGTTCTACGCTATTGGTCTCCGTGTCTTCTCAGGCTAATAGCGCACTATGCAGATCCTGGCAGCTTTGAAGTAAGTTCTGAAATTAGAAAGTCCGATCCTTCCAACTTCATTCTTTTGTAAGTTTGTTTTGGCTCTTCTGGAACTCCTGTGTTTCCATGTGAATTTCAGGATCAGCGTGTCAGTGTTTGGAAAGAAGCCGGAGATTGTGATGGCAATTGCATTGAATCTGTAGGCCAGTCTGGGGAGTATATAGTTTTCTTCCCCAAACATGGAATGCATTGGGACTATGTGGAAGTTATTTCTTCATCGACATGAAACATAGGTGGGTCAGAATGAAATCCCCCCTCTGCTAGTAATGGTTTGGTTACGTATGAAGTAGAAAGTCAGCGTCAAAGTAAAAAGTGCATTCTGAAGTGTGATAGATGCTGTCCTCCTGGCAGATCTTTCTTTTTTAAAGATTTTATTTATTTATTTTTCAAAGAGAGGAGGGGAGAGAGAGAGAGAAACATCAAAAACATCAATGTGTGGTTACTGGGGGCCGTGGCCTGCAACCCAGGCATGTGCCCTGACTGGGAATCGAACCTACAATACTTTGGTTCGCAGCCCGTGCTCAATCCACTGAGCTACGCCAGCCAGGCTGGCAGATCTTTCTTGTAGAGGAGTATCTGTAATCATTTTGTTGTGAAATTTAAGCAGGAGTTACATGAGTACTATAGGAAATTTGTTTTATAATTTTTCAATGATTCTATTTTATTCAATTATGAAAATTTATATAATGTAGGAAAAAATATATAAAAGTATATAAAAATGTGGAAGAGGACAAGAAATTAAAAAGCTGCTTATAATTTAATTACCCAGCATCATCACTGATTACATTTTGATATCCCTGCTTTTGGTTTTGTATATATGTTCATTTTCAAACAAGGGAACATAATTCTGTAACTTAATTTTTTTCACTTTATAAATGAGGTCTCATTGTAATTTTTGATCATTTAATGTATTCCTGAATATGTTGTTTGTTTTTTGCTATTGGGATACTGTGTTTTATAACTTGTCATTTATGCATACATTCAACTTACCTATAGGAAATTAACTTTACATATAAATTTTGCAATTGGTCTACCTTAATAACTATGTTTTTTATTGTTGACACTATTGTAGATATTCACTAATTATTATATTCTAATAATTTTTAGTTATTTCATTTTGGATTGTTTTCAGGTCTGTCTTGAAAGTCCATGTTCTTAAAACCATTTTTTTGCAAAGTTTCTCCTTATTTTTCATGTGTTTTTTTTTAATATGTCTGTCTTCTAGGTTCCAAAGGGGTCATTGGTTTTTGGTAACTTTATTAGCTAATTAATCTGTTTCTTTCTTAAAAAAATTTATTACTAGTTTTTATTGCTTATTCTGTTACAGTTGTTCCAATTTTTTTCCCCTTTGTCCCCCTCCACACAGCCCCCCCCCGTCCCTCCCGCATGGACAGTCAGTACCCACCCTGCTGTCCATGTCCACGGGCCATTCATACATGTGCTTGACTAGTCTCTTCCCCTTCTTCCCACCATTATCCATGGCCCTACCTCAGTTTTGAACAATTTCTTTTCCTCATGTTTCGCTTCACTGGTTTGGTTTTCTGTTTTATTCAGTTTGCTGGTCAGTGTTTCAATGGAATTCTTAATGCGTAAACCCCCTTTTTTGTCTGATGTGAAATACTGAGGCATACCCCTGGGAATAACAGTTCTGTTTAACTAGAGGACCAAGAAACGTCTCAAAGGAATAACTGATGGGAAACACCTAGTTGTTCACTTTAATCATCTCTCAACTCTACTTTAACTGGTTTTTATAAAGATAACGGTGTTTCTTAGGTAACAGGTAGTACTTTAGTCTGACATTCTTTATGCTGTAATTTTAACTTTATAGTGAATATTCCGTAAAGCGGAATTAAATTGGTTAGTGTTCGGTGGATGAAAGATTAAAAATCACGCTGGTAATGGCACAACTAATTTGCCTCATCATCGTTTAGATCATCAAACTACAGGAGATCTGTGTTCTAGTCCTAACCTCATCTGGTAAACAGGAGCGGTTTGGTTACTATCTCTGACCTTTTTCTGTTTTTCATCTGTAAAGATGGAAACAATGGTACATACGATTTAGGGTTTTCATGAAGATTGAACGAAACTAGCTGTGAAAGTGTTTTGAATGGCAGCTGGGGCCCATGGGTAAGACGACCTTTTTCAGTGGGGACTTCATCGGTGTCCTGTTAGTTCAGCTCCGAAAGCTCGCCGCTAGTCCCAGAAGCAAAGTCTAATTTTTGTCCTTGTTGCAGACGACCAGTGGACACCTGAGTCAGCAGGACATGGAGTCCCAGATGCGAGAGCTCATCTACACAGACTCCGACCTTGTTGTTACCCCGATCATCGACAATCCAAAGGTGCGGTGCGGCGCCCCACCCTCTGAGGGCTGAGCTGTAGATTTCCCCGTGGACTGACACCTGGGTGATATTGCTTCTGCTGCTCTTGTCCACTTGCTTTCCTTCATGCCCCGTGTCTACCTGTCTACCTCCCACCCTGCCTGCAGCCCTCTCCTCTTCCTGCCTCGTGTGGTCCTCGGTTTCCCAATACGCATTTAACAGGGATTACTCCAGATATTCTAGTTGATGATGTGTTACAAAGGCAGAGTCAGTGAGCACCACTCACCAGGCTTGGTTGGGTGGGCGGAGCACACAGAGACCACGCCCTCTCCTGGGTGGTGGGGCTCCGGGCAGAGGTAGCAGACGCTGGGATCTCAGGGACTCCGGGCCCAGGGCGCATTTCTACTTCAGTGCCCTGTCTGTTGCTTCCTGGCTTTCGGAAGGTGACCCTGTGTGACTCGGGGATGAGTGTTAATGCCTCGGTCTCTTTGTTTTCTGTGGACGTTCCGTCTCCAACACACACCATTTCTTCTGTATTTTAATTCGTTCGAATGTCTTTTTTCTGTATTAATTTATGATGGTTTCCTCTCATCTCATTGGGGAACATTGTAGTTTAGAATAAATGGGCTCTGGGATGCATGTTTATTTATTAGAAAGAAAATATTTAATGTAGATTACCCAGCTATTTTCCATAATGGAGCTACTTTTTGTGAGCTTGGAGGCCTGGCAGGGGAACTGCATATTATGCCGAATTTAACGTGTAATGGGGCATTTTCCCTGTGGGCCTCCGAGAACAATTTGTGATTTTTTTTTTTTTACCATATTCTCTATTTCTTTATTTTTATCCGATAACCACATTTAGTTGTTTTTGGGAAACGTTAGTCGTTAGCCTTTTTTAAAATTTTAAACTTTTTTTTTAAAGATTTTATTTATTTATTTTTAGAGAGGGAAGGGAGGGAGATAGAGAGAGAGAGAGAGAGAAACATCAATGTGCGGTTGCTGGGGCCGTGGCCTGCAACCCAGGCATGTGCCCTGACTGGGAATCGAACCTGCGATACTTTGGTTTGCAGCCCGCGCTCAATCCGCTGAGCTACGCCAGCCAGGGCCAATATTTTAAACTTTTATTTTGAACTGATTTTAGTCTGAGTATTCGAGTTCCCATGTACCTGTTACCCAGTCTCTCCTCACGCGCGCATCCGACGGGACCGCGGTGCAGCGACACAGCTGGGGACTTCTCATTACGAGTGCAGTGCTGCTGCCTCCAGCACCAGACTCACCCCCGTTGTGCTTTCCGCCCGCTCTCCCGTTCCTGCCTCTGGGGTCCCACGTTCCCCTCTGCGTCTCCTTCCTCTCCTGCGGCCTGTCCTTGTCTCTCAGGGCCCTGTGGCAGCTTCTCAGTCTTTCCCCGGTTTTCACGGCCATGGCGCCTTGAAGCGGTCAGGTATTCTGTAGAATGCCCCTTGGTGGGGCTTTGTCTAAGCATTTCCCCTGATGGGAGTGAGGTTATGCATTTCTGGCAAGAATGCCGCCAGCAAAGGTTTTAAAAAGGCACTGTAGATTGTGGAGAAGTTAGACATGGAAATGATGGTCGAATTTTTTAAAAAAAATTATTTATTTTTAGAAAGAGGAGAAGGGAGGGAGAAAGAGAAGGAGAGAAACATCAATGTGTGGTTGCCTCTCATGTGCCCCACACGGGAGACCTGGCCTGCAACCCAGGCATGTGCCCTGAGTGGGAATCGAACCGGTGACTCTTTGGTTTAACAGGCTGGCACTCAATCCGCTGAGCCACACCAGTCAGGGCACGAATTTTTTATTAAAAGTCAAAAGAGGAAGTATTCCAGCTGTTTCAAACTCCTGGATCCAATGACATGTTTTTGTTTTTGTTTTTTACTCCCCCCACCCCCCGCAAAAAAAAAAAAAAGAAAAAAGAAAAAGCATGCACTTTCCAATTCAGGATGTCACAGTGTTCCAGAACGGTGGCTTCCTGAATTCAGCCATCAGGTCCTAGCCATTCGTAGGACCTCGGTGCACCTTCCACAACCCTTGTCCTGACCACGTCGGCCTGAAGCGCTTGCTGCGTTCTCTGACATTCAAAAACATTTCACTCGGGACATTTTTGTCTGTAATTACATCCTGCTTGTGTTGCATTGTTGCTTATGTGTTTTTGTTGTTGTTTAACAGACGTGTGTCGTGTTAACCACAGTGTCAGTGTCAGCTCTCTGGCGGTGGTCTCTCTCTTAACACCTAGTGTAGCCCCTCCTCTGGCAGGTACTTGATCTGTGTTTTGTTGAATGACTCCATTTCTCACCTGGAGGTAAGTTAGCTTACAAACAAGCCAAGATAGGCTAGCTCTGTGATGAGGCTTTATTTTCTTGCAAATCATTGAAATAATTTTACTTTTATACATTATCCCTATTTGTAGGTTTTCATCCGAAAGGGCACTATTGGTGACAACATTTACAGCGTTCTTTTCTGTCCTCGTTGATTTTATCATCTGATGTAGGAGGTACAGCAGGAGCCAGTGTCAGTAATGTCTGTCTCAAAAGGTTGTTTTTTTCTTAAACCACAGATAATGAAACCACCACCAATCAAGTTTGACCCCAAACTACTGCATCTACCAGCACACTCAGGTAGGTTCACGGAGGCTCCACGGAGCACACAGACCCTGTGCAGACGGAACTTTGGTAGCAGATGAATGTTTTACTCATAAACAGAGAAATGTCTCTTTTCTTGCCGAGGGGCTGTTCTCTGGGCAGCGTTCTGTAAGTTACAAACAACCTGTGGCCCGTTTGTGCCTGCCTTTGGCCTGACGGGGCCGCCCCGGCTGCCCTGTACTCTTGTGCAGCGGGGCGGGGGGCAGGGGGAGTGCCTGTAAAGCTGTGTGAGTTTTCCTGTTGTGGGGGGGGGCTTCTCCTGCCCTTCCCTTTGCAGCGCCCCCTGGCTTCCCAGCGCTTACGGTGCGGTTGTGGCTGTGGAGGGTTGGGAGCCGCAGTGGAGAATGGAGATCCTGCTCGGGGACCCAGGGCAGTTGAGGACGGGGCCGGATGGCTCACCCTCGTGGGGAGGGGGTGGGAACGGAGATGCGTCGAGCAAGAGAGTTACGTTCCCTTGGGCCTCACGGGAAGTCGGAGTTCGGGGCAGCATCAGAAGTTTTTATGTGCCCTATGCGTTGATATATTTTGCTTGATGAAGTGGTTAAACTAGATTTGAAACTAACTTCTTTGCCATAGCTACAATAGAAACTATGATTTGAAATCAAATCAAAGTAAGTGTAAAAAAGTAAAGTATATTCAAATTTAAATAAAACCACGCCAAGTAGAACCACAATTTGTGGGAACCTAGAGGATTATTGTCAAAATACTCTTCTCCCCCTTCGAGTTGTCCTGGGAGGTGACGGTCGCAGGTTGTGTTGCGTCAGGGTGGAGAGCAGCGGGGCCACGCTGACTTTGAACGGCGTCTCCCGTCCTGGTTTCTGCCTTCGGTTCGTGTAGGGGCATGGGGGCAGGGTCGGGGGGTGGGGGGCTCCAGGTGACTTCAGCTGTCATGCCGACCTGGTTCTGCTCAGCGGAGCTCGCTGGAACCTTTTAACAGCTATAAAACGATGGGCTTTTCTACTGTTTTAAGGCTAGATTGCTGTGTACACAGACTCTGCTTTTTCATAACACAGTTTTATAACTTTGCACTTTACTGTATGCTCAGTGGCAGGGGGAATCTCCTTTGGGCATCTGCTTTTGACAATGTATTTTAAAGTGTATTTTTCTGTGGAACTAGTTAAAAAAGTCTCCACGGGAAGAAAGAGAAATGAGTATAAAAGAGTAAATAAAAATAGTGTCAGCTAGCCCTGGCTGGCGTAGCTCAGTGGATTGAGCGCGGGCTGTGAACCAAAGTATCACAGGTTCGATTCCCAGTCAGGGCACATTCCTGGGTTGCAGGCCATGGCCCCCAGCAACCGCACATTGATGTTTCTCTCTCTCTCTCTCTCTTTCTCCCTCCCTTCCCTCTCTAAAAATAAAATAAATAAAACCTTTAAAAAAATAGTGTCAGCTGTGGAGTGGGTTGGTTTTGACGGCAGGAGGTCCCGATGTCTTCCGTACTCGGCTGTTGAGATTCCGGTTTGCTCTCTCCTGGGGTAGTTCTGGGAGTCCCGTGTCACGAGACCCGCCTTTGAGACTTTCTTTCCCCCCCTCTCAGTGGAGAAGCTGGCCCTGCTCAAGGACCAGGACTGGAACGCCTTCCTGCAGCAGGCATGCGCACAGGTCGACTCCAGCGAGAAGACGGCGGCGGCCTCCCGGGCCAAGCTGAACCTCCTCTGCTATTTGTGCGCGGTGGCCGGTCAGAGGGAGGTGGCCACCAGGCTCCTGCACTCCCCGCTGGTAGGTCGTCGAGTCGTGCCACAAAGACCGCTTCCACGGTCCCTGCGTCATGCCCTCTGCATGTCGCTCACGTATCTCTACAGCGATTAAAGTGAGTGCTAAAATACCCACTTGATTTCATCACAGTGAACGAGTGATTTAGCAAGATTGTAGGTTTGTCAAAATTGTCCTCTGCATAATCCTCAGGTCTAAAGCCAGTTGAGCAGGCAGTGACTTTGAACTTCCTTTTGTTACTACTTGGGCTTGCATTTTATGTTAACTGGTTACAACTGCATGGTGTTTTCCACATCCCAAACCCTAAGACAGAGGGACCTGTTCGTCAGTCAGTACCTGGCACGAGCTGCCCACGCAGAAGCGAGGTTCCTCGGTCGGGTCCCCTGGTGCACACCAAGGTTTCTGACGTGACGCGGAGGGGAGACGGTGGGTCCCCAAGACTGTTCCCCTGGGAATGTTCCCCCTCAGACTGGCGTGGCTTATCCGTGGGGCCGTGGGAGTTTGCGGAGCTTTTGAAGTCCTTCCCAGAAGGAAGCCCCAGTGATCTGGCGTGTGGTCCTCGGGGGGCCTCCTTTGGGAACTGGCTCGAACATCGAAGTCGTTTGCTGTCAGGGGAGTTTTAAGTTACTTTGTTGGTGCCTGGAGAGTGTTTAGGGGGAGAGGGACAGGACACATTTGGGGAATATAGCTGGGTATGAGAAACTGAAAGCACTGTGTGTAGTTTTTATTTTTATCTTACTCATGTACACGGTGCTTTTGCATTTTTGTGAGTAACTGTATTCTTGGCACTCTCATTGCAGTTGTACGCGGGTGTGAGTATCTAACTTTGCGGTCACTGTGGGTGGTCTCATGAATGAAATGTGTGTGTTTGTTTTTTTTTTCATCCCAGTTCCACCTGTTAATCCAGCACTTGCGGATAGCTCCAAACTGGGACATGTAAGTAGCATGTGTATTTTAATAATGTATCCTTCATTGTGCCAGTCAGTAGCTAGAACAAACGTGTCTATCCAAGGCCCATACACACTTGATCACGAAATCTTCTGAGGGAACGATGCCTCAGAATCGTAGGCAGTTAGTTGCTACGGGCATCTCGACAGCAAATGGAAAACGATTTCAAAAATAGTCCTTTCCCTAATGTTGCGGACGTAGCTCCAGGATTGTATACAGCGTGTCTGGAAACTTCATGGACTGTTACTCTTTCGAGTGTTCTGTATCGAGTGCTTTGCCCTTGACCCTGGGCTTTAACGTAGCTGCGCTTCCAAAGGAGTTTTCCGTGCCCCGGTAACTTTGGTTCATGCAGCGCCTGCCTTCCTCACGACGTTCTGTAAAGTCGAGTGGGATCGAGATCCGTAAGCTCTTGACGGGAAGACCGGGCTTGCTTACGGGGGCAGGGACAGCACGCTGTGGCAAGCAGCACCTTGGACAGAGCGTTAGAAGGCTCTAGGCTCTGGGCTCTGGCTCCGGCTGCCCGCATGGCTTCTCCCGATGATGACCTCTTCCCTGGGCTCAGCCCCCCGGGGGAACCTGTGTGGGGTCACGAACTTGCACAGACTTTGGACTCAGACGGACCTGCGTGGGGATCACAGATCTGACCCCCCCACCCACCCCCTGGACAAGTCTGCTTTAACGGCTGAGCCTCAGTTTCCTCATCTGCAAAATAGGGAGAGCGTATCTACCGCGTAGATCTTTGGTAGTCATTCCACTTTGGATGAGAGAAGCATATGGAATAGTTTGCACGGTGCCAGGGTCTCGGTGGCTGCTCAGTGCACAGGGCGTGGGGGTTGTCATCATCATCATCAGGTGGGCTCGTCTCGTGGGACTGTTAGGAGAAGCCTGTGGGAGCGTGAAGGTGAGGGGTTTTGTGAGTGTGGCGGCGGCCGGACATCCCGAGGGCCGGCAGAATCTGGGACAGCCGCTGCGGTCACAGGATGCTTCTTTCGGATAACGGTTCGTGTGCATTGTCTTACGTTATTCTCCCAAGGTAAAAGCTGGCTTTACCTAATAGGGTTCTCAGGTAACGTCTGAGTGTGTAAAAGGTTGAGAAGATTAGTGGCATGCTCATTAAAAATGAACCAACGAGATCAAACACTTCAGCTAAAGTTTAAATTACATCCTCACATAGGGTGCCCCCTGCTTTCTCTGTTTGGGGCTAGTGAGTATGGCCAGTGATACAATGATGGACGTTTCTGTGCTCACATCTCTGTGCCTGTCTGTTTCTTTTACCTCTTAGGGCAGGTTTTCACAATTACAGTGAATGGCTAGAAGGCAATGCATGTTTTTGTGGTTCCTGTTAAATTCCTGAATGCTCTTTAGAATGTTTGCGTCAACATCATTCCCAATGGGTGTGTATAAAATGCGCTTTTCTTAAAACTGTCAGCGGTGGACGGTTGTCAAATTTTGTGACCTCTGTCAGTCAGCCTCACTGAGGCCTAATTTGCATATAATTATACAGCTTACTTTGATCAGTTGCGGTGAAATGTACATAATATAAATTTCACTGTTTTAGCCATTTTAAGTGTGCAGTTCAGTCGTCATTAAGTGTATTCACAGTGTGCGACTGTCGCCGCTGTCAGTTGCCGGAACTTCTCCATCACCCCAAAAGGAAGCTTTTGCCCATTAGCCAGTAGTGCCCCTTCCCCTGCTCCCAGTCCAGGTACCTGCTGTTCTGCTTTTTGTCTCTGAATTTGCCTCCTCTGGGTACCTGGTGTAAATGGGGTCATAGAGTATTTGTCCTGTGGCGTTTGGCTTATTTCATTGAACTTAATATTTTCCAAGTTATTTTATGTTGTGGCATGTATCAGAATTTCGTTTCTTTTTAAGGCTGAATACTATTCCATGCGTGCAAATGCAGCATTTGGTTTATCTTTCTATCTGTCGGTGAATACCGGCGTTGCTTCTGCCTTTTGGCTGTTGTTGTTGATGCCGCTCTGAACGACGGTTCACGAGCACCTATCCCAGTCCCGGAGTTCGGTTCTTATGGGGTGCGCCTCAGAAGGGGATTGCCTGGTCGTACAGTGGCCCTTGGTCCACCTTCCGGAGGGACCTCGTTTTCCATAGTGGCCATGCCAATTTGCGTTCTTACCAGCAACACGCGGGAGTTGCCATTTTTCTGTTCTCTCCCAGGACTTGTTTTCTGTTTGTTTGCTTTTTCCCCTTTGATGGGAGCTACCCTAGCGGGTGGGAAGCCACATCTCATGGGTTTGATTGGCATTTCACTGTGACTGGCCATGTTGAGCGTCCTGATGATTGGCCACTTGTGTATCGTCTTTGAGGAACTGTCTGTTCAAGCCCTTCACCCATTTTTTTCCTAATTGGGTTGTTTTTTTTTAATTTTGTTGACTCGTAGGTGTTCTTTATATGTCCCGGATGTAAACCCCTCATGAGATAAATGATTTACATGTATTTTCCCTCATCCTGTGGGTTGCCTTTCCACTGTGTGGGTAGTGTCCTTTGATGCCTAAAAGTTTTACATTTGTATCTTGTAACTCTTGGTTCAATGTCCTGCTAAATGTTTTCCACGTAACACCCCGGCCTTTTTTAATCTGTGTGCTAGGAGATTTGAGTGGCTAAGTGAAGAAGGGTTGAAATCCCTGGGAGTTACTGCTGTGTGTCAGAGCTCTGGCAATGGGAACGCCTCCCTGCGGTCCTTCTCCGAGTCTTCCCCCTGGGGGTCCCGCAGGGTCGTTTTCGGAGCCTGGGAGGCAGAGGCTCGCTGGCTGCTCATCCCAGGGAACACACAAGTGTCCCTCCGTGAGAGCGGGTTTTCTTCAGCTCACGCACTCACCCGTTCTTTTTCAAATTAAAAAAAAGATTCTCACCCAAATGAATTTTCTATATGAAATAAACTTTTTTGAGTCACCTGAAGTGACATTTAATAATTGATCAGCTTAACTTCCTGCTGGATAGTGAAACAAACACCTCACTAAAACTAGTGTTTAGTAGTATCTGTTACAATAGAACAGTATCGGTAACACTTATGATTGTAAAACTTGGCATTACAGTGAATACATAATATGAACATACAGGGCGGGGCAAAAGGCAGGTTTACAGCTGTGAGTAAGCAAAACAGTTTATTCTTATTTGTTAATTATTGTATAATTTTTCAAATGAACAGCTGTAAGCCTGCTTCCCCCCCCCCCCCACACTGTGTACATTTCACACTCCTGATACAATTTACTACTTATGTATAAAATCACTGGTCCACTAATAAGCAGAACAGAGACCTTTAGCCAAATACCTGTGTGCTCAGAAATGAAAGGGTTAATTACCGTGTCCTTCTCCCAGCTTAAGGCCTTTTGAAAATGTTTTTCATTTTACAGTTAAAGTGCAACTTGTTTGTTTTTTGTCACTTTTACAGCTGGTACTGCGGAGGGAGGGCGTTGCTGTTCAGGTTTCTGGGTGCACGAGCATTTCTCCGGGCTCTGGTGGTGGGGGTGGGGGGAGTGCGTGTTCACCCTGTCTCGTGTCAGTTCTCTCTCAAGTTCATGTTCATAATGACTCAGTGTAACCACCCTGGGGGTCGCTTCCCTCTGTCCCTGCCTCCCGTTCAAAAACTCTTTCCTCTCCGTTTGCAGACGGGCCAAGGTCGCTCGAGTGATCGGCTTACTGGCCTCCCACACGGCCGAACTTCAGGAAAATGCACCCGTTATTGAGGTAATTTCTCGTGTTACTACTGAAATGCTGTGAATGACAGAAAGATGGTTCCTCCTTTCGTAGTTCAGATTATGCGGCTTCACTGACCTGCATGAAGCTCCCCGGTGAGTTGTGCCAATCATGGTAAAACGACAACCGCCGTGGACCGCCTGGCTCACGTGCAGCTGAACACGCAACACACACTTGGCTCTTAAAGGCGGCGTGGCGGAGGTCCCGGCTCCGGGCTCTGCTCGTCACCCCACTTACGCTGGTACAAGGCCTGTTCCGTGAGGGGAAGGTGTCTGTGGGTAGAGGGCACAGAGGTCAGGAGACAAGGGATGGCTCGTGGCACAGAGCCCGGGGAAGACGGGCCATAGGCCACGGCTGCAGCTGAGTGGCTGCCTGCACCCCTGTGGGGTCCCTGTGCTGGGGGCCCCCTGGAACTGGGACTGCGGACGGTGGGTTCCGCTACTGCAGGGGCTCCTCCTGTGGGTCTGGGCGGAGGGTAACTGCAGTGATCGGTGATGAGGTGCCCTGCTCCCTGCGGCTCCGTGCCTGAGGCCTGACCCCCTCCCCTGCCCCACCAGAGCATTTGGCCTGGCAGGTGTTGAACCACACTTGTCCCCATGCTCCTGGGCCAGTACCTCCCTCCCTGCAGCCTGGGTACCTCTCCAGGTGTTTCCCCAGCTCCTCTTGCCGCGACTTAATAAGCGTCGTGTTCCTGATGCCCGGGCTGCCCTTGGGAGGAGGGGCTGGGTGGGAGTTCCGGAGCCCTGCGAGCCTCCATCCTGCACTGGCTCCCTGTGGGGTGCTTACCTGTGTTTTATTAATTCAAGATGCAAGTTGGGAAAAGTCACACTTACTCCATTATAAAAAGCCCAGTAGTGTATATTTAGCTATCTAGGCAAGTGTTCTGAGTTAAGCGCGCCAGATTGTGAACCAAGGCCTGTTGGATAACAAGGAGTTTGCAGAGTAATTGGAAACTGTGCCAGGTGCCCCTGCAGTGCCGTCTGTTATTCAGTGGGCTGTCACACTTGAAGCAGCCACTAGAGGTCGCTCAAACACTGGAAACAAAGTTCCTCAAGTTCAAGAATTTTTCAACTTCAGGAAGAAGCAGGCTTAGCAGATGTATGGTACCATATTTCATCTTTTCCCTGTTTCCTTGTTTTTTTTTTTTTTATTTTCGAGTTTCTGCTGCATGAAATGCAGTTGCACTCCATTGGTGATTGATGCCATTTGTGATGAATGAGAGCAGAGGCAGCCTCTCCAGAAAAACGCAGTCCGTGCCTTGTCCACCGTGTTAGGGGCTCTGAGAACCCAGGGGGGCCTGGTGGGGAACCTCAGGTGCAGGGGTCTTGACGCCAGGTTTCTGTGAAACTCTCAGTTAGGAGTTCGTAGGTAATTTCCCCTAAATTATTATTAAAATTTCAAGCGTGAGATGTGTCCGATTTCTCCAGTAGGTTTACTATTCGTGGACAATGCAAATTGTGGCTGAAGATCCTACAGATAGTTTAAAGGCCTAGAACCTCACCTTATCATTCATGTTCGTTCCCCACAGTTCCTTGCAGTGAGGAAACGTGTATTTCGGGCCCTCGGTCAATGTTGCAGGGTTTCATAAATGATGAAAAGAATGGTAGAGGACTATGTGTTACGAATTTGCTACAGAGAGGCAGAAGAGATGGGGAAGACTGTTTTACTATCTGTAAGATGTAGTTCAAGGCTCTTTCATCTTGTTCTGTCGTCAGCAGTTACAGAAAAGAGCTGCTCATCACCACGTGTATGTATTTAACAGCATTTACTGAACTGTTCTTCGTCTCTTCCACAGAAAACTGTAGCCTGGTTCTTACTCAGGCTTTTCCTCGTAGATAACACATTTATCAGCCAGTGATCCCTGTGGTTCGTGTGTGTAATAATTTTTAAGAAATATTCCTGATATTTTGGTAGTGTATGTAGTGTATCTAGTCTCAAGCATGCAATGGATGTATTTTAGGAAATTGAATGTAGAACCCTAAAATTTAGAACTGGACAATATTAACAGGCATTATAGTTTGACCCCTTCATTAAATGTTTTTATTATGGGAAACTTCAGCACATAAAAGTGGAGAGGCTGGAATAATGAGATATCGTTCATTTCCAGCAGTTATCAGCACTTTGCCAATTTTGTCTGTCTGTCTTCTTATTTCTTGCTCCCTCTCCCTCCTTCCCCATCTCCTCCCTTTCTCCCGAATACTTTAGTGTATGTATCTAACAGAAAAGAATTTTAAAAAATGTAACCACAATCCCATTATCACACCCAACAAAGTCGTGCTAAAATCCATCTCACATCCAGTCGGTGTTCAGATTTCCCTCATGGTCTCCTCCGTGCCAGTGGGTACTTTCTCACTGAGCCAGGACTGAATTAAGGTCCTGTATTGCATTAAATGTGACTCTTAAGTCTCTTAATTTCACACATTTCCCTATTTTTCTTAGTGCCACTTATTTATTGCAGTCAAACTGTCGTTTGTTGGAGCCAAACCTGGAATGTCAGTCATTTTATTCTAAACTTTGGGCACCATTTAACACGGGGGTCTGTCACCTGCATTTCACGTGAGCTGCTGGTTAGGCATGTGGCCTTGATTAGGCTCAAGTTCAGTTTTATGGAGGGAGGGTAGGGATTCTTCAGGGTTGGTGCTCTGTATTTCTTGTTCCCTCCCGGAGGAAGGCGCGTCCTGTCCGGTTGCCGCACTGTAAGGATGCTACGATTGCTCACTGGCTTCAGGTGTTCTCAGCCTTATCATTACGAACTTTCCCATCCCTCTCACCTGGGAGTTTCAGCACCCATGGGTGATCATTACTCAGATGCATCGGTCCCAACTTAGGGTTGCAAAAAGATAATTTTCTCCTTCTACAATGCCTTTCTCATTTCCAGCTGGGAGTTTTCCTTGTAGAAGAACTTTTCCGTATCACCCAATTGGTTATCTTAAAATCAATTTCTTTAGCAAGGGCAGGAAAAATGATTGTTTTCTCTTATAGACTAATTTTCAGAATAATGAGTTGGCGCTTTAGTCATCTCGATAAGTGTTCGATGAGATTTAAAAAAAATTAAGATCTTATGGCTTCCTATATGTATTTATATAGTTTAGTCTTCGGTAGTCAGCCATCAGTTTTTTTTGGTGTTTAAGTTGTCCTGGCTCGGTACAAGGAAGCCCTTTCGAATGTGCCCCTCTCCCCTTCCAGTGTCACCCCGTTACAGCCTCCGATGACCCCCTTTCCGTCAACAAGGTTTTGCAGACTCATCTCGGGGACAGTCAGCTTTGGTTCTGGCGTCGCTTCCGGAAGCGGCCGTGTTTCACTGCGGCCGTATTTCACTGCAGCCGGAAACGGTGCTTAGACAACACGGTCCGGGTCGGGGTGTTTATTAGTCGTTGCCTTCTGTGTAATATGGAGTGTTTCTCTCATTGCTGTCAAGATGTTCTCTTTAGTTTCGATTTTCTGCAGTTTGAGTATGATACATGTAGTTGTCTTCTTCACATGGCTCTTGGTTGAGGGTCAGCAAGATTCTTGGAAATGTGAGGTGATGCCTATCATCAATTCTGGAAAAATTTCAATGATTATCCCATCAAACATTTCTTCATTCTCATTCTATATTACGCGTATATTATGTTGTATGCATGTATTGTATGTGCTCTTACATTGTATGAAGAAGTAGTGTAATGTTGATTTAAGGTGAATGTTGTAATTTTCACATGCCATCGTAATCAGAAGCATATCCAGTCAAAAGTTAAACTAAGCTATAGCTAAACAGTCAATGGAAGTGATAAAATGGAAGACTGAATTAATACTCAATCCAAAATACGTCAGGGTATGGATCACAGGGTGCGGATGGACTGTGGGAGCTGGGGGAGGGGAGAGGCAGGGCAGGGGAGAGCAACAGGGGAAATTTGGATAATGTAATAGAACAACTAAAAAATAAATAAATCAATAAACAACCAAACAAGCATACCCCCCCCCCCACAAGTCAGGATGGTAGGAATAAAGGAAGAAAGATCAAACGGAACAAGCACAAAGCAAACAGCACAGTGACAGACTGAACCTCACCCCATCCACGTGACTGCATTAGGGTCCAGTGCCCTACATACTCCCGTCAGAGGCGAAGGTGGTCGTACTGGAGGAAAGTGAGCAACCGAGCTGGGGTCAGTTTACATGAGACATTCTTTAAGTACCAGGGTGGGCTGAAACCCGTGGGAAAAGATATACCATGGGAACCCTAATACTAAGACAGTTCGTGTGGCTACATTAGTAACAGAGTAGACACCCAGGGAGTGTTACCCGAGATGAAGACATCGTTTTATGATGAAAGTTTTGATTTGTTAGGAAGTAGAGTTGACCTTGAACAGCACAGAGGTCGGCGGTGCCAGCCCCCACGCCGCTGAAGACCCACGTGTAACTCTGGGCTCCTCCACAATGTCACTCCCAATTCATAGCCCCCGCTCCCCAGCAGCCTCACCGGTAGCATAAACGGCTAACGTATGTCAGTGTTTGTAACGCGTATTGTATACAGTATTCTTACAATGAAGGAAGCTAGAAAAAATAAAAGATAATGAAGAAAGTCCTGAGGAAGAAAAATGCATTGGCAGTATTTATCGGAAAAACTCTCCATGTGTAAATGGCCCCGCGCAGTTCAAAGCCCTGGGTTCAAGGCTCAGCCGAACGAACGATCCTTAATTCGTGTGCTCCAGCTAACGGCACTTTCAAGCAGGTGACGGAAAAACGGACAACGAGAAGGAAGAGTAGGAAACTCTCTTATTGTTGTTGGATGTTCTGTTTAACAAGCAGGCAAACAGTCACAACGTGTAAGAGTTAAATGATACGAATGAAATCAAATTAACTGTCACTTGTAGCACACTAATTCCAGCTGCTGGGCAACACAACCGTCTTGAATGCGTACCACACACCCACTGAAACCACGTTCTTGTCCACAAAATGTGTCCTAATCACAAAGGATTGAAGTAAATGGAATTAAGTCAATGAAATAAAATAAATGAAAATTTAGGGTATATTCTCTGACTGCAATGAAATGAAATTAGAAATTGGTAAGATAGGGATCTTATCAATTTAGAAATCTAGAAAATTTTTTAAATGTTTAGAAGTTAAGCAAAGTACTTCTAAGTAACTTGTGAGTCCATGAAGACCTCAGAGGACTTAGACAGTATTTTAAACTAAGCGGGAGCAAGGAGGAAATAGCCCATAGCTGGGAACGCTCCTGCTAGGACAGCGGGTTCTGAAAACTCCAGCGTGCATCAGAACTCCCCCGGGAGGTTTGTGGGAACGCAGCTTGTGGGCCCCCCTCCCCCAACCCCCGAGTCTCTCCTTCAGTGGGCCTGGATGGCGCGTGGTAATTCGCAAGTCTGATAAAGTTCCTGGCTGATTTTTTAAATGCTCCTGGGTCACAGACTGTACCTCTGAGAGCTGCTATAGAAGAAATAAGGAGTGTCTAAGTTTCAGTGAAGAAACTCAGAAAAGGAGAGCAAATTCGGTGCAGTTAAAATAAAGGAAATCTTAAAAACAAGAGCCGAGACCAGCGCACCGGAAGAGAAACAGTTGGTAAAAACCAGTGGAACCGTAGTCCGTTCTTCGGTGACTTAAAGGGAGTCCACCTCTACCCAGGCTGAGGAAAAGGAAATAGGAAGAAAGTAAAAACGACCACTTCCAGGACGAAAAGGGAGGTGGAAGTGTAAATCCAACATCCATCAACAGGCGCTGAGGTGGTGGCCGGAGTGGCCTCACGCCCACACACTTGCTGTCTCAGTGAAATGGACAAGGTGCCCAAGGCACACCTTTCCGGACCTGATCCAAGAAGACAGAAAAATCTGGAGAACCCTACGTCTGTTAATACATTGTTAACCCTCCCCCACTTCCCCCCCAAAAAAAGACAACAACCACCCAGCTGTGGGCTTAGATGACTTCACTGGTGAGTGCAACCCCCACATGTACATATACACACACACATATGTGATAGCGTGTGCACTAATATATGTTTCATTTATTCACATTTACATTCACTCACCATCAGGTGCACTCAGCTTCATGAGGAAGTTCAGTGCGGACCACAGAGCGTGGCAGAGGTCTCACGACCGGGGCAGAACCGGTGTGAACGTGGCTCACTTCACAGTGGGGAAGCGTGGATGGGAGAGAGGGGACCGGGACGGTGCAGTGCAGCTCAGGGTGGGGCACGTGGCATCTCTGAGGTTCCTCAGAGCGGTTTGTCTTCTTTTTCCCATCTCCCTCCCTCCCTCCCTCCCTATCTTATCCACCTACCTATCTTCCCTATCACTCTTTAGCTTTTTGTCTAAGTACCTGTGTACATCTGGGAGTGTTTGTGTATTCAGGCTGTAAGTCCTTGTCAGGTGTATGGTTTACAATATCTTCTCCCAGCTGGCGGCTTGTCATTCTATCCTCTTCCTGGTGTCCTCCAAAAGCAAAGTTCTTGACTTCGATGAAGTCTGAGGTGTCCATTTTTTTCTTTTGTGGATATGCTTTTGATGTCATGTCTTAAAAAACAATCTGTGTCCAAGGCCACAGAAAGTTTCTTCTTTGATTTCTTTTTCTAACATTCCTGTAGTTTTAGACTTCATATTTGGGCCGACGATTCATGTTGAGTTAATTTCGCACAAGGGTGTTAGGTATAGATCCGGGTTTTTTTAAATTTAGTTTCTTGCTTTTAGTCAACGAATATTTTTTTTTTAGATTTTATTTATTTATTTTTAGAGAGGGAAGGGAGGGAGAAAGAGAGAGAGAGAGAAACAGCAATGTGTGGTTGCTGGGGCTCATGGCCTGCAACCCAGGCTTGTACCCTGACTGGGAATCGAACCTGCGACACTTAGTCAATGAATATTTAATGAGCACTTTCTTCGAGCCAAGTGCTGGGATAGGCACCGGAGGCGATGAGCAAAACAGGTGTTGCCTCTGTCCTCCCGAGCCTTGTGCTGGACAGAGGAGGGTCCAAGAGAGAGAGGAAGCCGTGAAGGAGACTGAGAAGGAGCGGTGGGGAGGTGGGGAGAAATTCTGGGGAGTCACTTCAGTGGAAAGAAGAGAGGACCCTGTGCTACGAAGGAGGAACTTTAAAAAAAATGGTTTCTGAGAGTTAGGTTGAGTTGAACACAAGTTTCTGTTGGATTTGGCGAGATGAGTGTTTGTAGTGAGTCATGGGCGGAGGAGCCAGATGGGAGTGGCTGTGTGGCAAACCAGAGGTAAGTGGGGGTTATGTACATCTAGATAAGGGTGTTTGGCAAGGAGTGTGAGGCCCATTTAAATGCTAATGAGAAAGATTCACTCCTGAGGGAGGGAGGCGGTGCAGATAGAGGCTGGACTGGGGCTGACTGGCGGCATCTAATGGGCAGAAGGGTATTGGCCTCCAATCAGAGAAGGGGCCCTTCCTCTGCCAGGTGGAGGGAGTGGGGGATGAGGTTCGGTGGTGGGAGGGTGAGGGATCTTGTATCCAATGGCCTCTGGTGGTGGAGTTCATCAAGTTCACCATCAGAAAGGGGGACGGAGTGCCCCGGGCATTTGAGGTGGAGGAGAAGCTGCGAAGCTGTCCTTGCAGAGAATGGGGAGCTGGCTTACGAGGGAAAAAACAGGGTTTCCTAGGAACCGAGCTGGTGATTAAGAATTTAAGATGAAAGAAGCCACTTTGCCCGGTTGTGCGACAGTCTCCTGATGATGCTCCGGTTTCAGCCGAGGGAGGGGTGGAGTCTGCCGGAGGGAGAGCGCGGCTGCGTCTGTCCAAACCCTGCACCAAACGGCCCTGTGGGCTTTGCGTCTGCCACCCAGAATCCAGTCTGTGTGGGGAAGAAGGTAGTGGACTCACCGGCTTGGATGGTCTCGTTGAGTTTAAGAAAGGCTTGCAGAAGGGCTTTGAATGAGGGTGCTGAGAAGACGTGAGTGGGGCTCAGGGGGTGTTTGAATTTGACAGGCACTGGAGATGCCGTGGGGGCTCCCGGGACTGGGTGAGTGGCTGAGCTGGAGGAGCAGGTCAGGGAGGCGAGTGGTAGGGTGAAGGGACTGGGCGGTCCAGTCTGCGGGCCTGCCCTCCTCACGGACGCCCACCGGGCTGACGGGGAAGACAGGAGTGCGTGTGAACAGGAAGGTGGTGGGCAAGGAGCCAGCATCCCCAGTGGGCAAGGAGAGGGAGCGGGGTTGGTTGTCAGGGGCACTGAGGAGGAGGTAACAGAACGGGATTTGTGACACCCCACGTCACTGGGCCTTCGGCAAGACAACGCCTGGGCATGTTCACAGGAGTGAGGACACCATCCTCATCTTGCTTCCAAATGCACTTTGAGTTAGAGCCGAGATTACGTGTCCCCGGGCAGGGCGACAGGAAGCACAGAGAGACAGGGTTCCCACCGGAGTCTCGGAGAAAAGGCTCTCTCTCTCCCCTTTGCATATGGAGCTGGTGAAACTGGCCCATCTTATGGACTCGGTCATCAACAGCGTCGGGTGTGCCAGCGCGTGGGTCACAGCTCAGGACAAAGCACGTGCCGGAGCGCCGCCAGCGGGAAGGACGCTCAGCAAATCGTGTTCCTGTTGGCACTGTCCTGTCTCCTTGGTGGTGGCAGTGCGTAAAAACGGCGCTGGAGGCTTTGCTGTGAGAACGACCGCTGTCTGAGCTGTGGGCTCAGACGTGCCCCTTCCCGTGGTCACGCCCCAGCCCCGCGGCGTGTCTTGCGCTTGCTGCTGCCTTGGTGGAGTCTCCCCAGGAGTTCAGTGTTGGGGGGCTGCAAGGTGCCACCTTTCACGGCAGACACTGTTGGCCATTTCTGGCTTGTTTGTAGCCCTGATCCCAGACTGACATTTATAATCCTCCTCATTGTCAGTTTCCGTGACTTTGCCCTCGTAGCTCCCTGCTCCCCAGACCTCTTTTCCGGCGCGTTTGCGGACAGCGTGAGAGACATCGGTTGAAAATGGTGAAATCAGAGTTGACCGGCATTCCGGTCTTTGTGTAGAATGAAGTGAAACACGTTGGATTCGCTACATTAAGCCATGATGCAGAAGTGGATCTATGTGGGGGAACTGCCGTATTTGAATCACTTCTGCCTACAAATTAAACATCTCACATCAAAGAATTCTTAAAAGGCACGCTTCCTAATTTTTTAGAACGACAGAATTCATTTAATTTCTCACCCGACAGCTTGTAGAACAATTTCTAGCTTCAGTGTTTTTTTTTGGTTTTGACTAATTTTTATGCTCCTTGTACCTGAGCCGTGAATGTACCTCTGTTCTGTTTTACAGCAGCGGTTGTGGGGCTTCTAGGTGTGAATGTGATGTCAGGCAGTCGTCCTCGGTAACCGAGCACAGCGTCACACTTAATTTTCTATCAGATGAAAGAGACGCGGACGGAGAACCGGTGATGGAAAGAACTGCAGGAAACACAGCTCATCAGAGCTGACCCCTGCAGCAGAAACACGCGATTTATAATGAGCTTCCTTCCTATTTCCGTCACTTGAGGAGTGTGGAAGAGGCGGCTGGTGCGAATATCGGCCCGGGCAGATGGTGGTAGTTGTGTATAGCAGGCTCAGAACCGTGGTATGGGAGTTTCGTTCATCGGGCCGTAGCCCTGACGGGTCCCGACATCGACAAGACTCGGTTTTAATAAAGCACGATGCTAACTCGATGTGTTTAGAAAACATTTCTGTGGTGGGCGTAATCGTGTTCTGTTCCCGAATAAAAACGTCATTTAACCCGTTATTTACACACACACACTTACACACACACACACACACACACACACACACAATCTCTACCAGCAGGTGCTTACCTGGGAAGGGAGGGCCTCCCAGAAGAGGGAGGGAGTCCCTGGCATGCACATGAGGCCTGGTTTCCTCCGCCGGAAACAGCCTCTCCGTTCGTCTTCGCCAGGTGTAGTCTGGGGCTGCCGGAGGGAAGCAGAGAAGGGCGGGAAGAGGGGGGATCTCTGTCCGGTATAGCTGCTGAGAGGCCTGGCTGCGGAACCCTACGGGAGCAAAAAGGCACCGGTGTGAGCAGCATTATTCTGTCTTTGTCACCGAGGCTGGATCCCAGATGGAGGCCGCTGCTTGAGGAGGGAAAGGCAGCCGGGCAGTGAGAGCAGATGCCATGGGAGACCGAGCCACCTCCCTATGGAGTGTGTGCGTTTGTTTGGCTCGGACTTACACATTCCATTTCCATTTCAAGGTAAAACGCTACTGTGCACAACCAATGTTGCGGTAACGTCCAACTCACTATGGGTCAGGCCCTGTAGTGTTCCCAGGTCAAGAACTCGTGTCCTCGGGGCTCAGCAACCAGGCAGGTGCTGCTTTCCAAGTGGAGAACAGCTCTTGGCAGAAGGCAGGCCAAGGCCTTGTCCCAAAGTCCTAGGGTGTGCGCTGCTGCGGCCGCGGCTGCAGCCATAGCCTTCGTGCAGCAGGCCTGTCTGCACAGGCAGTTCCGGCAGCACCAGGCCTGCCCCGGCGTCCGGGCTGCTTCCATCCCGCACGGCACCTGCACCTGCACCTGGCACGTGCTGTCAGGTCCCCTGGGGCAGGGGGAACAGGGTGGGAGATGGACACAGGTGCGTGGACATAGCCTGGAGCTCGTCACACTGCCCCACCCAGCCGCAGGGGTGGTGTGTTTGTTTATTGATATTCTTACAGTTTCCCTTTTTAATTTTGTAGTTCTTTACAGTTTCAAAATGACAAGTGGGAAAGCCGCACAAGTGGCACCACCGTGCGGTGAGCTCCCGGATGCTGTCTGACACGTACGCGAGTGAGAGGCCGGTCGCTGCGGCATGACTGCGCAGGTTACGTGACGTGTGTCTGTTTGCAAGACGCTGGTGCTCCCAGGCAGTTCCTGTGGTGCTGCCGGCAGTTCCGGCGGTTTTATCTCTTCGAGGATCCACAGCATTAGGTGTTTTTAATTTCTAGTGCCGCTCACTGACACACGATGCCAGTGGGCTATAAAGTGGAGAGATGGTATATAAATCCCTGTCGCTGACTTGGTGAAGCAGAAAGTTGGGTTTGGGTTTTGAATGTAGTATGAGGTTGACTTTAAAAAAAAACAACAACAAACCTTTTATTTTGAGATAATTTTAGATTCACGTGAGGTGGTAAGAAATAATGCAGAGAGAGATTGCATGTACTCTTCATCCCGTTTTCCCCAAAGGTAACATCTTGGAGAGCGATAGCACAATATCCACAACCACAATGTTGGCATTCAGGCAGTGAGGCCACAGCTTCCACACCCCGAGGGTCCCGTCTTTCCCCCTTTCAAACCACGCCCACTTCCTTCTACTGCATGTTCCTCCCTGTCCCTGGCCCCCTGGCAACCACTAACCTCTTTTCCATTTTTTTTTTTATAGAGGTTCACTTTTTTTTTTAAGATTTTATTTATTTATTTTTAGAGAGGGAAGGGAGGGAGATAGAGAGAAACATCAATGTGCGGTTGCTGGGGGTTATGGCCTGCAACCCAGGCATGTACCCTGGCTGGGAATTGAACCTGCGACACTTTGGTTCGCAGCCTGCACTCAATCCACTGAGCTACGCCAGCCAGGGCTCCGTTTCTATACTTTTGTCGATTTGAGAATGTTGTGTAAATGGAATCCTATGGTATGTAACCTTTTGGGGTTGGCTTTTTTCATGTTTAGCATAATTCTTTGTAGATACATCCAGGCTGTTGTGCGTCTCGGTAGTTGGTTCCTTTTTATTATGTAATTGTATTCCACAGTACGGTGGTGCCACAGTTTAACCGTTTACCTGTTGAAAGGCTTCTGAGTCTTTTTTCGGTTTTGACAGGTGCGAATAAAGCTCCTATACACCTTGATGTAGTGTTGTTGGTGTTGTTTTAATTTTGGGGGGGCTGGTGAAAGTTTTCATTTCTCTGGGATAAATGCTCAGGAGTGCAGTCGAGTGGGCTGTAAGATAACTCCACAGTCAGTGGAGTGTTTTCTGTTTTTGTGTTTTTTTTAAAGAAACTGACGAGCTCTGTCCCCCATGGCTGTATCATTGTCTGTCTCCATCAGCAAAGTGTGAGTGATTGTTTCTCTCCATCCTCAGCTGCAGTTGGTGGCGTCACTGTTTCCTGTTCCTGCCGTTCCGATAGGCGTGTAGCGATGCCTCCTTGCGGGTTTAACACGCCTTTCCCTGGCTGGCATCGACGTTTACGTGCTCCCCTGCGGGCTCCGTGTCCCTTGGCGCAGCGCCTCTATGCTTTTGGCATCAAGCTTGCTCTTCACCTAGGCCTGGATTCTGGAGACGTTACCCTGTGTTTTGTCCCCTGCTTCTATAGTTTAATGTTTTACGTTCAAGTTTGTGATCCAGGTTGAGTGAATATTGGGTGTGAAGTGTCAGATGTACGTTGAGACTTTCGTTTTGTTTTGCCCTTTGGAGGGCCAGCCGCCCCAGCAGCACTCGTTGAAAAGAAGGACTTGGCTCCACTGAATCGCCTTCGCAGCTTCGCCGGAGATCAGCGGGCCACGCTCGTGTGCGGCTGCTCCTGCGTTCTCTCTGCTCTGGTCCTGTGATCAGTGTGCCCCGCGCCCCGACGAGGCCTTGCTGTCTTGATTACTGTAGCAGTATTAACCTTGAAACCAGGTCAAATAATTGCTATCACTTGATTCTTCTTTTCTGAAATCGTTTTGGCTTTTTAAGTTCCTTTGTCTTTCCACATACATGTTACAATAATCTTGACAGTAGCTACACAAAATTTTTTCTGGGATTTTGATAGGGATTTTGTTCAGCTGGACCTATCACATTGGGGAAAACCGACATTTTTGTTGGGTCGTTTTGTATTTGTGTGTGAGATGGTGACTCAGGAGACAGTGGCTCAGGGAAATAAAGGTTATCGGACTCATAGGTCTTAGAGACAGGTGTGGCATGCCATGCAGGGCCACGTGGGAAACCAGCAAGGTGGCCAGGAGGCTGGGGCCTGCGGCAGGTATGGGGTGCAGGGAGAGTTTAGATTGTGGCCTTCATTGGGATTTTGTGGGGGTAAGTAAGGCCAGGTAAGGCAGGCAAACAGCTTAGGATGGGCTGGTTTGAATGGTTTTGGCGGGTTTTTGAGTTTGAGAGAGAGTCTTTTTTTTTTTTTTTAAAGATTAGAGAGGGAAGGGAGGGAGAAAGAGAGAGAGAGAAATATCAATTTGCGGTTGCTGGGGGTCATGGCCTGCAACCCAGGCATGTGCTCTGACTGGGAATTGAACCTGTGATGCTTTGGTTCGCAGCCTGAGCTCAATCCACTGAGCTACACCAGCCAGGGCGAGAGTCTTTAGTTGCATGGCAAGTGGCCCTGGGCTGATTAAGGCAGAGGGCTGTTTGTCTCCTGGGGCATAAGGGACAGATAGAGGGGGTGTGGCCCCGAATCAGTTAGTTAGCCTATCAAAGCTGTGCTCTGTGGGGGGGGGGGGGCGGCCCTTCACCACCTGCAAGACTGGGCTCATTTCAAGAATGGCTGTCGCTCCCAGCCAGGGTGTGTTTTTTTAAAGGATATCAAAGCATAGTATACAAGAAATAAAATATACACACAACATTCATCTCTCCATTTATTTAGATCTCTGAGTTCTTTAAAAACATTGTGCAGTTTTAGCATACAGATCCCATACAGGTTTTGTTAGATTTACACCTGAGTATTTAGTTTTCCTAGTGATTGTAAATGATATTTTTATCAATTTCCATATGTTCATTGGTAACATGTAGAAATACAATTGACTTTCAATGTTGACATTGTATCCTGTGATCTTGCCAAACTGACTTATTAGTTCTAGGAGTTTTTCTTCCATTCCTTGGGATTTTCTTTGAAGACAATAATGTCATCTGCAAATAATTATCTATTTCATACCGGGTGAGATATGATGGTTTGTGTTATTTTAGTTATATCCTTTTGATGTCTGCTTATTTTCTGCCTAGTGGTTTTATCAGTGGTTGAGGGAAGGGTGTTGAAATTTACAACAACAATTGTGGATTTGTCTGTTTCTTCATGTATTTTACAGCTCCTTTGTTTGGTGTGCACATTTAGGATTGGTGTGTTTTTCTGGGTGGATTGACCCTTTTATTATTATGTAATGATTCCATCGGTCCCTGGTAATTTTCTTTGCTCTGAAGTCTACTTTACTGGAAGTTAATATAGCCAATTCCTGCTTTCCTTTGTTTACTGCTTCCAGAATATATTTTTTTCCCATCTTTCTACTTTCAGCCTGCTTCTGTCAGTATAGGTAATGTGAGTACATTAGTTCTTGTAGACAGTACATACTTGGGTCATATTTTCATTTTGATTTTTTCGTGGTGATTTGAATTGATTCTTTTTTATTTTTTAGTTTAACGCTAGGTGTTGTAGTAGTTTCAGGTGTAAAATACAGCGATGCGACATTTGTGTGACTTACAGTGTGATCACACTGAGTCTGGTCATCACCTGTCACCGTGCGAAGGTATTACGGTGTTGTCGACTGTAGTCCCGTCACCTTTTTCACCCATCCCCCTACCCGCTCCCCTCGGGCAGCCAGCAGGGCGATATTTTACATTCAGCTCTGTCTTCTAATGATTACATTTAGACTATTTGCATTTAAAGTAATGATTGATGTTTGGTCTTAAGTCTGCCATTTTACTTGTGTGTGTTTGTTCTTGCTGCTTTTTTTGTTTCTGTTTTCTTTTGACTGCTTTTGTATGAGGTAATGAACTATTTGAGAATTCTAGTTTGATTTTTAGTGTTTTACAGGATATGTCTTTGTATAGATTTCGGGTGGTTGCTCTCGGTGTCGTGTACATAACACGCGTATAGTGCATCTGTGTGTAATTACATGCGTATGGTACATCTGTGGGTAATTACACGTAACTCATCATCACAGTCCTCGAGTGTCAACATTTTACCAGCTCAAGTGAAAACTTACCTCCCTTTTCAACACTTTAACTTTCCTCACTTTCATGTAATTGTCTTAAACATATCCTCTAAGTACATTTAAAGCCAAATCAGACATTTTTATATTTGCTTCAACTACCAAGCATAACTTAGAAAACTTGATAGAAGCAGAGCCTATTGTATTTCCGTCTTTTTGCCTGTTACTTACCATGGTCTTGTTTCTTTCCTGATATTCCAAGGGTTTTTCTTTTATCGTTTCTTTTTTCTTCAGAATACTTTCTGTAGCCATTTTTTTGGGTGACAAATGGCTATTTTTGTAGGTAAGAAAAATGGCTGACCATTACTAATTTCGGATGGTTCATTGTAATACTAGAGAATGTTTGGTAGAAGTCGAAGGGAAAGGAAGGCCTGTGGAAGTGACCTGCTGCAAGGGCCAAGGTGAGGTGCGTGGTTCCTGGCTTCTCCTGGGCCACTTCATGTAGAGGGTTTACTGTAGCAGGCGGTGTGTGGGGAGAGTTAAACACTGTGGTATATCCATGGAGGGGAATACTACTCAGCAATGAAAAAGGACAAGCGACTGGTACACGCTCCAACCTGGGTGAATCTCAAATCATGATGCCACTTGAAAGGAGCCAGAAAAGAGAATACATAGTATACAGTCCTGTTTACATAAACTCTAGACAATGTGAATTAATGACAGGTGGTAGCATTGGTGGCTGACTCGGGAGGAGAGAAAGGGCGTGGGATAGAATTAATTACCTCAGGGGCTCGAGGAGACGCCCACGGCAATGAACGTGTACATGTACACATATGTCACTTGTGCCTGGTGTTCACTTCACACACATGTGGTTTATGGTGTGTCAGTTGTAGCTTAGTGAAGCTGTTTCCCATCCTCGAGTGTTCTTCCACGGCATGACCGCTGCCCGGCGCACCCCCATGGGACTCCCACCCCTCCCTGCCCTCGTCGTCAGATTGCTCTGGAAGTTTTAAAAATGCTTCTTCCAGCGCTTATGCTGCTGTCTTTGCCGATGGTAAGAAGCAGTCTTGTCCGTGCACCGCGCTCGGAGCTACATTGTTTCAGAGCGGGGGCCCTCATTTACGCGTCTCTCTGAAGCCATTCTCCCTGCTTCCTGGTCACAGGGTGGCGGCGTTAACCCGTGTCCTAGTGCATGAGCTCTGGCCATGAGTGTGTGTGGTTTTCTCAGCATGACCACTAGGAAATTAACGACATTGGATAAATGCTGCTGAGTTTCAAAGTAGGTTATATTGAAACTCTGGTGCAGTGTTTCTGCTCTCAGATAGTTTTGGAGGAATCTTTTAAAAGTTTATTGCAAGGTAAGAGTTTCCCGAAGTGGGGTGTGCCGGAACATGCAGGGATCTGGCCCGACAACCCCTGTGCTCAGGCCCTGAGGAGTGGCCGGCGTGAGGAGCCGCTGGACCGCCTGCCTGCGTCCCCTGTCTCTGGAGAGGCGGGAGCAGCTGCCCGACAGGGTCAGCGACGTGGTGAGCGTGCTCAGTCATCGACGAGCGCTCTCCGGATGTGAGTTTATTTTACTGGGTACATTGTTACCTTCACAGGGGAGAGTTACTATTTTTTTTTTCAGGAATAAGGTTCATATTTTGAAAATCATTTGGAAGCTAGTTTTTAAAAATGGAAGGTGAATTCTGTAGAATGTCTTGCCTTTTATACATAGGTTAAAGAACTGAGAGATCCACATGAAATAATAATACCTTTTTTTCTTTTCAGGCAATTACCCTCTTAACTGAATTAATTAGGGAAAACTTCAGGAACAGCAAATTAAAACAGTGCCTTTTACCCACCCTCGGGGAGCTGATCTATCTCGTAGCCACCCAGGTGAGTCTGATTCACTGTGTTGCTCCCTGGCATGTTCTGACCTATCCCGGCCCACGAGTCTTCGTGCCCCGTGAGAGTTTGAGAGAGTTCTCTGACTTTGCCGCTCAGAGCCTGCCTCAGGGGCTTGGGAGTGAGTTTACTTCTGGTGTCTCTCCGTCTCTCTCTCTCTCTGTCTGTGTCTGTCTGTCCCAGCCTGTCTGTCTGTCGTCTTCCCTCTCTCCCAGGGCCTGTTTCACTCATGCAGGCGTGTCCAGCCTTCTGGCGTCTCTGGGCCACACTGGAAGAAGAGTTGTCTCGGGCCACACATTAAATACCTTGTGACACATAATCACATAAAAAAATCTCATGTTTTAAGTAAGTTCACGATTTCATGCAGGGCTGCACTCACGGCCATCCCGGGTCCCATGTGGCCTGTGGGCCATAGGCTGGACACCCCTGCTTCAGCGTGTAGGAGATTTTCAGGTCGTATTTTACCGCCAGTGGACCGAAAGTACTCCGTAGTTTGCTGCTGTCTTTGAGTCCTTAACATGGACATAAGAATATGTGACATATTTCTTAAGTTACTATATGGAAAGGCTCTTGAATTCAACAAGGGAAAATTTAGTGTTTCATTGACGTACTTTCAGAATATTACCGAGTAGCTATTGGTAATGAGTTATTCGTTTCATTTAACACTCTTGAGAGTTTTAAATAAGTACTGGTTAAGTTATGAGCTAATCAGGTGGTCTCATTGTGTTGCTGATATTTTGGTTCTAGAACTGGCTTAAGTGTTCGTTCATGTTACCTGCGTGTCCTTAGTACGTAAGTTAAACCGACTTCCTGCACGATCCACATTTGAAGACAACAGCCATGATGGCTGTAAAACGCCAATACTTCAAATCATGTAGCTCTATAATTAGGATGGACACGGCAGAGCTCTTCTTGTTCTCCCTTTTCGTAAGTGTCTGGGCTGTTCCCAGCCCTTCGCGTGTCAGAACGAACTTCCAAATCAGCTCGTCCAATTCTGCAAATCATTTTTAAAAAAAAATTGCATGGAATATGCAGCTCAATTTGGGAAGTACTGATGTCTTTATAATTTTGAGTCTTCTAACGTATATTTGGAACGTGTATCAGTCAATTAGGAAAGTACTGGTATATTTATGGTATTTTGTCCTCCAGCGTCCAAAAAATGACATTTTCCTACATTTATATTTTAAAAAAATATTTTCATTAAAGTTATGAGTCTGTTCTAATTTTGTCTGGTTCTATTTGAAATAAAAATTTCCCTCCAGCTTCATGGAGGTGTACGTGGCATGCAGTAAACTGCACACGTTTAAAGATTACAGCTTGATCAGTTTGGATCAACATGCATCAGAAACCCGTTGTAAAAATTGAGATAATGACCCCGTCTGCCACCTCCCAGAGTCTCCCAGCACCCTTTGTACTGCCTTCCTCCCGCCCAGCTTCCTGCCCCCAGGCAGCCCGGGGTTCCCCTTCTGTCCTGGAGACAAGGTCCACTGTCAGGATCTTACACGGATGGAACCATACAGCCTCACGTTCCTGTTGTTTCTAAAAATAGATCTAGAGAGTCGTTGTCCTCAGTGCTTGCTCTAATTGGATATAAGCTCGGCTCTTTCAGTGAAGCCCGTGTCTGTGGCCGCGATGTTTGACCGCATCTCATGGTAGCAGGACCCGAGAAGGGAATCCTGTCCCCGGGTCCACGACAATCAGCGTTTTCGTGGGCTGAGGGCTTCTGTGTGACTGTCACTTTGGATATACATACACCTTAAAGTCTCAAGCCAGTGCGGCCCTTGCGAGTCTGACCTGAAGTGATGCTGTGGGTGAAGCAGACCTAAGCGCTGTCCTGCCGATGCGCTGGCATCACCCCTGGTGACCAGCTCGAGGACAGAGGACCAGTGGGTGATCTGCAGAGGGAGTCCTGGGCTGGCCAAAGAGCCTGTTACCTTTTTTTTTCTGTGAAACCAAAGACACATTTTTCATTTGCACCAGTAACTTTATTGATTTGGATATTTTGAGTGTGTTGGCTCTCTCCTGCTGTTGGCTTCTGGTGGGTAGAGGCCAGGGTGCTGCTAAACAGCTTCCAATGCATACGACAGCCCCACAGGAAAGAATTGTTTGGCCATAATGTCAATAGTACAAGAAACTTCAAAAGCACTTCTGACACGTTCCATCAGTCACAGCACCTTCTCCGCACCCTGCACAAATCTTTTGTTGTTTCAGTTGCGTTTTTACCTTTCTTTAAATAGTAAGCATAACACGCTGAAAATGTCATGTATTTTCTGCTGCCTTCAAATTCACCGATTTGGTAAGTTGTTTTTTAATGCACACTGATATGACAGCTGTCACAACACAGTCTAACAAAGTTGTTTCCGATGAAGTCAAAGACAACTAAGCGCTACTAGAGCCATCATACGGAAAAAACGTAACGGACTTTTTGGCCACCTCAGTATAAAGCAATACAGGTACAGTTCCTGTATTTCTTTCTTTTGTCAGAAACACCTTCCACCTCAGTCCAGTTATTCTTCTTTTGTCATTTTCTTTTTTGCCCACAATCATTTGTCACCTGACCTGTTGCAAGAACTCCCGGACGGTCTCCTTGCTTCATTCACTCATGTGTCCGTGAAAGCCTGCTGTCCACACGTCACCCGGAGCGAGCCTGTTAGGAACACAGGGGTGAGGGCTGTGTCACTCCTCACTGCCCTCCAGGGCTTCTTGACTTGCTCATTGCCATACATCCCTCCTGTTGCCTTCCAGGCCCTTGCAGGCTGCCTCCCAGTGCCTGTGTGACCCCACCCTCACTCACTGTGTCCCTCCCAGCTTCCAGCCACACTGCTCTGCCTGCAGTCCCTGGGCAGCTCCACGCCCTGCTCCCCGCCTGCCTGCACGCTTCTGCACTTGCCGCTCCTCCGGCTCTCAGCGTTTCCCCCAGATGTCTGTATTTTCTCTCTGTTCGAATGGATCCCTCAGAAGGGAGGCTCCATGCAGCACGAGATGGAGCCACCCCGTCTGCAGTCTTCCTCTGATGCCTCGCCTGCCGGGTTTTATTTTATAGCGCCCGTCAGTCTCTGGGCTGACTTGTTCTGTTTACTGCTGCTGCTGCTGCTTAAACCTCAGTCCCCACCAAGCACTATTACAGCAGGAAATGTATCTATCATGTTCATGTATCTGTGTCTAGAAGAGTTCCTGGCACATAGTGGGTGCTTCTTCCCTGCTGCGTGAATGGTGTCAGGGCCTGTGGTGCCGGGGGAAGTGAGCAAGGAGGTGGGGCCGGAGAGACTAGCAGACACGTGGTCGTGAGCAGCTCCTAGGCCACACTGGACGTCTTCATCTGGATCCCGAGAGCAAGGGGAAGTCATGGAGGCTTTGAGGAAGGGTCATGATGTCATCTGATTTAAACGCCAAAGGGATTACTCTGGTTCAAATGAGGAGTATAGAGTGGAGAATGCCCAAGGCAGGATTCTGAGCACCAAGTGTGACTAAGCAAAGTAGGAGCAAAACTGGGGGAGAGAAGGGTGCTCCAGGAAAGAGACTCGGTAGGGCTGAGTGGACACACCTGTGGTCCAAGGGAAAGGATGAGAAAGAGCGCACGTACTGCATGGAGTGACAGGAGAGCCACCGGGACCTCGACAGGAGCTATTTTATATACTTACGTACGTGTTTTTGTTTTTTAACTGCAGTGAGGGAGACAGAGTCAGACTGGAGTGTGTGGAGGATGTAACGGGCAGCGAGGAGACTGAGGGAGTTGGTGTGGGGCCAGCTGGGTTGTGGGGAAGGGAGTGAGGGGGTGGGGAGCGGGGGATGGGGGTGCTGAAGTTTTGGAAGTGGGAGACGGCGAGGCTGCTTGAGTGGGAAGGGCAAGGATGCAGTGGGCACAGGACATTGAAAATCTGGGCACAATGCAGGCTAGTCTGTAACCCCGTGACCCTGAGGAAGGTGGGATGGGGATGGGACCTCAGCCCCATGTTTAAAGGGGAGTCTGCCCTGTTACCATGGGTAGCAGGGGGCAGCTGTGGTGCAGGTAGGTTAGTTCCTTTCTCGGCTTCCTGGATCTTGGTGAAGAAGAAAGGAGGGGACTGGAGAGAGAGGAGTGGGCCTGGACGGTGACGTTGAAGGCCCCTGGGCTGGCTGATCCTGAGTCCTTCATGGGCCCCCTGTGTTCTTGGTGACCCCCCTGAGTGTAGGCCGGGAGGGAAGGAGCCCCGGCTCCCCCCAAGGTTGCGCTCACACAGACAAGGGAGAGGCAACACCAAAGGGAGAGGTTGATCAGGCTTTTGGCAGGAGCTGGTTCAATGGTAGATGGGGGTGGGGGGGGTTGGGGGGAGAAGGGGTGATGGGGGAAAGCAAAGGGGTGGGGTGGGGGGCAAGAGGGATCAGACTCCAGAGATGTCAAAGAAAGCTTGTGGGCTGACACTCCGAGTACGTGAGCTGGAGGGGAAGAAAGTTGTTTGGAAGTGAAACTGGGTGCCGAATCAGTGGTTTTCAAGTTGCAGCAGCTTGGCATGGTGAGGTCTCGGTTCTGAACATGTGTGGAGCAGCTCCGTGATGCAGGGCACAGCTTTACCGGGTCACTGTCCTCAACACTGGTGTACGGTACATCTGGATCTGGGAGGTCCCAGTTCTGACATTCGGGCGCTCTTAAATATTTGTTTGGCTTCGAGGAGATGGCCTTTTTCTGCCTTTCCGCCTGGCACCTGCTTCATTTTGTGACTTTATTTGCCGTGCTGCAGGCATGTTCTTGTGCTTCTTACCCTAACGTGGTTCTTCTGTGAGAGAAGTGTTGCTGACGTCATTAAACTAAGTGTACCTGCTGCTCGTAAGGGCTTGTGCTGCTTTAGCACATTGTTTCACAGGTAACATTCCGCCCTTCGCTTGTGTTCACGGCTTAGCCTGAGCTACTGGGGAAGCTGTGCATTCTCCGCTTCCAAACCGTCCTGTATTTTCACCTACGGTTATGAACAGAGCCGTCTTTCTGTCAACCAGATCATGCGGTCATTGCTCAGTTCTCTTCCTCTGGCTTCTGATGAGGGGATCGTATCAACGTCATATAAAACATGATAAGAAATAGAAGGACTGTGTCCCTGGTAGGTGCAATGCGGTAAGAGACCCCTAATCAGATCACAATGGTCAGGTAGTAAGCAGCACTTTAAAGAGAGTACCAAGAAGTCGTAGATAGTTTGTGTATTTGAAACTGTGCCTTTCTCTCGAATGGGTTAATATCTTTCCTGCCGTTGGCTTCACAGCCTTTTCTCCCACTTCGTTTTAGGAAGAGAAGAAAAGGAGCCCCAGAGAATGCTGGGCCGTTCCCTTGGCGGCGTACACGGTGCTAATGAGGTGCCTTCGGGAAGGGGTAAGGCTCCTTTCTTGTCCTCTGCAGACTCGCCCGCCGGTGATTGCCCTGCAGGCACTGCGCGGGGATGGTAGCCCGCAGCGGTGCGGGCGCCTGTCAGCCAGGTATGGCTCCTGAATTTAAATAATCCCGACAAGCGGCCCTCAGCCAGTGGTCTGCCGTGTGGAGCAGGTGTAAGAAGGAACCCGCTTTTGCACTCACCTTTTTACCTGTCTTGCTTTTTAAATGATAGCAAATATAAACAACATAAATGGCTTTTAATAGTGTATTCTTAATCCTGCCCCCCCCCCCCCAACCTGCTGCCTTTGAAAGTTACCAATATATCAGTTTGGTAAGCAAGGTGGAGGCAGAGAATTTTCCGTGAGCCCCCAAATCAAAAGTCCCATGATTATCTTGTCAGGGTGCCATTTCACAGTTCAGAAACAGAGAAGTTTCCACTAGTATCCGCTGAGTTTAATGTTAAGTGGGACTTGCTACGTGATGTGACTTTTCAGTGTATTCACATCCCTTCTGACGCTGCTGCTACGGGCTGAGCGCCAGCCAGCCTGCCGGGCAGCCGGCCGGTGCGCGCAGCTCCTGTGCGTGGCTCCGGAAAGGGTTCAGGGACTGACCTGAAAGGGTTGCCAGTCTCTGTGCCTGCTTTAAACCACTTGACATGATTTCACCCAAGGCAGAGCCATAGGCGAAAAACGTTCCTTAAGGAATGAAAAAAAAAAAAAAACCCAAGAAAAACCCCCGTGTCACAGTAAACATCTTCCTTTTGAGTTGTTACTACATGGTAATGGAAGAATGTTTCAAATGTTTCCAGTGTAAAGTGCTCTGAAAGGTTTCCCCCTAGTGACCCCGAAATGAAGTTGGAACACTTTCTAGCCTGTGGGGTTGGGGCGCAGTCAGCTTTCATTATGGGATGTGACTGAAGCCAGTAAATTTTACTGTATCAATAATACGCCAGGGAAGGCATGCTTATCTATAGTAAAAAACACGTGTGGGATCAGCTAAGGCCTCCAGCTGGACACACTTGGGGACTCACAGATGGGGAAGGCGACATTTCTGCCTGCACTCAAGTGCCACCTGTGGGGGAGAGGAGAGAAAAATACAAAGTGGGATAATATGTCAAGTAAGGAAATGCAAAAGAGCAAAGTAGGGTAATGCAAAGGAGAAAGGAGTCTTTTAGGGATTCTTTTCATAGTGTAAAAGAAATTTTGAAAACTGTATCTTCAACCTTTAAAACTTAGATTAATGCCTAGTAAAAGGTTATTAGTGCTAGTTCATGAGCGTGTATCCTTTATTTAATCCCTTCTCCCCTCCCCATCTCCTGTTTTCATTGTATATGTAATATGAAGAATGATGTTTGATATCCATGTGCGCTGCTCTCAAATTATTGTTAATAACTATAAAATGACGGTAGTGGGTAATGTGTTTTTTTTCTGCCCATTAGGTCAAGCTTGTTAATCTGACAGATGGAGAGATGCAGATATCCATCTTTTGCATCTGTGCTAATTGGTCTTTGTCTGTGTTTTCAGCTCCTGGGATACATGTTTAAATTGCCTTATTGGGTAGGATTGCAATTATGTCGAATTTTGCTTTTACGCGTTTTGAGTAATGGTTATTAGATATCTCAGTTGCTTTTAGAGGGACAGAGTTGTCCAGATAATCTAGCTCACTACATTGTAAGAAATAAAAGTCCTATTATCTTGATTGCATGAGCTACTAAAACAACGAACTGTGTAAATAAAGTCCAGGTACCTTGAAGCCCTTAGAAGAAGGAGCTTAGTTATGCTGAATTTCCAAATGTGGAAATACGTCATTATTTTCGGTGTTAATTTTGTTATTTTTCAGAAAAGTAGGCATATATAGATTATAATTATATTGACAGACAGCCTTTCTTTCTTTCTTTTTTCAAGACTGCCCGCAATACATTAGATCTACTTAACACCATTAAAACACAGTGCCGCTATTCATTAAAAGCCTCATTATCATAGGCTTATTGCCTAGGATCAGTTTCTGATCATCGTAGCTTTTATCCTCATGCTATGATGAAGTGGGCCTTTGATTTAAGTGACAGGTATTAGTTCAGTCGAGTCATCCCTTCCGAAGAGTTAATTAAGCAGGAAATAGCACCAGCCTTAGTGCTTGTGTGGTGTCTCCCAGGGGGTCCCGGAGGGGCTGGGACCACTCACGTCCGGGGGAAACAAGGCGACTTGGCCTGACAGTCCCACCAAGGTCACGGAATACTGCGATGGCCACGGCCACCTGCCACCCTGGGCGCTCACACAGCCGTGGTTTTCTGCTCCTGGGAAGGAGAGCTGTCAGAATGGACCGACCGTTGTGGTGTAAAGCACGGGTGAAGGTTTATGAGAGGTCCCGCAGCATAGCACCCCCCGCCCCCGCATTCAGGGGAAACGTTTCAGAACCTCATGAGAGATGAGACAAAGAGCCAGGCGTGTGCGTGGAAAATGGCACGTGTGTATGTGATGAGAACCTTGGGGGAGCACAGAGCTTCTATCTACAGGCAAACAGGCTTCATTAAATGGAACTCCCACCCTAGGGAACCTTAGCGCCCCCCAGATGTAGCAACACTCGTACTTACGATGGGGGTGGGGGGCATAGGGGAAGCCAGCTTGGGTGGGTCGGCCTGTGCCCAGGGAAAAGGGGGAGGAGTTGAGGGGTGCTCTTAGCACGCCCAGCATTTTCTTTTCAAATTCGCCAGCCAGATGAAGCATTGTATTGCCCCTTGGGTGGAGCCGCGCAGGGTCGCAGAGAGAGGTTGAAGGGTTGCGTTCATGTGTCCTAGCTACACGGAAGGAAGGAAACCTCAGGACTGGGGAGGAAGCCTTCTCTCCAGGACTCCTTCTGAGAGGTGAAATGTGTGCGAGCATGAGGAAGTTCAGGTGTCTTTGGATATCTTTTCTACGAGGTATTCATGCTATGTGATATTAACAGTAATAGGAAGAAAAGCTAACGCTTTGGGAATTTACTACCTTTTATGACCGAGATGAAGTAGTCATGTATGTTGTCTCATTTAATTTTCAGACTGCCCGTGTTTTATTATCTTTGTTTTGTCGATGATGTAGCTGAGGCCCAGAGGTGAAAAGGCCCAGGGATATGTAGCCGGTGGGGTGTAACACTATGGCTTGAACAGACATAATTCAATGTTTTCTCATTTGTTTAAAAATATTTTTTAAAGAAAAAAATATAAATTTGGGTTGAAAAAGATATACATTTGAGTTGATTGCTACGTAGCGTAGCAATCCAAACAGTGTACGAATATCTACAGTGGAATTCACGGATCCCCCTCCCCACAACCCCCACTGATCGTAATCACAATTAACAGAGTATTGTGTATCTTTCTGTGTCCTTCCTTTACGAGTATATTGATGTGTGCACATATTTGTTACACAAACATGAGATTATATTACACATTATAATACTTTAACATATTTTAAAATATTTTTAATTGATATATAACATATAAAATGCTCAGATACTTAGGGTGTATGTATTGCAAATATTTCTTCCCAGTCTAAGACACTGTGAGGCTTAATGGTGTCATTATGATCAGGAATTTATAATTTTGATGGAGTTTAATTTAACATTTTTTTCTTTATTCTTAGTGCCTTCCTGCCCTGTCCCCTGCCAAGAAAACTTTGCCTACTTTAGAATAGTCAAGATATTCTTTTTTTATAAAAAAGATTTTATTTATTTATTTTTAGAGAGAGGGGAAGGGAAGGAGAAAGAGAGGGAGAGGAATATCAATACATGGTTTCCTCTCACACACCCCCTACTGGGGACTTGGCCTGCAACCCAGGCATGTGCCCTGACTGGGAGTCGAACCAGTGACCCTTTGGTTCAAAGGCTGGTGCTCAATCCACTGAGTCACACCAGCCAGGGCTCAGGATATTCTTTATGATACCTTCCAGAAGATTTTGGGTTCCAGCTTTTACACTGAAGTTTGTGATTCATCTCCAATTAATCTGTGAATATCGACTTGACGTAGATGTGTTTAATGGTCCAGAGTGTGCTCTAACGTGCTAATGTTCCGCGTGATCTTGAGAAGAACGTGTTTTCTACTTTTTTGAGGAGACTTAAATACCAAAATGGGTTGACAGTGTCAGCCTGACTGCCCTTCTGCCTACTTGTTTTGTCAGTTATTGAGAAAGTATATTGCATTTCCCGACTAAAATTGTCTACTCTCTTAATCTGATCAATTTTTGCTTTAGATATTTTGAAGTTCTGTTATGAGGAGCATCCATATCTAGGATTGTTATATCATCTTGTCTGATGACTCTTTTACCATTGTGAAATGACCATATCCCTGAAGATAGTCTTTGCTTTGAAATCTGCTTTTCTGAAGTAATTATTGTGGTATCGTCAATAGATAAAATTGTAAGATATTTCAGGGGTACAAAGTGATGATCCGATGTATGTATACATTGTGAAAGCATTCCTCCATCAAGTTAAATAACATATCAGTCACCTCACATGTGTACCTTTTTTTGGTGAGGACATTTACATTCTATTCTTTTAGCAAATTTCAATTATTCAGTGTTATCATCTGCAGTCACTGTATTTCACAGTAGATCCTCAGACCTTATTCAGTCTTGTAGCTGAAGTTTTGTAACCTTTTAGCAGCCTCTCCCTATTTCCCCACCCGCTTTACCTTTGATTTTGAAAGGTGTGGTTTACCTTTTTTTCTTTTCTTTTGGTGCTTTAAACCTGCCATTCCACTGCCTTCTGGCTTGCACTGGTTCCTGACGAGCAGTCGCCTGTCATCCTTATCCTTGTGTCTTGCTACATGATGGGTCTTTGTTTTTTTCTCTAGCTGCTTTTAACGTTTCATTTTATTACTGGTTTAGCAATTTGACAATGATTTGTCTCGGTGTGATTTTTCTTTGTTTCTGATCTGCTTGGGTTCATTGAATTTCTTAGATTTAGAGTGTTTATGAATTTGGAAGTTTTGTAGCCAATATTTCCTTCAAGCAGTGTTTTTCTGCCACCCCTTGGCTCCTCCCTACCACACGTACTCTGTGGGGATTCTCACTGCATGTATATGAGGTCATTAGAAGTTGCTCCCTAGTTTACCGATGCTTTGTTCCGTTCTTTCAACCTTGTTACTCTCTGTGTTCATTGTGGATAGATTTTATTGATTATTGCTATGTCTTCGAGTTCACTGATCATTCACTGTGGAATCTAGTCTGTTAATCCATTCTAGTGTATTTTTGATGTAGAAAGTTATTTATCTCTAGCCTTTTGATTTGGGTCATTTTTGTGTCTTCTGTTTCTCTCTTTATCATGCTATGCTTTCCTCTCCTTGAATACATGGACCATATTTATAATAACCACTTTAACATATTTTACTTCTAGTTCTATCATGTGTCATTTCTGTTGATTGAGTTTTCTTATTTTTATGCGTCCTACTTTCCTGCTTCTTTGCACGTGTTCTGATATTTGACTGGATTTCAGACATTGTGATTTTCATATTGTCGGGTGCTGGAGTTTTCCTGAATCCTTTTAAGTATTCTGTCCTTTTCCTTGGACTCATTTTGGTTACATGTGGACAGTTTGACCCTTTTTGAGGCTGGACTTTAAGCACTGTTAGGACAACCCAGGACAGCCCTTAGGGTCAGTTTGACCACACCACTGACGCTACACCTTTCTTAGGATTTTCCCTTAATGTCCCATGTGTAGGTGGCCTTTGGCCAATTTTTGCACTAATTATTCCCAGCCCCGAGTGATTTCTTAGGATTATTCTGCCTGCTCCTCATGGTTTTAAAATGATCTTCCAATCTCATTATGCTTATGTTGATTATTTTCCATATGATTTCAGCCTTCTTATTAAAATATAATTCTATCGTGCTAGGTCATTGGTAGTAGTTTCACAGTAGCCTGAAAGAATGCTCATGCGTTCTAAAACCCCCAGCACATCCCTGGGCAGGTAATGTCCTCCTGGTATCACGCCTTCGTTTGCAGTAGATGTGAAAAAACGACACGTGTGTTTTCGCACAAAGTAATGCCCTTTTATCTTCCCCCCGTTCTCTGCGCTCCCGCTCCCAGGAAGAGCGTGTTGTGAATCACATGGCGGCGAAGATCGTTGAAAACGTCTGCACCACCTTCTCCGCCCAGGCCCAGGGCTTCATCACAGGGGAGGTGGGGCCTGTGCTGTGGTACCTCTTCAGACACTCCACCGTGGATTCTCTCAGGATAACGGCCATATCGGTAAGCTGGGCATCTTTGCGGGGGGGGTGGTGGTGGTGGTATAGTTGTGTATGCTTAAACACCAAGTTTGCACAAGCTGTGCCAGAAACAGGGTTCATTTAATTGAGTAGGTAGGGAACAGAGATCTCAGAGGACTAGTCGGTGAGGACAATAACCTGATTTTCTCCTGAAGTGGAATTTTCTTTCTTTTTTTTTTTTCACTATTCCAACAAGTATTTATTGTTAGTTAAGCCATGACTCAGGATCCCAGGGTGGAAGATACCCAGGTCCCCCTTCACCTCCCTGGGAGAAGGATGGAGGACAGAGGACAGGCGGGGAGCAGCCAGGTCAGGTCTTCCCAGGAAACGTGCTTCTGCCTGGCGGTCATCCCAGGCCGACACCCAGGATACGGGGCAGAGGGATTTGTACGCACACTGGCACCATTTGCACATGGAGACCGCACCTGCTTTAGCAGTCATCGCCTTCTCACAGCGGTGGAAGTCCAGGTCGTTCTGCCAACAGTTCTTGGTCTGGTTCTGGTTGGGGAAGCAGCTGTCAAGAGGGGCGGTCTGGTAGTACTTGACTTTGGTCATGATGTCTTCCACCATGTTGCTGACTGCCAAAGACGCCCCTGAAGCCGCTCACAGCTCACTGTGACCCTCAGCAAAGCCCTGAAGTGGAATTTTCAAAACAGGACCCGGGGAAACCCTGGCGCTGTGAGGAAATTGTGGGAGGCCCTTATGGGACCGTGGTATTATTACAGTTTTACAATTACTCGGAGGTGGCAGCGGAGAAAACTGGCAGTGGATCTGGTACCGGGCCAGTCTGTTTGTGCCGCTCCCTTCCGCCCCCCTGTGAGCTCCCCATTCCAGGTTTTATATGAAATGGGTCTGTCCTGTGGCTCAGATGAATTCCTTCCCAGGCATCTGCGGCTCTCCAGGGTTTGCATTTTGGTTGGCAGTCTACTGCTTTGCTCATGTGGTCATCATAACTTGGTGCAAAGGGCACGTGTGGATGAAAGTGTGTTAGCACGGTTGTATCAGTTTAACAGTCTCTCGAACCTTTCTCACACAATCTGTTTAAATACCCTCTTTGGCCACTGATCTCTTCCAAACTCGCTACCTTCTGCGGCAGCTGCGCCCTATTGCTCGAGTTGCTCATTCTGGCGCTTCTCATAGTGGCAGTTTCCTATCCTCCCTCCTTCCTTAAACCCCCAGTCCCCACTTTCCTCCTGCGTCCTCTCCTTCCTGCACGGTCGGTAGGTGACTTTCCCGCACCCTTCCCGGAGGAACATGAAAACAGCCCGCGGGAGTTCTGCACACGTAGCCTGCCCCGCCAGTCGATGCACGCACGCCCACACCTACCCTCGCTCAGTTCTTTCCCTCCTCCTGTTGCAGTCGACGAACCGTCCCCTCCGCTGTCAGAGACAGGCCCCTCGTGTTCCTCCAGATCTGCTCCCGGTTCCCCTTTCTGGGGACCTGACTCAAGTGGTTATTGTCGCTCTTTCCTAAATCTCTAACCTGTCCTTACCTTCTAGAGCCTTCTGATCAGCATCCAGGTATTCTTTGCCTCATCACACGAACACACACACACACACACACCCAAAAGGACTAGAGGCCACGTGTCCTCCGGCACAGCCACACTTGTTCACGAAGCATTATTGTCACGCATTATTGCTCCTTCTTGGCCCACCTCATCTTCACCCCGATCTGGTGTGTGTCCTGAAAATGTCACTGAGGCTGATCCTGCTGTGATCTGTAATGACTTCGATGTTGCCAAATCCTGTGCATATTTATGGGTATGTTTCAGTTCTTATCTTAAGTTTACCTAAGACATGTAGAAGATCAAGGACTAATAATCCTGCTCACTGAATATCATTAAGCAAAGGATCCGTGGCATCCATCACACGCACACCCCTCTGCTTCAGGAGCCCCGCAATTTCAAAATTCTGAAACCTAATTATGCGGTGAGTAATTACAGAGAAGCCGTCACAGAGAGTTGGGTACGAAGTGTATACACCAGTGAGCTTTCTCCAGGCATCTTGGAATCGTATCGTAAGGCATCCGTGTTAATCCTGGGCCTTAAAAAAAAAAACCCAAACTTGTCTTGCTTTCATTGGGTTAATGCTCCCATATTTATCTTTATATCAGCACGGTCTTTCTTTTCCTTGGCAAAGTTTTTCCAGGTGTTCCCACCAGAGTCTTGTACTTTCCAGCCTTTTCTTTGTCCGACACATTAAGCTTCACTTTTTCATCTTGGGCTGCTTGTATTTGGTTCTTTAGCATTCATCTAAAAATTATTTTTTTCCTGAAATTTTGCCAATTACCCCCCAAATGTCTTTCTTTTCTTTTCTGCTCCAGGATCCTATTCAGTAGCAGATGTTTTATATCATTTTTTGTGTCCTGTTAGTGTCTTCCAGTGTGAAACAGTCCCTCGGCCTCTCTGTGCACTTCCCGTTGTATTTACAGTTCTAAAGAATACAGGGCTCTTCTTTTGTGCAGTGGGGCCCGCCCTGGGCCTGTCTGGTGCTTCCTCAGGACGCCTCCTTAGCACCGGTGAGGAGTCCTACCTGCACCAGTGCCTCTCTGGGGGCCGCCGTAGGGCGACCACCATCTGTTCGTGTCATTCTTTGTGTGTGGTGGGTTGGCAAATATTTTCTATAAAGGGCCAGATAATAAGTATCTTGTGCTTTGTGGGCCACATGCAGTCTCTGTGGCATCTTCTTTTTGTTAGTTTTGTTTTCTGCAACCCTCTGAAAATGTCAAGACCATTCTTATTACACAGCTCACGAGCTGTAGAGAGACAGGCCTCCGGGATTGGTTGGGGTTCTGCTGTGGGAAGCCCTTCCCTTTCTGGCACATGTGTGTGTGGATCTATGTCATCATGGTCACGGATGGCTATTTTACCCAGGGGATTGTGGGGTGATGCTACCATTGTCAGGATGTATCGTTTGGATGCTCAGGTCCTCCCAGATTTGGCCGGCGTGATCCCTCCGAGCTGGCTTCTGTGTTCCGTTGACCTATTGGTATCATTGTTTGAGCTTTTCTTTACTCGTTGACACCATGCAATGTTCTAGGCTAACTTTATGCTTCCTTTCTGCTCGCCCTGGAATCCGTGGTGTCTCCAAGGAGACTTTGGTATCGAGGAACCAAGATCTGGGTATTCTTTGTGCTTACTGCTGTGGGTGTCATTGCACCTTGGCCTTCTTAACACAGAACTAGAAAAACCATGTGCTCACACACAGATAAATATATGTAAACATATGACTCTGCATATTTGGAACAAGACTCACGCGTTCACATGGATGCTCCCAACTTTGGTCCAGTGCCTTCGGATTCCTTCTGGCCTTTCTTTCTGTGATGTTAGATCCCATCTCAGAGAGAAAACCAGCTCCCCTGATTCTCAATATACTGACTGGCTTTTCCCCTCAGTTCATGTATTTATTCAGTGTGACAGACTCCACCCACTCTGGCCACCTCCCCTGGGTCATCTGCCATCTCCCTGCCACGGCCACTCTGCGTCCTTGGCCAGTTGGGCCCAGCACTCCCCGTCCCCTTGCTGCCCCCCTCTCCTCAGCCTCTGACGTGTTCCCCTTGGGAGGGGAAGCTAAGACAGGATGGATTAAGGGGAATGAAGGGTTCGGTGTCATTCTCGGTACTTTCCTTTCCCTTAACTCCTTCCACGTCACTGTTTCCTCCCAGCTAATTAGCCCGCCCTGTGATTCTAATTCATGCCTGTCCCTCAGATCTAGCTGCCTCTCTCTGCGGCTGTGCTTCTCCCCCCACAGTCCGGGCCGCCGCCGTCTGTCACCTGGGCCCCTGGAGTGGCCTCCTAATTGGCCTTCCCGTGGCCGGTCCGATGCTCCACTCACTGTTCTCCACACAGACCAGATGTCACAAAATCACACCTCCTCCTCTCTCTGCTGAAACTTTCAACAGCTTTCCCCCATTTTCCTTAAAGGATTATTAATATTTTATGGAAGGTACTAGGTAGAAGTTCAGGACTGGCTGGTGCTTTCAGCTGTGGGGTAATATTTAGTGTTTAAAGCTGTTAGCACACTTCGCATCGTCCATGAGTTAGGTTAGCTTATTTTACTATAATTCCTTATAGATTGCAAACTCCTGGAAAGTCAGGACCAGGCTTTGCTCATCTGTTGAACTGAAGCCATCGGTCGATGGCGAAGTAGGATTTTTCCTGCAAAGTTTGAGAAGGAGCCTCCCTTTCTACATCAGGAGTAGAGGACAGGCGGTTAATAACATTAAAGAGCCCGGTTTACTGGGATGCAGGGAAAGTAGGTCACAAGTGGAATGCGGCATCCAGCATGGGGTTATTGGTTGGGGACCCTACAACAAAGCTATTCTAACCTATTTCTTGGGATCCTGATCCCAAGAAAGTTGAACCTGCCCCGTAAACAGAGGTAGGAGAGGATTTGTCAAATACCAAGGTTGTAGAAACTGAAGCTATCCCTTCCGAAGTCGCTTCACACACGTTCTTAGCAGGGATGACGATGGCTTCCCTCCCAGCATGCCTTGCTACGGAGCTGAACTTCCTTCTCGCTTTCTTTTCCCACGTTTATGGCTCAGGAATGTGCCCTGGAGGTTAATGAACCCATTTGGTGCTAAATATCAGAAGTAACTGATCAATTAACCAGAGCGGACATACAATATTGTATTAGTTTCAGGTGTGCAGTACAGTGATTAGACACTTATGTACCTTACGAAATGATCCCCATGATAAGTTCGGGGCTCTCCACACGACCTTCAAGACCTTGGGGTGATTTGGCCCCTGCCCACCTCTTTTTCCCACATCTCATAACTCTCATTGCCTCGCTCACCACTTCCGACACACTTTTGGCCTGACATTTTCTAGAATTTCTGGAATCTACACCCTTTTCTGCCCCAGGCCCTTCCCTGTATGGCTCCCGGTGCCTGGGGTGCTGTCTGCTAGCTTTTCACAAGGTGGAGTCCTCAGTTCTCAGGCCTCGGGTTAAGTGTCACCTTCTCCGTTAGGACGCCGGCCCCTCATATCTCTTTGTTTTCCGACCTCACCGTGAAGACAGCTGAGTGGATGTAGTTTATGACTCTGTGCGTGTTTTCCCGCTGAGTGCCAGTTGCGGGAAGGGAGGAGCCCGGTTCCTCTCGCTCCCTCTGAGCACACGTGGCAGGAGCGCGGTAGGCAGCCGAGGACCCAGGGACTGAACAAGCACTGGCTGGAGGGTCACGTGGCACAGCGTCGAGGCACCAACCTGCTCCTTGGCCCACTTGTGATAAACAGTCTGAGTCTGGGTCCTGCCACTCATTTTCTGCCTCATTTGTCCACATCATCTCTTGGCCCCACTGATTACCCTGCATGTGGTCCCCAGACCTGCGGCACCCACAACGCCTGGGAACTTGTTGGAAATGCAGGTTTTGGGGCCCTAACCCAGACCTGCTGAATCAGAGTCTCTGGTAAGGGCGGCTAGTAGTCTGCGTTTCAGTGAGTCTTCCGGGGAGTCCTATGCCGCTGAGGTTGAGGACCACGGTGCTAGACCCTGGGGCCCTCGGAGAACACTGGTGTGGCTTGGAGTGAAAGGCAGCTGGTTCCTCCCTCCCACTCAGGAGTGGCCTCCGTCCCTGAGGGAATGGTGTTCAGAGGGCGTGCATCTGACTTGAGGAAAGGTATTGGATGGATAAAAAAATTCCTAGAATTGTTAGGATTACAGAGAATCTCTGTGAACCGTAGTGGAGACCCGAGGGATCTGTAGAAGTGGATTGAGTGAACTGGCCCCTACCAGGGAGAGGACCGGGTAGTCACAGTTGTGCGGTGCTGAGCTGGAGGGTGTAGACAGGGAAGGATTTTGCAGGGTGGGCGGGAGCTTTTTAAGCAACATCGTTGACTTCCTCTTCTCTTTCCACTCCCTGCCCCTGTTCTTATGTGGCTTAAAATCTCTTGGGTTGGACGAGAGTGGGTGTAGTTTGAAAAAGCCCCCAACGTGATTTTGCTATGACATCAAAAAAAAATCATTCAAAAGACAAAAAAGAACCGAGTCTTCAATTTCCTATTCCGTGGTGATTGTGTTCATGCTGCTGATAGATACGCAGCCTTCTCTTTTGAGTCCGCCTGTTTCTCGGAAAGCTTTGTTAAGCAGGCTGTCAGAAACTCTGGAGGCAAATTCCATGTTCTTTCTGAACAAACTTTGAAGTGAATTTTGAACTGGAACTATTCTTCCCAGTTTTAAGATGTATTCTCTGTTTTAAAAAGTAAATACTTCAAAGCTAAATCACTGAAAATCAGACCTGAGATTTGATTTCTTTTTGATTCAGAAAATAGGAGCACTGATGTGTATGTGCTCAAGCCTCCAGGAAGCACCCGTTGGGTTTGATATCCAGAGTGGCCAGTTAAAGGGAAAGTGTTAGGTTTTCGAGCAGCATGCTGAAGACCAGACCATTCCCGCTGCCCCTGTATTGCCTTGAATGCACTTAGTAGTAGTCTGGACAGGTCTTTTATCACAAGATGACCCCAGCATGATCATGCTCATTTTACTTCTATATTTTATGGATAGAAAGTCATTTTTGCTGATGAGACTTACTGTTTCTCTGTATTGGAGTCACGTTGGGAGAACCCTGCATTCTCTTGAAAAGTTCCAATTGTAGCGTGATGTAAACATCACGCTACATCAGGGCTCTGTCTAAAACGTTATTTTTAAATCTTTAGGTTATTAAAATAATATAACAATTCTGTTTTGATTTTGTAAATAACCATTTCTTAGATTTATTCCAAATGAAATTTTAAAACGTTCCCTTTCAGAGCCAGATTTGTTTTTGGTGAATTTATCTTTCATGTTCCTGTTTCCAGTTATTAGCTGCTACTTTTCTATTGAAACGTACACAACCTGGGTTTCCGACTTGAAGAACCTGACTTTCAGACCCTCTAAACCATGCTATGCAACTTTTATCCATCCATAGCTCCCTCAGAAGGAACAGGAGAGATGGAAACGTTATTTGAAAGCTGTTCAAAGTAGAGGTTGTATTGTGGAATTTCATTCCAATGTGACTACCTGTAAATGAATGCAGATTTCTGGTGTGAGTTAGAAATGGGGTCAGTGGCTATTTTTTTCAGCTTTGATGAGATATAACTGACATCCAACATTGTGTAAGCTTAGGTGTGCAACACATTGATTGGGTACTTCTCCACTGCACAGTGATCACCCCACAGTGTTAGCTAACGCCTGCATCCCACCCCAGCCCAGCCCAGCTCAGCCCATTCCAGTCAATTCTTTTTTGTGGCCAACAGTTAAGATCCATTCTAGTAGCAACTTCCAAGTATATACTACAACATTATTGACTATGATCACCGTACTCCACTTATATCCCCAGAACTCGCTCATCTTACAACCGGAAGTGGGTGCCGTGTGCCCGACATCTCCCCATTTCCCTCACCCCCTGCCTCCGACGGACACCATTCTAGCCTCTGTTCCCGTGAGCCGAGCTTTGTAAGATTCTACACCCAAGTGGTTTCTTACAGTACGTGTCTGCCTCGGTCTGACTTAGTTTTCACTCGGTAGAATGCCCTCAAGGTCCCCTGTGTGTCGTCGCAAATGGCTGGGTTTCCTTCTTTCTCGCGGCTGAAAAATATTCTATTGTATGTGTGGCCCACATTTTTGATCTCCGCATGTTCATCTGTTGCTGGACGCTTGGGTGGTTCCCTGCCTTGGCTGTTGCACATAAATGCTGCGAACATGGGATCAGTTTGAGACCCCATTTTCATTTGTGGGTGATTATTAAGGCAAGACTTCTGTAAGTGTCCCCTGTGATAATTAGTTCCACAAGGAGAGGGACACTTTTCTATTTTAGGGAACCGTATCTATTTAATGCTTTGTAGATGTTAATTTTTCAGTGTATTTGTCTACTTAGTAACTTCAGAAATAGTAGTCAATATATACAGCATTAATAAAGTAAACTTATCCTGTAAATGTTTATTTCCATGTAGTGATTTTTTTTGTTTGAGATTTTTTTTTAATATTTTATTTATTTTTAGAGAGGAAGGGAGGGAGATAGAGAGAGAGAGAGAGAGAAACATCAATGTGCGGTTGCTGGGGGTTATGGCCTGCAACCCAGGAATGTACCCTGGCTGGGAATCGAACCTGGGACACTTTGGTTCCCAGCCTGTGCTCAATCCACTGAGCTACACCAGCCAGGGCTTGTTTGAGATTTTTACTTCAGCGAAATCACATCAAATATCTCGCAGAAAGGGTTCAAAACAGCCACCTCTCTTTAATTTTCATATAGTAAAAATATAGAGAAAAATACTGAGCCTTAAAATGTCTCATGCAGTCCCGGCATTGGGATGTAATTCATGTTCTAATAAGATAACGTGCATTTACTTGAAAAGTTTGAACAGCACAGACATGAAAGATGGAAGACTCTCCCTTGTCCTTTGTCCTTTTTCTACCGCTCACCCCTCTGGCTCCATCCCCGCCCCCCCCCCCCCCCCAGACAGCGCTGGGAGAGGGTCCCTCCTGACCTTTGCGCTCTCTGTGTGTGTTACCCTTCCCCTGCTGCTGACACACAGGAAGGTATCATTAGCATTTCCACCAAGATTGGAAATACGGTGTAGCATAACAGAAATAAATACATTTACTTTAAACATTTCACTTAGGTGGCAGATCGACTTTATGCCAATCACCCTTCTTTTCCTATGTCATCAATAGGAATAACGTTTAAAAGAAGTTCACTTTTGAAAATAGAGATGTATTTAATTTTTTTCCTAAGATGTTCAAGAAAGTGAAAATAAATTTCAAAGTCTTTATCTTTTCTCTTCCTCCCGCCTTCCTTTTGACATCATCATTTTTCTAACAGTTTATCTTGTACTTGCTCCTTTCATTATTAATCAAGGTTATAAATCTGTCTCAAATACAGACCAGGAAGGAGGTTATATGACATTCATTATAATGAATGCTTTTGCAAAGCTCTTTCTGGCATAAGTTTATTTCTCTTTCTGAAGTCTCCCATGTACACACGCAGTATGATCAACCCTCTCTTTGGCTTAAAACTTTTGAAGTCTTTCCTTTGCCCATGGCAGCAACTTTCAACCTCTTCCATCTCCTGGCATGCGTAAACTAATAATTAAACTTCTGCAGTTTTGTTTTTTTTTCAAAGCTGACAAAAAAATAGGTATAATTTTGATTCATTCACACTGAATGGCTATTTTTGTGTGGGCTGTTGTCACTTTTTGTTTGACAGTCTAAGGGAGAAGAGGTCAGTGCCCCTGACTAGTCAGGTACTGCGTGTTTTGAAAACTCTTGCGGCGTACCGGTTGAAAGTTGCAGGCTTATGGCATAAAACTCAAAGGTCCTGGCTTGGCAGACGGTCTCTGGCTCCAGCCTACCTTTAGAGGTGGATCGTGTTCTCCTCTCTCCTACTTTCTGCTTCTGCTTCTCCTCCTTCATCGGAAGTACGTCCCGCTTGCCTCAGACAACTTGCCCGTCCTCTGCATCTCCCTGCCACCGCGTGAATCCTTGTTCTCTCTCTCTGGCTAGAATTTTCCTTGTTTATTTCCCACCCATCCATTTCCCGCTTCCTCTTCAGAATCCGGCTCAACATCCTCTTAGTGAGACAGCTCTTGTCAACTGGCTTTGCCTGCCTGTCCAAGCATAACTACTGAGCCTGCTTCTGTCGCATTGTTAAAGTCTATTTATCAATGACACATTTTGTCTCTAATAGTTTATGAGCAACTTAGGAAAATCTCAGTGGTCTGATTACTTCAGTGTGAATTCCAGCTTTGGCACTTACTTAGCTATATATTTTTGGGCAAATGACTTAAGTATTTTATGGCTTAGTCTTACCATCTATAGAACGGTGTTAATGACGATAGCTTGCTTTCATATTGTTGAGAGAGTTAGATGAGATAGACTTCGGATATTCCCAGTGTTCTTCATGCACTGAACAGTAAATGTTAGATACGTACTTTTGTGACTATTTTTCTAGCCCTTAGCTTAGTGTCTGCCTGAAGGGACACTTGATAATGCTTGTTACTTAAAGGGATGTTTTTTAATCTAGGCTTATGAATGAGTTTATCATTTTAGTTAGTTCATCATAATTTATATGGCCATTACTGTAAGAGTTTCTAGTGTTGTAAGAACAACTCCAGTTTTCATTAGCAGCTGGATTATTGTCCTTTTTAAAACTGTGTTGAAATGTTCCAACTTTCTTAAGCCGAAATAAGTGACAAAGGAGCGAGGCAAGTGCCTTCTGCTCCCCCCGCCACCCCGACTTTGCAGGGGCCAGCCAACGCCCTTGGGTCATCTGACAGGACCGTCCCCCTGTCTCCGCAGGCCTTGTGCAGGGTCACCCGCCACTCCCCGACCGCCTTCCAGAACGTGATCGAGAAGGTGGGCCTGAACGCCGTGGTCGACGCCCTGGCCTCTGCCATCTGCCGGGTGCAGCAGTGCCTGCTGACCTTGTTCGCCGCCATGCTGTCCTGCGGGATCCATCTGCAGAGGCTGATCCAAGAAAAGGTGCACCCCGGCTCCCCCCGGCTCCCCCCCCGGGTCCCCCCTGCCCCTCTGCGTTGTTAAAGACGGCGGTTTCCCTGTGCTTTCATCCTGGACGAGTAGTGTCATCTCGGTAGAACTGACTTTTCCTTTCAAGAGGCCTTTTTATTTTATTTATTTTATTATTATTTTTAATCATTTTAATTTTTGTTCAAGTGCAATTTTCTGTCTTTTACTCCCATCCCAGCCCACCCACCCAGCCCTCCCCACCTCCCTCCCATTTCCACCCGCGCCCCTAGTTTTTGTCCATGTGTCCTTCATACTTGTTCCTGTAAACCCTTCCCCTTTCCCCCTGAGATTCCCCTGAAATTCCCTCCCTTCTCCCCATCAACAGACCTTTTTAAACTTGGCCAAACCTCCGTACCACAGGGCATTCGCCTGCAGGTGTTGTGAGAGCCACCCAGTGACCGAAATAGGTGCAGCAAGTGGCTCTGCCTGCTTGTGCCCTGTGAGTGACAGAAAGTTAGAGAACGGATCCTTCCCACTCTGTGCTGGTGCATGCTCTGCCACCTCCTCAGCCCCCACCTCTTTCCCCACATCCTTCACCTGCCTCAGGGAGGGGTCCCTTTATATTCTGACTCATTTTTATTCCTTCTTTGTCGAAGTCTCAGTCAATGCCAGTCATCTTTAGAGTCACCTTCCTCCTGTTTTTAGCCCCTTTGAAAGTGTCCCCCCTGGTCCTCACTGAAGAGAGGTCCCTGGGGCCTGACCACTGGCGCGTCTCCTGGGAGTGGGCGGGAGACGCAGCCCCTCAGGCCCCGCCCAAGCCCTGCTGACTCAGAAGGATCACTTTAATGAGGTCTCTAGGCGACTGGCGTCACCTTGAGGGTCTGAGAAGCCCTGTCCTAGAGCATTAGCGCTCAGTGAGGTGTCGGCAGGTGACAAAGTGGACCGTGTTATATGTACATTTGGAGAGGAGCCGGTTAAAGAGACGATTTCAATTGTGCAGACTTTCCCATTTTTGCATGTGCTTGTGTGCATTACGGATCTTCTTCCTGCGGGGAGTGTCGGGTGCGGTTTTTTATACTTAGCGGGGCCATTGTTCTCTTTGGAGGGGGGGCTGCCTGCCAAACTGGAGTTCCGGCGAACGTGGGAAGGCGAGGCGGCTAGGTGTAGGGCCACTGAAGTAGGTGTTTGCTCTGCTTCCTCCACATTGCACACAACACTTCGAGTGCTGGCTTTTATACTAGAAGTTAAAATGTCAGGAATTGCTATTAATAATGGTCAGGTTTGCATAGCGAGCTCGGTCTGTGAAAGCCCAGGCGGAGAGTAAGCCTCTTCCTGCCTTTAATTAGTCTCACTTAGATTCTGCGAAGAAATCTGAGCCTCGGAGGAATATATTTTCCGACAGTCTGTGTATCTAATTTTCGCTACTAAATTTTCCGAGTCATTACTTCTGTTGTCATTGTATTAGAAAAAGTACCACTTGAGTGGTTTTACTGAGTCAATTATGATCATAAAGGCTCAGAGTTTTAGCAGTTGGGTTTTTTTTTCCCTTCACCTGAGCACAGGTATAAATTTAGTTTCACATACGATACCTCATAAAGCTAGTAAAATAAGAAGTCATAGTAGTTGGGCTTCCCCGAGGTGCGAGGTGTGTTGGGAGACCTGGGAACAGAGAGGCGGCCAGCGAAGCCGACGTAGGCAGCAGGGACAAAGGGACGTGGCAGGAGGCTGGAGGCAGGAAGAAGACCCGGGTCATAGAGGGTCACAGAGGGTCACGGAGGGTCATGGTGTTGGCCTTCGTTCGGGTGGTGACCAGGTAGTCAATGTCTTATTTTTATGTGAAGACAAGTGCTGGTATTTGTATACGTGGGTGGGATTCAGGGGCAGGCTTACTCGCCATATCACTGCTAAGTGGAGGTGGGCCCCAGTGTCTGGCCGCAGACAGGCCGGAGAGAGGGGAGGAGGGGGGGACCCAGGAACACATACTGGGTTGGCTGCCTCCCCGTGGGCAGGAGGAAGAACTGCCCACGTTCTACTTTGGGGGACCTGGTGCCTTGTAGAGCCTGGTGTTTTTAAACGGGCACTCCCCAGAGAGGCCTGTGCTGTTCCTTTTAAATAAACAAAATTGCTGTTTACTGCAGAAAGTGCAGATGAACCCGAAGAAGAAAACAGAATCCACTGTGATCTCATTGCCCAGAGACAGTTGCTGTTAAGGTGTCGGTTTATTTATTCTTTTAGTCTTCTTTTCTGCATGTCCATGTTATGTACACATTTATAAAGTTAAGGCCAAAATGTGAATGTCATTCAGTATTCCCCAAGAACATTTATAAATTATGATGTAATTTTCATTTTGGGGGTGTTGTCATGATTTAACTCTTCTCCCACCGTTGACCTGTCTGCCTCCCGTCCTCGGGTCGGTGTTGCCCTGCCGAGTAAACGCCATCACACACGTCTTCGTGTTCGCCTCTGCCGGGGGGCACTGCAGGCGCCACCCACACTCACAGGGCTCTGCGGGAATAGTTCTCGCTTGTTCTCCGGAAGGTGGGTGATGAGGGTGCCATTGACTCGTACCTTCGCCAGCAGTTGTTAAGACACACGCTGTACTTCTCCTACAATAAGACTTAGAGGTTGGGATCATTTAATTAGCCGCACACTGTATGTTTCCATAGTAATTTGCAGTTAGTAATGGATCTCCATTTGAAGTATGTAACTGTAGCCATGTTTCCACCCGAAACTAGATTGACTGGTGGTGGTGTTATTCCCTCCGGACTCAGGTTCTCGTTCGTGAGAGGATGCTGATGGGTGGAAGGGCTTTGTCGTGCGTGTAGACACACACACACACACACACACATTCACTTACTTTCTCCTACACACACATGTGCTACTAGGATCTTCTTACAGAGATGGGATCAATTGTATATTGTTTGGTGATCCATATATTTCCTGTTCAGGGATGTGTTTATAACTTCTATGAATTTTGTGTTTGAATAAGCTAAAGTACAAGTAATGAGAATAAGGGTGACGGTATATAGTACGTTATCTTAAACCTGTAGTGACATAACACACAGGTATATTCACATATAAATTCATGTATATAAATATGTACGTGTGTGTATGTATGAACACATAGGGAGGAGGGGAAAACATATCTTAATTAGACAATTGCTATACAAATAAATCACTGGTGTGGCATAAAAAAAAACCCTTACATTAAAAACTCAGTGCTACCCCTGGCTGGTGAGGCTCAGTGGATTGAGCACAGGCCTGTTAACCAAAAGGTTTCCAGTTAGATTCCCAGTCAGGTCACATGCCTGGGTTGCAGGCCAGGTCCCCACTTGCAGGTGTGTGAGGGGCAACCTAACGTGGTATCTCTTGCACATCGATGTTTTTCTCCCTCTCTTTCAACCTCCCTTCTCCTCTCTCTAAAAACAAATAAATAAAATGTTTAACAAAAAGATGAAAACAACAACAAAAAACCCACAACTCAGTGCCAGATTTTGCTGTCAGAATATGGAAAGCATATAAAACTCCTGGATCCTCATTGTGCTGCATTTCAATTAGCCGAGCTGAAAAAAAAAACCTCCCATCAACTTCAGTTACATGGATTCAAACATCTGTCTCAGTCATTTTGTTCCTGGGGTACGTGACCTTGAACGCCCTCCGCAGCCGGAGAATCAGGCATGCGTCCTGTGGACTCCGTGTGCCGTGGGGGCCACTGAATGATGTGAACAGTACTTTGTAAAGCCGTAGCATATTTCGCGGGGGAGTTTGTTCGGGCTCACCAGTAAGACGGCTCCCTTCTGAGTGCTACTGAATAGAGATGCTGCCTTTTAACTCTTTGGCTTATTAATTTTGACAATAGCTGCTCTTTTTCTTTGAGCAGTCTGGTTTGACTGAAGCCTTGTGTTTAGGTTTGGCGTGTTGACCAAGCAGCACAGCAGTGATTAATAATAAACCAGAGGCAGCAGCTCTGTTATTTGCGAGTACTGTGGACGATCACTGTGAAATGTCGTGGCTGCAGAATCTTGAAAAATTTGAATGCTAAGTCTACTGAGGTTTATTTTTCAACCGTCTCTAGGCATACTGACACAATGGTTGCTAATCTGGCGTTTAAAATATGGTGATTAGTTTATGCATATTAATCAGGTTATTAGTGCGTATTATGATATTTTTAGTTTGTCCATAGTAATAAGAGTGTTCTCTTATGGACAGTTTTTACTTAGATACTTGGCCAAACTTCTTTAAGGAAAGTGCAGTCCAAAAACAAGTTTGGGTTTAATCAGTCCAATTTTCGTTTCCGTCAGTATTGAACAGGAAAACGGTGTCGGTGTCGTCACCTGAGTGCTGTCTCACTGTTTTTCCTTCGGGCTGTGACCAGGTGACAGCTAGGCTGTACTCACTGATTTCCTCCTGTGACAGTTGATTGAAGCAGATCAGTTTTATCGCTTCAGACTTACAAGAGATAATCTCGAAGTTCTCTACCTTGTCATTATTTTTGTTCATCTCGTCATTTCCTCTTTATGATCTATACCAGAGGGATGCTTAATCCTTTCGCTTCATTATGCTGAAGATCACATTTTGTCTGTGATGGGTGCTTCAGATATTTGGGCCCATTCCTAACATCGTGTGGATATTCCATCATAGCATCTGTGTGTCAGACAGGCGTGTTCATTCTGAAATCACTGCCAAGTACATTTCCATGTTGGACATAAACACACCCTGCTGTGGTTTGGCTTCTGACAGACCCGAACAGCTTCTGTTCTCTCTCTACACATGTAATATTTAGGTATGTTGAGCTGAGTGGCAAGATGAATCTAAACCAAAGCTGAATACATAGTGGGTTGCAAACCGGAGTGACCCAAGGTCATTTCTGGCTCTCTAAAGGTCATTTTGATTCTTCGCTGGTGATACTAAATCTTTGCCGGCCGTCTGCAATCTTCCCTCCTCAAGTGCTGGAAGGTGAATACTGCTCTAAAAGTGTGGCGCGTGGTGCTTACGATTAAATGTGGAGCCCTGGGCAATGAGTTGTGGAGGGTCAGTCAGTAGCGCTCACTCAATTTTTCCGAAGTGACTGTGTGGGAATTTATTTAGGGCGCAAGATGCTTTTAGGCTTACGTCCAAAACGGGGGTCTGCAATACACTGCATCTTCTTCAGGGACGTGGACTGGTTGTGTTACAAACAAACCTCGTGCCCGATTTCATTTATTTTTAGTATTTGCTATACTGTGTCTAGTTTGTTTCACTCGGGATCCTAAGCATATTATTTTAATTTGCAAGATTATAATGCCTTCATTTCAAGGGCTGCAGCAACCTCTGAGAATGTCTTACAGGTGAGTAATGTAGTCATATTTGCTGTCCTAGAAGCTCACTGTGGCTGCATTGTGTAGAATAGATGGAAGAAAGCAAAGATAGATAAAGCCGGTTGCAGTCATTCAGAAGGGACGGGATGGTGCATTGAAATGGGGCCACGATGGTGGGGCGGTGTTTTCGCAGAAACTGGAAATCTGTTGGACCTGGTGTGGAGGAGGAAGATGCGCTGATTTTTAACCTTAACCATTGGTTGGATGATCCTTGGAGTAGATCGCCTTTTGGGTAGGTGATAAGTTTGATGGTGGATGCGTAATACAAAGAATTGCAATACACACCATTCACCCCCCTTCACCAAAGGCTGGCATTTGGCCATATTTGTTTTATAGTTTCTCTGTCTTTCTGTCTCTTACCGTGGGTGTTCTTTCCCATTCGAGAACAGGTTGCAGACCTGAGGCTCCCCTGCCTTCAGCTACTGCACTGAATATTCCCTAAAAACAAGCCACGGGTTTAAAGCTCAAGTCAGCATTTATTTAGCGTTCACATTAGCTACTCTGCAGACCTTACTCAGATTGTGCAGTTGTCCCGGTAATGTTCTTCTGTGCAGAACGAGACTTCCAGATCATGAACTGCGGTCAGTCTTCATGTCTCTTTAGTCTCCTGTGGGCTGGAACAGTTTTTCAGTCTTTGGCTGGTGGCTGTGTGAATGGCTTTGGAATTATGTGTGCGCATGTGCGTGAGGTCGTGCTGGCGTGGAGTACAGACTTAGGATCATGGTCCGTGGACCACAGAGTACGAATTAGAATTGAGAGTTGACTCTGGGGAAGTGGGTTTTCTTTTCTTTCTTTCTTTTTTTTTAAGATTTTATTTATTTAGTTTTAGAGGAGAAGGGAGGGTGAGAGAGAGGGAGAGAAACATCAGTGTGCAAGAGAAACATCAGTTGGTTGACTCTCACATGCCTCCACCTGGGGACTTGGCCCGAAACCCAGGCCTGTGCCCTGACCAGGAATTGAACCGGTGACCTTCCATTCTGCAGGACGACGCTCAGTCCGCTGAGCTACAATGGCCAGGGCGGGGAAACAGGCTTTCTACTGTCTGCATGCTGGAGAGGTGGAAACACATCTGTTACTCAGGGACACCTTGGTGTTGATTCTGGTTTGCATCAGAATGGTGATGATGGTTTGGTTCAGGAACTAAGTGAGACTAATGCATGGAGATACATAGATATCTCCATCCTTAAATAGAAAGGTACACCTGCCTGTGTAAATTCTTCCTGCTCAGCAATACACACCTAATGTAAAAGGCTTGTGGCACGGGAAAAAATCAAGTTGCTTACCTCTGCCTTGGACACATAGTGTCCCCGCTAGGTACTAGCCTCTGTTAAGGTCTCTCGGGAATTCATATTCCTGCTGTCTGCGGCCATCCTGTTGGCAATGCGACCCCATATTCCTACCGAGTTCCCTTCATTAACCTTGTGTGTGTGCGTCTGTCTGTCTGTTTGTGTATCCTTTTTGCATATCAGTAAACACCTGAAATGATGTACAATCTCTGTTAGAAGGAAAAATAACAGTAGTACTTGTCCATACTTACTCTTTTGTGTTGTATTATACCTTGAATTAAAGAATGTTATAGGAATACCGGATTTTCTTTTGTGCCCTGTATGGAGTGTTGTATGTAGACTAGAGATGGGATCTTTACCTGTACAGGTTCACTCGGAGGATCCTGCCTACATGGGGTGGTGACTGCCAGTTCTAGTTATTATTGCCACACTTACGGTTGTGTGGGTGCGTGGTTGGGAGGCAGACTTCATTGTCCGACTAGATGGATTTGAACCCAACTTTGTGAGTTTGGGCAAATTGCTTAAGCTGTCAAGATTCATTTTCCTTTTTAAAATAGGGAGACTATTGTTATCATTTTATGGCTGATTTTCAGGTTTAAGTGAGATAATATATATTCAAAATTTAGTATAGCTTCTGGCACAAATTAAGAATGCAGAAATACTAGCTGATATTATTTTATTTCCTGCTGTCTATTTGGTAATTACAATCTGTTAACCCTGGGAGTTGACTGCCCTATTTATTTCATGTTTTCTAAAACAAATTTTAATGTCTTCCGCAGGATTTTGTCTCTACAATTATCCGTTTACTCGACAGCCCCTCGACTTCCATTAGAGCGAAGGCCTTCCTGGTTCTTTTATACATTTTGATTCATAACCACGAGATGCTGCTGCTCAGCTGCCAGGCAAGGTATGATTTCATCAATGACTTCAGTTTGGTGCCTCTTTCCTTCATTTTGTCAGTAGTATTTTTGCACACGGATTTTGGATACTGCAACTATGCAGTATCCTCTGCCTAGCTGCTATTGAACTTTTGCTAGGTTTCCCCAAGGGTTTAACATGTTAGGTATGGCCGCAGCTCAGAAACCCTGAAGACCAGAAAATGGACCTGTGAGATGGAAGCTGGGAAATCCCTGGAGTTGCCCCCATCTTGGGACAGCCCGAGGCAGGGTGTTCACGTTGGTTCCGGTTTGCGTCTTTGGGAGGTGTTCTTGGGCCGGTGGTTCGGCCCACTTTCCATTACTGTAGGGTCTGGAATGAAAACCCAGGGGCCACCTAGTGAAAGGGAGGAGCAGAGCAGGGGGCGGGACTTACAGGATGGGCAGGTCTCTCACTCTCTCTCTGGGCGTCGCCTCCCGGAAGCTGTCCTGGGTGTATCTTGGGCTCCCGCCACACTCTGGCGCTCCCTAAGCGACATCTGCTGGTGTGTCCAGTCCATCCCCTTGCTCTGCCGAACCCCAGGGGAGCCTGCAAAATATGGTTCAATGTCTGTTTCTCAGTCCAGCTTTTTACTTATTATGGGATATTGAGGAGCGCCTGGAATTGTGATTGATCTAAGATTAGGATTGGCAAACTCTTTCCTGTAAACAGCTAGGGAGTGAATATTTTAGGATTTCTGAATCGAGCCAAAATTGTGAATATTATGTAGGTACTTATATAATGAGAGAAAGCGTGTTTTTATACATTTTTATTGACAAAAATATACTACTAATAATTGAGTACTTTCTTTTTTTTGTAATATAGGTCTAATGAGAAGAATAGGATTTTTTGGCAGGGGAGAGAGAACATTTTGCTTAATTAGGGGTCAAAGTCAGTGTCCCCATCATCAAAGCAATTACAGGTACCCATGTGAGTCCTGGTCTCTGTGCAGTTTTGTGATTCTTACCTTTGAACATGCCTTTCACACAGACAGGAACTGCCTCGTGCCAGTATCAGGAGCACATGGTTTTGATTAACCACACTCATTGCTTGGGAGGCATTTGTAGGATTCTGTTAGATTCCTCCTCAGTACCTGCCTTTAGCATGTCCTGGTATTGCAGGTTAGTGACTTCTAAGTCAAGGTTGTAGGGAGGCTCTGAACAAGCCTCCTTCGTTTCGCATCTCCCAGGGATCACTGTCCTTCGCTGTTTTACGCACAGTGTCTCGAGAACTGATTGTGCATATGCTTCGGTTGTTTTCAATGGGAGGGTACTTCCTGTCCCTGTGAGTCTATTGGGGCTGGAAGCAGAAGTTGCTCGTGTCTGTTTCTAAAGAGCTCACCACTGGCTTTGCTGCCTCTGCTCTCTCCTTGTGCCCACCATCACTCTTCCCGGATGAGTAATACTATATAGTTTATCAACAGATGCGCTTACGTTATTTCTTGGACTCACGGTCTGGTCTCCATGTAGTGACTAGAGTACGTCTTACCCAGTGTGAGTCGGCGTTCGTGTCTTCCCTGCTCAGGCTCTTCTCGTGCCCAGGCTCAGTCCCTGCCCACCTCTCAGGCCTTGTCTCAGACAACTTTTTTTTTTTTTCCACAAACTGCATTACTGCCATGGTTTTATCTATTACTTTTTAACCCGTAAACCCACTATAGTCACTTCAGGGCTGTTCCCAGTTGCTGTTCGCTGGCCCATAATGCCCTTCCTCCAGGGGTTTGCGTGGCCGGCTTCCTGAGGTCATTCAGCTTCCATTTAAGAGTTACTTCTTTGGAGACCCCCTGGGATCATTCCATCTAAAATACCCCTCATAACTCCAACTCCAGAAACTCTTTACCTGGAAAGAATTAAACCACATCAGACCACCAGAGCCTGGGCATGCCGCCTGTGGTCCTCCCAGGATGTTGCTGTGATTTTCGTGTCTCTGAATGAATATTTAGAAACTTTGGCAGTGGTGGGACGATGGCGGCTTGAAGGCATGTCCTGAGCAGGAGGGAGGAGTGTAGAGAAGGGGTCTCGGAAGGTGAGGGAGAGGTCAGGGAGGGCCCCATTCTTCCTGCACCACGTGGTGGAGAGGGCATCCTACCCGCTAAGCCTGGCTGAGTACCAGACCTCCGGGCTCCCGTAGGGTCCAGAAATGCAGACGGTCTCAGTCCGCGGTCGTTGGGGCCAGCACTCCTGTCCCCAAGAGATCTGGAGTGGAACTAACGTGGGGCCAGTCCGCCTCAGTCTGGGAGGCTGCAGAGGGAGGGCCCCATTTGCCTGCCCCTGAAGGGAACAGCTCCCTCTCACCACCTGCTTCTCTGCCACGACCTGCCCGGATCAGGTGCTGAGTAGGTGAGGAAGTCAGAGTAAGCAGAGAGCGGTCCTAGTCCATCGAGAGGGAGACAGTTCTTGAGGGAGGAAGAACGGGAAGAACAGGCAGCTCTTACTGAGGCACAGCTAACCGAGTAGACAAAGTTTAAACAACCAAGTAATGAGAACTCCACGAAGAGGCAGCTATTTGAAATTCAGTAGAAGAAGTGAAGGAGAATGGCTTTTGGAGGGCCGTGAGAAAGAACACACTGACCACACAGAGCCGCTTACAAAGACGGGGAAATTCATGTGAAAACAGTAGAAAAGGTGGAGTGGGCCCAGGAGACTTCACTTGCAAAGTGCCAGGAATTCCAGGAGGAGGAAGGGACAGATGGAGGAGGATTGTAACGGAAGGAGTGATAGCAGTTGTTCTTCTGCTTGAACGTGCTCTCTTCTGAGACTGTGTTAAACGGAGAGTAAAGGAAGTAAAAAGTCACACAACCACAAGGGGTGGGGGAGGAGGGAAAGACAGCCCAAGCAGACAAGCCTGTCGCCTGGCCTTTATTGTGGAAGCTGGAAGGCTGACAGACAGACCAGTGCTCGCTAATTCAGCAGAAGGGAGATGCTGAGATCCCTCGTTGTCTGCGAGGGGAAAGGCCGCAGATGTGGGTGTTGACACAGGTCAGAGGGAGATGAGGCACCTTCTGACAGATCGGGATTGTGTGCACGTCTGTTTACTGTGCAGGGCGAGGGCTTCAGCCCCCACCCCCACTTGACATGCAGACTGTCGGCATCCTGGCCTGTGTGCTATTGACCAGAGTTTGGAGGTTGATCTCAAGGAAGCCGACCGATTCCCCAGCAAAAACCCCACAGGGACTGATGGGGTGTCCCCTACTGCAGTCGGTGAAGCCTTGCCTGGTACTTCTGTGCTGGTGTCCTGTCAGCCGTAAGCCTTGTTCCTGCACACAGACCATCCGACAACACTGTAATCATGGACGAGTGTTGGATTTTGTCAGGTGCTTTTTCCATACCACTTAATACGAAAATATGATTTTTTCTGTCTTAACATGTTGATACAATATATGGTACATTGCATTAACTGTCATGTATCTTTGGTGTGTGGATTTCTTTGAGTGTGTCCTATTTTGAGTTTCTTTAACTTCTTGAATCTGGACATTTTGCTCATTATCTTAGGAGACTGTACGTCCTTACTTCAATCTGAGCCATTAAGTCTTGTTGCTAGGTAGGGGTGGAGGTCCAGCTTCTCCCTGCACCCCACTGACACTAAGCTGGTGAGGGCTCAGATTGCTGCCTGCGTCTGCTGGCTAGGGAACGGCAGGTCAGCTTCCTGCTAAAACGTGCTGGCACTTCCCGCAGGGAACTTGGAGAGTGGCTTGCTTTGGCCGGGCAGGGATTGGAGGAGAGCTGCCTGCTCAGTGTCAAGGGCACTACCCCTACAGGGGAATCGGGTCACTGCTGCCTGCTTCCACTGGGCTGAGGATGGAGGGTGAGCTCTCTGCTTGGCCTTGCCCACACCCCCCAGCTGGGAGTCACAGTGGGTTATCTGCTTCCATGGAGTTGAAGTAGAAGATCAGTAGTTCCTTGATTGGCTGCATTGAAACTGTAGAGAAGGAAGAGGGAGGGTTTTGTGTGTGTGTGTGTGTGTGTGTGTGTGTGGTGCTGTTTTGCCTGAGTAGGACAGCTATTGCCTAAGAAGTTTTCTGTTAGGCCATGTTTTTATTGGTTCTTTGGCCAGGCGAAGCAGGCTTTTTCTTTTGGGGGTGCAGCCCTGGGTTGGAGGCCTCCGTAGCAGCCTTTCCTGAACATGCGAGAGGAAGTACGGCAGCTGAGGAGACTCACTGCCCTGTTGTTCCTCACGGTCTCCGTCTCCAGGCAGTCCACCGTCCGCCTTCCAGGAGCTTCTTATGCTTTAAAAAGTATTACACCCAGGAATTTTTAGTTTTATTAAGAGGGAGGACTGAGAGGAATGGGGCTATGCCAACTTGGCAGAGCTGGAGATCCAAAGTCACTTTTAAACATTGCTCGTGGAAATGCGAATTGCTCCAACTTTGTGGAAAGTAACTCTTAAATGTGTGACTCCTAATAATACTCTTGACCTTGGTCTAACAGGCCTGCATTTGGTATTTAGCTGCTGTGAATAGAGTTATGAAATGTTTAGAAAATGTGTATGAGGGTGTCCAATCCATCTTTGTTGCTAGTGGTTAATATCTGGAAATATAGTTAATGTCCACTGGTGCTGAAACACTTCAGTAAATGATGATATAGTTATAATATAAATAGGTGGTTCCTTTGATGAACTTGGAGGGATGTTTATTATATATAGGTAAGTGTAAAAATGAAAGGACAATTATATAGTAATTGTTAATTATATATTATATTATTCAGTTGTTTTATAAAACTCTTATAAAAGAGTTTTGCCATTTTTAGTTGTTGTTTTTGTAAAAAACAACAGGGATTTGACTGTTCTTTGGCCAGGGGAAGCAGGCCAAATGTAAAACAACAACAACAACTAAAAATGGCAAAACTCTTCTATTTGTGCATATTTGTACAGAATTTAATAAACCCGCATGGAAGAATATACCAGTTGGTTTTCTGAGGAGGGTGGGGTAGAGAAGATATTATGTATCCTTACTCATTTTTATTTTTAGTCTTATTACGATAGGCATGTTTGACTTCTACTGAGGAAATTATTTCATGAAGCAACAAACAAACATCTCAAAAACTACAAGAAATATTAGTAATAGGTACCAGTTAATTTTGAAGAAGTAGGAAAATCCTCAAGGCAGTCAAAGCTCAAAGTTTTTAGACTTTGTAGATTAGATATAGTAACATAAGCCTGACCAGTGTGGCTCAGTGGGTTGGGTGTCGTCCAGCAAAGTGAAGGGTCACCAGTTCAATTCCCCGTCAGGGCACATGCCTCGGTTGGGGGTTCAGTCCCCGGTTGAGGCATCTGATCGAGGTTTCTCACATCGACCTTTCTCTCTCTCTCTCTCTCCCTTCTTTTCCCTCTCTCTAAAAATAAATAAATAAAATCTTTTAAAAAATTAGTAATATAAATTGCTCCCAGAAACACATAGGCATCCAGTACAGACTATGCAAAGATGGTTTCTATTTGTTCCTGGTGCTCTGCAGCCCATGCGTTACATTTGTATGTGCATAAGATGCAAGGGTGAGTATAAATGCATGGAAAAGAGAGACCGAGACATGCTAAAAATCTCTGTGATGAGTTTATATGGGAAAAATGTTCTCCCTTACCTAGCTCTTGAAACTCCACTAGCAGCTGGAGTTCTGAGCTCGCCACAGTGCTGCCCATCTGCCTGTGAATGGACACCTCACATCAAGAGCCCTCCATAACCTTTGCTGCATTATGCAGATATTTTTTCCTGCCTACCATCGTCACCATCGGCCTTTTATGGATTAAGTTTCAGCACCTTTTTTTTTTTTTATGATGTCGGCTCTCAAATCTTTCTAGCGTGACAGGAAGTGAAATGGAGCTGTCAGAATCAGATAAAAATGATATGATTGCCCCCAAACGTCCACCTATTTCTGCAAATGGCTTCATACTCATATTGAATATGACAGGTGATAAAACAGGGTCCTATGTGTCTCTGGAAATGATAACCCTTTGAGAGGATGAATAGGCTTTTATGTTCATTGTGTAGGTTCGCTGGGAGCCCGAAATGTCAGTCCTCCTGATGGATCGGGTTTTCCGAGAGGCTCCCCCCTTCCCATGGCATTGCTATTAATATGGTAATCAGTGAAATTTAAAAAAAAATCTGCTTTGATCTTAAAAGAAGGATCTTTTAAAAAGAAATATTTACTCTGTGTAATTGGTTAACTGTGTGGGAAAAATGATCTTCTCAGCTTACACCATACAAAAGTCAATTCCAGATGGATTAAAGAATTATATACCCAAAAGAAACTATAAACAGCTGGAAGAAAATATGTTTAAATATGGATAAGGACAGTTTTCCTGAGTAGAAAAGCAATGAAAAAAAAAAGACCATAAAAGGAAACTCTGATAATTTGGCTATATATAGACTAAACATTTTATATTTCCCCAAAATCATAAATAAAAAAATTCCATGCTAACAAAATTTATAAATTTTTACGTCATGTATAACAGAGTTAATCTATGCACTGTAAAAAGATTTCTAAAGATGTAAACAGATATCCTCATTAGTAATCAAAGGAATGAAAATTAAAATAACCAAATACGATTTCTACCCATTGTAATATCAAGTTAATAAGAGAAACTATCACCATCTTATATCCAAAGTACAGAGAGAGGGACCACTTTTAACCAGCTGGTGGGGCTCCCTTTTTGAGGGCATTTAAAAGCGTGTATCAGGAATCTCTATGATCCAGTAGCTCCGCTGTTATAAATAAACTTGAATTACATACAGGTTTGCACATCACTGGGGATGTCAGTGCCTGAAAGCGCTGAACCTGCCCTCTCTTGGTTGCTGAGCCTTCGTGGGCTTTATCCACTAGGTGTGGAAGAGCCCAGCGGCTCTTCAGAGGACCCTTGGACTCCAGTCTGCCCCTGCCTTGGGCAGTTTGGCGGCAACCCACTTCTCTCTTAGTAACCATGATCACTCATTCCTACCCAGTAGAGGAACCCTCTCCATTCCCTAAAACCGAACTGTTGTATCCTCCGGTGGAAACTCTCCTTCCTGGAGGCCCATCCAGCAGAGCTCAGGGTCATGGCGATGGGTTCTTAGGTGGAATAGTGGCAGGCGGTCACTCCCATGTCCATCCCTTGGTTTCCAGATCCATATTTTAACCATGGATGGGACAAACGCAGATGTTTTGTTTGTTGACTCAAAACACATGCTTCAGCTTTGGAAGATAGAATCCAATGTTTGTATTGTGTTATTTCCCAGTTGGCACTGCGGCTGACTTTTCAGCAGGCCACTCTCCTTGCGGTCAGGCTGGGCTCTTCAGGTGATGGGGGACTGGCTGGGATGAGCGAATTTCATGGGCCCGAGCGCGTTACCGTCCTCCTTTTGCTGTGCGTGAGTTCCTTGATCGGCTGTAGTGTTATGTTGATTACCATGTATTAAATAAGGCATTTTTTTAAGCCTAAATGTTAGTGGCGTTAACAGAAGTTTATGGGCAGGGAAAGCAAATTTATACAGGATGCATAACTGTTGCAGTGAGGAGAGCTGATTGCTCCTTCCATAAACCAGCTGTTGCTGGGTGACCGGCCGGTCTCCCCAGGGAACGGGGCTCATGTGGGGCTCAGCCTTGGTTTCCCCCGTTGGCCGGAGTGGCAGTGTCAAGATAAGGAGCATCCATTTTGCCGAATCCACACATAGCCTCCGTCATTGCCACCTTGGCCACTTCGTGCCTGAGCCCGCCGAGCAAGCCCTGGGGCGGCTGGGGAAACGAGTTTGAGTGACATTTGCAGAACATGTCATCTTGTCTAGCTGGTTATTGAGAGCCTTCTCCAGAAGGCTCCACGGGCATCCACATGGTGCAGAAATGCTTTCATGCTTTCCGCCCGTTGTGAGACGTCCGCCCAGCACCCCCCTTTCACAGAGCTTCTCGTCAGGCTTCAGATCTTGCCCTTTCTGAGTCCCTGGCCCTCTTGCTAAGCGGCCAGTCAGCGGCCACGAATCAGCGTGCGTCTGTCTTTCTGGCCACATCTCCATTTAAACACGGGACACAACAGTTTGAAATTCTGCTAACTGGAAGGCCTTCCTTTTCAGTGGCACTTCTGATTCGGTGTGTGATGCTGCCGCGGTCTGCTTTAAATCAACGCCAGTATATTGTAGCGAACCGGTCACGAACCAGGCCCAGTGCTTTTCCTCTTCACCCCGCTGGTCATACATAATTCTTAACCAGGATCAAGAGGGGAGAGGCCCTGCAGAGGAGGTTGTGCCGAAGGAATCTGACCCACCTCCTCATGTGGTTTACTGGTACATCCTGCACCTGTTCAAGCTCAGCCTCTTATACTGATCAGTCTGCTTACTGATGGTGGGTTCTGGCTGTTACTAGGTTGTGCGTGCCCAACCTAGTGGCTGTGTGTCAGTCAGATCAGTGCTACAGTTAAAGACTGGTCACTCGGATCACGTGATCACTTGATGCCAGTAGTCGTGTGTTCATTCTCTACCAGGAGCTGTTTCTCAAAAAGAATAGTGACCTGCAGAGGAGAATGTGGCTTAGCTCTAAAACCTCTTTGTTTGAGTTGCTGTAATAAAATACCAAAGACCTGGTAGCTGATATCCATCCAACAGGTGTTTACATCTTATAGCTCTGGAGGCCCAAAGACTGAGACCAGAGTGCCGGCATGATGGGGTGGGAGCCCTCTGTGGGTCACAGGCTTGTCCTTAGATCCTCACAGGGAGCAGGGGACTCGGGTGGGAGCTCTGGGATAATTTCATTCGTGAGGACTCTGTCTACCCTCGTGACCTAATCACCTCCCGACACCATCAGATTGGGTGTTAGGATTCCAACATGTGAATTTGTGGGCGGACACAAACCTTCAGCCCAGAGCGACTCCAAAGAGTTGTGCTTTGATTCACTGACTTCCCTGGGGCCCCCTACACCACCCCGGTTTTCCGCAGACACTCAGAGTCCGTAGCTCCGCTGGGTCAGAAGGCCCAAGTGGCCGAGCAGCTCACCCCGCAGACTGGAGTGGGAGCGGAGCCTGTGTTCACGGCAGCGCCATTGCCACCTGCAGGTTTATGGTGTCGCAGAAAAGGATCAGAGAGACACCTTTAGAGGTGGCGTGTATTGCCTTCTAGGTTCACAAAGGGCCACTTTCTTGGTCACAGTCAGTAGAAGATGCAATAACTTTCTTGGACCTGAAGGGCTGCCCCAGCACGCTTTAGACCGCTGAGCCCCGGAAACTACCGAGGACCAGTAGGCCCATTGATTCTTACGGGTCTCTCGTGTCCTAGTAAGATGCCTAAAGTGCTTGCGGCTAGCTGTTCCTCAGGTCCAATCAGCTTCATTTCATCAAGGTGGTGCGCAGGCCTGGCATTTCCTGGAACATCAGGATGATCCAGTTCTTCACAGGCTGTTTTATGGCCAAGAGCAGGGTTGTTGGCTTCGCTCAGAGGCAAGACGGTGAATGTTTACTGTTCATCCCGATGAGTAAAAGCAGACACGCGCTGGTGGGTTTTTTCCAGTTGCTACAGAGCACTGGCAGCCACGAAGCCAGGGCCGTGTTGATTTGCTCCCGTAGAGATACTGAATCGTACCGCAGCAGCCATGGGAGTCGCACCTGTTTATATTTTGGATAATCCCGTCATTTAAGATTCATCACAGTCATTTTCTAAGATTTTGCACAGGCTAATAGTTTAAATGGGGATCTAATAGATTTTATCTCCCCTGCACCTTTCAGTGTTTTTTTTTTTGCTGTTGGTGTTAATTCCTACGGTTTGGTTTTCTGTTGCTATGGGCTCCTATCTGGCGAGGGGGAATGTGCCAGGGACTTCCACCAGTCATCACAGCCCTCCTGGCACCGATCAGAGAGTCATGTATGGACTCCGCCCCTTGCTGCCGGTGTCTATTGCAGTTGTGCATTTCGGAACTGAACAAACAATCCCAGCGCAGGTCTGCAGATAGGCACCTGGGTCACTGTAGTTTGAACTGAGGCTAGAACTTCACTTACCACCTACCATACGCTGAGAAACCCTAGCTCTAATTATAGACAGGAATATTGAATTGGATGAGGAGCTTCTGAGGATTCCGACAGGGAGATGGAGGAGAGCAAGCATGCATCTCACGTTTCAAGTACAGGTTTTTCCCGCGTGGGGGAAGCAACAACTGTAAGAGGAAGGATGTGCAGAAGGTCGATTAAAATGGGCTCGAGGTGAAGCAATGGAAAGTGTGCTGTTTGGGTTCTTTGGAAATAGTGTATGGCTATAGCAAGGGACAGGTGTGAAGCTGTCCCAGAGGAATGCGGATGGGATGGAGAGCTAGGCGACATCTTACTCCAGTAGCGTCTTGCCCGTGGGAAGGTCTGCAGTCGAAACAGACAGGGCAATAGTCCGTGGTGGGACACAGGGAGTAGCTCAGCAGTACTCAAAGGGAGGGAGAGTGTCCCAGACAGGAGGAATGGGGGGTGGCAGGGTTAGTGGCCTCTCCAAGGAGGAGCCTCGGCTAAGTTCAAGCAAGAAGCGTGGCTTCTCTGTTTCCGCAACCCATATAATCGATTCCGCACAATGCGAATGCGCCCTGCTCCGACTGGAACCTCATCTCCTGTTCACACCATTTCCAGGCAGTCTCCCCCTTTCTCCTGAGTTCCTTTCTGTTCCTCCCCTTCACCTGCACGCTTATAACTCCTAATCGCCTGTCTGGCTTCCTCCCTCGCATCATTTATCTATTTCTCTACTAGATCAATGTTTCTCCACTGCCACTCAAATCAAAGTCCCTCCTTTGCTTTAAAATCTCTGCTTTCCTGCGGCCTCCCTGTGGTCGCTCTCCCTATAGTCCGCATGACTTTGGTGCCAGGTGTTCTGGTACGCAGCTCATTCAGAAAGTTGTTCATGGGGGTGAGAAACGCACTTCTTATCAGCTCCTAAGTCTAAATTTGTCCCAATCTCCTGCCACTCAGAGGTTAGGGTGCTGCTGGGTTACCCGCCTCCCAGGTGGGTATTTCCCACCCGTGTGCTTGGGCCTCCCCTCAATCCACTTATGTCCACGCCAGCGCTTTTAGGAATTTCTCTGAAGGTTCTGGCCGTGAATGGCACAGTTTTTTGTTTTTACGGCTAATGTGGGTTTTCTGCAGGAATATGTAAAAATGGGAAGTACAATAAAGTGCCTGAGTTCAACTTGCCAAGTTGAACCAGAATTTTCCTTTGTAGTTATAGGGCTCAGAGTGGGAACTTAACAGGTGTTTCTCTTTAGCTCCCCACCTCAGCCCCTTTGCTGTTTATCCCTCTTTCGCATCACCCTGGGCCCTTTTTCTCTATCATTAAGGTGATTTCCTTTACCCCAGTGGCATCAAATGCCACATACGTGCTGCTACGCATCCGTATCTCCAGGCTAATCTTAATGTGGTCCATGGCTTGCCCAAGAAGAATCCTCAAGTTAACATGAAACAAATCGGCTTCCTAACTCCATCATCTCCACTCCCCAACTCCCCATCAGTAACACTCATAAATGCTCAGTAGCTTTCTTTATCGTTACTCAAACCCACACCTCCAAGTAACCCTCGCTTTTACCGTTCAGTCCAACTCATCAGCAAGCCATACGGACTCTTCCTTCGTGAGATCTTCCCTCACCCCCATCACTGGCTTCTCTCCATGTAGACCCCCCGCCCCCCAGCTCCAAGCCGGCAGCATCTCTCTGCCGTGGCGTAGCCTCCTAACTGGTCTCCCTGCATCTAGTCTTGCATCCACCGAGCCCTCCTGCCATTCCTTTTCCACACAAAAGCTGGAATCGGATGAACGTATCTTGGAGTGGTTTGAATTGAAAGCAATCCTGGCTATAATATGAGAGCCTCGTTTGATGGGAGTTCCAAACAGATGTTTCTTCTGGGACCATGTTCTGTGTGTGTGTGTGTGTGTGTGTGTGTGTATTTATTTTAGGGATTTGATGAAATATACAAATATCCACCTGTGACTATAAATATTTATTACTGTAGTTACACATATGCATTTACAATTACATATATATAAAATAAAGTGTTGCTTTCAAATTTTTTCATTATTATACTTCAAAAGGCATGTTTCTTTCAGCAGTCCACGTGCCCTTTGTACACTGCTTTATCGAAGGGTCACTGCAGTGCGTTTGACGTCAGTTCCTGGAGTTGCGCTGCGTCGGTGACACAGTACTTCCGGGTCCAGTTTGTCATCTCGCTTTGCATTTGAATCGTCCCGGAGACAGCGTGTGATGCTTTCATCCGAACCACAAGTTCTTTTTGTAACAGTAGAGAGTTAGGCATTTTGTGTGCGTGTGTTTATCTGTAATCTACATAATTCGATATGATTATATATGAAGTGGATATGCATTTTATTGAATACTTTTCATTGTTGTTTTGTTGTTGGTGGGAAGGTCTGTCTGAACCATCTAACTCACCTTGACTGGTAACTGGGGGTCTGCGGTCTTCTCTCTGAAGTGCTCTCTGCTTGGCGGCCCGACCGCTCTCTCTGGTCGTCTTCATTCTTCACCAGTCACTCTTTCTTTCTCCGTTTCCTTTTCCATGTTCAGCCTGTATAGTGGTGGTTCCCAGGGTCATTCCCAAGACTTGCATCCCCAGGCGATCTCATTCAGTTCTAATGACCTTAAATACCACCTGCCCAAGGGTCACTTTCAGGTTAATGCCGCCCACCCAGGCCTTTCCTGGGAACTCAGACTTGCCCGTCAGCTGCCAACATGATGTGCACACTTCCACGTCTGACAGTGGTTTGTCTGCCCCGGCCTTGCTGCTGCAGCGGTCTCCGCCCGTCTCGGCCGGTGGCTGCTCCGCTCTTCCCGTTGGTTGGTTGTGTGGAGCTACTCTCAGGTTCTCTCTCTCTTTCATGTCCAGTCAATAACAAATCTAGTTATTTACACCTTTATTAAGGCACCCAGCATCTCATCAATTCATACCATTTCTATACTACTGCCATAGTGTCTTACCTGAGCTGTTATACTGGCTTCTTAACCCGTCTTCTTATGTCTCTGTAGCCCGTACTCCTCGCGGTCTCCAGAGTGCTGATTGTAGCCGCAGGTCAGATCATGCCACTCCTCCTTATGGGGAGGGAAAGGCAAGGTTCTTACCGTGGCCCACCAGGTCTAGCCAGGTCTGGAGGCTGCTTTGCTCTCCGATCCTTTCCTTTGCTGTGCTCCAGCCGTGCAGGGACACACCACGCTCCGACTAGTGACTGTCTTACTCTTCTTCACTTTTTGCTGTGAGACTTATCCTCACCCCCACTATTTTCTAGTTATTTATTTAATTGACATCTCTTCCCACTTGAACTTGCATTCCACGAGCTGTATACACATCCACTAGAAAAGTGCTTGGCCTGTAGTAGACACAGCAAATATTTATCGAATGAATAAACAAGATGTCACCGTCTTTGTTGTCACTGAGCTCACTGTACTATCGCCGCTGCACTGGTATGGGTGCTAGAGAGATAAACAAGCACAGGACATGGCAGAGTCCGGCCACAGAAGCGTGCAGGTACAGCAGGAGGACATTCTGCAAGGCAGGTGAGGGAAGAATAAAAGGGGGTATGTGGGGAATGAGCGTAAGGGTTCCTGTGGAGACAGGACTAAGAAATCTGTGGTCCGGTTAGAGGGAATGAATCCCAGAGGGAAATGGAGGAAAGTGGGGGTGGGCATAGACTGGGAAATAGAGAAGTCCTGGGGAGAAATGGTCCTATTAAATGTAATGGTGGGGGGAGAAGGAGAGGTGTGTGTGTGTGTATGTGTGTGTGTATGTGTGTATTTAAAAGGTTTTATTTTTAGAGAGAGGAGAAGGGAGGGAGAAAGAGAGGGAGAGAAAACATCAATGTGCGAACATCGACTGGTTGCCTCTTGGAGGTCCCCAGCCCAAGACCTGGCCCACAACCCAGGCACGTGCCGTGACCAGGAATAGAACCTGAGACCTTTCCGTTTGCGGGACGATGCTCAACCCACTGAGCCACACCAGCCAGGGCGTGGCCTTATTTATTTGTGGTTTACTTGCATTACTGTTCAGATGGTTGATCTTTTTAACTGCATACCCTTGTAGAACACCAAGGAACACCACATGCGGTTTCGTCATAGAGCAATTGGAAAGCGTGTAGGGGCACGACGCTCAAACGTTGCCACGTTTCATTTCCTTTGTGGAATATGAAATTCTTTTCATAACTAGCGTGCCTTATCAGTCCCGTGAATGTGTTCAGTAGCTCGTGTAAACACACTCTGTGAGGGCAAGGCAGGAGGGAGAGCGTCCCGGAAGGAAGGGGCGGAGCGTCACTCCAGACTCAGTTTCCTGCTGCGCTGGGTCCCGTCGGTCTTTCGTTTCTCCCAGCTGATGCGGTGGGTAGTTCCCCGTGTGCCGACAGCCCGTGCTAGTGTTTGAAAAGTATGAGTAGTTTTTGCCTGAGAGATATTTCAGACTACGGTAATTAAGCAGCACATTATTAAATTTTGTCACGGGTAAAGGAGCTCCTTATAGACAAGTGTGAATTTGCTTTTTTAAGCTCCACAGGTTTTGGGTTTGACTTGTGCAGTGGTGGTGTCCCGTGTCTTTGGTCTGCTCGTTATCGAGAAGATCCGTGCGCTGAACTCTTGAAGCAGCACTGATACATTTCTGCTGATTTCGTCATTTCTCTCTCTGCATTTGACCGTTGTCACACGTCTATGAGAGTGCGGCTTGGCTGTGATCAGCGACCAGAACAGAGGATGCCATCTGCTTATATGGAACTTAAACATTTGACTTCGTCCTTTCCCCAGGTGCTCACAGATAGGGCTCCGAGTAACCGTAAGCAGAAAGGCAAAGCCGTGAATAAATCTACACGAGAGCCACCCGAATTCTAAGGGTTAAGATTTCAGTGTACTTGGCGTGTATGGATTATGGGTAAAACCACTTCTGTCCAGTTTATGGTGGGAGCTGGCTGCAAGCTCTCTCTGAGGAGCAGGCGTTGGCTGGGAGGAGAGATCAGGACAGAGCTGGGGGATGGACGGTGCCAAGGGAGGCTGCTGTGCAGGGAGGGGCCTTCGCCTGATGAAGTCAGTGGGCTCGTCGCCCTTTGGAGAGATGCGGGGGATGGGAACTTGGGGAGATGACTGGCGGTCCAGCAAAGGGGATGGAAACAGACCTAAAACTTTTCAGCAACACCCTAAGCATCTAGAGTGACGGACCAGCATGATCCCTGGTTCTGGGGTGGAAACAGGTGGCTCAGAAATTGATGATAAATAAATGCCAGTGGTTTGAAAAAGAAATCAGTTTCTTAAAAGGCAGATGTCAATCATCAAACTACCGGACAAAAGGACGTGTGAAATCCAGCGTGGGAATGCAACTCTTTCTTTGGGGGTGTGTGTGTGTGATTTACTAGAGGAGCTGGAATTCGTCTGACCAGCCCCAGGTTCTGAGCAAGTTCATTGCTAATGGCGACAAAGTGCAGACAGCTTGTGGTTCTGCTGTGGCTCCTTGAAACACCAGCAACCCTCTCCTGTCCAGATGTGTTTGTTTGCCTTTCACTGTCACCCGGGGACACGGTTTCTCTCCATGGGCCAAGGGCACTGTTTTGTGATACACCGGCAGGGGTATCGGTTGTCTTCTTTTCCTCCTGCATCAGCGCTTGGATTTTTGTGAGGCAACAACGAACCGCGCCCGACAAGTTGCCACAAATCCAAACGTCACCCTCCAAACTGGGTCTGTGCCCCCTGGAGGCACTCGCCTGGGTGGCATTTTCAGACTCCGCCATCCATGCTTTCGTCACGGGAGGTAATCTGTGGCCCTCTTCCGTGCGTAGGCTGGTGATGTACATCGAGAGAGACAGCAGGAAGACCAGCCCCGGCAAGGAGCAGCAGAGCGGCAGCGAGTACCTGTCCCGGTGCCTGGGCCTTCTCATCCGTCACGTCGTGCAGGAGCTGCCGCGGGTCCTGGGTGAGTGGCTCGCAGGCTTCGCCTCTCTTCCAGTCTGCTGGCCTGTTCCCGCAGGCGAGTGCAGGGATACTCGTTCCTGGATGTGCAGTTTCAGGATGTGCCTGGGCCTCGTCTGTGTTCCTAATGACTGTGCATCAGGGACAGCATGGGGGGGCGGGGGTGGGGCCAGGGAGCCACCTGCAGGTGGTGGTCAGGTAGTGTTCAGGTGGCCTCGGTGGCAAGCTGGTGACTTTGGAAAACTGATCAAAGCAAAGCATTTTAACTGCTTACAGTTGGCCTGACGCTATTTAATCTTGAGGGTACTTTCCTCAAGATTTCTCTCTGCTTAATTCTGGATGAAAATATTTTCCCTTCAGATGAGAGCCGCACATTTATTTATCGTTAAAAGAACTTAAAGATGCATAAGCATTAACATTTAACATGAAGGACTTTTGATTAACGTTTGATAATTTCTTTGGTTTGACAAGTTTTAAATACAAATATCTAATAGTGATTTGTGAAGGCCGTTTAGTACAGCAGAAATTAAAGTAATGTAAGGCATGTGTACATTTAGTTTAAATCCCATTCCATGCTTTTTCAGCAGATGTAGCATTAAACCAGAAATGTTTCAAACGTTAAATTGATCCAATCCACTATGGTAAAATATACTCAGACTCTGCAATTCATAATAGTAAATTGGAGTAATGAAAATATTTCCATGGCTGACTGACATGCCTTTTAACTTCTTACTGATACTGGGGGAGAGTTTCTTGCAAGTTAATGATTGAAAATAGAGCGTTTCAAGATTCATTTATTTATTTTTTATTAATCATTTTATTGTTCTTCTGTTACAGCTGTCCCAATTTTTGCCCGTTTGTCCCCCTCCTCCCACCCTACCCCCTCACTCCCACTGTTGTCCATGTCTGTGGGCCATTCATACATGTTCTTTGACTAGTCCCTTCCCCTTCTTTCCACCATTTATCTTAGATAGCCTTCCTTGAACCTCGGTCTGAAGGCCATAATCTGTCTGGTTAATTGGTAGCTGAGTTTCTTGTTAGAATACTCATTTTTTTTAAGGACATGATGATAGGATTCAAATATCCACCGCACACGTTTTATTTATTATTGGACTTATCATCCAGTGAGAAGTTTTATGAATCAGCCAGTTTTTATTTCCTTCTGTTCTATTTTTAAAAATTGTGATCTATAATCAGTTCACTTATTTTTAATATTTTTCTGTTTACCAAAGTCATAGGTGCTTATGCTTAAAATTTGGAAAATACCAAAACAAGGAAGAAAAATGATTTCTAAAGCCACCACTCTACCATAGTATGTATATATTCGACGTTAAATTTCTAGAGGAGAGAGATTGTGTTCATATCCGTTCTGCCCCAGAAGCCACAGCCTTTTTTTGTCACGGTGTCTGCGAGCCAGGCACACAGCGTCTTCCTCCTTCGTTTGTGCGGAGAGTCACTCCCCCCGCAGCCGCACTGGGTCTCCAGCCGTGACCGGGCATCCCTCAGTGTCTGTCGCCTTTGACCTTCATGCGCGCCCCGGCATGTGCTCTGCAGGTGACGTTCTCAACGCCTTGGCTAATGTGTCCGGTCGCAAACACCCATCCACGGTCCAAGCGAAGCAGCTGAAGATGTGCCTCCCCCTGATGCCCATAGTGCTTCACCTCGTCACCTCTCAGGTGCGATCTCACTCAGAGAAGAATAGTAGAACGGTGACTCCCTTCTTTGTAAACGGAAACGCACCCACTCAGATGAAACAGACTCGTTTTTTTTTTCCCCTCGTCCATGGCTTTCAGGATTTAATCTATGGAAACTCTCATCACACAGGTGTTTCGACCTCAAGTCGTCACGGAAGAGTTCCTTTTCAGTTACGGAACTATCCTTGTGAGTAACACTGGATTTTTCATGTCCCTAATACAAATGTGGCTGTCTCTGCTGTTTGTGGAACTTGGTGTCAGAATGAGGTGATTTGAAAATTCTTGTTGGTATTTATTTGTCTCTAGGGAAGTGACCTTTTTATATTTTTATCTGTTGATGATAATAAAACTTGACATTTGGAGAAAAATACATTTTCTCCTGATAATGTATTTTGTGCATAGACAGCCCCGAGTAGGGCAGATAAGTCCATAGAACATACTTTTATTGATTTTGGTATTAAACATCATGAAAAAATTTAAAATAACGAAACTGGTGAAAATGTTGTGCTGCGAATATATTATCATCATTATTTACCGTGGCTTACGTTCTCCTATTACGTACAACCTCTTAATGGGATGGCGTTTCTCTAAGTAAAGCTCAATTTAACTTTTTTTTAAATTTAATTTTGGTGAGATGGCTAACAGTGAAGAACAAATAGTGATTTGTTTTCATTCCAGCTTTTGCTCACAAAACATCGTTTTTCTGTCCACATGGAGGCTCATGAATTATGCCACCTTTCCCCCTTGCCTGGCACAGTTCCAGCATATATCGCTGATAACACGGGAGCTATTCAAAGGGAAAGAGAAGACATTTGTCACGCAGCATCTCCAGTCTTGCTTTGATGTTTATAATAAACACTGAAATGAGATTTTCAAAATGCCGCAGAGGCATCTAGTTAAAATGAAGGAAACATCTCAGTGTTATTGTTACTTTGGAGTATACAAAAATGACCGTCACCCACAAGTTAGGAGGTGGTTCTTTAGAAGGTTCCTCATGGGGCGAGGAGGGCTGTTTTGAAACACAGAGGGTGAGTGCAGGCACTGACTGTGAGTAGCGCGTGCTCAGAGCGTGCTCAGGCAGTGTGGTGGGGGGTCCTTTCGTGCTCGGTTTCAAATCTGTGTCATCCCAGCGCCTTGAATCCAGATTCTACAAAGTGTCTAATTTTTGTTCTACACTCGAGAGTTCGCAAATTATTAGAGTTTTGTTTACCACCTTCTTTAACTGGCTTTTCAATCTGCTCTTAGGCACATGATGGGTGTCATTTTAGCATGACCGAGTTCTGTATTTGTAATTCCATTGCATGACATAGATCAGTGCCTGAAAATGGTAAATTTGCTCGTGGAGCCCACCTTGGAATATTCTGGCACAGGGTTTGCTTGGGACAGCTAGAATTGCCCTGTGTTCATTCTCTTACATTTTTCTCACGTGGAGTACTTCTCTCTGCCTATGTTAACTGAGTGCATTCTGGGTTTTCAAGGAACTACCAAGTGTCTCCAACGTAAAGGTCTTTATGGATGTTCAGGAATCACATGTCTGTGTTTTAGGGAGACCCCCACTGCTCCCTGTGATTCAGAGACAAGGCGGGAGGCCGCCGGAGGAAGGGCCTCCTCACCGGGCCCCCAGGCGTGGGTGTGCTCTGTGCGGCCGAGGGGCGTCCTGTAGAGACATCCTCACGCAGGCCCGCTTAGGGAATGGAAATACCTGACCCGGTTCAAAGACAATTACAATGTGGGAAAATTCTAATCAGTTCTTTTGCCTTATAATGTCACTCAGGTAGAGGGAGTTTAGGCAAATACAGTGGAAAAGGTCTTTCAGTGCCCTTCAGGTGATTTTCCTGGTTGGAATCATGGCCAGCCCCAGAATGATTTGCCGTTTTTCTGATCACATCCGTTATTTGGCCCTAGCTGCGTGTTCACTTTTCTCATACCCAGTGCTGATGGCTGACGAAATGCTAGTGATGGGGAGAGAAGTGTTGACTATAATTAAGGACCTGGGTTTAGTCATCCACACAGCTCTCGTGCACATTACTATGAACTGTTGAGGGTTGGACGTTGCTTCTGTGAGTTGATTCACAATCTATCCAGCAGGCACCAAAGATGCCATTCGAGTTGGTAGCGCCCGGCTGATGCTGTGAGGTGCAGCCAGCTCCCCAACATTCTGCAGCCTCTTAGAAATCTGCAGTGCAGATTAGCCAATTATAGCCTCTTGAGTGTCCCGCTTTCAGAGAATTCTTTTTAATTGTGCTTAAACAGAAGTTTCCTAGACTGGTTTGGGAGGTTTTGTTTTTGGTCTGTTCTGGGCAGCACGGCTATGCATGTTCTGTGGACGGCCCATGGAATGACCTCGAGACACTGTCCAGAGCCCAGTGCGTCTCTGTCCTGGTGGCTCGTTCCACTCACACGCAGATGCTGGTGTCTGGAAAGCCTGATTGGTCTCTCCGGGGGTGAAGAACATTTCTGTGTTTTCCAAGATTTATCTTTGGGGTCGCTACTGTACTATGGCAGGTCTGTTGTCTGCTTATATTTTAAAAATATGTCTTCATTTGAGGGATTCGTGCTTGGCCCACCTTTAGCAGCTCTGTCCAGTGGCGGTAACTGGCTGCCGAGAAGTTCCTGAGCTTCTGGTGGAGCAGCTCTGCAGGAGCTGTTGGCCTGCCCCGGGTGGGTGTGGAGACCGCAGGCAGGGTTGGCGGGATCCCCACTCCATCCTGATGGAGGAGGCTGGGCGGAGGAGTTTTGAAGTCAAGCTTCCCATTGGCTTCCATTTCTAGACTCGCACCAGAGCATGGTTTGCCTCTTTGACCTGTAGACGTCTTTTAGTTTTTAGGTAGAAAAATTGAGGATACTTCTTCCATATGGAGGCATGAGTACAGACTTAACTCCCCGCCTGCCCCACCAAGAAAAGGAAATGGTGGTCTTGTTATATTTTAAAGAGGCTGTTATTTGGGAACAAGATGGCAGGGTACCCATAAACCATTACGGAGCTTCCGACAGCTCCAGGCAGGAGAGGCGCGCACAGCTGATTATTGTCGTTGTCACTTCTCATCGGCAGAGGCAGCGTGTCCTCCTCGTACCTGTTTCCTCTCCAGTAAAATAAAGGGCCCGCGGGTGCTTTCAGCAGCCAGGCATCTGCGCAAGCGCGGTGGGCACTTCTGCGGTGGATACTGCCGCGCCTGGGGCCCCCGCTGCATTGGGCCGGGGAGTAGCAAGCAATGACAGCGAGGAGATGTGTTCAGGAGCTCGTGACGGGCGTTAACCTACTGCTCGCTGTGTTTCCTGTGTCTTTTTGGAAATGCTCCCGATTAATGAGCCGAGAGAGAGAACGTTTTTGTGTTTGTTCTTAAGTTCTGGCCTCATTAGTTTATAAAAGTGTGATGGCTGTGTGCTGGCTATAGTTGTCTGCAAATAGGCATCACAATTCCGATTTTCAAATAAAAGAGGAACGAAAGACATGATAAAATTCTAATGGATTTTCATATAAGGATATAATTGTAATCTCCATCGCTCATGAATCTTGACTTCCTCCGAGCATGGAGATAGTTATTGAAAGAGAAGGCGTACCTTCCTGCCCTCTGCGGGTTTTCATTTGAAGTGCGTGTTGCTTTGTTGATTGATTTTTTACTTCACTTGTAGTAAATAAGGCAGAGACAGGACACTCTTTATATTAAAAAAAATATGCTATATGATTATTCATTGCCATGTGAGTGTTCTTGTTGAATGTTTCTCCATGTTCTACAAGCCTTGAGCTTATATACCCAGTTTGCTCTGGGAATGTGTTTTCAGCTTTGTCGTGGTAGTTCTCCAGGACCCTGAATGGTGCAGGCCTGCCCCTGAGGCACAGCCTTCCATTGTTGCTTTGGGGGGCCGTGTCCTTCCCCGAGCTCCCTCACACAGGAGCGCATCTACAGGTGGGTGGCTGTCCTTTTAGTTCCTCTGCTAGGACTCCTGGCTTTGAAGCTGGGGTACCCTGGTGTTTCCCATGCCGATATATCATTGGTAAATCGGTGAAACATTGAGTAGGGGTTTTATGAAATCCAACAGGGGAAGCATAAGGGAGGAAATAAGTTGAGAGAAGCCTATAGTTTCACCCTCTAGATAACCCTGATTGACATTGAAAAGGAAACACATTCATATACGGTGGAAAATTCTAACAGTTCGGCAAGGCGGGAAATGAGAGCAAACACGCCGCCCAGCCTCGGCACGTACCCCCGCCAGAGGGGGCCTCTGCTGGTGGGTCCCTCCTCGGAGCTCTCGTTCACCCCCGTGTGTGTGTTATCTACGTGTCCTTTTAAAAATGAAACAGGGAAGGTCATGATGTACACATGTTCAGTCTTATCGTTCTTAGTAATCCCTAGACATTTTTGTAGATTTGTCAAAAGACGTGTCTGTATGAATTTTTAATTCAGCGTCAACTTCATAGTTACTAAGCAAAAATTAGGTGCTCATCTTCAAATTTCATGAAATTATTTCACCCAAATCATCATGGAACGTTTGCATTGCTTTGCAAATTTACTACGTTACTTCTTTCTTAGTCTTTTTAGTTTCGTTGTAGACTGAAAAAAAGGAATTCAGAATGTTCCATATTTTCAGTTTGAAATAAGAACATATGTCTTAGTTTAAGATTTTCTCCACAGGCAATTTGTGCTTACTTATTTAAATCATAAAATGTATGGTTTTTAAAGAAAATGTAGAAACTTACAGTGAGAATTGAGGAAAATACAACCATCCATTACTCCACACTAAAAGGCACCCATTGCCAACGTGCTTTTCTGCCTTGCGTTGTTTTTATTCATATATGCACTTGCTTGTAGAAAAGCTTTACATACATGTCACATATCTACATTGGACATATACTGATACATATGGCTGAGACTATGCTGCATGTTTATAGGTTTGCACTGTCTTTTTTCCATTTAATGTAGTATTGTAAGTATTTTCCTATACTTTACTTTTTTTCATACTTTACTGGTTACATATGTCCCGTTGGTGTGAACCATTTAAAGTTAGATAATCAGTAAAGTTCAAGAATACCCAAACAAACAGCATACTACTTAGGGACAAATGTGTGTGTGGTAAAACTATTTTATTTTATTTTTATTTATTTATTTATTTAAACTAATTCTTTTTTTTCTTTTTTTAAAATATTTTATTTATTTATTTTTAGAGAGGGAAGGGAGGGAGACAGAGAGAGAGAAACATCAATGTGCGGTTGCTGGGGGTTATGGCCTGCAACCCAAGAATGTACCCCGGCTGGGAATCGAACCTGGGACACTTTGGTTCCCAGCCCGCGCTCAATCCACTGAGCTACGCCAGCCAGGGCAAAACTATTTTAGAATGTCAGGGAAACGATGAATTTGTGGTCGTGGTTATCTCTGGGGCGATGACAGGCAGGCAGGGTGGGGGACGCTCATGCGAAGAATTGGGGATGTCTTAGTTCTTAGCTTGATGGGCGGGTTTCAGGATTTTCTTTGTTCTTTAAAACAAAAAAATCTATACATGTGTTCTTTTGTATATGTTCTATATATTCTTTTATATTTATCAAATGTTTTAAACTGGTAAGAACAGATACTACACTTGATCTTAGTCAAAAGGCTGAGAAGCGATTTATTTGTCAAACATTTTAAGAAAAACCTCTGGACCGTGGTTGCCCCATTTTCCACTCCAAGCGACTTGCTTATTTATTTTTTTATTCTGAGGTCATCTTATATTTTATTTGCTATCTGTTACCCTATACCACATATGGCACATGTACTGTTTTGGGGGCCGGGGCAGGAACTCCGGTGCAGCGCCTCTGCCCAGCGCAGGCTGGCAGTCAGTGCTGCGTTTGGGTCATGCTCATGAGCGCCTCTTCTGTCTGGGACACTCACCCGCCCGGGGGTGGGAGGGCCGCCCAGGGAGCTCACAGCCCAGCTGCCCAGGCCTGCCTTTCAAACAGTGTTGGGGGGTGTCCCGCAAGGAGACGTGAGCTTGGTGTGTGGGCCGAGGGAGTTGGGTTGGGGTCAGAGGCATCTGGGAGGGACTGGGAACAGTGGTAAATTGGAAGACTGGCCTTGAACTAAGGGCTGCGTCATGATGCAGTTGGTGCTTGACCTTCCTTTGAGATGACTGCTGCATCCGATGAGGGGCCGTTCTCGGTGACTTCCAAGGGCATGAGCGAGTGTGGCCGCTACTGGAAATGGTTGTGTATCATGTCGGTTGGATCCTCTTCATTCTTGCAGGCTGTCCTTCCTGGACTTACCTTACTATTGCATTTATTCCAACATTAAATCTTATTGCTAGCGATATCAATGTTTGTATGTTTAAAAATGATAGTTTATGATGCATATATACTGTTTCATAGGATCATATTTTAAAACTATGCTTATAGTGTCCATAATATGTATGTGGTACAATATTTAACACCTTTCATGAGTTATTTCATTAAGCATGGTAGGAAGTTTTGGGGTAAAACAATATATCTTATTTCAGAGTTATTTTGAAATCTCCACTTGCTGATATTTTTATTTTCTAGAGCCATATTAAATCGGTGGACTCCGGAGAAACTAACATAGAAGGAGCCGTAGGTGAGTAGACGGTGGGACATTTTGCGTCCGTGATTGAGATACTTTGACACTGTGATTTTACACATGTAAATAAACACCTGTAATGATTCACTGTCTTTTCAGGAGTGGTGGCATCAGAAGAATTTATCAAGATCACGTTGTCGGCCTTTGAAGCAATAATACAGTACCCTATTCTACTGAAGGACTATTGCTCTACGGTCAGTTCTGGCCGCTGTTGAGCAATACGCCTTTTCCTTTCTTTGCTTGGGAATTCTGCGTGCTGTAGAGATCTGAGTGCTAGTATACACGTACATCGTGATTTACTTACTTACTTTTTTTTAATACTTTTTTTTAAATGGTTAGTGCTTTGTATTTATTTATTTTCTTTTTTTTAAAAGATTTTATTTATTTATCTTTAGAGAGGGAAGGGAGGGAGACAGAGAAAGAGAGAGAAACATCAATGTGCAGTTGCTGGGGGCCGTGGCCTGCAACACAGGCATGTACACTGACTGGGAATCGAACCTGAGACACTTTGGTTCACAGCCTGAGCTCAATCCACTGAGCTACACCAGCCAAGGCACTTACTTACTTTTGATAGACATTAGGCTGTTTCTAGTTTGGGGCCTTTACAAATATTGCTATACATGTTCTTGCTTATGTGTTTTGCTCTACTTAAGCATGCATTACATTTAGGGTGCATACTTAGGAACGCAATCAGTGGTCACAGGATACACGTAAACTCAGCTTGTGCACTGAGTACCTTCGTGTTGTCCAAAGAGGAGGCACTGGGTGACGTCGACCCCGGCAGCGTAACCGTCTGACCCCATCCTTCCCAGCTCCTGTCGTTTCGCTCTTTCTAATGGGTGCCTACATAGCAATATTTCAGCCCAGTTTAACATTCTTGTGTGATCCAGACTATGAATGAGACTGAGTGGTTTTTCAAATGCTTGGTGACCATTTGGGAATTTATGACGTGCTCGTTCAAGTCGGCTTTTTTTTTTTTTTTTGGTATTTTTCATCTAATTTTAAACACTCATTAGCATAAAGAAGTTCATAATGTTTTCTTGCCACCTATTTTCAGTGTCTTTTGAATCTAATATCTCCTTTCAAATGGTTGTCATTTATTGTTCCTTTTTTTATTTTCTCTTATAATCTGACTAGAGGTTATTTTTAGTTTTATCAACTTTATCAAAGAGCCAGTTGGTTTCTTCTCTGTTTTTCTTTGCTTGGGTGTGCTGGTGGCAAACTCCGTGATGAAGTCGTTGTTTCTGGAGGGAGGTTTCATCTGGGTATTAAATTCTAGGCCAGCAGTTATTTCTGTTACTGTTGAATATTGTGAAGATGTTATTGCATTACCCTCTGTTCTGAATTGTAGCCATTGAGAGTTGAGCTGATGGTCTGTTTTTTGTTTTGTTTTGTTTTTCTGTGAAAATAATCTTTGTTTTTTTTCCCTCCCTTTAAGGAGTTTTCAGAGGGGTGAACGGGGAGGATCTTTGGTTTTCTGTAGATGCGCTGTGATTTAACTAAATGTAACCTTTTATTTATTCTGCGTGGGATTCTCTGTGCCTCTTGAGTCTGTGGATTGTCTTTTTCCATAGTTTCTGGAAAATTCTCAGCGTCCTCTCTGCTTGTTCTCTCTCTGCCTCCCTCCGCAGCTCGGACCACAGGTGCAGTGGGCTTTCTCACCGTGTTTTCTGTGTGTCCCGTCTTTTATCTCAGGCTTATGTTCCCAGGCATCTTGGCTTTGTTCTGGATAATCCTGTTTCTGTCTTCGCCGTCCTCCAGTTTGGTGCTAAACATAGCCATTGACTTATTTTTTCATGTGCAGAAGTTTTGTTATCAGTGGAAATTCTGCACGTCTGTTTTTATATTGCTTTTTATAATTTTCTGCTCCCTGAGTGTATTTCCCAGCGTGTGGTGTATCCGTTCACGTTTGAAGGATTTTGCTGTTTTACGCTAGGTACGATGACTCCAACATCAGAAGACTGCAGTGTGCTGTGGTGCCTGTTGCAACTTGCTCGTGTCCAAATCGGCGTGTGTTCTTGGAGACCTTCCTGGTATTCACTGCTCGTGGCCGCAGGCATTCCCTGAAGCCCGGCCTGCCTGTTTCCTCCCCCAGAGGCTTCGTGTCCATCTGGGGCTCTGTCAGTCGGGGCTGCCTTAGACTAAGGTCACTGGTGCCCGTTTTGCAAATCCCTGAGACTATAGTCTGAGACCGTGGCTTCCCAGGGCAGCCTTCTCAGCCTTTCCCAGGGGTGTGAGTGTATGTGGAGGGGTTGGTGACTAGATCTGGCTCCCCTTATTACTCTGGGTGTGTGGTCCCCGCTCCTCTGAGCCCAGCTTGGTGTTGGAGACTCACAGAACTCTGCGTGCTGGGGAGACGGGCACTCAGACCCCCGTCTCTCACCCTAGCGGGCCCGCCTGGAACTCGATGTTTGCATCGTGGGTAAGCGCCTCCAGGGCACAGCCCGTGAATGTGCTAAGATCATTGGACACACATGCTCATTCTGAGAGCTGAGTTCTGCTCCAGTCTCTCCTTGAGGCTTTCATTCAGAAACTGGTCTGTAAATTTCCTCATTGTCTTTTTGGACCTTAAGTATCTTTAAGATTTTGTTCTCTTCTATTTTATCTGGCATTTTTAAACTTGTTTCCATCGTGAGAGTTCATTCAACAGTACCCACTGTCCGCAGGAGCCCTGTGTACCGTGGTCGCTTTCTGAGGAATGATTCTCAGTCTGCTCTTGAGACAGTGTTTGCCTTGGTGTTGCTTGTTGACTCTTCTCTGATGGGCAATAATAACCCAATGATGATTTTTTTGTGACCCAGCAGTTATAAATATCTGTGCTTACATTTCAGTAGACATTTACTAGTTGATTTTCCACTCATGAAATGCTATGGTAATAGTCATTGAAACTGTCATGTGTATTATGAGAGGAGTGGTTTCATGGCAACTCCTGGGCTTCGTGAAAGGATTTTTTAGCGCAGTGACTCGTGGGAAATCCTCTAATTACCACTGCTTGACTGTGGCTGGAATACAGGGAGTTGAGGATTCAGCACCCTGAGGAGCATAACATTGTTTGAAGTATTAGCACAGCCTGTGTTCAAGGTCGCTGATCGAAACTTGATTATATGGAAGTGGTTACATGCATTTAATTCTTGCTGAGTGTGAGTGCTTAACTGAGATTTTTCCCCAGAGTTCCCAGAGTTTAGCCTATTCAGTGTTTCAGAGTTGGGAATGATCAGCGTGGCCTGCAGGGAAGTTAGAAATGCGACAATAATTTGGTTGGGACAGAGAATTTGTTCCATGCGTGGTGGTTTCAATATGTGTTATAATAGGAAGTGGAAAAATAAAGGTGATTCTTACCAGAAAATTCTGCTAATAATATACATAAGTCACCTAAAATACATTTCAATTTCTTTAACTTAAAAGAATAAGCTAGGTCATTTTTATGAAGAGCCTGCCTTTTCGTGTGTTTTTAAACTAAAGCGTGGAGGCTAATAAATACTGAGTAGTTGAAGTAAACCAAATTCGTGAGCTTATCCGGAGAGTCAGTGAGGATGCAGAACCAATGGGACCCTCAGAGACTTCTGGTCGGAGGGTAGGCTGGCCCAGCGACTTGGGCAACCTGTTTGGCAGTGGCTACTAAAGCTGGTAAATGTAAGCTTATTTTTTGCAAAGCTAACTGCTATGAATTATCATACCTATTTGCCTATCAGTTGATCATCGGCATAGACTTGTATTCATTGCATGTGTTTTCTGTAGCTACTGTGACAAATGACCACACGTGGAGTGCCTGGACACAGCACAGAGTCCGTGTCTCACGGTGCTGGAGGCCGGAGTGCAGAACGGGTCTCGGGGGCGGAAATCGGGATGTCAGCACACCTGCGCGTTCTTCGCAGGCTCTGAGGGGAAGAGCTGTTTCCTTGCCTTTTCCAGCTTCGGGGGGCTGCCTTCACTCCTTGGCTCGCAGCCCCTTCTCCCATCTTCGAAGCTGGCGGCACAGCCTCTTCGAGTTTGCCACTCTGGCTCCTGCTTTTGCTGTCACCTCTCCTTCTCCGACTCTGACCCTCCTGCCTCCTTCTTGTAAGGACGTTGGGTTATTACACTGGGCCCACCTGTATAATCCAGGATGAACACCTCATCTCACAATTCTAACCTAATCATGCCTGCAAAATCTCTTTTCCTGTGTCAGGCAACAGATGGGCAGGTTCCAGGGACTGGTGTGTGGGCACCTATCAACATTCTATCACAGATTCCTGTTTTTATCGTTTTGTGCTCAAATGACACCAGGTTTGGCCAGTGGAAACCCTCTCAAGTTGGCTCGTGTGTCCTTCTGACACACCCCAACACCCTTCTGAGCTATTCTTTACTTTCTGGCACAGCGAGATATTCTGGCCTGGCTCTGGAATGAGTCCTTTCCCCTGGGAGCCCTGGATCCCTTCGCTGGGAAATGGCATGAGAGATTGCAAGCAGGGCTCTAAGTGTGCTTCCATCTCCTGAGATGTCTGAGCTTCTAGGCCCTTCCAGGAAACACAACTGGGATATCTGTGCATGTGTATATGCATGTGAACACATGCACATAACCCACTCATATGCATGCTTATATATCATGCACGTACATGCATGTAACATATTTTGAATGAATGAATTCACACGTGTCTTCAAGCCTAATGCACCCCCACACAGTTCTCTCTCGCCTTCCTCTGCCCATAGTTGTGTGTCCTTCCTCCTCTGTGAAAATTCTGGTCTCTAACAACATCAGCACATTTTCACATGTGCTTAATCCTAATACATTGGAAATTGTGTTAGCATTGCTTCACCTAAGCCAGTACAGAAACGAACCTGATGAAATGAACTGAGAGAAATGAGCCTCTAGTGTGAAATGCATGTTTACCTGGCCGGTTGTCCCGAGCCGGGCCGTGTTTACCTTTGGCTGTAGCTGTGAGTTTCAGAGTCCGGTATTATTCTCTGTCACATCCTTGATCTGTCTCTCCTCTTGTCTCTGGGTTCCCATAGGAATTCCTTCCTCAAGCCCGTGCCTTGCGGCTCCCTCCGTTGGAGTCCTGTGTTATTGTACAGGGGGCTTGTTAACGTGCTTGGTGAGGTGTGGGGGCCCTGCCGGTGCAGGGCGTCATTTCATTGGCTTGGACAGCAGGGCGCGGGTGTTGGGCTGTGAGCCTTCTCCGGCCTTTTTATCAGCATAGAGAGGGCAAGTGTACAATTGGGATTAGGAATCAATTCAGCTGTAAACAATAGGAATTTTGTTTATGGTTGTCAAAATGGTTCACCAAATGAGGTAATAGATACCAAAATTAGACCTTGAAAGGGATTTGTCCTTTCTTCATTGTCCATTTTTTAAAATATATTTTATTCATTATGCCATTACAGTTGTCCCATTTCCCCCCCTTTATTCCTCTCTTCCCTGCACAACTCTCCACCCACCGACATTCCCCGTTGTCCATTTTTATTTGGGAAAAAAACTTGCTGTTTTGGAGGTTTTAAACCATAGTTGGTTGTGTTCTGCCTGGTATTACTCGTAAATCATAGAGGTGGTTTGTAAGTGGATTTACATCTTTTGCATTTATTTCTAAAAATCACCAAGATTACCTAGTCCTAGTTCTTGGGTGTGTTTGACAAAACCTGAGGATCACATGTCTCCTTTCCTCCAACATTTTGGTCGTTGTTTATCTTAAACTTGAATGATGATCACCAGCTTATATACATGAATTTGATGGTTTAATGCCAACCCACGCCAATTGCCAATTGGATTTTCCATTATATACTAAAGTTCCTTTCGTGAATCCTGCAGGTTTTGATTAATTACTGTTTTGATGATCCTAATGTCACTTTGACCCGAGGACTTTTTCAGAGTTAAGTCAGCTTGATGGTTTATTGAAGGTCATGCAGGCTTGAAATCCACGATGAATTTAGGTGTTGATTCCCTTGCCCCCACTCCTTTGATCAGTGATTCTGTCTGTGAGAAAAAAAGCGTAGATAGTGCTTGTTACCAGTTTTGTGTTTACTGAGATTTGAACCAAGTCTTTAACATCTTTTCTTTCAGGTTGTAGATTATATCCTGCCACCCTTGGTCTCCTTGGTTCAAAGTCAAAATGGTGAGTGACCACGTCAGCCCGAGTCCCAGCAAGTACACGTCCTGTCTTCACTCTGAGTCCTCGCGGTCACAGGCTCGGCGTTCTTTTCTTTTCAAGTGGAGTGGAGGCTCTTCAGCTTGCGGTTGCTCTCAGAAACCGCATCCCTGCTGGTGAGCCAGGAGGCTGGGGACGGCGGGAAGGAGGCGGACGTCGATGCGGACAGCAACCTGCTGGCTCTCATCAGAGATGGCTTACTTCCCCAGTGAGTACCACGCGCTGCACGCACATGGAGTCGGGTGGGCTGTCCAGGGTGCTTCCGTTGGATTAGATACAGTGACGGCACCGGGGTCTCCGTGTCCTTATATTCACGTCCACATGCTTGTGTACTCCTTGTAGGAGGGGTTAGAAACGGAGGCAGTAACTATTACCTGCAGAGGGCCCCGGAGAATCTCAGTCCCTCTTGCAAAATACCCATTTAGAGCTCTCTCTGTGTTCCGCAGGCACCCGACTCTGAGGTTAGGCAGAGTTAAAGGTGTTTGTGGCTCCAGGGGTGATACGTATTATTCAAGGTCAACTTGATCGGAGTACTGAGAGATGAAATTGGAACTTTTCTGGGCCCTACTGAGAAATCATAGAAATGGAAATCTTTTTCCCTGCCAAACTCTTGTAATGGAAATTGTTTAGTTACAAACAATATTTGTTTTGGAGGGGTTTTGTGGAACAGGTAGTGTATTCATTAACAGAAAGGAGTTATCTTTTCCCTTTCATCGCTCACACAGAACATGGGGATGAGCATGGAGATCTAATCTCATGCTGTTGGTGCGTAACATGCTGCACAGGTTTGGAGCTGAGGGGCAGTAGGCTGTCCCTTATAGCCCAGGTGTTCAGTGGGCTGTCCCGTGTAGCTGAGGTGAGCAGTGGGCCGTCCCATGTAGCCAGGGTGAGCAGTGGGCTGTCCCCTGTAGCCGAGGTGAGCAGTGGGCTGTCCCGTGTAGCTGAGGTGAGCAGTGGGCCGTCCCATGTAGCCAGGGTGAGCAGTGGGCTGTCCCCTGTAGCCGAGGTGAGCAGTGGGCTGTCCCGTGTGGCCGAGGTGAGCAGTGGGCTGCCCCGTGTGGCCGAGGTGAGCAGTGGGCTGTCCCGTGTAGCTGAGGTGAGCAGTGGGCTGTCCCGTGTAGCTGAGGTTTGCAATAGGCTAGGCCAACCCGGGTTGTGTAGGTGCGTCTGTGAAGCTCAAACAGTGGTGAAATCTCCTACCAATTGATGTGTTCCTCAGAGTGGATCCTAATCGTGGAGGGGCATGTGATCATGTTGACTGTGTGTGTGCTTATGTGGGTGAATATGACTTCGTGTCATGGGATTAATTCATGCTATTGGTGCTGACACTTCTAAACTATATGTAATTATATGCTTCTTTGTGATAATAAGATGCCTAAAAATGGGGTTTCGTGTAAAATGTGATTTTTGACAGATGCATTTTACATATCTCCCATCCAGCAGCTTTTAGAGAGCCACCTTTCAGGACCCGAGATGTCCCACACCAGAGGGGCAGGTTTCCTCCAACAGGACTTTGCAGTTTAGTAATAGCTGTTGATACGCATGCGGAATTGAAATCAAATTTCTTGCTACCTGAAGTTCGCCCACTTCTGGAATTGTGTGTAAAATGAAAAGCATTAGATCTGTAGTGGAGCGTTTCTGTTTTATTTATTTGTGCTGGAATAAATCAGACACATTTCCTCCAGCGTGCATCTTTACCTTCTCTAGAGGTGAGGGAGGAAAGAGGAAAATGCAAACGTAGGCCACGCGGCAACTCAAGAACAGAAGGAGTGTGGACGACTGGAGGTTTTCAGTAAGCGACTTGACGTGCATGTCGGATGACAGTAGGGCGTTTATTGGGATGTGGTCTGGGCTGTTTTCCGAACTGTGGACTGGCTCCGAGGTGAGGGGCAGGTCTTGGCTCTGCACGTCATTCTCTGAGCCTCGGTTTCCTCATCTGCAGAACGGGGACACTCCTGCCTAACTCGGACGCTAATTGGGATGATGAAATGGGGCACTTCTTGTAAAACACACTGAGTGCGGTGTGTGGGACACGGTACAGTCTTGACAAATGCTTAGCGCTCCTCCTATTATTATTAGCTCCATTGTTATAATCTCTCCTATTGTCCTCCAAAGTGAAGATTTTAATGGTAACGTGATAGTAATAGCGCATACTTCCCAGAAGTGAGGTGGCCGTTAAATATATGACGATGACGGTGCTTATCCTGCACATGTGATAGGTACGTGTTATGTAAACATGTTTAAGAATGAAAGATAAATAATGCATTCATTTAACCTGGACCCTTAGAAACCTTGGCAAGAACTTTGGTCTTGGAAGTTAACTCTCGGTAATTACAAGTGTAGAATTGCTAATAACGGAAAACTCATGTCCTCCACTGAGTATGTAAATATAATGGTTTAAAATTCTGAACTTTCTAGATTTATAGGAGCCATATGGCATCTGCTTCAGTTGGGCAAGTCTGGTGGCGCCCCTTAGCGGCAGGGGCTATGTCCCCAGACCCCTGGTCGATGCCTGAAACCCAGGACGGCCCCGAATGCTAATCCCCTCCTTCAGCTCCGCTGGCAACGTGGCTGCAGCTTCCTCCTCGGCACACGCAGCCTCCCCGGTGGCTTTTGTCTCTTTCAGTGCAGGCCTCTTTCCGTATCTGAATAACCATCCTTTGCCTGTCGTCACCGGCTGGGTGTCACTCATTGCAGGGGACCGATCCCTGGCTGATACAGGCTCGATACTTTCTGGGGTAACGTGTTGGGATCAGTTGGAACACATTGTCCCTCCCTGTCATCCACCCCCCAGATGTCATGCCTTTTCCGTCTTAACTAAGCACTTACTGTGCCCTGTGGCTGTAACTTCCGCAGTTTGATATGTGACGGCAAAACCTAGCGTGAAGTTTTTTCCTGCTTTCCACTTCCATGGACAGAAGATGTGTTCCTGCCATAGATCTCAGCAACCACAGCAAATGATGTTTTGTCTTTCCTTATTAAGTTGAGAACTCTCACTTCTTTATACTTAAAGGAAGCACTTTATGTCCTTGTTTCGGCACGTCCGGATTGCCAGCATCACTACTCTTGGGCTCCGGGGCCGTTGTTGGTAAAAGAAGGGGGTGCCTTGAACACCAGCACTGTGAGGCCGAGACAGCCCGCCTGATGAGGGAGACGGCTACTGGGTGACTAGTGGGTGGGCGGAGTGTGCAGATTGGGTGGGTACTCCGGACAAAGGTGGCTCCGGCCTTGGGCAGGACAGAGCGGGGCGGGGTGAGATTTCATTACGCTACTCAGATGGCACACCAGTTAAACTCAGGTACCGTGTCCGGAGTTTCCACTTTGTGTTTGCAGGCTGCGGCGGGCCCCAGGTAACTGAAACCGCGGAGAGTGAAACTGCAGATGCGGGGGGGTCCTCTCCTCTGCACACATACCAGTGTCAGTGCTTTTCATTTCGTCCGTGTTTTAATCCGCTTTCCACCCTAATGCTGGGGATAAAGCCAAAGGAACTGCCTTTTCGTGGCTCCCCAGTTTTTACATGAAAGAGTCGTATTAGGTAAAAGAGTATTTTATTTGCAAATAATAAACAACACTCAGCGCTGACTTGGAAAATAGTTGTTTACTCACATAGCCGAGACGTCCAGGACTTGTGCCGGCCTCAGACAGACCTGCACTTGGGTCGGGTCGGGGTTTTCTCTGCAGAACGGGGGCGGGTTTGGGTCCCCCTCGCCGCCTCTCTGCTCGGCCTCCCTCTGCGCGGCTTTGTTCTCAGAAACGCTCTTTCTTGTTGGCAAAAGGCTCCCAGGCACCGATCCTGGAAAACTAGTGGGTGGCTCTTCCGGTAGCCCTGGTGATATTTTGAGGAAGGACAATAATTTAATCTTGTTAAATCCCTTGTAATACCTGTGTCCCAGGTGCTGCTCATCAGAGCTGTTGTGTGATAGGAATGGAAACTCAGTCGTAAGAATAAATATCTCATTGAAATAGAGATTAGTTACGGTTGTCAGAGAAACAGAACAACTAGGATGCGTATATCTACAGAGAGAGACAGAGAGATTTATGGGAAGGACTCGGCTCTCGCGTGTCTGGAGGCCGAGAAGTCCTGAGATCTGCAGCTGGCAGGCTGGAGACTCGGGAGGGCCGATGGTGCTAAGTAGCTGTGGGAAACCTGACAGGCCGGCCCCCCAGAAAGGCTAACATTTCTGTTCTGGCCCAAAGGCAGCCGAAGAGCCGTGTCCCGGCTGAAGGCAGTGGGAGCAGGAGGAGCTCCCTCTCACTCAGCCTTTCCGTTCTGTTTACGCCTTCAGTTTAATTATTTATTTTTTTAGGATGATTATTTTTATTTTTATTATTTTTTAAGATTTTATTTATTTATTTTTAGAGAGGGAAGGGAGGGAGAAAGAGAGAAAGAGAGAAAGATCAATGTGCGGTTGCTGGGGGCCATGGCCTGCAACCCAGGCATGTGCCCTGACTGGGAATCGAACCTGCGATATTTTGGTTCGCAGCCAGCGCTCAATCCACTGAGCTACGCCAGCCGGGGCTTTACGTCTTCAGTTTAATTGATGAAGACCGTCCCCATCAGGGAGAACAATCTGCTTTACTTAGTCCTTCGACTCAAACATCAACCTCCTCTGGAATCGCCCTGGTAGACACACCCAGAACAGTGTACGAGCAAATGTCTGGGCATCCTGTGACCCCGTCACGTGGATACATAAGACTCACCATTACTGCATCTATCATAAATACCATAAATGCCTGACTTTACAAATGATGAATTAATATCTAAGGCCCGTTACCGTTTCTCAGTGTACATGCTTTCCTTTCTGAAGAGATGAACTTCAGTTACAAACATTTGGTTAGTGCCTGTTGTATGTAGAGGATTATAACATCACAGGGAGACGGTACTGGGGTTAGACCTGGGTGTGGCTGGGGAGAAAAGGAGAGGGTGCCCTGGGCAAGAATGGGGAAGACCAGGGCGTGGAGGAGGCCGAGCCGCGGGCAGTAAGCAGGCAGATAGCTGCAAGTGGGAGTCCCAGGAAGGAAGGAAGCTCCGAAGAGAGTGTTTTCTCCCTTCACCGGCCCGTTTGCTCACCGATGCTGACTGACGGAGTCTTATGTCACTGGCACGTTTCCCGTTCACGGGAACATAATAACGGCCAAGCTGGGCTCAGCCTCTGCCTTTGTGGAGTGTGCTGTTGGGTAGGGCCAGATATTTCAGAAATCAATCATTTTTTTTTAAGATTTTATTTATTTATTTTTTAGAGAGGGAAGGGAGGGAGATAGAAAAATCAATGTGTGGTTGCTGGGGGTCATGGCCTGCAACCCAAGCGTGTACCCTGACTAGGAATTGAACCTGCAACACTTTGATTCGCAGCCCGTGCTCAATCCACTGAGCTACGCCAGCTAGGGCAGAAATTAATAATTTTTTTAACTGGAGAAATTTGTCAATCCTGCAAGTAAACACGTTGACTTAAATATAAATTAAGTAAGACCCTGTGAGCCTACTCAGTGCTCATAGACCTGCCCCCTCCGGAGCCATTCTTTGCACTTACTGTTCCTTTGCTTTCGAGTTTCACTGTTCACTCATCTGAGTTCCTAAAGTTCAGGGTTTCCCCAGATTGTACGAGCTCAGGATACTATTCCCCACAGCCTATCTGTTAATATCTCCCAGAACTCTCTAGTGTTCCTTTGATCAGAATTTTGAAATACTACTCAAGGGCGTTTCCATTAATGCCAAGAGCAAGAAAAGGATGCTCACCCTCAAATTTTTAACTCTGACTTGACAAGCATTAACTAATGTTAATACACTCAGTGGCTTAGATGAGCACCTGTTTGCTAGGTCTTGCTCTGTAGGTGAGAAGCCTACAGAGATGCAGCGTGACTTTGGCTGTTTGCCCAGGAGCTCATGCCGCAGAAGTCAGGGGTCTCTCTGCTGGGACGAGCCCCTGTGTGAAGGCTCCAGGAGAAATCCGCTTCCCAGCTCACGCAGGCTGTGGGCAGAATGGTTTCTCACAGCTTGTATTAGTTTCTTAGGGCTGCTGTAACCCATGACTGCAAACCGACTGGCTTAAAACTGCAGAGATTCACTCTTTTCCTGATTCGGGAGGCCTGACGCCTGAAATCCTAGAGTCAGCAGCGCTGGCTCCTTCAGAGACTCTAACATAGAGCCCGGGCTTCTCCACGCCTCTCTCTGGTGGCTGCCCCAGCCCTGGGTCACGGCCGCGGCCCTCCAGACTCTGCCTGTCTTCCCTCTGCCTTCTCCTCTGTGTGTGTGCTCAGGCTTGCTGTGCCTTTCTCTTACAAGGACATCTGTCATCATACGTAAGGCCGCCCAAGTTCAGGACGACCTTATCTCGAGGTCCTTGACTACAGCCACAAAGACCCTTCCCCCAGACAAGGTCACACTCACAGGTCCTGGGAACCACCAGCCAACCAGTGCTTAGCTGTGGAACGGGAGTCCCTGTCCTGTGCTGTCTTGCGTTCCTGTAGCGGCCCTTCCGTCTGTCAGTCAGCAAGAGTGTGCCAACGCCCCGCCCCCATATTTGCAGTTTCTCCCTCAGCTCGAGGGGACTCTGCTCGTTAAAGTTGGTGACATTGGTCATCGGTAACCAGGTCTCGTGGTTGGAATACACTTGTATTTGGATCTTGGTCCCGCCATTCCCTTGGTTCCTGTGCCCTCACTTCCCTCCTCCCCCCTTCTTCTTTCAGCTTCTCCCCCTCTCTTCAATGTAGGTGAGCACCGGTAACATCACTGAGTTACCTGCATGATTAATGCGAAAAAGTTTGTCTTCTGGGAAGAAGGATAGCCACACATACTCCGAAAATGACCATGACTTCTTTTCCAGTAGAGAGACTGGATTTAATTGTCAAGGTTCATGCAGAAGAGAAGAGGGAATACTTAATAGAACTTAAGCCCAGAGTGACCTTATTAATTAAAAATTGGCGCCTCTCAGAAGCTTCATATCAAAGTCATTATCAGTGAGATCTTAGTATTGAAAGTAGTCTTTCACTGTTTGAATGTTTTATTTAATTTTTTTTTGAGATTTGTTACATAAGGTGAGGGCACTTCTCGTTCAATATTTAGCTGTCGACAGGATTAGGTTCTTCACTGGGAAACACACCATTGTTATTCTTGGGGAAGAGGACATGTTAGTGTGTGTACCAATGTGCTATGCTGTGTGATTGTGCCTGTGAGACGGGAAGCCCTGCCTCCCCCCTCCTCCCCCAGACTCTGCCCGTCTTCCCTCGGCCTTCTCCTCTGTGTGTGTGTGTGCAGGCTTGCGGTGCCTTTCTCTTACAAGGACATCTGTCATCATATGTAAGGCGGCCCAAGTTCAGGACGATCTTATCTCGAGGTCCTTGACTACGTTCACCTTGACCCTCCTGCCTTCCCTCGGGAGGCTGTGAGCCGGGTGGCAGCCGTGGGGAAAACGTGCCGTGCAGTTGGCCTTTGGTAGCCTGGAACCACTTTGTCAGCAAGGACCTTAGTTTTCGTATTTTCTTTTAGCTTTGAGTGTATTGTATTTCTCTTAAATTCTAGAGAGAGAGAAACATCGGTCTGTTGATCCACTTACTGGTGCACTCATTGGTTGCTTCTTGTATGTGCCCTGCCAAGGGGATCGAATCCATAATTTGGGCGCATTGGGGTGATGCTCGAACCAGCCGCCGGGCCACACGGCCGGGGCAGCATGTTGCGCTGAAGGGAGATCATGCCGCTGTAAGTGTGCTAACAGTACTTATTGTGCCAGTACGGCAGTCAGCGTCTCCCTCCTGGGGCAAGCGAGCACCGCCTCTGCCTTTCGTTGGTCTCCTGTGACCTGTGCGGTTACCAGGGCCACACGCACTGACTTTGTGAATCGTTAAGGCTCTGTTGTGCAGAATCTGAGGATTATTTTCCTTACAAATTAGAATGGTCTTGCCCTTAGATGGCAACACAGCTGTACAGTGGTTCATCTGTCTTTGGAATAATGTCCAGCAAAAGTCACGCGTTTGGTTTCTGTGCCGGAGGTTCAAGGGACAGTTTGTGGTTCTGTATTGCATCGCTTAACTATGTGTGTTTTGTGTTAAAACAGGTGTGAGTTTAGCCATCTTTGATGGTGACCAGAATAGAAAGGAGTGTTTCATTTTCAGCCTTTCCTTAGAAAAATTTTTTTTGCAGATAAAATTTAAGTCATGCCCTGGCTGGCATAGCTCAGTGGATTGAGCACGGGCTGTGAACCAAAGCATCGCAGGTTCGATTCCCAGTCAGGGCACGTGCCTGGGTTGCAGGCCACAGCCCCCAGCAACTGCACATTGATGTTTCCCTCTCTTTTTCTCTCTCTCTCCCTTCCCTCTCTAGAAATAAATAAATAAAATCTCAAAAAAGAAATAAATGTCAAAAAAAATTTAAGTCACAAATATTGTTGCACCGGAAAGAAGTACGGTAATGTTCTGCTTTTTTCCTTTTACCTAATTTTTTTATGTTTTGACTGTATACCTAAATCAGTGCATTTAGGTGCAGTGATTCCCCCCCCTTGATTTGAATAATTTAGTTAGATAAGATTAAATATTTTTTCATCTTTGATCAGGATCATTTTAGTACTTTAAGTTTTTGGAATAATGTTTTATAAATATATTTTTTATTTATTTCTCTCTTGCTGTCATGCTGTTTAGGCCTTCTCACCCAAGATTATGTGACTATTTACACATTTTAGTATTCTAATGTTGTTGAAGTTTTTTACTTAGATTTTTAATTTATTAACAATACGTGTTTGTAAGATATGAGCTGACGGTTCTAACTCCCTATTACTTTAACTTATATGCGTATTCTTTTTTTTTTAAGATTTTATTTATTTATTTTTGGAGAGGGGAAGGGAGGGAGAAAGAGAGCTAGGGCTTATGTGCGTATTCTTGATCCCTCCCTACACATAATGATTATTGTGGTTTTATAAAGTACTTTAGCTTTTATTTAGACTCTTCCTCCTTGCATTTCTCCTAAAGTCTCTTGGATATTCTGGAATACTCTTCTCCCCCTAATTCTCAGAAACCTCCATGGAGCTGTGAAATGTCAGGGTGTGGCTTGATACCTGCAGAGTGGACCTCCACGGGATAGGGTGCCCCCCCTTCCCCCCAATGAGACAGGTGCTTCTTTGCACTTGGCCAATTCTTCGGTCACATCCCTGGAATACAGCCTCTCAGTGGTCCGGAGATATTTAGGTAGTCGTTTCAATTTTCTGCCAGCCTGCCTGGCTGGGCACTGGTTCCTGCTGGTGCTCGACAAGATGGGGAAGACTCCATCCTTTGGGCCCCTGAATGGGATATTTAGATGTTCCCTTTCCTTTGGGATGGATGTGAACCTAGGATGCATGGCTTTTCCTGCCCGGCTTCCAGCCGACGGGGACCTAGCAGAGGCCCCTTATTTGGGGAGGATCCTGGAGGTGGAAGAGTGGGGTCTTGGAGTGCTATCTGGATGGTGTACTCTTCACTTGGCAGTGACCTCAGTCTGTGGCCAGGCTTGGGGCACATGGAGTGGTCCTCTCCAGCCCCTGACCATCAGCACGGGTCAGCGGCTCACTGGTCACCCTCCTTCGGAGCCATTTCAGGGGCCTGGGTTTATCATTAGTTTTTTGTTTTTTTCTTTCTGCCAGGTGGCATTCAGAGCAGTGTGAGATCCCATTGCCATCAGTTCAGCTGCTTTATCTGTCTTTGGAAGAGAAGCTGAATCCATCACAGCATTCTTTTGGCAAGTTCTTGCTGACTATTACAAACCTCTCTTTGACTGAACTAAAATGCATTCAAAATATTCAATGTTTGTATTCTAAATATATCCGTTATGACTTTTATATGTTTTTTCCCCCCAAGGGGAGAAAAACATAACAATAGTCTTTGCAAAAAATTCTCATGCATGGGCTGGCATAGGCTCATTCTTCCCTCCCATTTCAGGGTTAGAGAAGCTCAGACAACCTCAAGACATTTGTATTCCAGTCAGTGATGTCTCCTCAGTGTCCCTGTTTACATGTAGATTCTACCTACTTGTATTCTAGCAGATTCAATTAAAAAAAGTGAAATTTGTTTAAAAATGTTTTATGTGTTCTGCTATTGAGATATTCTCTAGCATATCTCATATCTCTAGATAACATATCTCTAGATATGTCTCAGAAGTTGTCTGCATTTGGTTTAGCGTCTTCCACGCAGGCACGTAAGGAGATCACGTGGGAAGCTCTGTAAAATCCCTGGGCTATGGTCCTTTCCCCATTGCTCCAGCTCATCTGGGAGTGGGGCGGGGAGCTGGGCGTCTGGGGCACCTGAGCGACTCATCGGAAGTTTCTCACCCCCATTTTAATGGAAATTCTCTGCCTGGCAGTTTCAAAACACTGGTAAGCCGTAAAAGGGCTCATTCTTCTCTTGTCTTTTGTTGATGCCGCACTGCAAACTCAGCACTGGTCAGTTTTTCTGCTAAGGACGCGTGTCCTGAAGGGTTCATTCAGAGGCGTGCAGTGTTCAAATCCTGTACGTTACAGAGAAATGGGCCCTTGACCACCTTCTGGATGGTAACTTTGGTGCCTTTGGAATATATCCTGCCTACTAAGAGGGTCTCAGTATACATGGGGCCTTGAATCATGCCGTATAATTTACATTAACTATGTGCCTCACAGTCAGGGCCTCGGGCCGCACCTTATCAGTGTGACCTCTGGAGGGGCTGGAGACTGAGTAATGGGGTGAACCACACAGGCACCCCCTGCCTCTGTGACTGACCCCTAATGAAACCCTGGGCGCCAGGGCTCCAGGGGGCTGCCCTGGCTGGTGGCGGTCCACACAGGTGTCACACCTGGTTGCTGGGAGGTGTGAGTCCTGTCCACACAATTTCACTTCGAGGGGACAGCTCCAAGCTTGTGCCTGGCCCCTCCTGGGCTCCACCTTATGTGCCTTAAAAAATTTTTACTTATTTATTTTTAGCTAGAGGGGAAGGGGGACAGAAAGAGAGAGAAACATCAATTGGTTGCCTCTCCCATGCCCCCCACCCCCCACAACTGGGGACCTCGCCTGAAACCCAAGCATGTGCCCTGACTGGGAATCAAACCAGCAACCCTTTGGTTTGCAGGCCAGCACTCAGTTTACTAAGCCACACCAGCCAGGGCCACCCTATGTGCATGTCATCATTGCTGATTTTAATCTGTATCCTTTCACTGTAAATTAGCCATAATCCAGAGTATAACAGCTTCTCTGAGTTTTATGAGTTCTTGTGGCAAATCATCGAACCAGAAAGTAGTCTTTGGTACCGCTGACTTACGATGATAAGAGCTTTTTATTTTATAAGACTATTAGAGAAAAGAATAATGATTTCTCTCTAGTATGAGAAGAGTTGTTCCTTTTAAAAATTTTGCTTAAATTGGATGTTAAATTTTATGAATACATTTTTATCACCTCTAAAGATGTTTCCTTGAGTTTTATTTTGTTCACATGATAAAATGCACTGTTCTCCTAAATCCGAGATTTTTCATTTCTAAAACTGCTTGTGCTTGGTTGTGCTCCTTATTTAAATATACTGTTCTCTTCAATTTATTAATATTTTATGATTTTGTTATGAGTGATTTGGTATTGTCTTTTATCATACGTGGACAAATGTTTTAACTGCTATAATTTAAAAGTGTTTTATAAGAAGACTTTCTAAAGTGTGGTACTTCCCGCCCCCTTAAACACGGCACTGCACAGTTTACCGTCTTCCTGACTCACCGCCCGCGTTGTGAACATGACGGGGTGTAATGGGCCCTCTGGTCCCGTTGCGGTAAGAGCAGCTTCTTCCTCTACGCTAAGCGCTCCCCAGACTACTCTCTGTTTGGGATTTGTGGGTTTGCTTTCTTTTGTTTTTCCTACGCTTTCAAGTCCCACTTGTAATTCTCAGGTTGCCTTTCTGTAACAGCCCCTCCCCTCCCTTTTCTTGGCTCCTTTTTAACCGCTGTGGGCTTAGAGACGGCATGATTCAGCTTGTTATGGAGTGATTTCCAGAATGAGAGTAAAGAGGCCCTGAGTAAGAGCCCACAGCCCTGTTTTCCACGTGAGAAGTATCTGCTTCGTGTCGTGGATTTTTAAATACACTTTTTGGATTTTCTGGGGATAGTTAGCTCCCTCTTTAGTTGTTGGTTGTTCCAAGTGCTTAAGTCATAAAGTTGATTGGTTAGTTTTTTTCATCTGCCTGTCTGTCCATCTACCCATTCGTCCATCTGTCTACCTACCCATTTACACATCTATCCATCCATCCATCTGTCCATCCATCCATCCACCCATTCACCCATCCTACCATCCATCCTTCCATTCACCCATTCATCCGCCCATCCATCCATCCATCCAACCACCCACCCACCCACCCACCCATCCATCCATCCAACCACCCACCCACCCACCCACCCATCCATCCATCCAACCACCCACCCACCCATCCATCCACCCATCCTGCTATCCATCCTTCCATCCATCTATCCATCCATCCATCCATCTAACCACCCACCCACCCACCCACTCATCCAACTACCCACCCACCCACCCATCCATCTACCCATCCATCCATCCAATCAAGCATCAGCATGGTGCTCTATACTGGATAGCTTAACCTAGTAGGTCGACACAGTATGTAACCAGCCTCTGCCTAGCAAATAATAGCATGGGAGCGCAGTCTGAACTTTTTTTGTGGGAACTTTTGAGAAAGACCTTTTGAGTTTTATTTTCTCTGGTAATAACTTTCATTTCAGATTTTTAAGTTTCAATTAGAAAAATGCTATGGGGAAGAGTTAACATGACAGGCCTGAGACCGCCATCCTTCAAAAGGCCTGCTTGCAAGGATGGCCCATGGCTGGCACAGGAGAACCTGGCCCTTGGAGGGCGCTCATGTGACCTTGACCTTGACCTGCCGAGGGCAGTTTGCGGAGCCTGGACTGTCGGTGTAGACGGTGTGTTTGCACTGGATGCTCGCTTTCCATCAGGGAGCCTCAGGTTTTGATACTTGGCAGACAGTGAACACCTTGGTCGCTTGAGACTCTGACGGGCTTCCGTGGGCAGAAACCTCACCACGTGTGCTGCATGGTTGTGGCTGGGGGGGAGAGAGCTCTGGGCCACCCGCGTGGGAGAGGGGGAGCCCGAGCGGCTCTGTGCCCAGTGTCCTCCAGGCCCGCCTGCGCCTTCTCCCTTCTGATTCGTCCGGGGTCTTTGCTGTGTTGCTCTACAGTCGCCCCCTCCTCTCTGTGGCTTCACTTTCCACACTTGCAGTTACCCGTGGTCAACCACGGTCTAGAAATGCTAAAAGAAAAATTCCAGGAATACACAGTTCATAGGTTTTAAGTTGCGTGCCATTCTGGTAGCATGATGAAATCTTGCACTGTCCGCCGGGATGTGAATCACCCTTTGTCCGGTGTATCCACTCTGTCATGCTGCCGGCCTGTGAGCCTCTTAGCAGCTATCTGGGTTTTCAGATTCACCGTCCCTGTGTCACAGTGCTGGTGTTCAAGGCACCCTTATTTTACTGATAATGGCCCCCAAGTGCAAGAGTAGTGATGCCGGCAATTTGGACATGCCAAAGGGTAGCTGTAAACTGTATTTATTTATGTATAGAAAAAATTGTGTATGTGGGGTGCAGTACTATTTGTGGTTTCAGGCATCCCAGGGTTGGGGCTGGGGGGTTCCTGGAATGTGTCCGTTTTGGATGGGGGGACATTGAGCTAAATCCTCACTGTGACTATGACCATATGTGAGTCTCTGAGTCCTCTAGCACACCTCTGAATGTGGGGGTGGTCTTGGGGACCCCTGGCCTCAATGCCTAATGTTAAGATTTCCTACAGTTTGTGCAGCTCAATACTCATTGCTTTATATAGATCGTCTCATTGACGTTTCCCAAGAATCCCGGGAGGTCGTTCTCTGCCCTCTCCAGAGCTGCAAGTGCACATCCTGTGGCTCGCTCGTTCATCTGAAGGTTCTTCCAATCACTCTGCCGTTGCAGGTACGAGCCCATCCTCACGGAGCCTGACCCGGTACCGGCGTACGCTCTGAAGCTGCTGGTGGCCATGACTGAGCACAGCCCCGCCTTCACCAGGTACGCTCACTCCACGTTGCCCTTCCGTGTTGCTCATCTCAGAGATGAATTTTATATGTTTCGAAAATGTTAAAGATGATGAGATTCTGAAAGTGTGGCAGTTGAGTTACCCAGGTGCTCATTTTTCATGTTTTATGGTTTGTAATATCTGTCGTTTGTGCTGTTTTGGATCTCGTCTTATTGTTATCCCTTCCTGGAGTTTGCATCCTGTGGAATTTTTGATGCTTTAAAATGGCAAATTCTTGAAAGAGAGAAAACTGACACATATCCTTTTCAAATGTCAATTGCGCCTCACTGCATTGAATCTTTTATTAAACCTATAGTGTTTATGGATGATCACTTTAAAAGGATATGTGTCACCCATCCTGATTTTGGAAAGTGCCTAAGACGGTAGCTTATTAACCCGTGTCATTTTCCCCGGTGACTTGGTAGCAGTGGTTTGCAGGCAAGACGAGGTGTAGCTTGAGAGTAGAATTCCTGTAGTGATATGGGCAAATAGATTTCTTTTTTAAAAAATGTATATTATTTATTTATTTATTTATTTATTTATTTATTTATTTATTTTTGGAGAGGGGAAGTGGGGGAGAAAGAGAGAGAAAGAAACATCAGTGTGTAGTTGCCTTTCCCGTGCCCTCCCACTGGGGACCTGGCTGGCAACCCAGGCATGTGCCCTGGCTGGGAATTGAACTGGTGACCCTTTGGTTCACAGGCTGGCACTCAATCCACTGAGCCACACCAGCCAGGGTTCAAATCGATTCCTAGTCATGTAAAAATAACCATGAACCATTTGTTATAAGTTTAACTTGTTTATTGGATTCTTCAGCATTACGTTCTTTGAAGGATACTCATCTTAATTTGGCATTAAGAGTTTAGAGTACTAAGTAATAACTATTGGAACATTAAAGCATGCTATGTCAAGTGAAATATTTATTATTTTACTGTGTTTATTCTTATGGGATTCGTAGTGGATAAAGAAGCCTTCAGAAGCTCAGTCATAGAACGATGGAGAATTTATTGTTCCTCTTAAATAAGGAATAAGAGCCTGATCAAATAAATCTCCATTGTACCTGACAGGGATTTTCTTAAAAGGCACTATGGCCCTGTGAATCTGGCTTATTATTGGGTTGGTAGCAGAAAGGGAAATTGTTTGCGACACCAGTTCAAGTTTACTGTTAGGAGGAGTGCATTAAACCCTCCCTGAGCTCTGCCCTTTTCTCGCGCCTTCATTTTGCAGCAAGTCGCGCTGCACCGTTGCTCACAGAGAGGGCAGCCCCCCTGTAGTTCGTGTCTGTTAAGAGGTAATCAGTTTCAGCAAATCTTCCTCAGCAAACAAATTAAATTTTAACTTGAGTTCTTTTGGAGCAACATTTAGCTCTTTTCCTGAATTGCAAAAAAGAAAGAAAGAAAGAAAGAAAGAAAGAAAGAAAGAAAGAAAGAAAGAAAGAAAGTTAGTTTATCTCTTACCTAAGAATTATCATTTTATTTTGCTTGGAAATATTAGAGCTCAAGTACCATTGTCATTACTTTACTGCAAGAGGTCCAGCCCAGGCTATCCGGGTGTGAATTGAAGGTCAAGATTTCACGTATCCTGAGCATTCAAACAGTGGGTATTACAGCCAGCAACACCATCAGCTCGTGGCGTCCCGACTGTAGAAATAACAAACAGAGTCTCTTGGTACGATCAGAGTACCTCCTCAAGTCTGGAAGAATCCCTTCCTACTGTTTGGCAAGCGTTAGCATCACAGTTCTCTTGCCGTGTCTGCAACTTTCCTCTGGGGATTTACTGGGGTCACTGACCATTTTAGAATTAGCGAAGTATGCGTGCTGCCAACTTTTGCTGTTGCTCATCTGCTCTGAATAACTCATGCGTTGTCCGTGAACGTCTTCCATACACCCGCCCCTGTCAGTCGGCTCAGGGACGCGTGGAGCCCGACAGAACGGAACGTGACACGCGGCCCGAAGCACAGGCGCCCGGTCTCACGTCTCAGCACGAATTCCTCTTCCGTATCCAGTCTTGGGATTTGCGGCGGCGGCAGTTACTGGTCGGGATCCATTACAGTGTCTGCTGCCCAGACAGGGCCGTGGTCCTGTAATGAAAGAGCGTGAGAGCTGCCAGACTAAACAGGGGTCTGAGCTTCCAGTGCTCCGTGACTTCCTAGGCACGCTTTCATTGCCGCCTCCCACATGTGTCGCCAGTTAGCCGTCTCCGCCGTAGTGAAGTCGCAGGAAAGAAGCCCAGACGTGGTTCCTCAGGGAGGTCAAGGCCTCTGAGGCTCCCTGTGCCCTTCTTCCTGTGGCGGGGGGAGGGGGGGGACAAATACAGCCTAGTCCAGCTGCTTGCAAAGCACACAGACTCCGTTTCCGTGTCTTGAAATTCTAAAGGAAGACAGGCCCAAAGGGAAAGTGGGCAAAGGAATGAAAAGGCCATTTCGAACAATAAACATGAAAGAGAGTGGCCTTGGGTAGTGATCAAAGGAAGTTCCATTAAAATAATAAAAAGATCAAACTGGTGGAGTTAATATTTTTACATTAAATGTATCGGGGTAACGTTGGCTAACAGCATTGCATGCGTGCATTTCAGGTGCGCAGCTTCGTAGGACAGCACCTGCCCACTTGGGCGTGAGCCCCGCTGCCCACAGTCTCGTCCCTGTCCGTCACCGCAGGGTCTGTTTTCGCACAGCACCGTCGAGAGTCCAGGGAGTCGTGCACGTTCATAAATGAGTGCGCCTCTGGCGGCGAGCAGACTGCCAGTGTGCAGTAAACTCGAAATGCTCTTTGACTCCACTTCTATGACTGTATCAGAAGAACACAGTAAAAGAGGTGCACCGTATTTATATACAAGGACGTTCATTAAAACAGTATTTAAAACAATAATAGTAAAGACAGCTAGTCTCCGTCTTCAAAGAGCACGTCTTAGGGACCAGACGGGCCGGCCGCCTCGTGTGCCCAGGCTCTCGCTTCCTCCCCGGGGCCACCGAGCGAAGTGGGCGGAGACACGCGTCTGTGTTCCCGGAGCACAGAGCTGGGACAGTTGAGGGAGGGCTTGAGCGCATCGGAAGTGAGCCCTCAACCACAACGTGCGTTTGCTTTCTAAAGAGTGCTGGTAAAAAGTGGCACCTAAGGATTCCCTCCAGAGGACGGGTTACAGACGCGGTTGGATAGGAAACTGAGTAGGTGCGAAAGGTTTTTAACAAACCCCAATACATGGATTAGGATCGGAACGCGTTCTCCCACCCCGTATCCTGATACAGTATCTCTGACAGGCTCTTAAATTAGGCGGATTCCAGTTCGCGTCCCAGACGCGTTGCTGGCTTTGGAAGGGATGCTGAGCATTTGCCTCCCCAGGCTAAGCTTCGGTGTCTTTCTCTGTAAAATGGACTTGACCTCGTAGGGTCGTTAGACATTCAGCGAGGCGTGGCTGTCCAAATGACACAGAGCACGTGCACGAGAAGTGGTAGCTATGTGTCGTAAAGATGAGATCGACCTACGTCCTGCGTGAGTAGAAGACAGACAAGTAAGTAATACATCAAAACTTAGTAATGATTTTCTTACAGTGCTGGGATTGTATTTCCTTTGTAATGTTCTTCCACTTTCAGGACATACCACTCAATAAAATATATTCCATGCTTCTGTATGTTCACACTGTATAAATTATTTTGTATAAGTAGCCACATAAAGTTATGATGATTTTTAATAATTTCTGTAATCAGGAGAGACCCCCCCCCACTTGGGAAGCACCCCCCCTCCTACACACACACAGGCTGGTGGTCCTCACTGGATGTTAACACTGGTGGCAGTCCGTAACCCAGCTGCAGTTTTCATGGTCGGCAAAGCGGCTCTGGGGTCAGTGGATTTGAGTGGCTCATCCCTCCCTGTTCTTGTCTGTGAGCACCGTGGTGCCATGGACGGGTCTTAGAGACCGCTCCTGGAGTGAGCCAGGGGACACTAACGTCATTCAGTGAAAGGAAAGTATACTTTATAGGGGCTGGGACTGAACCTCTGACCTGAACATTAAGGAGGGTGAGCAGGGGGTGAAGCTGTTCGTCTTGACCCTCTTTTCTTTCACCCCCATCAACACTCTGGCTTCCTACACCCCATGGACACCGAGACCCCCAGGTGGTCGTCTTCCTGCTAGCCCTTTCAATGGGGGCACGCCTCAGGGTCCCGCTCTCAGCCTGTCCGTCACTGTTCTTCCCAGACGTAACTCGTGCTCCCGCCTCCCCTAGCCTTTCCTCCCCGTGCGTTGCCTTACAGCGGCTTGGAGCCGTCGGGGTCACGGACTCCGAAGCCCATCAGCTGTGCTGCCTTGGGTAAGACTCGACGTTCGTTTACTTCTCTGTGGAATAAGGTGAAGCGTATCTAACTCATGAGGGTTTTTTCTTTGTCTTTTTTTGTCAGGACCCAGCGAGTTAGCGCAGGCCCAGCGCCGAGTCACTGCGTGGTCCGTGTTTACTGCTGCGTGGTTGCTGGTCACACGCGGCACTTGCACCGCCTGGGGTGGTTGTTAATGCAGCCCCGTGCACAGCATGTGATGAAGGCGCTCGGTCAACATTTATTAAACGGATGGGAGGGAAAAGAGGGGGTCTTAGCCGGATGTCAAGGAGATGCCACAGCAAAACTATCTCGCGTTTCACTGAGTAACAGGACAAAAAGGGACCGTAGAAAATGGGCGGCCCGGGACTTTCAGGCCCCTCGTGGCATCGGGAGGGAGGAGGGGCCAGAGACGTCTTGTGCGTGAGCTGCGCCCGCTGTAGCAGATCCTCAAGTCCGGCTGTCCCATCTCGCCCCTTCACTTCTGTGACAGAGACATCCCGTGGCCTCGTTCCATTCAGCATGTGTGTTATCACACGCCCACACTGGGCGTCTGTTGAGGTGTAATAGGTAGGAAAGCGTTTTGCGAATTGGTAATGTAAATGCAATTTCTTTCATTGCCATCTCAAATCTCCTTTCTATTGGAAAACACTTGCTTTTCACTTAAGCATGGTTTCCCTTACTGAAACTCATGTGTTTTGCATGCTGTGTTAGGCAGTGGGAGATTTTTGTACATCGGAGGTGCATTCTGAATGGCCTCATTTTCTCACTTAATTCTGAGACCTCAGCAGACGAAGCAGTCAGCTTTATAACTTGGGTTTAGTTATTTTTTTTTAAAAGTTAATTTATTTTTGGACACAGGGGAAGGGAGGGAGAAAGAGAGGGAGAGAAACATCAGTGTGTGGTTGCCTCTAGCCCACCCCCTACTGGGAACCTGGCCTGCAACCCAGGCACGTCCCCCGGCTTGGAATCGAACCAGCGACCCTTTAGTTCGCAGGTTGGCGCTCAATCCACTGAGCCACACCAGCTAAGGCAGATTTAGTTATTTGTATATTGTTTGTGTTTTTTGCCCCCTGGGGTGTAAACTTCAGGGAAGAAGTCTAGCGCTGGTGCATAGGAAGGATTCTATGGATCTTTGCAAAATGGCCAGATCTAAAAATTCTCTGTGCTAAAGCTGCTAAAATCTCAACGCTGCCCTTCTCCTTTCTGTGTGAAAAATAATTTTTTATCTGTGTACTTTTTATTAAGAAAACTCCTGCGATTCTGCGCAAGAGAATTAGCAAACACTGCAGGCGAGGGCGAACATTTCAAAGAGAAGCATTACAAATATCATTGCTGTCACGGCAGACATAGTGTCGTGCTACAGCTAAACATTATGAAACCATTTCTTTCTGAGCCTGATTTCACTGAACCAATAATTTGAAATTCAGCTGATGCGAGAGAGTTTTTTATTTAAAGATGACTGCTGGTCTACTGGACTGGCAAATTATGTAAGTCGTAAGAGATGAAAAAGCTTTGTTTTTAATCCAGTGCTCATTTATGAACAAATGCAAACTCTAAATCTCCTACCAGCCTTGTTGGAAATTCTTTTTTGTTTTAAAGTCCAGCATCTCTGTTTGGATTTCTACCCAAGTTAGCCAGAAGCAGCTTATTTAAAGAGTCGACTGCAAATTATTTTTTAAAAGGGAGGCATGGAGGAGATGGAATCGGAATGGAGGGCAAGCTCGGGCTTGTGGGGGACAAAATTCCAAGGTGGCCTGTAAGAGTCCCAGCCCCTGGTATGTGCACGCCTCCCCCCAGGCACTTAGGTAAACAGTAATTTAGCGTTTCTGTGAAGGGTTATTGGAGACTTGGTCAAGGTCTCAAACCAGCTGACCTAAAAATACAGGCTCAGAGGTGTGCCTGAGTAATCCTCTGAGCCATTCACATCCGTCTGGAGGTTGGAGACAGGGCAGACCACGAGGCCTGAAGCTAGAGAAGGATTCTTGCAGGTCTGCCTTTGCTGGCTTTTGAGAGGGAGGGGTCCACGAGACAGGGCGTGTGAGCAGCCTCCAGGATCTGAGAGGGACCCCCAGCTGACAGCCAGCAGGGAACTGGGGGCCCCACTCCCACTGCTGCAGGGAGCTGCATTCTGTCAACATCAAGAACGAGGTCGAAAAGGTTTTCCTTTCACCTGCAGCCTCCAGGTTAGAGCTTAGCCCAGCCACACCTTCCCTCCTGATGGCTGACCCTCCGAGCCCAGGGCCCGGCCTGGCCGAGCAAGACTTCTGCCCTCAGGATGTTGAATGGGTGAAGGGGTGTTGTTGCTCTAAGCCACCGAGTTTGTGGGCGTTTGCTGGTCAGCAACAGAAAATGAAGACGAGGTGCCAGTTGGGACTCCGGGGAGGGCTATCGTGACCTACGAACTGGTCTCTGTGGTTCTCGACTGCTGTCACTCAACCTGTGTGTCGGGAAGACACAGCTGTTAAAATGTCAGTGTGCAGCCAACCGGCACTGGCAGATTGAGTCTGTTTGCTAGGAGGGCTGCCCAGGTCTCCCTCCCAGCCACTTCCCTTCCGCTCCCCCATCGGGAGGTGACTTTCCATCTCCTCCACCTGAGTCTGGGTGGCCTTCATGACAGGCCTGTAACCATTTAGAATGCAGTGGGAGAGATCTTTTTTGTTCCAAGGCATGGTTAGGAGAGGCCCCGCAGCTCCCGCCTTGTTCTGCAGGAGCTCTCCCCTGGACCACGCCACGGGGAGAGGACAGCAGCAGGTGGCCAGCCCCCCTGGGCTCACTGAGCCTTCCTGGAGTCGTCCCGGCCCAGGTGCCGGACAGTCTTGGGACAGTTCCTCGCTCTTTCTTTGTCCTTCATGACGGCAATGCTCTTTAAGTGTACCGGGTAGCTGTTTTGTGAGAGCCCCTGAATCTGGGGTTATCTGATGTTTTCTCGCACTTAGATGGAGGTTCTGCGGTTTTGGTGCGAGCACCCCGAACATGGTGCTGCGCCCTCCCCAGTGCGTCTGGTCGGGTTGCACGTGACATCCGTGCGTCCTGTTCCGGGGCTGAGGGCCGTGTCCTCGGAGAGGTGGTGACTGCCAGTGTCTCCACGGGAAGTGTCTGTGGCAGGGGCACTTTGCGACTGTGCCTGTGTTCCGCGTTTTCACCATATTTTGGTGGGGTCAGGCCATTACACTGCCACAATTTTTTTTTTGTATCATTTAGAGGCAAAAGACAGAAACTTAATCTCAAATTTCTGCCATTGTCTTGTCACAGACCCAGGACAGTTTGCAGTCTGGCTCCGGACCGCGGACCATCATCCTTTGTGAAGCCAGGCTCTGGCCTCTCCCCTCCCCCCAGTTTCCCCAATACCGTGAGACTGGGGTCTGAATGGCAAACCCAGCTGTGTCTCCAGAGGCTCCCTGTAACCTTTAGGTGAAAACCCAACTTCTTAGCATGACATTCAAGGTGGCATCGTGTGCCTTCTTCATCTTCCCCATTGACCCCCACCACTTAGAAGGCGTGCCGCCTCCCCAAACCAGTGCACCAGCCTCCTCGCACGCCTCGCTGCCATCCCCATGGTCTTTCAAGGCTCCTGAACACTTCTCGTTAGCAGTCTGAGCTGGTGAGGTTTTCTCCGTGTTTATTCCTTATGGACTGTGCATCCTTCTCTGAAGGAGGTTAATTTTGTTTTATATTTATTTATCTGTTAAGTTACTCCACTTTGAGTTGGAGGGCGTGGATTTGGAACATATAAGATCAGTTCATGGCAAGGGCTCAGTAGTGTTCACCGTCAGTTGACTTCTAAGAAAGCTTCCTGGATCAGAAGTCTCCGGGTCCTAGGGAAGGTCTGCAATGACAAGGCGATTGCTGAGAAGCAGACACGGTGGGTAGAGAGGTCCTTTGGAGAGGACGGCGTCTCCTCTATCTATTCGGTCAGCTGCGGGGGGCAGGTTGGGGGCGGCGGGAGGGGTCTGGACCTCTGCTACTCGCTTGCCTCAGGGGCAGATAGGCAAGCGAAGTCCAGGCAGTTCAGCCCCACGAGGGACCTGGGCCCTCTCTGGACTTCGGGCCGCTTTCTTTGTCTTGGCCGCACTGAGCTGGGACATCCTTTGTCTTCCTGTCCCTGCACCTCCCCCTGGCTCTTTCCTCTGAATAGAGGAAATAGGGTGGGGGAGGGGAGGGGAGGGGTACTTCAGTTCCTTTAGCTCTCGTTCTTGGTTCATCGTCAAAGACTCTTAGGTTTTAAAGGAACGTTTTGGAAATGTTGACACTGGCTTGAAATTCAGCCCAACGCACTCCCGTAGCTCTTGGAGCAGAAGCAGCGTCACCTCCTTGTTCCCACTTTTCCCACCTGAGTTGCGTCTAGTCATTCACACCTACATACTGCCAGCCTTGCTTTGTAAGTGAGCCTTAGCGATCAAGCACCAAATAAAATTTTTAAAAACATTTCCCAACACCAGGACCGCATTTACTGTAGGCACGGGAGGGAGTCAGAATGCCAAATAACGTGTCCTCAAGATTTTCATAACTTCATCTGACACTTTCTAGCAGAAACAGCACCTCCTTTGTTAATAACACGAACCACAAACATGCAAAATTCCAGTGAATCTTCCAAAACAAAACCTGTGAGGAAAATCCTGTAAGCACATGCCATTTATCACTAAAGTTTACTGTTAAGAAGAAAAACACCACCTCCTTGCCCCTGCAAACAAAACAAAACAAAACAGAAACACGGTTGAGTAGTCCCGGGAATTACGTTGGAGAAGAGCCACAGATTTCAGTTCACGCATCTGGAACCGCAAGCAGCGCGAGCAGATGGCCGACTGAAGGAAGAAAAGTATTATAGTTACTATCTTCACAGTCCTCTGACGATTAGGAATCCTTTCAAAGAGATCTCTATTTAGTTTGCTTTTGGGTAAAGCAAAATTCAGACAATCCTCTTTGCTTCCCGTCCTCCAGGCTGCCCATGAACCACAGACATTTCGCTCCTTTGAACTTTAGGAAATGATGGGCTCATGTACAGTAACACGATCCTGGTGATTCGGGTTCGGGGGGCTGACCGCAGCAGAGCCCTGAAACCAGGTAGCTGCCTGTGCCGTGGTTTTCCGAGGTCAGCTCGGATGGTTGGAGACTCGCTGTCTGAATAATCGCTTTAGAACCAGCCCCCTCAGCTTCCTTCCTTCCCCAGGGCGAGCCTGGTCCTGGGGTCTGCAGAGGCCTGAGCACCGGGCCACCCTCCGGAGTGCCCGTGGAGGCAGAGGAAGAGAGCTCAGGGTGCTCTGGACCCACGCAGGGCCCGCTCTGGGTATCGGAGACCCGAGCCCCTAATGGGGCCCATGCTGGCGGGAGAGGAGGGGTTTCAAGTAAGGAAACCGAGTGTTTAAAATCAAGTGTTACGAATGCAGCGAAGACAAACGAACGCTGTTTCCATAGGAGTCTGCAGTGTGTGGGTTTCAGATGTTTTATCTGGAACTCACGGTGAAAGAAAAAGTGGTTTTTGTGTCACCACCCATACAGTGCACATACGGGGTGGGGCACGAGTGGGTTACAGTCCTGAGTGCGCAAAACACAGTTTGTTCTCGTGTCATTTCTTAATTATTGTATTATTTCCCATACCAACGACTGTAGTAAGCCCACGTGTGCCCCACCCTGTATGTGTGTACCTTGTGACCGAAACAAAACCGTCACCGAACAGCGCCGTGTGTGACGCCCTCGAGTGTCCTCTGCTCCATTATTCCCGATGAAGAAAATGCTAGTCCGTGTCGGGGAAGCCCTCTCCCCATCCGCTTCCTCCAGCCCGGGCGACGCTGACCCACACAGTCGCCGGCGTCTGCAGCCGCTCCTGTTCCGTGCTTGCTTGCTTGGGAGTTCTTCTGGAGTTACATTCGGGGTCAGTCCACAAATCACAGGGAATGTCACAGGGATATTTTTTTAATGAAAAGTAATTTTATTTAGCTTGTGTTTTCTTTTTATTTACTGGGTGTGGCTCTAAATGGTGTCTGTCCAACCAAAGAGCAAACGTGGTGTTGTGGTCGATGGTTTTCCAAAGACTGAATGTTAGGATGTGGTGATGGTGACAAGAGACTCCGGGGGTCGTTCAGGGCGGCTCGCCTGCCCCATGGAGGCCGGGAGAAGCTCAAGCTGGGACGTTCCAGAGTGAACGCGGGTGGGTCACGGAGTCCCGTGTTCCTAAGAGAGTGTCCTGTGGAGCCCTGGCATGAGAAGGCTGCTGTTGGGGTGGGCCCTGGGATGTGATGTTGGGGTGACCGCGGTGGAGGCACCAGGAACCTGTAGATGCCACTGGGGGAGAAGTGGTGTCTGTGACCCTATGACTCGTGGCTGTGCTGGCTAGGGCCACGCGGGTGTGCATGAGCTTGGCTGTTTCAGCCCGGGCCTGATAAGGGTAGATGCAGGGTCTGGCACAAATAACGCCCCTTTTTAATGCGCTGGCAGTCTATACCAAATCTCTCATTACAAAGTCATAAGCGTGTCATTCTGTAACATAACAATATCACACGCAAGCTCACCGTGTGCCATTTTAGGCGAAATGCTCAGGTTGCTGTCCATCTCGTGCGAGACATTCACGCCCCCTACCGCCCACACTCGGGGGCGTCCCTTCTGCCGGACCCTGCGTGGCAAACATTCACAGAGCGCCGTTTAGGAAGAGAGACGGTTAAACCCAGGAAGCTGAGGAGCGCTGGGCCTGTGCTGGCCTGAGCCCGAGCTCGGTCTTGAGTCCGTGCTCTTCCCGTCCTGCCCAGCCGTCGCACGAGAAGCTCCCGGTGCAGATCTGAGCCTGCGGCTGCTCAGGGAAGGAAGAGTGTAAATGAATTTGATATTCATAACCTCTTCCCTCCCGTACACTGAAACTACAGAAGTGGTCACGCTGGGTTCGCTTGATACTGCGGCGGGGCCTTCCAAGTGCTTCAGTCTCTGGGGACTGTCTGCCTCTCGCCCGTAACTCACATGGGTAAACAGGCGGTCTTTGGGGGCTAGTCTCATAGGCCTTTCCTGTGTTAAGAGATAAATCAACGTATTATCAGAGACAAACGAGTTTGAGGGAGGCCAGGTGATAAATTCTCTTTCCATCCGCCTGGCGCGTCCAGCGAACCAGACAAACTGCAGGGACCTACAGGGAGCGCGACACGCTTAAGTGCTGCAGTTGATCCTGCCAAGTGAATTCCAATAAAAGGAAGGAATCTGATTTTTTTTTAAGATTTTATTTATTTATTTTTAGAAAGGGGAGGGAGGGAGAGAGAGAGAGACAGAGACAGAGAGACAGAGAAACATCAATGTGCGGTTCCTGGGGGTTCTGGCCTGCAACCCAGGAATGTACCCTGGCTGGGAATCGAACCTGGGACACTTTGGTTCCCAGCCCACGCTCAATCCACTGAGCTATGCCCGCCAGGGCTTGATTTTTTTTTTTTTAAACCGAAGCAGGATCAGCCAATTACAGCTTGCAGGCCTAATGTGGCCTGCTGCCTGCTTTTGTAAATAAAATTACACTGGAGCACAGCCACGCCTACGGACGTGTACCCAAGGATGCCTTTCCGTGGCAGTGGCGGAGGTCCGTAATTGCTATAGAGACCGCGAGGCCTGCAAAGCTTCCACTATTTATATCTGACCCTTCACCGAAAAAGTTTACTGGTCCTTGGACTAAAGGCCTATTGAGAGATGAAGTATTGGTTTTAAAAAAAAATTTAAAAACTGACACTTCTGAATCAAGGCTATTTCCTCTTCAACTGCAAGTTGAAGAGAAAAGTCTTCTAGTAGATGATCATTTTAATTCAGTTTAATGAGGGAAGTGCCGGGAGCCTGTCGGGTGATTGCTGTCTACACTTTTCTGAAGTTCAAGATGATGTGAAAGTCACTGCGCGGTGAGTCTGTGCGGAGGTGGCGTCTGCTGAGGCGCGTGTGGAAGGTCACAGTGTGGCATGTGGGTCAGCCACCTGTGCCGGGACGCCGGGTGCCCAGATTTTAGCTGGAGCCGCCTGTTTTGATAGTCTTCATAATAATTGTGAATTTTAATACAGTTTACATTTATAAATATCATTCTGAGTTTTGCTTGCTGCAGATGAAGAAGGCTAAGCTGGTAGACATTTGCAAAGAGGCTTCACATTTCTTGTGCTTAATAGTGCTGAATAGTTGAGTGTGTTAAAAATGGGTATGTATTTAATCACATTGGCTTCTCAGTCACAGAATTTGGGCCATTGCAAAGTGGGGGCCGCAGTTCAAGTACAAGCTACCTAATGTGTGGTCATCTTTTTATCTCTCAACAGACTTGTGGAAGAGAGCAAGCTGATCCCAGTCATTTTTGAAGTCATTCTGGTAAGGAAATAAGCATCTGAAATAAAAAACATTTTTTTTAATGTTTGGACCATGTTGTGTGGTTGGGCGCCAATCCTAACCCCGCCCAGACGGCTTCTGTGTGTCCTTCGTGACCTTGCTTGACCTTCCTGGGCCTCAGTTTCCTTGTCTGAGCTCTGCCCAGCTCCGAAATCCTGCAGGGACCCTGCTTAAGGGCCTGCCTGCTTTACATGGGTCCTTTGCATTTTACTTTGATTGACTTAAACCCTATGTTGTGTAATACAGGGAGAACACTTCTTCCGATGCTGGTTTGTGGAGGAAGGGAGGAGTAATGAACTTGCTGATGTTCACAGCAAAGCCCTCTGACTTCAGAGTCGCTGGGCCAGCTCGCCAGGTTTACAGGCAGAAAGTTGTCTGCTTCAGAATGGAGGACAGCTTGGCGCCCCTACACCATCTGTCATAGAATGCAACTTACCTGGGAACCATCTGATTAAAAAAAACCCTGTTATCTCTGGGTTTTTATGTGTGTGTAGGGAATAAAATAGGATGCAGAGTTGACTTTTATCACTTCTGATAAATCCCTACTTACGATCAATACAGATTGGAAAATCAGGCTGAAAATTGAGTTGGTGCTTGTAGCATGGGAGGGCCCTTAACCAAAGAACTGCCCTTTGTATCTGGAGGGGTTGTCCCCTTTACCAAAAACTGCCCCTCCTTAGCTGCCTGACAGCACAAGGGGCACAGCAGGGGACAGGTTGGCCTAACCTACCTTGGTCGTGGAGGCAGCGACAACTGGGGTGGTCCGAGAGCCCTTCTCATGGAAAGCTGGCTTCTTGACTCACCCCAAGGCATTATTGTACACATTGCTTGTGTGTTGATATGGCTCTGTGGTGAGAACATCAGTTTTCTTCGCCCCGGATCACCTTTGCCCCTCTGGATGGCTGCTTGAAGTTGCTGAGCTGTTTGAACCGGGTTTGGGGAGAAGAAGTAGGAGTGGGTTCGAGCCTGGATTGCAATTGTTTCAAACAGTAGAAGGCTCGAACCAGTGTGCCGCACACCTGAAACTCATGAGAAATAATACTGAATGTAAACTGGGACTGAAAAAAATTCAAACTGCAAAACAAAACAAGTGGTGAAAGAGGACTTTAGAGGCAGTGCTAGGAGGAGGAGGGGGTGAAGAAACACGCAGATGAGGATCTTTTTAACGAGGATTTAAAAGCTTTTCCAGGTGGTCTGCATGTCTCCCCACCATCAGCTGGACCTGCATTACTTGCTAATTTGTAGTGGAGTTGGATTCGTTTCGGAAAACAACGGGTAGAGTAAGCTGCTGGCGTTGGCCACGTGGTTGGGCACGGGGCGAGAGCCCGTGACCCAGCTGCGTCTGACTCGCATTTGGAAAGAGACGGGTGCTGCAGCCGGAGAGAGACCGTCGTGCCCACAGTGGGCGTCCGGGAGCGTGGGACCATCGCTCGCTGTGGCAGGAGGGCCTCTAACCTGGCAAGACCAAGACAGCTTCTTCGGTGACTGAGAAGAAACTTCTTATCTTTTGGTGATCATCTCAAGGTCTGAAGTCTGCATGTAGAAGTTTCTTAGTGTAGGTCACAGAACCCCTCCATGCTTGCTTAATCTTTGTATATAACCTAGGAAGGCTTTGTGGTCTACGGACCTCAGCAGGTGCGTAGCTGATCAATGCCGTGATTTAAACCCTGTCATCGTACTGTGGCCGCTGTAGGGAGTGGGTAGACAATGACATCCTTCCAGGTCAGGGTTTTTTTTTTTAAGGTTTTATTGGGTTGGCCAAAAAGTTCATTTGTTTTTTTTTCTGTAAGATGGCTCTAGGAGCGCTTAGTTGTCTTTAACTTCATTTGAAAGAGTTTTGTTAGATTGCATTGTGACAGCTGTCATACCAGCATGCATTTAAAAAAACTTACCAAAATTGGTGATTTTTTGTGTAGCCATTTTAATACTGGAGATGGAAGAAAAGACATAACAGTTTTGGCATAGTATGCTTTATTATTTCAAGAAAGGTAAAAATGCAACTGAAATCTGTAAAAGACTTGTGCGGTGTATGGAGAAGGTGCTGTGACCGTTCGAACTCATCAGAAGTGGTTTGCGAAGTTTCGTGCCGGAGATTTCTCACGGGACGATGCTCTATGGTCAGGTAGAGTAGTTGAAGTTGATAGCGATCAAATCTTAAGACATTGAGAACAGTCAGTGTTGTACCACACAGGAGATGGCCGACACACTCAAACTATCCAAATCAATGAAGTTATTGGTGAAAATGAAAAATGTGTCCTTTATTTTATGGAAAAGACCATATAGACTTTTGGGCCAACTCAACATTTATTTATATTTTTAGAGACATGGGAAGGGAGGGGGAACGAAAGGGAGAGAAATAATCGATGTGAGAGAGAAACGTCCATGGGTTGCCTCTCACACGCACCTTGACCAGGGACACCAGCGTGCAACCCAGGCCTGTGCCCTAACCGGGAATTGAACCAGGGACCTTTCGCTTTGTGGGATGACACCCAACCCATTGAGCCCCGTGACCCTGCAGGCAGGTGTGGGATGACGCTCTTCCTGTAACGGGAACAGCTCTGTACTCAGGTGTCTTGTAGGACAGCGTTTTAACAGAGGTCCTGCTGCTAAAAAAGTAAAGGGGGAAAAAAATGGTTGGAAATTACTGCTTTTGGGGACAGGACTTTGATGTTCTTAAAGAGCATCATTAAGTCCCTGTTCTGCTTTTGTCTTTCTTGAGTTGAATAATCTCAGCTGTGTCCCTCCATATAAATACATTTTCTGATCAATGAAGTATCTTTGCAGCACTTATCCCGTGAACTCTTGACCTTGTCCTTTCTAAATCTTGTCAGTGATTTATGGATAAGATAGTATTTGATTGGTTCTAGGATACCCAGTTTTTTTTTTTTTTCAGATTTTTACATTTCTGACACTGGGATGTATTTTCCGAATCAGTGGCTCTTTACAGTTGCTTTCAGCCGGGTGTCCTGGTTGCCGTTACCTTAACAACCAATTTATTTTGCTTTTACTTTCCTTTTTATAAGTGCCCGACAGTGATGTGTTAGAAGGATATATGTCTGAATTAGACTAAAACAGATCTTTCAATCAAAAGAGAATGGAAATTCTAGGTGATAAGAAAGCATGTCACAGTGTAACTGGCAGCATTTTTCTCAGTGCTTGAGCAAGTAAGGGTGTCTTAGGACGGTTGGATTCCTCCTTTCAAGGAAACACAATATATTCTCTAGTTACATTTGTTCCTGAGTTCAAGGGCATCTGTGAGGTCTGGAATATAGGTAGCAGCTTTTAGCGATGACGGACCAGAAGGAGACACAATGAGAAGACCGTCGCAGCCCCGCATGCTCATCTACTGCGTGTGCCTTCTGGACACCCATTAAAAAAGCAGAACAGCACTGGCCCGTTCTGCTGGTGGTCCACTGGGACCTCCTGATTGCTTTTATTTAGTCTTAGCCCATCGCTCTTTTCCAGCTTCTTTTTGAAGTACTTCAAGCCTGATGAGGCTTTATAACTTCTTTTCTCGAGTTCCTCGCGTGCCACGCTCTTACTGGCAGTGCATCCTCCCCTGCGTGGTTTTCACTGAGAAAGCAGGCTTTTCCCTCCTGATGGGCTGGCACTGCAGCCAGGACCTGCAGGCCTGGGGGCGAGTGAAATCAAAGAGAGCAGAATTTCCAAATCTGATGTCCCGTTTGCACAAAATAGCCATGTAGAAATCTTCGGAATAAAGATTTCTGGGGTTACGTGCTAGAATCAAGAGCTCTGAGTACGGATTGCACTGGTTAAACACGTAACCAATTGAAAGTGATTTTATTATTAAAAAAAAAAAAGACGCACTCTCCGATCATAACTGCCAGCTCAGGGGACACAGTGTGTCCTCCCGTCTGGGTGCCTCCTATCTGCCCCCTGGGCCTGCAGTGCAGGGCGAGAGGCAGGTGCGTGCACGTAATTGGTCAGGAGCAGCAGCGTGGGAGCTTCCTGGAGGGAGGCGGAAGGCACTGTGGATCCCAGGGGAGGGGTGACCGGCTGCTCAGTGTAGAGACAAGAGTCTCACAGAAGTAACCTGTCAACATGGCCTTGAGGGAGCTGTCAGGAGGGGGGCGTCCAGCTTGGGGCGTGGAGCGTTCTGAGCTGTGTGTGCCTGGGCCAGAGACCATGGAGACGTGTGGGGAGTGAGGCCGTTGGGGACCAGATCCCGCGGGGCTTCACGTTGTGGTTGTTTCATATTTGTTTGGCTTGGCAAGTAATTTATGCTCCCTGAAACCAGACGGTATCCTCTACTTAAAAAAAAAAAAAAAAAGCATTGCAGAGCCGTATGCTGTCTGGGCTATAGGCAGTGAGGAGGCAGGCCGCTGGGCCACAGCGCTGGCACAGGGAGAGAACCAGGCTTGGGGGCATCGTGCTGTTTATATGGAAACATGAAACAGGCTGAAAGCTGATTTCTGGGCATTTCCTGCAGGTCTCCATCAGCAAGGTTTTTGAGATCAGCCAAAAGGGCTATGGGGAAGGAGGCATGAAAGACAGAGCCAGTCTCCGAGGTCCCAGCCCGGGGCCCAGGAGTGCCAACACCGTATTCAGGACAGAGCAGGCGGAATGGTTTTTATCCTGTGCGCCAGCCACAGCATCCCTGCTCTCAGCAGGCGCTTCAAGCCGTGGGAGGGCCGGGAGCTGATGGCTTACACATAGGGGCTGTCACAGCAGCTGGGCACTGCTTCCCGGGCAGGGTGCCCCTGGGCCAGAGCACCCCCTTTATGTGGGCCACAGCAGCAGCTATGTCGGGTGGGAGTGGAGGCCCAGGCAGCCCGCAGTGGGTTACACTGACCAATCCCTTCGCAGTCCTCAGGGTCTCTGGCTAATGAACGTTGGCTCCTGAAGGAGCGGGCCAGTGGGCGTGAGCAGGATGGAGGGCATCCTTCCCCCCCATTCGCTGCTCTCTAAAGAGTAAGAGTTGCATTTCAGCGTGTTCTAAGTGTGGGTTTGGATGGATCCGCCTTTGCATTTTGCTACAACTGTTACAGCTCTCTTCATTGTATCGCAGCGGTTGATGTTTTGGCCTGCTTCAGTAAATCATGTTAACGCCATGAACTAGAGGCAAACTGTTTTTTCACTGGGGAAAGAGAAATCTTTATTCATGGCAGGTTTTCCAATATGTGCCCAAATATCGCTGTCATGATATTTTATGTGTCTGTTCCAAGACAAACAATTAGAGAGCAATTTTGGTGGCAAATGTTAACAATGAAAAGGAGATTAGCAACACACTAGTTTGACGATTATATTGTCTTAACAGTTCTCGAAGACAGCAGCTGAAGCAAGCTTTAGTCAACCCTTCACGGCAACCGTGTTAGGAGAGAGGCTCTTTACGGGCCCTTGGAGCCCAAAGAGTTTAATCACTGAGACGCCAACGCTGTGCAGACTGGCGGGCACGTTGCACTGGAGGAGCGTTCTCAATCCACCCAGGCTTCTGAAATCGCTTTGCTCCATTCTCGCTGCGACACCTCTAGTGTGAATTGGTTCTTCGGGTACGTTAAAATGACAAGTTCCTTACAAGCTGATGAATCTGCACGCTTGTAGCCAATGTGCCTTTAATAAGGTTCTGCTGTGCACACAGGTATGAATTTTCTAAACTGGAAAACAAGATTTGATTAACATTTCAAAACGCCTGACTTGGGAAGGTACTTTCAGCGTCGTAGGAGGGGTCCTTACCGGATGCGGGAGATAGATCTGATCCTTCAGCCTTCCTAGGCACCCGTGCGGGGCTGCTGCAGATTGCAGAGTGGAGCCGCGTGTGCAGTCCCGTTGTGTACAAAGGGGGCGTCATGTAGGCCAGCATACTGCCATCTCAGTGTGCACTCTGAGGGGTTTTCTTGGAGGGGGGTGGGAGGGTGGGAATCTGTTTGCACGGATCTATTCTCGGTCGTTTGTGCCATGAATTTGTATTTGAAAGTAGCCCCCTAGGGCTACGGTGCAATCTATAGATGCTGGATTGAATGAAGTTGCCCATACAACAACTGAACAAACGATTTTACTGGGATTAGTACCATGTCACTAATATGACTAATACCAGGTTAGCTGAATGAGTGGGCTGAAGCTATGTAAAATAAATATGTCCGTAAACTTGGGTTAAAGCGGAAAGTGTTTTCTGCATCACCGGTCCAGTTGGTCTGAGAGAAGGTGGACGCGGTGAGGATGAAAACCACACGTCGTGCCCACGGACCGAATGCTGGAGCCCAGCTGAGGCTGCGTCTCACCAAACGGGGCAGGCGCTGGGTGTGGGCGACGTGGGGCTTCTCCCAGGCCGGCGGGATCCTGCGTTTTATCGTCTTCATTGTTCTTGTTTCCGGTTCCGCTCCAGGCCCTGGGCTTCGCTGGGACGCAAAAGTGTCCCCCTTTCCTTCTCTCTAAGGGGACAGTCTGGTTGAAAGGCATCGATCGACGTAGATAATGTGCTTCCCGGAGTGTAAGCCTGTGTATGTTTTGCTTTGTCTTTACTCCCGACTGTGGACTGAGGCTCGTGGAGAGGGGTGGAAGCAGGGCACAGACAATGACACGACTACAGACAGGCGAAGAGCAGACGTGGCCCGGACAGGTGGAGTGAGGGGCGGCGCGAGAGGAGCCAAACCAGGGGACGAAACCTTGAAGAAGCGAAGTTAGCTCGAGGCCAAAGGAAAAGGCGGTGTTTTTGTTCCAATCCATACAAGAAGAGAGTCAGGTAGCTGCTTAATTTTCTCATATGGATTGTGTGCTCACATGAGCATCTTTTGGATATGTTGGGCTAAGGGCAATATCATTAGAATGAATTTCATCTTACTTTAAACTTTTCTTCTGACTGCATCGCTCGGAACACTCACACTGTGTGCATGCTACATGTCTGTTGGATGGCACCGCAGTGGGTGGTATCCTAAGTCCTCCACCCTCAGTCACACCGGGAGTCCTTCCCGAGGGGGGAAGCCACACTGGGTGCAGCCCCGCGCTCCCCAGTGCCTCACCTCCGCCTTTGTGCCTTTGCAGCCTGTGTCGGTTTGCTAGTGAGCTAGGGAGGGCGGCCGGGCATGGCTGTTCCACGGAGCCCTGCCTCCCAGCCTGCAGCCCCTGACAGTGGTTTGGAAGGAGAGGCAGTAGGAAGGGCCAGTGTTCGTCACTGTACCCACAAAAGGGACTTTGGTTGTAGCTCCCCTGAATTTCGACCATGGCTGGTGACACCCCTTGAGTTTCTTTCCTTTCTGACTCTGCACTATCTGGTGGTGCCTGGTTACTGGCCACTGTTAGGCTAAAAAAATAAAATGCCTACTGTGTGTATCAGGCATTGCCTAGTCTCGCTACAGAACCCTGCATGTTTGGAGCCCTTTGAAAAAAGGAACAAAGTAACAGGGCTCTTGATAAATACAGAGAACCTGGAAGAGTGAAACCAGGGTAAAGCCAGAGATCACTGATTCTCAGTTGTGTATCCACTGAACGTTACTTTTTCTCGGACTGCTTCCGTAATGCAGGCTCCCATAAAGTTCATTTAGGAAGAAAGCAATTGAGAATACCCACTTTTTAAGAGAGTAGAAATATCAACAAAAAGTTACTTGTTTCAATTACATCAAGCAGCAAACATCTAAAGCCTGTGCTTTTGATGCTCTCTTGCGTGTTTTCGTGGATGAGCACCAAAACGCCGAATTTATGTGCTCACCCAGAGCCGCAAAGGATTTTCCAGCGGAGCCGGGAAATCTGATGCACGAAAGCAGTTTACAGATTTATGAGGAAAAAAAAGAGCTTTTTAAATAGCTCTAGCCAGTGAAATTGGATTTTGGATTTATTAGAGGCACCACGTTGGAGACAGACTGTGAGGAGAAGCCAGTGGAGGCGAGTTATTGCATGGGATTTTTAGGCTTATTTTTTTCTGTTAACAAGAACAATACATACTTGTAAAGATTTCAGACAGTGTAGCAATGTCTAAGTTAGAATGTCAAGGCCTTCCGTAATGCCACAGCGTACAGCTTAATACATATTCTCATTGTTTTTCACATGTATCTCTTTTTTTAAAAAAAATGGGACCATGCTAAGTATTCTATTTTGTATCTATCATCCTAATGCCCATAGGAGTGATGTATATATACATATGTATTATTTATTCTATCTAATGGCCGTGTACTATTGTATCTATTTAGCATAATTTATTTAGCCAACGCCCTCTGAAGGACATTTCAAGTTTCCCCCCTAATTTTCTGCTAACCTGAGCAACTCTGAATAGAATATTTTTACATATTTATGTGAGTTTCTATAGGGTAAATATTTGAAGTTAAATTGTTCCACCAAAATATATGTATCTTTTGCATTTTAATGTTCCTCTCCAAAACGGTAATATAAAATTTCCCCAACAGCCGTATGTAACAACGCCAGCAGCTCCGCCACACTCATAACTGGGTATTATTGTTCTTTTAAATGGATAGTTGTTTGTATTTTGTGCTGTTTGCTTTTTAATATCAGAGTCACATTTATCAATTTGTCTTGCTTATAGCTTCTGTGTTTTCCAGCGTGCTTAGGGAAGGACTTCTCCTCAACAAGGTTCTAAAATATTAATCCACCTTCTATGCTGCACATTTACGATTTCATGATTAAATCTCTTAAATCTTTGCTCCAAAATAGCTCTGTCATTAGGACTGAGGACAAAGCCAGCTTCTCCCTTCCCTACACCTCCCTGTCGCCACCGGGGACTCGTTCTGACGGTGCGCGGTCACCGTGGGCACTCGACACACCATCGTCGGCAGACATTCGCTCTGTCGCCGAGTATTGTTTGTTGGCTGTGTTGACATACGACACGCTGCAGGTATTTGTTATGTATAACTTGGTGAATTTTTACATTTGCGTGTTCAGTACAGGTAGTGAACACGCCCATCACCACTCCCCCCACATTGCTTCGGTCGGTCGTGTTATCTGCAATCCTCCCCTCTCTTCCCCCACACCGGTCCCAGGCCACTGTTCGTTTGCTTTCAGTCGCTGTGGTTAGTTTGCACTTTCTAGAATGTTATATAAATGAATAGAAAAGTATGGATTTTTTTTTCTTTCTCTAACGCGCCCCTGGCTGCTTTGATCGAGCATGTTTATTTTCTTCTAGGGAGAAAGCATTATGTCTGATGCAGCTTTCTTTGATTTGTGTTAGTAAGGCATATTTCTTTCATCCTTTAACTTTTAACCTATCCATGCCTTTCTATTTAAAGTTATTTTCTTTTTTTTAAGATTTTATTTATTTATTTGCTTATTTATTTTTAGGCAGGGGAGGGGAAGGAGAGAGGGAGAGAAACATCAATGTGTGGTTGCTTCTCACACACCCACTACTGGGGACCTGGTCTGCAACCCAGGAATGTGCCCCGACTGGGAATCGAACTGGTGACCCTTTGGTTTGGAGTTCAGTGCTCAACCCGTTAAGCCACACCAGCCAGGGCTGAAGTTGTTTTCTGGGAGATACATGTATTTGGAGTTTGCTTTTTCCAGTCTGACAATCTTAGTCTTCTGTTTGAGGTGTTTAGAACATTTTCATTAAATGTAATTATTAATATTAGCATCTTTAAATTTACCGATTTACTACTAGTTTTCTATTGGACCTTCTATTCTTTCTCTCTTATGTCTGTCTTCCCAGGTGTCTCGGATCAACTGAGTGTTTCTTTCCCAGTGATTGGTGCAGGGTTTACAGCGTGCATCTTTAACTCGCCCCGTGTGGGCAATTACCTTGTCTAATGGTCTGCTCTCAAGATGCCTGTAGCCGGAGCAGCCAAGATATCTTATTGGACATAAAATATCTCACACCACACAATACACTGAAACAATTACGCACACACAGTGAGAAGCAGGGGATGAGGGAAATGAACACATTGAAAGTAGGGTTCAAGCAGGGCGGAGTGCACACCACCTGAATTCTGGGGAACACAGTGTTCATGTTTCTCCCCCCTGAGGCCCCCCCACCCCTGTCTCCTGCACCGACCTTCCTCAGACTTGAAGTTTGAGAAAGAGGGCTCACCGGCAGGAAGTGTCACGACCTCATGTCAACGCTGCAAGTTTACTGTGTCAGAGGGCGGGAGCTGTGCCCTTGGCCCTCCCTGGCTGCGGTTGGACAACGCACTCACTGAGCACCCATGGGGTTTATTTGCGTTTCTTAAGCGAAGAACGCTCGGGACCGAAACGGATGTCACCAGCGAGTGGCTGAATTAAAAGTTCCCGTACATCGACCGTTTGGCGCTTCCTGTCCTAGCGTTTAGCCCGGGACTGGGTGTGTGGTGAACATTTGGGGTCCGGACGTCTCCTGCGTGTTTCACGACTCACGACTGCTGTGTGCCTCGTGCTCCCCGCTCCCGCTGTGGTTCCCCTTTATCACACATACGTGTGCCCACCACCAATCCGTGCCCACACGTGTGGGCTTCCTACGCCCCATTCCTCTTCCTCTCTGTCAGACCACCTCCCGTCTCGTGTGAGACCCTTGTTTCTGTCTTTAGTAACTCCCATCACGTAATCACATACATCCTCAGCTTGAACTCCAGACAGACCCTACAGGGTCTGAGGGTGGCTGCCTCTCCCTTGGGGTCGGGGGGAGTGGGGGCACCCTGTACCACCCGCCTCCCTGCCGCTGCTCTACCCTGTGGACTTCTCAGCTCACCGAATTGGCTCTGCCTAGGGCTACTTGACTCCTACCTCAGGGCCTTGGCTTCGACTATACCCCCCCCCCCATGGGAGAATGTTCTAGAATGTTCTTCTGCCTCTTAAGATGGCCGAGTGCACCTTGCCTGTCAGCTTTCAGACAGTCTCTCTCAGCCTCATCTAAGGCTGGGCCATGCCTCTCCTTCTGGCTTCGCCTACCGTCTGGCCTAAGTAGTCTTAGATGTCAAGTGGCCACTCATTATGTGTCTGTTCAGTAGCTCAGACAGAGGTGGTGCATTTTTAAATGTACTGTATTTTGCCATGTACTTTTTTGCCCAAATTTTTGAGGTAAAAGTAAGGATGTGCATTATACATGGGTATAAAATATTGCACACCACAGGTATATAATGGGCATAATAATCCCGTGTATAATGTGTAGAAAAACGTGGGTGCACATTGCACACGGCAAAATACGTAGTTCTAGATTCAGTATGCAAACCTTTTAAAAAGGTGTTTATAGAGGTATTTGTAAATGAAGTTGGCGTGTAGCTTTCTCCTTCTGCGCCTGTTTTAAACTTTGTATTTCGAAATATTTGTAGCTTCACAAGGAATTGCGCAGAAAGGTAGCACAGAGGTGTCCTGTGTACCTCGCAGCTTCCCCAGTGGTTACATTTTCTGCAACTGTGGTGCAGCGTCAGACTAGAACACCGGTGTTGCTACCCTGTATCTGTGCAGCTCAACTGATACACATGTTTTGAGGTTTGTTTTATGGCCAAGGATATGGGCTGTCCTGGTTTATGTTTTGTGGGTGCTGGAAATGAATATGTATTCTATTATTTGTGAGTGTTGTATAAATGTTAATTAGATCTTGGTAGTTGATGGTGGTGTTGAATCTATAGGGACTGGCATAAATAATGCCCCCCCCCCCCTTTTTATTACAAACTCTTTTATTACGAAATCATAGGCATGCAATTCTGTTACATAACAACATCACACTCAAGCACACCATATGACATTTTAGGTGAAATGTTCAAATTAAAACTATAAATCACTACAACCATGTTATTACCCTACCAACCGCCCTCACGCAGGCATTCCTCCTGCTGGACCCCACATATCCGTGCTGATTTTCTTCCTGGTAACTCCACCAGCTGATGAGAGAAGGGGGCGAAGTCTCCAGTTGATTCTGGATTTGCTTATTTCTTTCGTGTCGTCTCCCCGCCCGTGGTCCAGTGTTCCGCAGCTCTGTTGCTTGGATTGTACATATCCAGGATTGTTATGTCTTCTTGGTCATTTGAATCGTTTTATCATTGTCACCTTATCGTTACGTAACATCTCTCTGTGTTTCTTTTAGTTTTCTTTCCTCTGAACTCTACTTTCTGATATCAATATAGCCACACGCATTTTCTTTTGATTAGTGTTTGCATGGTGTGTCTCCTACCACCTTTTAGCGCTCAACCTGCCTCTACCGTTCGATTTCAAATGAATTTCTTGTAGACAGCGTGCAGTTGGGTTATTTATTTATTTATTTATTTTGCTGAACCCACTCTTCAAATCTGTCTTCCGTGGTTTATTTGGACATTTTACATTTAATATAATTACTGACGTGTTAGGTATCCAATTTGCCATTTTAGTTTTTGTTGCCTCACTCGTCTGTTGTTTCTGTTACCTTTGTCCTTCCTTCCTTCCTGTGGATTAGCGGAACAGTTGTAGACTCCATTCTGAGTTGTCTGTGAGTGTGTCTGTTCGCGCAGGCTTGCAGTGGATACTCTCGGCATCGTACACAGTGTAGAGACGTAAGTTAAAGCGCTCCCCCAGGCCTGTCGGGCAGTGCCGGGGTTAGACTGGCGGGTGAACCACGGGCCTTGGCCTGGGGAAGCTCCCCGTCCCCGGAGGAGGCGGGCGTGGCTCAGCAGTGCTGGTGCAGACCAGTGTGAATGACAGCTGGGACACGCAGGGGGCCCCGCTCTCAGACGCCGGTGGTTCCAGCCCCTTCGGGGAAAGCGGGCACTGGCTGGGCAGCGGGGAGTGAAGCCTGCACAGTGGACAGGGCAGTGCCAGCCCTTCCTGGGCGGGAAGACACTGTGTTCTCCTGTCCAGGCTGACTACCCATGATGCCGCTCTTCTCAGCTGGCTCTTCCCCAGAATCACTTGGCTCCTGTGACCAGTGAGGCGCCTTTGTCCTGGGTGCTTACAGCACCCTGTACTTCTTTACTCTGTGTAATCCACGCCACCACGTGGATATTATTATTATTATTATTTTCTTCTTTTACAAAAGGACAGTTCTTTTTTTTTTTGTCTTTGTTACACAAATCATTATTTATTTTTATTTATTTTTTTATATATATATTTTATTGATTATGCTATTACAGTTGTCCCATTTCCCCCCTTCTCTCCCCTCCACCCTGTACCCCCCTCCCACCCACATTTCCCCCTTTAGTTCATGTCCATGTGTCATACTTATGAGTTCTTTAGTTTCTACATTTCCCGTACTATTCTTGCCCTCCCCCTTTCTATTTTCAATGTACATTCTATGCTACTTATTCTCTATACCTTTTCCCCCTCTCTCCTCCTCCCACCCCCCTGCTGCTAACCCTCCATGTGCCCTCCATTTCTGTGGTTCTGTTCCTGTTCTAATTGTTTACTTAGTTGCTTTGGTTTTGCTTTAGGTGTGGTTGTTAATATTTGTGAGTTTGCTGTCCTTTTACTATACATGTCTTTTCTTTATCTTCTTTTCTTAGATAAGTCCCTTTAGCATTTCATAAAATAAGGGCTTGGTGATGATGAACTCTTTTAACTTGACCTTATCTGAGAAGCACTTTATCTGCCCTTCCATTCTAAATGAGAGCTTTGCTGGATAGAGCAATCTGGGATGTAGGTCCTTGTCTTTCATGACTTGGAATATTTCTTTCCAGCCCCTTCTTGCCTGCAAGGTCTCTTTGGAGAAATCAGCTGACAGTCTGATGGGAACTCCTTTGTAGGTGACTGTCCCCTTACCTCTTGCTGCTTCTAGGATTCTCTCCTTCGTTTTTACCTTGGCTAATGTAATTATGATGTGCCTTGGTGTGTTTCTTCTTGGGTCCAACTTCTTTGGGGCTCTCTGAGCTTCTTGGATTTCTTGGAAGACTGTTCCCTTTGCCAGATTGGGGAAGTTCTCCTTTATTATTTGTTCAAATATGTGCTCAATCTGTTGCTTTTCCCCTTCTGATTCTGGTACCCCTATAATTCGGATATTGGAATGTTTAAAGGTGTCTTGGATGCTCTTAATCTTTTCCTCAATTTTTTGAATTCTTATTTCATCATGCTTTCCTGCTTGGTTGATTCTATCTTCCTTCTGGTCCACTGTATTGTTTTGAGACTCATAATCCTTCCTTTCACTATTGGCTCTCCTCCGCGTGTCTTCCTGCATCTGTTTTATGGTAATCTGCATTCTTTCATCTAAATTTCATCCAAAATCAACCAGTTCCGTGAGCTTTCTGATCACCAGTGTTTTGAACTGCGCATCTGATAGATTGGCTAATTCTTGGTCACTCAAAAGGATGAGTCCCGGGGGACTGATCTGCTCTGTTGAAAACATTTTTTTTTTTTCCCCCGTCTCTCCTTTTTTTTTCCCGGTCTGGTTGCTCTTGTTACGGTGGGGGGCGGAGCCTTAGGTGTTCACCGGGGCTGGGCGCCCCCGTCGCTAGATTGTGACGTTATATGTGGGGGCGGGAGAAAACAATGGCGGTAGTTTCCGTTCCCCTGGACTCAGACCCTTGTCTGGGCTTCCGGGCCGCGAGTTCTGCCCTGGTCCACAATCGCTGCCCCTCTGGGTCTGCCAGCTGCAGCTTGCGTACTCAGGGATCACCGCTGCCTTCTTGCGCGCCGGATGGCTTTTGCGCCGATTTCGCGCCAAACCTTCCCCCGACCTCCGCGCGCCGCCAACCCAAGCCAGCCCCGCGCCCGCCGGGCTGGTCTTCTCCTACCAGTCCGGACGAACGCGTCTACTTCAACTTCTTGGCTGCCTGACTTCCATTCAGATAAATCCTCTGCCGGATCTGGGTGTTATTCTGATAGTAAATTATTGTTGTAAATTATTGGTTTTCTAATCTTGGTTGTAGGAGGAAGTACGGTGCGTCCACCTATTCCTCCATCTTGCCGGAAGTCAAAAAGGACAGTTCTGATTAACCAGTTTTACAGGGTCACATTGCTAGTAAGTAGCAAATCTATAGTCAGATTGTAATGACGCAAATCTAGTATGAATAGTCTGGAGTCCGTTAGATGTCAGGCGTGGCGTTTGATCCTTCCTTTTTTATTTTTAGTGTATTTTTGCCATTACAGTTTAGTCCCCTAATGCCTCCTCCCCCTGCGGTCACCTCACTGCTGTCCATGTCCGTGGGTCCTTTTCCTTTTTCTGACAGTTTGCAGTTTTATGCTTGTTGTGCGTGACTTGTTGCCTGAAGGTCCCCCACTAGGTCACTGACTTCACGCAGCAGAACTGGGCCCCGGGGTCACCCCCCCCCCCCCCGACGGCTGGCATGCAGCCAGGCGCTCGGTGAGTGTCTGCGTGAATGAGCGAGGGCACGAGGCGCAGCGTGGTGGGCGGAGCTGTCTTGGGCCCGCGCGGTGAGAGCCTTGCCCGTGCCGAGGAGTGTGGGCTCTACCCCAGGCCCTCCGATGAGGCTTGGAAGAATAGTAAGCATTCGGCATCATTGTTTCACTTAGAACGCTCTGCCTAGAAGCCGTTTGTGTGGGGAGCACATTTTAGAGCTTGGGACCAAAGCAGTGTTGAAGCAGATCCTTATTTTTGCAGATGTTAACCAGCAGTTGTTATTCACTAACTTTCCCGCTTCCACAGTGCCTTTCCTGAGCAGCCTGTTAAAACGTTCATGCAGATTCTCTCCTGTGTTGTAGTTAAGGAGGGCCTTCAGCGTTTGCCTCACCTGCCATCGCGTCCACACCTGGACGTCTGAAACCTGTGATACAACAGGTTGCTGGGCAAGGGGAACTGAAGGTTGGAGGCGGAGTTAAGGCTGTTAATCAGCTGACCTGAAGATAAAATTATCCTGGGTCCTCCAGGTGGACCCGATGCAATCACAGGTGTCCTGGAGTGTAGGTGGGGAGGGGAGGAGGTAAAAGGAGGAGTTGTGAGCAAACTCAGCTGGGCACGCCCGCAGCCTCGGGATGCTGGAGAGGGGAGCAGGGAGCCACCAGGACGGAAATGCAGCCCGGCCAGCCCTGGACCCTTAGTTCCGCGAGACCCACGTTGGGCTTCCGACCCCCAGCACTGTAAGATAACAGATTTGCTAACTTCGTGGTGATTCGTTACAGTAGTAACGGGATGCTAACAAAGCACCGCCTTGTGTGTGGTGTACTAAGCCTCCCGTGTGAGCAGCCACGAGGAATAACATAAAGCAGCCTCTGTAGAGGTTCACTTGGCTGAGGTTAACTATGGAACCTGCCGGGCACTGTTACGTCGGTGCATTTGGTGGGCGATAAAATCAACCACACGCAGTTGACGTTTTCTTAGATTAAAATTCACCTTAGGGTTCTTGATCTAAATTGATCAAAGCAGAAATGACGTTCTTTTTCTCTTGTTCCGATGCTGCCCCGACATGCCCCCCACGTGAGTAATTCCTGCTGCGCCCCATGACTGTGGCAACTCCAGGTTTTGCTGTAAAAGTGATTTATGTTGCACTCCGTCACGGGCTTTCCCTCAAAACACATCACTCGTGTGTTTGGGGAGGTTGCTCGTAGGTGACTCTCCGTCTGGTCTCCTGAGACGCTCTGTGCTGAACTGAAGTACCGGGGTTTTATTTTATCTCACTCTAAAGTGTTTTATTGTTTCCACGGCTCTGATTGAGCCACTTTTTAACAATTAATGTTTCAGACGTTTTGGTCTGGAAGGTGGGCAGTGCTGTAAAGCTGTTGAGGTGGAAGGCGGTGGGGGGCCGGCTGGGGCACCTGTTGTGCTTCGTTTGGTTTTTTTACTATTTTCCCCGAGATGTGTTGTGAATTGTAGACCTCCGAGGTTCTCTACTTCATAGAGATTCTCCTCCACCTCCCCAAACCCTCAATAATATCTAAATTTGTGTTTTGAGGCACAACCTTTATTTTTTTTGGCCTCCTCTGCAGGGGTGTCAAACTAATTTTCACTGGGGGCCACATCAGCCTCGAGGTTGCCTTCAAAAGGCCGAGTGTAATGTTAGGGCTGTAGAAATGTAACTAACTGCTCCTTAACTAGGGGCGAGGAGCTCGGCGCTGCCACTGGGTAGAAGCAAGGTTGGCCCGAGGGCCTTGTGTTTGCCACCTGTGTTTTAAGGTGTCCGTGGTAAACAAGCATCTCGGGGTGGTAATCAGGAGTGGTTGAACCTGAGAGGTGCTGTCTCCTTCGGACGGGCCTGGGAGCCTGCGGGTCCCTCATGGGTTTCACCTGCGGCTGAGTTGCTGAACGACGCAACCTGGGATACGCTGCAGGGGGCGGGCGGTGCAGGGAAAGGAGAATGAGGTGCAGAAAGCTCCGTTTCACGGGAGAGGTAGTAGACAGATGTACGGCTTTCCGTGTTCTGGTCAGTGCCAAGCCCTTTAGGAAGCGGGAGCACCCTGCATCATCACTCCTAACAACTCCGTCTTGTCTTCCACGTACGACGGTTCTGTTTTTCTTTTGACACACGTGTTGCATCCAGCTCTTGATTGTGTAACAGCTGAAATGTACAGCAAAGTTCAAAGAAGAAAATAGAAATTAGCTGTAACCCCATGTCCAGAGATAATCATAATTTCTTTGTGCATTTATTTGTGGGTTTGTTTCTATGTTTATCTCTATATAGAATTTCTGTTGTAGCTATACAGGGTCTGGCACAAAGAACGCCCCCTTTTTTATTAGAAAATTTTTATTACAAAATCATAAGCATGCAATTCTGTAACATAACAACATCACACTGAAGCACAGCATATGACAATTTAGGTGAAATGTTCAGATCGCTGTCCTTCTTGTGTGAGACACTCATGTACCCTACCAGCCACACTCAAGCAGGACTTAACTTCTGCCGGACCCTGCAGCTAAGAGCTGCAGTGATTTCTCCGTGTGGTTCTGACGTGTGTGACTCTCAATTACTGTGAAATTCCCTAGCCACACAGTTCAGGTTTCCCTCACCGCGGTGTATCGGCCGGGCAGCTGGGTGCAGCACAGACTTCACCACCTGCTCTGCTGGCAGCATCACCGAGTACGTGGTGACAGCCCCTCCTTCCAAGTCTGTCGGTGGCTTGTCCCTGCGCAGCATTTCGAGCTCAGGCGGCAAATTGTGTAGCTGTTTCCTCCTCAGTTCCCAGGGAGGAACCCGCATGGCCTTCTACAGAAACAGATAATTGCCAAGGGATTGGCCAAGGGAGAGAAAGAGCAAAGAAACAGAAAGTGGTCATGCTGCACCCTGGGTGACTGAGCAGTCGGTTAGAGTGCCATTCCCATGTGCCGGGGTGGCAGGCTCGGTCCCCGGTCAGGGCGCGTCCAAGAGCTGGCCAGTGGGAGCACGGATGGATGGAACCACAGATTGTCTGTCTGTCTCTAAAATAAAAATAAGTATTTTTTTAAAAATCAGTTGAAAAGTCAAGAAGCAGAAATGACAGAAAGAATGCAACTGGAGACAAAAATGTTCACATTGCTGTCATAAATGCACTCAAGCATGTAAAGGAAAAATAAACGAGGAGGGAAATGAAAGTGTTTAAAAAAATAAGCATACAGTTGTATCTAAATTACTTTTCAAGGTCATCCACGTTATCGCCAATATAATCTTTCAATTCTAGAATGTCTATTTGATTTCTTAATAAATTCTAATTTTTGGGTGAATTCATTGTTTCATCCACTTTCCCACAATTGATTACAGCATTCATAGTCATTTAAAAATTCTTCTCTGATAACTTCAGTATTTCTTTTTCTTTTAATATTGGTCAAATTTTGCTTCTTTGCGTGGCTAGCAATTTTTGATGGAAAAACTAGGTATTTTATGTAAAAACTCCAGAGGTTACCTGGCTGGCATAGCTCAGTGGATTGAGCGGGGGCTGCGAACCAAAGCATCGCAGGTTCGATTCCCAGTCAGGGCACATGCCTGGGTTGCAGGCCATGGTCCCCAGCAACCACACATGGATGTTTCTCTCTCTTTCTCCCTCCCCTCCCTCTCTAAAAATAAATAAATAAAATCTTTAAAAAAAATAAAGACATAGAAAATTGACTAAAATATTAAAAAAAAAACTCCAGAGGTTACAGATCACTCCAGAAGTTATAGATGACACTGGGTCCCCCATTGGAGCCCGACCTTCCTCCACGTGTTTCTTAGGCATTCGGGGTGGAGAGCCGATGTGCTCAGTCCCATTAGGAAGTGGGAGGGACGGGGCTGTTCTGTGGAGACTCGGCTCTAGCTCCTGTGCAGTCTTGTCCTTCCATGGCTCTTCTGGACTTTGGAGACCTCCCGGGCGTCTGTTCCCTCGACCCCGCAAGACGGACAGGTTCAGCTCCGCCCTTCAGACTGCCAGCCGACTTCTCACACCTAATGCCTCCTGTACTTTAAAGATCTGGCAGATGTCTTAAGGGAGAGACCATTGGAGTGCTCGACAAGGCTTCCTCTGCTTGAGTGGTGGTTGTTTCTCAAGTACCGCCGGCTGCGGGAGACTTAACTCAGTTGTTTGCAGACCGTTTCAGCCCCTCCGCCTTGCGCAGCGGCAGAACCCAACACAAGTTTCTGGGGGGGGGGGGGGGGATGCTGCTTTCGCACGGAGACCCTGCAGGCTTTCTATGTGTTGGTCCAGCCCCGTACAACCTCGAAAACCCCCGTGGGTTTCTCATGCCCTGTGTGGACGCCTTCCGTAGGTGCTGAGAGTCAGCCGTTGTCCAGAACCAGCCAGTGCCCCTGCGGGAAAGGTGATTGGAAGCATCCGTTCTCCTCAGGAAAGGTGTCCACTTTCTGGAGTTTCGGTTCACCTGTTTCTCGGCGCTCCTGTCGCTTTCTGCTAGCTGTACAAATAGGATTTTATAATTCATCTGGAGTTTTCTTGTTATAAGGGGATAGCATTAGCCTTTGTAACCTGTTATATCCTACCAGAGGCAGGCGACATCTAATTCGTTAAATTCTCCTTCTACCTTTTTAAGTTCCTTCCCTTCGCCTTCTTTGGTGAGCTACACTTTTTCTAGCTTTAAAAAGCTGAGTACTTTGTTGTCATATTTGTACTGTTGTAGGCATCTAATGCTGTATACGCATTTTCCTCTGATAATGGCTTTAGCAGTATCCTATAGATTCTGATATGTTAGGATTTTGTTGTTCTTATTTTCATAAACTTCTGCATTTTTTGGTTTGGTTCTCCCTCAAAGCTTTAAATAGCATTTAAGAAAAGCTTGTGTGAAACAGAAACAGACTCATAGATTCAGAGAGGCAACCGAGGGTCGCCAGAGAGGAGGGGGCCCCCGGGGGGATGGGTGGAAAAGGGGAAGGGATTAAGAAGCGCAAATGGGTAGTCACGGAACAGTCACAGGGGTGTGACGGGCGGCCCAGGGAATGGAGCCAACAGTATTGTGATGGCTGTGGTGTCAGATGGGCGCAAGAGCTGTTGGGGGAAACACGTTTTCAATCATGTAATCGTCTGACCTCTGCGGGTATGCCTAGCACTAGTGTGAACTACTATACAATGCTAACTGCAATGGAAAAATAAAAGCTTGGTTTTTTAATTAATTTCTAGTATTAGCTCATTGAATACATTTTTATTTGGGGGGAAATTTATTGATTTTTTTTTTGTATATGCTGTTGTGAATTCTCATGAATTTTCTGTGTGCACGTAAATTGTCCTCTCTCATTCTGTGTAGAGCTCAGAGTCTGCCACGTGCCTGTGAGGTAGACCTTACAGAACGAGTTGTCGTGTGTGTCCTTCCTGGCGTTTCCTTTCCTCTTAGACCAAGTGGAGTGACCCATTGTCAGTGCGTTTCTGTGTGTTTCTCTCACTTCCGGTTTGCGAGAGCTGTTGCTGTGTTACTGAGTTTGTGATAGGTTTATTAAATTTTGTGATTTCTAGCTAACATTTTTGTAAGTTTGCCCTCCATCATCATATTGCTTTGTTCTTTCTCTCTAGATCTTAATACAAAGTTAGGGTGGCAAACAGATGTGGGTCTGTGTCTGTTCGGTGTGTGATGTTCCCCAGCCTCCTGTCCCACGGAGACCGTCCTTTCTGACCCTGAGTTTTCTCTCGTAGCTCCTTTAGTTCTTAGTGCCCTCCATCGGGATCGGGCCCGGAGAAGTCATTGAATGAGTGAAGCATGATTCCGGCTAAGCTTGCTAGCTGCTGCTTGGTGACACTTTTTAGAAGTAGACATCCTTTGGAAAGGACATTTAAAACCCCACCTGCGTATGCAGGGCTCCCTGGGGCCCCATCCTCCCCTGCTGTGCGCCCCTTGCCAGACTGATCAGAGTCCCCCCATTGCATCCTCCAGGGTTCAGGTCTCCATGCCCACACACGAGTGTCCCGTGGGAGCAGACAGCCCAGCGGTTTGGTCAGTGGTAGCAGAGGGCCCACACGTGATACGAGTCCCTCCAGGGGTCGGGAGAGGGGGCCGTGCGTGGGGCGGTGAGGCCTGAGTGGGTGGTGACCCGCAGTGTGGGACCCACTGGCCCGTGCAGTGGGGACTATTGTGGCTCCCTTTCAGCCGCCTGTTCCTCCTTTTTAGTTAAAAGTGTTTCGTGAGTCCACGAACTTAGCATGGCTGGTCACGGGTGAGGAGAGGGCTGAGACAAGCCGCCACGGAGCGGGGCCGGTGGAAGTTGCACGGATGTCCTGGCAGGGGGTGCGCGGCTGCCTGCCGAGACTCCGGTCCCGGCGTAACGCTCCTCACTCACGAACACAAATGCCAAACACGGCGTTCCTCTGTCTGCGAGGCTGCTTTCCGACGGCAGCGGGGGCAGAATTTCAGATGATCCTTCAATTCTTATTAACCCCACGGGGCTCCATGCTGGAAAATAAATGAGACTTATTTATGCTTGCAAATCCAATTGCCCATAAAAGGTTGTTGCAATAGACAGAGGCAAAACCATCATAAAATAATTTCGCGAATATGGGAGCTAAGAGTATGCTTAATGGAACATGATTAGACTTAATTTCCTTACTATTTCCATCATGAAAGCTCCATTATCTTTTCTGGGACCTCATTTAGGCGTCCGGCCACGCTGCGGCTCTGGGGCACTGGCAGGCCCCGAGAAAGCGCGAAAACGGCTAATAACACGCTGTTCTTTCATTTTCGCTATTTGATATCCACGTTGCACGTCCAGAGTCTCTCATATACTCGCTTTCTGACCCCACCTCTCGAGAGCCATCAGGATCATTATCTCCGAGCCTGCACACGGAAGGAGTTTGACTCTAGAGTTGATAACCAAACGAAGGCTCCTGGACAAGGGTCCCTGAAGGGCAGAGGCGCCGTGGACTGGTAGGGGCCTCTCTGGTCATCCCTTTGCCCTCAAGTGCACCCACGGTGGAACGCTATTTGTACATAAAGACAGAGTCAGTAACAGTATTGGCCTTTGTACACATCACGGAGCCTCACAGGCAGGGACAGGGAAGACGATAGGCCTTACACAGCCCCGGGGGTGTTGTGGGCTGTGTTTGGTGTAGTTAGGGGCAGAGTGCCGGCCTTTCCAGGCAGGTTGAGTCCAGTTAAACTAGGCTCAGCCTGTGGTCGCTGCTCTGAGACCCACAGGCCAGGTGAAAGGAGAGAATGGGGTGTTGGGGGCAGTGGACGTGGGCCTGTCAGAGGTGGGGGAGGGGTGGAGAGGAGCGGGCGGGGAGCGAGGCCCCAGGGAGCGGAGCTGCCCCGAGGAGGGTGACCCGGCGCTGCTGCCCCTGTGCGCTCTGAGCAGAGGTGATACAGCCCGCAGCCGTGATCTGCGATGACCACACGTTTCTGGTTTGTGTTGAACCGCACTGGATCCAAGAGAAACGAGCATCCGAGGCACTTCTCGTCAACCGAGATTGAGTGTGTGGATTCCAAACACCTTGGCCAGCCTGTCCAGGGCCGTCGGCCTCAGTGTGCTGGCCCTTGGGATGTCCCATGCCTCTCAAGTTCAAGTTCCCAAGTCCCTCGGTCTGTGCTCTCCCTCGAGTGCTAGCCCTCGCTCAACCTCCCGCCCGGCTCGGTTCCTTTCTCCTTCCTAAAGCCTGTCCGTGGCTCCCCAAGGTCTCACTCCTGGGGGTCTCAGAGCACCGCTTGCCTGGACCAGCAGGCGGCGCTGCCCCTCAGCCTCTCCTGGGGTCTGTCCTGTCCCCCCCAACATGGAAGCTCCCCAAGGGCAGGTATCTCGGTGCAGGGTTGGGGCCCTTCACCAGATCTGTGGTGGGCCTGGCGCAGTGGGCCTTCCCCACTGAAGGAGCGGCCGTCACTGGTGTGCAGGAGAGAGTGCTCACTGTTTCCCGTCTTCAAAATGGTAACACTTTCTTCTGTCGTACAGAGGGGTGTCAGCTGTGCAGATGGACAGATCAACAGGTTGTTCACGTGTTACTCTGTAAAGGTTTTCATTATGTCTGTGTGTGTGTGTTTTAAAGTTTATACATTTCACATTTCTAAAAAGTATTTATTTAGAGCCGGAGGGAGGGAGAAAGAGAGGGAGAGAAACATCAGTGTGTGGTTGCCTCTTGCATTTCCCCAACTGGGGACCTGGCTCATAACCCAGGCATGTGCCCTGACTGGGAATTGAACTGGCGACCCTTTGATTCGCAGGCTGGTGCTCAATCCACTGAGCCACACCAGCCAGAGCCATGGTTTTTTTTTTTTTTTTAATGTAGGAACTTTGCCCTGGCTGGCGTAGCTCAGTGGATTGAGCACAGGCTGCGAACCAAAGCATAGCAGGTTTTGATTCCCAGTCAGGGCACATGCCTGGGTTGCAGGCCACAGCCCCCAGCAACCACATATTGATGTTTCTCTCTCTCTCTTTCTCCCTCCATTCCCTCTCTAAAAATAAATAAATAAAATCTTTAAAAAAATGTAGGAACTTAGCCACAATCCAGTCATTTTGTCCAGATCAGTTCTCTGTTTTCTGTCGTGTAAGACCCTGAGACTGAGAGGACAGTGATTCATAAACTGTCTTCTTCCCCCCATCCCAGCATCCGTGTGACGTGGTTGGACTTCACGGCCCCTCAGCCGCGTCCTGGTATACAGGGTTCTTCCAAAGGGCTGACGTAACTCAGGATTCTGAGGATTTCTTCTCAATGTATCACCACTTTGTATTGTTTGCTGGTTGATGAGTGAACATCCTGGGAAGGGGTGTGGGTTGCGGGGGCACCAACTGGTGCTAAAGCTCGTATTTCACTGCTGTCTGCCACCATCCACAAATAAATATTTAAGACTGAGCAGGACTGTTTTGTTTCGATGTAGTCACGAAGCTTAGAAATTGTTTGATTTTTATCGAACCTCTCACCCAAGGATTCATTTGGAAAGACCTAGCGCTGGGTTTAGCATGGAAGGATGTTCGAGCAGAGAAGCACCTTAGCTCGAGCCCCAGGCAGGTCCCTTCTCCCCGGGGACCCATTTCTGCATCTGCGGTGGGCGGTGCCTTTTCTCCTGCTGCTGGCCTCCCGAGGGGCCCAGCCCGCACCTGGGTGAGGCGGCGGCGGCTGCAATATGACACAGCTGGGCGCTCTGTCCCTCCCGGGAGCTGCAGAGCAAAGGCTCCCTGCGTCGTCATGGCCTCAGACATCGTGTTTCCAGCTGCCTGAGGTTTTGTTCCCTTCTCTGTCCTTGATGGATCTGGCGACAGGGACTTCGCTGTTGTGGCTCAGAGTCATTGCTGTGGACATCTGTCTTCCTGGTGGAGCAGAGCCTGTGCTTTGTTGAGCTTCAGAGCATGGTGACATGAGATGCTTCAGAATTGAAGCTATATTAGTTATTCATTCTGCTTCCAAGACAAGGGTGTGTGTGTGTGTGTGTGTGTGTGTTGTTTGGTTGTTAAACTTGTTACTTGTGCCCTGGGAGATAAGGTGCTAAGATTAGCCAATAAGACAGGCATGCAATAACACCCAGTCCTCTGCAAATGGCATGAGTATGTCCCCAGAGCTCAGGGGTGTTTCCCAGAGATCAGCACCCCCTGTCCGAAGCCCACATGAACACAGCGCGGGGAGCTGCCACCAGTGCCCGCCCGCTGCTCCGCACGCCAGCGCGAGGAGGGCTCCCGTGCCAGCCAGTCAGCTGGGGACCACGCGGTGAGTCTGCCGCTCTCATCCCATCACGTGCGGGAAGGGCTGGGTCACCACCACTCTGTGCACTCACAGAGCAGGGAGCCCGGGCGAGAGCCACACAGCAAGGAGGCAGTCTCATCACGGGCGACCCGAGGATCGAGAAGCAGCCTGAAGGGCCTGGAGTTGAGGAGAGTCAGCGGCTTTCCTGCTCCCTGTCTGTCGAGAACGCTGTGGGTCAGCATGGGGCACCAGCGCTGCTGTCACTCTGTCCCTCCCCGAGAAATGGACATGCCCCCTCTCTCTGCCCCTCCCCGAGAAATGGATACACCCTCCTCTCTTTGTACCTACCCGAGAAATGGACGCGCCTCCCCCTGAAATGCTGGTCAGCACTTGCAGGGACCCAGCGGCCGGACAAACACTAGGCCTGTCAACTCCCTTTTGGGGCCAGGTTGAGGTGAGCAGCTGCCGAGTGACGCAGAGACCCTTGTAGATCTTGCACCTGCCAACGAGGGGCTGTACCCCGAGTGCAGCCCCGCCCAGCACGCTCTTCCTTCTCGGGGAATCCATCTGTCCCTCCTCTGTCCGTCCCCTCCTTTCCCCCTCCCTCGTCTTTCCCCCTTCGTTCCCGCTTTCCCCCTTCATCTTAGCACTCATTCCGACTTCTGGTTTTCTTTTTGATTTGCACGAGGAAAATCCAATGGACCCATCCTGACGTCTAAGCCCTCGAAGCGAAGCCCAGGGACTTCCCCTGGACTTGGGGGCACTGTCGCTCTGGTGCAGAAACAATGGATGTGACCAAGTGGGCACGAGTTCTGGAGACCCAGCGTATAGCTAGGACCCCCGTGGGTATCTGTCCCAGAACAGTTATCGAAGAGGAGGGTCAGGCTTCCGCTGACGTCCCCCGGGGCCCTCAGGAGATGCCCCGCCTGGCTTGGCCTAAGAAGTTAATGTACGTAACCTTTCAGTAGTTCCCCCGGCATCCCAGAAACGGGGCCAGCCAGTCTACGGTCACTTGTTCCCTTGGTCAGTCTCCTGGCTCGCCCGGAGTCTCCTTGTTTGCCTGGCATGTGCCCTGCTTGCGCCCCGTGGGTTTCCTGGCCCCTCCTCCCAGGCCTTGTCTCAGTGCATGGCCCCTCAACTCTCCCCGTGGTTGCCCAGCACAGCCAGCGTGAACTCTGCCCTGTTTATGCTCATACCCAGGGTCTCTTCTAGTTGCAGCTAGTTTATTAAAATGCCAGTAAGGACACAGCATTATCTAGGACATGAGAAGTTCCCGAGATGACTTTTTTCCCCCATGGCAACCCGTTTATCCCCTAAGATGGTACAGCTTCCATCATGGTGTGGCCAGAAGGGAGCTTATTAAATGTTCCAAAGCGAGTATATAATTTATTATCTGAGCAGAGTCTCAGGAAAGGAGAGCTGATGGCCCTCCGTGGACGTGGAGAACAGAAGCGTGAGCACGCATAAGCCACCAGGAGCAGGCAGCACACTACTCCAGGGTGACTGACAGGGACCGGGGCTGCTCCGCGCTGCCGACTTGCAGACTCGCCCGTCTCCGTGATTGCGGGTCCCCGACGTCTGACGTGCAACCTCCTCAGAATAATTCATTGGGAAAAGATGCTTCTCGTTTAAAATTTAACTCCGTGAGTTGGCCAGACTCCCCAGCTCTCTGCAAAAAAAAAGCAATTGGAAAAAATCTTGTTGGATCCGGAAAGCCTTTGCTTAGGGGTCCTGGGGGCCAGCAGGCACGCGTCGAGGGGCTCCTGTATCCTCAGGAGTAGTCCGCTGGCCCTTCGCTGTCCGGGGGTAAGAGCTGACCCGCCGAACAAGGCGGCCGGGTCAGCCTAGTCTGCAGCTTTGGGGCGCGGTAATTGTGGCGTTCCTCCGGCACGTGCAGAATCTTACCCCAGGCACAAATTTACCTCCTTGACTCCATGCACCCCAATGGGAGTTTTAGAGCTGCGAGGGTGAAGCGAGGCGATGGGAAGGGGATGCACTTCGGCGCTGGAGTCCCGACCCTCCTCCCGACAGGCCTTTCCTGGGGCTTCTCTTCCTTGATCTTCAAAGGAGGCCACTAGAAAAAGGTCTTTAAGATTCTTCCAAAGTCTGTTCGTGGGAGAGTGTTAACAGCTCCAGGTTCGCCAGCTGGCTGGGGGCAGGACCGGAGCTCTTACCTCTTCCCAGCCCAGTGTGCTCTCTGCTTACTGTGCTGCCCCTGATGCACTCCGAACCCCTGGGTGAGAGGGACTCCCAGCCAGTTCCCACGGAATAAATCTTTCTCTTGCAGTATGTACTAGTACCTCTGCGAGGCAGGCACTGTTCACAAGTACCAACGCCTGGGACACTCCCATCGCAAAAAAAATATTGCAGACTCCCCCAGGACAAGCAAGCCGTAACTGAACATGCCTTGTGATAATTGTATGTATTGATCTTTCCGTTCAGTTTCACCATGCGTACTATTTCTTCTCTAGAATGGGATATTTATATTTGTGAGCGATGATCTTTAATGGAGTGTCCCATTAAAACTGTGTCAACATCGTTCGGATCTTCGGGAGTGCACATTTTCCACTCCGATGTAAGTGCTTCCCGCGTCCTCGGCAGATACTTAGTGTGTGAGGGATGTTGTGTGTTTAAAGGAAAAGCATCTGAATTTACCATTCATGGCAGGCATCACTCAAAAGTGAATAGACACCGGGGGAGAACTTTCTGGGGAAAATCATCTCCGTGGTTCTGCTTCCCGCCATGATGCAGCAAATTTCAGATGCTCGATGAACGTTTGATTGCTTCGTGGAAGGCAATTTCTAGTTACTGACAAGTTAACTCTCGAAGGCGGATCCAGCAAGCTGCGTGCCCCCTCCCCAGCTGTCGTTACCCAAGTGCCTTTGAGGAAGATTGTCCTCTTGTTCACTTACCAGGGGCCCCTGGGGACGTGGCTGGGAGTCCTAGTTCTGCCCGCCACGGGCCCGGCAGCAGTCACGGTGCCTGTGGCAGGTGCCGGGAGGAAGGCAGGCGTGGCACGGAGTGGCAGTGAAGACTATCCCATGAAGTAACTAGCCCTGTGGCCTCCAGCCTCAGCTGACGACATCTGGCCTGGATTTTCACGAGTGGGTGTTAGTTGGCCAAGGCTTTGTCTCTGTGAGATGACGAGGATGATTGTTTTACTGTCGGACGGTGGCAGGGATGCAAGGAGAAGGCGGGAGATTGCCTGGATGCACACCTGTATTCTCTCACCTGTCCCCCTTACCTCGGGCCGGGCCTGTGTTTAGCTCAGGTAGCATGTGTAGGGCAGACACAGCACAGGGCACAGTCCGTCCCCAGGGGCACTGGCCCTGGCAGCTTCCCGTTGGCTCTGTCCCCAGGGCTCGCTCGCTCTCCCCTGAGCAGTGTCGGCGCTGGCCCTGGCCTGCTGCACCTGCCTCGAGGCCCAGGGCCCTGTCGGGAGCCCAGAGGACGCGGGAGCTTTCTGCTGGAAGCTTAAACAACAGGAAAGGACGGGGCTGGGAAGCAAAGTGACACCGTTCGCCTGCCGGAAGGGCCTGCAGAGCCATTGCCGTTGGTGTCGCACAGGGGCGGGAGCCCTAAAGCAGGCTCCGCATGCCGGTGGGCAGGTGGCACCAGGTGGCCCAGCTGCTCCCTCCGTGCCAGCCACAGTGGGTCACTAACAACCGCTTGTACGCGCTGCCACCGAGGGGCCTCCGCAGGGGCTGCCTGCCAGGTTTAAAAACAATCAGAACGTATTTCTCTCTCGTCTTTAACCAGAACCATGGAGGCCTTCCAGTGATGGCGATCCGAGCAAAAGAAGGGCCTGAATTGTTTTTCTTTTTTAAATCCTCATCTGAGGACATGTTTATTGATTTTAGAGAAGTAAGAAGAGAGAAACATGGATCAGTTGCCTCCTATACACAACCTGACTGGGGATTGAACCCGCAACCTCTCTGTACACAGGATGGCACTCCTGCTGAGCCATCTGGCCGGGGCAGGGAGGGGCTTAGTTCTGTTCTTCCAGGCTTTTGCCTGGCACCGAACATTCGGACTGTAGAAGGGAGAACAGCTCCAAGGTCCTCCCAGAGCCGCCTCTAAGCCCGCTGCGCCCCCAGGCGCCCTGACGACAAGGCAGCGCAGCTGTCTGCGTCGCAGCTGGCGGAACACTCGTCCGGTGGCAGCTGCCCCAGCCCCACCCCCATCATACCCAGACAGCCCTACCTGGACCCCCAGACTCTGACCTTCCCAAGAAATCCCGTGCACATGTTTGCGAGGTCAGTGGGTGAGTTAGTGTTAGTGCGCGCCTTTTGCATTTAAGTCAGCTCATGTCCTTCCTTGTTCCTTCTCCTCAGAGTCAGTATTTGGCTCACAAAGTCATGAGAAGATTTCCAGGATCGTGAGGTAGCATGTCTCTGGGAGCGAGAGCAGTGGCGTGGCCATGCCCTTGCTTCAGCCATCCCCTTCTCCTGGGACCCCGCCCTGCCTCCGGCCTTCGAATCCACCAGGGGTCGGGACACAAACTGGGCTGTGGGGGGCATGCCCCACCCCGCCCCGCCGCCTTGGGCCTGCTGCGGACTCGAATGGCTCCCCAGGCCTGTCTGTCGCCCAAGATCGGAGCCCTGGGACTGGAGCCTGGTCTCTCCCACTTGAGAGCGAGGGGCCCGCTGAGCAGCGGAGGAGGTGAGGCCCGAGGCAGCAGCCCCACTGGGAGATTGTGGTGGCTCCAGCCCAAGGTGACAGCCGCCTGACCTTAGGCAGAGGACAGACAGATTCAAGAGGGGGCTCGGGAGAACGGAGGCGCCTTGGTGGGTGATTGGACATGGAGGCGAGAGACAGCGCCCCAGGGAATTGCAGGATCTGTGGCCGGGTGGTTGGGCGGGGTGTAGGGCTGTCCTTTGAAACAGGACACAGAAAAGGAGGGGAAAGGAGATGATGAGTCCGCTTTGGAGTCCCTGCGTTCACGCCTCGTGAGAAGTCAGTTACACGAGAAGGTGTCCTTCCCCCCCCCCCGCACCAATACAGTCATTTCCTTTGGGTGCCCCGAAGACTCCCCACGGTGGCCTCCACATCTCTCGGCCCCCAGCCCCACGGGGAACGGGACCCCGTGAAACGGAGAGGAGGGCGCAGCCTGTCTGCTGTGTCCTGGCGCAGCCCCTGTCCCGCAGGGCAACCCTCGGTTCTTTCCCTGAAATGCATGCTGAACCTGTGTCGAGGAGGGTGTGCCGTGTGTTTATTTCCACGGGTCTGTAGACTTCGTGTGCTCCACACCGCCTGCTCCTGCTTCCCGTTCCCCTGGGGCTCTCTAACCCCCTGGGGCTGGTGGTTGCCTTTTGAATTCTGGCCCAGAGCCAAAGGCAGAAGAGGGTGGCCGTGGCCCTTGGTCACTTATCATCGTGAAAGGTTCCTCCCCACCTTGACTGTTCAGACCCCCGCCTGCCTTGTTCTCTGCACAAGTCTTTCAGCGCCGTTGACATCCCCCGATACCACACAGAGTCAATCAAGTGTAATGCTCTGTTTACAGTGAGACCACTTTGGGGAAGGTGGGGGGGGGGGGCGCGATCGTTTCTCGGTCGCGTTTCCTTGCTCTGCCCTTGGTGTTTCAGAGCTGTCCTCTCTGCGCTCGGAAGCAATTAGTTCTGAGAAGGCTGATTCTTCAGGGTCCGGTGCTCGCCAGCCTTTCATTTGCTGAAGCTGCTGCACATTTTAATGAAGTTGTTTCATCTGGGCTGCCAAACACTAGAGTTTTGCCGCTTCCATTCTAATTATCTCTACTGGCAAACGCTGTGTTTTATTGGAACTCTCGAGGGCTCTGTTTATTAAACGTCCATACACCATGGCGTTGGGCACAGAAATTAGGTCAGAGGGGTTTTACGGACGTCTTACGGATGAAGCAGTTAAAAGTGTTTTCATCATCATCTTAAAGTGCACCGGGGTGGCCCACCGTGACTTTGGGGGTTATCAGTGATGGCTCCCCCCACCCCCCCACCCCAAGGAGCTCCACTGCCTTCCACACCCGTCAGCCGCTGCCAGCTCTAGGTGTCTGAGCAGCGTGGCTGCTGATGGTGGCTCCAGTGTGCATTTTCATCCTTTGGGGCCATGGGCCCTTTCTTCCCTGTGGTAATTGCCTAACCCTTCCCCCTGGCGTTCTGGGCTGTGTGTCTTCGGCACAGCGATATGCAGGGGGGTGGGCCAGACTAAGTTTACAGTTGTTTTCGTGGACAATAATACAATAAAAATACAGGAATAAACTCCGTTTTGCAGGCTTACAACTGTAAGCCTACTTCTGTCCCACCCTGTACATTAAGGGCTCATGTGAAGCCAGGAGGTCCCCGTGGTGGTGGCATGGGGCAGGGTACGTTTGTGTTGGGACAGGAGGGAGGGAGCATGACAGCAGCAGCCCCCAAACAGTGTTTCTGTGCTCGCTTCCGCCCCCTGCTGTGGACCACTTCAAGATTCCTCCCTAGTAACCCCGTGGGTCCTTGGGTGGTGTGGGCTCCCCTGGGGTACGGCGACTGACAGCCCTCCCTGCTGCCCTGCTGCAGTCCCAGGCAGAGCTGCGTGGTGTTGAGGGGCGTGGCTTCTGCCCCCCCACCCCCAACACTGAGCCCCAGCTTCACCACCGCAGAGCTGGGGGAGCTTTCACAAGTCACAGTCACTAACCAGTGTCCTTATCTGTACAGTGGGAGAACGGTAGCCACTTTGGGGTTTTTGTGAGCATTAAGTGAGACCATACAAAGGTCTGTCCGGAAGAAGTCCAGGCATTGTTACTATAATGAGAACGGTTTGTGCAACATCGATGTAACCTGGCAGCCAGGGAGAGTGGACGGGAATGTGCATGTGTGAACAATGACGACTTGTCTGTACTGGACAGTGGGGGTGGTAGATGCCACTGAGTGAGCATGCCACTGTGTGGCCATCTTATTCAAATGGATTGAACAATAAAGCAATAAATCTGCATAAAATTTTGAGTTAAGCTTGAATATTCCTCCACGGAAACAATTCGGATGGTTCAGAAGGCTGCAGCTCCTGGGTAACTGGTGATTGGCAGCTTCATCACAACAACCCACCCACTCATGCATCTTGTGCAGATTTTTTTGGCAAAACATCAAATCGCCCAGGTGACTCAGCCCCCCTACAGCCCAGATTTGGTGCCCTGCAACTTCTGGCTGTTCCCAAAACTAAAATCACCTTTGAAAGGGAAGAGATTTCATGTAGTCAGTGAGATTCAGGAAAATACGATGGGGTAGCCTATGGCGATTGGGAGAATCATGTGAGGTCCCAAGCTGCCTACTTTGAAGGGGACCGAGACGTCATTGTCCTGTGTACAGTGTTTCTTGTATCTCATTTCTTCTTCAGTACACGTGTCTGTGTTTCACGTTACTTGGCAGGATACCTCCTGGACAGACCACGTGTAGGCAAGGTGCTCGGGGCACAGGCCGCGGCACACAGCGTGGCATCAGTAGATCGTCAGCTCTGTCATGCGGCGCCCCAGGCCCACGTGGCTGCCCCGCTGCGGCCTGCCCCGATCAGCACCTAAGCCGCGGCTCCTGGGCCCCTGAGCCTGCGCCAGAGGCCCTGGTCACGCTCATCACTGGCTCTCGTCTGTTGTCCCTCTGTTTCCCTGGCATGGGTTGCGGCGCCGATGGTGTGGAGTTGTCTTATTAATGAGCCAAGAGGGTTAAAAAAAAAAAAGGTGCCAGGATTTTATGTAGCCTTCACTCTGGGATGCAGGCATGTCCTGAGTGGGGGGGCCATCCTGGAGGAGTGCCTCATGGAATTACCTGCCCGCCCCCCGCCCCCCCCCCCCCCCCCCCCCGCACAGTCTGCGGTCTGTGCACCAGCCCGTGGCTCCCCTTTCTCTTGCTCTGGGTCAGTGTCCCCGTGTGCCCGAGAGGAGCTCCGGCCGCAGGCATCCACCCTCATGCTTTCTCCCCTCAGACAACCCTCTGCTCTGCCCTACGAAGTGAGCGTGATGTTTTCCAAGGCACAGTTTGTCCCGCAGGCTGATGTGCTTGTGAAACAGCAAGGACAAGCCTCACTAAATGTGCTGAGCGGAATGGCCTCCCCGTTAAGTCTCGTCCCCACCTGGCCCCGTAGGTAGTGATGGCAATATCATTGACGTATTCCCTCTGCTGCGCTTCACGTCATGCGACTGTTTCTGTAGCTGGTGATCCGTATTTTGTAATCCGTGCACCTTTTTCACCCCCTCCTCCCCCCCCCCCCCGCCCTCCTATCTGGCAGTTGTCAGAGGCTACCGTAGAACAGGAACAATGCGTCCCAGTCTGGCTGTGGGATTACTGATCACGTCTTTGTCCTCTGCATCAGATGTTCTCTCCTGAGCACTCGCAGTATAAGGTCAGGGGAGGCTCTTGATAATCGGGGTGCACCTTAGCTGTGCACCCCTGTGCTGATGGAGTGGTGGGCAGGTGGAGGCCTTTGTTCCGCAGTGCCCTGGGGCCCCGGGCCAGGGGTGTCCGAACCCAGTCGGCCGGGGCACGGTCCTGGGCGCTCAGTGCTCAGGGGTCACGGAGGTTTGGGTGGTTGGCCGTGGCACGAAGTGAGATGCCCACATCGGCCAGGGGCACTCACCGTGGGCTGAGCATTGGCTTCGCAACGAGCCAGAAATACTGCCGGGAGCGCCACAGGGAAGGTGCACTGAATTATTAAAAGGTGCTTGTTGGGACCATCGATCCGCCTCCAGCCCGCTCACCGCCTGGTCTTTGAACAAGGAGTCGCGTGTGCTGTTTCACCGAACGGGGCAAGAAGCAAAGATTTATTAGCTTCTTTTCTTCACAAAAATAGGTTTCCCATGTATCGTTAGTTACTTTATCATGAGTAACATGTCGTGTCGCGTTGGGCTTATTAATCACCCTTTCCTTCCAACTAACCGTGAGAATAACGAGACGGAATTGGTGGCAGGCCAGCGCTCCCACATTCATCTTCGTAAGCCGGTGTCAGCGCAACAGTCAGACACCGTCACCCCGCTCGTGCGCGTGTGTTTCTAGAGAACGTTAGGAGTGCGTGGGCACCGGCGTTTGGAAAGCTAAGACGTAGGTGAGACCCAGGGGCGCCCGTGGCTGTCCTCGGGGGCACACGTAGTTTCAGAGCCAGGCACGGCGTTGGGAGTCTCATCAGATTGGGAAAACCACGTGTGCCTCAAGGGACCCCTGGCCGGTCCTCGCGCTGTGACTTGGGCGATTGCAGCCTCAACCATCCAGAACGTGACCAGTCATCGGAGCAGAGAGAGGGAGAGTGATCAAGCCCTCGCTGGCCCTTAAAGCTTCTGCCCAAATGAGTTTAATCGGCCAAAGCAAGTGTCATGGTCGTTTCTAATTACAAGTGGGCAGGAAGCGACCTCCTGCTGCATACCCAGGAGAGAGAGGCGGCAAATTTGGACGCATTCGTAATGACCAACTCAAAGCCAAAAATGTAGATGGTCATTCGAATGGAAAGCCGGTTCCTTGAAAAGACCAATAAAATAAGACGAAGGTCCGGTGAGTCTGCTCCGCAGGAAAGAGGGAGGAGGCAGGGTAGAAGGTAGGAGATTTGTGAAGATACGAGAGAATACTGCACAGAGTTATGCGTGTGAACACTTGCGCATTTTAGATGCTTTCCTTGGAAATGGAAATAACATTGGGTCAAGGTGTAGATTCCTGAGATGCTTTTCAAAATGTATTTGAAGATCTACTGGTTGCCCTGGCTGGGAGGCTTAGTCAGTTGGAGCACTGACCTGTGTACCAAGGAGTCGTGGGCTCGATCCCTGGTCAGGGCCTGGATGGAGGGCAACCAATCGATGCTTTGCTCTCACATCAACGTTGCTCTCTTTCCTCTCCCACCCCTTTCTCTGTTTCTAAAATCAATGAAAACATATCCTCAGGTGAGGACTTAAAAAAAAAAAAAAGGTTTACCCGTAAAACTACAGCGAGCCCAGTTGCTTTTATTAGTGAGCTCTATGCAATCCCCCAGAAACAGAAATTAGGTGCAGCAGTAACATTTGGGAAATAAAACGGATGGACAAGGCTAGCCTGAAATTGGTACCGGAATCAGGTGAGGATGCCACTCGTAGGTAGATAACATTTAAGAGCAGTGATGCAACTGAACTAAAACAAATCAGCTGACAGAACCTAGTAGTCTTTTCAAAGAAGAAAGGCGAGCCTGTTCAAATGCCACCTTCTTGAGAGGGTATGCCTGCCTTGCCTTGTTTAAAATCACAGCCTTTCCCTGCGGCCCTCCCCAACCACTCCATCCTGCTCCGTTTTCTCCCGTAGCACGCGACGTCCCCCTTCCAACGTGGCCTGCGATTACTTCCCATGGGGTTGGTTTCTCCCTGTGCTACAGGGTCAACTCTACAAGGGTTGAATTGTTGTAAAACAACCACAGGGGTGGTTGTTTTAGGTTTCTTTGTTCACTGCCATAAGTACCTAAACAGTTAGTAAAGAAGGTTTACAGTGGTTCATAGGGAAAATAATAAAATAATTGATAAATAATGGAATAGATAGTAAATAATACAACTGTAAACCTACTTTTGCTCTACCCTGCATTTGTTGCAAAAATCAGTGAGTTCCAATGCAACACGGGACCCTGGATTGGATGCTGGAACAGAAAAGGACTTTAGTGGGAAACTGACGTTTGAGCGAAGTCTGTAGTTCAGTTATGAGGATTGGAGCGGCGTTAATTCCTTGGTTTTGATGACCGTGTCTTGGTGAGAGGTTAACATCAGGGGAAGCCGGTTGAAGGTAGATGGAAACTCGCCACACTAGCTTTGGGACTCCCGTACGTATAAAATGATTTCAAAGTGATTTCAGTAAAAATAAGTGAATTCAAGAATTCCAAGGTGCTTCAGCATTTAAAAATAACATTTCTGGTCTGATGGCACCTTCTTGGTGAGTCCCGCCCCGACCACACACACAGTTCTGCACGGCCCCGCCGCGGTTTCTCAGGCTTTCCTGCTCGCTCTCTGCTTTTTCGCCAAAGCATGCATTACCCTTGAACACATTACACAGTACACTCACTTTTCATGCCTGCTGTTTGTCATCTGTTTCCGGAAGGACAGGGGACCCGCTTTTATTCACTGATGTACCTCAGGTGTCTAGAGCAGTGCCTGGTCCATAGTAGTTATTCGTTAATTTTTTGTTGAGTGAATTAATAAATGATATAACTTATGCTTGAAAATAGAGTGAACCAGCTCTGGCTGGCATAGCTCAGTGGATTGAGTGCAGGCTGCGAACCAAAGTGTCGCAGGTTCAATTCCCAGTCAGGGTGCATGCCTGGGTTGCAGGCCATGAACCCCAGCAACCGCACATTGATGTTTCTCTCTCTCTCTTTCTCCCTCCCTTCCCTCTCTAAAAATAAATAAATAAAATCTAAAAAAAAAATAGAGTGAACCATTTGTGTGAGTGTGTGTGTATGAGTCTGTGTGAAAAAAGGAATAGCAAAAGGCCTGGATGGTGCCTGCTCAGTTGATACACCTGTTACTTCGTAGGATGGGACTAGCTCCTGAGAGAGTGGCCAAGGGCCGGGGTCAGGGCTGGGGTCAGGGTCATGGCTGCAGTGAGAGCTCTTATCTGCTCTCACTCCTTTCTTTTTTGTTCTTACGCACCTGGCCTGGCTCACCTCAATCCAGGTCTCTATTTTTGTGTTATTTGAAGTTTCCTAGTTTCAGTGATACTCCGTGTTAGTTGTTGAATTTTTTAAAAATTCAGAGGAATGGAAAAGGAAACAAAACTAAAACAAGTTATTTTTGAGATCCCTTAAAAATTACAAATTTTTTGTCTCTAAGAGGAGAAATGAAGACTGAAGAGTTCTTTGTGTTTTTCATCCTCTGTCGGAGCGAAGGTGCTCCCTGCTCTGTGATGTCACGTGTTGGGAGGCAGGAAACCCACTGTTTGAGGCCCCGAGCGTCGTCCCTCACGCCGAGTCAGGGAGGCAGGAAGTGGCCTCCCACACGAGCATCCATGCACAGGATTCCAGGGGGCAGTATCAGTGCTGGGTTCCTCTCGAAACTCCAGGAATGCTGCTTTGTTTGAGTAGTTAGTTTTCTTTTATGATCTCAAAACGACCGTCAGGGGTGGTCTTCTAAGTCCCCAGCACTTGACTTCTGGACCCTCTGGCTCCTCTGTCACCCGTCTGTGCACAGCGGGCCGTGTGGTTACCCTTCGGCTCACGGGCAGGGACTGCGGGCGGCAGCGCTGGGGCTCTGGGTGGTCCCGGCTGCCTCCCAGCTGGCGCAGCTCCCTGCTGGGGCGTGCCCTAAGGCGGAAGCCCCTGCTTCAAGGGATAGAGGTCATTTGGTCATTTGTCTTTATTACGATGCAGTTGTACTCCTGCATAGTGACGACGAAACCTGTGATCTCTCGCAGGAACATCAGGAGAACATGCTGGGGAACACCATGCAGAGTGTGGTCGCGCTGCTCAGCAACCTGGTTGCCTGCAAGGATTCGAACATGAAGCTACTTTATGAACAAGGTAAGGGCTTCTTAGAAGTTGCTTTGATTCTCCTGAGTTTTGCGTCTTTGTCCGTGTCCTCGCCTTACCTAGCAGGGCGTCAAGAAGTCCTGTTTAATGCTGATCGGCCAAAACAGGTGTTTCAGAACCTATAAATCGTGTTACCAGCAAAAAGGGGACGTGTGCTTAGGTTGTGATCGTGTCTCTGCGTTCATTTATTTTCTGCATGGCAGAGTGTCTGTGGGCATTGCTGGAAGGCGACAGCCCAGCAATGCGAGTGAGTGCAAGCACCGTATGTATGTAGACTCGCTGCTGCCCATCAAAATAAAACACACATGGTCAAAAGCCCCTTCTAAAACGAGACTGGATGGGGTTGAGGGTGCCTTGACTTTGCATCTTACACATATCTGCAATATTACTATTTAAAACAGTTTTTTAAGGTTTTACTTGTTCAGAGCAGTTTTAGGTTTAAAACAAAATCTAGGGGGAAGTACAGAGATTTCCCATGGAACCCTCGCCTCTCCACAGGTAGAGAGTATCTCGGTATTGCCTCAGAATCTTTCTTTTTTTCTGGTGAAGGAAGTACTCATTTAATTTTACCTTTTGAAAGCCAGAACAGATAATTACTTCTGTCAAGCTTTTTTTGGCCCTTATGGAAATAATCAAGTGATGTTTCCTTGGATCTGGTTACGTGCTGGATTATATTTAATAGTTTGCATAATGTTAAACCATCCCAGCATGTGAGCCAGTAACCACAGTTAATCATGATCTATTATTATTCTGTAGTTGTGCTACCAAAGTGTTTTGCTAAGTTTTTTTTTCAGGATTTTTACTTGCCATTTATGGGTGTGACTGGTCTGTAGTTTTGTTTCTTGTTCTTGATAGAATACAATTTTTTGCTAGATTTTGGTGTTAACACTAAATTGCTTCTTTACAAAAAAGGAAATTGTTCCTCCTTCTGTGGTTCTGGAAGTATTCAAGAATCACTGGAATGACCAATTCCTTAAACGCGTAGTGGAATTTCTTCTGGCTGCTGCTGTGTCTTGGAGGCGACTTAGCGGTTGCTCCTCGACACCTCCCTCTATTTCTATAAAGACAGCAAACCCTTTCCCCTCTCCCCATCTCGTACGGAGTCAGTTTTAGCCAACTGAGTTCTCCTAGAAAGTTTCATTCCATGCACACCTTCAACTCCGTCGCCCTAGATTGGGGACGGGTGGGGCGGCTTCTGAGAGGAGAGGCGCAAATCCTATTGCTGTGCGACCCGGGCTCTGGGGCTTCCTGTGACAGCATCAGTAGGGACAAAGGGCATGATGAGTCTGGGGACCTTAAGGGTGGGGGTCAGGCTATGAGCATAGTGGGGTGAGGAAGGGTAGCGGCGTTCCTGGAGTACAAGGAGCCTAGGAACTCCTCCCCGGCCCCTGCTAGTTGGGGGGTAGAGGGGTGGGGATGGTCCATGGGGTCTGCAGAGGTAGATACCAGTCTGACTTGCTGTCATACTCTGCCGCCCTCCAAACAACTTGGCTGCTAAATGTGTGGGCGGATTTATTTCCCCCCAAAGTCGGGTAAAGATGCGATGGGTGTTTGCAAACCCAGAGCGTGCGTATTCGGGCTCAGTGGAGCGCGAGGAGTCCCTGCCGCCCTGCTGCTTGCACGGGCTTGACTGCAGGCGGGTGGTTTGCATGAAGGCTTCTTGTTCGTCTTTACTGTGCATCAGTTCTGGCTCAGAAGGTGGTTTATATAGTCATCGCGTTTCGTGTAGAATGAAACTTCCTATTCCAGACAGACAGAGGTATTTCCAATAGTGATACCTTAAAAATCACCGCTGTCTGAGAGAGCTGTAATAGAGATGAAGTATCATCAATGGAAAGGATCGTTCCCACCCTCCAGCACCTCAGACCCCACACCGCAGTCAGCGGCGGGGTGGGCTCCAAGGCACATGTCTGCCCCCCCCCATTTTAGTATCCCTGAAGGTCAGCCCATGGACCCTGCTTTCCAGGTGGTGGTCCTGACGAGGTTCCTGCTGCCAGCATGGGCCGCTGAACCTGCCGGCGGTGTAGGCACCCCGGAAGCAACCCCACGAAGGGAGGACCCTCAGCCGCGCCCTCCCGTGCCGGGCCCTGATGGGACAGGGCGTGCGGGCCGACAGGACTGGACGGTTCTGAGTCAGCCTCCAAAGGGGAGACCTTCTGAGAAAACCTCAACCGGTTCATTTTACTTCTGGGTTTTTGTTTTTTTTTTTTTGGTATGTATACAGCCAACATGTGAGAAACACCCTATGAAAGTGAGTCTCAGAGAGCACGTGCCTTGAGTATAAGACGGAGGTCTAAGGGACACAGCACGTGGCAGTGCGGTTGGCCGCATTTTCTCTCAGACTCGGCGAGGGCTGGGGGGCAGGAGGCACCAGGGCCTCCGGACGGTGTCTGCCGCCCGGCGGGCAGGCCACGGGGTCACAGACTCTGGTCCTTAGCTATCAACACACCACTGGCACGCAACCGTGTTATGTAACTCAGGCTTCTTGTTTGAAAGTTTTCGTTTTTAAATGAGCCATTTAGAGAGAGCATTCTAAGACAAAGAAAGACTTGTTGGCATTTGAAAAATATCAGAGTTACTAACATTGGGAAGCTGGCTGCTGGCTTGCCCCAGCGCGCCGACCTTCTGATGATGGATGTTAATTCCAGCTTCCGCTTCACCAGCCGACCTGTCAGTGTGGTGGGGCTATGTGGCACCCCATGAGCAGCAGCCCCCCAAACGTGGCCCCTCCAAAGAAGCATTTAAGGAAACTGCTTGTCTCCACTGGTGTATGGTGTGTCCGGAATCAAAAACACTCCTTTCTTACCAGGTTTGTGATAAAGCTTTCTACACTGGTGCTCACTCAGGAGCCTAGAAGATCACCCTGAGAGCTGATGGGGCTTGGAAATGTGCTTGGTGGCTGCCTTAGGTTTCTCACTTGTACGAATGACATGCAAAGTAACGTTGTGCAGGAGGGGTTGACAGACTTTCCCTGCGAAGGACCAGCTGGGAAATGCTTCAGGTTTGTAGGCTCTGGGGTCTCTGCTACCGCCTGACGCTGCCGTTGCAGCGGGAGAGCAGCCAGAGCGCATCCGTAGAGGAACGGACATGGAAAGCTTATTTGTCTTTCTCATTATGACCCACCCCGATGGTGTGACGTGATAGCTGGCTTACGTGGTTTGGAGTCTCATGCCCCTAACGGCTGATGATGCGGAGCATCTTTTCGTGGGCTTGTGGGCTATTTGGGTATCTTCTATGGCAAAATGTCTGTTCAGATTGGATTGTCCTTTTACTATTATTATGGAAATTCTTCTGCTTGAATTTAAAAAAATTCAAATATTTTCATTGCATTGCTGTCTACTAGGAATTTCAGAGATGACTTGTGGGGGACCAGCCTTGGGCACGGAGGATATCAGGGGGGGAGATGAGAAGAGAATTCTGGCTTGTTTTTCCTGTAGCACCAGCCAGAGCGGTCACGTTAGGGGCCCGTCTTCCCACATCGCTCCCTGCACTGGCTGCAGGCCGCTTTCGGGAGCAACCCTGGGGCCGTGCGCAGCATGCAGCCCTGACTTCAGGCCACGCACTTTGCCCTCCGCTGTCCGCGTGTGGCCGCGTCCGCCTGACCTCCGTCTCTGTCGTGGCCTGGGCTTCCCCCACCCCACGCCTCCCCACGAACCGTCCCCCAGCCCAGCCTGCTTCCTCTGGAGCTCAGCTCAAACTCCGCTTTCTCAGGGAAGCCCTTCTGGGCGCCCCACATTCTCTGTTGTTGCACTTACCACGCTCGTAATTAAAATAGGAATCACGTCTCAGTGGACTTGCCTCATGATTTCTCTGTGTGAGTCCTGACAAGTCCCCAGACTCTTCTCGAACGGCAGACACAGAGTTAGCTATTCAGGTTGCAGGCGGACTTCGTGTGTAGAATGTGGGAGGAGATGGTCTCTCCCTGGGGACTGAGTGTGCGGCCTTTCTCTTCAGTGCAGCCTGTCAGGGAGTCACGTTTAATTGCTGTGTTATTGGGCTGGCAATTTCTTGTTGCATCCCCACGTCTTATGACCCAGCTCTTCGAGTCAATTATCTTTTAATCCATAGGCTCAACAAATATACCAGTTTCTAAAAAAAAAAAAAAAAAAGGAATCATGTCATTAATTGACTAATGTCCACAGCATCTTCTAGAAAGAAAGCCCCGTGAGGACAGGAGTCTGCCTGTGCCGTTCACGACTGAGTCCCCCACGCAGCTCCGGGAGCATGGCGGTTGCCCGGCCCGCGTGCACCGGCTGCACAAATGCTAGTGGGCACTCAGGGTGGCGCTCACGGTCCCGTTCCAGAATAAGTGCTTTGTGCCTCTGCACCTGCCCCTGGTCTGGGCCACAGAATGCCCTGTCCCCCGACTTCTGACTTCGCCTCTAGGGATGCGCTGTCTGTTGTTTCTTCTCTCCGCGTGTATTTATCGAGACTCCGATGCACGTAAGAGGTGATGTGATTGTTTTTTTTAAGGCCACCAGAGTGAACACCACGGGGGCTGCTGACGGACTCTTCCCGAGTCTCACTTCTCGAGCCCAGCCGGCTAATCTCCCCGGGTGGTTTGGTCACTTGGAGCACAGTGACAGCCACTGGCAGAGACTGGGACAGAGGTCATCATCTCGGATGTAGCAGAGTGATTTTCAGAGCTACAGACTTAGAAGCAGATATCCCTCTCATTTTGTCGAAACTCAATTTTGAAAAGTGGGGAACCGTGTGTTAAGCAGATAGAAAGGTCCACTCTTTCTCACCGTTTCGCCGAGGGGGCGTGGCCTGCGTGCTGTCCCTCCCCTTCCCATGCACCTTCGCCAGAGCTCGGAGAGGCTCCCGCACATCTGAGAGTCTCCAAAGTACCAAAGCCAGGGTATCCCTTCTCCAAAAGGGTTTTTCCATATAAGAAAAGAGGAAGACATTTAACAAGCTCCTGACGAGATCAGATTAAAAACAGGTTAAAAATAGGAAGGAGGGACGTGTAGCAGGAGGTGTGAAGTGATAATCACGTCAGGGGATGGTGCAGAATGAGACGCACCTCCTAAAAATATCTCAAAGCGCTGCCGAGAGAACTCTGACGCTGCGGTCTGGAAAAGAAGTCGTGAGTCCATTATCGAGGGAAGGAGTTGAGAAGTTAGTTCGGGTGGGGTGGTCGCTGGGTGGGATCCTGGGCCTGCAATCGGATGAGGTCCTTTTGGACCTTCACCTCTCTAGGATAATGACACCCATTTTATAGGTATATTTTTGAGGGTTACATGGTAATGCATGTAAATGTGTCATGTATTATTAATAACATTGGCATAAGTATTTAAAAATAAGCACTAAAAATAGCCACGCGGTCCTTGCACGAGACTCTGGAGGAAGCAGATTGTTGGTGCGGGAGAAACGGAGCCGGTACCGTCAGCCCTCGCAGAGGGGTCACCCACGCTCTCTCCAGAGAGGCTGCAGCGCCGAGTGCCAGAAACTCCACGAACAGGGTTGCAGAGCCCTGTACAAAATCTGTTATTTGTGGGATTCTCTCTTTCCAGCTGTATGGAGCTACAGCTGATGTTACATTGTGTAACTTTGTGGTGTGCAGTGTACTGACTGGGTGCACTTATTTATTGCAAAACCACATCACGTCGTGTAATTACGATTCCTTTTTCGTGGTAAGAACACTTAGGCACTCCTCTCTCAGACATTTCCACGTGAGCAATGCAGTGCCATTAACTGTAATCGCCGTGCCGTGCCTCCTCAGGTCTTCAGAACCTGCTCATCGTGTACCTGGACGGTGGTGCTCAGGACACTGTCCCTAAGTAGTTACAGAGAAGGAAGGGTGTTTAAGATCTTAGCATGGAGACCGCCTCCGTGACAGAAAGAGGAGTAGGGGGTTTCAGAAGTAGAGACAAGCAAGTTTGTCTTAACGCAATGCTGCTGCTGTTAGTTTGTGATGATTGAGAAAAGCAGGGGCTCGTCAGGGAAGCATTGCAGGTGAGACAGAGGCTGCCCAGCTCTAAGCTCCCCCGTGGTGAGGCCAGTGGGCACCTGCAGAGGTGGGCCCGGGGACGGACCAGAGCCCCCTCTTCACACTTGCACCCTTCTCTCCTGTGAAGCAGGAGGATGTTCACTCTGGGAGTCGCTCCCAAAGGCCGGCCTCCTCCTAGTGAAAGCTCCAGGGCATCCACTTCCTGTGAAGGTGAGAAAGCTCTTCCCAAAACAATCTGAAGACTCCAGTGTGGAGAGGTCAACTTCCGGGCAGAGTGAGGAGGACTCCAACTGGGAGCGACACAGCCTTGGAGGGAGACCTCACGGAGAAGCAGAAGTGTTCATTGCCAGGGCTGGCTGGCAGGGGGCTGGCTCCTGGCCTCCCGAACCCCTTCACAGCCCTAGAGACGCTGCGATCCTCTCCTGCACTCGCTAATGTTTGCAAACGTTCCCTCCTCTCCAGGCTTGGAAAGCGGAGAAGGAGTTAATGAAATGAAAGAACACTATTAAGATGCAAATAGATTTCTCTTTAAGCGCTTTCACAATGTGCTGAAACACACATTTACTCTTATTCGCTTCTGTGTGGGCTGCTGACGCTCGGGAACTGGCGATGGAAATGTGGAATCAAGCAGGTTATACCCTCATGGAGAGAGACAGCTAACATCTGGCGCTTCCTTTTTCCCTGTAAATGGCACCGTCAGCGCCGCATCATAACTGTAACACCTTCTCTTTTATATCCTTAGTTTTAGAGAAGGGAAAAAAAATGTCACATCGGGCAACAATTACAGTAGCACATTGCTGCCATATTCCGCAAACAGTAGGGCGTTTAAAGTGAAGGCAGTTCTTAATGGGATTCGAACAGTAATAAAAGTTTATGGAGGAGTTTAATAACTCATCTCCAGACCGTGGAGCAAAGCTAACGGTCAGCGTTCATGGGTGAAGTCTTCCACTGGTCCCACTGTCTGCTGCTTTGACTTTTAGCCAAATGTCAAGAGGTCACTTAGAGGTAACACGCATCTTACTGGAAAAGCTTGTAGAATCTTGCACACTCAAAAAAAAAATGAGTCCCCAAAGAGCGATGACCTAGCATTAATGTTTTTAACAGCGTATAAGGCATCAGTTCTTTCCGTTTACAGATACGTGAGTGAGTGATTGTCATACAATAAAAGGATCTTCTCGTCTATATAAGCACCGGACTTTGGACTTCATCCAGTCTTTTTCTCTAGGTGTCTCTTGGGTATCAGCTATAAATAGTTGGATAAATCATATGCCATTTACCTCCCATTCTGCTAACAACCTCCCCCCATAATGGAGCCCTCCGGGGCTTCCTAGTTTGTCCTCCCTCACTCCTAACAGCTCTGACAGTGTCCCATGCCCAGACTTCTTTTCTGCCGGAGACCGTGGTTCTGATCTCGGTTTTGTTTCCTTCCATAACCCTTTTTTGAATCACAGAGTGTTCAGAGTTGGAGTATCACTAAGGATCATTGACTCACACCCCTCGTTGCACAGGTGATGAGGGCGAGGGCGTCAGGGTGCAGAACTGTATCTCAGGGCCATGCAGCGACGGGGACGGCCCAGAGAAGTGGAGCTTCTACCCCGAGCCCTTTCCTGCGCCAGCCCTGAAGGCTGGCTCAGCTCCCTTATCAGGAAGCAAGTTGCAGCCAAGGCACCCTGAGGTGTTCTTTCCTGCCTGCCATTTGGAACCACGCTTCTGCTTTGGTTTGGCTTGGCTTGTTGTTGATGAAGGGGACCAGAGCCCTGCCCCGTCTGATTAAGGCTGATATGTAATATCACCGGTGCCTCGGGGCGCCTTCCTTATAGACACAGGTCAGCACCTTCCCCCCTGATGTCCTCGGTGACCAATGACGTGCATTCACGCTGCTTTAAAGACATCTGGCCGGTGTTTAGAGAGCAAAGCCGTGCATTCTCAGTCCCGGGCTCCCGCCAGGTGTGCTCTCCCGCTGGGGACGGTGTTCCCGTGCTGCTGTGAGGTGCATCTGCTGGGGGAAACCTGGCAGTCAGTTGCTCTCAGGGAAATTTCAAATTTGTACTCTCCTACAACGAGAGATGTTATATTTAAAATAGAGAAGAAAGGCGACCGCATTTTGCCGTGTATGACGTGCACAAAAACGTGGGCGCACATTAACACACGGCAAAGCACGGTGGTGATTTTTCTGGTAGAACACAGGATGTGTCGTTTTTGCTCAGTAAATACTTGTTCAATGAATTAGTGAAAGCGAACAAATGAAGTTCAAAAATTATAGTAATTAAAGGTAATTGTAAGTGGCGATGAGAGAATCAGGCAACAAAGAATAGGAATAATAATAATAATAATAATAATAATAATAATAAAGTGGGACCCCAAATGGCATTTGTTTCCCGGAGACCAAGCTGTCTGGCAGAGAACGGTGTTGACGGGCTTCACCTCTGACCCCGGCTGTCAGGCGGGCACGGTGGACGTGACTTAGGCGGAGCCGCCCCTCGGTCCCAGGGAGTCCACAGAGGGGCTGTCAGAATGGCGGCATGGAAGCAGACACCTGCTTCTGGACGTGTGGGCTATTTTTCCTTAAAGGTGAGGAGTCTGAGGTCTGCAAGTGATGCTATAGACTCATCTATCGTTGCAGGGGCAAAAATGTATGGGTAAATAAGTTTGAGCATTCTCACAGGTCCCTGTCTCAACTGCGTAGTAAAATCAAAATAAAGAAAAACAGCATCACAATTTCCTCCTCGAATGTAAACTTTCCAATCAAACATGTCTAATTCTTTTCTGCTTTAAAATAGCCTGATGCTCCCTGGCTGGTGTAGCTCAGTGGATTGAGCACAGGCTGCGAACCAGAGGGTCACTGGTTCTGTCCCCAGTCAGGGCACAAGCCTGGGTTGAGGGCCAGGTCCCCAGTGGGGGCCGTGTGAGAGGCAACCACACATTGATGTTTCTCTCCCTCTCTTTCTCCCTCCCTTCCCCTCTCTTTAAAAATAAATAAAATCTTAAAAAAATAAAACAGCCTGATGTAAGTCCCTTTGTAGTGTGTTCAAAATCCACCTCCCTCCTGGGACAGTTTCTCTCCCCCCGCCCCCCAAAACAGGGTCTGAATCTGCAGGGGCACTTTGTGTGTTCTTGGGGGGGGGGGTGGGGAAGAGTGGGGCTCCTTGGGTCCCCTGATGAGATGAGATGAGATGCAATGGAAATAAGCATTACCTTAAACTACTTTTATGTATTTTAATGGTATTGCATGCCTTTTAGTTTTTAATCAAAAAATGCCTCATTATTTTTAAAATGTGATTTAGAATTTTACGATAGAGCAGTTTGCAGATTTAATTTAGTTTATTTTAGTGGACTTTATCTGTTTAGAACGGTTCAGTTCACTGAACTCTGTATCGAACAATTCTGTGGATTTAGTGAAATGCCCATAGTCCTGTGGCCACCATTACAGTGTCATACAGAGTAGATTCACCACCCTCAAAATCCCCCGTGTCCCACCTGTCTGTCCCTCTTTCCTCCCGCCCCAAGCCCCGATCCCTTTCATCCCTCCATGTGTTCCCTTTTCCATAACGTCTCATCATTGAATCATCCAGGATGTAGCCTTTTCCCACGGGCCGCTTTCCCTAACAATGTGCATTTAAGGTTTTGTGTGTGTGTGTGTGTGTGTGTGTGTGGCTTGATAGCTCATTTCTTTCTATTGCTGAATAATATTCGATTATATGTATCATATATATTCCTTTAACATGCCATCAGGTTACCACCGATTGTTTATCCACTTACTTATTGAAAAACATCTTGGTTGCTTCCCAGTTTTGACCTTCTGAATTAAACGACTGTAAACGTTTGTGTAAAGTTTTTGTGTGGACTTCAGTTTCCAGCTCACTGGAGTAAACACCAAGGTGCACAGTTGCTGGATTGCATAGCATTCCTGTGTTTGGTTTCAGAGAGTGCCTGCTGCCTTCTGAAGCGGTGGCACCGCCCTCCACTCCCACTGGCGGCGTGCAAGCTCCTGCTGCACGTGCTCCCCAGCACGTGACGCCGGCAGTGTTTGGATGTCTGCCCTTCTAATACGTTTGTGGTGGGATCTCGTTGTTGTTTTGATCTGCAATTCCCTAATGACATATAATGTGGGGCGTCTTATCACATGCCTGTTTGCCATCTGGGTGTCTTCTTTGATGAAGTGTGTTCAGATCTTTTGCCCGTTTCTTTTAATTGGGTTGTTTGTTTTCTTATTGTGGAGCTCTAAGGATTCTTTGTGTATTTTGGATGCAAGTCCTTTCTCGGTGATGTGTTTTGCAAATACGCTCTCCCAGTCTGCGGCCCGCCCTTTTATCTTCTCCCGGTTTGGTTTTGGTGCTCGGTTTTCATGGTTGTGGTGGCTGAAACGCCAGCCCCGTAACAGTACACAGATCTGCGTGGAGAATGTGCCGCACCGACTCTGCTTCCTAATTACACTCATGTTCAGAACCACACACCACCTATCAAAGATTTTTAAATAATTCATTTAGTAAACTTTCATTTTTCCAAAATATTGCCTAAACTTACAAACTAACTAGAACATGTTTCATTCTTATATAGATTCAAGACCTGCTAGGGTTTCCTTGAAAAACGTTTAAATGGGTGTGGAAATAGCTTTGAAATTTTAACATGTTTCAGTTACATCTCTGGAGCTCTAGCTCTAGCATGCAGCAATCAAGTGCACTCATTTTAAGCATTCAGAGCAATGAGTTTGTACATGCGTGTGCACACGGAAAACCAGCACAGAGGTCTAGGCGAAGAAAGGTTGCCACCCTGGAATCTCCTGCAACTGCCTTGCCAGTCCACGCTCGCACCCACAGCTAATCCGTATTCTGACGTCTGTCACCATTGATTGGTTTTGTCCTTGCGCTTCATATAAAAGAAACAAAATACACTGACTTCCGTGTCTGGCTACATTCACGGAATAATTTCTGTGAGAGTTAGCCATGTCGTTCTTTATATAACTGTTTATCTTTTCCTGCTGATGGACGTCGGCTTGCCTTCAGTGTATTGCTGCTGTTACGAATAAAGCTACCATTAACCTTGTGCATGCCTTTTTGTGGACACGGGCCCTCCTTTGTTGTGTGTATGCAGAAACACACATGCACACAAACACGTGAACATACATACACCCGTGAGTGGAAATGCTGAATCGCACAGAAGGCACACATTAACCAGTCTTATCGTAGATTTTGCAAAACAGTTTTCTCAAGTGTGGTGCTGATTTGTACATGACCTGGCAATGTAAGAGAATTCCAATTGCTCTAGATACTTGGTATGTAGTATCTCATATTTTAATAGGTAACATTTCATGTACAGATCGCCATTTGGAGATCCTCTTTTGTGCCTATGCATGTCTTTTACTCATTTCTAAAACTGGCTTGCTTGTGTTTTTCTTGCTGATGGGTGAGTTTCTTTATTGTAGGTAAGATGCCTTTGTTGGGTATGTGTATTGCAAATATTTTCTTCAAATCAAAATTCAAATTTCTTTAATTCAGAAGTATGCCTTTAATACCCTTCAGTGGGAGACTTAATTAGCAGATGTTTTTAATTTAATGAAATCTAATTTATATTTTTTATGGTTAATGCTTTTTTGCACTTTAAGCAATTTTTGCCTGTGTCAGTCATAAAGATATTCTCTTATGCTTTCTTCTAGAAGCTTTATTATTTACTTTTTATATGTATATCTATCTAACTTCTTAAATTAACTTTTGTATATGGTGCAATAGCTCACCATATGGTCATAGCTCATTTTTATCTTCTTATTTAAAATCCTCTCCTCTTTGTCTAATCTTTCTTAAGATATAGATTTGAGATTTTTAGGGAATAAATTTTCTAATTACAATGCATTCAGATATCTAACTTAAATGTCATGACATACATAGCAAGGTTTGTTGTAACAGTAGTAGTTTTCATAATTTAAAGTTTTTTAGCTGATTTCTCCTCCGTTTGGATTAGGTTCTCCTTATTTTTACCATGTTAATGCGGCTGAGGAAAACTCTAGGCAGTAGAATTGCTCTGATTTTTTTGTTGTTGTTGTTTGGTTGTGTTTGTGTTATTACTGTTACCTTCGATTCATTCATTCATTCATTTACTTATTTTTCCAGGAACCACTGTAAGATACTTGCCTTCTCTTTGATTGTAACTTAGTTAAAACTGAATAACTGGTATATTCGTTTAACCAGACACATGGAAACCGCTGTCACGCCCCAGGGTGCTGAAATCGTCCGAAGCTCAGGGATCCCAGCCCCGCCTCCCCCTTTCCCTCTGGACTCCCAGGCACTGTTCTCTGTGCAGCAACGTGACATGCGGATCCACTGAAAAGGCCAGTTGTTGTTGCTTTGGTAAAAATCATTGTAAGTCAAATTCAGATATTTTGTTATCCCACCCCAGGGGGTCATTTGGAGACTTGCGATCTAAAATGACAAAAACACTAGGTCAAGTAACAGACAACAGGGAAATGATTTATTAATGAAGGAGTCAGGATTGGAAGGCAAGAAAATTAACCCGAGAGGAAAAGTAAACAGAGGCGTTGATGGTGCATTTAGGGAAATATGAAGAAAAATCTTAGAAGACTTCAAAGAGGAGGCAGGCAAGAAAGAGCAAATGCAGCCCTCACCACTGCAAGGAAAACAGCGACCACAGCCCAGGATTTCTGCAAAGCCCCCCCACTGCGTGGCTCCAAATTCGGAAAAAAATATGGCTTCAACAATTAAAAAAAAAAAAAGAATGTCACTACATCCTTGCCAGCTTTTGGTCTCGCTCCTCCAGAATGCTGTCTCCACACCTAGGAAACCCATCTATCTCCCTGTCTGCTCAGCCTGCTCCGACTGCGGGAACCATGGCCCCCAGGGCCCAGCAATGGCTGGGGGGACGCACTTGGCAGCCTGCAGCCCCTTCTCTCTGGCCTCTCTCCCCCCCACCCCCCCACCCCCCGCGGCCGGCCTGGCGTTTTCTCACCTGGCTTTCTCTCACCTGGCTTTCTCCCTTCACACTCACTGCCACGCCAGAAAATGCCTTCACATTCCCTCCCAGTCTAGCAGCGTAGGATGAAGGAGCTCTTATGTAGACCGATAAAAAAATGTGAATGTGCCTTGCAATTTCACATTAAGATGGTTGCGTTAATTCATGTACTCTGGCAGGCATTTCTAGTTTAGTTTTTCTTGCTTATATGGACAATTAAAATAATAACACAACAGAAAATGCATTTGACAAAACATAACACATTTATAATTTTGAAACTGTTGGCTTAGTAAGATTGGAAGGGGATTGATTACCCTGGTTGGATAAAGAATACCTCCAAAAGAACTCAAGTGAGTGTCACGTTAGTGTTGGAATGGTGAGGATTGCACCCCGAGATAACAAAGACATCTGCCATCACTGCTTTTCTAAACAGCACACTGGAGGTCCTAGCCGGTGCCGCAGGGTGAGAGGGGGAACGGAGGCATGAGGATTGGTGAGACGGCAATAAAACTACCATTCTTTTTACATGACCCACCAGAATCCATGCAGTATTGTTACCGGTTACAAGGTCAATATAAAATCAACTGATAAGATCAATTATAAAAAAATCAATCATGTTTCTACCAACCATAAAAAAAAATTTAAGGATGATTACGTTTATAGTTGCACCTCAAAATTTAAGGAACTCAGAGTAAATTTAAAGGACAAAATGTGTATAAACCGATAAATGAAGCACCAAGCAGCAAGTGCAGGGGCGTGCACAGCACAGTGTGTGTGAAGACAAGAGTGGAAACCGCTCACACACCCCCTCACTCTGGAATGTGGAACTCCTCCGTGACGTCGGCACTCGGTGGGTGCTCCATAGCTGCGAGCATGGTGAACTACAGACAGCTTCCGTCAGCACAGTGGGAGTGGGGCTCGTGAACCAACGTCACTCGTGAGTCCGGGCATACAAACCGCAAAGCCAGGCCAGGCCGCTCAGCTAATGTCGTTGATGTCAGAAGTCAGGAGTCATGACTTTGCAGGAGGGGGTGATGTCTGGAGGGGGCACAAGAGGATTCTGGGTGCTGGTGATTTTCTCTCTCAAGCCCCAGGCTGTTTACACGGGTGTGTTCAGTTTCGGAAAATTCACCTAGCTGTGCACTTAGAATATTTGTCATCTTTTGTATGTCTGCCACACATGAGCAAAAAGTTTCTCTGAGATGTCTAATGTCGATAGTATATGCAGGTAGTGTGTAAACATCCGGTCTGTGTGTGCCCCAGATTCTGTACATCAGAGTGGTCGGTCACTTCTCACATGGTAACTCTCGGACCTTGTATGCCCAGCCAGCGCACGTGTGTGGACCACTCCCTCATCCATAGAGTGGGTGTGATGTCACTATCGTTGAGTTGTATTGAGAATTAATACAGCACATAGACGCCTTTGAGAAAGTGCTCCTTCCTTCTCTCTGACGGACAGCGTGTCCGTGTGTGTGTAAAAATTATATGCATGCGTACATATGTATCTGTAAAATATACAGGGTCCCGCACAAATAACGCCCCCTTTTATTATAAAATCTTTTATTACATAATCATAAGCATGTAATTCTGTTATATAACAATATCATACTCAAGCACACCACATGACATTTTAGAGGAAATGTTCGAATCAAAACTATAGAAAGTATATCACCCCTATTATCACCCTGCCGACCACACTCCAGCAGGCCCTCCTTCTCTTGGACCCTGTGTGTGTGTATACACATAGACACTCTTGGGTAAAATGCAACAACTCAGGTTTTTAAAATAATTTTTTAAAATTATTTATTTTAAACATGAAGGACCTTGGTGTTTTTAAAAAATTTTTTAGAGAGGGAAGGAAGGGAGAAAGACAAACATCAATGTGCGGTTGCTGGGGGCCGTGGCCTGCAACCCAGGCATGTGCCCTGACTGGGAATCGAACCTGCGATGCTTTGGTTCGCAGCCCGTGCTCAATCAATCCATTGAGCTACGCCAGGCAGGGGTAACAACTCAATTTTATATTAGAACTCATGACGAGATTCAAAATGAACTCTCTACCAGTGAAATGTTAACCTCTAAGTATGTTTACACTTTACATTTATGACCTAAGTATAACTATATATTTGTGTAGTTATGTTCAAATATAGAGCGTAGTTCATTGAATTTTTTTTCTTTTTACAGTGAGATTGTGGCCATATATTTTCCCCCTCTAAAAGCTATCATGTAGAATAAAACATGTCATTAGTCACATTTAGGTTGTTCGAGATGATAGGTTGGGATCTCATAATGATTTTTCTCTTTTTTTCAGCTTGTCAGATTTAATCAGTAGGTAATCAGGCATTGATGGAAAATGAAATTCCAAGTTACGCTCTACGCTTCCTTATTTGCATACGTCAGTCTGAAGACCTGAGCCACAATGCAACCCAAAATAAGAGAAATGGCTTGTATTTTCATTCACTATTAATTCACACGCTGATTTATTGAAATACTTGTTGAGCCCGCACTCACTGTAGATGAGGGAGGAGGTAAACCATCGGTGTCAAATGCGTGTCAGATCAAACACATAACACGGACCATGAGGCGGCGGGGCCTGTGGGAGAGGAGGGGTTGTGTGGAGGAGGGGCCTGAGTGGAGGGCAACAGGGCAGGCCTCTCTCTGAAGGCGACGTTTAAGCAAAGAGGGGAAGGAAGAAAGCGAGTCATCCCAGTGTGAAGGGGATGAGCATTTCGCTCCTGAATTTCCCAGTCTTAATTCAAAGTCCAGAGATCCAAGGTGGAAGATCCAAGAACGTCTCTCTGCTTCAGTGCTGTGCCCTTCTGTGTTTTGTTGTGGTAGCGTTGTTTTGGGATGTTTGGACCCAACCAAAAGGCCTTTTCCTGCTGCCGAAACCAGAGCTCTGATGCAAACAGCGGTTCTGAGTGGAGGTTCTGGGACTCAGCATCCTAGGTCTGGCTCCTCGCTCAGAGTCCTTGTTTGCTCTTGAAATGGAATTGCTTCACGAGTGAGGGTCAGATGTTTTAAGAACGGTGTTGTGTTGTGTCATTGTAGAATATTGGGATTCCTTTCTTTCTTTAAAAGACCAAAAATACCGAATGACTGATAAAGCATATATACTGATTAGACATATATATTTTAAGTTAAACACAATGTGAACAAGAGACATTAGCATTTAGGGTAATTTTTCAACCAAACTGAGTATTTTTTAATACTCTTCAACATTATAACCCAAATAGACAACCCCCACACCCCCCCCCAAAAAAATCAGGTGTCCTGTGACGTTAGCAGGGATCTCCCTCAGAATTTCAGAGTGGGCAGGACCTTCAGAGCTTTTCCAACCTGGTTCCTTCGTGTCGGTTGGGAGGTCTGGGGGCAGGCGGGGGCCCTGGAAAGCTAGAGCAGGCAGCAGTGACCTCTGGACTCCGAAACCAACACCCTTTTCCCTTCCCTGGGTCACTGTAGATGGGGGGAGAAGAGCTGATGCCACGCCGATTTCACAAGTGATCTCTGAAATGTTTTATGTATTTTTAGTTAACAACCGAGTTTGGATCTCTCGTTTTTGTTTGCCTTTGTGCTCTCCGTAGCAGCGCCCTGACACATCCACCAAGGTTGTTCATGGATTAGAGGACCTGGTGCAGCAAAGACACCAGCAGTCTCCCTCATTGGTTTATGAGCTGGGTGCAATTAAAATACATGGGTGTGCGTTGTGTGCTGTTGAGTCAGCTCCATTCCTGCCAACCATACGAATGAGCGACGTGCACAGTATCCTGTCTCCAGCCCCCGGCTCAGCTCCTGCAGACCCATGCCTACGGCTTCTCTTACGAAGCCGACCCACCTCCTGCTTGGTCTCCCCCTCTTTCCTGGCTGTGTCCTCCCCCCGCCCGCCACCAGCATCACTGTCTTTTCCGAAGAGCCCTGCCTTCCCGTGACGTGCCCACAGCAGGACAGCTTTCGGTTCATTTTTGCCTCCAGGGGTGCTTCTGGCTGAATTTGTTCTAGGCCCACGTGTTGGTCTTTCTGGCTGCCCCGGGTATCCGGAGAGCTCTCCTCCAGCACCGTGCTCCAAACCAGCCCATCTTCCCCTGTCATCCTTCTCCACTAACCGGCTTTCCCATCCACACACAGTAATGAGGAACTTGAGCGTCTGGATGGTCTTAGCCTCGGCCTCCAATGACACAGCTTTGCTCCTGACGATCTTTCCTAAGTCTGCACTGCTGCCCTCGGAGTCTCAGCCTGCTCTCGATTTCCCGGCTGCAGTCCCCATTTGAACTGAGGACCACGCCTAGGTCAGCAACATCTTCCATGGTTTCATCGTCGTCCTCGTCTTTGTTCAAGTTGCCTATTTCTTCTGTGGTCATGATTTTTGATATTAAATGTAGGTTCTGCTTTGGCACTTTCTTCTTCCACTATGGTCAGAAGTCATTTCTGATCATCGCTATTTTCTGCCAGTAAGATGGTGTCATCTGCACATCTTTAATTTATTGGAGTGACATCTAATACACTTACATAGGTTTCAGGTGTACAATTCTGTAACACATCCTCTGTATGTTGTATTGTGTGTGCACCGCCTCAAGTCAAGTCCCCTTCCATCACCATTTGTCCCCCCTCTACCCTCCCCAACCCTCCCCACCCCCTGCCCCTCTGGTGACCCCACGCTGCTGTCTGTGCGTCTTAAGTTCGATTCCATCCGCCAGGTTTCACCACTCCTCCCTGAGTCTGGTCCACTTTTTCATACAATGTGTTCTGTGTGCAGGTGACACAAATGAGGAATAAAATGCACCCTCCTGCAACATCTTTGTCTGCAGGACACCGTTCTCATGTTGTGTCCTGACAGTGGTTTCCCGTTCGCGATACGGGCCACCTCCCAGGACCAGCCAGGACTGAGGTGCGCCCGTTTCTCTCAGAGCAGCCCGTGCTTTTCCACGGTCCACAGAGTCACAGGCTCTACTGTATCCCGTGAAACGTAGACTGACTTTCTTCTGAAGCTCCTTGGAGCACTCCTGTGCCCAGGGCACGTGCACAGTGAGATCTCGAGTGCCTCTTCCTGTTCCAAATCCATCTCGGACATCCGGCACTTCTTGCTCCGCGTACGGTAGAAGCCTTCGCTGCACCGCTGTGAGCATCTCTTTGCTTACAGTTACCGCCCTCCTTGGCATCTCCCTTCCTGAAGGTTGGGTGCCTGTGAAATGTTTTTAGTCTGTAGGCCACTGTCGACAGAGTAAGAAGTATAGCAAGTTATAGCTTATTAGCAAGATAAGTATCAGAGTTTTGATTTTTGTTTGTGAAAGTAAGCAGGTCATCTGGTTCTAAGATTGGTACCGAAGACGAAAGGCCGTATGTAATCGAAGTCTGCTATGAAAATGGCAGAGCTTTGGTTCAGATTTTCAGATATCGATCCGATAAGCCCACAGGACAGAGAAGTCACTCAGAAGTAGAGCCCCGCTGTTCTGCGGCAGACGTGGCACTCCGGACCCCTGGGGAGATGACGCGGTATTCAGTAAACGGTCCTGGCACGGTTATTCCTCAGTACGGGAGGCAAAGAGATGGGACCGTTCCTGCGTACCAGCCGCAGGAACCGAGCCCAGCGGTTTTATGTATTTAAATGTAAAAGGCTGAGCCTCAAAACTTAGAAGAAAAAGTAGGATGATGTCTTTCTGATCTTCAGATACGTAAAAACTTACTAAACTTGAGTCACGAGAGAAAACATTTAAAAATCTGTGCGTCACAGTGACAGCTCGCCCGGTGTGTCCTGTCCTCAGCGCCCTGCACACAGGACAGACGCTGCCACTTTCCCGGAAACATCAGGGTTACGGGTGGTGCCTCAGGCTTTGCAAATGTTTGCTTCAGATCCTCCTGTTCAGTGGAGCCAGCTGTTGGCTGCTCGGGACACCGCAGGGAAATGCAGATAATGGGGAGTGGGAGTTCAAGGGCGGGTCACAGACAAGACACCTCTCTCCCCTTGCTTTCTGTATGTACTGGGGTTCCTCATGTTCTCTAGCAAAAGAATTATCAGTAAAATAATTTTGAAAACCTATGTTCTGTTGCACTTCACCTGTAAGACTTGAGTTCCTGGCTCAATAAAAATATTGGCAAGAAAATGACAGAACGAGTGAATGAAGTGTTCCCAGGGAGAGGCATGTAACAGAGTCCATTTTAGTTGAACCCGATGTTTGCTACCAAATTCGATAAGACGGAAAGTAATACAGACTCCTAAGGCCTGGGGCGGGGTTTTGTGGGGCCAGACTTCCACCCCAGCTCTGGTCTCTGTAGGTCCGTCTTCTCTGGACACTTCCCGAACGTGGGATCACACAGCACTTCCTCTTCCGTTACCTGGTGGGAGTGTTTTAACGTTTAGTATATGGTCTTGTCTTTAAGGAAGAGCCTCTTTAATGGTGGTGTGCTTTCTGTTTCACTGGCATTTACTTTTTGTTAATTCCCTCTACTTATTTTGGGTTTAATTGGTGTCTCCCCCACCCCTAGATTTTTAAGGTGGGAATATACAGGATTGATTTTAAAGCTTTGTACTTTTTCGGCATTTAGAGCTACGGGTCCCTTTCTAAGTACTGTTACATTTTTATTATCATTTGGACATAGTTTTTAATTTTCCCTGGGATTTCTTCTTTAACCCACGGATGTGTTAGAAATGTACTGTTTAATATCCATACATTGGGGGCTTTCTAGACACTTTATTGTGATTGATCTCTAACCTTTTTCCAGTTGTGTTGAAGGAACACATCGTGTAAGAGTTCAGCGTGTTTGAAGTTTATCGAGACTTACTATTCTGGCCCGGCACCCAGTCTGTCTCGGAGGTTTCGAGTGTCCCGGTGCAGAACGTGTGTGCTCTGCAGCTGTCGGGTGTGGGGTCTGTGCGGATCCATGCCCCCCAGGAGGTCGGGAGCGCTGTGCAGACGTTTTTGGCTGGTTTTCTATCCCCTGATCTCTGGCGTGTGTTTCCATCACTGGGAGAGGGGCGTTTGGAATCTGCAGCCGTGGCGGGACTCCCCTGTTTTGTTCAGTTGTATCGGTTTTTTGCCCTGTGTGTGTTGAAGCGCAGTTCAGTGCTCTTACGCTTAGGATTGTGTGTTCCTGATAAATTGCTTCTTCTATCCTTATGGAATGTCCCCTTTTTCTCTCTGCTGTTGTACAATAAGTTTGGTTTTCAGAAGTCTGGCTATTCATGTGCCTAGGTACGGTCTTATGTATAATCCTCCTGCTGGGGGGTTGCTGAGCTCCTTGAATTTGTAAATATGTTTTGTTTTATCAAGTATGAACTGTTATGTCTTCAAATATTTTCCCCTACTTTCTTTCCTCTAGAACCTCAGTTGTTATCTGTAATTATATATTTATATACTAGTATACGTGTAGATGTGTGTGTGTATAGGCACACATATCGTGTGTGTTGTATGTATTAGTTTTTTGATATGGTTTCCATTTTTTAAAAATTAATTTTGATATTTTTCTCTTCATTCTATTGGGTAATTTCTATAGATCTGTCTTCTAGTTTCATGACTGTTTTTAACTACAGTCTCTGGTCTGCTCTTCATCCCAGACAGTGAGTATTTCATTTCAGATAATGTACTTTTTAGTTGCAGAATTTCCATTTGGCTTGTTTTTATTTTCTAAGGCATTCTGACCTGTTCATTATGACCATGTTTTAAAATGTCTTTCGACATATTTTTATTAGCTGCTTTAAAACCCTGGGTTATGCCCTACCTCTCTCTCCCCCTCTCTTCCCCTCTCTCTAAAAATAAATACAATCTTTAAAAAAACCTGGGCCATTTCGGTGTCTCTGTTAAAAGTATTTTTCTTGGTTATGGTTACATCTCCCCGATTCTTTGCAGAATGACACCTGTTTATTGCACGGTGGCAGAGTTCTAGAGACTGTATTGTGAACCTTAATGTTGTTGTCTTCCATGTTGAATTCTTTTCTGTCTGCCACTTAGTTCTTTTAAATCTAGTTTCATTTTGTGTTACCCTGGGTGTATTAATAAGGTATGGCTTTTCTGATCCCAGTTGAAATCTCAGAATGCTTGCAAGATTTCTTCTCTCTGAATTGTCGGAGCCTCTGGTTTCCCAGCTCTGTGCGATTCTTGGGCTCTTCATCCAGCTCACACACAGCTGCCGGGGGCCCCGTCTCCGTCACACCTCCTGGGGTCGCATCCAGTGGACATCACGGCGCTTGGCCAAAGACGTCAGGGTGCTGCTGTGCCCGCTTCCGAAGCTCCCTTCCCCAGAGCTCCGCTGTCTTCCCTGCTCAGGCGGTGGGCTCTGGCTGCCTCAGCGAGTCCTCGCCCGCCTCCTGCTCCTCAGCAGGTGAGGCTGCCGGGCTCTGCTGGGGCCCTGCCATCCTGAGCCTAGTCTGGAAAGTTCGTGCAGACGGAATGCCAGGTGATGACAGGGCTCGTTCGTGCACTTCCCTCTCTCGGGAATCGTCCTGTGCTGCTGTTTGTGTGACCCCCGCAGACAGTCGCGCCACAGCCTTTGTCTTGGTTTAGCATTGCGTGTGGTCGATGGGCGAGTTTGGTACCAGTGATGACTTTGTGGCCGGATGTCAGAGTCCTCTCTCTCTCTCTTTTTTTTAAGTTTACTTGTTATTAGCAACTCTTCATTTAGTCAATCGCCGTTTGTATTTCCATCTCTTTGAAAACAGATCTGTTCCTTAGACCATTTTTTCTCCTATGTTTTCAGCATGTTCTCATAGATTTGTCAGTTTTCTCTATAAGTAAGTGAAAATTGACCCTTGTGACATTGTGCAAATATTTCCCACTTTGTTGACTTTTAATTTTGTTAATGTAGTTTACTTACAGAAATCATGAAATTTTAATTATTATTTATAGATCTTTTATCGCTTCTGAGTTTTGTGTTGTATTGGCAATACTTTCTCAACTCTAGATTTTAAAAATTCTTCTTAATTTATTACTTTTATGGATCGTTGTCTGATTATTAAATCATTGATCTACCTGGAATTTGCTTGGTTTTTAAGTTGCGAGCAGGGTTTATTATTTAGGACTATGTGGTATTACCAAAATCGTTACGTGAAGGTTCCATCGTTTCTCTGTTGGTAGGAAATGCCGCTGTATTAAATTTCTGTATGTTTTTATGTAGATTTCAGGCCTCTTCCTTTTTCCCTTTGATTTTATTTAATTACATGCCAGTGCCAAACTCTTCATTTTATGGTATTGTTATGAACTTACACATTTGATTGGGATAGTTCCCATCTCTAGTTACTTTACCATTCCCAGGGGCTTTGTTGCTGTTTTACTTTTTGATCTTTTCCATGGTAACTTTGTAATTAGTTTGCGTAGTTTCAAAAACACATTGACCACATATTGTGATTATTTTGAATTTATAGATGAATGTCAGAAGAATCAACATATGTATGACTTCGAGCTGTTCTAGGAAAACACACGGTGTGACCCTCCATGGGTGTGTCTGATTCTGTGTCTCTTGATCATGTTTTAAGTGTTTCTAAGTGTTTCTTCACGCCGACCTCGCTGAGTACTTATTTTATTTATTCTTAGGTACCTCATCATCTTTTGTTTGTGTGAAAAATGGCACCTTGTCTTTTTTATTCCATCCTCCAAGGGACTGTTAGTCTTATGCGTGGAATGTTTTTCTGTTCGCAACTCATTCTACTCTGTGGTATTTGTCACCTTCACCTAAACACCGTCCCCTCCCTCCGTCAGCTGTCCTCACTGTGATTCACATGGACACTTACTGAGCCCTGGTGGGCGCCAGCCGCTGAGAAGGGCGCTGGGCAGAACGAATCCCAAGATTTAGCCCATACCTTCCAGTGCGGCAGTCTTAAGGTCTCTCTTATCTCAAGTCACTTTTTATTTGGTCATTCAGAAGCATCTACTGCATACCCTCTATGTTGCCAACACCACGACAGACATGGCAGGACTCACGAAAAGCACCCCGTTCAATTCAAATGTAGGTACTCCATATTTTTTAAGATGCGCTTCTCATTCCATTATACTTCCTCTCCTTGAGGAGCTTGCCGTCAGCTGGGGAGAAGCATTTTATGTGGAAGGATAAGGAGCAACACAAGATGGTATTGCATCGTTGCCCAACACGCACGGAAGCTCCTGAAGGAGAGAGTGGCGAGCGAGCGTGTGTGCTGTGAGTGAAGTCGAGGCTGTCGGTACGAGGGGCACCGAGGCCGCCTGGCTGGAGACAACAGTGGGAACACGGAGCGGAGGTGGTAGAGAGGGACGAGGGCGCAGGGGGCTGAGCGTCCCGGCTGGGCTCCGTGTTGTGGGCGTGGCGGGAGCCAGAGGATGGAGGGCCTTGAATGCCGGGCTGGGCTGGCTCGGTCGGGTGTGATGGCGGGTGCCCGGGCTCTCCTGGCACTGGAGGGACGTGACGTCAGTGGTGCTGGGTAGATTAGGCCGCCTTGTTTGTGGGGCAGAGATGGGAGGCAGAGAGAACGGACAGGAGGTGAAACCAGTCCTTTTCGATGCATGGTGTTGCAAGTCCTCGCTGGAACAGGAAAGGAGCCGGCATCGCATTCAGAGGTGCCACAGAAGGGGCACAGCCGGGGCTCAGTGACAGGCACTTGGCTGAGAGGGAAGCAGTGGCATTGCCACCACGGTTCCAGGTCTCAGGGGGTAGGAGAGACTCTTCATGGCTTTGGCCTCTGCTTGGAGATGTCAGCATGGCAGTCCCGTTCTGTGGGTCAGGTTAACGTGTGAGGCCGGGACAGGGAAAGGATTCCTATGGGAGAGAGTCCTAGTCGTGCCGTGTGTGTGTCAACATGAACGCTCTGGTGTAGGTTGTGTAATTGTTACTGGGATCTAGTAACTAGATCCTTGCTATCCAATATTGGTAGGAAAGTGACCTCTGCTCGTTCTCATTTGAATGATTTTTTTTTAAATTTCCACACACTCTTAGGTATAATTTGCATTCGTGGACTTTTTAATGATGACCAATCTGTGAGTTTCTGGAATGAGTCCTTATTGGTTCACATGGTAATGTCAGTTCCTCAGCCCACATGTCACGAGCACCTGCTGTGACGAGGGTCCGTGCTGGGCCCAGGGGAGCTGGGAATCACCAAATCAGTGTGTCTCTCGCCCCGGTGGAGCCGATGGTCTAGTAGGTAGGTAAGACGGGCATCTGCCAGGGAAGGACATGTGCCCGTCTGCGGGGTGGGGGGAGGGAGCTCCAGGAACTGAGAAGTGGGCGGGGACTGAACCCAGAAGAGTGGAGTGTCCTGCGACCCAAGAGACGGCAGCCTTTCCAAAAGGCCACACGTGTCAGGAGCCATCAAGACGTCGAGTGCAAGGTGGTCAAGAGTGAGTGTTAGGCTCTTCTGTTTTAGCAACATTTCCTCATTTATTTTCCTGTGTCTTTTTTTCCCCTGACAGCTTCCTCCTTTACGTCCATATTTAAGTGAGCGTTTACCAGTCCCGTCATAGCTGGAATTGATTTCCAGTGCGACTTCCCATTTTTTCCAGAATTTGATATGTAAAAGCTGCCCATTGGAATCTTCCTAACCAGTATTTATTTTCCCCACCAGAAGACTGAAAATGAAACGCGCTCCCTGGTGATTGTTGTCATCTCCCTGACAGCCTCCGGGTGGAATATCTCACACGGCTCTGCGTCTCCTGCGGCGTCAGCCGGGCCGGGCCGGCGTGGTGACTGGCACCTGTTAATTAGCTAATGCGGAGAGGTGTCACCGAGGCAAAAAGATTGTCGTGGGATAATAGGCCTGTTATGTACAAATACGAAAATAGCTTTTGCAAAATAAGGTTTTAATGAAGCAGATTTATTTCCAAGGCGGGCTGCCTCGGCTCCGTGGCCGTTCCCTGTCCCTTCTCTCTCCTTGTGTCTCGGCTCGTCGCGGTGCTCTGGCGGCGGGAGAGGTTCGGCTCGGGGTGGGAAGCCCCTGCCCTCAGCTCTCTCACCCTCATCTGCTCCTCATCACCTCTTTTTAGAGAAATCGCATTTTCTTTTTGCATTTACACGTGATAGGGAATAGTCTTATTTTCCTTTTTTCATTTTGAGTCATTTCAATTACAGAGATGCAATCTTGCGTGGTGGGTGCAGGCACCATGACTGTGAGGCCCAAACACCTTGGCACGGTTACCCAACCCCCTGGGCCTCAGTCTCGTCACCTGTGAAATGGAGGCGTCAGTGGGATTTTGGCTGGATACCTGTTAAAGCCTTTAGAATAGCACCTGGCACACAGTAGGAGCCTAGTTGGTTGCTGTTGCTGCTGTTTTTCGGCACTGGCTTACTCTAGTGTCTAATGTTCAGCTTTAGAGTACAATTTTAGAAATAACAGCCACAGTCTATTATTATGCACTTTTTATTGAATGTGTATGGAAATAATTTTCCACTAAGAGTTTTAATAGGTTTAGAGATAAATAACATCCATTTGCCACATTCTGGTATAATTAGAAAATATCAGAGCTGAAAGAAGCCTCAGGCGTCACCCCGCAGGGCTCCCTCTGCGTTGTCTGATGAGGGGTTTAAGGCCCCGTACAGGGGAGCGGGTTGGCCCCGGTCACCCGGTCAGTTCCTGAGCACGCTGAGTCTGCGGGCTGCGTCTCCCGGTCCAGTGAGCTTCCTCTAGTGAAATTTGGCTGAAGGAGTTTTCCTCCGTATTTCTGGCTGAACAGAAATGAGCCAATCCGTAAACGTTTTCCACAAAACAAATGGAACAAATACAGCATCAAACTGGGTTCTCCGAGGCCTTGGTCCACCCGTGGATGCGGACTCAGAAATGCATCCCGTCAGTGGGCACGGGGCCCGAGGGTGTCCTGGTGCAGAGGACGGGCCCCGCCCAGAGAGTCACTTCTGTTAGCACATTCCCCTCGTATTCGACTCTCTTTGTCTTAGCAACAAAGCCACAGGTTTAGTTGCTTAAAACACCACACAAATGTATTCTCTTAGAGTTCTGGAGGTCAGAAATTTAAGTCACGATGTTGGCAGGACTCCATTCTTTCTGGAGGCTTCCATTTCCTCACCCTGAACACTCAAGCTTGTAGAGGCCACCTGCGTTCCCTGGCCTGTGGCTCCTTCCTCTCCTCACCCCAGCCTCCTGTTCTTGTCAGCCCCTTACCTCTCGGATCTCCTGCCTCCCTGTTGTAAGGACCCCTGGGATTACCTTTGGCCCAGTCGGATAATCCAGGAAAATCTCCCCGTCTCAAAACCCTTAATCGTGTCTGCAAAGTCCCTTTTGTCACGGAAGGCAATGCTCACAGTTCCCAGGGATCCAGGTTGCGTGCATCTTTGAGGGAGGGGCATTGTTCCTCCTAGCACATTCCCAAAGCCATCAAAATGAGAGCCGAGTCCTCTCTGTAAATCGCACACTTGGGATGTGTCCACACCGTGTTCTCCCGTGTCTGCGGCTTTCAGCGCTGAACTCCTTCCCGTGCTAATCAGAGGAGGGTCCGGGACAAGCGTGGGCTCGGGGGTGCCGATGTGAGTATGTGTTTAAGGTATCCTCACGTACAAAGTTTTCTTAGGAATATAATTCAAAATGAAGGCTCTGGTTACAGAGTCCTTTCAGGCTTTCCAAAGAAAGAATTTAATGGAGACATTCGCCTCTGTCATATTTGGGAAGTCCCCAGCCTTTGTTCGAGCCGGGCGCAGCACTGCGAGTTGGCTCACCTACTCATCTGCAGAGCTCATTCAATGACCCCTCCTTTGTGGGGAGAGCCCAGCTTCGTGGGCTCGTGGTGCTTGGGCAGGGGGCGAGGGGGCGGCTTTAGGAGAAGCCAGAGCTCCAAGGCAGAGGGAGCTTGGAACTGGCTGTGCAAAGGCGGTGGGGGGGAGGGGGGAGGTGTTGGCCCGGTCTTGGGCACAGTGTGGACTCCAAGGGCCCCTTAGGAAAGAGCTGGAATAACAGAGGCAAAGAGCTGCCCTGTGATTGTTCACGAACTTGTAATCTGAGGGACGTTGGGGCACATTTTTGCAGGGTCATTCCTGCGTGGGGGTGGCTGCTCACGACGACGACCCTTGGGCCGGAAGAGGCGGAGTGAGCTTGGAAGCTGTGGCTCAGGACCCCGCCGTTCACAGATGCCTGCATTTGCCCTGGTGGCGTGTCTACGACCAGCATCGCCACACTCACCCCCAGGCTTCTCTACTGGAAAAGCAGACTTTTGACTCAGCTCATGTGGTGCGACTCTGGCTTTGGTGGTTGAGCCCTGATCTGCGTGAGAAAGAACGGTTTCCCCACACTGAGTTCCACAGATGGTTTTCCACTCCTCCTCCGGGTTGTCTGCTGAGGTCGACTTGAATGAACCCTGGTAGAAAGGACCTCATGTTTGTATGAGGTGAATGCCAGATTATCTAGAAGGACGCCTCTATGTGGGGAGGTTGCATTTGGATCTGGAGTGTTCTATTCCAGTCGTTAAGGGTAGAGACAGGCAGTATTTTCAGAAGCTTGGCATGTCAAAATGTACTCTCACGTCGTCTCTCGCCTCCCCACAGACTCTGAAACGGTGACAATAAGGACACAGCGACCGGAGCTAAGGGACAGCTCATGCGCATTAATATTCCCGGAACATTAAACACTTGAAAATAACTTGTGGGGGTGGCCCCTTTAGAGATTTGCTTTTAATTAATACAAAATAATTCTTGGATTTTTTTTTTTGATGTGTTGGTTATAATGAATGCAAATAATTATAATTATATGTGTTCTTGGGCTTAACGAATGTTCCTTTAGAGATGTTAGGGTGGACTATTAAGACGTTGTTATGAAGGGATTTGACCAGGGGGCGGGGGAATACTGGGACACTGTCCCATACTGCTTCACACGGCACCTCCGAGGGGGACAACAAGCAGGCAAGGCGCCCACACCCTGCTTACTGCGCTGGCCCTTGTGGAGGGCGGCGTGTGGCCTCACTTCCTGTACTAGGTTCACCTGCTGGTCTGGAGACGGTGAAACGGCAGTCTTGGGTCTTAACACTCCCACGCAGGGAAGCCTGCCCGTCCCCTCCGCACTGAGGCACACCCACTAGCGCAGGGGGGACAGAGGCAGGAGATGCAGCAGCAGGCTGTGCTTTGGCCCCGGGGCCTGGGGCAGAGCTGACTAGAGCCGTGGGTGGTCGCTACCGCCTCTCAGACTGGGCCTGCAAGGAAAGAAAGAAAGGGAGGGGAAAAGTCCAAAACAATGGAAGAATGGCTGGGCCGTTCCCTGGGTGAGGCCTCTGGCCCTGCTCTGTCGTCACTAGCCTGTTTAGTAGAAGAGGAAGGTGAGAAAGAGCCATACGCCCATGCCCACGGCCAACTTGATCGCTTGGAAAGTTCTCACCGTGGAGAACACAGCCCTGGCAATATCCTTGAACTTCACTCTGTCTCTTGGTTGGCATTCCCCACGGAGAAGAATGAAAGTACCTCAGTGGGAGAATGTTAATTTCCTTTCCCTCCCTTGGCTCCTCCTTAGATCTAGTCCTTGACTTTGGTGCCATGCACGGCGCATTAGCTCGGCCTCAGAACTTGGCCGGTGCTGAAGTCTAATCCTTCAGTCTCCTGGGCTGCAGTGAGGAGACGAACCTCCCATAGCGGGTGTGGGCACCAGAGGCTGCCAGTTTATGCAAATGCAAAATCAAGCCCTTCTTCCAAGAAACTGTGTTTCCTGGCTTCCTCTAGGGGAGAATTCCAGGCACAGTGTAGATGCAAATGTGTCAAAACATTCGTGGAGTGTGGGAAAATGCAATAGGGAAGATGTCACAATTGGAAGTTTCACTTTAGGCTGTGGGACCTAACAGATTCTACCAGTGGCAGGCATTGTGACCTGGAAATGACACCACCAGCGAACTTTCCTCTGGCTTTAAGCTGTGTCAGGTAGACATCCTGGCCACCTTTTTCTTAAGAATTCTCGTCATGCCTTGATAACTGTGGCATTGTTGTCATGATCTTCTATTGTGTTCGCCCCTGTGCCTCCCTGTCCTCTCTCAATGCCTCGCCCTGTGCGGGACAGACTCCGTGCTTCTCTGAGCCCTGCCTGTCCCTTGGGGGAACTTTCCATTCTCTGATCATCTCAGACTTCTCTTGTTCCAGTCTTGACCACCCCTTGGTTTGTAGGCCTTGCTCTCTAACAGCCTTTGCACAGTGGCCTCTGGGTGTCATCTCGATCCTAAGCGCCAGTTTGCAGCCCCTGGGAAACCCACTTCCCATCGCCTCTGCGGTGGGGCAGTTCTCCCGTTTCTTTCTGCTCCTCTTCCCTGTCGCCGCAGTAACAGATCGCACTTCTGAGCGAGGTGTCTGCTCCCCTTCCGGTTGTGGTGTGACCCCAGAGGCCTCCTCGCTGGCCTTTCATTCTCCGTGCCCCACTGGTCGCTCTGGGAGGCTCCGCGACAATGGGACCAGGCAGTGGTCACTAGTCCACAACATTTCAGAGGCACTTCATAACGGGCAAGTTAGGCTAGCAACCCCGCAACCCGATATCAATTTTTGACATCGTTAATGCGAAACAACCAGACAGAATTTCCTTCCTGATATAACGCAACAGGATAGACGGAGTGCTCAGCCCTCGGTGTTATTTCCTAAATAATTGAACCTGAATTAAAGTTGAGTCTCTGGGTCTTGTGACCAGTTTACAAGAAGTACAGGGACCAGGGGGGCAATGCTACAGGGAAAATGTTCTCATGTCTCTAACAAATAAGTGGCATACAAAGTTGCGGGGGCCGGGGGGGGGAGGATGGTTGGAGGTTGGAGGAGAGTTAAGCTCTGCAGCTGAATGGACCTGGTTTGTGTTCTGCTTCCAGTGAGTTATGAGAGGACAGCTGTGAAGGAGTTGCGTTTTAAATGGAAGCTGTGTGCTGAGTATATTCAGTGTGTTTTATTGAGTGGTACTGGCATTGTAGTTACGTTAAAAAAAGTCTCTATCTGTTAGACTTACAGAGGCATCCCAGGAAAAATCAGATGGCGCTTGGTGTTTATTGTAAAATACGAAGGAAAAAATAGATGTGGCTAGATCAACAAGAATGGCAACATGTTGACAATTCTAAAAGAGGGTAATAGGAATTCGTTTTTCAGAACTGTCTCGTGACTTTCTTTGTTTTCATAATAAAAGCTCGAGCAAGAAAATCCTTCGTTTTGACCCTGAAGCAGAAGTTCTGGCCACGAAGAGCTCTGACCGGCCAGCCACCCTTGGTCAGTCAGTATCGCTGTGGTGAGAGGACATTTGATGTCCTGTTTCATTTGGAATCTCCCGTGAGCACCTGCCCTGGCAGCGGGCAGCGTCAGTGTGCCATGTCAGGGCATGGCCTTCATCACCTGTCTTTTCACAGGGCAGACTGGAAGGGACTCTGCCCCGCCGGGTCTGATGGCGGGGGGGGTGGTGGTGCAGGGGGTGGTGTTTGCACCCCTTCTTGGGGACTGAGCGAAGATGGGGAAGGACACTGTCGCTCCCCGGCTCTTTAGTCTGAATCAAGCGGCATGTAGATGGGACCCAGGGGTCTACCGCCACCTTCTGCAGGGTCACTGGTCACGCGCAGGTATGGGGGTCCCTGGGGGATCCAGTAAGTACCTCTGACCCTCTACAAGGTGGTCCTGCCCCTCCCAAGGAATACATCTTCTGTCCTTCGAAGGAGAAGGCCTGCTGCTGGGTGCGCACGTCGTGATCCTTGCTTTCTGCGCGGTCTCACTGATGGTGTGTGCTGTCAGACCTCGTCGTTTGATGAAAAAACTGGGCAGTAATTCATTCCGCTTTCCCTTCAACTGTATTTATCTTCAGCTTTGTGACTCGCACCAGTTTTTGCCACGAGGAGTGAACTTTGAATGATGTTTTTGTGATTTTGGCTTCTGTCTTTAGTGACAGAATTAATTAGGTCCGTAGTCTAAGAATTGCTTTGCACTTGTCGAGGGAACTGGACTGGTTTACTGGGAATGACAATGTGCATTGTTTGGAAGACATGCCGAGGACCTGACCGGCCGCACTTGGCGGGGTTTCCATCCAGTCGGTCATCTGGGAACCAGGGACAAGTGGAAAGCCGTTCCAGTAAAACCCAGTGCGCGGGGCATGTCATGCTTCCTTTCCGTGCTTTTCTCCCTTGGCCACTTGTATAAGATATTTGTATGTGGTGAGTCACATATAAAGAACATTCAGTGATCTACCCACACCTAGGTCCTGTTCACCATTCAGGTTTACAACATTATTCATCTGGTGAACATGTTGCATCTTCACCAGATTTACATTTGCATCAGTTTTCATGAATTCAGAGTATAATGCTGTGTAATACTAACTGTAGAAATGCCAACTGAAACGTGAACAATAAGGCACCTAAAATGGGAAAATGAATCTGTGACAGAGTATGTCGGACTAAAAGTCGATGAAGGACAACTGTTCCATGAGGTCTGCAGTGACAGAGTGATGGCAGCTGACCATTTCTGAATTCAAATTTCTTTAAATCACCATTGATCTCACATTTTGAGTTTTCTGGAATGCATGAGAAAAAACATGCTTCATCGCGATATCCTCTTGAAATGACCCAGTTACTTGTAGGCCCCGTGATAGCCCCCGGGTGGCTCTGGGCCCGCCCCACGAAGAGCCGGACCTCCGGTCACGGAGCCTGGAGAGGACAGTCCATTTGCACACGCATGCGTTCTTCCACGGCAGGGAGTCCTCCGTCCGGTGAAGCCCCTCCGTGAGGATGGTGTTTCCCAAGTGTAGTGTTGGGACCCTTGCCTCAAAATCGAGTGGCGAGCCTGTTTAACACGTGTGCCCTCAGCCCCAACCCGCCCCCAGCCACTGCCGGGCCCCTGAGCAGCCTCTCTGGGGCTGAGGCCTGGAAACCTGCATTTTGCAAAACTCTCCCACGTGAGTCTGTGTACAGTACCGTTGAAGCACTGCATATGGTCACGCTCCGTGGTGTACAAATGCTGGTCCATTGGGCTCACACGACACATTATTCTTAGATCTCATGGTGAACATTTTGCCCTCCTCCTTTCTGCCCTCAGGCCTGGTCCGTCACGTCTGCCACCTGTTCACCGAAACAGCCACCCTCTGCCTGGATGCAGACAAAAACAACAACGAGACGGCAGGCGCGCTGCTGTGCTCTCTGCTGGACATCCTGCACGGCATGCTGACCTACACGTCTGGCGTCGTCCCGGCTGGCCCTGCAGGTAGGGCGCCTCCGTCCCGCGTCTGGACGAGCCTGCACCATGCCATGGTCCCCCTTCAGTCCCTCCTTTCTGATCTCCCTCCGAGAACTCCGGTTCTCTAGAGAGAGACTACCAAGTGAGCCATCTTTGGTGACCAGTGTCAGGAGCAGATCTTGTGGTTACAAAACCTGAAAGGAAAGCAGGGAGGCCTCAGCAGAGACTTCGGAGCACTGATCCCACCATCGGCCTTGTGCGCGCCCTGCGGTTGGCCAAGCCGCCTGCAGATGCCCATGCCTGGGTGGGGCTCTGGACTGGCCTCAGGGGGGAAGATTCAGGAACAATGGATTGAGATTCTGGGCCCACACGTACACATCCATTCACACACACACACACACACACACACGCACACTGCAACATGTAAACTCTAGCAATTGTTTTCCCTTGGGACCAATAACATGGAATCGCACGTGGATTTGAGAATTAGGAATGTATTCCGTCAGGTTGCCCCAACGCTGCTCTAGGGAAGGAGGGGGATGTGCGTTTATTCAGTGCTTTCCGTGGTAGGTTCCTTCCACACCCCCTGTTCCATTCGCTGCGCGCTGTCCTCCAAGTCAGCTGATGCCCAGACCACGTCGAGGGCGCCCAGCTGCTAGGAACCCACGGGCATATTTCAAATCCTGGTAGAACTGCAAGACATAAAAGTCAAATGGTGGCCTATTGGCTTGAACAGATGGAGAAGCTCAAGTGGAAACCAGACTGTTTTGATACCACCCGGCCAAGAGTCAGAGCGGCAGAACCAGGAATGGGTCCCCAGGCCCCGCTTTTGTCTCCGTTACTTCTCGTTTGCAGTAAACGGTCACTATTCTCCATGGCGAAGCGGCTCAAGCATTCGGCGGGCCTAGTGTGGTTTAATAAATAATCCTAAAGTCTCCTCAACAAACATGGTAGTTAGTAAGTGGTTTGACCCGAACTTGTAAAGAGAAATAGAGGGCAAATGGCCTTTCAACTACCCAGTTGTTCTTCTTTGCTCATCTGTAATAATTCTCAATTCTCAATTAGCAGCACAGCCTCGTTATGTACTGATGGAATCCTGCATTAAGGACTTGGCTTAGCTTTTCCTCTTTCTAGTATCTATTCAGAGAATTGCTTCTTAGTTCCATTTCCATGCTGGTGGTTTTATGTAACTCTTCGAGATGCAGCCTCTAGTTACTCTCACAGGATGCTTTGATGGTATCGGTGTGTGAAGGGTATGTTTTGTAGACTGTAGATCAAAGGGATCAGGAGTTTGAAAATTCCAGGACAACAGAAATCCTCTTTATCTTCAGTGATTATGAGGTAGTCAAGGGTTTTTAAAAGAAAAACTCCTTTATACAAACATTTTCTAATTCTGTTTCATTTGCGAGCGTACCAGAGACCGCTGTCTGTAATTTCTTCCTTCTCCTCGGCACCGCCGCGCATTCTGTGCTGCCGTCTTCCCAACCCTCTGCTGTAATGTCTGCCAGGTACTGCTTTCGGCTCCCCCACCGACCCGGACCTCCGGGTCTGGGCGACCCTGTCAGACTCTCCCTTAGGAGCTCGTCCCCACCCCGCCCTGCCTGGTGATTCAGAACTCGTCCTGGCTTCCGTGAGCTTCCTGCAGGTCGCGTGTGAAAGGTGTGGAAGCAGTGACAGACACCACTGCTCTCCAACTCACAGGTGTGACGGGGGCCACTCGGGCCTGGGATGCAATCCCAGCCATCCCCCACCTTTCCACCTGTAAGACCCTGGGCGCGTTACTCCACCTGAGTCTACCTTCCTCCCCTGCTCTGCAGGCTTGTTGGGGGGCCTCAGAGAGAGATAACAGATGTGTGTGAACACACGTAAATATATACTGCCTCACACATGCCTGGCCGTGGAAGCCGAGCAGTAGATGGTTGCTGTGTCCTTAACAAGCAATGAGAAGAGGGTGTGCACCTTCACACTTCCTGTTCACAGAGGGTCTCCCGTGGCCCTTGACTGCCTTATTTCTGTGTCTTGGTGTGCGGGACTGTTGACTGAATAAACGAACTCCTAGCAGGCTCATGAGACAGGAGCTTATGGTTTTATTTCAGATGCATGAGCCCAGCCCAGGGGCTAGGCACCCGTGATCTCACCGGGGATCCGCGAGGAAGGGCCTTGGCCCTCCGGAGCTTCAGTTCGGTGGGGACGACGGGCCGCACACACACACAGTAAAGCGAATCCCATCCCATCACACCCGTGACAGCGCGGCCACTGAAGGGGACAGGGTACTGCCGAGTGAATACGGGGCTAGGGAGGGGGGAGGCGAACATGCCACGTTAAAAGCTCAGGCCACCTGACTTTCCCACTCTGGGCCTCGTCTGTCACTTTCCGAGGTGATGGGGGGCCCTGACTCCGCATTCTCTCCTGGTAGGGGACGGTTCAGTGGCTGCCAATTTTGTGGGAATGCTGGGATTGCCCCAGGGCTGAAATGTGGCCCCTCAGGCCTGTTGGTTGCATGCACACATAAGGTTCGTTGGGTCAGGGGAGGCTCTGGTCTCTGTTTTTTAGTGTCTCTTACAAATTAGTTGGCTCCCTCCTGTGTGGCTGCCCCTCATTTTTCCTCTCCTCTGGCCTCCCGCTTCCTGGTTGTTGAAAGTAAGGTGAGATCTGCCTGCCCCGCCGCCGCCCAATCATCAGCCTCTCCTTTCCTGGAAGCATTCAGCGCTTTCTCAATGAGGTGGTTTCCAAGCTCCCTGCGAGACACCCCAGCTCATATAATTCCAGCACAAGGCCCTACTTCCAGGCCTGTCTGCAGGCCCCGTGCTGCCGCGGCCATCCCTGCACCGCGCGTCGATTTTGCGGATTTCCAGAAGGATCCTGCCCCTTCCGCGCCCCCTCTGTGCCTTTCCCTCGTTGGGATTTTCAGCCCCGGCAGCTCGGCTCTCCCCCTGTACCCAGTCCCTCGGGGCCTTCACCTTCACACTTACCACTATTAGCCCAAGGGCGCCGTCTCCCCCGGCCCCACCACCTCTGTATGGCGGGTCTTGCACTCCGCCCTTGGCCGTCACGTGGAAGCTGGCCCTCCCCTTCATTAAACCCTGAGACCCCACGGCAAGGGCATGGACCGTTCCCTCTGTGCATTGCGAGCATGTGCCAGGATGGTGTTCGGGGAGCGCCGTGAGTGTTGGGTTGGTCTGGGCCAACGCTGTGGCGACCTGTCTCCACTACGTGCTCACACCTACCTGGACATCAGACGGCGACCGCCCGAGGAATTGCCTGTGCCGTGTTCTCCACCGATACCTTTCCTCGGCGTTTATCTGACCTCTCGGTGAGCACCTGCCCCCACCCCTGCCCTAGATTCACATGGCGATGCCAGGCACAGTGGAGTTGTGTCACCGCTGCCCTTGCCGTGTGCCGAGACGTCGGCCGCACTCCTTTCTGTCATCTGGGGCCATGCTGTACTGCCATCTAGCATTACACACAGCTCGTAGGTTGGCATTCTCAGGTTTTATGTGTTTAAAACTATTAAACTTGTACTTCCACATAGAGTTCTCCTCTGAGATGCATACACAGGAGCTCCAGCAGCTCCCTCCACTTGACCGCCAGGATGCCCCCTGGCCAGCTGAGGTCGAACGTGCCCGAAGCTGAGCTCCGGATTCACCTCCCCACTCCCCACCTCCCCACCTCCCCACTCCCCCTCCCCGCTCCCCACTCCCCCCTCCCCGCCTCCCCCCACTCCCCACTCCCCGCCTCCCCACTCCCCGCCTCCCCACTCCCCACTCCCCCCCCCGCCTCCCCACTCCCGCCTCCCCACTCCCCACCCCTCCCCACTCCCGCTCCCACTCTCCCCCTCCCCCTCCCGCCTCCCCATCTCCCCACCTCCCCCTCCCCACTCCCCCCCCCCCGCTCCCCACCCCCGCCTCCCCACTCCCCCCCGCCTCCCCTCCCCGCCTCCCCGCCTCCCCGCCTCCCCACCCTCCCCGCCTCCCACTCCCGCCTCCCCACGCCATTCTTCCACCCGCAGGCGCCGCGGCCCTCATCCCGCTCTGCCAGCCGGAGCCCTGGGAGTCGTGCTTAACGTTTCCTTCTACTTCGTGTTCCACGTCCGATCTGTCACAAAATAATGGAGATTTTTACCTCAAATATGTAGCAAACCAGCCACTTCTCTGGCAGTTCTGCTGCTCCCGCCCAGCTCAGTCTGTTACCCTTCTGGTCCGCACTGCAACAACTGGCAGCGGGGCGGGGGGCCAAGGCCGTGGGCCAGTTAATGTGAAAAGGCCGGTGCGGTCTCTCAAATAGTGCTTCAGAGGGCGGCAATGAGCAGCCAGGGTTCAGAAAGGTGCAGGCCTCTGGGATGGTGCTGTCTGCTGGTTTCTGGAACGAAGTTCTAACGTTGTTCCTCTACGGTACAAATTGTTAAAGGCAGGCAGGCGTCTGATTTTTCAGTCAAGTCCTTCTGAACCCAAGCAAGCAGGCACCTCAAAATCTGTCCCTGGGCCCGAGGTGCAGAGGGAAACGTGGCATTGATGAGAAGGGCCCTCGGAGTCCAGGGCGATGACCCTGGGCAGGGCGGCCTGCAGCCGGCTCTTCAGGCTCCGGCGAAGGGCATTACTCCGAGCAGTTTCATTTCTTCTGACTGAAATTAAAACAGAGAGGGATGTGTGCATAAAAGGTACATATTCTGTTGCAATCACGGTAAATAATCTGCTCTCTTTAAAACATGAAGTTATTCATCTCCGCGTTAGAAATCTCTGGAATTCGTTCTGTAAAACTCCTGGTAGAAGGCACACTTAACATTAAAGGCTCTCACTTCTCACTTCTTGTTTTTATTTCTAAACAATGTAGACCTTAGTTGAAGACTGTTCTTGTAGCAGTGCATTGGACACGTATCTAGATGTCATCTGCACATGTGTGTGCATGTGTGTACATGTGTGTGCATGTGGGGAGCAGTCACAGAGTGCATCTGGTGTGCACTATCAAAAGTGCAGAAAATGCCCGGGAGAGATGAGCGTGTGTGACCCGGACTCATGTAGCCAGGGTTCGTCCTCCAGCTTTGTCACCCATTACATGTGGGGCTTTACACAAACGCCATAACTTCCCTGGGCTTCTTTTCTGAAAAATGGGGGTAGCAGCACCCCGTTTCAGGCCATTGGAAAGAAAGTGCTTGTGTGCCGCCGCACCTGAACATGACCCTTACTTCCCTGGTGACAGCCTCGTTGTGGCTGTCTCTGTGGACCGCCCAGGTCTGTCCCGGCAGCCTGAGCTGGTGGTGGGGGTGGCAGCGTGCACTTCGTCACGTCGTCACGTTGGAACGAAGCATAACTTGTCTTCGAGGGGCCGAGGTCATGTTCCTCAGCCGTCTCTGTCTGCTGGACCGAGGGAGGCTGGCTCTCCGAGACCCACCTGTTTTCTCCTCCCCTGTCCCAGGCTCAGAAGTCCGGCTCGGGAGGCGACACGCAGGCCGCGGAGGACCTGCTGCTGCTCTGCAGACCCCTGACGGCCCTCACCAGCCTGCTCGTCCCGCTGGTAAGAGCGCGCGGCGCGTGGCTTTCCGCACACTGCTGGGGCCGGAGTCGCTCTTTGAATTTCACAACGTCCCAAGTCTCTCCGCGCTACGTTCACTCCTTTCCAACTAGAGCCAGAAGAAATGTCGGGAGAGTATTTGGCTTGGCATTGCTTATACCACTTTGTTTTAAAACCAGACGGCTTAGGTATTTAAGGAAGGCAGAATCTCAGATCCTCCCTAATGAATATGAGGTTAAAAAAAATATTCACGAAATGAATTTCAGGAAGGGAAAATTCATTACGGGGATCAATTCTCTTTCAAAACAGTTCTTTGGAGTTTTGCTTGGCATGCAGGACTCCCCAGAAAAGAGGTACACACACGTCCCCTCAATCTCCACAGAAATAGAAGGAAATAAGTGAAATTAGACAAAAGCAGGTAAGAAAGATGACACAAGGCCACTGAGTACAGGAAAAGAACCAACAGAAACTTGGAGTTTGGACCAACTTAAAAGGGACCCACCATTTAGACACATGAATGACCTTCACCTTGGACAGAACAGTAGAAGGTCGGTTGATGACATTCCACAAAACCCCTGGAAAACCTCTCCAGATTTGGGGGCCCAAGGGCTACGGTATGGGTACCCCGAGACATTGGATCACCTGTGGCCTTCACCCTTCACAGGGGCAGACAGCTCTTTAGTTCTCTCAAGGCTGCTGGGGTTTTCCCTTTTCTGCCCTTGGACTTGAAGGAAAGCAAACACGGTTTGAAGAGATAATTCAGTAGACTTCATTGTACTCATCAACTAAAGGTTTGGTTCAACTAAGAAAGAAAAAGGGGGGAATCAGTGAGTACTGGGTTATTTTAAGCAATAACATATATGGAGTAGAGTAGTCACCAAAATGAGGCGGTGGACTCGCAATGAAGTGAGGGAACAACCCCAGACCCCGGACCTGGGTGCGCCCCTGACAGAGTGCAAGGGTCTTTGGTGTAGAACTTGGCGTGAAGTTGCAGGGAAAGTAGCAACGCCAACCAGCTGCTGCAGCTCAGAGTCTGCGGGCCGAGCCCCGACAGCGAGCTCTCCCACAGGGGCAGGGGGCGGGGAGGGTCCCGTGACCAGAGAGGAAGGACCAGCACGCCACACGCTCTTACTCGGAAGACCCAGAGTGGCCCCATGCAATCACAATGTGTGTGTGTATGTGTATCCAGAGAGAGAGAGAGAGAGAGAATATATTACATAAAGGATGATTACATTTATAGCAAATAAGATTTAAAAAATAGCTTAAGAAGGACATACAAAGAATCCACTACAGGTAAATTTCTGGGACAGTCTGTTTCACGTATGTATCTCATACACAAAGCAGTGTTGTTTGCCACATTCCGAGGTTTGTTTTCTTTTAAAAGGTGAATGTATTCCCGTTGAATGTGTTAAACTCATCTTTGGTATTGATTTTATTGTCTTATGTCATATTTTCTTTCTAAATGTCTTCCTGTACTTAAACATAAGGTTCAATCACACACCAGAAAGACCTTGAACAGGCAAGGGGAAGGATTCGACCATGGTGCGGAATGACATCCACAGGACCGCTCTGTGCCGGGTGTCGGCACAGGACCATACGGACAGAAGGGCAAAGTGCGTGCGGGGAGGGAGGAGCCCACAGCAAGGACACAGTAGTATTCAGAGACGGCCACACCTTTCTCGCTGCCCGACGGGCCAAGGGTAAAAATAACAACTCGGAGCAGGTGTTGAAATCTAGGGCCCGTGGATTAACTCCGGCCCACTGCTTCTGTTTGTAAAGGGTTTTTACTGAACACGGCCATGCAGACGGTTTGTGTACGCATCGCCCGTGGCAGCTTACAGCAGACTTACAGCAGAACCTTGCCCACAGGTCTATTATTTACTGTCGGCTCTTCATAGAAAAGTGTGTCGACTGCCATATAGGAGATACGGAAACTTCAATAAGATCTAATAGAACTGTATCCACCCTGCACCCTGAAATAGAGACCGCAGCTTCTTTTCACTTTTCTGGAAACACTTTTAAAAAGTTGACCATGCTATGCTATGTTATGTTAAAAGAATATCAGTAAATTCCAATGCATAGGAATTCTTCAACTGTAATACAGTTTGACTGGAGGAAAATCACAGTCGGAGGCGCACTGTTAGCAGATGCTGTCCATGCGCACAATCAAAGAGGCAGAGGTAACTGTCAGTCTGTGTCCCACAGACACCACACAGTGACTTGAAGGAGAATTTCAATATAGGGACTTACTAAGCTCTGATAGAAAGTAACTCTGAGATCTTAAAAGAACTCTAAAGGACACCCACAAACTTGAGAGGGGACCCCTCCCCTGAGGCTGCAGCCAGCCTCCGTGGGGAAGGCCTGCCTGCAGCCCACGGGCCCGTGGACAGGTGTGCTGGGCTGCTGAGGCCAGAGCTGGCCCACCGTCCCTGGGGAAGCGGGAACCAACCCTTGAGGGCACGGGGCGTCCTGGCCAGCGGGCAGGAACACAGAGGGAGGCAGGGTGCCGCTGCTGGTGGGACACCTGGGTGCCCAGTTTATGCAGGGAGGACTGTAGGGGACACAGGGGTGCGGGGGTGCCGGTGCACTCAGGAAGCCTGGAGCGCACTGCCTCTGTCAGGCAGGGTGCCGAGTCTGATCCCCAGCCAGCCTGGGGCGGGGGTTGCTGAGGGGCCACGCGTTCTGGGCCCCTCGTTGGGTCCGATCCCACCCAATGCCATTGCACCCACGTGTCGGGAGGGCCCCTTCATCTTGCAGTGCATTGTCTGAGGGGTTCCCCCAGCTGTGTGGGGCTCTGTGCTCGTGCTGTCAGTGGCCTGATCACACTTAGGTTCCGGACCAAAGTCTGCCTAACGTGTGTGAGCCGGCCTGCGTACCTGCGCATCTGTCACTGGAGCCGTCGGGGCTCAACCTGGCCTGCAACAAGGACTTGGCGGTGCATCTTCTCTGGAGAAGATCAACACATGCGTAGCTTTTTGCGCCAAGTGAAAAAAGTCACACTGTGGCAACTGAGGACCTAAACCAGAGCACGTGTGCACAGGCCGAGGGCGAATTTGACGGTGGTGGTTACAAAGTGTAATAGGGTACCGAGTGAGGCGTGGGAACGCATTCCCACAGGGAAACAAACCGACTTCCATTTTCATCTGACTCAGGGAATTTTGGAAGCGTTTTGCCTGAAGGCAGGTGAATGAACTCGTTAGGGTTTCAGGTCCTTCCCAGAAATGAAAGTAAACACACTTACCCTTAGGACAGGACACCTGCCACCCCGTAATTCACGACCTGTGTTTGTACTGGACACCGGAGACGAGTCGCAGTGAAATGTGGGCGGAGACAGCCATTCCGACTCCATTCTGCGTGGAACTGCTCTGGGAATCGGGTGGCTCTAGGCCCCCCTCCCAGAAAAGGCTCAGGATCACTGTATGCGAAGTTCTACACACGACTCACAATGTCGGGGGGCCCTTGGAACCCTCAGTGGGGAACCGCTGTGTGAGATGTGACGAATGAAGGGTCTGACGAGCTGACCGTGTCTCCTGAGGAGCAGACAAAGCAAGGTCCTTGTGTGACCTGCATAGTCTATGCCTTAACAGGAGAAAATGGGCGGGCGGGCAGGCGATACGTCCCAGATGAGTTTTGTAGCAGGTAGTTCCTCTAAGAAATTATGCTGCAGCTTCCTGCTCCCTCAATTAAAATAGGTATTTTCAAATTTGTGAGATATGTTTTAAATTTTTCTTTATTCTAGGTAAGTGATGCCGATATTTGGCTGCTTTGTACATTTCATAGCAAGCAGACCTTTCATGACCTTGGAAAAGGTGCCCCTGTGTGGTTGGTGGGTTAGGACCAGTCCTCACCCGGCATCAGGATGGGGACCCCTTCCTGGGCTGTGTGCCCGGGGGGCTGCGCCGTGTCCTGAACGTCAGTGAGTCCGCCAGGGAGAACACTGCAGCCTGTGCCAACGCGCTGCTTTACGAGTTCGCATTTCTGAGATCCCTGTGCCACCTTACACATAAGCTGTGGGCTGCGCAGTGTAGGAAAAAACAATTTTTTTCTTTCCACTTTTAAATTTCCTCCTCTCGAGAAATAACCGAACAGATTTTTCTCTTTATGTAGTAATGGACTTGGACTTGTCCATCCTTTCCCCTGTCTGCTGCCTTCATGGTCAGTGGCGAAATACAGGTGATGCTTCGTGGCGGTTAGGGTATACGGTGATGGAGCCCGGGAGTAAGTACCAAGTGGTCCGTTCGCACGTCACCTCCAAGAGAGTGGGTGCCCTATTAGTTCTGTGCTAAGCAGCTGCTCGGAAGAGTCACACCCCATTTGACAGGGACCGCGCTCTTCCTCATTAGACACTGCCCATCTGTCCAGTGGGCATGCCACCAACACCCCAGATTGAATGGGTCAAACACTCATCATCACCTCCTTAAAGCTGTTCCTCCTCTTGTGGTGTTCGTCAGTGAGACATAGTGTCTGTCCGGGAGTGGTGTACAGAGAGAGGCTGTATGAATGTTTAGAAATAGGCATCCCAAGAAAAGTGGGCAGAGACTTGTGGAGACCACTGTGACAACAGCAAAAGTACAAACAACCAGTGTACATCTCACCAAACACACCTAAGCTCAGTAGTAATTTTAAAAAGTTTCCCAATTACTGTGTATGGATGTGACAGTCGGGCAGTGAAGAAGGCTGATGGGGGGAAGGGGGAATGGGCTGGTTTGGAGCACTGTGCTGGAGGAGAGCTCTCCGATACCCGGGGCAGCAGAAAGACCGACACGTGGGCCTAGAGCAAGTTCAGCCAGAAGCACCACTGCTCAGGCAAAAATGACGGAACCGAATTCGTCCTGCTGTGGGCACGTCATGGGAAGGCAGGGCTCTTCGGAAAAGACAGTGGTGCTGGTGGGGGCGGGGCGGGGAGGACACAGCCAGGAAAGAGGGAGACCAAGCAGGAGGGGTCGGCTTCGTAAGAGAAGCCGTAGGCATGGGTCTGCAGGAGCTGAGCCGGGGGTTGGGGACAGGACACTGTGGACGTCACTCATTCATAGCGTCCCCAGGAGTCAGAGCCAACTCAACAGCATGTCTCTCTCTCTCTCTCTCTCTCTCTCTCTCTCTCTCTCTTCTCTCTCACACACACACACACACACAGTAAGAAAGGGAAATTAATTTTGAAAAATGCAATAAAATCTTCAAAGTTGTAGGCTGCTTTTGGAGATATAAATTGGTAAGTAAAACTTTTAGTGTGGGTCAAAGCCTTACAGTTGCATACATCCTTGAATATAGTCATTCCTCCTTTAGAAATTTATGCAGAAGAAATAGAGAAATGCTGGGTGGCTTGTGTAAACGTATTCCCACCACATTGTTTTTTAATATCAGATATGTACGTACTGTTCAGTTGGAAGTTAATGAAATTTTATTCTTAGGGTAGAATTCTGTCATGCTATTAAATATATTTCCCAAGCTATTTAACATTGTGGGAAATTTTAAGGTTAAATAAAATACCAGCATGTGTATTTATTGTAGTATGATGTTATTTAAAATGCCTTACCGATAACAGCCATTTTAACAGGCGTGAGGTGGTTCCTCATTATGGTTTTGATTTGCCTTTTCTGTTACAACTGGTGATGCTGAGCATCTTCTCATGTATTTGTTGGCCGTCTGTCTGCCTTCTCCGGAAAAGTATCTTCTGAGGTCTTCTGCCCATTTTTTAAGTGGATTGGTTTTGTTGTTGAAAAGTGGATATCTGAATCTAATGTGTTATCTTGGGAAATCAGATTGTCCCCTTCTCCAGTGTTTGCTCTTTTTTCTTTGTTGTGTATTGATTTTTGGTGGTTGTGTTCTGCCTCTGTGCTGAGGGTCCGCCTGTGGTATGAATGAGGTCTTCTCTGAGCCTTCGCCTGTCCTTGAGCGTGTGATGACTTTGTGACTCTGTATATACCGCTGCTTTTCATCAATATCCTCGTCTCTGATGCCTGGCTCTCCTAAAGGAAAAACGGAAAAATGGGGCGGGGGTATGCTGTTCCTTTAAATCCAGCAGTCACTTCATTTGGAAGGGGAGGGGCTTGCGACTGTAGTGGCCCCCTGCTCTTTTCTGCACCTCTGTGATCAGAATCAACAATCAGTGATCAGACAATAGATTCCTGATATCTGGATGACAGGGTCCTTTTTGCCCAGCCTGGCTCTTGCAAGGTTTTTGAAAGCTGCTCCACGAACGTGTGCATGGCTGCCTGCCGGGGGCTTTGGGGTGGGGAGTGGGAAGCTACTGCTGTGCCGAGAGCTGAAATAGGCCGAAACAGACAAAAGTACAGTAACTGCAAGTTACCACCCGAGCCTGCCGCTGCCAGTCTCAAGCTTTCAGTAGACTCCAGAGTTCCAGTTACGTCAGCCAGAGTCTGCCAGCGTGGTCGTCGTCTGGGTGGGAGACGGCATCCCGGCCTTTCCTGCTCTGCCGTCTTAGGGTCCTCGCAGGGATGTCCGAGCTTTTGGCGTCTCTGGGCCACACGTAATCACAAAAACCTCTCATAATGTTTTCAGTAAACTTACATCTTGTGTTGGGCCGCATTCATAGCCATCCTGAGCTGGACGTGGCCCACAGGGTGCAGGTTGGACACCCCTGCCTAGGGCTGTTTGAATATTATCTGAAGACTGGATGGCAGCGGGTTAGGCAGAGACGGCGTGGCGATGGGCAGAGGGGGGCTGGAGGAGGGCTGTGCATCGCAGAGACAGGCACACTCGTCCAGTAAGAGGCTGTGGGAGGTCTGGGGCTCCGATGGCCGGGAGGGGACTGGAACTCTGTGTGCCTGGGTGGTGACAGAGACGCACTTGGAAAAACCATCCGGGGTAGATTGTGAAAACAATATGTATGCTTTTTGGCTAAGTATAAATCTTATTGTAATTAAATTTTAACAAGGTCACTTTATTTTTCTAGTCAAATCCGGCATCATCAATGGATGCTAAAATTAGTGGGTAAAAGTATAATGAAACACAGAAACAAAACCTAAAATTACAATACCTCTTCACTTTGCAAAAGACAAATTGTGATTTTTATAGTGCAGAAAACTGCTCGATAACACCCTGGCCAGGCATCCACATTCATATCACCAGTGACAAGATGTATTTACACCCTGTAACTATTGGTACGATGCACTTAGAAGGGTAAAACATCACTTCTGTGGTCTTCCTGACAAAAGTATGTAACCTAACTTTAATGGTGAGGAAATGTCACCAAACTAGGGCGTTCGACCTCCTCACTGGCCGCTACTCTTCACGTGTCTGGGTCACTGAGATCAAAGGGAGAGTAGGGGGACTGTCCCAAATTGGAGGCAACTATGGGGGTGGGCAACTAAATCCTACGTGGGTCCCTGATTGGATTCTGGGCCAGAAAAGGGTACAAGTGGGAAAGCTTTACAGATTGGAGTGAGGTCTGTAGATTAGTTAGTAAGAATGTCTCAGTGTTGGCTTCTCGTTCTTAGTAACCACACTGGGGCTCTATAAGATGTTACTATTTAGGAAAGTGGGGCGAACATGGTTTTACTGCTTGTTGCAGCTCTTTTAATTCCAGAATTATTTCAACAAGGACAAGATGAAAATTGAAGATTTAATAATAGGAAGAACTCTGGGTCCCAGGTACCCCCCCCACCCCTAGTATGAACGTCTCAGGCTTCCTCCCTGGATCGATTCCCAGTGCCCCCCACCCCAGCCACCCCACCCAGTATTCTGGAAGGTTATCTTGTTCCCCAAGGCTGTAGCACTTGGAGTTCATGTCCCCAGCAGCCAGGCAGACCGTCACAAATGCTCAATAAACATTTGCAGTGTGCATGAATGAGATACACTAAGTGCCAAAATCTAGTGTGTTGTAAATCTAGTCTGTACAAAGCTGAATTACAATGTGAGCTGATTTATGCCATGCTCTACATATGCTGATATAAAGTGTACCAAAGGAGTGACAGTGGAGTGATTTATCCCAAGGGCTTAACCGGGTAGTTCTCAACATTTTTCTTTTACTTTAAAAATAAATGGCTTCCTGGGCTGGCTCCTCCCACTTTTTTTTTTTGTTCTTGTTACAATAAACATGAATTTCAGAATACGTAATAGTTATTTTTATCTTGAAAAAAGTGGACAAATGAATAGTGATCCCGACTCTTCACTCCCCCCAAATTGAGGACCTTTGTCACTCAAGAGCGTCCGGATGCCAGCCTCAGAGGCATCTGTCGCCCTGCAGCAGCGGGGACCGAGGGGTCTCCTTCTCTGCCCGAGTGGAGTGCGTAAGGCGTGCAGCGAGGGCCACTCCCAGCTCTTTTCCTTCTGAGGAGACCTGACGTTCTCACCATCAGATGGGGAGGAGTATCTGGAACGTGATTTCAGCTTCATGCTCCTTGTTTTTTTGAATAGTAAATTTCCTTTTTCTTTAAATTTGGGGTTTGAAATCCCAGAGTCGAATCGGACAGGTAACGCTCCTTGGATGACTCAGAAGCACATGGCACCTGCCCCCCTTGGCCCGAGGCTGCCCGGCTGGCAGGAAGCCCCATCAGTAGGCACCAGCTCTGCAGCCCCATGTCTCTCCCAGAAGCTGCTGTCAACAGAATTGAGTCGTTCATTCCGCAGTAAAGGTCAGCACACTGTCCTGTTGAGTGGCAACTGAGAACAGTGTGGCCGGACTTCCCGCGGCAGTAAATCGGCTGTCGTGCCAGTGTAAACCACCTTTCGGTCCTCCAGAATAAGCAGGTCGATACGACTCAACAGAATACAAAGGTTGACGTTGAACTTTAAAATGCGGCTCTTCTCCTTTCAGACTCAGCGAGCTCCAGGTCTTGGCACCTGCACTAAACCCACGAAATGGGAAGAATAGCAGTTTCTTTGGAAAAAAGCAGATGGTGGGGTTGTAGGGTCTGGATTACTTGTGACGATTGCCAGTTGCAATTACTGCTCATGCTCAGTGCCGCTCCTGAGGGAGCTGGGCGGTGTCCCTCCGCTGCAGGGGACACACCACCTGCGGGCCCCTGAGCCTGACCTTTAACTACGGTCACAGAGCATGGCTGCCCTGTCCCCCTTCCCAGGCAGGCCATTCGGGGCAGGTGGCCCCTAATGTCCTTATCCAGCGACCCAGTGCAGCAGCTTGGCACAGCACGTAAAGGCACCTTTTCATCCTCGTTGTTTGAAAGATTCACCGGGTGTCAGGAATGCCTTCCTCCTGCCTACAGGCCAGTGGTCGGACCACACGGTCTGTGCTGGCCGCTGCAAGTGCTGTCGTTTTAAAATTCACTCAAGAGCCCTGACCAGTGTGGCTCAGTTGGTTGGGCGTCATCCTGAAAGTGAAGGTTGCTGGTTCGATTCCCAGTCAGGACACATGCCCAGGTTGCAGGTTTGGTCTCCCTTTCTTTCTCCTCTACCCCTCTAAAAATACATACCAAATTTAAAAATTTACTCAAGAGATCATGAAAACTCAGTTTAAAACGGCATACTGTTTTTAAAAAGTGTCAACCAAAAAATTCTTCAGGATTATTAGTTGCATGCGGTTCCGTTCCCCTGCTTTTAAAATTAGCTATCGCTCAGGCCAAAAAGTCATTGTACTTGCATTTAGTGCAAAGTGACAATTTACTCTCACATAGAATCATTTTAGTTAGCAATTTTTGACTTATTCGGGGCCATGCCTCCATGATCTGGTGAAACAGACCAGCAAGTGGCAACCTTGACTGACTCAACCCCGTCAGCACACTGAGGCACTGCAGCGTCATGAATTGGATTGGAAGTGTGTGTGTGTGCGTGTGTGTGTGAGTACACTGAGGTACACGCTCAGAGGTATTTTTATTTCCACTCTGACCAAGTCCCAAGGGTCATCAGCAGTTAGGTTTCCATCGTTCCTGTCTGTGGGATTGAGCCGTCCCCTGGGATGATGGCCCGGCACTGCTGAGGCCCTGGCACTCGGGACTCCGTTCCTGGGGTCGCTCCACCGTCAGGGACCTGCCTGTTGGGCTGAGCAAACCCTTTCCGATGCAGCAGAGAGAAGCCATTCATTTTACAGAGAAGGACATTTAAGTGCAAAGTGTTTGGTGAAGCAATTCCTATCTTTCTTTCTGTCAGTGTGAATTGAGGGGTAAATTTCTAAACACTTAAGTTGTTTTTTTTTTTTTTTTGTATAATTAGGACTTAGCTCATAATTAAAGATACACTTTAAGCAAAAATAGAAAACTCACATTTCATGTGAGTGACACCTCAGAGCTGTTTGGAATGTGGAGACCAAGATAATTACAAAATCTGTCATGCAGAAACACTGCAAATACAGAAAATTCAGTGTCTCACCCAGTGATCACTTTCTCTTAATTTATCACTGGAGAAAAATAAATTGGATGTTTAAGAACTATAAAATCCATTTTCCCGTAGATTATTGTTTAAAATTCAATTCAAACTAAAACTTGGGCCATTAACCCTGGGTAATATTAAATGGTGACAGTAAAACAATAATAAAGTAATATATTTTCATGCTTGGAGTTCACATACATAATATCAGAAGGTCAAAATGAAGAAAAATTAGGTGTCCATTCTGATATATGGGCAGAATAGCACCCTTTTGAGTTTTTAATGTTTCTGCATGATTTATAACACTTTACATTTTTCTCTAAATATTTTGAATGTTTGACAAAGAGATTTTGTCTTTTTTAAAAATCACAAACATCATACACATAAAAAGTAATTCAAACTCTTCAGAAAGGTTAAAAAAAAATAAAAGTAAACATCTTCATGTTTAGGATCACAGAGAAAAAAGTTTGCTTTTATAATTTATACACGTATGTATATATACGTATATGTGTAATAAATGAATATATATGCCTCTCTTATACAGTGCAATCATAATATATATACAAATCTCAACTTGGTTTCTCCCTCTTAATGTATTTGAGCACAATGTTCATATCAGCACATATCAATATAACTATTTTTGATGAGTGTGCTATATGAATATATCATAGCTAAGTTAGCTCCCGTTAATGGACGTTTAATGTGGGGTAGTTTTTGTGACAAGCAGAGCTACACTGAAAATCTTAGTTAGATGTAACTATGATTATTGATGCTCACACAGTCATAGGAAAAGCTTCCCAGCCATAGTGTTGTTAGGTGCGATGCTTAGTTTTGTGTGTGAACTTGACCGGGCGAGGGGGGCCCGGGTGGCTGGTGAAACACTACCCCTGGCTGTGCCTGAGAGGGTGTTTCTGGAAGACGTTAGCCTTTGCATCAGACCAAGTCTAGAAAGTCTGCCCTGGCCAGTGTGGGCGGGCAGTACGCAATCCGCCGAGGGCCTAAACCAGGATGAAAAGGCAGAAGGAAGGGCGATTTCTGCTCCTGCTGCGGGAGCCTCCGGTTCTCGTCTCTGGGCTCAGACCAGGCCTTAGACTGGGGGCTCCCCGGATCTGGTTTGGGCTGCAGCCATACCACCAGCCTTCCCGGGTCTCGATCCCTCCACACCCTAGTTCCCCCCCCCACTAGCTCTCCCTCTATGGTCTGTCCCCACTTTCCTTGTTAGTTCAGTCTGTTTGTTAGAGTCCACATATGAGTGAAGTCATATAGTATTTGTCTTTTCTAACTGACTCTTTCACGTAGCATAATGTTGTCCAGGTCCATCCATACTGTCCCAAAGGGTAAGACTTTCTTCTTCTTGATGGCCGGGTAGTTTTCCATGCCGGGTTTTTAAACCATGGAGAAGCTGTTGAAGGGCCCTGGTCCTTCACCTCTGGCCCAGCCATCGTCCGGGGCCACAGTGAGTCTCGCACTTGACTCGTCATTGGGGACAACGGCCTAACACCATGGAGCCACCACTTCCATCCGGTCAGCAGCAACAGAGAGAGAAATTAGTACATTTCGGAAAAGTGAAAACAAAGTAGTGTATCTAATCATGGTTTGACATTGCAAGGCTGTTTGGTGAGACACAGCGTGCTCCCATGATTCAGTGGGGTCACCTCTGAACACCTGTTCGTCTCACAGTGGTCAGGTGGCTCTCCTCGGTTACCAGGTGAATGCCCATGTGCAAGTTAGTAAGTGTCCGTTTCTACATCCAGAAAAGGAAAATACTGAACACCTCACAGGTTGTTGGGAGAACTCAGGGAGCAATGCATGGAAAAGTCGCAGCATACCACTCGGTGCATCGCAAGTGTGCACCACCCCGCCACCTCCCCCACCAAACATTCACTTTTATCTTTTTGTTTTTTAAGATTTTATTTATTTATTTTTAGAGAGGGAAGGGAGGGAGAAAGAGAGAAACATCAATGTGCGGTTGCTGGGGGCCGTGGCCTGCAACCCAGGCATGTGCCTTGACTGGGAATCGAACCTGCGATGCTTTGGTTCACAGCCGTGCTCAATCCACTGAGCTACGCCAGCCAGGGAGTGCTTTTATCTTTTTGTTGTGTCACTGCCAATGGTGGTGGTCTCAGTATGACAACACAAAGTGAAAACCCACCATTGATATAGTCTTGAAGTACAGTTCCCAGCTGTCTCGAGAAGCGGGGTATTTTCAGATGAACGCTAGACTTCCCGAGTTTGCTTTGTTTTATTTTTGCTGCCCCTCCGCCCCCCCAAAAAGCCCTTTATTTTCATGTAAAATGAGAAAGCGTGCCTGTGCATCTCTTTGAAGCAGGGAAATAGTGTGGATACTTAATAGTGTAGATATTTACCCATAACTGAGCAACAGTAAGGTTAGCAGTTTTGATAATGATGTTTGGCTTTTTTGCTTCATTTAATGGCGGCAACATTATCCCATCTACGGCTCCCCGAGGCCCTTCCCGTACAGTGTGTGCCACAATCATATTACTGATCTAATAAACATCGATCTCATTGTAATAAACTCGCCTTGTGAACAGCCTCGTTAATGTGCTGAAGTAACGTACCCAGGGGTGTTTCCGACAGTTTCATCGCAGCTCTGAGACCAGTGGCCCCGACGGCTCCGTTGGTGGGAAGGCGGCCACTTCAGCTCCCGTGGCCGAGTCTCCGCCGCAGACCCTGCAGGTCAGGAGGGGCGCTGGGCCGAGCTGCTGGGCGAGGGGCTTGGGCACCAAGGTCCTACAGAGGAGACCTTGAGACACACAGTCTCATTTTCATTTTAATTTTGGATCAGTATCTCTGAATAATAAAGGGATCATTAGTTTACAAAGCTAAGACAACCTGTTGGAATTTATGCTAAGTGTCTAGATAATAAAGCCATAACCACGTTTAACCAATTTTAGACAATTTTCTTCTTTCAATTGTAAAAATTGCCTGGTATGATAAGTTTTTACTGTTACAAAGTGGTTTTAAAATTTTAACAGCCTTGCAATTTGATTTTAAAGATCCATTCTTTCAATGGGAATACCATTTTTTAGGAATAAATGCATTATCTCTTATTCCTTTTCCTTTGGGGGACAATTCTCTACCTCAGATCTGTATTATTTAGATATGAGCTCCTCAGAAAGGGATCATTTTAGTATGGAGAGGACTTCATGTGCTTTTCCAACATTCCGGATTCAGTAAACAGTATCTTAAGAATTCTAAACTATGTAGCTCTGTAATACATTTTTGATCTCATAACCAAAGAATATAACATTTGCAAGTGTCTTTGCTCATATTTGTCGTGAGAAATCACGACTGCCTGTCACTGGGGTTAATAAAGGCGGCCTCAGCCCATCACGCTTGTCCAGCCATTGCCATCGGTCACAGCAGGTCTTGCATTTGACCCATGTCACTACATGGGGGGGTACTCCAGAGGCCCAGGAAAGTCCCCCTTTGAAAAATTTTAGGGGAAGGACAGCAGATACATTATGTTGAATTACAAAAAAATGCTATAAGCACGTTATAAGAATTCGAAGAATTTGCAAGTAATCACAGTAGAACTAAAGCCTCCCCCTCCCCACCATGGCCCCGCCCCCAGGGAAACCACTGTTCCTTTTGACTGGTCCTTGTGTTCTGTTTGCTTTACTTATAGTCACGTGTACTTGTATCGCTGGTTTTCTTTTTATTCTTCCTGCTTTCATTGCTGAAAATAGGGCCATAAGTGCATGTGTTTTGTAACTTTTTACTGATCTCAATATTATGGACATCATTCTAAGTCAATACTTAAACACCGATCTTATTCTTTTTAATAGCTGCATAGTATTTTATTAAATACTATGTACTTTTACATAGTAAAATCAAGGTACTATTATTTATCAGTTCAAACATTTCCTGGTGGGTGGCCATTCAGGTCGTTCCTGCTTATTTGCTATTATAAGCGTGATACACTGGACGCCTTTGCTTTATCTGCTTCTGCATTTCCTTTGGTTAGACAAGTACCCAGAGTGAGACGGCCAGACTGAAAGGTGCTTCTAAGTTTTAGTAAATATTGATTGCCACGTAACTTCCCAAAAGATTCATCTGTTTATATTCTAAGTAAAGGCATATAGGTGTGCTTGTTTTTCTACATCTTCACCAGCAATGCATCTTCTGATTTAACTTTTGGGGTTTTTTTTTTTGTCCATTTGACAGGTAAAGGTGCTATGTCACTGTTCTATTTGGATTCTGTGGCTATAGCGCTGGGAAGAAGGAATGCAGCCACTCGAATGTGAAATACGTATAACATTGAGGCATTAACCTTGGAAATACAGAGAAGGAGATGCTTTTACGGAAAATATAAATTACCCAAATTGGCATCAAAATAGATAAAAATATCAAATTTCAGCAGTTAAAATTTCTCTGTCTCTATATTCAAATAAGAGCACACAGGTCTAATTTGCTTTCACTACGAGCAGGAGGCAAGAGGGCTACCGATCCGACAGAGATCTTACAGAATGTGCACGGTGTAGACATGCAGAGATGTCAGCGTGAGCGCCGACACCAAGGCAAACACGGTTAGGTACGATAACCAATCAGAATTATTTATGTTTTGAAAGTTAAACGATGATTACCCAGGGCACGGTTGCCCCCGCTGCCTTCTAGGTGTCTTACAAGACTGCTTTATCAGCGTGACATTTTCAAGGACGATCTCAGGATGCAGAATAGAATCCACTTCTCCGCGGCTGTGGGGGAAGGAGGGCTGTTTTTTTCTCTTTGATTCTGCAAAGGTTTCTTTCATAAGCAGTTAGCAGTGCTGCCAGTTTGAAGGGTCAGCACGAGGATTCCATTAGTTGCTACCAAAGGGGGAAAAAAACACAACAGGGAATGTGAAAAAGATACAGACAACCGGACTGTCATAATGCGATATTTTGCATCCATAAGACCTACCATTAAAATAGCACAGGCCTCAGTGGTTTTACCTGTGAGATCTAAAGTTCCAGAGACTAGGCCACTCCTGTGGTGTAAGGACTTCAGCTGCACTGAGTCTGATGCCACAGCCTACTTTAAAATAACACTGAACAAGTGAAGATCACTTGTCCTTATACAGAGGTGAGAAATTTTTTTAAAATTAGTACATCAAGCCCTGGCTGGCGTAGCTCAGTGGATTGAGTGGGGCTGCAACCAGGCATCGCAGGTTCGATCCCCAGCCAGGGCACATGCCTAGGTTGCAGGCCATGGCCCCCAGCAATCGCACATTGATGTTTCTCTCCTCTCTCTTTCTCCCTTCCCTCTCCAAAAATAAATAAAATCTTTTAAAAAAATTAGTACATCAAGTCTAGTAATATTAAAAGACCAGTATAACCAAGCAGGGTTTGATCCAGGAGTTCAAGAACAGTGCAAGCACTGGAAAAGCATAACTTAATAATTTTAAGAAATTGAAAATAAAATGTTATATAATCATAGCTAAGAAGTTCAGCTGGCCATTCATAAGTTTTTAAAGCTGTATTTAAGACAGAGTGGATCTTCCCAACATGTTGAAAGCTATTTCCTAGGAATTAATAGTAAACAGGAACACTAAAGCGTTTTCATTAAATTGAGAGGAGGAATCTCTTCTGCTACCACTGACAGTTAACAGCGTGGGGGTGGTGTGTTTAGTAATGCTGCTAGGTAAGGAAAATAAATATTAAGTCCAAAAATGACTATGCAGTTGATAAATTTTCATACTTAGGAAAAAGATTAAAATAAAAACTTACTGAAACTAAAAAGCAAATTTCAGTAAGTTCATGGCATATAATACAGAGAAACCAATAGCTTTTTTTTTTTTTTTTTTTTGGATACTGACGTTAATCTGATAGAAATAGAAGTGGGGGGAAATCCTTCCATAGAAGTGACTCAAATCCCCCCACAAAGACTGGCCGACAGCAAACGTAACAGGAAAACGCGAGTCACGGGGATAACTGCGGAGCGTTGGGAAAGGAGTATGACCTAAACGGACGGAGGGACGTGCCAGGGGCGTGGAGGTGGTAAGACTTAAAAATACACATTTTTATTGTAATTTTTTAGTTTAATCTTTGGCATTTTCCCCATTGCCATGTAGTCCCCTTCCACCGCCGCCCCCCAGCCATCACCACACCGTTGGCCATGTTGTTGTAACTCCGTTCACAATTTGTTAGCTCGTCAAAATGACCCCGTAGAACAAGTGTGCATTTGCCAGGAGAATCTGGAGCAGGAAGGGCCTCTTTTCACTTTTTTTTTTAAGATTTATTTATTTTTAGAGAGGGAAGGGAGGGAGAAAGAGAGAGAAACAGAATGTGTGGTTGCTGGGGGCCATGGCCTGCAACCCTGGCATGTGCCCTGGCTGGGAATCGAACCTGCGACACTTTGGTTCGCAGCCCGCTCTCAATCCACTGAGCTACGCCAGCCAGGGCGGCCTCTTTTCACTCTTCACTTCACACACTCACTCCTGTCTCACAAAACACCTCGTGAGGAAAGTAAGGAACTCAAAAGGAGTAGACTTACAGGAGTGAAGGGGCAGGGGAACTAGGAGCCAGGAATGCATGAAGAGTTCGCCCCGTGTCCGGAGAACAGAAGAAAGCCCGGAGAAGGACCGCACCGGGCAGAGGGAGCCTGGCCCTAGGCCCCGGATGGGTGCCGTGTGCCCTGCAGGGGCCTCCCCACTGTGCGGCCCCCCAGCAGCTCTGGCCTCAGAGGGGATGAGAATAGGGGCGTGTTCAGAAGTCTGTGTATGGACAGCTCCGCCTTTGGGCCCTCTTTGCTCTTCTCCAGTATCACACACAGGAGACTGGGTAGCCTACGATGTGACCCCGCAAATGATCCCAGGGCTTTTCTCTGGAGGAGCTGAAGCTGTGTCAAGAGTGAAGCCTTCCTGCATTTTCTGAGGAGGGTTGTGGCGGAAGTGATGGTGCAGCTGCCCTGGAGGGAAGCTTCCCGAAAGCCACACCCCCGTGTAGGGCTGGGTGGTCGGTCACCCTCTCCACAAGGGGTCCCTCAGCCCCTTGCTCCCCATGCTGTCCGTACTTGGAGGATTTCCCCAGCGTTTATCATTAGCTGACCTGCCCCAACTCCAAGCTCAAGTACGCACTAGCTATAATGTCGCCGTAAGAATATCTAAGCCAGGGGTGGTTCAAGCAGTGAAAGGTGGCCTGACCTAAGTTTCTGAGGGCTCTGTGCCGCCTTGTTCTCTCTCTGACCTCACTGTCCGGCCCTTGTCCTCACACATGCACTCCGGTCATGCACTGTCAGCCTCACTGCTCAGACGGGGTCTTCGGGGACCACAGTAAGGCATGTGGACTGTCTTCTAAAGGCAGCGAGGAAGTCACCGGAGGTGCTGAGCAGGAGACCGATATGATCCGGCTGAAGTTTAAAATATACAGTGGCTCCTGTGTGGAAGACAGGTGGTATGGGCCACAAGTGGAACCGTAGTAGATCTTTAGTTACTTTAGTTACTCGTCGTGGTGGCTGTCTCCAGCATCCTTCTCTCACCCGGTGGCAACAGGCTCCGCCTGACTGTCCCGGGTGGGAAGAGGGAAAAAGAGTGGGAAGTGACAAAGGATCAGGCCGCAGCTTTCGCACCAAACCCAGCATCTCGGCAGGCAGTGTGGGCATACACGTACCCTCTGGGCCCGCGGCTTTGCTGCTTCAGTAGAATTGTTCAAAGCTCCTTCTGCATTGACTGGTTACAGTTTTTTAAATGAGCGATGTTGTCCTATTCTTTCGTTTCTGGCCAGGAAAAGTGAAGTTTTCATGAAAGTCGGGCAGTGCCCGAAGCCCAGAAGTCAAGGCTGATTTGACCTACTAGTGACTTTCAACTTGTTTCTCAGATTTTTTTTTTTTTCTTAAACCGTAGTACTTCTGGCTGGTGATTGATGGACTTACCCACTAAATGAGTAATGGCGGTGGCAGGTTTTCTTCCCTCTAAATTTCCACATTCAGGAATATGATGTGCCCTGCGGTCAGTGAAACCATGAAGCAGCTTCTCCAGGAAAGGCGGAGGCGGGGGCACCGTCAAGGCTGCGGGCAGTGGTGTTTCCTTGGGTGACGTCATCTGGAATTGCTTCCATTCATCAAGCCTAATGACGGTTTCTGCTGCCTCTTCAGCTGATTCGAGCAAGAGTGATTGATACGTTAAATGAAGAGGGACAAGGACGGACGGCCCTAATGGGACTTCTCGTTCAAGATGCCCTAACAGTACAGAGGGGTCTTTTCTCGAGATGCTTTGAGATGGCATGGCAAGGGTAAAGGATATTGTATTAAGTGTTTTCTTTTCTCGGTGAATATGATGTATTCTCTTCTCTGACACTAACTGTTCCCATATAATTTTTGAAAAAAAACACTGCACTGGGCCACGTTTAAAAAGAATGTAAAAGAGAAAGATTTTGAAATGCACTGTGTTGTGTAGAGTGAATAAAGGGAAGTAAACACAGTACAAACGTGATTTTAAATTGTTTTAAGACAGTTTTCAAAATTCAAGTGTAAGTGTACTTTGAAATATTTCCAAGTTGGGTGTGTGTATGTATGGTGGATTTATTATATCTCCTCCCTTCCACGAAACATCGGATTCAGCTCAGAAGAATGTGTACAAGAAAGTTAGGGCTGACAGATGAAATGCAAGATGCCAGATGGACAGACTGACACTAAAAAAGATGCATTGTTTATCTGGAATTCAGACTTAATTGGATGTTTCCAGCTTTTTTTTCAAGCCTGGCAATCCAAGTAGAAGACATGAATAAATCAATGAAGATAAGACAGGGTGAGGTTTCAGTACGAATATGAAGTCTAATGTCGTCGTGAAAGCTAGGCCATGACTTTGGCCTTGAGAGTCCTGGTTGCTGGATGGAAATGGAAACACAGTCACTTACAGGGTACACCTCGCCTAGAAAGTGGGGCACGTGGAGGGGAGACATTTACTCGGGGTACAGAGCATTTTCTAGTTTTGGGGTCCAACAGAACACTTTTCTCACAGTCTCCATGAAAGGGGACATTTGTGACAGGGGCAGTGGTGGTAAGATCCGCCTTTTATTGAGCATTTTATGAAGTAGACAGTCTTCCAAAGAGGAGTTTTTAAAACTGGAGGAAGTTCATTTCCCTTTTTTAAAAAAGATTTTATTTATTTATTTTTAGAGAGGGGAAGGGCAGGAGAAAGAGAATCAGTGTGTGGTTGCCTCTCACATGGCCCCCCCTGGGGACCTGGCCTGCAACCCAGGCATGTGCCCTGACTGGGAATCATTTCCCTTTTTCACACTGTACTTCTGCAGTTATACCTAAGTCTTTCCCTCACCTCAGGTCTCAAAGGTTTTGCCCGTGTTTTCTCTGAGAAGGTCTAGATTTTATATTGAGGTCTTTCAACCTTTTTTTTTTTTTTTAAGAACCGAATGAGTTTCAGGGATTCCTGAGGACTTGTGTTTTGTCCCTTGAGTGTGGGTGTTCTGCGGTGATTCTGAGCCATGTTAGATTAGACCTGTTGCTGTCAACAATTTTGAGTTAATTTTGGTACATGGTGAAAGGCAAGGATTGAAGTTCACGTTTAAGCACCATTTACTGAAAATGTGTCCTCGATTGCCACTGCGTGTCTCTCCGAGGTCAGTTGACTCAGTTTCCACAGAGGAGGTTGAGTAAAGTAAGTGTGGAATCTCGATCATTTCTTACAACTGCACAGAAGCCTATGCATATCTAAAAAGAGGTTAATTCATGCTATATATAAAAATTAACTCAAAATGGATCAAAGATCTAAATGTGTAAAGGCTAAAACTATAAAATTCTTAGAACAAAAAATAAATGTAAGGGCAAAAATTAAAAATTCGTAGAAGCATAAATCTCAAGACCTTGGAATAGGTGATAGTATCTTAGGTATGACACCAAATTCACAAACCATAAAGAAGATAAATTGAAACTTTATTAAAATAAAAATTATTCTGTGCTTCAAAGCACTCTATCAAGAAAGGGAAAAGATGGGCCTTGCCAACTAGCTCAGTTGGTCAGAGCATTGTCCCAATATGCCAAGATTGTGGGTTCAATCCCCAGTCAGGGCACATACAAGAATCAACCAGTGGGTACATGGATGGATGGACCAGCAAAGTGATGTCTCTCTCTCTCTCCTCCCCTCTCCTTCCCTTCCCTCTCTCCCAAGTCAATAAAAAGAAAAGAAAAGAAAAAAAGTGAAGACAATGCACAGAATGGAAAAACATTTTTGAAAATCATATCTGTTAAGGGACACATATTTAAAATATAAAGAACACACTCAATTATAAAAAGATGGCCCATTTGAAAAGTGAGCTAAGGATCTGAACAGACAGTTCTCCCAAGAAGACATGCAAACAGCCAATAAACACACAAAAAAGGATACTGAACATCATTAGCCCTATCAGGGAAACGCAAATCAAAACCCCAGTGAGATACTTTCACATCCACCAGGATGGCTGCTGTTAACAAGACAGACAGCACCAGGTGTCGATGAGGATATAGAGAAACTGGTGGCCATACATTTCTGGTGGTAACGGCAGCTTTAGAAACAGTCTAGCAGCTCCCCAAAACCATAAACATGGCCCTTGCTGGTTCAGCAGGTTGAGCGCCGGCCTGTGAACCAAAGTGTCATCTGTTCGATTCTCAGTCAGGGCACATGCCTGGGTTGTGGGCCAGGTCCCCAGTAGGGGGCGCAGGAGAGGCAACCCCACAATGATGTTTCTCTCCCTCTCTTTCTCCTTCCCTTCCCCTCTCTCTAAATATAAATAAATCTTTTTTTAAAAAAAGGTTAAACTTGGACTTAACATACGACCCAGCCATGCCACTTCTAGGCATGTACCCAAGGGAAATGAAAACACATGTGTACACAAAAAACCATACACACACATTCATATATTACTGCCCAAAATCCAAAACTGCTCAAATGTCCAGAGCATGCATGGATCAATAAGTGGTATATCCATACAATGGAATAGTATTAGGTAATAAAGAGAAATCAGATACATGAATGAATTTTGAAAACATCATGCTAAGTGAAAGAAGCCAGCCACAAAGGATCATTTTGTTTGATTTCAGGTACCTGAACCTGAAATCTAGATGAGGCAGGTTTAGAGAGACAGAAAGCTGGTTGGCAGCACTGGGCAGGGCTGGGAAGGAGGGGATGATGGGAGGAGGAGGGGATGGCGAGGTGGCTGCTAACCGGTGCAGGGTTCCATGTTGGGGTGATGAAAACCCCTAGAATCGGTTGAGGTGATGGTTGCACCTCTCTGCCTGTGCCATTGACTTGCACCTGTCAGGTGAGTAAACTGGGTGGCCTAGGAGTTATTTCTCAATGAAGCTGTTACAAAGAAAATAGAACTTGAAAAAATAAGGTTTAAAATGCTTATAGTATGATTATTATTTTCATAGTGTACCTTCTCATACATACAAAAACTATGCTTTCTGTCCCATCTGGTTAGTGTGTGATGATTTGGACACCGACAAGGTCAATATGTTCCTTAATATCTGCCAGGAAGTGAGTTTTTCTAAACAAGTTCATAGTAAGCAAGAATATATGGGACATGCCTCAAACAATTCATACTGTTTCTCTCTCACACACACACACACACACACACTCACACCCTGTATAGATATTGCATTGTGTGTGTACAAAACCTCTGTTGGTCCTTTGCTTGTGTACAAGACTTTCTTCTGATTCTGTACTGCTAGCTCTCTTTGAGTAACTGTTTGCTTTTTGAAAGAGACCCATTGTCGGGGGGGGGGACATTCAATTAGTTAAACTTGATATTCAGACGAATGTTTTCCCCGTTAGGCACGTGTTACTGTAGTGCTTGAGGAAAGCCAGCAGCATCTTGGGACGCAGCTTCAGCAGTCCTCTTCGCTCATTTTCAGCTTCCAGCCGAGGATCCTGAGGTTTTCGAGGTTTCGTCCAAGTGCCTGTCCATACTGGTCCAGCTCTACGGAGGCGAAAACCCAGACAGCCTGTCTCCTGAGAACGCAGAGAGCTTTGCTGACTCCCTGCTATCCAAGGAGGACCCGAAGGAACAGAAGCTTCTGCTGAGGATTCTCCGAAGGATGGTGAGCCCACACGGAAACGGGGGAGGGTGGGTGGCTTCCGTGGCAGCTGGCGGACAGGGGACTGGCATTGTCTTCGACCTCGTTTCTATGAAAGAATCCCCGGCCACCCTTCCCCATGGTCGCCTTTCCCTTGGTTGCCTTTCCCTCAGTCACCTATGGTTACTGTGCCTCAGATTCCACCCGCCGTGTCTTTCCTGACCAATTAGCAGGTCAAACATCGTGCCTCCTCCCTCTGAATATGCAGGAAAGTGAACTTGACACCGTTGTTTTCCTAGCCTGCCTTCCACATCCCAGTTCTGTCATCTGTGCCGATCGAGTCCTTTATGGCTTTTCGTTCTGTAGGGGATCCAGTCCGGGGCCCCGCATCTTAGCAGATGTGGGTCTTTAGTCGGGAGGAGTCCCGCCGCCTTCCCTTGTCTTTCCTCACATTTTGGGGGGCCGTAGGCGCGGTATTGTGTAGAATCCCGTCAGTTTGCATGTGTCTGATGTGCTCCGTTAGAGCCGGCAGACTCCGGTCCGTCACACCGAGGGGCTCACGATGCGTGTTGCTCCTTCCTGGCGACGTTCGTTTGGATGGCTTCGTGAAATCCATGCATACCACTATTTTAAAATTTGTAATAGTTGCAAATCAGTGGGATTTTCTAACTCTCAGTGTTCTCCTACAAGGAAGAACTCTGCATTGTGTCTTGTTTTATTTTATTTTTATAGTAAAATTTTTATAGTATTTTTATAGTATAAGTATGTATCGCTGATGTCGATTTGAAGGCACTTTTGGAGACTGACTTATTTTCATTTCACGCTAAATCTCATTCCGCTGGTTTCGAAGGCCGCTCGTTGCAGTAGCTGTTGCTGAAGTTGACAGAGGAGAGGGGTCCTGGCTGGCTGTGTCACGTTCTGATTTGTCGGTCTGTCGCTTCTCAGTACAAACTGTCCCCTGGCCAGTGCAGCTTGGATGTGCTGGAGGGTTGCAAAGAGGATGCTGTTGTGCCATTTGATAAATGGACGGCAGGGCCCGGCTCAGAGGCCCACACGGGGACTCTGGGTGACAGAACTGGGGGTGAGGTTCGGAGATCTGCCCTCCATGTGGCCACATGTGCTTCTGGACAGCCCGCTCCCCCACCCCCCCAGGACTTGCTGTCTCAGCGGAGTCATCGCCTGAGTGGCAGAACGGTGATGTGGTCTAGGGGAGCCTGTCCGGGTGTGGGATGGATCCTTCTGGGGACAGTGGGCGGGAGATGGCACACCAGCCTGGCACTGGAGGACACTAACTCACCTCGTAAGACGGCGTTTCCTTTTGGATTTTATTTTTCCCCTGTGTGGTTTCCGGTGGAAGTCTCGGTTTGGTGCTCTGACTGTAACACCTCCGGGAAGCCTTCAGAGTCTCCTTTTTCACGGAGGATAGGCCTTTCAGAAACTCAGCTTTCACAGTAGCGATGAGATCGTCCTTTAAAATTACAATTTTATTCAAACAGGAAAAAGCTGCGTCGACGTGAAGACAAGTGCTAGGGAGTATGATAACGCAAGCGATGTGTAGATACGGTGAAAGTGTGAATCAGGTCGAGAATTGACCGAAGCTGCAGAAATCCTGATCTAATATCTGATATGACTAACTTTGTAGAGATCCACCGCCTCTTCTTTGAAACGTTTAGAACTAGATTCCTTTTGGAACTCATACTTCTCAGCTCCTTTCCGGACGGAGCTGCCATGGCGCACGACGGGACCCCCACAGAGTCGGAGCCCGCGGGGCAGCGGGGCTGTGGGCGCCAAGCCCGGCGCTGTCTCTGCAGCCGGTTGTGCGCGCGTGCACACCGGGGCCGGGGGTTTAAAGTGAGGCCGTGCATGGCTCCATGTGGGCTCGGGTCAGGCTTTGCCACCAAAGGTGTTTCTGATCCAAACTTAAAGGGGGGGAGGTGGAGTTTGAGTTTCAGAGCTTTTCAGAATTGCAGATAGGAGAAAATGGACCTGTCTTCGGAAATCAAGTACATCCTTTTCTAAAGCACTGGTCGGATTAATCACGTGGCAAACTGGCCCCAGACTTGGTCGACGGGACCAGGCTGCTCCCTCTTTCAGTTAATCTTACTGCCGGGAACGATGTCCTTGTGGCTCCTGACCTGCCACGTACAGAACCGGGCGGATTTTGTGTGTGGGAGGGAAGCTGCATCTAAGGGACTTTCTACCTGTTTATGGGAAAACAGGTAGTTTCTGGTGCGAGTTATATTTTTTTAAAGTTGTGGAACAATACATGTAGGTTTACCCTTGAACCATTTTGAAGTGTGGCCAGTTGGCGGTGCAAAGCGCAGTCGCACGGCCGTGCAGCCACCACCGCTGTCCTTCCGCGGAGCGTTCTCCCCCCAGACGCACCTCTGCCCTGCAGGCGGCCCCTGTCTGTGCCCCTCCCCTCCCCCAGTCCCGGGTCTCCGCCCTTCCAGTTTCTGGCTTCCAATCTGACGGCTCTGGGCACTTCGTGGGAGTAGGGTCATACACCATTCGCCCTTTTGCAACGGGCTGATTCCCCTTAACGCAACGTCCTCAGGGTTCATCCGCGCCGCAGCGTGCGTCAGCATGCCGCTCCTTGGGGAGGCCGAGTGACGGTCCACCGTGCGCGCGCACCCCGTTTTTGTTCCTCCGTTCGTCCGCTGGTGGCCCTTGGAGTTGTTTCTGCCTGTCCTGCTCCGTCTGTTTTTTCTTTTATTTCTTGTCATCAGGGTTGCCTTGGGTTTTCTTTTATTCCGTGGGTCGTGATCTACTGCAGTCTCATATTTGAACAGCGGGCCCCCTTTGGGGTGCCGGCTCTGTCTTCTGACGTCGCCCCATCATTTCACTTTGGAGTCCTTTCCACTTCCGCATGGCACGCTGGACTCGTCCCTTCCCTCTGCACGCACCCTGACCCCAGGCATTCCTCCCCAGGACCATGGACGTCTTCGTGTGGAATTTAGGTCGCAAGATACAAACTGTTCTTGGTTGACGTTATGACAACTCTTTCCAGAAGAGCCACATATGCTGTTTCTTACTGTCTGCCTCACGGAGGGTGGCCCCGTCAGTCACTCTGTCCCTGATGTCCCTCATTTAGCTGTTCCAGAATGCCCATGACATTGGCAGGCCAGCCGTCTGGGACAAGAGCCTTAAAATCTTCTGAAAGCTTTCTGGGTTACCCCTGCGTCTGTCACTGTTGGGTTCAAGTGCAAATCACAGCATCAAGGATTCTGGGCCCAGTCAGCTCAGCTGGGGCCTTGAACTTGCCTTTCCTGAAGCTTGGCTCTGCTTAAGCTTAGTGCTGAGTTTAGTGCATTTGGAGCGAAACGGCAGCCTATTACCCAGAGATGCATGATGTCAGGGCCTCTCCAGGGCTGGTCGGGTCCTTCCCTCTCCCTGTCCTCACTCGTGGGGCTGCCACTGTCTGGTGATTGTCAGCCTGCTCCCTGTCCTCGCCTTCACCTTTGCCTTCCCCTTGTTCGGGGTGGTGATGTGGTCTTGTTCATCCTCTTGTCTCCAGCACATTCCAGCGTCTGACCCACAAAAGGGGGTCAGCAGATCTTCGTGCCACGTGCCAGTCCCTGCGTGAAGGACTTCGGTGCCTTCTCTCATTGAATCTGCACAGTGACCTCAGAGGTCTGCTCCGGTTTTTCCCATGTTTAAGATGAAACACTAAGTCTCAAAGAGTGTGTGTCATGTTCCCGAGGTCTCCAGCTAGGAGACAGCAGAGCTGGGGCTGGCGCAAGTTGAATGGACCCCGGCCGGTGCTCTGTCCGAGGAGCTGGCCCCCTCGCTGCTCCGCCCAGGGCTGTCGTGGGCTCGGTGAGCATTCATCAAGCTGACTTGGACTAAGTTTTGATCTAGAAGGTAGCTGAGACATTCATTCTGTCGTTCATGGAAAGATGAGTAGCAGATGGAGTTATCACTGGGTGCAGGCCCTGTATTGGGGATACCAAGGCAGTAAGAGTGGGCGTTCCTGGTCCCCGCTGCCAGGGCTCTCTAACCCAGTGTCGTGACAAAGCAGGGTGCAGTCAGGGCTCAGGGGCGGAGCCGGCAGAGCTCTGCAGGGACAGTGCCCGGGGAGAGGAAGGGGGCAAGCACAGATGTCTGAGCCAAGTGTGGAACGGTGTGTTGGTCATCGTGTGCAGGACAGGACAAAGCACACCCTGTTTGTGCAGAGGCCCCGGGGTCCATGGGGCGAGGTCGGGAGATGTCAGAAATGGGCCAGGAAAGGCCAGAGGGTCCCCCACGTGGGTCTTAGCAGCATTTGGAGTGTGGGCTCTATTGTGGGAATTAGGAAATCCTGCTCTCTGGAGCAAGACGGCGGTGGCAGCACCTCCATTGAAGTTCAAGTATCTTTGCTGTGAAATGAGGCTGTGCCCTAGTAACTGGCACGTGGCAGGTTTTTGGTGGCTCTCCACTGAGCTCTAAGGAAGAAGTGCCTGTGAAATCACTGCTTCTGTTGCTGGCAAATTGTTCATTTTTGCTCTTCACTATCTGTTGTGAGCTCATGTTTGTGCTTTATAGATGCAGGGGTCGGGCTGAGAGGGACCGTAAAAGACACGTAGCCTCCCTGGGTCAGTCCCCGGCCCAGCGTCCCTGCCAGGTTTTTGAGGAACGAGGACACTGGAGAGGCAGACGCACAGAGGACAGGGACTTGAGAGAGACAGAATGATGTAAGCAGAGACTTCCCATGACTTTAAGGAGGCCGGCCTCCTCGGCTTGTTGCCCCACTGGACTGGAGGAGCGGGAGCTGATACAGAGGCCGGACCAGACAGTTCTAGATGATTACCCGGCGTTGGTCATTGCGTTAAGGAGGTCTGGAGAGAGCAGTCTCCTGACTGAAAGAAGGGAAGGAGGGAAAGCAGCCTCCTGCAGGTCCTGCCTTAAAGGACCTCCGTGAAATACACGCCTCTCCGAAGCACTCCTGGAGGAAGGGGAGGCTGCTCGGCAGGGGCTGCCTCTCTTTAAGCCCCGACAGGGAGTGGGCTCCTTCCCTGCAGCTGACCGGGCTGGCGGTTTCAGAGAGGGCACCCCTGGAGGCCAGCCAGGGAGCACGGGGGGGGGGGGGGGGGGGGGGGGGCCTCGCAGAGCTGGGTTAGGGGAGAGCCGTCTTGGGGAACGCTGGGGCAGACCCCTCCCCATGTGCCACACAAAAGGCCCTGGATTCCCGAAATACCTGTTTCAAGTCCCAGTTTGGGGACAGTTTCTTTCTAAACCCCACAATTTTCACTAACAGATGAAAGAAATAGGATGTTTAATTTGTGCTGATGGAGCTGGGAAATGGTTCCCCCCCGAGGGCGGTCTCCCTTATTTAGCCTGAATTTAGAACATCCAGAGAATGTCGGGGAAGCCTGGGAGTTTAATTATCCATTGTAGTTTGCCAGGAAGTTGGGAGATTTATAATTATACTGTGTGTTCTAGCTTTAGAAAAACGTGATGGGAGCCCCTCAAGGTGCTCCCAAGTGTACCCGTCCCTTCCACTCGACACCAGTGGGAGTTTTCCCAGAGTGACGACCAGATTAGCTGCTTGTCTTTGAAGTGAAGCGAGCTCACTCCAATGGACGCTCGCTCAGGGTACTGACCTCACAGGCACCTCTGCGGACTCCTTCCGTGGGACCGCCTCAAGCGTGCATACGCTGGGTGGGCCAAAAAGTCCATTTAATTTTTTCTGTAAAATAAAAGACACGTTTTCATTTTCACTAATAACTTTATTGATTTGGATATTTGAGTATGTCAGCTGTCCCCTGCTCCTGGCTTCTAGTGGGTAGAAGCCGCTGCTAAACATCTCCCAGTGCATCAGGCAGCCCCAGAGCAAAGAATTATTTAGCCAAAATGTCACTAGTACCACAAAGCTTCTCGTACCACTGTTGACACATTCGATCAGTCACAGCACTTTGTCCATACGCTGCAGAAATCCTTTTTTTTGCCTTTCAGTTGTGTTTTTACCGTTCTTCAAATCATAAAGAATAATACTCCAAAAATGTTGTTTATCTTCTTTTATCTTTAATATTAAAATGGCCACACAAAACTTCACCAATTTTGATGTTTTTTTAATGCACGTTGATATGACAGCTATCACGATACAATCTAACAAAATTGTTTTGAATGAGGTTAAAGACAGCTAAGCACTGCTAGAACCATCACATGGAAAAAAAATGTAAGGGACTTTTTGGCCAACCCCACACGACTGACTCATCTGTGGAAACAGGGGATTCCTGGGAGGCGATTGTAACACGCTGATGCTGCTACCCCTGCTGTCCGCCCAGCCACCGGGAGCGGCAGGGGTGCAATTTGGGATCGCTCTGTGAAGATGATGAGTATGAAAGATTGTTACAAATATCCAGCCCACGGAGACCCTCTGCCTCGTGGCTTTCAGCAGGTCTCGCTGGGCTCACAATCCATTTCCCTTTCAAATGCTCACGGAGGTCCCCTGGTCCCCTGCACGCCACCAGGAGAACAGATCCTGTTGCTGAAATCAGGATGACAGCGTTTCTTCAAGCGGAGAGTCTTCCGCGCTCTAGAGAGACCCAACGGGGTAACCAGGAATCCTGCAGCCGTTCCTGCTACAACCAGGGCGGGGTTAGACTCAGACACGGAGGGGACTGTTTCTATGAGAAAGGTCAAGAAATATTCCTTGAGGTATAACAAAAAGGCAAAAATGATGCCTCTTTCCCTCCTGGCCTATTTTTCCTGTGGTTTAAGACACATTCTTGGTTTATTTTCTTAAAGGGAATAAAAGGGGTGTAGGGGATTGAGGTGAAACCGGTGACATTGGAAAAGGAAACACTGTCCTCAGAGGGGTCAAAGGTAACCATAATTAATTTTTGTGAAGTCGGGTCCCCCCAGAGGTGTGTCTGAGCCTCTGGGACAGCGCCCTTTCCCCCAGTGCACACGCTGGTGCCAGCTGCACGGGACCCACAGTCCCTGCCCTTAGGGACACAGGGTAACCAGGGACTCTTCGAAGGATTCAGGTGCATCGTTCCAGGAAAGACAAGAAATGCTGGGCCTACAGTGTTTGCTTAATTTCGGAGGAAGCACAGCTGAGACTGTGAACAAGGCAGGATCAGGAAGCGAATGGCAGGTGGGACGGAGTCAGGCGCGCCCAGGACAGGCTCCCGTGTTCCCGGGGGAGGGAAGCTGCCATCTGTCCCGGAGCCTGAGGACGCACATGGAGCTCCGCCCCAGGCTTGCCCAGGGTGTGCAAGCCAGGGAGAAAGCTTCCTGGAGATCCCCTCGGAATAGGCCTCGCCCCCTTGTTCCCCACCTGCGTCTTCTTCCTCCTCCTCTTCCCTCAGCAGGGCTCCTCACCCAGAGGGCTGGGCCGGCGGACCACATCATTTTCCTTCCGTTTTGACTTTTCTCAAGAGTTTTAGCTCCCCCGCCTCTTCCTGGAATTCTTCTGTCAACTGAAAGTCGTTCCCGACCTTCTCTAACGAGCCTTCTAGTTCAAGTTCCCACCGTCACTGGTGACACTGTGCCCACTTGTTTATTACGGAAGGTTTCGGAAACACAGGGGCGTTCAGAGCTGAATGATGAACATCTGACTAATCAGGAATAATCACAATTGTTATTTTACCATTTTTACCGTTTTTTTCTCAAGTGTCCATGTAATTTGTTCCAAGTGTTGCCACCTCAATATTTTTATTCCTGTTTTTTTTCATTTTAATTTATTTTTATTGAATTTATTGGGGTGAACGTTGGTTAATGAAATTGTGTAGGTTTCAGGTATCTGTGCGTTTTTTAGATCACGTGACAGTAAAGGCATCAACCACACTTGGCCCCTAACAGCAGTAACATCGTTACACCCAAGGCAATAATGAACCATTTCATATCATTAATGCACAGTTCATGTTTAATCCCCCTAATTGTCAAGAAATGACTCGATAGCTTCTTTAAAGCCATATCCCAGCCTGAATTTGTTGTCTTCTTAGTCTCTATGTACCTAGAAGCGTCTGCCCGCCTTTTCGTCCCCCGTGAGGGTGACTTTCCGAGGAGCCTCAGGCGGTTGTCCCGTAGTGCAAGGCCCTGCAAGAGTGTGTGTGTGTCCCCTCACAACACGTTTGGTCACAGCAGCGCACTGAAGGTCCCCTCGTGCTGCACCGTCAGGCAGCCTGTGACGCCAGCGCGCCCACCTTCGGGGCTGCCGAGCTCGACTGTCTGGGGAGGCGGCATCTGCCCCGTGTCTCCACCGTGCAGGCCGTGTGTGTCCCTGGGCCGTGTCTGAGTGACGCGTGTGCGAACCCAGGTGACGTCCCTCAGCGGGCAGACCTGCAAGAGCCCGCTGCCTTGCACAGTACTAATCCTCTGAGAACCCACCCGCTGTAGATTGTAAGTGCAAAGCTAAGGCTCCTTGGAATTTATGTTCTACAGCCGCTTCCCAGCCCAGGGGGTGTCCGGGAGGAGCCCTGTGAGAGGTCATGTATTCACTCACCCAAACCTCGAATATTCCCATGCGTAGGGGCTTGTTGTCCGGCTTCGATCACAGTGATCAGGAGTCGCCGGGGAGTTTCCCGATTCCTAGTGACCGATCTGACCATCGTCAACCCCACCGGGCGGCTGTCGCTGAGCAGAAAGCTCTAGACTCTCTGGGTAACGTGGGATTTCTTTAATGGCATGCTTTTAACAAAACCTCTCTCAAAGCAATCAGCATTCAACGCATGTCGGGCATTAGGGTGAACATGTTGGAAACGCTTCCTCATGCGGGTGGGCAGCAAAGAAAGTTGTTTGAAAGCCCCTCCCCACGAACACCCATAGCAAATGTTTCTCAGTGCCGTTTTTAAAGTATCTTACACACAGCTCCCCTTGATTCGATCTGTGTTAATTCTAGTGGATGAATTCTGTCCACCGAAAGGAACTGTAGTTGATACCTACATGACATTCATAGGATTATCCTTCTTTCCTCAAAAGAATTGTCTTCAGGTAAATATGCTATATATAACAACAACAACAAAAATAATCCAAAGATGAGTTTCCAGTTTTTAGTTTTTAAATAATCATAGAAAAGGATAAAGCATTTTAGCTGATATCTTAAGCACTGAAATGAGAGCATGTTTTAAATTCAAGCTGTTAGATAAATTGAATTTAAAGATGTATTTTGACCCCTCGTTTTTTTGTAAGCTGGGTTTTGAGATTCATCAGTAGAAAGACTTGACAACGTTTGGGTGTGTGTTTTGCGACACAGGACTTTCTTTCTGTCCCAGAATAAATGACACTGGAAAACTGACTGCTTAATGAATGACTCACTTACACTGGCCACCTAACAATTGTGGTAAATATTGACTGAATATTCAATTGGGGCGTGATCTCAAAAATAAAAGTATTATTTATTAAAACGAATTGATTTTGTCTTTAACAGCATCCAGAAGCCATTCTGATGCTGTTCCTGACATTTTGCAACCCCGTGCAGAAAAAGTCTTTATAAAGACACAGTGACCGACCACCCCACAGTGGTTACCGAGTACCCGCCGGCACACGGGGCTCCAGATGCGGGGGCCGAGCAGTGAACGGAACGAACAGAAATCTCTGTTGTCCTAGAGCTCACTGGAGAGAGTGAGATGCTGACCATGTTTATTAATCAATGATGTCCTATTTTAAATAGAAGCACCCTGAGGAGAAAAACACAGACGATAGGGAGCACAGTGGGACATCGGTCATTGTAGAAAATGTGGCCAAGGAAGGCCTCGCTGAGATGACATCTGAGTAAAGACCTGAAAGAGGTGGAGGAGGCAGCCCAGGGGGTGTGGGGCAGGTGGGGCACCCCGGGCAGGGGCAGCCGCTGTGGAGGCCACCAGGCAGGTGCGTAGTGGGGGTGTACTAGGAACCACGAGGAGCCGGTGTGTCCAGAGCGCCGTGAGCTGAGCAAGGAGGAGACGGGAAGTGAGGGAGACGACCGGGAGGGGTGGAGGAGAGGGGCAGGCAGGCAGGCAGGCCTTGGATGCTCGTGTACAGACTGGCTGCTGTCCCGAGGGGGGAGGTGAGCCGCCGGAGGGGTCTGAGCAGAGGTGTGAGAGGGACTGGTGTCTGCACTGGGAATAGTCATCGAAGAGGGTCCGGGGTGAGTGACGTCAGGAGGTCACTGCCATGCGGGAGAGTCTGGGTCTGGGCTTGCAGCAGTTGTGTTTCGGATAAATCTTGAAAGCAGACCCAACAGAGTTTACCAACAGACTAGACACGTGCTGTGAGACACAGAGAAGAGTTGAAGAGAATTCCAGGCCTAGACAGCCAACACTCAGGAGGAGCTGGTTGGGAGGGGCAGAGGGAGCCAGGAGAGCTGGACAGGCTCTGTGTGAGATGCCGGTCAGACGTCGAGTCTGGCCGTCACAGCTGCGGGTCTGGAATTCCAAGCAGAGGAGGTCTGGCCCGGGGAGAGAGAGGAACGGGTAGTGGCGATCGGAATGTGGGGGCTTGAACTGGCTGCGGAGGGTGGCCAGGCCACGGTAATGACCAGGTGTAGGGTAAGCCCCAGAAGTGAGTGTCTGCAGAGCGGCGATGCTTGGAGGGAAGATCGAAGAACCGAGTGGTGCTAGAAGGACCCTCTCGTTGGACGTGGGTGTCGCCAACTGCTGTGACTGAAGCCGTGTCAAAGACGAGATAAAAACAAGGCTGGGGACCGCGTGGTCTGCAGACAACTGCAGCAGGGGACAGCGGCGGGTGGTGGGTGTTCTCTTGGTGTAGCGACACCAGGTCTCTCCTGCACCTTCGGGGGGGGGGGGGGGAGCCAGACGCCCGAGACCAGCACCCTGGCGGCCCGCCGGGGTCCTGGCTGTGATCCGCCATGACTTTTTCTGCTGTGGGGACCGGCTTTTCCCCAGTCCCGTTGCCAAAGGGAAGAGTTTGGGAGTGTTCCTCAGATTCATTTCCTGTGGCATCTTGCTTTCCTACCTCACTTGAAAGCATCCCGCTATCATGACCCTCCTTGAAGCAAATAATGATTGGGGCTATCATTTCAAATTATCCTTGGCTCCCTTCCCGATTTAGACACAGAGCGTCTTTATCCTATCTTCAAAGAAAGTCTCAGAGTTCTCCCAGTATCATTTTTTCCGAGATAATGAATACTTTTAGTTACTATAAATGGGGAGTACTTTCTTTCTTTCTTTCTTTCTGTCTTTCTATGAAACACCCTTAAAACACTATAGATTTTTACTAATTGGGTCTCCAAAATACTGGGTTGTAAGTACCGCCAAAGTTTTGATGCCCCTCGCTTTTATACGCTCCTTCGTTATTAGGTCAGGAAGCGAAGCCTGTTTACAGACCCCATGTGAGCCTTTTGTGCGGGGTAGGGGGGTGTTCTGGGCGGGTTTTAATGAAATTTGAGAGCGTCTCTAGAGATCACAGATACAGGGGCCCTTTGCATTGAGTGTTGCTTAGCAACCTGGAAGTCATTACATTTGCAGGCTCTGTAATAACATGGTATACTTTCCTTTGCCGGTCCCTGATGAAAACGTAATGGAAATAATCCCTTTCTAAAGGTTGCGCTCTATGCGGGGCCCGCAAAATGGATTCCTCCCCCCCCCCCACTCCCCGCCCTCATTTCATGGTCTGGGCAGGTTTCAATTCAGTGCACAAGCATTTTTTTCTGGTGTTGCATGTGACAGAGTGAAATGGATTTCTAAGATGGTTTTCTTAAAAGGAAGGACAGCTGTTCTGCTATAACGGGTGTAGGTATCACAGAAATGGGTAACACACACCCGTGTGCCTCCACCCCATCGCGAAGATGAGATTTATTAGTTGACCGCCAGTTTACGCAAGAATGGTGCTTATTCCTCGTTAATTCAGTCTGTCCGGGTGTGTGTTGGTGGGCGTGAGAGCTGTCACAATGCACTACAGCTCCACATGCTCTAGAGCGACAGGAGTGAAGCCCGTCTCCATCAGCAAAAGGTTCGACTTGTTGACTCTCTTTTGAAAAGACATTTGTGTCATTTTTCTAAAGCGGTATTTTTCATTATCAAAGCGATCATTTGGACGTGAAGTTCATTCATAGCGACGTTGTTCATAATAGCCCCACAAGTGGAAGCAACCCAATGTTGACTGGCTGCTGAGTGGGAGAGTCAGGTGTGGTTGCCTGAGTGTTTCGGTTCTCTCCGGCCGCGGGAAGGGGTGCAGTAGTGACGCGTGCCACAGCGTGGCCGAGCCTTGATGGCATCGTACTCAGTGACGGAAGCCAGTCACGAAACACCGCAGGACTCTGTTTCCAAGAACGACTAGCTTTCACTGACATGAAATGTCAAGACAGGCGCCTCTGTGGAGACAGAAGTGGCAGCCAGGGGCTTGGGGGGGCGGTGATGGAAGGGACGGCTGACGGACGCAGGGTTCGGGGGGTGACGTAAGGTGTCCTGCAGCTGACTGCAGTGGTGGTCGCACACCTTCGTGAATACACTGAAACTGCCGAATTGTGTGCTTTAACGTGGTAGATTTTATGGCGTGTGAATCTGCTATTAAAAAATTACAGCATCAAGGCCCCCTCCGGAATATACAGACATCTTTAACCTCTTAGCTCATACGTTACTATAGTTAACATTCTGCTTTCTTTCTCTCTAGACAGACGTGGCGTAAATGTATGTATGTGCAACATGCTCACACACACACACACACATCACTGACATTTATTTCTAAATGAATTGCAATTTTAAGTCACGATGGCGAAAAGTTCATGTATTTACCTTGATTGCCTCCCCAAATGCCATCGAAATGATCCAAATAAGTATAAAAGTAAGTGACAATGGATGAGCTCACTGAAAACAGGGAGAGGTATCAGCACTAGATGCCTAATTTAAGAAATTTCCAGGACTTCCGGTCAAGATGGAGGCATAGGTGGATATACTGTGCCTCCTTGCACAACTAAAATTAAGGACAATGAAAATTGAGAAACAAAAAAAACAGCCAGAACAGACAGAAAGTTGAACTGTACAGAAGTCCAACAACCATTCATCCATACTGGTAAGAGGGGTGGAGTTGGCGGCCGGTGGAGAGGGGTCGCAGCAGGAAAAAGCGGTGGCTGGTAGTCCCCAGGCCCACAGGGTGCAGGTGGCTGCTAGCATACTCTGGTGGCAGACCTCAGTGGCAGACCATGGGGGCAGGTGCGAGGAGGCAATGAGCAGACCCAGTGAGACACACAAGGCAGCTGGCTGTCCACAGTCACACATTTGCTTGCAGATAAACCAGGTGAAAACAGGCAGCGAGACAGACTGTGCAACCCAGGGCCTCAGCACCAGGAAATAAAGCCTAAAAGCACCGATTGAAAACATTTGTGGAGGTTGAAGTGCTGGGAGAGACTCTCAACCTCTCAAGAGAGTTCGTTGGAGAGACCCACAGGGTCCTAGAATGTACACAAGCTCACCCACCTGGGAACCAGCACAAGAAGGGCCAAATTTGCTTATGGGAAGCAGCAGAGGGGACTGAAATCCAACAGAGAATGAAGCAAGCACCATTGTTCCCTCTCTGACCCCACCCCCACACACAGCATCACAACACAGCAACTGGGGTTGCCCCGCCCTGGTGAACACCTAAGGCTCTGCCCCTCATGTGTAACAGGTGTGACCAGACCAAAAACAACAACAAAAAAAGTGGCTCAAACGGAAGAACAAATCAAAGTCGCAGAGTCAATACTTTTAAGTGACCTCGAGATAGCCAACCTATTAGATGCACAGTTCAAAGCACTGGTGATCAGGATGCTCACAGAATTAGTTGAATTTGGTCGCAAGTTAGATGAAAAAATGAAGGCTACACTAAGTGAAATGAAGAAAAATGCACAGTGAACCAATAGTGATGGAAAGAAAACTGGGACTCAAATCGATGGAGTGGACCAGAAGGAAGAAAGAAACATCCAATCAGAAAAGAACGAAGAAACAAGAATTCAAGAAAATGAGAAGTTTAGGAACCTCCAGGACATCTTTAAACATTCCAACATCCAAATTATAGGGGTACCAGAAGGAGAAGAGGAAGAGCAACAGGTAGAAAACATTTGAACAAATAATAAAGGAGAACTTCCCCATTCTGGCAAAGGAAATAGACTTCCAGGAAGTCCAGGAAGCTCAGAGAGTCCCAAAGAAGTTGCAGCCAAGGAGGAACACACCAAGGCACATCATAGTTACATTACCCAAGATGAAAGATAAGGAGAGAATCTTAAAAGCAGCAAGAGAAAAGGAGACAGTTACCTACAAAGTAGTTCCCATAAGACTGTCAGCTGATTTCTCAAAAGAGACCTTACAGGCAAGAAGGGGCTGGAAAGAAGTATTCCAAGTCATGAAAGGCAAGGGCCTACATCCAAGATTGCTCTATCCAGCAAAGCTTTCATTTAGAATGGAAGGGCAGATAAAGTGCTTCCCAGATAAGGTCAAGTTAAAGGAGTTCATCATCACCAAGCCATTATTATATGAAATGTTAAAGGGACTTAGCTAAGGAAAAGAAGATTAAAAACGTGTAAAATGACAGCAAACTCACAGTTATTAACAACCACACCTAAAACAAAAACAAGAACTAAGCAATCAACTAGAACAGGAACAGAACCACAGAAATGGAGATCACATGGAGGTTTAGTAACAGGGGAATGGGAGGAGGAGAGAGGGGGAAAAGGTATGGAGAATAAGTAGCATAGATGGTAGGTAGAAAATAGACAGGGGGAGGGCAAGAATAGTGTGGGAAATCTAGAAGATAAAGAACTTATAACACATGGACATGAACTAAAGGGGGGAATGTGGGTGGGAGAGGGTGTACAGGGGGAGGGGAGTGAAGGGGGGAAATGGGACAACTGTAATAGCATAATCAACAAAATATATTTTTAAAAAAATTTCCAAAAGATGCAGTCAGAGGGATCCCACTGTAGGCAAAGAAGCAGGTGCGCTGAGACGCTCTAGAAGAATCTGGGGCTCAGGGACATCAGGGGCTCAGAAGGGGCCCTGGCCCGGCCCTTGGAGCTGCCACTGGGTCTCCCGCCAGGGGCCCCATGGTGGGCAGAGCGTCGCTGAGCTCCGGGCAGGGCTGCCCCGGCCCCCCAGAGCCACTGGCCTCCACCAGAGCGGGCGCTCGGTGCATCGCGCCTGTCCCTCCTCTGAGTGTCAGTCTCTGCTGCCCCTTCACGGGTCACCAACCCCAGGGCGCGGCTGCCCGCGGTGCTCACAGCACCCACTGCAGAGGCCACCCCCGAGGAAGCCGCGGTGTGATCCTGCACATTCCTGAGGTGGCTCCTCGGGGTGCCAGGACTCACCCCTGGAGGTCTTCCTTTCTGAAGGCGGATGGACAGAAAAAGGGCCGGACACCCGAGGGCAGTCTGCAGTCCGAGAGTGGCCGCCGCTGCAGCGGAGACACGGGGGCCCCAGGAAAGCAAGTGTTGGGGAGCAGGACAAAGAGTTCCCATTAGCATCTTCACAAAGACTTGAAACATCTTCACATTCCTAAGACAGAGCATGACTTTAAAATTTAAAAGCCAGTAGAAGGATTCAATAACAGATTAAATTCTGACAAAAACCAAGTGAATTATTTATAAAACCAACGTGAAGAGTTCTTCCTGAACACAGTGAGAGAAACATTAAGAATGGTGGCAGGTAGATCCGGGAGCTCCCACGGCCCTTCCTGGGAACACAGGAGCACCACAGGTCAGGTGATCTACCCAAATTACATACCCTCGGGGCGCACAGCAAAGGGGTGGACATTCAGTGGGGTTCTGTGGACGTCTCCCCCTCACCCTCCACCAGAGAGCTGTTTGCTTATAGGGTGTGTGTGTGTATATATATTCTTTTTTAAAAATGATTTTATTTATTAGAGGAAGGGAGGGAGAAAGAAAAAATATCGATGTGTGATTGACTCTCACGTGGTCCCACTGGGGACCTGGCCCAAAACCCAGGCATGTGCCCTGACTGGGAATCAAACCGGCGACACTTTGGTTTGCAGCCCACACTCAGTCCACTGAGCTACGCCAGCCAGGGCATGAGGTATATATTCTTAAGTATATATGTACAACTTGTGTATATAGACGCATAGTAAGAGTGTGTGTGTATGTGTGTGTGTGCAGCTATGTTTCTGGGGATAGGTCTTTGGGACCTTTCATTTGTAGACTCTGTTGAGCTGGAGGAATGGGCTAGAGTATTTGATTTAAACCAGCTTCATCTGTGTCTTTAAGAAAATCAATTGTCCTAATTTTCATGTATATAATTTTACTTTAATTATATTTTAAAATAAATATTTTCTGGCTGGCGTAGCTCAGTGGATTGAGTGCGGGCTGCGAACCAAAGTGTCACAGGTTCGATTCCCAGTCAGGGTACATGTCTGGGTTGCAGGCCATGACCCCCAGCAACCACACATTGATGTTTCTCTCTCTCTCTTTCTCTCTCCTTTCCCTCTCTAAAAATAAAAATAAATAAAATCTTTAAAAAATAAATAAAAATAAAATAAATATTTTACATAACTTTATATTTTTATATATCCTATATTTTATCTATATAATTTTATTTTTAAAAAGCACCATATTTGATGTAGCCGTATGGTGGAGTCCTCTGCACACTGAGACGGGCGAAGACTGAACTCGGACCAGGTGCTCCTTCTGCGTCCCAGTGGAGGAGCTCCGCAGGCTGGGTGCCGGAGAGGCCGGGGGTCCGGGCAGCCTTGCAGTCGCGCCTCACCGCTTACTGACTATCGGGGAAGTAACTGCATGTATAGTCTGTCTTCACCGAGTCTCAGGTTCCTCATGTAAAAAAAGGGAAACAATCCTTTCGCCGTTAGATTGTCGTGAGGGTCAAGTGAGACAGCGAGAGCCAAGTGCAGGGCACGGGCCGAGAACACAGCTCCCCGAGGGCGGTGACTTCTGCTGTGGTCACCACCACCACGGTCCTCCTTGTGTTTATGCCTATGTTGTGTCGATTTCCTAGCTGCATCAGAAAATGTAGTTGTCTTACTGAGCAAATACATATTACTTCTGGCCCATGTGATTGTAAAAACAACATTAGGACATGCGATCACCTGGTTATCTGAGGGTATTCTGAGTTTGTTGCATTGAGCTTTCTTCAGAGTTCAAGATCATGAGGCCTGGCCATGGGTTGTCAAGTCCTGTCTGTTCCCTTCTTCTCTCGCTCTCACTGTTGCCTGTGGCGTGAAGAAGCGCTCACTCGTGGGATGCCCTCGGAAGACAGCTAGATTTTCCAGAGCGGACACTGAGATTATCCAGCAGAGAGCACTCCTGGGTTCCGAGTCCAGAGTGCAGTGAGGACGCTGCAGTGGCGCCGTCTCAGGGGTGGTTGGGCGGTGTGACGGAGCAAGAGGGACCTCTGACCCCCACTACTCAAAGCTTGCGCCCGGTCCTGCAGTGGCTGCCTTACTCCCCGGCCCCACCCTGTGCCTGCTGAATCAGGATCGGGGCTCTCACGTGGGCCCCCCTGGCAGCTTATGGGCATGCCTTCTGAGAAGCTCTAGAGGCTGCACCTGAAAATCCAGAGTGTGTGGTTACTGAAGCCATGGAGAAGGTGAGGGCCTACGCCCGTGCCTTCTCAGGCTCCCACCTGTCTTCAGACAGTTCCCGGTGCTTTCGGTTAGGTTTGCCGGGAGGAGGACTGGAGCCTAATGTGTGTTGTCAATTTATTTCTGCAAGTCCTGCTAATATCCACTGTTGAAAATCTTCTTATTTCTTCATTTTTCTTACATTTGAAAATGACGATGATGTTCAAAGTCGACCTGAGTGTGGAAGGCGTCTGTCTCCAAAGGCTGGTTGGTCCAGCCAGGAACTCGCAAGGGGCGATGGTGAGCAGCCCCGGAAGAGCAACCCCGGGAAGAGAATACTGGTTAGGTGACGCTGTGAACCAGGCTGGCAGAAAGCACAGAGTTTTCTCACCCGGCACGGTGCTGATGTGCAGCTGCTGATGCGGTAGTGATGCGGCACCGTGGCCGGGGGGCCCAGCTCGGGGTTGGGCGGAGGGCTGGGGGCCCACACTGTTGCTGATGGGCCGGTTCAGGGGCAGAGGCCAGGGGACGGGGATGCGGGGACTGCATGAGGCCTTTCGACCGTCGGTCAGTACTAGTGACCGGAGGGAGAGAAGACACTGGGACAGAGATGGGCGGGTTCAGACCTTTGCTCTGTCCTTTACCTGCTGTGTATCCTTGGACCCGCCACTTAATCTCTTGAAGCCGGGTGCTAACTCACCTGGTTCGGGCGCTTATATGAAGATTACAGGAGATCTCGTGCACAGGGTCTACTGTAGTGTGGTACGTGGTTTATCGCAGCACGGAGAAAGCCGTCATGCCTGTGTGTACATACACCACACACGCAGTTACATACTTGGCAAAAGCAAGTGTTGTCCTAAATCTCCAGACCCGGGTGCATGTCCCTACCAGACCACGGGCTTTCTTCCCAGTTGCTTGCTCAGTAAAGGCCGTTTCTGTTTGAGAACGCACGTCCTTCCGGTCGGTGACACACACCTGCGGCGGCGGCATTCGCTCAGGCCAGCACGCACCCTGCATACTGCACACGTCTTGACCGCTTGTCTCTGCGAGAGTCCCGAGCGCTGGAGTCAGTGTATTGGAGCCACAGTCTCACGTCGGGGAGCGACCCTGGGCGGCCTGTGGCCCAGCACAGAGCAGGCCTCTGCGGTTGCTTGCCTGACCCAGTTTCGGCCTCGCTGTGTCTTTTGGGAGAGCTCAGAGCAGCCAGCAGAGTGGCTCATGCCTTATGCATGAAGCCAGGTGATCCCATCTGGCCTCCCTCGAGGTCTTGACCCTGCTCTGGCCCTTCCTGCTGCCAGCACATAATCCTAAGCCCCTGGGGAACCATGGGCCCGTGGCCAATTACCGTGGGCATCTCTGTGTCCCCCCCACCTCCCAAGGAGCTCCTTGTGTCTTGTTAGGCTTAATTGCATGGCCCCTGAGAGCTGGAGCCTCTGGAATCATTCTCATCAGTGGCCCCAGGGCATTCTGGGGATGGGCAGCGTGGCTCGGAGGGGCCCCGCCCCCCGTGAGCTGGTGCACAGGTGTGCTGCCCCCATTACCACTGCAAAGGCTGGAAGGGGGCCAGGCTGCACGGCTGGGCCCCCACTGCAGCCAGTGACTCCGGAGACAGTGTCACTGCCCGGAAACCTCAGAGACCCAGCAGCCAGAGCAAGGCTACGCCCTCCTGCTGCTTGGATCTCCTGAGCCTCCAGCTGTTGTCATGCTAGAATGTTCTCTACTACTAAATGCATTTCCCAGGGACATTCTGCTTATTAATCAGATGACTCTGAAGACTGGGAAACAGTTACCTTCAGGGTGCCTCTTCTGACACCCACTTAATAATGACGTAAAAGCTGCCATGGGGAGAGCTTTCTTCTCCTGGGATGCTCACTGCGCTGAGTCACTGACCTGGGCAGCACTATAGCAGGGGGTCACGATGCCCCTGTTTTCCCCAGGTGAGGAAACTGAGGCACAGGAAGGCAGGTGAGGAAGCGCGTTGGAGCCAGGATTTGAAATCAGATATTTTTTTAAAGATTTTATTTATTTTTTAGAGAGAGGGGAAGGGAGGGAGAAAGAGAGGGAGAGAAACATCAGTGTGTGGTTGCCTCTCACGCACCCCCTACTGGGGACCTGGCCCACAACCCAGGCACGTGCCCTGACTGGGAATCAAACCAGTGACCCTTTGGTTCGCAGGCCGGCGCTCAGCCCACTGAGCCACACCAGCCAGGGCTGAACTCAGATATTTTAACTTTACTATTTTAATCATCATGCATAGTATATATCCTATTTACCCCAATTAAGGAAGAAATTTTACACTTGAAATGGTTAGGACCGGTATATCTACCACACCAAAAAAAAAAAAAGATGACAAAAATAAGGAAGAATTGGCAGGCTCCTCCAGGGGCCTATTTTTGTGAATGTTTTTTTAATTTGAATATTCCTAACTGATCTCTGCTTCACCCATAGCCCGACTGCATCTCAGTCTCAAATTCAATCACAAACTGTAATGCTTCCCTCCTGACGCCGTCTCTGCCGAACGACCCGGCGCTGTCGTCCTCAGGGACTTCCGTCTATTGCAGGCGGCGGTGGCAGCAGTGCTCAGAGGGGCTGCGTTTTCCACACCCTTTGAAGTCCACAGGCCTGTGCATGCAGGACTTCGCCCCCAAAGTGAAGTCGGTCGGCTCAGCCCCCTGGTTATCGACGGCCCCACTGCGGCCTGATGCGGCCGAGAGGTGAGCTGTTCTGCACAGCCGAGGCGTCCGGCTAACGGCATCTCGGGAAACTGGAAACACAGTGAGACGTGCCTAGCAGCAAAACTCCTCCGAGCACCATTTACTCTTGGCTTGGCTGTTTAGAGCTCCTCCCTAAAGACACAGGGATCTGTGTGATGTTACGGACAGCAAAACACCACGTGTAGGCCGATTTGGTTCTTTTGTTGTTTTCCGAGCATGTTGGTGGTCTTACTGCGTAGTGATGCCAATCCCCCAAGTCACCCCTCCCCTGGAAACTACAGGGAAGCATCAGTCTGTCTTTGAAGACTTCGTGGTAGAAACTTGGATTTAATGCTGATTCACTCTATCGAAGTGGGAGTGAAACCTGCCCCAGGAGCCCCGATTAAGTGGGCGCCTGTCACCTGTCGCCTGTCTCCTGTTGGGGGCACAGCCTCAGGGGGAGTGGGTCGAACGTTGGATGGCCGGGAGCTGATCTGGACCTGGGCCACCGTCGTCTCCCGAATGCGTTCCGCACATGTGCTGAGTCCCGCTCTATGCTGGGCCGTGCCAGGCTCCATGCCGGGCGTTGGGCACACAGTGGTGAGGCAGTACCGGCTGCACCATCCCCAGTCTCAGGAGGCTCCCCTCCACCCTGTCCTGTGTAGCCATCCCATTGGAGAAGCCGACAACGAGGGGAGCAAACCAGATGCCCTCTGTAATTTCCCCTCACTGGCTCCCATCCCCCGAGGCTGCTGTGAGGTTGCCGCCGGCCCAGAGCACCCACGCTCAAGAGGGGCGCCCAGCCCCACACCCCACCGACACAATTCCACGGCTGGCCCCCAGCTGCTGCTGCTGCAGGGCCACAGCTCACTGCCTCCAGGAACAACGTTCGTGAGCAAGCCAGGCTTGGATTCCAGGCCCAGGTCTGAGTCTCAGCTCTGTGCTGGGATGCCTCAGGCCAGTTCTGTCCTGAAACATTCTTTTCTTCGTAATCATGTAGACAGCCATGTAGACAATCATGTAGACAGATGCTGTGCACAGCATCAGCTCCAGGACTTACCGAGAGGACCCAGCGTTCGTGTAAATGTGCTCACATAGTCCGAGCTGAAACAGCCCACGTGCTGTGGGCTCCAGCACCCTCTCCTGTGGCCGTGGAAGGACGACTGGGAAGTGGAAGGGACCCACATCCCACGAGCTACTCACACCCCAGACTTCTGCGTGCGTCTCGCCGACACAGCCACCGCTCTGTGCTCCCTCTGTCTGCCCTGCCCAAAGCTGGGTGCCGCGCCTCACACAAGGGCCGCTTCCCCGAGGGAGGGGACGGGCTGTGTCCAGCCTGCTTCCCGAGCTGCCAGGCCTCATGCTACCTTGCACCCCACTTCCCAGGCCGCCCCCCTCCCTCTGGCTCTTGTCCCTTCTGCCTTGTCTCCTACCTTGTCACTCGAGGCTGTTTCCTAGGCTTCCGGCATCCTGGGCTTTGCCTGGTGTCACTTTACCTCCCCCCCGACCCCTCCTCTGTGACCCTGGACTAGAGAAACATTTGTTTTCCTTAGGTCGCAAAATTCAGTCTGTATTTTTATGTTCTAAATTGTGTAGGCAACGTATCACCTTTAGCGAAAATAAGTTAAGCATTACAGACATGACTGAGAAAGCTAGGAGCACCCGAAAAAGGAGTCCTGCTAGTCAGTGCCCCTGTCCCAACACTGCCTTTCCTCACCAACTGGCATGGCGTGGCGAGGGTCCAAAGCCGGTTCACGCACAGCTGACAGGTTGTGAGGGTGGGTGGTCCCGGCGCTGTGACTTGGAACACACCAGGCCCGCAGCCCTGGTGAGTGACTGTGTCAGGACCACTGAGGAGCACAGAGAAACGAGACTGTCAGGAGGACAGACACAGGGTGACCCCCCTGACCCCCACAACAGATCAGATGTGTCCCAGCCAGGCAGTTTCGGGTCTTGTTCTTGTGGCTGACACCCCGCCCCCAGTGGCTGCCGTGTCTCAGCCTCCTATCAGTGGGACCTGGTGTGTTTTGAGCGATTCTCTTTCCTTTGTAGAAAACCATGGGAAGTCACCATAGAACCGACGGGCAACTTTGGCACGGAGAACACGAAGGGACAGGGGGTGGGGAGGACCCTCCATGGTGGCCTGCCAACATGGAAACAAATTTAATCATGAGGGTCATGACCTGTTTTTCCATCCCGCCAAGGCAAAAAGCGATAATTTAAACTACGCACAAGGAAAAAGTACTCGCTGGCCAAAGGGATTACCCAGGTGTTCCTCTAATAGAGGCTGTGGGGTGTCCTCGGGGCCAGGAGTCGGGTGTGCACAGCGGAGTGTCTGTTCCCAGGGTCTCTGCTCCGAGTTCGACGGCATGTTAAGCTCGCCGTTTCACCGCGGCACGCCCGGTCATGAAATAAACAAAGTGTGAAATGCGAGGCAGTGCTCGTTAAACATTTATACCATCCCTACCCTGTCATTTCTTGAAACTATTAAAATGTAATGTTTTTATATGAAATCATTATAAATTTATGACAAGCCTAATCTGTGCCGATGCGCTGTTCCGCGGACTGTGAATTATCGTTCTGAGTCGCGGGCGGCAGATGCTTTCTCCGAGCGACGGTGCCGGGGTGATTAGCTCCTATGATGAAGTGTGAGAAGATACCTTCTCGTTTGCATAGAGCACGGGTGCTGATTATACAGCTTGATTTGAGACCTTCTCAAATGTTTCTCCCAGCCAACAACCTTGACAGTCAGCTCGCCCACAATAAGGAAATGTGGGTTGATTATGAATGCTGCCCGGAAGACTTTCCGCCCCGAAATCTCTATTAGGAGCGTATCCGTAGGGAGGATGGCGCTTGGAACACCACCGCCTTCCAGACAGGCGTGGTGGTTGGGCTGGGAGCGGACGTTGGGTTCCGCAGGGCCTTTGCCAAGTCCAAGGGCGTTCTTGGGTTTGGAGACTGGGACCCAGCCCCGGGACTGGATCTGGCTTCCCAGGGCCAGCCTGAGGGGTGGGCAGACCGAAGGCGGCCAGCCTGAGGGGTGGGCGGACCAAAGGTGCCCGTTCCGGGAGGAGCAAGGGGTACTGGGGATGCCTTTCCGACGTCCAAGTAGCTCCCCACAGTTCATCCACACTCCCTAAAATTCCTCCAGCCGGAGAGCGTTCTTTGGGAGATAAGCCCTCCTTAAAAGGCAGGCGCTCTCAGAAGCTGTTGTCTTTATTGTTAGCACAGTGGGTTCTTTGGCAGAGGTGAGTTTTCTAGCTGCTTTTCAACGTGGCCGAGAGCAGCTCCTCGGGCACCGTGCATGCGGGAGGAGCACAGCAGTGCTTCGGTACGTGTGTCAGAGACAGAGGAGAGGACCCAGATCGCTGAGGGGAGGGGGGTGCTCAGAGCAGAGCAGGGGAGGGGTCTGGGAGCCCTTCTGGGTTTTTGCAGAGCCACGGAGGGCAGGCCTGCCCCTGGAGAAGCGTGCACGGCGGTTCTCGCCCGCAGTGACCCGTGTCCGTGATGCACACGGGGGTCTGGGAAGCACGGTAAAGCTAGGAAACCCGGCCTCTATGGTGGGCCCAGCGGAGCCTAGCTGAGCGCGAGGCCCCTGCCTGAGCTCCCAGGGCCTGTCACAAGCTGGCCCCTGCTGAGCCTCCGCCCGCTCTCTAACTGACCAGCAGAAGGTCCGTGAGGAGAACCCTGTCTTGACCTCCAAGAGTGCCGTGTCTAGTGGGCCAGAGGCGTGTTGCCACACAGCGTTTGCCATTAGGAGGTAAAGTCAGGAAAGCGTGGATGAAAATGAGAATCACCCGCGAACACGGTCTATAAATGACGTACCTGGGTGAAAACCACTCTCCCCCGAGAGCTGCCGGAGGGGCCCGGGCTGTACCAGATGGAACCTGTGAAGAAGGCAGGCAGTGCAGCTGGGGGAGGGGAAGCTCTGCTGGTCACGCGAGCCTCCAGCTCAAGGCAGCGGTGCCTGGAGGGATTGAGGTGGGGGGGAGCGGCGTGCGTCCTGGCAGGCGCTGGGCGGCTGTGGTTGTGGCAGGAACATTCGTGGGGTGGGCCGTTGGTGGACCCCTGAGCTGGTGGTCACAGGAGCCGACCTGAAGGATGCCTGCGGCTGTGTGAGATCTGAAAGGCCACAGCCAGGTATCGTGGGAGTGGGAGACACCCCACCCTCCCACACGGAGTCAGCCTTGTCAGCGTGCACCCAAAAGCACCTTTGCAGATACTTTTTCTAACGGCTTCTTCCCACAAAACCTTGACGCCACAGATATGCCGTGTCCGTGTCCACGCTGTGGCCCTGGGTGGGCTGTGGCAACACGGAACGGTCATTGCAGCTCCCTGTCCCGGAGCCAGTGTCACCCTTCGGGGGCAGTTCCACGCTGCCGGGGAGTCCAGGTCCTCCACCCCGGGCTTAGCGGTCACTGGGGCTAGTGGCTGACGCCGAGCACAGCCAACTGAAAGGAGCACCCGAAAACACAGCTGGAGATTCACCGGGACCTCTGCCAGACGGCGGCTGCATGTGGAAAGGCGGAAACCTGGCTGTGTCCCCGGGGCAGAGCTGTGTCTTGCAGGGGCCAGGAGGCTGCCCTAGCAGTCCGGGGACAGGTGTGTCTGCAGCCCGTAGCTTGAGGGAGAAGAGATGGTACGAAGCAGTGCCCAGCCGGACGCCATCCACTCCAGTGCCCAGAGTCTCTCGTTTCTAACTGGTTCCGAGTCGGCAGTGGGGCCGCTTCTCCGCAGCTGCCCCTGCACGACGTTCCAGCTGTGTTTCCGGGAAACCGGGCCACGGCTTTCATCCATCGGGTCTGGGTGGTGTCCGTCCCAGGGCTCCTGCTTCGACTCCTTCTGTGACGAAGAAGGGACAGGCAGGCTCTTCCCCCGCAGGCTCCTGCCCTTGACCCCATGGAAGTGGTTCCCGCCCGCTGTGGCAAGTTGTCTTTTAGGAGAGTCATGGACTTGATTCCCCAGCCTCTACAGGGGTTTGTCCAGTGGCGACGTAGGGTGGAAGGTTCTTCTCAACCACCAGGAAGTCTGCCGGCTCTCCTGGAAACGACTCTTCCCGGTGTGACTCACGTTTGGTCCGGAGCCCCCCCTGTTTGGAGTGGGAAGGAAGGCCATCAGAGAGCCACTGGAAATGGAGGATTCCCACGTGACGCATTTAGAAGTTTTGTTTTGGTTTTTGCAACATGCACAAGGAAAACCTTCCCTTACCAGGGCCTGCAGTTCCCGTTGCTGGTGCTCCTGAGAAATCCCGAGCAGTTGTGCGTGGGCTTTCCTCCTGGAAGGGGCGGGAGCAGGTGTCGTGTGAGCCCCCTGGGCGGGAGGAGGTGGCAGGCAGCCTGGGCTGCGACGGGCACAGCCTGGCCGAGCCCCCTCACATTCTCTGCAGAAAGCAGTCCGCATGGGTCTCCCACCCCCGCCCAGCTCTTCCGAGGGCGCTGCCTGCTCAGAGAGTTTAAAACGGAAATTCGAGTTTCTGGATTTTCTCTGTGATGACAGAGGCGGCCCCGGTGAGGCAGACCTCGCCAAACACAAAGACGCTTCTCGAAAGATGCAGTGAAGAGTGAACCATGAAGTCACTGCAGCGACTTCTAGCTGATGGTGGAGCTGCCTGACGCAAGCCGAGCTTTGGTTACTGTTAACGCCCCCCGCCCCCATGCACGCACACACACAGCGTGCACACACATGTGCACACACACATGCTCACCCGACTATCAAACACCATGCTATCGTTTTAGTTTTTTGCTCAAGCTAAATAACAGCAAGGCTTTGAGTTGAAGTTTATTCTTTTTTTTTTTTTTAAGATTTTTTAATTTATTTTTAGGGAGGGAAGGGAGGGAGATAGAGAGATAGAGAGAAACATCAATGTGCGGTTGCTGGGGGTTATGGCCTGCAACCCAGAAATGTACCCTGGCTGGGAATCGAACCTGGGACACTTTGGTTCCCAGCCCGCGCTCCATCCACTGAGCTATGCCAGCCAGGGAAGTTTATTCTTAAGAAGGATTCCTTTTTGGTTTATATACATAATAAGCACATAAAAAAGATAGTGAAAGATACATAACTCTCTGTAAAGATGATTTCCCCATTGTGTTTGTTAAGGAAATAAAGTTCCAGTGAAATATAATTAGTTATATGTAAAGTTTGCATTTCTGTTCATGCACATTGTTTTGAGGAAGGGATCCATAACTTTTATCCTTCGAAAGGCCCATGACCTAAAAACAAAACAAGAAAAACAAAATAAAAAACAGAAGATCAAACCACACTATCCCTCTGTAGAGGAGACAGACAGAGCCCAGGCAGGTTTGTATAAAGTAATTCCTTCAACCTCCACTTTTATTAGCTTCTCAGGTTAAGTATGAGAATGCAAAATATGATGAATAGTGGGTTTGCATAAAAAATGGAAAAGATCTGTGTTTGTGAAGGAATGACTTTCACAAATCACATTTATCATAGGGCAGCATTAAATTATAAAGTGTGTGCCTTGTGTCTGGAAACACGCTCATGACATCGCTTAGAGAATTTACGTCCATATTAATAGTGGCGAGATGGATAAAATAGTCTGTGTCTTATTTTTCAAAGAGATATGTGTGGCCTTGTCAGCGGCGCCACGGTGATATTTCCTTCGCTTTGCAGAGGAGAAAATCACGTGAAGGAAAATCATGCTCTCTCCGTGGAGGTAGGAGCAGAGGCCCTTGGGCCCCAGGTCTCACAGGGAGACCCCTCCAGGGAGAAACAAATGTGCCTTGTACATGTGCCCAGCGCTCTGGGGGGCAGTCAGTTTTGTGTTTGTGCTTGATACGTGGGCTGAGAGGAGAAAAGACCCTATTTCATTTTGTCCCTCCTGAGGCCTGGCTTTACCTTTCTTGGAGTGCCCTGCTACCTGAGGGGCTGGATTTCAGAAGCTAGTGCTGTCTGTTACTACTACTAGTAATACTACTAGTAACACTGCTAGTACCATTACTGCCACTGCAGCCATTGCTTCTACCACTAAAGGTTCCCTCCGTCCGTCTGCCCATAAAATGCTGGGGTGTTGGGTGTGGGGAATGGGGCGTGGCCATGCAGCCCCTCGAAGAAGCCTCTGGCACAAGGGCTGGGGGGAGAGAGTCTGGCTTAAGTCACCCCCGGTCCAGTGGACTTAGAGCAGTGCTCAGGAGCCGACCTCAGTCGGACCGCCCCAGGGTGGCCCCCGGGGTCTGCAGCCATGTCTGAGCGTGCATTGTGCAGCAGGTACTTACTTTGCCGCTGGTCATGCGCACGTGTCTCCTTCAGGGAGTTACGTGAGACCTGGGCAGGTGGAGAGACTGGCTGCTGTGGGAAAAGTGAGCTCTGTATGCGGTACATTGGGAGCAGGGCCATGTGGTGAGTGCGGAAGGAGCGGCACCTTCCACCTGGTGTGACCTTCAGTGTGGCCTGACCCCTGGAGAACCCCGGTCTTCCAGACACACTCCGACAGCAGCTCTGAAACCGAAGAGCCCACCACCCCTGCCGCTGACGGGCCTGTGTCGCAGAGCCTGGCTTAGGGCAGAGCAAGCCGCTCGGGTCACTGCTGTACGAGGGCACGCTCCTTCCTTGGGCCTCTTGCGGATCTTGCAGAAGATGCTCACTTCTCTTTCTGCACCAGAACAATTGCACTGAGAGGAGATGCCCCTTTCCTGCGGACACTGGGGCGGGTTTCTCAGGGAAGGTGTTATCCGAGATGAGTCTGAAACATGGGTGTCTGATCTGGTTGCGGAGCTGTGGAGGGAGGGGCGTTCCAGGCCCAGCGGACGGCATGAGCCAGAGTGCGGGGGCAGAGAAGGGAGAGCCATGCACGGGGAAGGGGAGGAAGTTTCCGGTGGAGGGTTAAATGGGTGACAGGGACTGGCAGGAAGAAACGGAGTCGGCGGCAAGGTGGATCCAGGCCTGACCTGGAAGGGGCTGGCGCTCTCCCTCGGGTGTTACGGCTGGGAGGAAAGAGCTGTCTGGTTGGCTGCCGTGCTGCAGGCTGGCAGGTCTCGCGTTTCCAGACGGCGGACTCTATACTGGACAGATTTAAAGTAAGAGTTTCTTATTGTGTGGTTTGTCCACCAATGAAGGGCAGTTTGCAGGCCAAAGACTTGCACGTGGCATGCACATGAGGAGACTGGTTGGCACCGGTGTGCCTCTGCACCAGGCCCACGGCTGGGGTCGGCGTGCAGGCGGAGGCAACGCGCCTTTGAACTCCGCTCGAGCTGTGGTGCTGGCGCTTTGCTCCATTCAGGAAAAAAATACAAATCTCTCCTTGTGAGTCCTGTGATTCTTTTTTCCTAAATACTTGTTCCTGTGTCTAAAAAGGGGGATTTCAGAGACTAGTTTCTGTAATTGGAGTCCTTTGAAGATAAGTCCTGAGCAGTGACTCATGTGATAAAGGTTTGCAGAGCCTTCGGCGCCGGACGCTCACCGGAAGCAGCAGTGGGGCCGCTCGGGGCCGGGCTGTGCGCCGGGCCCCCTAAAAAATGCCCGGGAGTGTTTCTTAAATGAATTATCCTAGAGAAACAGAAGTCGGGGGATGTAGCATCTCTGTGGCTCTCATCTTTTTCAGCTATTTCCCTTGGGTTCAGATTTATTTTCCACAGCACACAAAAAAATTATACCTCTTCCTCCTTCATATTGCAGTAATTCCAAAAAGTCATTCACAGTGCAAATTAACACAGTCCAAAAGCTTGAAAATATTAAACTGAGCCTAAAAAAATTTAAGCAACAGGAGTCTTCTCCTTGCACCTTTTAGCTTCTCTGCCTCTCCCCTCACACCCACCAAACCCGGTCCCCATGTCCCGGGCACCCACTGGGGGGAGCAGCGAGCAGGTGCCTGCTGAGCTCACCGTCTGCAGAGGAGAACCAAGGTGCTCGAGACGCCGGAAAGGTTAGGGCTGATGCTGAGGAAGAGGAAATACAGGGCTCCTCGCAAGGCACATGTAGGAAGGAGGCGGTCGGAGCATCCGAGAGGCGGGTAGGACTGAGTCCTGGATGCCGCGATGTGTCCAGACGCGGGGGGTGGGCTGTGCGGAAAGGGACGAGACAGGCCGTCCCAGGGAAGGCGTGCGCAGCATCCTCAGTGCAGCAGGCGGCTGCTCAGTCAATGTCTGCTTATCAGGCACCTCGTGAGCGCGCCCGGCTGCCCTGCCTAAAGCCCATCGGCGGGTCCCCCCCCCCCACCCCCCCCACCACCCCCCGGCACTGAGCATAGAGCCTGGAGCCTTGGACACGGCTTCTGGTGTCCCTGCTGACGCCCACTCCCCTCTCTGCCTGGGCCTCTCCCTCCTCCCTCCTTGTGCTGTCTCTGCGGTGGTTCTGGCTGCGAACAGTCCCCTCCTCGGGGCCGGACCTTGCTCACTCTCGCTGTTGCTGTGTGCCCTCCGCCTGGAGCAGCGTACCCTCCCTGCCCCACTCCCGTCCTCCCCTCACCCCCACCCCTGCTCTCTCTGCAGGGCTCAGTCACAGCCTTTTCTGACCAGAAGGGGGAGCCATTGCGTGCCAACCCCACCGTGGCCCGTGGCACTGTGATGTTCGGTTTCTGCGTGGGGACTGCGTGGCCATCGAGGAGGTCTGTTGTCACACCCTGTCAGTGGAGCACGTGGAACTTACACAGAAGACAGTCAGACGCTGGGAGGGGGAGGGGACGGGAGAGCAAGAGGAAGGACACACGGAGGGAAGAAGAGGAAGAGGGAATTGGATGCCTGTAAGAGGGCGAACCAGGCGCTGGGAACGAGGCACGAGTAAAAAATAACGCCCACGAGGAGCCCACAGCCCGGCGGGGAAGAGCGATTCGCACTAAATCGTCAACCACAGGGCACGAGAAACAGACGCTAGGGGAGCACACCGAGCGTCTGGACCCCCCAGGGCAGCTGCAGGTGTCGGGACCAGGTGGGCAGCAGGGGCCCACACCGCCTGGCGGTGAGCCTGCCCCAGAGGGAGTGGGGGCCCAGGGACTGACCAGCTGCAGCCACACGTGCCCACCGGACCCGCCTGGCTTCCTGTCGGGTCAGCCCTCTGCTTTGTGTCGGGACCCTCGGAGGGTCTGCACTCTGACATGCCCCCGAATCACAGAAAAGCGCCGAGGGCCGCCCTCCTCTGATTCCTGCTGTCTCCTGAGGGGGCAGGGAGGGGGGCTTGCAGCATCAGCGTTGTTCTGCTGCACTGCCGGGACTAAGGGTTACGTCTCCCGGAGCTAGGCCAAATTCCACGGTCACTCTGAGTCCGCTGTCACAAAGAATACGGATGGACGGACGGTCTAGCGTATATAAGCTTGTCGAACTTGGGAATTAACAAATACCTTGTTTAAACTGTTTACAAATGTAAAGCTAGTTAGAAAGCTGCCCCAAGTGCTGAGTCGCTGCTGCTTCCTGTGAGTTGTAGAAAACCAGAGAGAACAGCACCACAGCCCTTCTGACCGACACAGTAGAGAATTACAGATCAGCAGGTCCATTGGTGCGCAAGCCGGGTGATACGTTCTCATGGAAGAGCACAGGCCAGGCCGAGGGGTGGGGCAGGGGGGTGAAGGCAGAGGGGCAGGGCAGGGCAGGGCAGGGGAAGGGTGGCAAGAGCCTCAGGTCCTTGGCTCCGAGGATTGATTACGGGGTCCGGCAGAAGCAAGGCCTGCTTGAGTGTGGTTGGGAGGGCAGTGATATGGGCGTGATGATTTATAGTTTGAATTTGAACATTTCACCTAAAATGTCACATAGTATGCTTGAGTGTGGTATTGTTGTGTGCCAGAATTATATGCCTATGATTTTGTAGTAAGAGAATTTATCATGAACAAGGGGCATTATTTGTGCCAGACCCTGTGGTTGGCAGGACGGGGGTGAAGAAGTTACCTGTGGATTGACAGGTAAAGGTGGTGCCAGCTTTCTGGGGGTGGGGGGGGCACGACTACCCAAATGTAGGTACGTGTGGGGGCCTGTGAGCCCGAGTCCTTACCTTGCTCCAGACCATGTTTGTTTGTCTTGTTGTAAAACAGACACATGATGGGGGGCGGTCCATCAAAGTTGGGAAGTTACCCAGAGTTCTTTATGGGCGCTCTCTGTAAGCATCGGGGGCTCCCTCGTAAAGGAACTAGTGACCAGAGGTAGGCAGTTAGCCCAAGCTGTTTTACGGGCTGCTTCTCTGGGTACTGTGGGCCCCCTCCCCTTCCCCCTTCCAGGCCTTGGGATGAAGACAGAGTTTCAAAGCTTTCTTCCCCCCAGAGTGGAAATGATACGTAGAATCTCAAGGACTCCTCTCCTCCCGTGTTAGCCTGGTGATTCTTGTGGTGTTGGAACACCTGGCAGTGTTATCGGACCAGGCTCAGGACTGCTGAGTCAGTGGGTGAGACATGTCTCCCTCCTCCTCCTTACGTAGGGTGGTTGACTAGCCATCCTACTACGTAAGTGCTAAAAGGCGTTTCCTGGCAACCAGGATGCTAGGTGCTGGCCAGCAACAGCAGGGCAGTCTCAGAGTTCCTCCTGTGCTGTCGCCTGCCTCAACGTCTCCTAGTAATCTCCTCACGTGGCCTGCTGGGGGAAAAAGGAAATTAGCTTTAGGCTGTGGGGGAAGCTTCCGTGGCGACAGAGGCTTCTGCATTGTTACGCACGATCACAGTCCGACGGGGACTCGAGAGGATCCGAATTGAAACCAGACCGCAACTCACCAGTGGCTTACTTTTCTGTTCACTTGACGCTTTATTGCACGGCAGCCGCTTGTGTGTTTCTTACGGGACTGTAGCTCCAATGACAGCAGCAGCATCCCGATTACTCAGGGTCTCTAAATCAGACCTGATTGTGGCACCGTCCAGGAAAGCCTGCTAGGAACCTCGGGCTCGGCAGACAGGAGATGGAAGCGTTGGATGGGAGTGTGAACACGTTAGCCCCGCAGGCAGCTCTCTCCCCCTCGATTCGGGTGTCTGTCCTGTGGCCGTCACATGGCCCGTGGCTGTGCGTTTCCGATGTGGCCGGGTGCATTAGCCTATTTCCATGAGTGAAAACTCAAGTAGCTGGGCTGGATCCCGAACCCTCGCCTCATGAACACGTTCTCCCCACGCGTTTCTGTACTGGGCGCTGGCCAGGAGCCGAGAAGGAGGGAGAAAGCTTGTTCACCCAGCATCGTACCGTACTGCACTCCATCTGCCTCTTAGCACAAACCGTGTCTTAATTTTTTCTTCCAAAATTTCCTTAATTTAAAAACGTGTGCTTTCTCGACTTTTAATATAGTGAAATTGGTTTGTAAGTGGTTCAGAAATGTTATCTTGATATTAGACTATTTTATAGAGGCTTCAGGTTTCATATCATTTTTAAAATAATGAAAAATTCCAAGGTACAGTTCAGTTCATATTGCAGTTCGTTTAGTTATTTGTGTGGCTCCTTAAAGATCATTCTTTTTTGTGGAGGGGGCAGGTATTAAATTTCTATTGATAATAATGAGATCATTCAAGGAAAGTGTCAGCTCTTTAATTAAAAAAAGTTTCGTGTCTACTTTTATTCAAACGGATCATCAGTAAGTTCAGAATTCTTTAGGCAGTCCCTTAATATATGAGATCATTATTTCTGTGAGGAAAAATGGAGCGTACTGGGAGACTTCTGTTATTTTACTGTGACTTATTTCTATCCAAACCTATAAAACAGACAAGTTGGACTCAGCGATACGGGCACTCATTCTGGGTTCCTCTGTGAGTAGTGAGTTTTTTCCTCCATCCCATAACTCAACTGTATAACCGCAGTGCGCCCGTTGTTTTATTTACGTTTTTCTGGGCTTTAAAAAAAATTCCCCTCCACTAGAAAATGAGGTCTTTGGAGCAGAGCCCCAGTCACCCCTGACCTCCTGAGCCTCACACACGGTCTGCACCATCTCACTCGCCCTCACCGCCCCCTGCTGCGATGTGCGATCGTCTTCATTTTTATGTCGATGTTATCAAAGCCCTTCTGTCCGGGAGAAGAGCTCATGAGGCAGCACGGCAGCGTGTCATGGGCTGCAGCCCCAGCCCCACATCTCCCTTGTCCCGTCTCTTCTGGCCTCCCACAGAGGATGCAGCCCACCTCCTCCCACTGGTGCTAGAGACCAGGAGCCCGAGTCCCAGGGCAGAGATGAGGTGGCGCCTGCCACCCTGGCAGCGGACCACGGGCCGGAGGCGGAGTGAGGAGAGTAGCTCACGTCAGCCGTTCACGTGGGTCTCTGTTCGTCCGCCCTCCTGCGCCAGGCCCGGCTCGGTGCTGGCAGTTTCTTCTTGGGGCTCTCTGGTGCTCACGTGGGTAGTGGCGAAGAAAGAAAGTGAAGGTTTGGGGGATGAGGTTGTTTTCAGAGTTGCTTGATGAGGATGGCATGGGCGCTTGTGTCTGTTGAGAACTCGGAGTTAAGACGTAGGGGCGATGATGGCTCCAGAACCAGCGTTCCTCTTTTCAGGTTGCTGCCCTGGCGTCGGCAGCTTTCCGAGGCACAGCTGGGCTTTCACGCGCGGGGCTGTGCTCGTCAGAGCTCACCCGGCTGTCCGCACCATGTTTTGTAGGGCACTGCCAGGCCGGCTCCTCGGAAGAGCTCATTGACCAAACAAATCCACCGCCTGAAACCGTGTAGTCTTCTGAGTCAGGCCAGCGCTCCCTTTTGCTGCTGTCAGTGGTGGTCAGCTGTTGCTGCCACAATGCACAGCACCCAGAAACTCCGCAGCACTGCATTCAGAAGCATCTATTTCTGAGCATGTGATTGCAGGTCACATGGGTTCCCTTGATCTGGTCCAGGCCCAGCTCGGCCCCGCCCACCTTGGCCCCGCCCAGCCCGCAGGTCAGGCCCAGCTCTGCCCCGTTCCTCCGAGCCAGCGGACTGGTCAGAGCGAGGTCTTCTCAGAGCAGCAGCAGAAGCACGAAAGACTAAAGCCAACTAGGCAAGTATGCCCCGGGCTCTGCTCGTTTTGTGTCCAGTAGCATCCTGTAGGCCAAACCAAGTCCCACGGCCAAGCCCAAGTGAATGTTTGTGGGAAGATAATGTGCACTATCACGTCATCATAGGACCTGACCACGTAAGGTGAATCCCGCACCAGACGGCTCATCCCCCTCTCGCCGCTTCTGCTGGGACATAACCCTGCAAGTGTTGTAGAGTCTTAACTGCTTGAGGTTGCCCACAGTGCCTGGGGGCGACTTAAGAACTCACACGTTAGAGAACGTGATTGGCTCTTAATGCAGCGGGAGCAGCAGGTGGGACCCTGGCCAGGGACCTTCGCAGCAGTGGGATGGCACAACAGCCGGGCTTCCCTTCGAAAATCTGGGGAGGCTGGTCCTATCTTCAGCTCAGAAACCATTCTCTTCTGCCCGACCCGAGGGTACTGTTTGCGCATGTGTGAGGGAAAGGCCTTCGGGGGTCGCCCAGGTCAGCGCTGCCTGCAGCAGCAGCCCCTTCGAGTGTGCCTAGTGGGCCGGGAGAGCTTAATTCTATGTAATTTATAGTTTAGATGTATATTGAAAGAGCCAGATGTAGCTACTCACTAGACATTAGACAATTAGGCAATACAGATCTAGTTAACCCCTTCTTGGTTCTGAGTAGATATTTCTTAAATGAATGAATGAGAAAGAGAAATGACCTCCACCCAAGGTCACACAGAAAACTCGTGGGAAAGCCAAAATAAGACCCACGGACACGGATGGGCTGGCCCGGACCCTTTCCCGACAGCGCACCCACTGCCTCCTCCAGGCTTGTACCTGTTGGCCTGAGCTTGGCCTTACTTCTGCACTTGGAACCTTCTAGCAATACCTGAACCTCTCATGGTCAAATAGGTCAGAAGGAAAAAAAAAAAGAACAGGAAAACAAAACTACTTTTCTCTCTTTAGTAATTTGAAGAGTGAGCATTAAGAACTGAATCAAACATCAAATAATTTTTACACAGTAGAAATAATATACACTTTCCATCCAAATTAAAACACACGCTCCCAGCAATTTAATTATGCAAATGTAATCCAAGCAGCAGCGAAACAGTGTTAAAGGGGGAAAAAAATGAAGATGGATAAGCTAAAATTTTCGGTGACATTTTCCTTTTTAATTTCCTCTTGTGGTTAATATTATGCTGATTTTCATGCAGCGCCTAGGTGGCCACTGTATTTCTTTGTGATACGCGCCTCCACGAATTTATGCAAATAATATTAATCACTGTTGAGCCGTCCGCCAGCCCTGCTGCCCCCACCTGCTCGGCGGCAGGGCCAGACCGGCCTTTCGCTGTGACTGTGATCAAGCGCCCCCAGAAGCAAAGCCGCCGTGCGCAGATGGGGCGGTCCCCCTCCCGCTGCATTCTGCAGCACTGTGATTCCCACCTGCCTTCTAGGGGGCGCCCTGTCGAGAAACGGAAGCGTGCCTGTCCGTTGGTTGTCTTGCCCCCACCTCACCAGAGGTGCCCGTTCCACGGGCCCCGTCCAGCCAGGAGCCCCGTCTGAGGTGGGCCCTCCAGAGGCAGAGCCTGAGATGGGGGTTTGGGTGCAAGCACGTTGAGGGGGTGGCAGGTATGGGACCCAGGAGGAGGGAAAGCCAAGATGGACTCTCAGGCAGAGTCCTGTGGAGGGCCCCTGGCTTCATCCTGACGCCACAGGGGACACTGGAGGTGAGTTACGCCCCGCAGTGTGTCCCCACTCGAGACCGGGGACTGGGCTCTCTCACGGAGCACTGCAGTCACCATCGGCAAGAGCCCTTTGTGGGCTGTCAGTCCCCAGGTCCCCACAGCCCTGGGAGCGCAGGCGGAGTGGCTGGTGGCCCAGAGCAGCCTGTCATGAGGGCTGGTGCACGCCTGCAGAGGGACACACAGGCCTGGGGACAAGGCCCCAGGGATTGGGCAGAGCTCTGGCGTGTCCACCAGGGCCCTGCCCACAGCCAGCACCCACCTCGCTGCTCTGCCTCCAGCACGCACAGTGTCGGTTCCCTGGTGCCTCCCTGAGCTGCCCGACAGCATCCTGGTACCTTACGCCCAGGCGACTGGGATCTTTCCCCTAATGAACGGTCCAATCAGCTCGCATTGGCATTTCAGCCACGGTCTTCCGAGTTTTAAACAGATGGTGAGCAGCGGAGGGAGTCTGGAGCGAGGCCAGCGAGGAAGGTATGCAGATCAAGGGAGCTACTCACAGGCAAGGCCAGCTGATAACGAACCTGGATGACCCAGAAGTCAAGGCTTGGTGGTTTTTCTGCAGCATCTGGGAATTGCCTTCTAAAGCCTGGGACTGCTGCATGATTCCAGCCTGGTCGCAGCCAGGCCGGTCAGGGCTGGAACTCCGAGCTGCAGCAGCTGCAGCGGCTGCCCCAGGCCCGTGTCCCACACCGTCGGGGGCAGGACATGGAGTTCTGGTTGCCGGGCACCCAGATGTTGAGGCACTTACCTCCTGCTGGAGAAAAACCGGAGCCCCAAACACACTCTCCCTTCTTGTTTACCTCCTCCTTTTCAAAGAAGGTGCTCCTCTGAAAGGCTCTCTCCGCACGGCAGAAAATGCTATTTTTGAAGGTGAACGTAAAAGCTCTCTTGGCAAAGAAATTGCTTTGTTCCATCTGAAAACCTCTCTGCCTTCGAGGGAAGGGAGGGTGGGGGCTCCGGGAGCTGGGCTAGCTCTCACCACCTCTCCCTCTGGTTTTCAGAGGCGAGGCTGCACAGAAGGGCCCACAGCTCCCCCCGAGGCTCTCCAGGCCCCTAATCACAGAGCTTCAAGGGCCGCATATCCAGAGCTGCCTGAGATTCTGGGGTTTTTACCAGGAAGGCAACCCACACCCCCTCGCCCCCGCAAAGGGCCGAGCCTGAAGCCCATGCATTTTCTTACAAGCTTTCAACTTCGTGTGGAGGGCCCTTAGCTGCACGTTACTTTCCTGCAGCCATCGTGGGTTGTTTTCTTCTGCAGTTTTCCTCCAGAGGCGGGCTCCTCACTGCGGCGGTTTTCCTGCCAGTGGGGCCGGGGTCCTCCTGGACATGTCTGAGGCTGGGACTCAGCACGTTGCTGCGGGGTGGTGAACTCACGCTGGTGCGCCCACTCGTCCTCGCCTGGCCTGGTCTCTGGGAAGAGCTGAGTGAGCCCAGGCGCGGGGCGGACCAGCGCTCCTCAAGGCCAGGACCATGCGGGCAGTCAGCTGACAGAGCGGTTCCTTCTTCCCTCCCTCCCTCTGTATGCCTCTCTCCCTGCCCCTCTCTCTCTCTCTCTCTCTCTCTCTCTCTCTCTCTCAATGCCTTGTTCTATAGAACAGGTCAAAGTTTTTCCTATTTTCAGGTTGAGTATTTCTTTACAAGAATGTAGAGCATTTTTTTTTTCTGGGTTACCTCATGTTGAGGTGTTTCTTTCCTTTTTTTTTTTTTTTTTTGTATATTCACTTAGAGCCTGGGATGGACACTTGTTAAATATCTAAAATAAGAAATCATTTCAGATGAGAATGTTGGTGATATTCAAAGACCAAGTACATCTTTTCTTTCTGTCCCCAGGCGTCGGACATCCAGGTCCCTTATGTTCCTTAGGCCTCGGGGACACGCCGGGTTTGTCATTACCCATTTCGGTGGCCCAGGTTAGCATGATGCACGGTCTTCTTCAACAAAATAGTTCTCTGCCTACACACACATCACAGGCCACAGTTTTTGTAGATCTTGTGCCATTAGTCACTGTGACTTTTTTGCAAGAGGGAAAAGGTCTTTCATTTTATTTGACTAATTATTGCGTTTTTAGACTGTTGCCAAGAAACAGAAGCCAGCTACCACCAAGATACATTTTAATAATTTCCATCCCATTAAACTGGGTGATCCCCTGAAGATGGAGATGTCCTTACCTGACTAGGAATTTATTTTAAACAAATGAAAATAGAAATTGATGGGTGTTCGAAGTTGCTCCTGACTTTTCCGTCGTCCGTTGCTAAGTCCCGGGTCATGAAATGTAACTCTTCCCACTCGGATCGTCCTACTAAGCAGCAGACCAGCATCAGACAACCTGGGCTGGGGCCCTGACTCGGATGGAGCTAATTTAAAGCCCCATTCTTACCGAGTGCACTTACTACTGGGGTTTCATGACGTAATTATCCGTGCAGCCCGTCTGGCAGAGAACCCCAGGTTAAGGAGGGGCTCTTCTGCCACCTCTGAGAACAGCTTGCAGAGGTCGGTGCAGAACTGTCCCGGTTTCCTGTCTCTCACCTGTCCAGCGGGCGGTTCTGTGTGACTCCCAGTTCACCGTCGTCGGCTGTTCTCTCCCCCTCCCCCCGCCCCGCAGCCTCTGTGCACTCCCACCCCGGGGGCTGTGGCCTGTGCCACATGGGCCGCCATGTTGACTGTCCCTTCCCATCCAGCTGTGACTTTCAGGGCCTCGTTCCGTTTGTCCTTTCTGCTCTGAGTCTTCCTTCTCTCTCCTTCTGATGCTGTTCCGATTTCTTAAGTTTGTTGGTTGGTTGGTTGGTTGGTTTATATCCAAGGACATGCTTATCGATTTTAGAGAGTGGGGGTGGAGACACATTGGTCTGAGAGAGAAACACCCGTTGGTTGCCTCCCATCTGTGCCCTGAGCAGGGACGGAACCCGCAACCCAGGCCTGCGCCCTGACCAAGAATCCAAAGGTAGACAGCACTGCAGCCCACTGAGCAACACGGCCAGGGCAGGTGCACCAGTTTTTTTAAATGTACCTCTATCTGTGTATACATTTATTTATACTGATACAGTTTCATGGCCTAAAAACAGAAAAATAGTCTATTAAAAACCCTCCGAAGTCGTCACAGAGGTCCAGAAATTGAGAGCAGAAGGGCTATCCAGGGGGTCTCCCTCCCTCTGCAGCCACGGTGTGGGGTGCCCCCAGCGTAAGAGGGGGAGACAAGGAACGAGCAGCCAGTCCAGCTCGGAGAGACCCGGCAGGCCTCCATCTGAGACTGGGTGGGGCAGCCTCTCAACCCAGCTCCGGAAGTAATCGTCACAAGGATTTTAGCGAAGGTTGAGCCCTCTCTGATTTGCAAGCCCATTCACACACCTCCACATTCAGGCCTCTTCCTGTCACCATGGCAACACATTTCCCCTAATAAACGACCAGAGGGGAAGAAGCAATTCTGCAAATGTGACCTTCTCCTACTCCCCGTTTTGTCTGCGAGCATGGGTTTCTTTTTTTCCACAGTGGTCCTAATCTCTGAACTTCCATTCTCCTCTCAAGATCTAAACATCTGAGGACCTGCCATTAAAATAGGAAAGCCAGGCCCGGAAGCTTTAATCACTTGGCACGAAGCATCTCACCTGGATCGGTGGTTCCCAAGTGCCAGTCCATGGCCCAGCTGCCGTGGAGGCCACGAGGCCTCAGTCCAGACAAGCGGGACCAGAATCTCGAATGGTGGTGCCCAGGAATCTGAATCCTTATGCACGTGTGCCACCCCCCACCCCCGGACTCCAAGGTGCTGCCAGGTTGCCGATCATGGTTGATTGTATGCAGCACCCATCCCGGGTCACCGGCACCCCGCCCCTGTCTATTTGTCCTGCTCGGTCAGTGGATCTGAGCAGCCCGGTTCAAGCCTTGCCCGTATCACCGAAGGGAACTGCAGGCACCGTCTTAGACGAAGACAAACGAAGAACATCACAAGGCGGCACTACTCTTAGCCACCCTTGGGTGAGATAGGAGAGACTGGGGGTTCTAGAAAGTACCAGGCACCCAGGCGGAGAAAGAGCAATGCAGGCCATGGTAGGTGTGAGACACCCGTGAGCTCGGCTCTTCTCCCAGCGGGCGCCCAGCGCCGGTCCTCAAATCCGATCACGCATCCAGCTTCTCGACACCGAGTTTTTCGTGATTTACGGTGCATCTCCACTGAAAGGGACGAGGAAGGTATCCGAGAAGTGAGTGGGTCCCTCGAAGCGCCCATTCCCCACCCTGCAAATGCAGGCCGGCCGAGGCTGCGAGCACCTTCGGGTCTTGCCATTGTAACGTGAGCTTCCGTGGGTCTCCCCGGCCGTCCTTCTGCAGTTTGAAATTACCCGGGTGACACCTGCCTGTGTGCTCCGATTCAGGGACAGGAGCCAGAGCATCTCCGGAGGCCCTCACAATGTATTCAGGCTCTGAACAGTCAGGAGTGGCACCTTCCGGAAAGATGCTTTCTCGTGCTATCTGGACTTGTCGTGGCCACGCCGTTATCCAGAGGGGGTTGTCACTCTGCCCTCAGTGCACAGCGCTTTGCTTGGAGGAGAGAAAAGATCTGGTTCAGAAATTCCCGATGAGACGACCGGAAAGTATTTCTAAAGATGGGTGGAAGCTGCTTTAGAGGTCGGTCCCAACCTCGGTAAAGGGCATGGGGATCTGGTGCTGCTCCCGTCTTGCCCCGGCACACCCCCCGGCCTCTCCCAGCGGCACAGCGCAGGCCCGGTCCCAGAGCTGCTGAGGCTTCTCGTGGAGGAGAAGATGGGAAGCTCTGAAAACTGGCCTTTCATAGCCCTGGGTGTCCTTTACCGTGGCAAAATCGAGTTGGTTTTTGCTCGGGCTTGACTATTTTGTACGATTTTTTCTAAAATCTTTTGAGTGAGTGTTTGGAATGCACAGAGGCTGACATGGCCCCCAGATCTGCTTTTGTAATTGGTGCTTTGGGAGTTGATTGGCTTTGAGATGGAAATGCAGGCCTGCTGGTTTCTGTTTTATGTTTTCCCCTGGGCTGCAGGCTCTCTGCTCCCCGGAAGGAATCGGCCTCACCCTGCAGGCAGGCCGTGCGGTGGTCAGGGTCACACTTCCAATGCGCAATGGAGACTCGTGGACTTTTATGGTCTGACATCCCAAGGTCGTACTTCATTATGAACTTGTACTGCTGCAGTGCACACAGTTTCACCTTCCGTTTCATTTAAAATCTATTTACTTTAGCTTATAGAAAACTTGGAAGGGCATGTCAGGGGAAAGCAAAATTATGCCGTACTCCCAGGTAAATCATTGTCTGTAATTTTTCTGTATTTCTTGCTAACCATACATGCACCCACTCCATATTAACAGTTATTGATCACTTGCTGTTTGCATAACACTAAGGAAGAATCGAAGTTATTGACAGTCAGTCAAATACAGATTAATTGAATTATTAGGGAAATTTCACTGAATCCAAATGAGTAAAAAAGTGCTAAGAAATTTGTCTCAAACAACTGCGGAGACTGTGAGGTCGGCGAAGGCATTGGGAGTGCTGGGGGAGGTGGTTGTCGAGGAAAAGTTCATTTTTACCTTGAGTCTGTAAAATGGTTCCTAAGATGTGTCAGTGACTGTAGAAGGAGGAGAAACCGAGGAGTCCTGGCTGACACTTCCGGTCCCCTGGGGTTGAAGACGTGGACAGAAGACAAGGAGCACAGGCTTAAACTTAGGTTGACATTTTAGGTAGACTGTGTGTGTGTGTGTGTGTATTTACCATTTCTTGAAGGATCTAAAGGCAGACATGAAATTAATATTAAACAGTCAGGATTTATTCTCTAATCTCGAGCGTTGTTATCCTAAGAACACTCCGTTTTCTGTCAGTGAATGAGCTTTCGAGAATGCTGGGGTGCTTGCCCCGTTTGAATCATCCCTCCTAGGGGTTCCTTCTGTCGATGGGACCCTCACGGGCATCCCTGCCGGGCCCACGGGAGCTGCCTGTCCCCCGGTTGGCAGCCTCGCCTGGTGCAGCCCAGGCTAACTGGACCTCTTACCCTAACGGGCAGAGCTCACAGATCCCCAACAGTCTGGGGGCAGTGCCCTGCTTTCCCCATATGGCCTCTGTGCCTGGAAGGGCCTGTTAGGGAGCCTGACGGTAGCCTGAGAGTTGGGACCGGAGGCCGCTGCGGTGTTGTTGTGGGGGCTGGGGGGTGCGGGGTGGTGGTGATGCACAGACCCTGTAGTCTTTGGGAAACCCCAATGGCACGTGCCACGCTGCCGGTCCCAGGGGAGTCCCTAGAGAGACTGGCAGAGGGGGAGGGGACTGCTCCTCCTGGCCTCCCTCTGGCCCCTCACCTCGTTCCTCTCTGGCCTCTGTAGCCACTGCGTGCCTCATAGCATTCTGGGTAAAAGCCTCCACACCAGACTGTTCCCGCGGGCTCAGCCCTGCTGCCTGGAAGTAGAGAAAAGACCCAAGTGAAATTGTGGGCGTGAAAGGCCTTTAAAGCAACTGTGCTGGAGGCAAGGGGTTCTTGGGAGTTTTGGATGACTCGGGGGAACAGGCACCTCGATGAGGTGTGTGCTGCATGCAGCCTCCTTGCTTGCTGGTGCGAGGGGGTGTCCCGAGCCCTTAGTCCTGGGAGGGCTGGAGGAACAGGGGGAGAGGAGAGTTAGCCCTAACCTCCCAGTGGTGGGCACTGCCCAGGTAAGCACTGCCCGAGGAAGTCAGGGAGAGTGTGAGCAGTGGCCTGCCCTGGCCAGTGGCCAAAGGTTCTCTGAACGTCGGATAACTTGTGGGACGCATAAAAAGAAGCCAGTACGGGGTCAGTGTCCTTGGGAAAGCAAAACCAGTGTCCTGCTGCTGGGGGGAGGAGGTGAGCTGGTGGTCGTCGGTCAAGAGGGACGAGGAGGAGCGAGGCTCGTGGGGATGAGAGTCGGGCAGCGCGTCCTCGGGGTGGCCGGTCCTCATCGCCCTGGCACCGACTCCCGTGCGCCGAGTCCAGAGAGCTCGACGGCGGGGCCGTGCGGTCCGTGATCGGACCCAGCTCTCGGCTTCAGGGAGAGACCATGTACCTGTCCAGAGCGGAACTGCCAGGCCTGCGGAGGTGAAGCCGATCAGTGCGATATCGATCTGAAACAGCTTCGTGCTCGCACAGGCTAGGGAACTGTAATTCGGGTGCCTGCACCTTACTAATCCTGCGTGTTTCTGTATTTTTATTCCTATCGCGGTGCCCTTGGCCAAACCCAGTATGTTCTTCCAATAAATGAATGCCCTTTCTCCTGAAGAGCTTTCTTGTTCCTTCACGTGACTTAAAACCCGGAGATACATAAACGAAGGTGCTTATCGCTACATTGCGTTAGTGAAGACTGGGGAACAATCTAAAAGCTCGTCAGGCAGGGACCTGTTGTGTAAACACTGGCCCATCTGTGTAATGGAATGCAATTTAGTTCTTTAAATAATGAGGTAGGACTAAATATACGGATAGGAAAAGGCGTGATGGTATCAGGATGCATGGCTGTATTTATTATAGTAAGACCACATTTTTGTAAATATTACGTAACACATGGCTAAGTTTAGGAAAGAATACATTACAAATAGGCATCAAACCATTGATATTGTACCCCTCTAGTGGTGAAAGTTATAGGGAGGAAGTTTTATTTTCTACTCTATGTATATAGGTATTGATCTGTAGCATTTGGGGTTTTTATGATAAGCATGCTTTTTTTTTAAGAATTCAGATTTCTTTAAAGTTAAACACCCAAGGAAAGAAAAAAAAATCACCAGAGGCACCAGATACTATAATTTCTCTAAACTGAATTGACTGCTTTCCAGATTGAGCCAAAGTGTTTGGAACACTGAAAAAAAAAAACCCACAAAACAGAGATTTCTAAGTAGCCAAAGTGGCCAGTCGATGTTCCTTGTGATCCTTTGTGTGAGAATTTGAATCACTGATTCATGTAGCACCTCGGGAGGGTCTCAGAGGCTCTGCGTTCAGGGAAAGGAGCCGGTCTGGGAGGGTCCATGCAGCATAATTCCCATTGCCCGACAGGCTCAGCATCACAAAGCTGTAGGGACGGAGGGAGAGCCGGTGCTGACCGGGGTTTGGGGACAGGCGAGGGGTGTGTGTGAGGCAATCATCCTGTATCCTGACTGTGGCAGTGGTGAGCATGCTGTTAACATGCTGACATTGTTAGAACGATACACAGAAAAGTCTATTTTACTATCAATTAACTCAAAAAGAAAAATAAAGGAACGGGGAGCCACGGGAGGGAGGCTGTCTGGCGCCTGTAATCTCATGGCTGTGCTCCACGCCACGCATCCACCCCTCTGCCGGGCTCCGCCCCCTCGGCCGAGCCCCAGAGCCTGCCTCTCCCCCGCCCTCTGCCCCGGGCATCAGCGCCTCCACCCACGATCCATCAGGGACAGTCCAGTTTCTATTGGAGCAAATCCCACGCCAGGAAGCTCAGCACCTTCCAAAGCTTTGTACTGGATTAGGTATGTGACCTCCGCGTGGCCTCCTCCTCCCCATGACCTCCTCCTGTGGAATCTCCGTTTGCTCGCTGGCATCACGCACAGTGGATCCGGCCGCCCTTCTGTAATGCAGCTCCAGAAGCATCCGCGCACTGCGGCCCCACCTCTGGTCTCGCGGCGCCCCCCCTTCTTGAAACGGTTGCTTTGCTGACCCTGTTGGTCAATGGCACCGATGGTCACGTGGCCATCTCTGGAAGACACATGGCTCTGTGCACTTGAAGTTGCAGCCACCTTTTCAAACACACTGCTGCGAAGCCTTGCGGCCCCATCAAGTGCGGGAGCAGTAGGTTCTCTGACCGTCACCGCAGAATTCCCCACTTACCCTCTTCGGCCCCACCTTTCTAGGGCGTGCCCAGATCACTCCGCACCCTGCGGCTTTCTGACGTCTGGCACATCCGCCGTTCTTCCCGGCCTCGGGCTCAGACGTGCCGGGTCTTCATCTTCGTCAGTAGGTTATAGACTCGAGGCAGGGAGACGGCTGAACCTCACTACTGCCCCATCCCCGCTGACTCACCGGGCTGGCCTGTTCCACGGGAAACGCCACCGAGCCTTACGTTTCCCTCTGCCGTGCTCCTCTCTGAGCCGCTTCCTCGTGTGCTCCAAATGTTGTCACTCTCTGTACGTGCCTGCTAATTGCACGCCTGGATGCCAGGTTAGGTGGCTGGGGCAGGCTGGCGCCGCTTAAGTACAAGTTATCATGCTAATTAGCATCGCCGCGTCCTCAGGCGGGCTGGGAACCCCGGGGCCTCCCCTGGCACCTCGTAGGTGTGTCGTTATTGTGAAATCACTACACATCTGGATGTCTTATTTCCATAATCGCTGCACTTGAAAGGTGACTGCTGGCCTGCCTGAGAATGAAAAGGGGTTAATTATGTTAATAATCAGGGATCCGAAAGCGGCCTCTGACTTGGTGGGTTGCGAAGGGCGTGGGCTCCGGAAACTACGAGAAAGGCAGGCGGCCAGGGACCTGGTGCAACCAGGGCGAGAACAAGGGGACGTGAAAGGGGGCAGAGGCTCTAGAGAGAGAAGCGAGGAAAGTATGGGCGGGAAAAGCAGGTGACAAATGGCCATGGAGGCAATTTGTTGGCGTGATTAAAAAGCGCACTTGATATAATGAAGTAGATTCAATAGGCCAGGGGTTTGGAGTAATTTGCTTCTTAACAGTGTGTCCTATGGACTCTGTCCAGCCCCCACGTTCAAACAGTGCTGCTCTCGGGGGGCGGGGGGCTGGCTTTAGGTTGGTGGTGCCTCTGCCTGCCAGTCTGCCTAAGGGTGCTCCTGTCCTCTGTTCTCGCCGCGCCCCCAAAGCACCGGACCCCATCACAGAGGGCCATTTATAAGTGACCCTGACACAGGAAAACCGGTCCATTGGCACCAGCCCGGGTGAGGTGACTCAGGGGGAGGGAAAAGAAGAAACTTCATTAAAAACAGCTTCCAACTTTCGTAACACAGACTTTGCGCCTGACCACCAAAATACAAATTTCTCGTGAGCTCTTTCTTCTGTTTCAAAATCTCAAACTTGTGCCCCAGTGACTATAGCTTCCCCTGCCCTAAGTCGGCCATTGACCTGATATGTACAAAATGTGTACGTGTGGATAAATAATACATGTTTACTTAACTGACAACAGAGGAGGTAGCGTACACTAGATTACATTATGCATTATATATTATGTGTGTATGTTTTATTTATTTAACCCTGTTAACAGAGGAGGTAGCATTCACCATTATTCTGCTACGTGTATTCTCGGCTCTCTACAAGCATATAAATGTAACTTTAACTTAAGATTATTACATTTCCAACAAATGTAGGGTAATTTAGTTGAAGAGGAGAATTGGGAATTGTAGGGGGCAGGCTTTTCAATCACAGATTCTAAATTGTACCTTGGTTAATAATGAAATTCTTGCAGGAATTAGCTGCAAACTTGTATTTAAAAATCGAATTTGAAGAGTTGTCTGTATTGATTTGTGAGGTGTGATGGTGCCTCCCGTGACCGGAATGCAGAGAGCTCACCGCCGCTATAGAGGGAAGGAGAATGGAGCGGAGCAGGCTGCTCTCGGCAGGGGCCAGAGGGGTGCTGGGCACGGAGGCCCATCCGCCGTGAACGGTGACTTGTACCAGGGTCTGATGAAGACCTAGTTTCATTGTATTGCACGTATAAATGCATTACTTTATGTATCTCTATAGATACATACATACACGGGAACATACAGTGGGGGGCAAAAGTAGGCTTACAGTTGTGTGAAAATGGTACAATAATTAATAAATAATATAAGAATAAGCTGTTTTCACATACTTATGACTGTTAACCTTCTTTTGCTCATCCCTCTATATACAAATATATATATTTTATATATGTGTGTGTATATATATGTGCCTATCTCTATCTCTATTTTATATGCAAAATAAAACCCATTCTTTCATTAAAAACACCTTCTTTAGTGATAGGACCTTCTTCCATGCAATCTCAGTGTCTCAAAACCATTTTCTTTTTTTTTTTGTATAGAAAATACTCTCATTAAGCCTATTTATTTATTTGAGAAATTACATCCAAATTACTTTTATGTGTTTTAAAAAGTCCTAATGAGCATCCAAGAACAAAACATGTACAACTTCCACAGGAATGAGAACAACAAAAAATGGGGTCAATGATTGCCCCAAATGATATTTTCTAAAAGAAAAAAACATAATCATTTAACCTTTCTTCTTTTGAGGCAAGGTAGGTGAACTGCACACATCATAAATAAAATTTTCTTGCTTTACAAGGTGGAAGGACTGTGATCTTGTTTTGATGCATATGAAATATAAAATATTAAATCCATTCTTCTGACCATGAAAGGGGGAAAATCATTCTTCAGCATTTCAATTCTCACGCAATGAAACCCAAAGCTCTGTTGAACCCACCTTCTCCGTCGGGTCACACACTGCCTTCAAAACCATTTTCCACCAAGTCAATAAAAAGTTCTGGTTTACCAAATGGGTAAGTATTTATGTTGAAAGTATCTGCTTTACTTAATAACATAAAATCTGATTTTTAAATACCTAACTGGAGTTTAAGTCTTATCCTCTAAGAAGCCGATGAATGATCTAAATGTAAATACCGTTTTGAGAAGTCGCTCCTGTCGCTAGAGTTCCTCCCACTCCCGGCCGCCCTGCCCCCGGGCTTCTTCCAGACGTCGACCTTCTCCCGAGACCACACTGACCTTGTCACTTTTTGGAAGGAGCTCCGCCTTGGGGATGGAAGTCGAGGAGAATGCTGCCACCATTCCCATCTTGCAGCCTCTAGGGACTGAGTGCGCAGTACCACACCGTACTTTTATGAAAAGCACGTCATTGAAACCATCAGAAAAGTGTAGGTTCCACGGTGGAGAAATGAGGGACGTTCTCACCCTCCTAATGAGCCCCGCAGGCCCTCCCCTCTGTCCCTGCCAGGGAGGGCGCCCTCACTTGGCTGGCAGCTTCCTCCTCAGCAAGGACAAGGGCGCGCTGTGTTGGTGCAGCACGCCCTCCTCCCGAGAGGGAACCGTGCACAGTTAGCCTTGAGATGCCGGCTGGAAAACAAGGAAACCGCAGGAGACACCCCTAAGATCAGCATCAGCAAGGTGAAAGGGGGGACTGCCCTGGCATCGCCCTTGAAGAAGCGGAGAGGAAGGCGCTGGCCGTGGAGGCTGGGCGGACAGGGTGCCCTTCCCTGAAGACCTTGGCCCCTGCTTCTGCCGTTCCCGTGCTCTTCCCACGGGAGGGGGGGGGTAGCCTCCCTCCCAGACCCGCAGCCGGGCCTGCTCTCCCCATAGCTCCCAGTGAGATGAGGGGCCACTCCCTGGATTGGAGTGGACCCTGAGAGGCCGCTCCCTGAATTGGAGTGGACCCTGCATACCTCACGCTCCCACTTTCTTTTCTCTGACTCTTGAGTTCTCGTTCCCCTTCCCTGCCATGGTGAAGGTGGAGGTCTTATATCCCATGCCTTTGTGTACTTCTCTATGCAGAGCAGACACTCAGCGAATGCACTGAATTTGTTTAAAAAAAAAAGATCTCGTAAATGCGGCAGGTACTCACCAGCGTCCCCCCACCCCCCCTCACTCAGTTTAGCTTTCTCAGTTTAGCAGAGACTTGATTAATGGCTGCTGAACAGTAGTGGCATGGTGACACTAACTAGGTGTCTCCTCCCCAGGGGCCACGCCCGTGTGTCCTTTGTGTCCCCTTGCGTCCCTAGTACAGGCTGGACACATCACAGGTTCTCAGAATCTGCCGGCTGAGTGGGAAGGAGGAGAAGGGGCTGCCTTCTCCATGTGCAGGCCCCAGCTGAGGTAGCTGCAGCCGAAGCGTCCCGGAGCCCAGGCTGGCCTGGCTCCCTGCTGGGCCGCCCCGCAGTGGCCGCCGGTCACCATTGTAGGTCACCGTTCCTCAGAGCAAAGGAGCCGAGACGCTGCTGCATCCAGGACCAGCTCAAGATAACCCTTCCCCAAGGATGTAACAAACCCCCACCTCCCACAAGAGAGGGGAAACACTTCCGATCTTTTTTTTTCCTATTTTTTTTAAAGTCTCTATCCCTCGATCTTCTTGATTACAAGTTATTTGGCTTGTTCCTTCCTGTTGACTCAGTGAAAATGCCGCCTCCCACCCCATTACAAATCCCCCACGACTGGACCTTCCTTTTGCCTCACCTGCAAGTGCCCCCCTTTCTTTGTCTTAGAGCTGAACGTAGAGCTTCTCTCTCTACACAGGTGTGCGTGCCCCCTGCTTTGGGGGCTGTCGTTCTTCAGCTGGGGCCAGGAGTGAGTGTTCCTCTTCTCCCTCTGCACTCTCCGCTTGCACACACACAGCCCTTTTCTGTGTGTGTGTGTGCGCGTGCACCTGTTTTTCACGGGCACCAATGATTCTGTACGATTGATCGTGTTCTTTTAACTTGTTTTTCATCTCATGCTGTACTTCCACACTCCACTCACATTACACGCAGTTCTCAGCATCTAGAATACAGGCCCAGGAGGGGGCTTGCTGGGCCTGAGGCAGGGGCATATGGACTCTCGCAGGGAGTGCCACCAGGTGGCGGGACAGGGTAGCTGCCCCCCCCCCCGAACCCCGCCCCCGCCCCTGCCCTCCCCCCCCCCCCCCCCCCCCCGCAGCGGCCCCTGGAGGTTCTTGCTTCTGCGCATCCCTGTCAGCATTCAGTGTCACCCGCCGTCCTATTTGCCAGCATTCACGTGCTTGCCGTCTGTTGTCTCTCACCGCAAGTCTGATCTGCCTTTCTCTGCAAACAGGTGCTTCTTCCAGTCACATACCCTCTGCCCATGCCTCTGCCGGCGGCCCCGGCTTGGTCTGGTTGGCTTGCAGGCATGGCTTGTATCTGTATCTAGGCCTATGGGTGGCGAATATTCCCCCCACGCCTGTCGTGGTGGTTGACGTTGCCTGTGGTGGGCTTCACTGCCCAGAACAGGGTCCCCTGTGGGCCTTCGGTTTGCACCGTGAGAGCCTCACTTCGAAGTCTATCCCTGCTTCCCAGGCACCAAGATAAGCTCCTCCGATGTGGCCTTTCACCTTAATTTTAGAATGCCATCCCTGTAAATCTTCGCTGCACATTCATTCATTTCTGTTTCCTTTGAATTGGGGTGAAACAAACATCTTGAATATGGTTGTGATGTGTCTGCCGTGTACTCCAGCCAGCAGTACGTGCCGAGCATTGGCTAGTTCGGCTGCAAGTAAGCTTCCGTCTTTTTTGTTTCCTTCTCACCCATCGGTTCTCCAGCTTTCAGGTTCGTGGGGCTTTATGGAGATGCGTGTTCTTGGTTGCCGCCCAGGAGTCTGGTTCCTTAGGTCCGGGGTGGAGCTCTGGCATCTACTTTTCATCCAGTTCTTGGTGATTCTTTCTTCCTTGCTTTTTTTAAATCCTCACCTGAGGACATGCTGATTGACTTTAGAGAGCGGGGGGAGAGAGAGAGAAACATCAATCCATCGCCTCTTATATTTGCCCTGACTGGAGACCTCTCATATGTGGCCCCACCAGGGATCGAACCCACAACCCTTCAGTTCACGGGACAACAATCAAGTGAGCCACACGGGCCAGGGTCAGCGTTAGGTGATTCTGATACAGGTGGTTTATAGCTGGTACTTTGAGAGGTACTATCTTAGAGAAGGTCCGTTAGTAGCAGGTGCATCCCTTTAAGAAACACAACCACCAAGTAAGGGATGCTGGGCAGAGGGAACGCCACGGAAGGTCGGCCTGCAGCGCTGGTCCAGCCCGTGCGTCCTGCAGCCGTTGGCGTGGGCGTCTGCTAGCGCTGTTGAGTGTTTATCCCCCTGGCTCTTCCCGCACTCACGCCCAGCTCCTGAAGAGCACTGGAGACTAGAAAAGGCTTTTCAGAGCCCCCGCCTCCCGGATTAACACGTCTCCTCTCCTCCCAAAGGAGCCCCGTGAAGGAGAAATGGAACGTGAGATCCCGGGAGGAATCTCCTTCCCAGGACCCGAGTTTGCGGCGTTATAAAGGGTGAAAGTGAGAACCAGAAAGACCTGACAGTTAAGGCCCGTGGACAGTTTCCAAGCTTAAAAATGGCAGTAAGATATAATTGCATTAAATTACTGAATCTTAAAAACTCGTTCCAAAGCAGCCTAGGTGGCTTCTTTAAAGGCTGCGCCGCACAGGGTGAATTCAGGAGCATGTTCAAGATCAAGAGGGATCCTTGTCCAGGATGGGGGCGGGCAGGAGTTGCTCTTGGTGCCCAGCCTCGGGTGGTGGGTTTGGGCAACGGTCCTGGACAATTCCCTGATCCAGGAGGGGGAGTTTCCACTAGACTCATGAGGCCCCTGGGGACTTAACCATTAGAAGCCGTGTTGTGACCTAGACCGTGGACTTGTATTATCACAATCATCATCATCATCAGGATAGTAATAGCAAGGTTTATATAGGACTTTCCCCTAGATTATTATCTCTCAAAAATGGTGACGGCCCTTAGTTGAGTGCCCACAATGGAAAGGATGCTTTCCATACATTACCCTTCATCCTCCCAAGAAACCCGTGCTTTCACAGTTGGGGAAACCGAGGCCCAAAACCTCCAGGAGAGGGCCCTCTGAGCAGTGTAGCCAGTGAGCCGCAGAGCGAGGAGCGGAGCTCAGTCTGCAGATTCTCCGGCCCTGTGCAGACTGTTTAGTAATTCAAGGAAGCTGCAAGTGTATTTCTGTTTAAGCCCTTAAACTGCTAAAATAGAGCATACTATATCACTACTAAGTTTTATTAAGTTATGAGTAAGTTTTATGTCTACACACTTCAAGAAACCACTATGGAATCAATAGATAAGAGCTTAGATTCTCCAAACAGAAATTCAGGGACTCCAGCTCCACCATGTAGTAATTCCAGAACCCCATCTCCACCATGCAGAAATTGCAGGAACTCCAGCTCATGCTAATTCAATGATTTGGGGAGAGTTATTTAACCTCTCTGACCTTGGTTTCCAGATCTATTCATTGGACACAATTGCAACGCCTGCTTTCTGTAGTCCTGCATGACATAACACATGTTCAGTGTTGGGAAAAGTATCTGGCGAGTGTGGAAGATTAGATGTGTAAAAAATGAACATGATGGGCTGATGGGATTTGCCTTGGCAGACTGGGTTGGTGCTTGCTCAGACCAGGTACCAGGACGTGTTTAAGGCGGTAAAACAACGTGTGCAAAGATTACTTATTTTATAGAACTCACATGTTGAGAGAGCCACAGGCCCGCAGGTCCTCCCTCTCAGTCTGGGCTCTCCCCACCCCACCCCCCACCCCCGCTGACAGCCCTTGAACACCTGCCTCACTCTGGATGAGCTGTGATGACCGTGCACTTGGACATGGAAAGTGCTTCTAGAGCTTTTGAGCCATTGGGATCTCAGTGGAGACGAGATGTCCTAGCCGCTGTTGGGAAGGAAACGGTTTGGTTTGCTGTTGACACTGTCATCACGAGTCCTGCCTTTACTCGTCCACAGGGCCCCGGCCCAGAGGAGAGGCCCGCGGGCACCCGGGAGAGAAACCCAGTCTGCAGGGCCAGCCCTAAGGTTCCCCAGTCCCTACGTGGCCGTGGAAATGTCTCCTGGGCTACCTTGTCCTGGCTTTAATGTTGCATTCAAGTAGAATAAGGATCCTGCTTCTAGAAATCATGCAAGAAATACCTCAACTTATTTTCATAGACCTGTTAAAGCTAATTGCACCCTTTCAGACCCAATTATTCGTCCCTTGAAACCCACCGTAACAACATAATGAGCGGTGCTGACTCTGTAGTCCTTTAGAGCAAAAGCCGCTTGCACTGGGAGTAGATCTTCTCGGCGGACCCGTCTTCTGCCCGTCCTGGGGCCGCCGCCGATGAAGACCTCGTGGTTCCCAATGCTGTCCGTCTCCTTGGTGAGCCATGGTTGCGTGTGGAGTGTCAATCAACGGCGTCCAAATTGGTCGTCTCTGTTTTTGAGTCTGTTCCTAGGCAGCCATGCAGTAACCACAGCTCTGGGTTTTAACTTCTTCCTCGTGTTCTTTCACTGGGGGTGCCCCTTATTGCCTTGCTAGCTCAGCTATTTCTTTAAGGTAACGTGGGTGATATTTTATCAGCACATCTAGGCCTCTGTAGCTCTAGAAGTTTCAGTCTCCCCAGGCCTCACTGTTACATTATTGGAAATGGAAGTCTCTCACAATGCATCTTTATCATTGGGGGAAAACTTAATACATTTAATTTAAAGGAAACAAAAACACCCACCTTTACTGAGGGCTGGCGTTTCCTCTCCAGGGCATGACTCTTCTCCCCTCTCCAGGCCTGGCTCCATCATCTTGGTGGCCCAGTATGTGCATCCCCTCCTTACTGGAGAATATGTCTCGCCTTATAACCCTTGGCAGGAAACAAAGACCACCCCTCCCAGTAACACACTGTACTTCTGTCCCTGTCTCCCCGCGGCCGGGCCACAAGCAGGAGAGTCAGCTCCACCTGTCACATGTCCTCATTATACACTTTGACGCCGGAGCTGATGACGTAAGGAGCCAGGGATGGCGAGTTTGCCAGACTGAGTTCCTGGCACCGCGGCACGGAGGCAGGGCGGCAGCCTGGCCTGGAGTCCCGGTCAGGGGCGGCCGGAGTGCCGTGCAGCTGGGGCAGCGATGGGTGTCAGCTTTGTCCTTGGAAGCCCAGGGTCAAGTCTTCCAGATCCCCCCCAAATTGTGAGCCCCCAGTATCTTTCTCTGCTTCAGTCAGCTGGCGGTGATTCTGGGGGCTTGCTACCAAGAACCCAAGTGGCCCATTAATCCATGTTAAGGTTTCCATCGCTGCTGAGCCACCACGTCCACGTGCTGTTGCAGAAGGAAACCCAGGTGGATGGGCTGCATCGTACACACGATGCTGAGGACCCTCTGCCCCGGTTTGCCACGTCTTGAAATGTGTCCCTTCTTGTACCCAGATACACACCATATCGCCCACTGGCGATCGTGACTACAGGACATCTAGGCCCCTGCCGGGCCTTTCTGAGAATTCTTGGGGATCTCTGGACATCTCCTGGTTGTCGCCTCTCACCTCAGGTTCTACCACACAGCTCCCACATACCATCCGGGGACTTGAGCGGCTGCTGCCTGCCCGGCACGGCTGACCTTGGGCCACAGGGCTCGCTCCCCAGGGTGGCCCAGAGCCACAGACTGAGGCACGCCAGCCAACCGGCCGCCGCAGTGCAGAAAAGACGCCTTCCCAGCTGTGGTCTCACAGGTCCGCACTGCCGCTGGGCCCGAGCACCCCTTCTCTGGGGGGCTGTGCCGAGCTGAAGAAAATTCCGTTTCCCTGCGAGAAGAGTTAAGCATATTTTAAACTGACGGTCAAACTCTTTAAATATGTCCGTTCCATTCTCCATTAGCCGAAGGAATGTTTACTGTTTACTGTACTGGCAGAATGAAAAGCAGTTCCCGTGAGAACCCAGGAAATGCCCACCTTGCTCACCCAGGTACTTGCGGTGGCCCCGCGTCATCCCCGCTCTGACTCTGGCGTGACCGTCCATCCGCTCTCGGACCCGGGCTGCAGGGCCAGCCTTACACAGAAATCCATCACTGTATCAGTGGCGTAAAATATTTGTTAACCCAGAGGCCAAGACAGTTTTAGCACCGTAAACTAAGTCTTACTGTAGATAATCAACATCAAATAACTCAGAAATAGAATGCCCTTCCCAGGGGGCATTGCGTTCATCAAGGGTTCCGACTAACTGAGGTTTTGGACATGCTTCGTCCTCATGAGCATTTGGATTGTGAAGTCGCTGAGTGAGGACACACCCGACAATGTCTATTAAATGGCAACCAGACTCTCAATTTTCTGTGTTTGTTTTTTTCCCATTTTGTCTTCATTTGTATTAATAGATGCCTAAAGACGTCACAGACACAGCACACCAGCAAGCCTGGCTCTGGGGAAAGCGGAGCTGGGCCGTTCCACCCAGTGCTGGGGCCGTTGCCCAGGTGACGTTAAAGAGATCAGAGTCGCCGTGGAATCTGCTTGGCTGGCCGTGCGCCGCCGCATCGGTCGGGGCTCACGCACGCGCTCCGCTCCCGGTGGGCGACGCAGCCCTAATTAGAAGGCGTCTTGGGTCCGGGGAAGACCCAGTCCATTGCAGTTTGTCGCTAGGTAGGAAAGCACACTTCCCCTCATCCTAAAAGACTGAACAGCATTTCATTTAAAAGTGAAATGACACGCCAGCTGGTTCAAAGAGGGAAAGAGCCCAGTTAGGATAATGTTCTTCGTGGCAGTAGCTCGGCGCTCAGTCTGGACTAACGAAGGCAGCAGGCAGTGTGGACGACCCCCACCTGAGCCAGAAGCGACCCAGAAACCCCACCTTCTCATTTCGGAGGGAAATGCAGCAGCTCCCTCCGACCCGTCCTGGGTCCCGTTCCGTCCATGTGGCCGCACAGTCTGGGACACGCCCCTGGGCCTGTGGGATTCCATCCCACCAGAACCTTTCACGACACTCCTTGACCTGGATCCAGCTCTCCCCTGCGGTGACTTCGGGTCCCGGCCCTCCTGGACCAGAGAGCCCAGAAAGTCTGTGGAATGGCTGAGACGTAGTGACATGCGACCCTGCAGTGTTCAGTCCGTGTGGCGAGATCCGAGCTCGTGAACTTGGGACGGCCGTTCATGTAAAGTGTCCTGGTGCGTCCAGCTTACGGACCGTCCAACCACAGGCAGGCAGACCAGCTCCGTGCGAAGCCCTGGGTTATGCCAAGACTAATCACATCGTCTTCTGTTGTTTTTATGGCTCAAGATTAGCACGGCCTTCTTTGGAGTTAGGGGATTCCCAGTTGTACCCCTGATCTCAAGGTCTAAGATTAAAGGGGGAAAAAGTCAATTCAACAAGTACTTACTCCCCTGTTACATTCTACACTTTGTTCTAAGACCTGGGGGTGCATCCATGAACCCAAACATGTCAGTCCCCCCTCATGGGGTGGGGGGGGGAGGTAGGCAGTAAACAACAGGCACACTCATACGTGATGTCTGATGACACATCACATACATGAAGTACAGGATGTCAGAAGTAGAAGTGCAGGGGAGGACCAGGTAGGGAGAGGTTTGGCTGCACCTAGGAAGGTGGCGTTTGTGTTGGCACTGGAGAAGGTGAGGGGGTAAGCCGTGTAGCGGTCTGGGAGAGGAGCGTTCCAGGCAGAGGCCGCACTGGGTGCGGGGCTTCAAGGTGGGGGCGTGCGGCTCCAGGGGACAGAGGGAGGCCGGCGTGGCTGGAGCGGAGCGAGGGAGGAAGACTACAGCGCGGGGTACGGTCAGGTCGCCGCCTGCCACGTCCAGGGGAAGGCTGACCTTGGCCTGGCCTGGAGCGTTGGCAGTGGGGGTGCTGAGAAGGGGCCGGACTTGAGATGTGTTTTGGAGACAAAACCAGGTGTCCCCTCAGATGAGGTGTGGAGGGGGAGAGCGAGGGGGAAGAGTCACGTCAGGCGGAGTAGACTCGGAGGGCGAGATTGGGTGTCCCGTTGACGTGTTCAATTTGAGGCGCCTGCTGCTGGCCCAAGGTAACTTCTTTCTCCGGCCTCGGGTCTGACCCCGCATCGGCTGGGCATGCAGAAGGGCTCAGAAGTTTCGAGAGTGTCCTTGCAGTTGGCAGCTCGGTGAGCTGAAAGTTGGGCCCAGTTCCCCGGGCATTAGCCAGAGCCCCAGGCCCTCACTACCACACAGAGGCCTCCCGGAGTAGGAGCACGTGAACTAAAAGTTTCTCCATACAACCTTGAATGTCGAATTCGTTTTCAAAGGAGAGACAAGGAACTCTTTTATAAATGTCGGTGCTTTACCTGCTGGCAGCCACTAGCCCCTCGTGCTATGCCTGGGAGGGTGTCTGCGGAGCGTCCTCCTGGCTGGAGGGATGCGGTGCGCCACGCAGGTGGCCGGGGCCTCGGGCCGTCTCATGGCTGCGTGGGCGTCGTGGGCCCCGATCGAGATGAAGCTCCCCCCAGGTGCCTCCGACTGCTTGGGGAAGGTTCTTCCACCCGGAATAGTTCTAATACAGAAATCAGGGACAACTCACTGCAAATCCTGTAGAGTTTACTTGTTATAGATTTTTTTTTTTAAAGATTTTATTTATTTATTTTTAGAGGGGGAAGGGTGGGGGGGGGGAGAGAGAGAAAGAGAAAGAGAGAGAGAGAGAGAGAGAGAGACATCAATGTGCAGTTGCTGGGGGCCGTGGCCTGCAACCTAGGCATGTGCCCTGACTGGGAATCAAACCTGCGATGCCTGGTTCGCAGCCTGCGCTCAATCCACTGAGCTATGCCAGCCAGGGCACTTGTTATAGATTTATTATCCTTTCAACACGATTCTGTTAAATAAAGCCTGTCATAAACATATATTAAGAGGAAGGTTACACATCATCAAATACTTCATCTGCAGTAATAACGATTTCCCATCTAAAAACTTGCTTTAGAAAAGCAAATACCCATTAGTTTTACAACTTCGAGCTGCTGCGAATGTTCCAGAAATAAATACCCGAGGAACATACGCCTCCTCCCTGGTTCTCTGCCTTTTCAAAGTTTCATGTCAGCCTCAGTTGTCCAGTGGGGTATAAATCAGACGGCTCCGTGGTTCCCCGGCTTTCATCCAGAGAAATGTAACCAAAGCTGCTGTTCTTCCATTTTTCACCTACCGAGTTTGTTCCTCCTAAAAATAAACCTCGGGCTGGCCAGTGTGTGATACATACAACTGCTGTTTCCACCCTGCTGGTGTCGGTGAAACGGGCCTGGCCCCTGGGCAAGGTCCCCGAGGGCGTGTTCCGGGAGCCACACTACGGCTAGCGACCTTGACTCGGTAATTCTGGCCCGAGGAATCTCTCCCAGAGAAATCATCTGAGACTCGAGAAAACGTTACCTGCATAAAATCAGTTGTAGTCCTTGGAAATTACAAGTAATCTAAAAGTCAATCAACATGAGCATGATTAGGTAAATGATATTATTCTCCTTCAGTGGACTATTTTATAACCACTGGGATTTAGTAAATGCAGAGTAGCAATGTGGAAAAACATGTGGGCTATGATGGTTCGAAGTAAAGCAGCATAGAAACAGTACGTTTACTGAGGTTACACATTACATTCCTCCTCCTGAGCAAAGATCACAGAAGAGAAGAATCTCTTGGCCCCAACTCCTGGGAGACCTCCAGTTGTACCAGTTAAATATCGTTGCATTAACCAAGCACCTCTGAACCTACTGATTTAAGAGGAGCCACTTTTCTGGCTCCTGACTCTACAGGTCAGCAGCTGGGGCTGGGCGCCCCTAGTGATTCTCTTCTCTCGTGGGTCTTCCTTGGGCTCTCTCCTGCACCCGTGGTCAGCTGCAGGGCGGGAGAGGGCTCTGCAGGTCCTTGGTGGGGCCAGGTGGGCCCCTTCTGCCCCATGTGACCTCTTCTCCAGCACCCTAGGCTTATGCTCATAGACAGAGGTCCCAGAGAGAGAACGGGAGTGTTCAGAGCCTGTTGAATCCTAGGCTTGGAACTGGCACGTCACATCCTATTGGCCAGAGCAGTTCAGGAGGCAGCCCAGGGTCAAGGGCGGAAATAGACTCCGCCTCGTGCTGGGAGGAGCTGTGCCGTGGCCAGGTCAGAGGTGTGGGTGCAGAGAGGAGGATGTTTGTAGCTACTTTTGCAGAGGTGCTACCTCACCCACGCCCTTCTTGGGAGAGCTCAGGTGTGTCAGACCTGATGCTTGGCCCAGCCCGAGTGCTGAGTGTACACCAGCGGGCTTGGCCGTGGTGTCCGTTCTGACTGCCCGGTCCCATTCCCATTCTGCACCCAGCGCTCGAGTACTTCAACTTCACCTTCTGAGTGACCTTCTCTGATTGGAGGACCTCCGAGACGCGTGAATGTTGACAACCTGCCCAGGGTTATCATCACCCTCCTCGCACGCACTTTGGAGAAGGGGAACTCTTAGGTCATTACGGGATTTACTCTTCAACAGCAGGCCATGGTTTTGGTAAGGAGGACCTTTATTTCTAGATCAAAATCTTGCTGGTTTTTGACTTGAGGGGCGGGGGTGGGAGCAGGGAGATCTGAAGGTTTCCGTAGAGCGCTGACTGTGGATGATGTATCGGTTCACGTGGAAGGCAGGGAGGTGTGAGTGGGCAGTGACAGTAGGGCATGTCGATGTTGTCGTCTCTCTCGGGGGCTGACCGATATGGGGTTACACAAAGAGCCTTAAACTCCTAACTTCTCATCTTTAAATTCAGGCAAAGCTAATATTTTTCCCTTGGAATCCCAATATTTTCTTTTTATTAACAGAAAAACCAAAATTAGTTTATCCATCAGGAGACCCGAAAGCCAATTTGTAAAAGCATTTCAGTAGCTTTCTGATTTGAGTTTATCTATTCACCTCCAAGCCGAATGTAATTTTGCGTCTATCGAGTTTTAAGCTGAACATCGCTTGCTGTGTCCATGGTATGTGCTGCCACTTAAGTGTCCGATTCCTCCACTTGTCCGTCAGAACTGAGTGACAGGTGCCGAACCCTCAGTAGAGGGCTGCACAGCTCTCTCTCTGCCGTGACCTCACAGGCAAAGTGCCGCCCAGCCTGGTGCTGGCTGAGGACGTGCTGATGTGCGTAGGGCTTCTGACCCCGACATGTGGGCGTTACGTGGCCGGGAGAGCATCACTCCTTTCCTGTGTCCCCCGGAATACTTGTCTCTCCTACAGCGTGACAGTGCACCAGCCCAGCCGAGATCGCTGGACAGCCTTCCCGCCCTCCCCGCTCAGGGTGGGAGAGGCTGTGCTGGGCCAGGCTGTTTGTTCTGGGAAGCAGCCGTGTGGTCCATCGGAAAGCACCTTGGTGTCTGGAGGAGACAAATCAGTTCTCAGTAGGGGTTTTTCGTCGGCCTCAATCTGTGTCAATGGCTCTTCATCTGAGGAACTTCTAAAAAGTGCTAGGTGCTAGCCCCTCGTTCCCGGCGATTTTGACTGGCTGGGTCTGCAGGGGCCCGGAAATCTGCATTCTAGAGCTGCAGGGGTGGCTCTGATGTGTAGCCAGGGTGAGACCCATTGTCCGGCTGTCCTGAGGAGGAAAGGCCTCTGCGTAGGCAAAGTTGTGCTCTTAGGTCTTCCGGCTGTGCTCAGTTTCCGTTTCTGGCAGGCTGCCCCTCCCCCTCCCTCCCCTCCCCCTCCCTCTCCCCCCCACCCCCTGGTTTGGGCCTCCCTGAACGCCTCCCAGCACAAGCCCAGCGGTCGCTAGTACTACCTACCTCCGAGCTACGAAGGGCTCGTTGAGGAAAGGAAAGCGGTTGAGGATGACGGAAACCTGGAAGAGACACAGTGTAACCTAAAGAGTAAGAACAGAGGCTTTGAGCCAGACTGAGGGTTCAAATCCCCGGTCCTCCACTTTCCACCTGGACAGAGGTTTCTTTGTCTCTGCCTCAGTTTCCCCATCTGTTACATGGAGGTTATGTAGGTTACAAGTGCTGCAGGGGTAAATGAGCGGATACATATGAAGTGCTGGGTGTGTAGTGAACCTTTAATACGCTTCGTTGTCACTGTCGTCCGCCATCCTCTGTCACAGCCTGGGGCAGAGACCTTACCAGATCTTGCACCAGAGCACGGTTGTGCTGGCGGACAAGCGGAGGGTCGGGGTCCGGTGCGTGGCGTTGGGCTGACGCGCTGCCTTCCGTGGGCTCCCGCCCCGCACGCCTGAGCTCTCGGTGTCCCCTGTCCAGTGAGGAGGGTGTGGATGAAGATGCCCCGGCGTTCCGCCTGCTCCGTGCACCGTGGGTGCCACAGCCATCGGCAGCCCGCGGGGGCCTCTCGGCCTCTCGTCCTTGTGCAGGTGCACCTCACCTTGGCCCTTCACCAGCACGAAATGTTTGTGTCCAGGCCCCGAGCTCCTGTTCGGCTCAGCCTGTGCTCTGTGGGCATTTTCACTGACGCGACATTTCCGAGGGACCGTGTGCCCGTGTTTGTTACTATGGTGGGTGGGTGTTGGGTCCAGGCAATCGCAAAACGTAATTAAGAATTGAGGGGATAGGGTCACTGGTAGGGGTCTCATCATGTATTGGGGACCCTGGGGGGCAGCATCCCCTGAGCACCAGAGACAGCGAACTCAGTTGCAGCCGGGATCTTCAGTGGCCAGTGCACCCCGACGTTGGTGTGTTGTTGCAGCAGGAACATTTTGGGTTTGTGGGTTGCAACTGCCATAACACAGCAACAACAGAACTTCCGAACTAGGTTAACTGAAAGTTTTTAAACGTGTGGGAGGTGCAGCTCTAACAGAAAAGGGTACACGGCCTCAGGAGGTGGCCAGCAGCTTCCAGTGACCCCCGACCCTGCACTGTGACCCTGACGACATGGACCCCCCCTCAACCCCCTACAGAGCACTCGGAGCTGCAGGTCCCTGACACACGGGAAGTACCCACTCTGCCGAGAACTGGAACTCAGGGGGACCCAGTTTTCCACCTTTGACCTTCACAATGTTTTAGGACTAGTTTGCAAATTGTGGCCATTCAAAGGGTTACTGGGAGGAGGGCTTCTTTTCCGAGGAAACCCAGCCTCCAGGCAGGTCCGTGAGTGGGCTTGGTGAGTTTCTGGCCGAGGACCTGTGGGAGCTCAGCAAGTGAAGGTCCCTGGAAGCACTCCGAAGGCTGTGGCTTAGTCACGGGTCACACCATCAGCCAGTCACCAAGTCGGGTTTGAGCAGCGAGTGTGTTGCGTCGCACAGAGGAGAACCCAGAGGCCCAGGAGGCCCCGCAGCTCTGCCGGCTCCTCCTCCTCAAATGGCCCCTCCCCACACAAGCTGCTTTCTCAGGCGGCCGCAGGGCGTGGGCAGCACTTGCAGACGTCATACCGAGACAGACCCCCCCCCCTCTCCCCCCCGAAGCTCCTAGGTGTCAGAGAACGGAACCTTTCCCGGAATCCCCGGCAGGCTTCCCCCACAGTCTCATGGTCCAGATTCAGGCCAGCAGCGTAGCTCGGGACCCGCCTAGCAGGACTCGCTCAGACCAGTTGGAAGTGACCCCTGGTGCTCCTGGGGGCCTGGCTCCCCTGGTTGGGGGTGCTCCTAGACAAGACCGGGCCCCGTAGGGAGGGCGACGTGGGAGATGGCTTGTTTGCGGCCACAGAGCTGGCCACTGCCTGCTGCACTTCATAGTTTTTGTGAAAGATTACTCGGGGTTGTGTCTTCCCGCAAAACAGCACACGAAGACCAACTAGACGCAAGCTGGGTTGCAGTGTGATTCTCATCTGCGTCGGGGAAGTCGGCTTTCGCTTGAGGTCGTTCACACCCCCTCCCCCACCCCCGGACTCCAGCAGCCTGATAGCGACGCTGAAGACCTGGAACCCACCCACTCACTCACATTATACTTACGCCGGTCACAGGCTCCAGATCCGAAAGGAGTTCCAACCTGCCTGAAGAAAACAAGCCTCGTGGCCCCTGCCCCCACATGTCCCCATGTGTGGCCCTGGAGAATGAGAAGAGTCACTGGACCAAACTCGATGGACAAACGTGACTTTGGCCTCCGAGCCGCGCTTTCCAGGATGGCTCTGGCTTGTGTACTTGGACTCCGGTGAACGGTACCATCCTCCTAGGAGGGGGTGAGGCTCCTGCAGCAAGGATGTGGTTGAGAGGAAACCCCTGCCTCCACATGCCCCAAACTCTAGCTTGGAAAATGGGGGTTGAAGAGTCCCCCCGGCCCGAGGGGCCGAGGGAAAATCTGAAACACGTTGATCGTCGGTCACTGCCCTGGGTCTCGTTCTTTGCAGAGAGAAATGACGCAACCAGATCCCACCCCATGGGGCCCCATTTGATCTTGCTTTGTTTCTGAATTTTGGACCAAGAAAAGTCAACACGAAGATCAGCGTCGTGTTCCATCCCCTGCCCAGACCCGCGTCCCAGGGGCGGGAGACAGGAAGCCGCGTTGTGTTCTGTCCTCGCGCCGTTGCAGTCCGTGGGCCCGCAGGACACTGTACCCCTCTCTCCCTCTCAGTCCCGGCTCCCCCCCCCCCCCCAAGGGCAACACGAGCAATTGCTCTCCTCCTGCTTGTGAGAAGAAACCAGTCCCCCCACTCACTCAGGCTCGCTCTGCATCCTGGTAGCCTGGTCTGCTGGGTGACCCCGCTCACCGCCGCTCCTGTGCTGCCCTTGGCGTTCCCCCAGGATTCCATCTGCATGGCACCCTGGCCTTGCCATTGACCTGAAAGATTTTGACAGGGTTCTGCCATGAGCTCCCAGAGTCGCTGCCAGGATCTTTGACTTGTGGGGAGTGCTGGCCCGGGACTCGCGCGGCGTCCGTGTGGGCCCTTCTGCCATCTTTAGTGCATGATCGGCAGGGACAGGGCTTTACGAGAGGAACACAGCCACCGAGAAAGACGCCCCTGCGCCACCAGCCCTCGGGGCCCTGGAGAAGCACGTGGGACTGAAGACGGGGCCAACCCTGCAGTGCGGTTTGACCTCCGCCCCTGGTTTGACCTCTGCCCCTGCATGTCCGTCAGCCCTAGGGTGGAGGCCTTGCCGAGGGCCTGAGGGCCGAGACAGGGAGCAGGCTGTGCGGGGAAGAGGGCCCTGAGCCTGGGTAGAGGAAGGGGCCTGGGGTTCCCACAGGAAGCCTAGCCCGAGCCTGCGTCCCTGGACGCTCAGAGCGCGAGCTTGGGGCCACGTGTCCTTGCTGGGCAGCAGCCTCCCTCCTGCCTTGGCCATGGCCATGACTGCAGCCCGAGGCGCTGCCTGGCTCGGGGGGTTTTCTTCCTACTTTCACCACGTGCCCTGCCTCCTTCTGAAAGTCGGGGCCAGACTTGGAGCCACACCCTGGGGGACCCTCTGCTGGTTGTCACAGTCTCGGCTTCCCCCTGCCCTCATGGCAGGAGAGTGGTCTCTGAATCTGGGGTTGAGCAACCTCATGTGGCCGCCAGATCCACTTAACACCAAACCCAGGCTCAGGAACTTGACTCTCTGGCCCAAGCAAGCCGCCGAGGAGCCTCACTCATCCCCTCTGAAACACAGCAAAACGAAAAAAAAAAAAAAGTCACCTCTGGGGCCTACTGCAGGGATTCAAGACGACGGACCTTCTTGAAGGCAGATAGACGAGATGATAGACACGAAAGACCTTCCCAAACGGTCCGCGCCGATCTATTATCTTCTTAAAGGAAACGGCTACGTATCAGCTTCTGAAGGTGCAGCGTCCCTCCCTCAGCACGCCCCTCCAAACGAGGCCCCAGGAAAGACCTTCTGTGGCCAGAGACGGACAAAACGAGTTCAGCTGCAAGGCAGTCTCAGCCACGTTCACACGTCAGTCGGTAACAAGAATATAGACTCGGTGGTCAGTGGTCTCCCCTCTGGGCCTGCCCTCGGGCTACCAGTCCCCTCCGCAGGCAGCAGTGTCACCGCCGTGGCGGGTGTCCCTCCAAGACGCTCCACGAGCCGCACGAAGGTGCTGGCCCTGCCCCCTCACACACACGCGGCAGCTAGTTCACACGCCACGCCGTCCGTCCCACTTCCTCCCCGGCTGTTTATCTTTGCCCAGCAGACGGGCAGAAATGGGATTTTTGCGGTGGTTTTCATTTGTGTTCTCCTTCCCGTGAGGGAGATCAGGCGCAGGCAGGTTCCTTTCTGAAAGCCGTGTGCCCCTTGCCTGTGCGCTGTCTCTGCACAGGTAGTGCCTTTTTTTGAGTGACCTTACCCATTGATTTGTGGGGGCTCTTTGCTCAGGGAACGAGCCCTTTGGGGTGTTCTGCTGCCACGAATTTTCCGGTTGACCATCTGCCTTTTGATTCTGTTCATTTTGGTTGTTTCCACGCAGCTTGGATTATATGGAGTGAAATTTCTGACAGATGCTTTGGGAAGGAAGGAGGATGACCAAGAGCTAGCTGTTCAAAGAGCCATGCCCTTCTTCCCTTTCTGCGGGCTGTGTTCAGCCTCGACCTCCCCGCAGCCCCGCGGGGGGTGCGAGGGCGGGGGTCCCGCCGGGGTGGTCCCCAGAAGCAGGGCCGCCCCAGCACTCTGGCTCTCGGGACAGAGCAGGAACCCCGGTGAGGTCTGAAGCAACAGGCCCGCCCCGGAGCGTAGATGTGAAGGTCCAGGCAACCAGAACACGGGGGCTCCTCAGGAGGCTCCGGCAGGAGTCTTCTGTTTACTAGGGGTCGGGCTAAGGGTGCGGAGGCCGTTCCGCACCTACTGTCACCAGACAACCTGAGGGGAATGAAAGAACGAGCCCACGCAGTGACTCGAAGCCCGCACCGGTGGCGGTCAGCCCTTGGGACAGGCCTTGGCCGTTCACGGCGCCCCTCTGGAGCTCATTGTCTCCCCAGAGGCGATGAGCCAGGCCCTGATGGGTCAACGGGAGTCTCCTCCGTTACACGCTTTGTGCCGTCCTGAACCTCCATCACGGATTCCTCAAACGGGGCCGGGAAACTCCTTCTGTGTCGCTGTCCTTCCTTAAAGCAGCCACGGCCAAGCCCGGGTCCAGCGAGGGCGGCTCATTGCCACCCGCTCCTCCTGGGGGCCGAGCGAGCGGCAACTGGCCGGTCCGGTCGGAGGGCGTGGCAGAGCCACACAGTCTCTCCCGGGCAGCTGGTGTCACCCCACACCTGGACGCCGCAGGTGCCGGGGAAGATGCCGAGCCGCTCGCGGCAGCTGGGCTGCTGTCTCATGAGCGTCCAAGCTCCTGACGGCTGCGCCGGCTTGTCCGGACTGGCAGACGAGGGGTTCGCTCCGATTGCTTCCCCGCCCTGTCTCTCTCCACCCTGTGGCCATTCCCTTAAAGCCGGATCCTAATCTTTCTTTGAAAAGAGCATTTCTTAAAAGAAACGTTTTCTCCCTTTGCAAGGCACTCCTGCAGCAAGAGGAGAGGAACAAGAGGCTTTGATCTCGCAGGCCTCTTTTTTAAGTTTGATCTTTTGATCTAGAGTTTTGTTTCTGTGTACTTAATGGTTTGCTTCAGAATCACCTAAAGATCAGGTCAGCGAAGACAAATACTTTCAAAAGCGAAGCCCCTTCCAATGCTTTATTGCCACGGCTAACAAAGGGCCATTACATTGTTCTTTGCAACTGGCAAACTGCTCCAGCCTGCACAAGGTGAGGGGGAGCACCCCCCAGGTCTCCTTTGTAACAGCGGGTCACCGACCTAACGATCCCCAAAGCCCAAACAGCAAATGACACATCAGAGACCGCGGTGTCCCGTCCCTGCCCCATGCTCGTTACAGGAAGTAACAGATAAGTTGCTTCTTCCAAGCAGCACAGGCTGGTCTGGAGGGCCTGCGCCCTCCTGGTGAGGTTGTGGGGCGACCTGGGTCCCTTGTCCTCACCCCGTTGGAGTGTGGGCCCCTGAGCCAGGGCAGTGGGCAGCGGCGTTCCCACACGGCATCGCTTGTGGGCAGAGCACTGCCCCGGGTTCAGAGTGGGGTGCCCACAGCGGAGGCCTGTTTCCCGCTCACCCTTCTCCTCTGCCACCACGCAGATAGAAGTCTCGGCCTGCGAGGCCGCGGGTTACACAGCACAGAGGACTCCAGGGAGCTGGAGCGTGCCTGGTGGGGACCGACCCAGCCCCACGGGATGCCACGGGCCGCCCACTGAGGTTTCAGAACTCGCCGTGACCTCGGGATCGAGCCCACCAACGTTTCCATTCTGCTACCCTGTGGCTCTAGTCACAGATCCGAGGCCAAGGCATGTAATTAATCTGGCTGCGCCTGTGCCAAAATATCCTTACTCATAAGAATTTAAGATTCTGTGGTTACCACCCATCTTTAAATCCATGAGTCAGTCCCCAGGCCTTTTTTTTTTTTCCTCAAGATAATTAATCTGTGCTTTTTGAAGAAAACCATTACCACTGTGACTGAGCATCGGTGTGGAGTGTTGGCTGCCGGCGTTGCTGTGCAACCTTAAAATGTATTGCTAATTAATGCGTGTGCACAAAAAAAAAAAAAAAGGAAAGAAAAACTAGACCTATTCCAGGCGTCCAGCAATAGAGAAACGGTTGGATAAGTTTTGGATGCGTGAGCCTCACAGATTACTACACGAGGGCTTCCACTGCAGGCAAAATGGGTGCATAGCCCTACCCTCCTGCTGAAACAAATGAACGAAACGTACTGTGTGTGACAGTGGCTTTCAAGACACTGGATGTCCGGCCGTGGGAGGTGGTCCCGAGAGACGGTACGGAGCGAGGCAAATGCTGTGACTGGCCCGGCTTGCTGCCTTGGGAGCTTGCGGGCCACCGCCTGTGGAAGGCGGCCTGAGATGGGGCCCAGGAGACCCCCTGAGCTGAGGAGACGGAGCTGAGAGTCCAGGGACGTGACCCCAGGTCACAGGACACAGTACCAGAGAGCACTGTGTGGAGAGGAGAAGACCGGGCTGGGTGGACAGGACCCTTGCAGACCTGCAGATGGTCCCCACTGAGGGTTCGGCAGAGTTCTCTCAGTGCATGAGCGTGAGGCCGGGGACAGAACCATCCAAAGGGATGAGAGCTGACAGAGGCCAGTGCTCTCCCAGGGGCGGGAACGGTCCCCGTCCGCCCCGGCCGGATGATTCAGACGCGTGGGCACGGATGGTGCAGCGTGGGCACGGATGGTGCGCAGACAGGTCTCTCCCGGGAGGGGGCGATGTCAGCTGTAGACGGAGCAGCACTCCAGGCTCACCCGACACATCAAGCACTAAGGCCCGAAAGGGTCAGAATGTTTCTTGTAATTCAGCTGCATCCACCACCATCCCCCCAAAATCAAGAATGTTTATAGAAATATAGCAGAAAGAAAGAAGGAGCTCTTACCCCTTGCAACAGCGTGGATGGAGCTGGAAAGCATTATGCTAAGTGAAATAAGCCAGGCGGTCAAAGACAAATACCACATGATCTCACCTTTAACAGGAACCTAATCAACAAAACAAACAAACAAGCAAAATATAACCAAAGACACTGAAATAGAGAACAGGCTGACAGAGACCAGAGGGGAGAGGGGAGGGAATCAGGGGAAAAGGAGAAGGGTTTACAGGAACAAGTACAAAGGACACATGGACAAAAACAAGGGATGGGGGTGGAAACAGGAGGAAGGGGGGAGGGCTGGGGGAGGGCTGGGATGGGGGTAAAAGGCAGAACACTACATGAACAATTAAAATTAAAAAAACAATGGAGTGCTAAAAAAATTTTTGTGAAATGCAATAGAGCGACAGAAAGCAGACCTGTGGTTGCCTGGGGGTCTCGGGGTACGGGGCCAGGGGGAGGAGAAGAGAGGGATTGCAGATGGGCGCGGGGGCACTTCGGGCCGATGGGTTTGTTTCCCGTGGAGACTGCGGTGGTGTCTCGCGCACGTGGGTGCTGCTCAGCCAACGGTCCAGCTTCGGTCTGTGCAGTCGGTCTGGGCAGCGGGGCCTCAGGGAGGCTGCTGGAAATTAACACGGGCAGAAGGAAGGGGAGGGTGTAGAAAAAGCACATGAAAACTTCGAAAAACAGCTTTATGAGACATGATACAGGAGGTTAAAAAGGAGTGATTTAGAAAGATACTTACATTTAGAACAAAGAGTTACTGCGACGATTTTTACGAGTTTTAGTAATATAAAAATGAGTAACTAGAAGACTAAAAATGCACTCTGTTCTCAGATTTTGTCACTTTATGGGTTTGAGTTTCAATTGCTCTGTTTAAGGTTTTCAACAACTTTCTCAGACACGTGAGCTTTCCGTGCCGCAGTCGTCTTTCTGTGCAAGTGGGGGGCTCAGCCAGGGTTTAACCCTTAAGAACCTACACGAGCGAACTCATGTTTGTGTGTTGAACAGACCCGGCTGCAGTAAGCGCTCTGCGTGTTGGCTACCACCTGAACGTGGCCCCAGGGCAACCTGGGTCCGAGAAGGAAAGGCTGAAGGCTGAGCTCCAGAGTGCTCTTGGCTCCTCCCCTATCTTTGTGTGCTGCGAGAAAAACAGCAAAGGCTAAAAAAGAGATAGAAAGGAAGGGGGCAGGCCTTAAGAGCTCTGTTTTTATACTTCCTGAGTGTCCCGGGCTAGTCAAGGGGACCCCCACGGACAGAGCAGGATGGGTGAAGGGAGCCTTGGGTCCTGGCCCTCAGACCCTCTCTCGGTTGGGTGTCGTGTCCCCTCCCATCCAACCGAGCCTCGCCCTCGCCTCTCCCCTCTGACCCCGGCCGCCTTCCTGAGCAGGTAGCCTGCTTGGGTATTCCAGGTCACTTTTCACACTCTAGACTTGTGGCCCTTCCTCTTTCTCAGGACCATGCAAGGGTTGAGTTCAAGGGTCCTGAGTCAGGAAGGCCTTGACCAGTCCCTTCGCCTCTTGTGGTGGCAGCTTCCCCATCTATCGGAATAGGTAGTGACAGGATCGGTGTTGCTCTGAGGCCAAAGGGGATGACGCAGGTGAAGGACATTTCACTCCAGCTGCTGTAAAGGCAGGCCTCAGAGTCATGCGGAAGTCACAGGGTTGAGCCACATAGAATTTCTACCTTTTCCCCATCCACTGTCTTCCCCCGTTCAGGGCAAGCGAGCCTATGTGAGGTAAGTTTTAAAAAGCCTTAACCCGCACCCACCACACACACATGTCTGCCCCACGGGGTGGGTGACAGGAAGGCGGATGGTCCCCGCCTAGGTGTCCGGGCAGCCTCGCCTCCCTTCAGCAGGGCGTGTCTGCTCCGTGCAGGTCGACTTTGGGGCCGAGTGGATTTGAGGGAAGAAAGAGGAGAAGGAGTCCAGCCCTCGGTGCTCCCCTCCAGTGAAATCCCCTCCCGGCACACTCGTCTCTCTGCCTCTGCTCAGAGAAAACCTGTGAGAGCGAGTTTGCCTGCGCGCCGGGGCTCACGGAGCCCTTGCAACTCGTCGACATTCCCTACGTCCCCTCAAAGCGCTGGAGGCTTGGCCCCGTGGATGATGCTCTCGGGCTTCCGCGAGGCTTGACCTTGCCCATGAACCAGCCATGTGTTCAGGAACACGTGGGAGAAGCAAGAGTGCGGCCTGTTTGGGGCCAGGCCGCCTGCTCCTGAAGCTCCGCTTGGTGTTTGCCTCTTTCGGGAGGGACGGAGCTCTGGGACCTCTCCGTGGCCCTCTCTGTGTCCCTGTCTATGTCCTTCTCCGTGTCCCTCTGTGCTCTACAGAGAAGTGTGGGCGGACTCTGCAGCCAACCCCAGGCATCTCTAGAGGCTCCGCCCACCAGCAGAGACTGGCTTGGACCACAGCTCCGGCATCCCTATCCCAGTGCCCAGAAAGCGACTGGAGTCCTTACCCCGTGATGGTCACAACCCCCTTTGAGTCCAGGACCCAGCCCCTGTCCTGTCACCCGCACCTGTCACTCTGCCCCCTTCCCTGCCTCACTCCACGGGGTCTGCACAGGGATGAGGGGCAGAGGCCTCGCGGGAGGCTGGCCAACTCAGCCTGCCAGCGCCTTCCAGGGAGGACTGCCCGGGCTCGTCAATCAACATGGCCCGGGAGCCTCCAGGACCTCGCTGCAGCTGATTGTGTCCCAGGGCCGACTCGGCACTTGTCCAGGGAGGGGTTTCGTGTGTCCGTGCCTCTGCTCGGCTCTGCGGGCCATCAGGTGTGGCCCAGAGCTGGGAACGTGGGGGTCAGCAGACTTCTCCTGGGAGCACCCCTACCTCCCGCCCACCCCCTACACACATGTCCCTCGTTACCACCCAGGCTGCATCAGGGGTGCTCCGGAGGCAGCTGCCAACCCACCTGCCTGTCACTCAGGCCCGAATGTGACTAAGGTTCCTGCTGGCTGTGATCACGTGAACCGAGTGCACTTGAATTTCCTCTCCGTCCCACCTCCCCCGTGCTACCGGCGTGTGCGGAGATGTCAGTGGCCCTCCCGTGTCGGGGAGGCCCCACGTGAGGCGGGGCTGGGGGAAGCGCCGGGCGGGGAGGCGATGGCAGACTCAGCGCAGCGTCTCTGTGGCCTGGGTCCCAGCTCTGTCCGTGTCCCCATGTCTGCACGGGCCCAGGAGGCCACAGGGGACGGGAGCCTCACGGAGGTCTGAGTCCCCAGAGGCTTGCGTTTCTCACGGTGGAAGCTTGGACTTGACACTCCCCACCCCACACCCCCTGCAGCGTCTGGCACATAGTAGGTGTGTTCCTAGGCCCTGTCTTCCCTACTACAGAGTCACACCCGCTGGTGTTTGTGGGACCCTTCCCTGTGGCAGGAGGAGCTTCTCGTGGGCAGCCTCTCGGGTGTCGGTGTGGCCCGTTTCTGCCGGCCTCCCGCTAGACGGGGGGCTCGGGACAGAGAGGGGGCTGGCGGGGTGGGGGGAACCTCATGCTCACACGGGGCCTCACGCTCAGGACGCACCTGTGCTCATGCCGTCGTGCTCCACGTGGTTTTACGTGTCATGTTTTTTACTTGCATTATCTCTGAGCATTTCCCCGGTTGCCCCTATTCCGGTGGCTGAGTCACCGTGGGGCGGCTCTGAGGCTGGCGGTGTCCTCACCGGGTCAGGGGAGGCCTTGAGGGAGGAAGGGGCTGTGGGGCTGGTTTGCCTCGCTGACCTGAAATCGCTCCACCGTCCCCCCACCCCCCTGCACCCCCGCTCTGGAATGGAAAGTTCAGAGAAAGTGCTGGAAACAGGCACTGCAGAGCCACCGAGATCCACCTCTTCCCACCTCCAAGCTCCACTGCAGCTTGCACACACAGGCACGCACACACTTGCACACCAACGTGAGCAATTCCTTACCAGGCAGACACCTCAGACAGTGTCCTAAGGACGGCCGAGACCAGTGTGGGGCACGTCTGCACACACCCACACACACACTTCCTCACCAGCCAGGACCCACGCCCCACACCTGCCAGTCCGCACTGCGGCGAGTTGCTGCCTTGACCGCTCCCCCGTGAGGAAGGGGCTCTGGCCGCCTTGGGCCCCGCGCGGGGGCCTGTGGTCCCACATCGGCTGTTGCGAGCGCTCGAGTCGGGCCCCTAGGGAAGATCGTGTGGCCTGGCCCTCGGTGTCCCCAGGATCGTCTCTGCTCCCACCTCTGCTTTATTCCTACCTCTGCACGAGGTCCATTCTCATAATTCTCTGCCAATTACAGCTGTTTTTCCCCTCACTTATTTTGGACCCGGCTGTTGTACTTAGCTGGTTTGGAAAGATTTCCCAAACCGGCGATATCATATTCAGCATTCGAGACTTGCTGGACTTAATGGCCAGAAACCAGTGTAATTAGGAGCAGTTTCTAAACAGTAAGGGGATTTTTACTGCCTCTCGGAGAGCCAAGAGGACTGGCCGGCCTCAAACGAAGGCAGATACGGACAATTTTCTTCCAGAAAATAATCACGTCCTGTGGGGTGAGAAAGGGAAAACGTCCCTGCGCCCAGCGGGTCCCTTCCGCGGCCTCTGGCCTTCTCAGGCGCCCACAGGGAGCTGGGCCAGGAGGGGTGGGGGCAGCAGGCCCAGCTGGGGAGCACCCAGACCCCGGGAGGAGGCGAGAGGGGGCGAGTGACAGAGGAGGGTCCTCCCTTCCCCACTGGGCTGCTCTCAGTGGAGTCAGAGCACCTGCACCCTCTGATCACTCGAACGTTCGCTTGCCGCCCGACCTCTTCTGCCTGCTGCTGTTCCACGTCCAGAAATGAGCACTGGGCGCCGTGCCCGCCACTCAGAGCCGCCGTGGGAAACACCCGGGCCCCTGGAAGCTGGCGCTGCCCCCGCAGCCAGACCGTGTGCTGTCCTTTTCGCCCTGTCCCGCCCCGGCCGTTTCAGCTTGCGGAGTCACTGAGTTCGGATGCCAGCCCTTCCCCCGGGCCTCAGAGATGCTGGGGCCTCACCGCGATGAAAGCTAAACTGGGCTCCCTGACTGGTGTGACTCAGTGGTCGGGTGTCGACCCACACAGTGAAAGGTCGGAGGTTCGATTCCCAATGAGGGCACGTGCCTGGGTTGTGGGTTTGATCCCCAGTCAGGGTGTGTGCACGGGATAACTGATTGCTTTCCCTCCCTCTCTCCCCCGTCTCTTAAAGGAAGTGCATAAAATCTTTAAAGCTAAACTGGGACCCATCACGGGCCGCCTGGACCCAAAGATGATGATGCTCCTTACGCCCCAGTCCCGTTCAGGGTGTTCGGTGTGCTGTCTGTCCCCTCCGGAGAACCCGCAGTCCTGGGGGTCTGGGCCAAGTCTAGGGGAGCCAGGCTTCGCGCCCAGGCCTGCCTCGCCTGCAAGACCCCACCTCCTCCCTTGTGGGGGCCCCAGCGTTGGGTTCCCCCGGAAGCCCCTCCCTGCTCACTGGTCAGCACACCCACTAACGGGAATCCTGAGAGACACCTGTAGGTTCCTCTTAAATGAGCCCCCACTGCTAGCCCCGGTTGGAGAGGCCTCCCTTGATTTTGTCGAGGAGCATGAAGTCTCTAAACGGACTGCAGGGAAGGCGCAGGCGCCACGAGGCGGCCGAAGGCCGTGCGGGAAAATTACTCCGTTCCGCCCGGTGCACTGGGCGGCCCACGGAAGATGTGCTGAGCGCGTGGGCCGGGGTGCAGGGCAGCGGTGCTGTCACGGTCCTGCTTCAATCTCCCTGTGAGAGGTGGGACCCTGGCAGCAGGTCGAGACGTTTCTGGAGGGACCCAGAGTGAGGGGCACCAGGTAGAAGGGGGGGGGGGAGGGGTGGAGGGGCACTGCCAGATTCCGCCCGTCCCGGCGCCTGACGGCCAGGGGACAGCTCGTCTCGCTGTGCAGCCGGCAGAGACAGCTTTGAAGTGACGGCAAGTCCTCAGCCGAGAGGAGACAAAGTAGACATTAGGAGAACAAAATAAAGGGGCTGGGCGGATAGGTTTATTTTTGAACTGGAAACTCTCTGAAGTAGAGTTGTCATAGTTACCGGCGTGTTTTTACTTGCGTTGGTGAGATCTGAAGGCCGCGGAATTAAAATAATCCTCTCCCGTGCGAGTGCGCGAGTCCCTGCTAACAAGCACCTGGGCAGCGCTCACCTCTGAGCATCAACCCCCGCCCTCCCCCCCCCCCCCACCCCCGGCCCCTCCCCGTCTCCCGGGGCTGCCTGGGCCTGTCCGGAGGCGCTCGGGACCAGAAAGCTGGAGTTACCTTGGCTTCCCTGGCCACACACACTCAGGATCTCCGTGCTAGACACGTCTACCGTGGCAGGCCCACAAACAAGGCCTGCCCGTGCCTGACTTGGGTGCAGCCAGCCACCTTGCTCCCCATCCCCCAAACCATTTCTAGGCAGAGAAACTCTCGCCGGAGCGTTTCACGGGCTTCTGGAGGATGATGCCGTGACTCACTTCTGTAGGCAGGCGTCCGTGATGGGCCTGCCGCGGTGACGGAGAGTGAGAGCACTTCCCGGCTCGAAGGCCTGAGAGTAGGCGTGCGGACAGGCACCCGGCCTGGCTTTGTCCCGCGGTGACCACTGTGCCCCAGACACGCCCACTGTCCCATCAGCTTTCACAGCCGCAATTGCAGTCTGAAGAGGCCGGCCGGCGTCGGGGTCCTGCTGCCACTGGGGACGTGAGGCACCCCTGGTGTGGGTTTGCACTGGGGAAGCTGGGGGCCAGAGGAAGCCGTCCCGAACTTGGTCCCACAGGGGACGTGCGCAGAGCCTCCGTCTGACAACTCGTGCGCCTGGCGGGACGTTGGATGACCCAACAGGACACTTCCGGGGCTGGGCCTGCGCCAGGTGGTCCGCGTCGAAGTGACCGCAGCAGAAAGAAGGCTGAGTCAGGTGACGCATGCACCCAAAGGCCGTTCGCAGCCGTTCTAGGTCCTCGGTTACGCAGAGATGGAGGGACCGTCTCTCCGAGCTGATCTCGACGCCAAGCTCCACTTCCCAACGTTTAATTCATTCTCCCCGGAGAGAGGCCGTGTTTGGAAGGGCTCCCGCCTCCCAGGCGAACTGCATGCGTCTAGTACCATCCACGGTATGGTTTGGTTCGGGTGGATCTTAGCAGTGCGGCTCCCAGTCAGGGGCCTAAGTGGCAGCACGTGATCACGCCCGGCAGCCCACGATCGGTCGGCGGGCAGAGCAGCTCCATCGCGAAGCAGAGACGGGCGAGGCAGGTGGGGCTGTCGGCGGGAGACGGACACCTGCCCACGGAAACTGAAATCATGAAACCCGCTCTCGGGTTCCGGGAACCTCCGCCGCCGTGGTGCCTGACTGCAGAGTAAAACCGAACCGGCTCTAGTCGGCTGATGGGGATTCACGGACGGCTCGTGAGGAGACTCGCGACCACGGGAGGGGGCGTTGTGCTTACCCACCCCCCGCCAGGCCCCCTCGTGTCATTTCTCTTCTGGAGCAGTCGCTGCGAATGCTCTGCTGCGACCACCCCATCACGGCCGCGAGGACTGCTCCCCGAGCCGCTTAGCCGTGAGTTCCGTGTCGCAGTGGGCGTGTCACTTTTGTGCCCCCATTGTTCCGGTGGCCAGGAGATTCCTCTGCGGGTCTCAGTGTGCGTAAGACACTCTCTGCGTAAGGAGCCCCAGCGAGAGCCAGAGGGGCGACTGTGGGGCAGACCCACAATCTGTCTTGTAAGAACGTTGAAATAGGAGGTCGAAGGCCGAGTTCGGTGTCCGGTAGACGCAGCGGAGTGTTTCTGAGAGGAGGCTGGTGGCCCTCTCCACCGTCCGATCCCAACAGTGCGCACTCAACTGCCTGCCGAGAACCGGTGCCCAAGGACAGACTGATTGAGCGAGGTCAGTTAAAACTGTCATCCTTTCAGAGTTACCCGGATGAGCTGTACTCAGACCTCACTCTAAAAATCAGACCAGACCTGGAGACGAGTGACGGGGGCGAGCTTTCTCTCTGGGTTTTCCGTGTGCCTGTGGGAGGGCCCCCCGGCCCCCCTGCTTTCTCAGCGGTGTCGGGTGGGGCTGCCGTGGACCGCTGCACACGGGTTTTCACGGGGACGGCGGTTTCAGTTCGCCTAGGCAAGCACCTAGGGGTGTAACTGCTGGGCCGTGGGGTAAGGTTACGTTTAACTGTGTGGGGCGTTGCCAGACTGTCTTCCCCAGCGCTGTGCTGAGTCTGCCTCCCGACAGCGGCAATGGGGGTTTCTGTCGTCCCAGCCGGCGTCTCTCATCGACAGTCTCGCGAGCCTTGGCCTCGCCGACAGCACCGCCCGCAGCTCTCCTCTGCATTTCCCCGGTGACCGTGGAGACCGGGCGTCTCCTCGTGCGCCCGCGTGCCACCCACACACCTGCTCTGGAGAAGCGTCTGCTCGGATGTTCCGCCCGTTTAAAAAAGTTGGTTGGGCATCCTCTTGTTGGGTTTTAAGAGTTCCTTGTATGTTCTGGATAAAAGTCCTTTATCAGAGATGTAATTTGCAAATATTTTCCTCCAGTCTGTGTGGCTTTTTTTATTCTCTTACCAGTGTTTTTAAAAGATTTTATTTAGTTGCAGAGAGAGGGAAAAGGAGGGAGAGAGGGAGAGAGAGAAGCATCGATGTGTGAGAGAAACATCGATCAGTTGCCCCTCGCAGGCACCCAACTGGGGTCCTGGTCTACAACCCAGGTGTACGCCCTGACTGGGAATCGAACCAGGGACTTTTCACTTGGTGGGAGGATGCTCAACGAACTAAGTCTTGCCGGTCACAGCAAAAGAAAATATTTTTTTTGAACGAGTATCCCACCATAATTACGGATTTGTCTAATCCTCACTTTGGTATTGGGATTAAAAAATACTTTACTTTTCACAATCTACTTACAATCAACATTTTACCACTTCAATCTAATTGTAATATAGAAACTTTACCCCTATAGGCTCCTTTACCCCATGCACGTTTTTTAAACTATATATATTGTGCCTGACTGGCGTAGCTCAGTGGATTGAGCACGGGCTGCAAACGAAAGTGTCCCAGGTTCAATTCCCAGTCAGGGCACATGCCTGGGTTGCAGGCCATGACCCCCAATAACCGCACATTGATGTTTCTCTCTGTCTCTCTTTCTCCCTCCCTTCCCTCTCTAAAAATAAATAAAATAAAATCTTTAAAAAAAAAAGAAAGTAGATCTCATGTTACATTAAAAATATATATATGTATTGTAACTGTATACATCAGCCCTCCATCAGACACTGTGTGTTTTCCTGTCCTCTGTGTTTCAGGGTTTTTATACATCACGTCTGCATCTGTCAGAGCCTCATCGGACATTGCATGTTTTGCTTTTCCACCAACAAGCCTTGTTTTCAGGAAAGAGAACATTCTGTTCGTTTACCCAGATTTTGCCGTTTCTGTTACTCTTCCTTCGTGTCTAATGCTTCAGGCTGCCTCCCGGTGCCGTCTCCTTCCCCGTGGAAGGGCTCCCTCCGGCAGCTCTTTCAGACCCGTTCTGCCTCCGGTGGTCTTCCTTCACGTGAGAGCGTCTTTGTTTCACCTTCGTTTCTGAATATTTTTGCTAGCTATAGAATTCTAGTTCAGTAATTCTCCTCTTTTAGCGCTTTGGAGATGTTTTGCTACTTCCTTCCGACCTCAGTGTGACGAGAAGTCCATCGTAATTCAAGTCTTTCTTCCTCTGCAAGAAATGCATCGTTTTCTCTCCGCCTGCTTTCAAGATCCTTCGTCTTTCAGTCTGATTACGAAGCGTTTGGGGGCGGACTCTTGGGGCATCTTGTTTGAAATTTTCTCAGCTCCTTGAATCTACAGGTTTATCTTTCTCTTCCCACTGGGAACAACGATAGCTGTGGTTTCTCCAAATACCTTTTCACCCGTTTGTGCCGCTGTCTGGTTCTGGAACCCCGAGGACAAAACCGCCTGTCCCTGGCCCGTGGGTCCCCGAGGCTCAGCCCCCTGTGTTTTCAGTGTCTCTCTCCTCCGCTGCTCCAATCGCCCGGGTCGCTTCTGTGGGTCTGTCTTCAAGTTCACTGCCTCCTTCCACCCTGCCGATGAGTCTGTTCAGCGTGGTTTCTAAAACGTTTTTGGTTATTTTTATTTCTGAATGTTTCATCTGGGCTCTGGCCAGGCAGCTCAGTCGGTTGAGCCCTGTTGCGCACACCAGAAGTTGGTGGGTTCGACTCCCAGCCCGGGTCTGTATCTGGGCTGTGAGTGCCATCCCCAGGCGGAGCATGTATGGGAGGTGGGGCCCGGCAACAGATGGGTGTTTCTCTCTCACCCACGGTCTCTTTCTCTTTCTTTCCCCAAAATCAATTTTTAAACATCTTTAAAATTTTTTCATTGGACGCTGAGTGATGTGGCTCAGTGGGCTTGGTGTCATCTCGCAAACCAAAAGACCACTGGTTCAGTTCCCGGTCAGGGCACAAGCTTGGGTTGTGGGCCAGGTCCCCAGCTGGGGACGTGTGAGGGGCAACCAATCGACATTTACCTTGCACATCAGTGTTTCTCTCTCTTTCTCTCCCTTTTTCTCCCTCCCTTCCCCTCTCTCTAAAAATTTTTTTAAAAATTTAAATAAAATTTCATTTGGCAATTTGTCTTCTAATTTTTACATTCTATTTTATTTTTATACTTCATTCTACTTCCATACTTTTCTATTTGTTTCACAAGTGTTACAGTCTATTTTAGTACTTCTTTTAAGTGTCAATGATTGCTTGTTTTAGCATTTTTATAACACTTTAAAGTCTTTGTCAGGTAATGCCAACATCTGTGTCATTTTCTTATGTATTGTCTTTTCTCATGTGAGTTTTTTGTGGTTGCGGGTCCAGCCTTTTGGATCTTATCCAATTTGAAAGTACTACGTTACAAGACACTGTGTCTTGTTGAAACCCAACAGAGAATATCGATACTTCTCTGTTAGCGGTTGATCAGGTCCAGGCCGCGGTTTGGAATTGTAATTTCACGCCAGGTCAGGCCCAACGCACCCTCAGTGCCGCTGGGATCTGCCGTGTATGTCCATCCTCTGGGGGTCAGTCTGGGGTCAGGGCCGAGGTTCGTCAGCTCCCCCCAGCTCTGAGCTTTGGGTGTGCTGCTTGGGTCCATTCCACGCGGGCCCTGGGGGTTCAGATTCAGTTTTGTGGGGTTGCTTTCTCAAGCTCTTCCTGATTCATGGTCTTCCCAATTCTTTCTGGTTCCCTGGATCTCCTGTTTTCTGTCTGGCTGCACACTGCTGCTTCCAAAACTGTTTTATGTCTGGGCCCAACATTGGGAGAGCAGAGAGAAAAAGAGTTGGGGCCGCAGCCTCCTTTTGCTGGATGCTGTTGCTGCCACTGTCGTCACGGCGGCCTGGGGCAGAGAGAACGGGAGGGACGTTCCTAAGGGGTTTCCTCTGTTCTCCCTGAGCTTTTCGGAGTTCCCTTTCCTATTCTTCACGCCTGGCTCCGCTGGGAGGCCTCTCTGCCGCCCCAGAGTCCTCTCACTTCTGGGGCTCGGATTTCTCGGGGTGAGCTGGGCTGTCCGGGAAGGAAAGAAGCGGCAAACTCTCCTCCACAGGGGTGGGGCTCTGAAGCCAGCGCCCTCCCCAGGCCGCCTGTTGCCGTGGGCCCTCAGGTCTCCAAGTGCCGCGCTGTGTGTTCTGTTCGGGGTATATAGCTGCACTCAGAGGCGGAGAAAGGGGGACATGTGTTTTCTCACACTTATCCCGAACGAGAGCCTCTGATGGGTACTATTTAAATTGTTTGTTTTCTAATTAACTCATTGGTATATGCAGGAAAACAGTTGGTGTTAATAAGACTTCCGTCACATGGCCAAATCACGTAGTTTTCAATCCGTTCCTCTGACTCCGTCTGCGCCTACATTTATGCCAGTTGCACGGGACGCTGTTTTGGTCCCTTCCTCTGATCATGTCACTCTCGCTCTCTTTTCTGTCTGCACCTTCTAACGAGCCTTGGGAGTGAACGTAATCTTACTATTTCTCTGCAACCTGTGGGGCGACATTTTTGGAGCACAGCCCCTGGTAGGGCCGGCCGGTTAGGGTGGTGGGTCTGGCTGTCGCTCGGTGGACCTACATGAGGCACAGCTTTGAGCAAAACCAGGTGGGAATCCACAGTGAAGAGCCCTCCCATAGAAGGCTGTGCTCACGTTAGACGTAACTGAGCGGAAGGTGACATTTTGAAACAGCGGTCTTTTCAAGTCACTCAGTTGGGTGTGATTTCAGCACAAACGCACACGCAGCTCTTTCGAGATGCAGATCTTTGCAGAAGGCGCACCTGCTGCAGCTGAGCTGGAGGCAGGGCCGGAAGGTGCACATTCACTCGGAGTTTATGCAGAAGTGTAACTAACTGCCCCTGCCACCTTCCTGTCACTGTCGTTAAGAAGCGCTCAGCCTCTTCCTGAGAGCTGGGGAGCGGGTAACCCAGCCTTGGCTGCCGTGAGCCAGTGGAACAGTGTTTATGAAATTTTATTCATTTATTTTTAGAGAGAGGGGAAGGGAGGGAGAAAGAGGAGGAGAGAAACACCAATGTGTGGCTGCCTCTCATGCACCCCCTACTGGGGACCTGGCCTGCAACTCGGGAATGTGCCCTGACTGGGAATTGAACCGGCAACCCTTTGATTTGCAGGCCGGTGCTCAATCCACTGAGCCACACCAGCCAGGGCAGAAGCAACACTTCGGAGTAATGGGATCAGTGGAGGCCAGCCTGGTTCCGGGCTCCTGGTGGCAATAGGCTCAGTCCCCCTGGGCCGTGCTGTAGGGGCCCCTCAACCTCACGAAGCCCCCACCACCTCGCCTAGAAAGCACACTACGCACTCACCCTGCCAGGCGAGGCCGTGGGGAAGAATAAATGAGAAAGCGCACAGGAGACGGCAGAACCTTCTGAAAGTTAGGTGTCACAGAAGCACTTATTGTGAAATATTTTTAAAATAAGCATCAGAGGTAAAAAATAAAAACAGGACACGAGTGGTGAGTTCAGAGGTGCAGGTGCAGCCCTAGAATCCAGGTTTGGTCCTGCCTTGGGAGCTGGGCTCGGCTCGTACCCATCTCGCCGCTTCGGTCCGAGTTTCGGCCCGCAGGTGCTGCAGAGTTCTGCCGTCCATGTGTCCTTCCTGTTCCTCTCGGGGTCGGCAGGGGCACACTTCCTGGGGCACCTGGGGCAGGGGTGGCCTGTTAGGCTACTGTCGCCGGGCACCTACCATCATGATTCCTCTACCCCACATGAGGGGTCGAGTCGGGCTCTGAGCCCCAAGGGCACAGGGTCCTGGCAGTGATCGTGGGAAAGGTCACTCACTGGCGATGTGCTCTAACTCAAAGGTTCAGACTGGCGGGACACAAACCCTCCTGAGGGCTCCACGGGAGGCGCCCCACGCTGCTGGCAGGTCTCCAAGTGACTCCCTCATGCTCACCCTGCCTGCCCTGTCCCCATGGTCAGCACCGTGCTGCGGGGTGGGGCTGGGGGGCATGCTCCCCAAGGCCGCAGGTAGCCCGTACTCAGGGTGCCTATCCAGTGTCATGAGTCAGGGACCAGCCAGCCAACCACTCCCTGTGCCCTCGCCTACAGGTCACCGCCAGCGAGAAGCACCTGGAGAGCGTCAGGAACGCCGGCGGCCTCCTGCGGGCTCTGGAGCTGCTGGCCCAGGCGGGCAGGTGAGTGGGCCCCAGAGGGCCAGTGCAGCCCACGGGGTCAGCCACACCTCACCCATTCTCTTCTCTCCTCCTGCTCCCCCCCCACCCCATTCCATCTGCACACCGGGGACCACCCTGATCCCCCATTCCACCTACACACCGGGGACCACCCTAGGGTCCCTCCCGGCTTGGGAAGCATGCTGTGCCTCCACCCCCTGGGATCCCCACTGTGCAGATGAGGGGCTTCAAAAGGAGGGAGAAAAGCAGAATTTCTTAGCCCTGCGGGGGAGGGCAATATTGCCATCCCTAGGGGCTCGAGAGGTGGAGGGGATGGATTGTGACCAGGCGGGAGGGGACGCAGGCGGGAGGCATGAAGAACTGCACGAGGAAGGCGGTACCCAGCCTGTGGGCAGTTGCCCCCGCAGCAGCTGGGGCCAGAGGCACCATTACCGCCGCCTTGCAGAGAGGGTCGGGAGGCTCAGGAAGGGCCGGGGTCACGGCTGACAGCTCAGCCCGCCCCCCCTCCCCAGGCCGCCTTCCTCGGCCGGCCGGGTCTTCGGCGGGCCAACTTGGAACCGGCAGAGCAAGACCTCGCGGCACTCGGCCTCCCGGTGCTCGGCTGCAGAGTGCGGGGCGTTCCAGAGCCGCGGGGCACAGACCAGGGCGGCGCTGTCACCCGGGAGCGTCACACTCGGAAGGTGGGCGCTGGCGTCCGTGCAGAGAGGGCTCGTGCACAGTGACACGCACCCCTGCGTCCCCGAAATTGAGAGGTGGCGAGGAGGTAGAGCTCACAGTCTGCAGTCCATTTAAACGTTAGTGCCAGGCGACCCAAGACAAGCCGCAGGGGACAGAGAGCCGTTCCCAGGTACCTGCGTTTCCGCCAGCTGGTGCTGATGGCTCACTGCCTGTGACAGCGCCACAGCCCGGGGTAGGGGGCAGGGACGGGTTTGACTAGTGACTCAGGGAAGGCAGTAACCCCTCCTCCCTCAGGCCACCGTTCCCAGAGCCGAGGGAGGCGGCCGGTTCTGTGGTGGCCACAGTCCAGAGCCCCAGCTGCTGTCCCGTCCCCGCCCTGGGCGGCAGACCCACCTCCTGAGGGGCGCCTGGCCCCCACCGAGCATGCAAGACCTGGAGGGGGCCTGTCATGTCCCGGCGGTTTTCAGAACCACGGGGCTCTGTGTGCTCTGCTTCCGGGCGGTGGTCGGGGTGGGTGTTAATCTGAAGAGAACGAGTTCCAGGTGGGGGGAGGCGTTGCTGAGAAGCTGAGTGTGCGGTGCAGGCAGAGCACCTCCCCCCCCCCCCCCCCCCCCCCGCCTTTTTCCTCTTAATCCCGGGTTGGGTGGGGGATGGGGCACCACCTCATAGGCTGCCCACCCCCTTTCTTCTTCAGGTTAAACCAAAGTGGGTTCTTATCCGAAGGACGGGCTCTGATGGGAAGGGTCCTTCTCGCCCTGCCCTGCCCCGAGGTGGAGGGTGGGACGGCGACCCCTGGGCTGCGCCACAGCCCCTCTGCTAAGCTGCTTTGTGAGGAGCTCGGGAAGGTGGTCCCCAGGGATCCCGCCCCGCGCAGCCAGCCTCGCAGCCAGCCTCGTGCCCTGCCCTGCCCCGAGGAGCTGGTGGGTGGTTCCAGGGAGCCCTTCCTCTCCAGCCGGCCCGGGGGCGTGAGGGGCCTCCTCACCTAGCGGGGCCTCCGCCTGCCTTCTGGCCAAAGCCCGTGCATCCCCACGAGGCCCCAGCTGGGGGGAGCTGGGCCCACACGTGCACCGAACACGTCAAACAGGGCTCAGTGCCCCACACAGCCGGCGGCCTCCCCGGCACCCGCACCCAGCACTCAGCTACTAACGTGCCTGCACTGAGCCCGTCTCGTGTTGGGTGCGAGACCGCTGCCACGAAGCTGGCAAAGGCTAAGGGCGTGTTCGGATGGGCGAGGAAGAGGTGGCTTCCCGGCGCTGACTGAGAATGAGTGCATGGCAGCGTTCTCGTTCCCGAGCGGTGTGCCGGAGGGAGCTGTGCCCTCCGCATCACTGGGCTTTCCGGGGCGGCTCTGCCGGCCAGGGGAGGCCACCCGACTCCCCCAGACCAGCCCGGGGACTCCTGTTCCTCGGGACCAGTGGTGCACAGTGCAGGAATGCATCTCCGCCCCGATGGCAGCCCCGTCCGGCTGCGCCCCCCCTCCGTGCAGCGCTGCACCCCCGGTTATCTGACAACAGCCCTACTTCTGTGTAGTCAGGGCTGTACCTCGAGCTAATTTTATCCTCAAGGGCACACTGCGATGTGTCATTCTTTTCTTTGCTAACAGAGTCCAGGTTTAAATGACTCAATTTGCTCTGGTAACAAAGTTTCCATTTTAAGCTCTTAACTGCACATCCACACCTATGCGAACAAGAAACCCAAAGGTCCCGGCTGATGGGCCAAGAAGTGGCGACCGACGTGGAGCAAGAGTCGGCGTGGGGAGTGGGTCTGGGATCTTTGTTTGGCATCTGGTCCGAGTCAGCTGCAGGCAGGCACTGGGGAAGCCCCTGGCGAGGCGCTGGAGGGCCCGCAGGGCAGGGCAGGGCGGGGTCTGGCTGCTGTTACCTGACTTCCTCACAGCTTAGCGTCAGCACACCTGGCCAAGGTGGTCCAGCTCTTGAGAGGTGGAGGGCTGGGAGCTCCAGTCCCACTTGGGGATGCTGGCAGGGCCAGCTCCGGGCCCCACTGGGGCTGTGGGCTGGGCGGGGGGTCTCACTCAAAGCCTGGGAAGGTGGGCTACCAGACACCAGCCCCTTTGGAAGAGGCAGCGCTTTACCCGGCTTTGCTTTTTCTCGCAGTTCACCCGCCGACAGCGCTGTGGCTTCCTTGGCCCAGGAGATCCTCCAAGCTGTGGGACGCTAGAGAAAGCGGCTCAGGACGGCAGCCCACCCCGCGGCTCCAGCCCTCGGCGACACGGGCCAGGTCAGCTCCCAAACACACTCGCCACCCACGGGCGTATTTGGACCTAATAAAGTCAGCTGGTGCCAGAACCCTCTGGCTGGGGTGCTCTCACTAACTCTGGGCCCGAGAACCCCGACTCAGGGCAGAGCTCCTCAGTTCCGTGGGACACATCAGGAACCCCAGGTCTGCGGGCTGTTCTCGGGTCCTTTCCCTGTGTTGGCTGCTGGGCCCCCCTCCAGCTGGCACAGCCTGCCCTGGGGAGGGGAGAAGCTGCCGCCCCCAGCCTGCCTGGTCTGAGCTTCTCCCCGCCTCTCCTCACCTGTCCTCGGCGCAGCTCCAGGGCCAGCCTTTGGGGGTGGGGTCAGCCTCTTGTCTCCCCCCACTTTTACCTGAATGGCTTTCCTGCACATCAGGGGTAAACTGACTGGCGCAGGTAGTAGCTAAGAGTTTGCCTGAAAAAGTACAAATGCTCCAGGGACATTGGCTTTCTTGTAGGTCTGCCTGTCTCAATGGGTGGGTGGACTCAAGGTAGAATCACTCCCCATCACCCCTGTACCCTTGACACCTGTTTGGTTTCCTCCGATGTCCCCTCACACGTGTGCCCCTCGAGCCACCTCTGTGAGTGGGACCTGTGGGAACATCTGGTGGACAGTGCAGAGAGGTGTCGGACAATGTACTGGGGAATCTGGACCGGCCGGTGGTTTGGGTCCTGGACGGCTCGGACCAGGCCAGCAAGGTGAGGCTGTCCCTTGTCTCGGGCCTCCGTGTCCCCATCTGCAGGGGAGAGGCCTTGGCCGCATCAATAGCCGTCAGCCCTCTGCCCGCTGTGGGCCGTGCTTCTCGGACGTGCCCCTAGCGAACACCGCCCCAAGCCTAAACAGGGCTGTTCCGTGCAGAAGGGCGGGACAGGCGGAAGTGGTGGCCACATGGGCATGCAGGGGCCCATCTGCCGCACCACAGGAAGCTGTCTTGCTGTCACCAAGAGCCCCACTTGGCCAGTGATCCGGGTCACTTGCCAAATCCCATTTGACTTGATGGTGAAAGCAGGAGCTTGGTACCCAGCTCTACGGAAGGCATGCGCGTTGGTTTCCTTATTTAACCCCCCACCCCCCAGCCCCAGAAGCAAGCTCTCTGGGCTTCCTCCGGGGAGGGTGGGGGGGAGCCGGGGCTCGGCCAGTCCACTTGCCTGGCTGACCCAGCACTCCGACTCCACAGCCCGGTGAGTCCCCCAGTGGGGTGGCCAGAGCTGGAGCTGGAAATAGTTGGGGTGGAAGATGGTGACCCCGCCGGCCAGCAGGCAGTTTCATTTGATTCCGCACAGCCTACTTACTGCCCACAGTGAGGCCGCCACACGTCAGGTCCTGCTGGGCCGTGGACCCACGCGGCCCCGGCCTGGCCGCGTTTGCCTGGGCTCCTGGGGGCACTGGGGGGTAGTTAGCTGACGAGGCAGCCTGAGGTCTGCTTTTTCCCAGAAAAGCTGTCCTCGCCCTTGATTCAGTTCCCGGCATCCTCAGCGAAGGTTATTCCAGAGCACCGGGAGATGATTTCCCCATTGCCACTGAGCAGGGAGCGTCTCTGGTGTTTCGAGTAAAACATGTTGGCCTGAACACCCCAAGCCTTTTTGCTGAGGGGACCGTTCCTGGCCCCAAGCCCCACACCCTGCGTGTTTGAGGAAAGACCTGAGCTGGCAAGGGGGGGGAAGAAATGAAGGCCCCGGGAGGATGTGGACGGACACGCAGCGGTCCAGGTAGGAGGCCCATTAGCCTCAAGCTTCAGTGCCAAGGGCGCTCCCCCTCGTGTGCCAGGACACCAAAAAACCCTGCTGTGGGGCCATGTCCTCCCGGGACCCCTGCTGTCATCCTCGCGAGGGTGCCACACACGGAGCGACAGCGCTGGCGTGCTCGGAGGGAGGCAGGGGGTGGGAACCCTTCCCTGCCCGCCCATGGGAGAGGCCCGCACTCTCGCAGTTGGCTTCCCAGGCAGCCCCAGTCTGAGGCAAGGGCTGGCCCCTGGCGTCCAGCAGAGCACAGGCTTCTGACAGTGTAAGGGGTCCAGACCCAGGCCCTTCCCACCTGCCCCTCTGAGCTTGAGCTGTTTGCTCTCCGATTGGCTGAGCCTCCCAGGGATGCGCGGGGTCACTGAAGCTGAAGTCAGGAGGCAGAGGCGGCAGCCAAGAGCGCTGGGGGCGGGGGAGTAGCCGCGGAGGGTCACCCCCTTTCTGTCCACTGACAAGGGGCCCAAAGCCTCAGGACCTCGCTGTAACTTCCAGCCTGACAGTGGGTGCCCAGCGAACTGTGCCTGTGAAGGACGGTTTCAGTGACTTGGGCTGCAGGTGGTCTGGGAGGAACCGACTCCTCCAGGACAGGGAGATGGTGGGTCCACATGATGCGGCCACAGCACGTACCGTGCGGCGGGCCTTCGTCCCCGGCCAGCTCCGTGAGCGGATGCACAGCAGGCAGCACCCCGTGGTGGCCCAGGCTCGCTCTCGCCCAAGGAGTGACGGGAGAACCACCGGGTCTCCTCCGCCTCCACCTGAGGCAAGAAGCCCCTCTCCCTGCATCCCTAGCAACAGAAAAGTAGGACATAGACACGAATCCCTGGTACGTGGATGGACACGCAGCGGTCCAGGTAGGAGGCCCATTAGCCTCAAGCTTCAGCGTGGCTGCGAGGAGGGAAGTGCGGGAACAAAGAGCAGGCAGCCCAGCCCGGACCTAGGGCGGGGAGGGGTGGCGCGTGGTGAGACCCGGCGCTGGAGGCTGCTGTGGAGGTGGTCGGGGGGCCAGCGCCCCTCCAGCAAGCGCACTGCAGTGGGGTGGGGGGAGGGAGCGGACCGCGCACAGGACCCCACAGGGCAGTGGTGAGAAGGGAAGCGCCTCCGTTCCGGCCCCGCCCCCACCGGTCTGTAACTGCCCGGGGACGACTGACTCAGGCACCGCACGGAGGGCAGCTGGCTGCACTCTCACCTGCTGGAACAGAGGACTGCAGCTCATCGACTCAGCTCTCTGCTTATTAAACCAAACAGCACAACTGAGATCTTGTCTTTATTACAGTAATCAAAACAAGAATTAAAAGCTTGTTTATCTCAAGATCTTTCACTGTCAAGGATTCAAATAAGTAGATCAAAGCCTCCTGTCTAGAACAGGTACTTCACCGTGAAAAGCTTAGCTCTCCCCCGCCCCCCGCCCAGGGGTGTCACTAGTGTGGAATCCAATGTCCTTTGCACCTCCGTCCCCAGGTAACCACCGTCCTGATTTTTGTAGTCATCTAGTACCTTCCTTGATTTTCAGTCTCGCCATCCACCTCCCATTTCCTTAAACTAATCTGCCCCTTTCTGGACCAGTGAAGCCCTACAGTGTGCACGAGCCACTTCCTTCTGGGCGCTACTGCGCGAAGCTGCCGTTGTGGACTGTGGTGGGGCCGCTGGACCCCGGGCTTCCGCGTGGGCTGTCGAGGGCCCACCACACCACACAGACCTTGAGGCGAAGGAGAAGTCATTAATACTGACACTGCTTTTATTTAAAATGGTTTGTTGGTCACAGATTTTTTGGCATTAATACGAATTGTATCCAAATGGCTACCCACCGTAAACCGGCAGTAGCCCTCCCTAAGCACAGAACTCTTCTGAAAGGCCGAAACCCAAGTCTGGACAGGTCTGCCGACTCGGCCCTCGGGGATGAGGCCCACACGGCCTCCCACCAGGACGGCGGGCTCGCCTGGCTGCCGGCTGGGGCGGAAGGCGGCCGTTCTGGGTCTGGTTATGTGCAGATAAACATCTACAGTTAAACCATCTTAATTACCAGTTCAAAGTGGAGCTGAAGGAATTCCCCTCTCCAAATGAGTCACACTTATGTGAAGGTGCTCGAGGTCCTAACCCAGGTAGTTAATTCTTCATTATTACCTTAGTAAGTGTGGGGTGGGGGTGCCTATCTGGCGCTCGGTTTTGCTGTGCAGCCTGAAGACCGAAGATGCCTGTGAACTGCGGCAGCCCGAGGTCAGGGGGCCGAGAGCATGACCAGCACGGCAGGAGGCCAGGCCGAAGCAGTCTCGGCCACGGGCCCCACGCAGAGTCCTTCAGGCGGAGACGCAAATGTCTCTCCCTCTTCTACAAGCTCAGAGTCAGTCAGTGTTCTCGGCTGACACAATTTCGGGTGCCACTCAGTCCCGGGGCAGGCGCTAGAGAAAGCTGGCTACCGATCCCGTCTGAAGGCAAGGCTCCACCAGTTACAACCGAAACCGGCCCACCATGTATGTGAATATGCTCATTACCTTTGCATCCACTTACTAAAAAGGAAAATAAGGTGACACAATCGAATGAATTAAAAGTTTAATTCGGAACCATTTTTTATAACTGCATTTTCTCTTGAAGCGTCGTATCACAGCAGGTCACAACAACTCTGGGATAAAAGGCAGCTGGTCAGCTGTCCAGAACGAGGCTCCAAGGAGCACCTGACCGACTCACCCCACCCACACGTATCCCAGATAGAGTTTTCGATCAAAAACATGAAATAGATCCACCTGCTTATTTTAAGCATATTAAAAAGGAAACTAATTGGACCATTTCTATTTGTCTATTTTATACAAAAAGGCTACACAATGTTACACTTTATTCAGATTACAATTAGAGTGATTATGAATTAGTGTTCTACACCATTACTCAATTCTTAAAAATTAGAAATTGCTGTAGCAGTATTCACTATAACTTAACACTACAAGACTTAAAAAACTAACAGTTACTGCAAAAAAAATTAAAGAGCTACTTCAAAGCAAGCAAAGTCAGTACCATTACAGATATTAAAAAAAATTTTAACAAGCAAGGCTAGAGTTTGATAAATTCCATCTTGTGATCCATTCTTGTGCATTCTTCACTTCTTGAGTCACTCCCAAAATCCATTTGTATTGTTACTCCTCGACCAAAAAGGACCAGAACAAAAAGTTTACTTCAATTGTTCCCATAGGAAACTCAACTTGGTTAGTGTGTCAGGCACTTTCTGAGATACCAGCCCACCCCTCGAGCCCTCTCAGCAACTCTACAGGCCAATCACAATGCAAGTTCAGACAATACAGCTGTATAAAGAGAGAAAGGCTGCTATTAATGTTTAAAACAGCAAATGTTATTCATTTGAGTATTAAGTTGCAAAAGCTGTGGCAAAAAACATTAAAGTTAATAACTTCCACACATGACAACGTGACAACCAGAAATCTGAGAACATTCAAATGTTCTAAGACGTCTCCTTTCAAAGTACGTATCTGTTTTTGTGGCAGATTTACAAACAGGCCTAAACCACTCCCACCCTACCAACCAAGTCTTTCTGAAGTTCTGTAGGCAGAGTAAAAGTATTTTACCCAAACTGGCTTTTAAACTTCTTACCTAAAGGGTGATTTACAGGTCAGTGTCAAACCAGGCCAGCTGATTGCTGTCCCCCGGAGGCAGCCCGTCCATGAGGTCCTGGGCGTGCCCCAGGTCCGGCAGCCCATCAACCGGGTAGTCAGCACCAGGGTGGTGGCCACCCATCTCGTGCTCCATCATGGGGTCCATACCCAAGGCATCCTGGCCGTACCCACCGGAGTGAAAAGAACGGTAGCTGGGATCTAGAAGGGCCGGGGTGGAGACGAGATGGACCGGTGGGGGAGAGGAGAGAAGCAAAGTTAGCACTGAGGCTGGGGCACTGAACGACTACTGTGTGTTTGTCAGAAAGCACTGCTTTCTAGCCTCTTCAACTTCTGCCGTTCTTCAGCCAAGTAATCTCCCAAGGCCAGGCCACCCACGAGGCTCCAAAATCTGTTCCCACAAAACGCAGACATGCAGATTCTAGTTACACCCTCCGTTTACCCTGAACACTCTGCATGTACCCAGGCACAGACCAAGTTCCTCAGGACAAGCAGGAGCGACCTCTTATGTATGACCACTCAGGCAGCAAGAAGGCATAGCAGGCCCTAGCGGGGGTGGCTCAGTGGCTTGGGCATTGCCCTGCAAACCTGAGGGTCACTAGTTCGATTCCTGGGACAGGGAATATGCCTGGGTTGCAGATTTGGTCCCCAGTGGGGGCACATACACAAGGCAACCGATTGATTGATGTTTCTCTCTCCCCTCCTCCCCCCACTCCTTCTGAAATAAAAATATTTTTACAAACGTCATGGGCAGGAGATGAAGGCGGTAACAGGAAGTCTGGCAGATGTTATCTAGCTGTTGGAAAGTCTAGGTGACAGCCACGGAAGTACTGAGAAAACAGGTTTTTAATGAAACATTCACGTGTTTCATCTTACACAGCTGTCTTGTCTGTCCAGGTAAGCAGCTCTGGGCTTCAGAGTTTTACCCCATGACCCTCTCCACTACATTACCGAGATTTCAGTGAGTTTTTCGGAGAACCTTGATAATACAACTATATAAATGCCCATCCCAGATATGACTTGGGGCTATAAGCTTCCCAAACTCTCATTTCCTGGGTGGGTTGTAGACCCAGGTACTACGGCTTTTCCGGCAAAAAAAAAAAAAAAAGCCAGGCGACAGGTGCCTGCTGGAGCGGTCCTGTGGGCTGCTCAGGGTGTGGCTTAGAGTTCCCTGGGCCCCATTAAAGACACCGTGGCCGACTCTGAACTTGAGAGCTGACTTTAATTGCTGCCACTACTTTTCCACCAACACTGGCTTCCCAGATAAGCAAAGTAGCTCTTTTGATAAAGCTCTGGAACTGTAGCTTGCTCTGGAGTTAATGGAGAAATACGAGACACATACCATCCTGGCGATATCCAAGTGGCTCTCCCTGGGCGCCAATATCAAGTCCAAGATCAGCAGTCTACATAAACAGGGACAAGGCAAGGAAACAAAGTGAAAATTCTCAACTAAAAAAAAGTACACACTCTCAACCATTACTGAGATGCTTCACACAAAATGACTTCAAAATCCAGAAGTATGTAATACACACTTAAACACCACCCCTCACAGGTTAACCACTGGTAACTAAGAGGAACCTGTCTTCCCGCTGGCACAGTATTTTACAAATGCACTGATTCATCCTTCAACAAGTCTGTGTGACTCCCTTGTGCCAGGCGCTGTCCAGGCACCGGAGACACCAGAGGACGCGGAGCAGGCAGAGCCCCCCTCCCCACCACCTGCCGACAACAAGACCGACAGGAAAGGATGTTCAGCCTTCGCGGAGACTGTCACTACCTGGGAGGAAATTAGGACAGGGACAGGTTTGGGGAGGGGGGGGGCATGGGTGGGGAAGTTCAGAGCGCAAGCTGACATATGAAGACTGCCTGTTCAAAACCCAACTAACACATGACTCGCTATTCGGCCATTTCTTTTTTTTTTCCAACTAACCATATGTATGTAGGCTCTCTCCACTCATCCAACAAGTGTAACACACTGTATTTTGCTATGTACCACAACTGCACGGTCAAATGTTTCACTGAGTAACTCTGACTGAGGAAAAATACAAAAATTTATAGAAATTCAAGTAGAGAACTTGAAAAACATTCATCTAGACCACTAGGAGGGGCGGAGACGGGCAGTGGCAAGGCAGGGGACCTGGCAGTCCCACATTCGTGTGCAGCTAAGCCGGCGGGGGGGGGGGGGGGGGCACAACTGGGGAGCAACCCAGGGCTCCAGCATGGGGAAATAAAGCCTCAAAATCTCTGGCTTTATAAAACCTGCGAGGGTCCTAGACTCAGAGTAGAGTTCGCTGGAGAGGCCCATGGGGTCCTAGAACGTACACAAACCCACCCACCCAGGAATCAGCACCAGAAGGGCCCAGTCTGCTTGTGAGTAGCAGGGGAAGGGAACAAAAGCAGGGCAAGAGCCAAGCAAGCTGCACTGTCCCCTCTCTGACCCCTCGCCCGTACACAGCACCACAACGCAGAGTTCAGCACACTAGTGATCAGGATGCTCACAGAAATGACCAAGCATGGACAAAAAATAGAGGAAGAAGTGAAGGCTACGCAAAGTGAAATAAAGATAAAAAATACAGGGAACCAACAGTGAAGGGAAGGAACCTGGGACTCAAATCATGATTTGGAACAGAAGAAAGAGATACACATTCAACAAAAACAGGATGAAGAAACAAGAATTAAAAAAAAAAAAAATGAAGAGAGGCTTAGGAACCTCCAGAACAACTCTAAATGTTCCAACATCTGAATCTGAAGAAGAGGAACAATAAGAAACTGAAAATTTACTTTAACAAATGAGGAAGAAAAACCTCCCCAATATGGCAAAGGAAATAGACTTCCAAGAAGTCCAGGAAGCTCAGAGAGCCCCAAGTAAGTTGGACCCAAGGAAACACACACCAAGGAACATCATAATTACATTAGCCAAGATGAATGGTAAGGAAAGAATCTTAAAAGGAGCAAGAGAATAGAGACAGTTACCTACAAAGGAGTTCCCATAAGATTGTGAGATTTCTCAAAAGGAACCTTACAGTCAAGAAGGGGCTGGAAAGTTTTTCAAGTCATGAAAGGCAAGGACCTCCGTCCAAGATGACTCTACCCAGTAAAGCTTCCATTTAGAATGGAAGGGCAGATGAAGTGCTTCCCAGGCAAGCTTAAAGGCGTTCATCATCACCAAGCCCTTATTATATGAAATATTAAAGGAACTTACTAAGAAAAAGATGATAAAAAACGTGAACAGTAAAATGACAACAAACTCACAACTGTCAACAACTGAACCTAAAAAAACACAAAAACAACAACAACAACAAACTAAGCAAACCACCAGAACAGGACAGACTCACAGTGATGCAGCTCTCACACGGAGGGCACCAGTGGGGAAGGAGGGGGAAGACAGGGGATACGAAGCATAAACGCTAGGTACAGATGGGGGGAGGTTAAGAATAGTACAGGGAATGCAGAAGGCAAAGACCTTGTATGTACGACCCACAGACATGAACTCTAAAGGGGGGGGAGATTCTGGTGGGAAAAGGGCTGCAGGGCAGAGGGGAATAAAGGGGAGAAAAAAATGGGACAAGACATTCTTAAAAGAAATTCAAGTAGAAAAATAGATGAAAAGTATTTTTAAAAGTATCAATAAAACGACCAACTGTTTAATAGACTGCCGCTTTCGTCGGGCCTTCTGGAAAACACTCCTTACTCTGGTAACTTGCCATCTCCCTCCCTCCCGAATTCCCAGGCGCAGCCGTTTGTTCGCGCTGAACAGGCTTCCTGAGGCCGCAGCTCTCCCGCAGGCCGCTGCTCGCAGAGAATGCCTCCTCTCCAAGCCAAGGGCGTGTTAGCGCGAAGTGAACGGTGCCCCGAGTTTGGAGGGCAAGCCACAGCGGCCCCACCAGCTGCAGTGCCCCACCCACCAGCGCGCTCCCGCTGCCCACCTCATTCCAGGCCATCGGCTCCGTTCTGAAGAGGGAACTGGTCAGCTCCACCGACAGCCGCTTCTTGTAATCCTGCGGCTTGTCCTCTGACATTCGGAACAGGACGGCGGCTGCGTACGTCGCTGGGGGAGACGGAAACAGGCCGTGAGGAAACGCCGAGGCGTCAGCGCGGGCCCCAGCCCCCGGTCCCATCTACTTACCCACGCCTTCGTTCCTCGAGTGGAGCAGTTCCGTCAGCGGGGCCGTGGCCCCCTCGGCTTCGATGGCTTCCGCAGCCTCCTTGTCCTGCGCCAGTTCACAGAGGACCCCTGCAGCTACTCTTTGGATGTTTTCAATGGGAGAATAAAGCAGCTAAGGAGAAGCGCACAAAAGCCTAGTTAAATTAGAGCACGGCGAGCACCCCACTGTGACGCCACCATCCCCAACTCAATGGAAGTGGCATGTGTACCACCTGCATTAAATCACAGTTGTGCCCTGCCTGACAACGGGGACGAGTTTCAGAAAGGCCCGGTCCAGCCCATCACACAGCCCATCGGTCCTAGGCTACAAGCCACTACGGCACGTTCCTCCCGAGCACGGTGGGCAACTGTAACAGCATCATAAATGCAGGCGTGTCTACACCGGCGTCACCACAAACGTGTGAGTAACCTGTTGTGCTCCGACATCACAACATCACTAAGTGACAGGCGTGTCTACACCGGCATCACCACAAACGTGTGAGTAACCTGTTGTGCTCCGACATCACAACATCACTAAGTGACAGCAATTTTTCAGCTGCCGGCGGTACCACCCGTGTTGACACAACGTCCTTATGCAGCACATGAATGTATTCCCTACTTTACTCTCCAGAGTGCTGAATGCGCTGGAGCACTGGCTTTCTACAGTCCTTTCAGCTACAAACCCTTTCTTCGGAGACTGTTGCCACTGAGCGTGACACCTGGAAAACCCAGGGGTGGCCGGAGGCCTGGGCTCTGGCAGCCCAGACCAGCTCTCCTCCTCCGAAACCGGGTGAGTGCCCGAGACAGCAGAGTCCGAAGTCCCCTCCCACTTCTTGAGGCCTCGAATCCCAACGTTTCTCCTGCTGCCCCCCACCCCCGCCAATAACGGGACTTTTCATAAAAGTGAATGTATTCTGCATAAAGCACCTCGCACACTGAGATTCTGTTTTTCAGACTTTGGCAGGCGATCATGGGCAAAGTGCTGTCGTTTTATAAATCGTGACAAATGAAAATTAAATGTTGATGCCCTTGTTTTGGTCCCTCATTTCCTGAAAATTTGCTTATCATTAAAATCCTACAAGATCAATGACGCATACGATCTAGAAGACCTCACTCAGAACCAACGCACCTGCACAAACAAGGGAATGGTGTTTAGTCCTCTGATGACGATTCGGTTGTGAACATCCCGAGCGAGGATGTGAAGGGCTCCGGTGCAGCCTTCCACTATTTCTTCCATGCGGACGCCCTCCTGCCAAAGGACGCGTGGTTAACAAAGAGGGCGTTCTCTTTATCCCACAGTTTTACACTGGAAAGGCTTTCTGAGTGGTAATGACTTGACTGTTTATTCACATTATATGCCCCAAGTTTCTCAAATTTGAAATGAGTTCAGGAATGGAGGAGGACCCCATTAATCGCTGAGAGGGGGGCTCACGGCAGCCTCAGTCCACGTAGCACTGCCCCGCCCGCCCCCCACAGTGCTCCCGTTCCTCCGAATACCCGAGAGAACTTTCTTCCAGTGTGGGCACCGACCACTCCAGGTAAAAGGGACATAGAAAAGATGCACACAGATGGCAAAACAATGATCAGACTGTGTCAACGTTTCTCTTTCACACGCTCCATTTCTGCACACCCATGTGTATTTGGTGAAAACGCTGTGAAGCTCTGTCACCGACTACTAGAATTCCACTGCGCGGCCAGCAGTGAAGTCCACTCCTCACCCCCTCCGGACTATTCAACTGCTAGCCTGCGTGAGGGGGTTAGCCTTTGCAAAATACATGTTTTCACTGTTTCTAAGTTTTAAAAAAAGCTTATGATTCTGCTACTTTTGAAACAACTCTCATTTGTAAGGACACAGAACCTCCCTTCTTTCTGAAGAAGAGACTTAAAGGCACCCTCTGCACTGTGCTAAGCGACCTCATGGACTCACGTCAACGCCAGAAGTAATGAACTGAGAGCGCCCAGGCCCCGAGTGCACACACAGAACTAGCGACGGGGTCCCCCGTGTCTGCTCTGGGGAGGCCCCTCTGTGTTTTCTAAAGTAGCCCAATTAGAGAGAGCTCTCTGAAGGCCTGAGTCCTAAATTCAGAGGGTTCAGAAATGTCGTTACTTACAGCAAAGCTAGCTTGCAGACTGAAACCTCGACAACAAAGCTTTAGGCTGAGAGTGTGGGTCAAGATTCCAGAAATGCTGCTATTTATTTTGGACATTTCTTGGGAATCTTAGGCCCACGGACATAGTTTCAACAACCCCCAGAAGAGAGGGCGAGAGGCGTGTTAAATATCTGTGGGTAGAACCCGTGTTGTAATGGGGAATAAGAAGCTCTGAACCCAGACAGACTTGGATTCAAACGACGACTCGGTCACTCCCCAAGAAGTGAACACCTGCATGGATTACATGAGCAAACACTAGGAATGCCTGACCTCACGCTCCCTTTGTAAGACTGATGATGCGAAGACGCAAAGGAGATGTCAAAAGGAAACACCCCCGGGAGCCACACTATCGCCTCTGCAGCCTCAGCCAGTGTTTTAGCCGCTGGCCAGCAGCCCTTGGGGCAGGAAAGAACGGAGGGAGCCAGGGACCGAAGAAGCCCAGGCCCTCTGGGTTTGCGCGTTCCTTTTAAGTAGTCAGGTGCCACCATCAAGGTTCACCTACCACGAACTGCTGCTGTGTCCCGCCCATGGACGTACGGCGCTGGGTATCCTGGTGGGCACGAACCAACAACTGAACGAGACGTGGAATGGCACCCTGCTCACGCAAAGGTGCGTGATTTGCTGGACAAAGGGCAAGATTTCGAATCAATCCAACGGTAGCCTGTGGGTAAGAAAAATAAAGAACTGGTATATAACCAATTTTCTTGGTCAATTACAACCAATTTCTTGGTCTAAAATTCCCACTACATCAAAATCACTGGTGTCTCTTGACAGCAGCACTGACTACACGAAGACTTCAGAACCCCACCCCATCCCAGCCACACTTGCTGCTTATTAATCCCTTATGGCTAGCAGCAGCCACCCAGTAGCTAGAGGGGGCTCATTTTTAACTCTGCGGCCATCCGCTTGGACAATTTACCTTTATCAGAGGCCAGTGGGATGGCGGGTGCAGGAGTTTAACCACAACCGGCAGTCCATAGTGCAGGCGAACAGCGTTCTGGGCCATCTCTGCTTCCTGGTGCCGGCTGGTCAGGTGACGAAGAGCGCAGATGGCAGGCTCAGTGATGTCCTCCCTGTCACCAGCACGAAGGACAGTACGTACAAGAGCCTCTATACCACCCACTTGACACACCATCATCTTGTTCTTATAATTATTGCAGGTGAGGTTAGAAAGAATTCCAGCTGCACAGGTGACCACATTTATATCATCTGAGCCCAAGAGCTGAACAAGGGTCCCAAGGAGACCTTCCATCCCTTCCTGTGGAAATAAAAACAGATGCTCAATATACACTCATCTCGCCTCTTCCCACCAAGCCACCAGTTCACTCAGAACTTACCTGTTTAGTTGCGGCATCGGAAAGATTCCTAAGAGTCCACAGACAGTTCTGAACCAGACGCTGACTCGGGTCTGTCAGGTGGAGTCCTAAAGCCTGCATCCCGCCTAGAACATTCAACAAGATCCAAGGCTGTGACTGTGAGCTACCAATTCCTGCCAGCACTAAGTGTTTTCTTTGGTCTTACAGGGTGTCTCTCTCTATTGCTGAAGTTTATCCCTTCCACTTAAATCCTTTATTTCCCACATAGTGCCCAGTTTCCCCTTCTTTGCCAGTTCATTTCCGCTTCTGTCAAGTATCTGTTGCCCCTTCCCTATGTGGAAAAAGCCTTCATTACTTCCACTGTCCCTGTGGAAGTATCCCTATCACTTGCTCACCCCTGCATGCCCGTTACCCGTTTCATCTATTCAATCACTTCAAATATGTACATTCAATACTATTCGTGTTGGCGCTCCACTAGTAAGCAAAATATTCTAAAATCCCTACCTTCGTGGGGCTTGTGGTCTAGTTGGAGGCAAACTACTATACAATAAAGTAAAACTATATACTGTGTCAGATGGCATTGAGTGCTACAGGAAAATATAGCGGAAGATGAGGGAAGGGGCTCCAGTGTAAGTAGGGAAATCAGGTAGTAAACTCAATGTGAAGGTGACATCTGAGCAAAGACCCAGCGGAGCCACGTGAACTCCCGGCGTAAGAGCAATCGGAAAGGAACGCGCTGGAACGCCGCTGCCAGGGACTGTCTGGGAGGCACTGACTCCAAAGCACGTTTACGCCGGCGGGTGGCTGGATGGAAGCTGAATTCCCCAGCTGCTGGCTCCCTCCGACTGAAATCACTTCCGAATGCAGCTGAGAGATGCCTTCCCTTTCTCCTTGTTCATCCTCCCCGGCTTGCTGTACTTCCTCCAACTGCGCTAGATGTACCACAACTAGAATCGAGTCTACCTTCCCGACGAGACCAAGATCACCCTATCTGGTCCCTTTCTCGTAGTAGCTCCAGCTACTGATTAGTGCCCTGCACAAAGCTGACACTCGGTATTTGTTCAATGCCTTTTTCCCTTCTACCTTCTCCCCCTCAGAGATCCCGCCCCCCCTTCTACTGTAACTGTGACCTCTGAGAGCGGACCTTAACCCCGGGCGCCCATCAGGACAGCCGCAGAGACTTTAGGAACACACAGCCCGGGGTGGAAGTCCCAGCAGACAGCGCTGAGGCAGCGCCCGTCTCACTGAGCCCCCCCCCCCCCCGCCCCCTACAGCCCGCTCCTGCCCTGTACTTCGGCAGCATACAGTTCCAGCTGCCTACTGACCTCTCAGTCACCGAGCACGCCAGCTGCTCGGGTGGTTTTGTTCCCCGAGTCAAAACCCCTTCGGGTAGCTGCCTTTACCTTCATGAGAGCCACGTTCTCCCTTCCACAACCCACCTCTGGTTGCATCTTTAGCCCCTACGCTGTCCAATTCTATTGATTCTTTCAGGAGTCTCAAACATTCGTCCTCTGCTATTTTTAATACCAAACTACGTCATTCCTAGACCTACAACGCAGTATTAACACCCTGAACACCCTCCATGATGCCCCTCCACTGCTCGAAAACCACCAACAGCTTCTCACTGTCGGTGAGGTGACCCCGAATCCCTCTGCACAGCTCTGAGGAACCCATCAACTCTGAATCCCACCTGAGCATCCCAAACTGCCCTCGACATCCCACACCTCCGGGCTGCACGCTGAAGCAAAGCATGAGCACACACCACACAGGGCTGAGGGAGGCCTCCCAGCGTGACCCCGCCTGGCTCCACAGCCTCACCCTCGCTGTCCACCCCACCACTAGGCTGCAGTTACACAGGCCCTTCTGTGCCCAGAACGCAACAACCCCTACCTTGTCCCTCGGTCCCCACTTCTCATACGGATAACTGGGGCCTTCTCACCTGTAATCCCATTTCACACCCCTTTTCAGGGAAGCCATTGTCCCCTCTCTCCCCCCATTAAGTCTGTATCCCTATTTGCTGTTTGTTTCTCTCAGGGGAGCTCTTAAAATGAAGATTCCTAGCCCTCCAATTCCATACATTTCCAGTCACCTACTGACCTCCTCTGTCATTTCAACACGCCGGGGACTCTGACTGAGTCAGTCTGAGAACCCCTTAACAAGCTTTGCGCAAGCACTCGAGGCGTCCTGGCGTCACTGGCGGGGTTTGGATCCGCTCGTTCCGTGCGAACCCGGCCACACTCGTCTACCCCCAGGCCGACGGCTGTACTGCCAGCAGCTAGCCCGAGCGATCGCGACACCTTTCCTTCCCACAGACTCTCTCATAAAATTACTCCCAACAAGTGGGGAAACGGGTGTTACCAACCCTACACTTCCAGTATTTTCTATCGAGTGCCTTTATATTTCTCCTCTTCCACTTTTCATCTGAAGCTTGGTGTGAGTCTAGGCAGATGCTGTTAGGTGGGTTACAGAAAGGAAAAAGATGCTGGGGAGTTGAAGAGTAACTATCTTCATAAAGAAAAGCAGGAGGCCTTGGTGTAGATCACCTGTTTTTTCCCTCTGCCACCAGTATGCACAGAATACAAGCTGTTTCATTCAAAGTACTTAAAGGGAACAGAAAAAACTGTTTTTCCCCTTAGACCATTTGTTCACTAAGAATGCAGAATCCAGTGCAACACACTGCTCATGAGTATCCGCTAACAAATCAAGAAAACCACTTGGCTATACTCAACGATATTTTAATGTCTCCTATGTATCCACAGGTCTATTAGCAAAGCAAATAAGGTTTGCCCAAAATCAAAATTAAAAACACATTTTATCATGCCAAGGTTAGTAAGAACTCTGCTTAAACGAGGCATAAGGAGCACCAATGCAGGTATGAAGAGCATAGATTTTGTTTAAATGTGATCTTGGCCATAAGCTATACAGGACCATCTACTTTCAGTCCATTAACGTCAGGTTCTACTACCCTCTTCCTAAGAAAGGCCGTCTGACCGGAACTACAGCTGCTGTACACACGGGAACTCAGAACAGAACGAATACTTACCAGCTTCCACAATAGCCGGTTTGTTACTAGAGCAGACAGACAGCACCTTCAGTACTCTGCTTGTGGTCCACAGTAGTTTCTCGTAAGTGTAGGTCCTCATTATATTTACTAAAGCTTGAGGTCCACCACTAGCCAGAATGATCAGCTAGAAAGACATGTATGTACTGTTAAATGTGGAATCTGGATCAAATACCTGAGAAAAGCCCTATTACATTACAAACCTGTTTTATTATACAAAAACTGCAGCCAGCCTGCCACTGACTTAAATGTTTTCCTGGACTCCACTGCCCAGGCTCTCACATGGGGGCCCTATTTAACTCCTCCTCCTAGAGCATTCCACTCAAATTCAGGCATCCCGGGCCTCCCAAGAATACAGCAACCCTGGCCCAACTTTCTTCTCACAAATCATAGCAAAAGGGGGGATAAATAATGCTGGCATGCAATAATAATGCCCAGATATGAAAGTTATATCAAAACTGATTTGAAAATTTACACCAGAATAGACACTTAAAACTCATGATTTGGCTGTCTGCTTTTCCTAATCATATCTACCTTACAGAGAGGTACCGTACTATAATCATCCCTTCTTGCCCTTCACTTCCCTGTGTACTCCCACCTGCCAACTCTACCCCCATTTCCTAAAAACAAACCTCACTTCATGCCTCTGCTGAAAATTACTTGATTGCTCTGCAGTCGCACCTCAAAACTTTCATCTTCCTGACTCACTCCTTGTATTTCTTCAATTTTCTAAACTCATCAGGTCCCTCCCTCCATGGGACCTTGAAAGATGCTATATCCTCACCGTGACCTTCACCCCATCAACCTCTCTGATTCTTAAAAGCTGAACTCAACTATCATTCCTCCAAGAGGTCTCCCCAAACCTCCAAAACAGGGTGAGGTTCACTCATGTGTTCTCAAAGCCACTACCACCTCCTCACACTTGAATTACACAGTAATGTGGCTACTATTTCAGCATTTATCTCCCTTCTAGGAATGAAAGCTCTAAGGGAAGATGGCCTACTATAACCCTATTGCCTAGCTCGGTGCTTTCCATACTGACACTCAAATATGTGAAGAAGCAGAGATGTTTTAACCTTTCCCTGATACATACTAAGGGTGAAGCACACACTCTGCCACAGAAAGCGTGACGCTGGGGGTCTCTGCGGCTCCACAACACCTCAGCAGAACAGTTCGTTTACCTTGCTCTCTTGATTGCCGTAAGCTAAGATCTGAAGGCAGTCTGTTGTAATTGCCAAGAATTTAACATTTGTTTTGTTGAGCAAGGCAACCATTTTCTGCAGCCCGCCAGCTAAACGCACTGCCATTTTAGCTCCCTCTTGATGCAATAAAAGGTTGTGGAGAGTTGTGATGGCGTAAAACAACACAGAATCCACCGGTGAACTGGGGAGAAGAAGAAAGGCACATCAGAAATGGTGTGATCGCCCACTTCTCCCTGACAGCGTGGAGCACTCTGACCCTATCTTCTCACCCGAGCATCTTCACCAGGGCAGGAATGCCCCCAGACTTGAAGATGGCCAGCAAGCCCTCCCGATGATGGGAAAGATTGTGCAAGGTCCCAGCAGTACAGCGAGCCGTCTCTACATCATTTGTGTTCTGCATGGTACGCACAATAGCAGACACCATCTGGGGAGAGCGCATGATGGCGTGTCTGGAAGCTTCCTTTTTAGAAAGCTGATGGACCATAACTGCAGCCTTGTTAACCACCACCTATAACGTACAGGAATTAGGAGACATAATTAGCTTTCAAATATGAATATTAGGCAGACATTTTGAGGCTACTTCCTTGAGAATGTCCTCTGAAGCAGGTTAAAAAGCCACATCATCACTAACCTGGTCCTCATCATTTAGCAGTTTCGTCAGTTCCGGAATCGCTCGTGTGGCAAGTTCTGCATCATCTTGATAGTTAATCAAATTTACAACGGCGTGTTTCAGCATCTGTGACGGTTCGGCCAGACGCTGGACGTTGGTGGGGTGGGCGGCGTCGAACTGTGTCGACGGGATCTGCATGCCCTCATCTAACGTCTCAGGGAACATAGCAGCGCGGACTCGCTGGGCTCGGGTCATGGCGTACTGCCCGTCAATATCTGGAAAAGGTAAATCAGGGCTCGCGAGCCAGAGTTCGGCACCACCCGAGTATCTGCTATCCTAGACAGTGAAGTCGCCTTGCAATCACTCCTGTTTCTTTACCGCACCATTCTGGGAAGCTGTTATTATTACACATTAGTTTTTAAAAGAATGACTGACTCTCAAAGCAGCGATCTGACTTTCAATAAGGCAATAATGCTCTTACCAGCTACTTGTTCCTGAGTGAAGGACTGAGAAAACCCCTGGTGGTCCCAGTCGTACAGGCCTTGCTGGGTGGTATCCACATCTTCTTCCTCAGGATTGCCTTTTCCACTCAAAGAAGGGGCCGTGGTAGTAGCACCAGAATGGATCCCAGAGTCCAGGTAAGACTGCTGCTGCCAGTGACTAACAGCCGCTTTTCTGTCTGGCTCCATCGCCATGTCCAGCTCCATCAAATCAGCTACAAAAATAAAACAGCATTAGCATTACTACCATGGAAATGTAATCTTAGTTTAACAAAAAAAAGAATCTGTAATATGACCCACTGAAATATTTTTAGAAATAAAGTTAAATTTGAAAGATATCCAAGAATAACAGCGTAAGAGCCAGGATTCGCTTGGTGGTGAAATAGCTACTCTTATGGGACCACCTAGCAGTTACTCATTGAATCAGTGGAAGAACCATACTGCACCCAGGCCCCAGAAGCAGTCATCCAGACTAGATTCTGCTGGTGGCTTGTCTGCTATTCCACTAAGCCATCAGGAGCAGTGAGCAAACATAAAGCAAAAGGCAGCCTGCTCAGCAGGCAGGGAGGAAAGCAAGGGGGGTCGGAGCCAGACAGGGTTAATGGCAAAGAAGCACAGCCCCAATTCAGTAACTAAAGACCTCCGACACGAACCTTGAGTAGCCATTGTCCACGCAGAGGATCTTCGAAAATGGTGGTTTGGTGTACTTCAGATACCCTAAAAGAGTTCATCAAAAGTATTTAGGATTTAAATTAATTTGATTTTAACACTCATAAGTCACTAGGACGGCCTGTTAAACATCACGGACTGTATCCCAGAGAGCCCCAAATCTCCTCTTACCACGTGACCCAGTGAACACAGCTCTCCCGCGGTGCCCCCCACACCCCCCAGCCAAGCTCCATCACGCTGGACTGCTAAGTGAAAACCCCTCCTTAAGAAGCACCTCTTCTTAGTAGAAATATAAAGATAATGAAAGCCAGAAAGAAGCAAAAAGAAACTATTCAAAATCAACTCCTCAAGTTCCAAAAGGTCTCTCCCATTTTAACTTCCCTCACTGAAAAATTCATAGATACTCTTCAGACAGTAGAAATCCAATGGGATTTTTTTTTTTAACGCCAAATTTTCATTCAAAGGACCAATTGTTTTTGTTATAGTACAATCCCATCTACAACAGCTTCAAGAAAATAGACTCTGATGACTGGATCAGAAGTTAGATTTTTTAACTAAGAAGTAAAATTAATTTACAAATGAAAAAGTTTGAAACACAAATTAGAAACATGATTTTCAGTGGTTTTTCTAAGTTCAAATTTATAGCAATGATTTATTATAAATACAAGTATTACTGATTGATGCTTTCATCAACATGAATTTAGTCATTCATACATATGTATAAAAATCTTAGCATATAATTTTATGTCTGCATTTTGGCTTTACTGTGTAATATTCGGGAAAATTATGAATCACACAGGAAGCTATCTGCAAATAAGAACAGTTTAAGGGCTCCTAGCCTCTATATGTTCCCAATAAAACTTCCTTTATTATAAAATCTATACCTAAACAAGTTCATCTTACACTACAAATTAACATAACAGGTGTTTACCAATGTGTAAAAAGATAAGTGAGAAATGTTTTCTATCAATGTAGAAAGAAGTTTAAACATGTTTAAGGAAATCTGAAACTGCACTCTCAAGTCCTGTTTTCTCTCTGTAAAGAAGCATGTATTTGATTTTTCCTAAAACTGCTCCTCCAGCACTAGGATTTTACAACCACAAAACTCACCGACACTTAAAGCTGATAAGAGTTGTGGATACAGTTGTTTTAATGACCACAGTAGAAACAACTGACAATTTCTATATAAGGCAGAATGAACGACAGAAAGTAGTAAAAATGATTCCTGTCGATAAGAATCTCATATTTTAAAATACAACTGAACCCTGAACAACATGGGTTGTTCAACACCGGGCACTGACCACCTGTGAGCGCTGAAAATCTGCAGGTAACGTAAGGTGGCCCTCTGTGTACACAGATTCCCAAACGCCACCCAACCCTCAGACAATGCAGGTTTGAACTGCGCAGGTTAACTGAAGAGTCAGTGTGTAAGTGGACCTCGCAGTTCAAACCCCTGTTGTTCCAGGGTCAACTGTCATTTATTCAGCAGGATTGTGTGTTTGTTTTGGTTCCACAGGGCTGGAGCGGGACTCAGAAACCAGCATTTTAATGAATACACTAGGATGTAGCAAACGGTCTGTGGACGACAGGTTGAGATACACTACGCTGGAAGGGTCTCGGGTTCTGTCCACTGATGCTGTGTTTCAGCACGCATTTTTGTGACTGGCTATTTAATCATTTTCCAACTCCCTGGAAAATGGGTTCCTTACTTCACCTCCCAGTATTTCTGAGCAGGGGGCCATAAACATGTTCTATACTGAGCTTCTCCTCTGGCCAATTCCACAGGCTAGAAACTAGTCATGTTTATAGGCTGTGCAACTGTTTAAGAAGGTACTTTTTCTTCTGATTTCAAGAAAAAAATATTTTAGTAGCATTTCCTTGTTAGTGATGCAAAGGCAGCAATTTTAGCCATGATAATGGGTAAAATCTGTTTATGTGGGCTGACCTGGTAACCTGACCATGATTGTAACGATTTTATGGAAAACAGCAAGGTACATTCCAAACTTACAATATCCAGTAATATGTTAGGGACTTACCCATACTATTATTTTCATAGCACTTTAAAATCTGTGCAAAATACGTAACAATTATTTTGCTCACCCCTGTGAGGTGAGGGAGGATAAGTGTCTATCACCAGGAAAGTACACAGTAGGTGTGAAAATTAAGCTCTACAGAAGCGACAGCATGTGCCAGCTCATCCCTACGCTGCTCTGCAGATTCAAACTCACCAAAACACAGCAAATGATCCACCAAAGACACTGAATAGTGTGTCCAGAGAGAACCAGGGGAGAATCCTCCCCAAGCAGAAAGGCGTCCTCAGGCTTCCTCCGGACAGAGCCCCCGGCCAAGCTCCCCTAGCACACTGTGCCAATCACGGGGGGCCCGGCGGGCTCCCGTTCAACCAAGGCTTACCCAACACCTCAGGACAACCTTCAACAAAGAAAACAAGTCATGGAAAACCAACAGAAAAACTGAATTTTTTTTTTAATCAGAACTGAAAAACGGGTGGGGTAGGGCAGGGAAAGTAACAGAATGTTTTGAATTATTACTCCCATAAAGCTTGCAGAGAATAAAAATGTTAGTAGTTAATATAAACAGATAACTGAAGCTGAGAAAAACTAGAGCACAAAAGAGACACAAACTATGAAAAAGAAGAGGATCGACCCAGGGAAGCAAAGCTCCAACAGGCATTCCAGAGAGAATGACTAAGAGACAAACCGGGAAAGGCCTGCTAAGTACCAATCAAGAAGGGGGGCGGGGGAGGCTCAGTGTCATGAACTGCTACAGCGTCCCCTGAGGTGGGTGACGCTAGCTGCAGGCTGGAACAGTGATTTGTGTTCTGCCAGCTTGATCACCACCAAGTGGTGCTTTGACACAGAGAGAGGGCGCTGGGCACAGCCAGCTGATCCAATCTAATGAGGCCGTGGATGCAGGCATCCTTCCTCTCTTGTTTTTGGTATTTAGATATATACTCTTTCAATTATATATTTTGTTAAAAAAAAGAAATTCATCTTCCTAGTTCTGATTTAAACACTAAGTTTAAAAATATATATATCCCTTATATGTAATTTCTAAGTAGTAAGTTCATCCTGAACCACAGCCATTCAAAGTATTATTGAGTAATTTTTCCTTCAGCTTTTTTAATAGGACTACTTAACCAAGCTACGTTTTTCTTTTCTAGTATTATGAAAATTTTCAAATACGCAAGAAAGTAGATACAACTATATAATGAACACCCACATCGCCTATACTTAACTGTTAATATCATGCCATATTTGTGCCTTCCTACAGAACGATTTTAAAGTAAATCACATACATTAGTACCTCCTGTGACTGTAAAAATTAAGGACATTTCCCTGCACACCACACCATTACGGAAGATTAGCATTAGTAACCGACAGTTCCTTGAGTGCTGGAGCTCCTACTTCACCTTCTGTGCCGCAGCTTCTGTCAGAGCCTGCGTGACAATTCTTGACACAATAAAAATTTCAAAACTAAATTTGTTTCTCCAGTTCCCATCAGGACAAAATTATCTTAATTACTTTAGATTTCAAGAAGTTTGAGTACTACTAACTGGGAGTTACTTTGCTATATATAAAAATAAAGCAGCTCTATCGTAAAAATCAGTTTTATACTGGCAGTTCACGCCAACAAGTCAGTCTTCTAATAATCTGTACTGGAAGAACGAAAGCCAATTATTTATTCCATTTTCCTTTGTGTAAGAGAAACACTGACTGGTTGCCTCTTGACCCACCCCCCCTCCCACTCGGATCCTGGCCCACAACCCAGGAATGTGCCCTGCCTGGGAATCGAACCAGCAAATCATAGGCTGATGCTCAATCCACTGAGCCACACAAGCCACAGCTATTCATTCCGTTTTAAGAAAGAACATGCCAACTCTATTTCAGGAGCATGACCTTTTGATAAATCCCCAGGGATAAAAAAAAGAAAGTTCTTAGTAAAATTTATTTTGTAAATCTAAAAACACATACATATCCATTTTTATTGACTGTCACTACTTATACTTTGTCATTTAAAAATTTAGTCTCCTCAGATCTTCCTGTTTTAGTACTTTTCATTCAACACTAAAACTTTTAAGTCACAATTCACTCTAGTTTCCTTTCTGCTTTTCCTCTCAGCTGTGCGCATGTCCTGAGAGGTGTCTTCCTGGGCTGCCAACCCCCTCCCCCCACACATCTAATGATGCTTTTGTTCCTCCAAAGTAACTAACATTAATGCCCTTGGCATTATCTTTTAATATGTAAGTGCAAAATGGCTATTAGAAATATGAACTGTCTGTACCTAGAAGAAATTAGAATATTCCCCAAATGATGTCCTTCTTCATTTTATATTCTCTTCTCTACCCTACTCACAAAGTAAAATAAACGTTTTGTATAAAATTTTCCTTGTTACCATAATGGTATGCAATTAGTGACATTTTGATAGATCTGGTATTTAAACTTATTGTTAGGCATTCTTTTAATATAAAAATCAAAGCCATGTGTTGTAGGCCCATATAAAATGCTTGTAAAAAATATCAGCTGTAGTAAAGCATATGATGTCCTTCTTGAGTATTTAGTTTGTCCTTCCCCATTTCATTTGCTATTCAAACAATGCTGAACAACATAAATAATTACCTTAATTTTCCCCACCCAGGGATTGCTTCAACTACTGAATTAAAAAGGGTAAGAACTTCTAAAGCCTTTGACACAGCTCCAAAATACCGATGGAGCATCAGCTCATAAAATTTTCACAGAAGACACTAAAGTAGTGGCCAGTTTACCAAGGGCTTATCAACATCAACTGTTATCCCAGAGAACTTTTATTTTTTTTAAGCTTTTAAAAAAGACTTTATTTATTTTTAGAGAGAGGGGAATAGGAGAAAGAGAGGGAGAAAAGCATCAACATGTTTGCCTCTTGCACGCCCCCCACGGGGGACCTTGCTGCAACCCAGGCATGTGCCTTGACTATGAATCGAACCAGCGACTGGCACTCACTCCACTGAGCCACACCAGCCAGGGCTCAGACAACTTTTAATGATGTCCACTCATCTAATGCATATACTACCACCCTACCTGCAGGTTTTTCTAAGTTCTGAGATTAAATGCCTTTTTTTCCTCCATGTAGCCTTTTGGCTTCCCAGATTTTTGATGTGGTCCCCTTTTATGTTTTTATGGAGTATATGAAATGTTATACCTAAGAAGTCCCTTGAATAATCACTAATATAACACATTTAAGCCAACTGTGTATGTATGAGAATATACACTTACTCTTTAAAATAATTAGATTATGGTAATATTCTTTACATTTATATCACTAGCCTCACCAATGATTTCGTAATCAGTTACACAATCCTAAAATAGTCCTGATTCTCCAGAGAAAAAAACCAAACTTACTTTATCCACTCTAAGAACAAATTATGTACTACAGAAAGCAGACACCATTTCTCCAGCTTAAAATTGTATTTTTAAACACATCTACTTCAAAGTATATACTGAGTAGCCTTTGTCTATACAGGCACATTTTTATAATTTCCAAATATAATTTTATGCCACTTAAGTTAAAAAAACAAAACAACTCATATTGTTTATGCAGTAAAAGTACAAATACATACTAGCTTCCTCATACTTGGCAGCAACAGGAACAGCGTTGGAAAAGATATTAAAAATGTCTTACTCCCCAGTTTTTGCTTTAAAAAAAATCAAATACAGTAAAATTGTATCTGTCAAGCTAAGTGATGAGCATATGGGTGTTTGTGACATTATTCTCTACACACTGCGTAACAAAAATAACGGTGTAAATAAAGGAAGGAAAAAGCTGTATGTGAACATTTCAGATAAAATGCTGGAGATTAAAATGTTAAACTCCAAATATGACTTTTAAATACATCTTTGTACTTCGATCTTTTAAAACATTATTAAGATGAAGTTATCCAAGAAAGGCATGATTATTTTATGTACACTTTTGTTAAATCAGCTTAACCTTAACAAACTTGAGTCTCAAATATGGGGCTAAAGTGTTTCCATCTCCTTGAAAAGGGACAGACATATAAAGTTAAAAAATCTGCAAGTGTATTTTATAAAGCTGTACAGCTATGTGAGAGGATCCGTTTCTACCACTTGGAACCGAGAATCCTGTTGCTCAAAATGAATTTACAAAATGATGACTGGCTAAATACTTTATACCCATTTTAAGTAGATTTTATAGTGTAATAAGGCTGCAGAGAAAACAGTTCATAGTTTAACTACATTTTTAATGAAAGTGACCATTACATTACATGCAAACAGGATAGTTAGAAAAATATAATCTCAAAAAGACTTCAAATTAGCAACAATAAAAACAAGGTACATACAAGATTAAATGATGAAACATCTTGACTAGAAATGTTTGTCCTATATAAAGATGTCAGTTTTCTCTGACTTAGTTTATAAACTCAATGTACTCTAAACAATATCATTAGATTTCTTCAGGAGTAAAATGAATTTTAAGTACATTTGGAATGGAGGTATGAAGGTAATCAAAGAAGACTCAAACAAGTATGAGAAGGAACCAATTCCATCAGACCCTAACGCACAATATAATCAATAGCAACAGCAATTAAGAATAGTATTATGGGGTACAAATGACAACAAAACGACAGTAATCAGTAAATACCCAGATATAATGTGGCAATTTAATAAATGAAAAAGGTGTTATTTCAATTAGTGAAACTTAGATTACTTGATTTACCAGTATTAGGAGAAACGGGCTTATCCTTCTAAAATTTTTTTCACCCTTACTTTATATTAAAATTAAATCTACATTAGTTAAATATTTACATGTAAAAAAAATAAAACAATGAGATAAAACAAGGAGTATATACAGCAAGAGTGGTATGTATGGAAATAAAACCATGGTAACAAGCCAAAACATCACAAACTAGTAAAAATCTAAAACATGACATAGTGGACACAAGACGTGAAATAATATTAAAGGCTATTATCCATATGTACACAAAGATCTGAGGACAAATATAAGAAAAAACAGGAAAGACAGAAACTATCATTTCAAAGGAAAAGTACAGAGAAATAAATATACACAAAAGTTTAAACTCATTTAGTTTTTGCTTATCAGATTGATAAAGAGAGAAAAGATTAATGATACTCATGGCTGATAAGGATATAGTTAAACTGGCAGAAACTTTTTGGAGGGTAAGTTGGCATAACCCATTAAGTGTAAATATCCTTTGGTTTAAAAAAATTCACTTTATAATAGAAAGTTATTCTACAGGAATATTTACAGCCATCATGCCAAGCAAGATGCCTGTATAGTATCACATTTAGAGAGAAAAAGCTGAAAATTACCCAAATGCTCATCAATTGATCCATTAAGTGGAATATAGTCATACTACATTTAAGCATCTTTTGTTACTGGCATTGCAATAGCAGTAAATAAGAGAGAGAATCAAGGTCACACATCTAGTAAAGCCTGCACTCTATCGTTGGTGAGTTAAGCAATGAAAACAAGACAATTTAAGGAGAACTGCTGTGAAGAAAACAAACGAGGTGAGAACAGAGTGACTGGCGGGTACCGAGAGAGGGAGTGACACCTGAGCAGAGGAGGAACTGGCCCGTAAAGACGGGGCAGAACATTCCATACAGAGCACTAGTGCAAATGAAGGAATGAGCTATCTGGTAAAGGTATTACAAGGTTACCAGTGTAACCAGAAGTTAGGGAATCATGAAGAGAGTTGGGGACCAGATCAGTAAGAATGTAAAATAAAATCCAAAGTGCACTGTGAAGCCAATGGAATAACATGGCTTGTGATTTAGGCTTTTTCAAGTTCACTCTAGCATCTGCTTGGGGGTGGGGGAGAGGAGATTATGGGGGAAAAGCAAAAGAGGAAGACCAGTTAGGAGGCTACTGTAAATCATCCTGGTGAGAGGGGGTAGTGGATTACTATGTAGCCATTAAAAGAATGAAAAAGGGTACATTGAAAAAATATTTAACATGTATAATATTCAAAGGATCTGCATGCTTTTTGCATACATTTGCAGAACCAAATGGATAGAAATAATATATTAAGATATTAGAAATACTTATCCAAGAAAATATCTCATATCATTTAGCCCCACTATATGTTAGCCAAACACTGACAGACGGCATTAAGGAAATGTTTCTAAGCATAAAAATAAGTGGCCTATAAAATGGACTTTCTGCCAAAGAAATGTAGAAATTTATTCATCCAAGGATTAGTACCCCAAGGCAAAACAAATTGCTTAAAAAAAAAAAAAAAAAAGACGTATTCTTTGAAAAAACAGCCAGTGTTTTTTAAAAGTAAGGAAATCAAACTTATTGCAATTTTTTTTATTTAGACAAATGTCATTGTATTTATTCTGAAAATCAGTTGGATCACAAATACCAGACTTCGGATTAAATCACATTATTTTAAATAGTATCTTTTACAGTATTTTAGGATGTTACCTTTTAATATCAGGTAAACATCTAATTTTGTCCTTGACATACTTATTAAAGTGACAAAATTAAATGCCTAGCAACTTCAGTTCTGATCCCAGTATGTTATCTCACCGAGTCTTCCCTGTTGATAATTTCCCAAATTATCAAATGAAAAAACTGACTAGTAGAAGTTAATGTAAGAGTATATAACATAATATTAATATATGTAAGTATGGCGAATAAACTGCTCCGTTAAAGTTCAAATTCAGGTCTGTTTAGTTCAGCCATGTGCCTTTTAAAATTTTTTTTTAAATATATTGAGAGAGCCACAGAGAGAGAGAGAGAAACACCAATTTGTCGTTCCACTTATTTATGTATTCATTCACTGATTCCTAACTGGGGGTGGAACCTGCAGCCCTGTCATATCATGATAACACTCTAACTAAATGAGCTACCTGCCCAGGGTTCATGTGCCCTTTTAATCTAATCATATACCCTCCCCCAAAGTCATAGACAATTAATATTTAACAGTCAACGTTGCAGATAAATCCAAGAAAAGGGTTAGCAATTTTGAAATTAAAGTATTACATGTACTACCGAGGAACTTCATTCCTGAACAGCGACCACAGTTAAAAAAACAAACACCACCAACATATATACTATTACTAAGGCTGAATCACTACATACTCTATACTTTGACTTTGGGCCTACTTAGATATGGCACTACTACTGACAAGAATTTTCAAACATGAGTATGTTGTGCTACAAAAGTGTGTTTTCCATCAAGAAAGTGCCCAGATGTTAACCTCTAGGCTCAGGCTATAGGTAGAATTAATGAGAGGGACTCACGACTTTCTTTTAGCTCAGGGAGTGAACTCTGTGACGTCTGGGACTATACCTTTAGTTCTATTTCTAAAGTACTGGGCATACATCCGGCTCGTAAATATCTGAAGGACTGAATGTGCCAGTAGGAGGAATGTTCAAAAGTAGACAAAAGAAAAAATAAAATGGCCTTGGCTGGTGTAGCTCAGTGGCTTGAGCGCCGGCTGTGAACCAAAGGGTCGAAGGTCAGGCCACACGCCTGGGTTGCAGGCCAGGTCCCCAGTAAGGGGGTGTGCGAGAGGAAGCCACACATTGATGTTTCTTTCCCTCTCCTTCACTTCCCCTCTCTCTAAAAATTAATAAATAAGATCTTAAAAAAATAAAATGTATTAGGGGCTTAGATAGTCAATGACAATTACATATAACCTAAAAGACTTTTTAAGTGCCTTTAGGAACATGAAAGATTTGCTGAGGAAGCATCTCATCTAAAACAGAGGTCGCAAATTTTTCTGTAAACAGCCAGACAGTAAATACTGTAGGCTTTGTAGGCCACATGCTCTGTTGCAACTACTCAACTCTGCCATTACAGTACAAAAGCAGCCACAGACAATATATACAATTTTATTCATTGAAGCTGCAAATTTATATTTCATATAATTTCATGTGTCATGAGACATTATCCTTCCTTTGGTATTTTACCAGTCATTAAAAATGATAAAAACCATTCTTAGTTCTCAGGCCACACAAGACAGGTGGTAGGCAGTAGGTAATAGTTGGCCAACATCCTCATCTATTTATTAAATACCTTCCCTGAGAACAAACTAAAGGCAAGTTAATTTACATTTTAATTAAGTACATTAAACCTAAATGTGAAGACCAGTAACAGAATGGGTTTTTAAGTGGGCTGATACGTTACTAGGAGAGGTTAGACACTTTTCTTTTTTCTATAGTACCTGCAAAAACAGCTTTGTGGAAAAATAAGACTGGACCGAGTGGTGCATGAAAGCCCCTTCAGACCACTACTTGGGAAAACGCCAGGCCATTAAAGCCAGGAATGTGCTGAACCAGATTTTGGCCTTAATATATAGTCCCTCCTTATCTACGGGGGTAAGTACCAAGGCCCACAGTGGATACTTGAAACCATGGAGAGTAACTAAATCTCAATCCACTTCTTCAACTCTGCCGGAAATGTGGCAGCAGCTTCTTCATCAGCAGATGCAACATGCCAGTAATTTTTATATTTCTCAGTTCAAAACCTATTCATGGCTTGGTGCCTCTCGTTTCAGGGGATCCTTTGCTGACGTTTTCGTATGGGCGCAATGCTTTCTGGCCCACTGAGCTGCCATCGATTGGAACACCTCTTTTGCTCATGTTTTCCACCTGCAAATGTAATGCCTCTTCTATTTTAACCAGGCACTTACCACTCACTGTGGCTGTAACTTTTGCAGTTTGAGATGCAGCAAAACCAACACAAATTTATCTTTCCCTCTTCACAATTTCACACATAAGATTTGTTCTTACCATAGATCTCAGCAACCTCAGCATACAATTTTTTTCTTTCCTCATTAAGTTGAGATCTTTCCCCTTTTTACACTGACAGGAAGCACTTCATGGCTTTTCTTTGGCAGCATCACTATTCCTGTGCTCTTGGACCATCAGTAAATGAAGTAAGGACTTCTTGAGCACAAGCACTGTGATACTGCGTCAACCTTCTTACTGAGACAGCTACTAAGTTACCGCCAACAAGAAGGCAGAGTTTACGAAGTGGATATGCTGAACAAAGGGATGATTCATGTCTCGGGCAGGACAGAGCAGGACAATGCAAGGTTACATCACACTACTCCAGAAGGGTGTGAAATTTAAAACTTATGAATTTCTTACTTCTGGAATTTCCCATTTAATATTTTTGGAACCCAGTTGACTGTAGGTAACTGAGACCATGGATAGCAAAACTGTGGATAACGGGGACCACTCTGCATACATGCCTTTAAAAATCTTTCTTGCCTTGGCCAGGTATTTGAGTTGGTTGAAGCGTCGTCCCCCACACAAAAAGGTTGATGGTTCAATGCTCGGTCAGGGCACATACCTAGGCTGCGGGGTTGATCCCCGGGCAGGGTGTGTACAAGAGGCAACTGATTGATGTATCTCTCTCACATTGATGTTTCATTAATTTAAATCAACAAATTTATATGCAGCTGCCACACACTAGGGGGTATAATGGGTTCTGGGTATACAGTGGTGATTAAAACAAATGGTCCCTGTATTCTTAATAAAAAGGCAACTGAATGAACAATCACAAAGAGCACTGAGTGTATAATAACTAAGTTACAAACAGGAGAAGGGAACAGACTGACACAAGTGGAAGGTCTCAGAGTGGCCACAGGCTTCTAGAGGTTGGTAATCCTCAAAATGAGACCTGAAGAAGGATGCAAAAGAGCCAGCATGTAATGAATAGAGGAGGAACATTCCAGAAACAAGAAATAAGAGACAACAGATGCACAAACAGGGAGTCATGAAAGACCTGATCCTCTTTTAACAACTAAAATTTGACACAGAGTGGAGAAGGGTGAGGGCAAGTAAGTGAGGTTGAAAATGGCCAGGCCATGTAGGGCTCACTAGCCTTTCATAAGGAATGCACTTTTTATTCTAGGGGCCACTGGGAGTCCATGAGAGGATCCAATCAGGTGAATCACAAATCCCGTCTGCATTTTTAAAAGCTGTTTTTGGCAATGGAAAACACTGAAAGGGGACGAAGAAGAAAGCAGGACGGCCATGTCCACAGGTTATCCTTTCCAAGCTGTAATGGGAACGAAGAAATAAACAAACGGTGCATTAGTTGGAGGGAAACAAAGGCTGTCCAGCTCCAGAATATATACCTGCTCGGCAAACCTTTACTGCGCACCTGTAACTTGCAGACCCTGCTCCGGGCACCAGGGATACAAGCCCCTTGAGAGGTGAGCAGCAGAGGCAAGTAAACAAACGCTGCTTCAAAGTATGATTAAGTGCCACACACCAAGTAAAGTAATAATATGAAAGAGTAAAACGGGTGAGCAGGCAAGATCTCAGTGTGGGACTCACACGTGACACAGGTCACAAATGACAAAAAGAAACCACCTGTGCCAAGGTCTGGAATATATTTTTATATTATTGGGCATGATCCATAATGAGGTGATTAAGATCTAAGCACCATTAACAACACAATTATCTACTTTATCAACTACTATATACCATGAATCTGGGTATCGGGTAGAAAGCAGTGAAGGAAACAGACAAAAATACCTGTCTTCACTGAGCTTACATTCTAGAAGGCTAAGAGGAAAAAAGTAAAATATCCATCGTGTTAAGGAAAAAAAAGCAAAAAAAGGAGACAGAAGTTGGTGAAGGACTACGACCGACCAATTGGAGGAAAAACAGAAAAGGCCAGCACGGACAGAGTTAGAGGAGAAGAGTGACAGGGAATAAAGAGAGGGTGGTCAGAACACATAGGAGCTTGTGCTTTTAGTAAATGAGATGGTGAACCCCTGGAGGTTTTCTGAACAGAAAATTACATGACCTTGTTTTAAAAGGGTCACTTTGGCCACCTTTAAGGGAAACATGTGAGCGGAGAGACCAGTTAGAAAGCCTCTGCAGTAATCTTGGCAAAAAATTAAGATGGCATTGCTATGGTGAGAACCTGTTATACTGCAGACCTATTTTAAAGGGGGAGCAGACACCACTCACACACAGGGTTTGGGTACGGGGTGTAAGAGAGAGATGGACCAAGAGCAGCACGGTCCGAAGTCTGAGTAACTGGAAGCGCACGGTCACATCCGTTGCACAGTCTCTTAGGAAAGACTAAGAGAAGCAGCTTTAGGGGAAACTGGGAATTCAGTTTCAGGTATATTAAACACGAAGAGCTTCTTAGACATCCAAACTGTTGGAAAAAATAGCTGGGTAGCAGGATCTATAGTTTAGGGGAGAAATCCAGACCAAGGATACAAATTTGGAAATCTTCAGCAAGTAGGTTAAGTACTGTTTCAAGGTAGGAGACTACAGTGTATTCAGACGATGAAAACGGAGAGGTCCAGGGTCTAAACTTTCAGCCACTTCAACAAAGAGGTCAGGGAGATGACAGCAAAAAAAGGACTAAGAAGACAATGCCAGAGAGGTAGGAAGAAAACCCATGGACAGACATGGTGGCCTAGAAACCAAGTAAAAAAGTGTTTCAAGCAAATGTGTCAAATGCTACTAACAGGGTAACTGAAATAATAACTAGAAATTTATAATGTGGTCATTAATAGGGGCTCAACAGAAAGGAAATAATGAGTAATAAGCAATTGTTTAAAGGTGTTTTGTTGTGAAGAGCAGCAGACTGGGGTGGCGGGTGAAAGGGTAGACAGGAAGAAGAGATTTTTTTAAACATGGGATAAATGGCATCATAGTTGTATGCTCACATGAAAAGCCAATGATGTGAGCGAAGAGAGAGGAGAGAATACTCTTGAGTGCAGGAGAAAATGGGATCCAGTGTGCAAATGAACTGGATGCCCTTATCTGGAAACACTCTGGGAACACTGCATTTCATCCCCAGTGACGGGGGACAAGGTGAAGGACACAGTCAGATATGAGAGTAGGCAGGAATTCTTCCAGTTATTCAATCTGCTCAGTGAAATAGAAAGCAGTGGCATTTGGTGGTATTGGAAGGTTTAAGAAAAAAGGAAGAAGTATCATCACAAAGGAGGATATACTGATAGCTCAGGGACCATTGGCCATGCAGCCAGGGAGGGACCAGGTTGTTGAGAGTATATATAAGAAAGTGATTATGATTCAGCATGAAATCCAGCTGGGTAGACGTGAGGGTGAGGGACACTGGAAAACTTAGGTGGACACATAGATTGTAGGTTCCAGTGAAGATGATGGGCTGTTGGAATTGAAGTAGGGAGGCACTTGAGATGATATTGGGGAAGGGAGCAGTTAGTGAAAAGTAAGATCACTGGAGAAGAAATCAAGGAATTAAAGAGGCCAGAATATTGGAAGCATCCTCTATATCAACGTTACTCAAACTGCCAGACTATAATGACCTAATGAGCTTGTGCCACATTATAAACTGACATACTGACTGCTTCCTTTATTAAAGAAAGTCTCGCTACAAATAATAATAATCAGATGAACTAAACAGTGAACTTAGTGCCATAGCTGTTTTAAATTCTTGCACAAACTCTTTATAGCAATTCATACTGGTAACAAACAGCTCACAGGCCAGATGACATTTTGAGTGGCGCTGCTCTATATGGACACTGATGGAGTCCAAGAATTAAGAGAGAAATAAGACAGTGAAGTCAGGAGCTAGTAAGTGTTCAAGAAAGGAGGAGAATGACCCAGGAAAGCTGCTAGGTGACTGAAATATAGAGGGGGAGTGGGTGGTATAATTGGCAAACAGTCAAAGCTTGAAATTCTGGAAAAGAATGGTCAAGAAGTGACAATGAAGAACAAGAAAAGACACTGTTCCTCTTGGTTCTGCAGAAAAAGGTGTGCAAGATGGGAAAACATTTACCACTTGAGAGAGCTGCAAGGAAGTGGCATTATTAGAGGAGAAGCTAGGTTACAGTTGGAGCAAGCAAGCGAACAAAACACTCCCAGAACAGATGAGAATAAAAGGGATTTGCCGACCGACAACTGTGCATTTCTAGAAGGCACAACAAATGGATTTCAGATGATGAAAGGCGGGAGATGGACACCACAAAAAGCAATGAAAATTAGGGTTTGGAGGGCAAGGAGAGTCCAGAAGAGCAAGCTGTAACTAAAGAACAAAGTCCTTGAAAACACATGCGTCAGAACTGGCCTCTGGCCTGAACACAAACTTCCCCCACTTATAAAGATGGACCTTCGATGCAGATTAAGGAGAAGGTGAAGGAATTACTGCTTAGCTTCTGACTGGGTAAAGGGGACTAGCTAGAGAAGCAAAGTTCAAGTCTTTCTTAGGGCTTTCTGAATAGATGTAATATGATCTGCTGTGTAACAGCCAATAGGAGAAAACCAGAGGCCCTTTAGCATATAGTCAGGGCATTCCTCAAGCATGATTAATCAGTATTCTAAAAAAAAAAAAAACAAAAACAAAAAAACCAGACCCAACTTTACTATTTCCAAGTTTCCACTTATCAACAATACTACTTAGCCATCATTACTCTATGTCATGAGCAACCCTGGTCTTCTGGTATTCCAGACTTCTAATCCTTCTAATTCTAAGTTTCTGGCCTGGTATCTCTCATTCTGTGGGGAACAGAATGGCTGCCACTGTGATTCAGTAACAGGGAAAATAACAGCAGAATTAAGGCAAGAAATGGTGACCTGCAGAGGACAACTACTAGATAAAATAGTTGAACTTAAAAACTAAACAAACTTTAAAATTAAACAAAATGCCAGAAAACAAGCTCAATTTATGAATCAATCTATAGAGTTTGCCAGCATACTATGTTTCCTACATAATATTACTTTTGTATCTAAATGAACTATTAGGTATAAGTAATTTTTGACATTGCTGCATTCTTGCAGTAACTCAAAGAATTCAAGTGTCCACGTTAGCACTTTCTACACAGGACTAAAACTCCACTTGGAAACCTCCAGTTAGTTGGACTGAAACATGTTTCCAAGAAACCCTTGCTCCTCCCTTACACATGTGGCATTCATCTAGTGTGTGGGAACTTCAAAGACGGACTCACTCGCTATACCCTTACCCCAAACCACTTAATTATACTCAAAGGGGGAGGGAGGCAGTTTATAACCACCACCCCTTTGAGCAGTAAATTACTACAATCATTTAAGATCTTCAAATTGCATTCCCAAGAAATTCTGCAGTAAACCCAACTTCTCACATTTTCACAAGGATAATGCATAATAAAGTACCTTTACGTGTACATATCTATCATAATTATTTCAGCAATCATAAAGCTCTATTAAAAGAAATTGATCAAACTAACCCTTCAGATTTTGTACATCATTGACTTCCCAGCTGTATCAACTACCAGCATTTAAGATTTATTAATTATAAATATGGTTTACCTGCCATGAGGACTAATAAACCTGAAAGAACTTAGCAGTTTAAAAATATATCCCCCAGCCCTGGCTGGCGTAGCTCAGTGGATTGAGCGCGGGCTGCGAACCAAAGTGTCCCAGGTTCGATTCCCAGCCAGGGTACATTCCTGGGTTGCAGGCCATAATCCCCAGCAACCGCACATTGATGTTTCTCTCTCTCTCTCTCTCTATCTCCCTATCTCCCTCCCTTCCCTCTCTAAAAAATAAATAAATAAAATATTTTTTAAAAAAATATATCCCCCACTCCAAATTTTTAAACAATTGCTTAACATACCTGTTACAAGTCAGTTAAAAGGAAAGTATCAGCCCAGCAACATGTTAATAATGAAATCACAAATAAACCATGGGAATATCTAGTGAGGAAATTGAGAGAGACATGAACAGGGAAGCAAAGGGGCTGTGCTGAGGCAGTTCCACCCTAGCGTCAGCCAGCTGTTCATACTTTTCAAACTACTACAGGGGGAAAAAGCCTTTTCAACAAGTTCAAAAGGTATCAGAGGCAGGAAATTTCTGGAATATTACAAGAGAAACTTCACCATGGTTCTATAAAGTTACATGGGGACTGTGTAACAGGCGAGGGGGTGAATGCCCCGGGACAAAAGTTTCGTGGGAAGTCCTCTGATCGGTGTTGCTTGCATCCCACACCGTATCATACAAAACCAACGGCAGCCTGCAGCACTCGTTTCGGAGCGTGCTTCCTAAAGCCAATGCTGGCCTATGGTTGGCATTTTCAGTCCATGAAGTTTGCCATTTAAACATGCAGCCTGCAGGCCCAACACCTAACTTTTCAAGCTCTGGAAATGAAAAACTTTGCCGCAGCAAAGATTTAATCAAAATCTATCTAATTGCATAAATTTATTCTGACCAAACAGCAATATGCCATTAATTTCAGTAAAACTTATACTCAATTTTTCATTATCTAAGCTTTGCTTTTAAATTTTGGATCTAGTCTGATAATAGTTTATCTCAGAAATGCAGACTTCAGCTGAAAACCAGGACATGATTCAAAGACATCAATAAAATTTCAGGCTGGCATGACTGTGTACACACAGCCAGAATCTGTCCAGTATTTTAAGTGTCCTCACATATTAAGTTTGAGACCATTTAAAAAAATACATTGTAAAAAAACTATACTTAAGATAATCAAGTAATAAACACATTGTTATTTCTCCTCCTTTTTCTTAACCCAAATTATCTGAATTCCTAAACTTGAAAGTGTGGATTTCCCAGATTTCACAAACAAGTTAATAATATGAACTTGCTTTTAAGTTCCCAATCTGTAGTCAATTGATATAAGGCATTTCCCAAATACCTCAACTTGAACCTGATATTAACAATCTTATTTAAAATCTGATTTAAATTTAAAAATCTAAATTATAAAAGCCACAGAATCCTGTTATCCTGTCTTTTATTAGAAACATCATTACAAAATGCACTCCGAATGGGACAACTGCAGATGTTGCTAACTGGCAGTATCCTGCCCATAGGTGTGTTTAATTGTACTGAATTGCACCTTGAAACATGAATTTCATTCACCAATATGTGCAAATCAAGTGACGCACATTACTGTGGATTTCCTGCTTCGGGGGGGGGGGGGGGGGAGGCAGCGGAATCAGATGATGTGACAACATGAACTGTGTCCACACGACAGCCGGGAGCAGCCGAAGACTGCTCAGACGGAACATGTGCCATGGCCACCAGAGTCCCAGTCGCCCCACGCCAGCCTGGCCCTGGGGCCACCGAGGAGACTGTCTCACTGTAATGAAGATCAGTCCCACATGGCTTGTGAAAGCAATCTTACTTTAGTTGCTTATCTTGAATGTAAAATTGTTTACGCTCATTAATGAAGTAACCAATTTCAAAAGCCCCTAATAGGTAGAATATTTTCAATAAGCTTTATGTACTTAATTTTAAAAAGAACTTTCAAATTTATTCTTTTATCTCATAAAAGTCTTAGAAAATTAAAACAAGCTATTTGACTCAGTGAATGCTGCATCAACCCAGACATTATTAAAATATGACCCTTTATGAAAGAACACACTCCCTTCTGAAATAACCATTTAATCAAACTGAGGCATTCTTGCCTTCTTGTTAAAAAATATATAAAAATATATTTCTTTGTCAATGATCATTACCAAAGTCTCCACAAAATTGTGTTCAATTCCAAGAGCAAAATAGAGCAGTAATACTCCTATCACTTTCCTTCCCCACTCTGTCGCCTTTTTTTTTTTTAAATCTTCACCAGAGGACATTTCCCATTGCTTTTACAGAGACAAAGCGAGATTGGGGTGTAGGGGAGAGAAGAGAAAGGCAGAAACAGCTATCGGTTGCCTCCCCTAATAGGGGATCGAACCCAAAACCCACAGCCTTCCGGTTCGTAAGACAACACTCCAACCAACTGAGCCACACTGGCCACAGCTCTGTCAAATTTTTAATTTCATTTCAACCACTCATCATAACAAAGTCAAAAAACCACCTAAACTCTTAAGAATATCCCATAAAATGACCATTTGACTAACAGAAGCTAAATTCAGAATAGGTTTAATTCTTGTTACTAACTGGAATCTGATTTGAAACGACGATTTAAAAAAAAATAATGCTACTAATAGAAATACCAAAAGCTTTAGCTCAGTGCACAGAGGAAGGTTTTCATTAAAAACTTTAAAGGGCGAAATACTGGTACCATGCCTCATAGCCCACGGCTCTTGACAAACGAGGCCCGCCAGTCACAGCGGTGTTCCCCCCTCGAGTTCTCACACGCCCACTCCACTAGCTGTTCCCACCTGGAGTCTCTCTCTCTCTCACACACACACACACACTCACTCCTCAGTAATACACATGAGTATGAGTCTTCACTTGTTTTACTGCGGGACTGATTTTAGACAAACTGATAATTCATCAACTTTCCCTGAGAATTTTAGTTTCTAGGATTCATTAATATGATTAAACACAATAATCTTTTACTTTTGAGTTACTATACTGAGTTTTTCAGTTTGTCATTGCGGTATACTTAAACGGAATTGCCTATTTAAAGTGACAAATAAAAATGTAATCCCTAATTTTGCTTTGACCTTTCCCCTGCAAATATTGGTTAGAAGACATTTTCTCAAGCCAACCGTCTACTTAGCCGTATTGATATGAGTAAATTATCCTAGAATTCGAAGGGTCCTTATTGATGCTTTCTCATCAGAACTGCGCATACATACACTCCACCCAAACTTACTGGGGGGAGGAGAGGCACACGCATTGCATTGTATCCACTGGAGGGCACTCAACGTGACCAGAGCACGGCACAGAAACAGGCCCCAACACCACCCTCCCCTCTGCGGCCATCAGGCTTGAGGGAGGCTTTGGGGAAATGTCCCTTAAAAGAAAAGATGCCCCCAATTTAAAAACTCAAAAAAAGTAGTTAAACTCTAAAAAGGGTTCCTAACGTGACGGACCTTCTCTTTTAAGAGCCAGTCTTCCCCTTGGGAGAAAGCGCACCGCACGTGCTGCACGGGGAGCAGGCCGGGCCTCCGCAGCCGGGCTAAGTGAGGTCCCAACTAGGTCGTCAAGCTCGGTCTTGCACGAGGCACAAGAGCAGCATTCTTAGGTTAACAAAGGAAATAAAGAACTTTCTCCTGAGTTTAAGTGAAGAAAAACTACACAAGTTAATGCCCACTCACTTTCAATGAACACAAATCACCTATTTTCCTTTTGTGGAAACTAAGTATATATTTATTTTAGCCCACTAGCCTAGTTATCTATCACACTCGTAATCAGAACAGTATTACATAAACAATGGTCTCTTAAAGAATGAGAACTGACTCTGCAAATCACCATCCTCTCAATGAGGGTAGTAAGAGGCAATAGCTACATGCTCTAGCTCCTAGTCCCTGTTTACTATTTGCTTTTATGGCATAAAAATGTGTTCAGTCAAGCTGTTTCAACAAAACTATTGTGTTCCCAGCAAAAAGGATACAAAAAACCCTAGACAACAGGTAGCACTACAAGAGTCACCAATACTCTTTACTAGAAGTTCTCCGTGCTCTGACAGCATCTGTCCTTTCTGCCCTGGGTTAGCAAGCAACCATGGTTCCAACCAAGCTCACAGCACACACTTAAAATTTTCCTCCTATTCATCCACAGTTATCACCAGCAGTTAGTAAACGATGAAAGAGAAACAAATTCATGTTCGTGACTAGACAGATGTATTGTTTCTTTTCAATAACATAAAAGTTTCAATTAGCTGAATATACTTAATACAGGCTACTTCTGGGGTTTTATTTTCACTGCTACTTACAACTTATAAGAGAACAATATTGAAACTTTTGAATTGTTCATGTTCCTAATTTCAACAATACTTACACTCCTCTTCCCACCCCTCCCAACAACAAAACCCCAATACCTGCATATAGGTTTCTCCTAAGTACATCCCAAAATACCTTTTGAGAAATTTGCTGAAGGGGAGAAGGAAACTATGAAAACAGATCTTCATTTACGTGGACAATTTTATTCCAGTCATCATTAGTTAACAGTAGGGAAGCTCAACTCACAATTTAAGTCTTAATATTGGAATACGTGTTTTTCTCCACCATAATCTTGGTAAAGGAAGTAGTCAGAAAATCAGTTCAAAAGAAATAAAATTGTTGAGGCTTCCTGACACATGAACAATGTTAAAAGACACGTTTGTTTTTTTTTATTAGTCGCCTTACTTTTTAAAACTTAAAACTTGGTTTCTCCCGAAAGCTATCTGAAATGACTGTCCTGGACTCGGGAGAATCTCAGGCCCGAGACGCCACAAGGACTCTGGATCACATGCCCTCCTAAACTTCCCCGTGCAGCCAGTGTCTTTTCCCCTGAAGGACTTCGGGCTCAGAGAGTCTCAACGTTCCTCTAATCCTGCAGAACAGTCTTCTGCAAGTTTTCCAGCTACTTTTGCAGCCACTTTAGGGCTTTGTCCTTGTATGCGGCCTTCAAAACAAAGAGACTAGGTCAGTCAAAGTAATGAATATTGGGTGCAAATTAATCAAACTTTGTGGAAGGACATTATCAAATAAAACTTTAGGTACTTTTTTTAAAATCCAGATTTTGTGGGTTTAAATGTAAAAGTAAACAAATATAGCAGCAGCTTTAGCTCAGGCTTAAGTTTGTCACTAATTTACTTCGATACTTAAACAGTAGCATGAAGCCAGTAACATTTCAAACTACGCTTAACAGTTCCTAGAAGATTAGTTAACATGGAGACATCTGAAGGTACTGAATGTTCACCCAGTGACAATACGGAAACAGCTTCCTAAATTCCAGACAAAATACTCAGTAACTTGGCGATCCGAGGAACACTAGCCTAGCCTCCATCAAAGGAGCGCTCTCTTCAAGCCGCTGTCTAGTCTAAGCCACCACCATTCACCATACAAAGCTCCCATTTCACTAAAACCACTCCTCGATTTCCTTTCGCTGACCCCTGCATACCAGCAGGCCGGTCCCTCTCCATTCACCGCGCACCAGCTCAGGGGGGAGGGGAGGCCGCAGATGTCTGGAAGATACGGAGTAGGAGACAATGCGCCCTCCCTAAGGGAACAGAAAACGCAGGAAACAACTCTACCCCACTGCCAAAGCTTTCAAGCCGAGCGGCTTCAGAAGCGGGCTGTACGAACTTAACTTCCAAAGCGTCTGTTCCAAGTCCTCTGCCCAGACAAAACACCGAGAGAAGTTGCAATGCCACAGTCCCACTCGGCCAATTGCGTCGCGAGGGGAAGGACTCACTCCGTTTGAAAGCAAACGCGTTCCACACACCAAGTTTGGCTGCCGTAAGGCTGTGTGAATAAACAGTTTCCACGAACCAGATTCTCGACGCCGTCGGAGCCCGAACCCCGTGGGTCACTGGACCAGAACCAGGACGCCCGCCGCCCGAGCCCTGATTTTCACGAGGGTCTCACACCCAGCGCCGTGGACCCTGAGAACCCCAGGGCACTGCCCGCCGCCTTGCCTTCGCTCACCTGCACGGCACGAGAAAACGTAGGTGCCAAGACCGGAATTTTATACGTGCAAACCCTCCCGACGCATCGCACCGTCTGCACGAAGAGTTGGGTTCCTCTAAGGTTTAAAGTTGCTCCGATTTAAAGAAGCGCCAGTGCCAAACTCACATAGGCAGGGCATTAAAAAAAAATACAATTCTCTCAAGAACGCTCTTAACAATTCGCCGTTAAGAACGAAATGGGAAATCTGGAGAGAAAGTCCACCGGCCCTATCCCCACGGCAGAGAGGACCCAGGGTGGCGTCCCAGGCCCAGCGTCCGTACCCCAACTCCCCGACGGGAAGGCGGAGTCCCCCGCCCCACCCCGCCCCCCACTCCGGCCCCCGCGCATCCCGAGGCGCAGGGTCCCTCCCCCAAACTCGGCCGCGGCCGGAGCCCCGGACGGAAACCACAGTCCCCTCACCCCCGCCCCCCGCGCTGGCCCTCCGAGCTCCCGGACGCGCCCTCGCGCGCGCCGAGCCCCCACGCCGCGAGCGCTGCCCCCAGGGCCCCGGAGGAGCAGCGCGACCGGAACCCGGGCCCGGCCACCGCCCTCCGCCCCCGGCCGCGGCCCCTCCCCGGCGCCCCCAGCCCGCTCCCTACTCCGGGCCTCCCGGCTGCGCCCGGCCCGGCTCTCAGCCACCTCCGGGACCGCGCGCCCGCGACGAAGTTTGGCTCCGAAGAGGGAACGGGAGCAGCTCCAAAAGGGTAAGGAAAGGAGCGCCCAAGCACCTCAGGGGAACAGGCTCCTCCCGCCGCGGGAGTCCGATCGTCCTCGGCCTGCGGTGGCGGCTCGGCGGGGGCTGGAGCTGCTTCTCGGATGTTCCTCCGTCTCCGCCTCCCCTCGCTCCCAGCTCTCGCAGCCGGTCTAACGCGACTGCTACAGACCGAGAAGCTTAAAATGGCGCCGCACAAGGACCTCTTATAAGTCGCGCAGGAGCCGCTGTATCCTGCCGCCACCGGCGCAGCGCGGAGCGTTCCGCCGCGCGAGGACAAGGGGCGGGGCTGGAGAGGACGCGGAAAGTAGTCCCCGCGCCGCCGAGCCGGCTGCGGCCGTCCCAACGCCCCGGGCCCGGGCGGGGCACCCGCGCGTTCCCGGGACGCTCCCCTGTACTGAGCCCCACAGCTGCTCCGCCCTGCCGGACTGGAGGGCGGCTCGGGAGGGCGCAGTGGTACCAGGCGGGGGCCAGGGATAGGGTAGGGGGAAGGTGGGCTCCAGGATCTTCCGCTGTCCCGAACCTGATGCCCGGGACTTGCGCGTGCCCCGGGCCGTGAGAGCGGACGCGGGGCTTGCCCCGCGCTTTCCGCCGCCCGGGGGAGGCGGCATCTCGGCCCCGGCTCTCGGGGGCTGCGCCGGGAAGCCGACACAAGTGCTTGGAGGGCGGGAATTCGGGCCCCAAGAGGCAGAGGCGCGGGCGCTGGGGTCGCGGCAGGCCCGGCTCCTGGCGCTACCGGGGGCCGCCGCCGCCACCGCACGGCTGTCGACCGGGGGACTCCGGTGGTTAGGGCTTCCGCCGTTGTTGCGGTCTGGGCCACACACTCCCTGCAGGACACGGCTCCCAGCCGAGCCGCACACCACCCTCAAGCCCCTCACTGTCCGGATCTTGGCTCCCGCAACCCGACAGGGTGCTCATCCTGAATGTGGAAGTGAACTGCCGGGCGGAGCAGCCTGCCGTCCCCACTCCCGAAGGCTGTGAACTCTCGTTAGAATGGGCGCTTAGCCCGCAATTCAACAAGTCCTTAAGAATACCTACTGTGAATAAATGACTGGTGGAAATGGATTAGCTCTAGAGCCCTGTCAATTAGGTTAATTATTATAGATTCCGTTTTTATCTGGTTCCACTGTGCTACTAAGAATCAACAGATTTTTTTTTTTTTTTTTGGTGGGGGGTAAAGATTTTTCTTTGGAGGAGGTGCATTTCTATGGTATTACTTTTTTTTGAAAAATCCCAATATATTGTTTATGGAAGGAGCTACGGATTAGACAGCTTCTGATGTTTTTTAAAACTAATTTTCTGTTCTTCAAAAACATTTTCTAATTTGTTTTAATAGACTGGAGGTTGGTCTTCGTCTCCCTTGGAAATGTCTCTATTGTAATCCAGCAAGATTGGCATTTGTCAAAACTGAAATAATTATCCATTCACTTTCTCTAGTCTGTTGTTTTATGCTTGTTTCCCTCCCCACCCCCAACAATGGAGAGTACAAAAAGCAACAGTGAAAGTTAATCTTGAGTCTTTTATCCCTGTAATTAATGCATGCAAACAATAGGTCTTTATACATAGGGACAGGCAGGAAACCTACTCATTCATTCATGGAGTAGGATATGTAGTTTTAGGCATAGCTAATGCTTCAGGATCAACACGTTCTTTAAATAATCTTTTTTTTCCCTCTGTCTTAAAAGATACTCTACTATATGCAGTGGCAGTGTCAACTGCTGCCTGTCTCCATAACACACGTGAGCTCCTGCAGTGGAAAAAGTCCATACTAAGATGATGTTCAGTGAGCTCCATTGTCTAGAGTGACTTTCGCATTTATATCTTTGCTAGTAATTCCGTAAAGTGCGACCGATGGTTGTGGTTAGCTGGGCTGGTCATAATTCAAACAGATTGAGCAGAGAAGGTATTTCATCAAAGGGGTATTTCTAATATAAACATTTTCAAAAGTGTAAATAACATTTCCATCCTCAATTTTAATTCTCGTACACAGATAGGGATGTACAGTTGATCTGATTAAAGTCATACCTTTAAAATCAGATGACTGATTAATCGATGCTAGAGAATTTTTTGGTACAGATGTTTTCTTTTTCTATGTTCAGTTTTTGTGTATGGGTTTTTTGTTTTTTGTTTTTTTTGTTTTTTGTTTTTGGCTAAGTAAGGCACATTGTGAAAACTGGTTAAGAAATATTTGCACCAGAATAAAGAATTTCACATTTGTATTTCTCTTCAGGTGTCAAAATAATTGAAGCACTTTTCTATGATTTAAATATCTCAATCTAAATTTAGAATTAGGATTTTTAAATCCCTAGTAATGCTTTAAGCAAACACGTGCTATTAAAGGAAATGTAAAATTTGCAGCAATGCAGCCCGCTGTTTTTCCCACCAAATTCAAGTGCACTGAAGAATTACTGGGTGGCTAGCATGAAAATAAATTAATTGAATTTAACAAATTGTTCAGAATTTTTATTGTCTTTAAAAAAAAAACACAGAAATTGTTCCAGTTGTCTCACCAAAATATGAGATGAGTAACTTCTGTGAAATGAAGACAAATACTATTATTAAAATTAAACCAATGAGAAATACAAACATCAAAATACCTAATGAATTGGTGGAATAAGTGATCTTGCAAAAACTATTCTTAAAAATTGACCTTGAGCAATACATTTCATAAAAAAAAAATACTCGGTTATCCTCTTATGCCTTTTCCTTGCAGAGCCAACCACTTGCGTTTGATGTAGGTTAATCCATTTCGTGAAACTGCAGAAGACAAATGGTTCTAAATTTCAGTCTGTGTTCCTAGAAACCATAAGTGTCTCCAGCTGGTTAAAGAAAGGAGGTATTGCTTGTCATATCAGGCCATTGACATATCAAGCAGTAGCTGCTACATGGGGCCTGAGCATAAAGCATCCCTTCTCTAAAATACATACTTTTGAATTACCGTTAGGCAAAGAAATAAACGCCCGGATTGTTTTTGCGCTTCCGACAAAAACATTAATCCAGCCAGCAGCTCTTTAAAGAAGGCCCATTCACTTTTTTGCATAGTTAACTCTATCAAATCTATTCATTAAACATTTATTGAGCACTAAGACAATGAGCTTTCTATAGAGAGAGGAAAATGGATGACTGGCTCCTTTTGATTAGATCCTTTAAATTAATGTATAATTGTAGTTGTTAATCAGCCCTGCTTGAAAGTAAACAGAAACCGTAGAAAACAGTGAGAGGAGGGTGTGGTCTCCTGTGGACTCTATATTCGAATCTCCTTGGGAAGAATCCTCTCCCAGCAGAAAGGTAAGACTAAGTAATTATTCCATGCATTTATAAACAATAAATCCTGACTCTGAGAAGACCAGTTAAATATATTTCTTTTGACAACCCGAAAACACTGGACAATAATCAGCATCAGCTTTTCCCTTAGCAGTTCACCAAGTGGGCTATTTATGGATTGGAACTTTTGATGTGCGGTACATCATCTCGGGCTTCAGTGTTATCTTTTGATTTCTTTCCAGCTGAACAGGCTAAGTAGTTGTAAATACCTCTTGTCAGACTACGTGGTTGGCTATTCTCGCACACACAAGTAATCTAGGAACCCAGTGGGCAAATTCGGCAGAGAGCCCCTGTGGAAGCTCGAGTCGGGTGTGCGCTGCAGAGCAGGGAGGGGCGGCGAGGGTGGTGGGAGGCGATGGCCATGGTGGTGGCGGTGGCCGCGGCGGCGGTGGTCGTGATATTCATGGCTGCCTCAGCCATGCCAGCAGCAATCTTCGTGACTGGAGTTGGGTGTCCTCCAGGCCTTCATTGATTTGGCACGACAGTCCTTGCCATACTGGAGAAGATTTTAATGGCTACCAGAGAGAGTGTGAAGGAGAAGCAATGGAGACATCATCCATGATATTGAAAGAGAACAAAGGTGTATGTTTCTCAGTGTCTCTAAGAACTAAGCCAGATTCCGCTGCATTGCTAAGAAATTATGCTTTGGAGACATACCCCTCCAACATACACCATGCAAACACACAGACACACTCACACGGCTCTATTGCAAATTTCAAAATGGTCGCAGATATTTCATTCACCAGAAGGTTAAAGGCGTTCCCCATCGCAAGAAGGATTAACTTACCCGAGGATTCTGGGACTGCAGATGTACACTGCGGCAAAATCCTAAATTCATCGAAAAAAAATCATTTCTGGACTCCAGCTGCTAAAAATAATAGAATTATAGTAAATCATGCATAAGATTAAAACAAGCCATTTTCACATTCCAAAGTGTTCAGGAAAAAACAAAAAGATTCTTTTCTTTTAACTCATTTCTTAAACAATGCAAATTTTTAAAGTAGCTTTTCTTTTCCAGAGCACGAAGCGCCATGAAATCGATAATTTTTGATCTTTCGGTTAATAGGCAACATGGTGAGCTTGTGCAGGGACTGCGGGCAGCAGACATGTTCTTGTCAGCTCAAAATTTCATATTGTTTTTGAATCCAGTGAGATTCGTAGATGGGATATCACCGGGTTTTTGTCTTAGCTGGCACCAGGCTCTAGGGACGCAAACCCTCAGTTTATCAACATAGGCATGTCTGTTGCTTTCTATATATTAAAAACAGGGAGTCTTACTGGATCTTAAACAAAAAATTATGTAAAAGGAGTGGCTGGTGTGATTATAATCCCATCATGCAGGGTCCACGGTTCCCATTTAGCGAAATTTCGCAGAGGGCAACTTCTTAAGAACATCCCTGCTGTGCAGAGTGAAAAGCATGAACAAACCAAAGACAGAATTCATCTGTGTTTATATTTTACAAACAATGAAAAACCTACTCTTTGTATGCCTTTTTCCCCCACCTTATTATTTCCTGGAAACTGCGGCATTCCCCCCGCCCCCATCCAGACACTCACCACCCCAGCACCGCAGTGTTCCGTCCTCACGCGTCTCCTTCCTCTTCTCTCTCGCTTTCGCAAATTCTGCACGCGCCATCTTTGTGTGGGGTGATTCTTTGCTAATTTCACTCACCCATTCTCTTACAAATCGGCTCAGAGATAGAAAATTATAGTGCGCTTTGGGGCTTTATTTGCCTAAATTTCTTTGCGTCTTCCCTCCTGACATAGAAAAATGGAAATGACGGGGTGGGGGGGGGGGTTGGGGAGGGAGCCCAAAAGGGAGATATTTCTATTATTGCCATAACCTGTTGTATACAGTGGTGATAAAAATATTATTAACATAATAGCAACAGCTGCAGCCTAAATAGAAGCTATGAGATAATTAATGTGCTACAACAAATTAATTTGCTGCAGGTGCCTCTCCTGTGAACTGAGTCACCCATGCTGTACAAAGTCTAAATAAAATTATTGTCCCCCCACATGGGTAAGCAAAAGGAGAGAAAAATGTTTTGTTCAGTAAATATTATGCATGCCCATTATAAAAAAATAAATCCTCCCCAGCCCCTTTCCCCCTGATCCCCACCAATATATCTCAGATGGCTTAGTCACCAGCGGATAAGCGAGGACTTAGAGCGGGTGTGTCTGTACAGAGGTGGTGTGAGAGTGTGTGTGTGTGTGTGTATACACACTTTTAAACATATGGAGGGTTTATTCTGTGTCTTAGTTGGAAAACAGATGGGCCAGCTATAGATTTTTTTTAGAAAATGTAGAGATAATTTATAATATTTGCAAGCTCTGTTGAGTTTAAAGCAAAAATTAGATCTATGTATGTGTATAGCTAGAAGAAAAATAACAAGTGTCGAAAGCAGTCGCCCATCTGAAATAATCCTTTTTTTTTTTTTTTAATCACCCATCTTGCAGACGAGGGAAATGTGTTTGTCGTGTGGCACTCTTCACTGGTGTGAAAGAGAGAGACTTTTACTCTCACATGCTGTCACGTCAGGGCTGGTGGAGAACGTCGCTGGTTCTATATCGCAAGGGCGTGCCCCAGGGCGCCAGGGACAAGGGAGGAGGTCACAGTGCCAGAAGCCAGGGTCCATTGTCTGTTTCCCACCACTCGGCAAAAAATAACTTTGGGTCCAAAAACGTGGAGGAACACAGAGGTTGATATATTTTTTTTAACTACTTGACTAAAAATTCCCTTTGAGTGAGGACACGGTCCTTTCTGATTTTTCTCCCAGGAATGCCACTGAAGGGCACAGTTTTGTTTCCATTGCAGCCTTAGGTGGTGGTTTGTTGAAAAAAAAAAACCCAAAAATATAAATTTCATCATTGGTCTGCATTTCCAAGGGTATTGGTTATTAAAAAATATTTTATGAATGATCTTAAATTTTAATTCCGAACCTTACAATAAATTGGATTAGTTTCTCAGACAATGCAGGGATTTGGATTTAGCTTTGCCAAAATTTGAGTTCCAGGAGATGATATAAAATTATTCAAACAGAACACTGTTCCAGCTACACCCAGAAGGGACACTGCATTTGCATGGGTTTTCTTTGAAATATGTTTTACTTCACACACTTCTTACAGGCGGACAACAGTGCCGAGCCGCCGCCGCTCCCCACGCGGAGGTACCGTACATCTGTTACACCGCGTCTCATGCAGTAATGGACATGCGTTTTACTCCATTTTCCTTTTGTTTATACGAAAGCTTTTTCTTCGTAATCCATCTTCAGATCTGCCCATATTTTGTATTTACAATGATAGAGTTTGCGTTGGGGGGACAGAAAAAGGGAACAAAGACCATATTGTTAGCCCTTTACAAGGAGGGAGAAAGAAATAGCCAATTCTTTGATAAGAATGAGCAAAGTTGACAAGTAGGGAATAGATCCATCTCTGGGATTTTCTAGGAATTTCTACGTCAGCCGACTGTCATTTCATACAGATGGAGCTCTCTGAAATCATCGAGTTCTCTAATTACGAAATCAATGAGGGAAAGTGAAAAAATGCTGTAATTTCTGTTACTTCCAGGGATCATCCCTTCAAAATATTTGTCTGGTCACTGTAAATTTTGTTAGAATCTAAGCCGTAAGCAAGCAAGACGGTGAATGTCTAACACACACATTCCTCCTTCCTGTTCGTGTTCCCTTTGCGTAGCATAAAGATCTAAGCTCTTTGAAGCCTTCCTCTTGTGACTTAGTTTTCAGAGCCCGTATTCTTCGATCGTCAGCACAAGCGACAATGTGCAGATTCTGAACAGTGAGAAATGGCCGTGGTAAGCCGACTTGTTTCGGGTGGCTTATTACATGGGAAAAGCTAGCTAACACAGCTAAGACGATTCCATTTTTGTGGCTTGTTTTTAATAATGACACCATCCTGCACGTTTGTTTGAGCTCGTTGTCTTCAAAACAAAAAATGTCTAAAGATTTTTAATTATGCCCCCTTCTTAGTAAAATAGTTTTGATCATGCCCTCTCTGGATAGATATTTTTTAATTATATACATGTACTGCTGTCAGTGCACGTATTGAATATCCATGAAGCATGGCGTGTTTTAAAGATAGAAAGTCAATAGAGGAGTTGTAATATTTTGTTTCCTCGTCCCCGTGGGTCCTCGTGGGCACCTTTTGGGTCTATAGTCACTCTACTCGGGACCAGTCTTGTAGGTCCTCAGAACTGTAGAATTCTAAGACCTCCCACAAAATCTGCTTTACAGCATTGTTTCACCCTTTCCAAATGTGTGTGATTCATTTTTTAAAACTAAACTCAGCTTGATTGTAGTTGCTGGTGGTGGTAGAATCCGTTAGTGAGTTACACATCGATCTCGACTATTAACTGACTTTAAATAAACCCCCTGTTGGTAAAAACCACCATTCACGTTTCCAGCAAATGTACCTAGAATATATACCGGTTTATGGAGTCTCTCGCATCACCGTTTTCTCTTGATATTTAACTCTTCTCTGTGAGTGTTGCGTGGCCTGTGTCTTCCCTTTCTTCGATTACGTTTTAACAAGGGGATGTTCACCGAGGATGAGGATGCCTTTTCAGTGTCAGAAGATCCTGACACTTCGTACCTCACAGGGTAATAGTGGTACTCCTAGTATCTGCTGATTAGGAATCTACATAATGACAAAAAGCTTCTATACAACCAGTAATGCATTTACATAAATTAACATTTTTATCAATCCCAGTGAAGTCTACATGAGTTTGAAAGGCCAGTCCCAAACATGTATGGAAGATCCCTTTTTCAGTGCACAGACTTAGTGCCTACATGGAGTATTTGGTGAGAACGCCACTGTGGCGTTCTCACCAAAGCAGGAGAAGCAAACCCCACGCTGCAGGGCACCAGCTCTGGGACCTGGAGAGGCTCTGGAACCACTCGGGCGGTTCAGGAACAGCAGTGGTAGCAGGAATCTCAGTAATCCAAGTGGTGGCTTCCATTTGGGGAGCTCTGCCAAGTGTGACACTTTGCCTCCCACAGCCCAGTGACCTTCACCTTTGGCACACGAGGGCCATTTTAACCATCACGACCAGTAAAGTAGGGGAATGTTATCTTCCCCATTCCACATCCGGGGAAAATGAGACTTAGGGAAATTAAGGCATTTATTTACTCAGGTAATAAACTAGATAAACAGCTGGAATTTGAACTTTAGACAGTAGCCCTTAGCAGCATGTGGCTATTTAAATTTAGGTGAATTAAAAGGAGATGGAATTAAAATTCAGTCCCTCGGGGTCATCAGCACATTTCAAGCCTCGGGAGCTGTGGGTGGTCACCACGTGGCACAGAGCAGACCACCCCCATCACAGCCAGTCCACTGGGCAGTGCTGAACTAGACTGACCAGTGCCTGTGCTTGTCCTGGTGGATCTAACCCTTTCTTACCCGTTTATTTATTCTTTTACTTGTTCACCCACTTACCAAACACTTCCTAATATCTACTACGTGCCAGGCACCATGGTGGACACTGGAGAGCCATCCCACTGCGTTGTCCAGATCAAATGAAATAGACATGAAAGAGTTTCTTAAGCTTTAAGGTTCTAGACAGAAATGAGATATTTTCATGCTGTCGTTGCTATAATGGTGGGACTATGTTACTCCTATTGGAATCCTCTCCTCCTTCCCTCCACCCCCCCACCCCAGCAGAGTGCAATGCCCATTAGAAGTGAACGCACAGCCTCGTACCGTCACGCACATGTCTGGTTGTATCTGTACACTTTCAGACTCTTTTCCTAACTTTGGTGAACTCTCCATGTAGACTATCGTGGGCCATATGGGCCGTGACAGCTGGAACATGGGCGTGAAGTCTCAGCTCTGGAGAGAAGGATCCGTGTCAGGTATTGTCAGATTGCCAATGACTAATGGGCGTTCCCAGTTACCATAGGTGTTGTAACCATGTCCGTTCTCACCAGCGACATGTGGGAGTCCCGTTCCCGGGCGGTGTCATCAGTGGAGGATGGGGGCATGCTGCTGTTCGCTCCACCCATGCCCTCTAGACCGTATCTCTGTGTACAGCTGCAACTCTCTGCACCTGGGCTTTATTCTGGCTCCAGGAAGTGGGCTTGGGTGTGGGGGATGGGTAGGGCAGAAATGCCTAAAGTTAGTGCCCCACAGGCAGCCATCAACCAGTCGTGGTCAGGGAATTGGTGGATAAATCCCCCAGCCTTTTCGCTCTTAGTGATAATGCTGAAGTGCCTCCCATGGCCCCCTGACTGAGCTCCAGGTGCTCTGTACAGGTAACTGGCTTAATAACACACCCCGTCATAGCGTGTTTCCCTTTCCCTTTTCCCTACTAGTGTTACCTATGGTCACCTCCCAGATAAATTACCTACACTACCATACTTGTTGCAGCTCGGCTTCTGGGAGAACCAAGTCCAACCGTCTGTCGTCAAACTTTTGGAATTTTATAAATGATATTACAGTATAATTGGAGCTTGCATTTTTTTTGTAAATGAAGCTGAGGATATTTTCATACATCTTGAGATATTTTTATTTCTATTTCTGTGAACGAACAGTCATATCTTTTGCTTTTTGTTTGCTTCAATTTCTATAATATATCTGTAATAGGAAGATTAGTGCTTTGTTAGTAATATGAATATTTTTCCAGTTTGTTGTTTGTCTTTTCGGCTTTAAAAATGTTTTTCCACTTGTTCCCTCCTCTTCCTTCTGTTCTTTCTTTCTCTCTCTTTCTTTCTTTCTTTCTTTTTATTTTGTCATGCACAAGATTTTATTTTTATGTAGACAAATTAATCAATCTTTCCTTCTGTCTCCTGCATTTTGAGCCATGCTAAGAAATACTTTTCTCAGCCCTGGCTGGCATAGCTCAGTGGATTGAGCACGGGCTGCAAACCAAAGTGTTGCAGGTTCAATTCCCAGCCAGGGTACATGCCTGGGTTGCAGGCCATAAGCCCCAGCAACCGCACATTGATGTTTCTCCCTCTCTTTCTCTCTCTCTCTCTCTCTCTCTCCCTCCCTCCCTTCCCTCGCTAAGAATAAATAAATAAAATCTTAAAAAAAAGGAAATACTTTTCTCCATTCTAAGTTACATAAGAAGAACTCCATGCTTCCTAATAACACTTCCAAAATGCTTAGGTTTATATCTTTGATCCATTTGAAATTCATCCTAGTGGGTGTTAATCACCTTTTCTCCTTCTGCTTTGTCTGCACCCTGAACTCTCCCAGAATCACCCACCTCTCCGAAACTGCCCCTTGGGTCACTCTGAGCAAGGTGTCTCAGAGTGAGTGAGGTGTCCCACTGCCCCAGAGCATTTCCTCTTGCAAACGATTATGGGTCTCTTGGCTTTCCTCTGAACTCGGCCTTCACTAATCATAATTAGCACAAGAGTTTCCTGCCGCCGCATTTCTCTGTCTGGAATAGCCTCCCTGTATCTTTTTTCTTTACTGAGCTCATATTTTATTTAAACCGAAGGTACCCATATTTTTTCTTTCTCATAACTCTTCATTGTTTTCTCTCGTCCTATTAGAAACGGCAGAGCAACGTGTGTGCCGTTTTCCTATGACATTGAACACAATCCTTCCTAAGATCCCAGCGTGCGTTTCCTGACGGGCTCAAAAAGTAATAAAAAATTTGAAGAGGGCGGGCCATGTGGGATTCTTTTGCCATGGAGACATTGCTGTATACAGTTTAAATTTCTTTTTGTCTTGATAGTTGCTCCCTCTTAGGGAGGCAAAAATAAGTAGGAGAGATAGATTAGATAGGTAGGCCTGACCTGCATGCATCTGTAGAACGAGGCCCGTCGTACGAATCACTTCTGTACATGAACTTGGTTAAATTCCATTGTTTTGGCCCAAGCAGACAAACTGAAAGCTGAAGCTTTTCTGACTTGTTGCCGCCTGTCTGGTCATCCCTTGGGCATGCTTCTAAACATACTGTCTTTGTTTTCCGGTGCCTTTTACGACACCCTAGGCCAGTTCTCCCCCTCCTGTGGGTGGCTTGTGCTCACTGATCTTCGGCCTTCTGCCCGTTGAGTAGATCAAAGGAAGCCCATCATGTTCTCTTTGGCCTCAGTGTCCTGCCTTCGGTCAGGGGCCCTACCGACTGGAAGAGAAGGCTCCCGGCCACCATGCCTTCCAGCCATGGGTGCTGTACACTCACTCCTTTGGCCCACGTATCATCCAGAGAAAATGTATCACCCCTACCTATTTACCCAACTGCCCCTGTGTGCACCAGACTCCGTTTCCTTTTACCTGGGAAGAGAATATTCCCGTTCACAACAACGAGAATAAATTTCAATGGATACGCCTCTCCACTTTCCTGGCTTTTCCTTGCAGGAGATCAGGGGAGTGGGACTTGGGGGGCGAAGGGCCCATCTCCCGCCCAGTCCGCCCTTCTCCCTGAGAGGTGTCAGCGTTGCCTCTGTGGAAACTTCCATCACAGACGGCTCCCCCGGGCACCCCCACCCTCCTCATCAGAATACTCCTCCCCTGAGTGTCACTCGCCGTGGGATTGTAAGACTCCATTATAATAAAGGTGACAATGACAGATCTCAAGGAAGTGGAGCTCCAAAGTGAGGGAGGGAGGGAGGCACATCAGAGAGCACGGGCTCCGGGAGCCCGATAATGAGCGTGGAGAGGACTTTTTCTGCTTACGGGGGAGAGAGACTGGCAAGTCTCCGTTTGAAGACAAAGCACATGATACTGTGATCACAGAGCTCTCCTAATGGGGCCGGTGTGATGTGCGGGAAATGTATTCTTCTCACCGCCTCATTCTCGTGTTCCGGTGGGAAAGGTCTTCCGATGCGTGTTTACTTAATGTACCCAACGCCGCGCTAACGCCACACTTTTTGTACCGCGAACTTACACGCACGTGTGTGTTTAATTGACTTAATAACCCTGAGTCTCATCCAGGACTTTTTCGACGCTCTTTGACTCAGTTGGCAGAATTAAAATAATGGCCAGGCAGAAATCCCTTAGTCGCGTTATCAATTTATTTCTAAGGGATTTTCTAACATGCGTAGCTGGGTGCTCCCTCGCCCTTTTCTTCTTCTAAAAGGTAGGGTGGAAAAAAAAAGGTAAGGTGGTTTTTTTTTTTTTTTCCCCAGACACTGCATAAATTGGTTCCACCAGCATTGGCAGCTGCCCGTGTGAGGAAGGCTCCGTTTCCCACCCCAAGCTGGAATTCGGAGATGCAGGACCACTGCGGGGCATGACCTGACATCCCCCTGGTGCTCAGGAAGGAAACAGGCCGCACCTCTGCCTCGTGCTGCCCTCCTGGGATAGCTGGGAGCCACCCACGTGGACGCTCACATTCATCAGTGTGGCTCCATTGGGTTGTTAAAGCCTTGCCCGTTCATTCTTTCTGTCGACTGGCCACTCATCGAACCTGGCAATCAGAAAGGCACTCCAAGGTCATGACCCTCCCAAGCACAAGTGTATAATGGGGAACTTTCCAGAGCTATTCTTTCTCATAGAACTTTCTGGATGGTTCTTGAAATTAGGAACAAGAGTGATGGTCCATCAGCCCTGTCTACTTTTTGCTTAGGACTAGAGGTGTGGGGGCGGGGGGTGAGGAATGACTGCCAGTGGATATGGGGCTCATTATGGGGGCGATGGGAATCTTAAAAAATGGATGGCGGCAATGGTTGCACAACCTTGTGTATATACTAAAAACGGCTGAGTTGTACACTTTCAATAGGTCAGTTGAATGACGTGCATTAGATGTCAACAACAGTGTAATAAAAGTATATCCATGTATCTTCTTGTTAATAATTAACCGTATTCTCCTAGGGCCCCATTCCTAATGAAGCTAATGATAAGCATCTCTCAAGAGCCACCTATAAGTCACCTGTGACTAAGTGCAGGTGTCAAAAAATAAGAGCACAGTTTGTGCGAAGTTCATTTCTACGACAGACTCGGAAGTGCAAACAGTTCTCACAAACATTGTTATATAATTCATTCATTTCGAAACCAGGAGCCTGAGTTTTCTAGTATATGCTTAGATAGCCTAAAATTAATTTTTAAAACATCAGGTAAAAAAAGTTCAGAAATAGATATGATCTTATAGACAGTACCTGCCTATCACCTGGCGGCACTTCCTGATGTCCTGGCTGGAGGGATCACAGAGGAACACCCCCCATGGAGCTGTGGGGTTCCATACTCCAGCACTTTCGGGCTGCTGTGCAATCCAGGGTGTGTGCTCTGCCCACGTATTAGGACACCTGTACTGTTTGGGGACCCCTCCCCCGCCACTTTGGCATTCACCTCCAAGAACTGGCCCCTGCGTTGCTTTTTTAGAAGCCTGTCCTCATTCTACGGGGGCTCACATGGTCCATATGCACAGAGAGCCGGCAATGCCTGGGAGTTTCTGTGCCCACCGGCATGGGGAATGACCCTTCCTCAATGACCGAGGGGTGCAGGCAGGGAAAGTTGAAATGCCAGCATCCTTGTCTCAGGTGCAGGCAACTCAGAGGAGTAACTCATACCCAGGGTTTCTTGTGGTATCAGGGTAGCCATCCTCTGAGGGTCTCACGGAGGATCACACCCTTACTGAGCTTCTTCCCCTTCCCTGACCTGCCTCCCCATTTTCTTCCAGATCTCCCGTGGCAGCATTTCCATCAGAAATCATCTGCGTGCCAATCCTCATTTCGGAGGCTGCTTTGAGGGCCTGCCCTAAAACCATAGTCAACACGTCAGGCTAATCAGTGTGCTCGTGGCTAGCATGCCTGGAGACCTGACTCACGCTGTAGGTACTACTGGTCTATGAGGCTCAGCTGTCGGGGTGAATCCAGACAGGGCTTTCCCTCTGGAGTAGGACTGTGCCTGGACCTGGCAGAGCCAAGAGGTGGAGAGAGAAAGATACTGGGGTCCTGGTAACATGGTTTGAGCGCCTGGCAGGGCCAGCCTTATGGGCCTGCAATCTGTGAGGGGCCTTCATGTTTGGAAGGACCAGCACTGGGTTTAATGCTCCCGCCTCATCATCTGGAAATTCTTCATCATTTTGGAAAAGGACCCTGCACTTTTATTTTGTAGGGAGCCCTGCAAATTATGTAGCTGGACCTGGTCCCTGGATCTACCCGTACAGGCTACATAGCCCTGGATTTTTGTTGTTGTTTGTTTCACAATGTAGCAAATTTCCTCTGGGCTTCTGTCATTTGCAGCTTAGAGAGCTATGATCACAGTCTGGGTTTGCTGTTGCAAATGTCGGAAACTCATTCTACCCAGTCTAAGCAGAAAAGAAACTTGTTCAAGAATATTAGACAACTCATGTGATCTGAGGGGTCTAGAGGAACAATCCTGATGCCCAGAGGCAGAGAACAGTAGCCAGATTCTCTCACAAATAGAACACCTCTCTGGGCTCAAAAAGTGTGTTCGTGCCGCCGAGTCTGGGGCTTGGATGCTACTTGGAATCTCTGTCACTGGCAGCTGGATGCTCTGCAGCTACGCTCAGCAGAACGGGTTCCACGGGCCTCCAAGTTCATGGCACTCGCATCTTAGGGTCTCATGGGTGTATCAGTTTGGTGAAGCCCAAATCTCCCACCTGCACCTCAGCAACAACAGTGGCTGGGCAAGAGAGATTCCAGCTTCTACCTGGAGGAGGCGTGGGCTCATAAACCAGGGAATTTCGCCCCAAACAGGGAGGGGGTTTAAGGATGTTGGCAGGCATCCAGAAGTATCCAATACCCATTACTTACCTACATTTGACTGCTGCTGAGGCCTGTGCGCATCAGAAGTTCTTCACAATGTGGGGTGAGTCTGTTGATACATTCCCTTCCTGTTGCTCTCAGTGATTCTGGGGTCTCCCAGTGTGCCCCTCCACCAGTCCTTAGGACATTCTGCTCCTGGTTGCCCTTTGGGGCGCTGCCCCAGGCTCACTCTTTGACCCCACCTCTCTAGTAATCTATTTTCCACTCAACTAGAATCTCAACCAGGACAAGATGGGTCCATTTCTGCAAAGCAAAATATAACCCAGCCCTGAGGTCATACGGCGTTTACCTGGAGGCGGGTGTGGTGAGATGCTGCTGGCTGTCGCTGGGCAAGTCCCACACAGCCACCGCAGCTGGCGGGACACACACCTATCGCCATGCAAAACCATCTCTCTATGGCTAACGGTTTCTATGCCAGTTCCCAGCCTGTTCAGAATCAGGTGTTAACAAAATAATGAACAAATGAGAATGTACAGTTAGGAATGATCGGTTTCCTTTGAAGAACCCGCCCTCGAGTTTGCCATTGCCCATCTGGTGTAAAAATTAAACCGAAGAACAAAAGACTGCCTTGGGGAGGGGCATGAAATCAGCATTTAAAAATAACTGTTCCGTCCATTTTGCACGTTTGTGTTGACTACGTTGCTTCCAAAGGAGAGGCTGGGGTTTGGAACGTGGACATGGGAAGAGGGCCTGCTGTGGGCACTGCACGCTTCCTGGCTGTTTTGCAAGAGGCTGTAGGTGGCCTGTTAGGTTGGGTGGACATCAGCAGGGCCAGAACCATGTCCCACGGGTGTGTGCAACTGTGCCAGCAGCTTGGGGACATGAAGGATTTAGAACCAGGAGCAAGCAAAGAGCAGGTCCTTGTCCCTGTACCTCTCTCGTGCGTGCTCAGCTTTTCTGAAGCTTTACTGCTGGTCGGGGAGGGGTCGGCATGAACTGGGGTTTCTCTGAGATGTCACTGCCTGCCCCCTGGTTGGGAGAGGGCAGGCATGGCAGGAGCCTTCGGAGTATCCTTACAGATAATGTGACCTTGAACTCCACGTATCTGGGAATGAGCCAGAGGGCTGTGGTCAGTGCTCAGTAAACATTTGCTAAACAAGTGCTTGTTCACTTTAAAACTTTACGTCTGTGCTGTTTCCATTACCTGGAATATTCCTCCCCTTTCCTTGCTTTCCATCAGTCACTACGGCCGCTTGGAGTTTTGACAGAAAGCATTAAAACATAAAATGAGGTCATAAATCTTGGGGGAGCAGCATTCTCCTGAATGCCAGGAACACACGTCCGCCTGGAGCGGACTGCCCCGCAGTCAGGTTCACGGCCGGTACATCTCCGCTTCCCCAGCGCGCCGCTCGCTGCTGCACAGGCGGGGGGAAACACGAGCGTTGAAGACCGTGGTGCCACTCGGAAGGAAGCAGCCGCGTCCTCCGAGGTGGTCCCTGAACGGCCTGTGCCGTGTCTTTCCACTGACCGTAAAACCGAAACAGAATAGTTGAAGAACGGCTGCAAAGGATGAGAACGGCAGCTGGAGGAGTCTTCCCTCTTCCAGGAGGTGGTCCCATCTGAGACATCGCTGTGCTCCCAGGCGCCGATCTTCACGTTTTGATACGACTCCCTTCCACAACTCCTCCTGGGATCCGCCTCTGTCCAGCGGCCCTCGGGCTGTGGTCTCACCTCCCGTGGTCCGCAGGAGGTGACGAGGCTCTCACACGTTGGAGGGGAGACGCGGAACCCACGTAACACGTAACTCAGCTGCCTTCTCCGAGAAGCCAGAGCTCTCTCCCTCCAGGCGCTGGCGGGGCCCTGGCAACAGGTTTAAATTCACCATCAGTCTCATTTCTGGGCACGGGGTTTTGGTCTCTCTCAGTGACTGGCTCCTCTAATTATCAGTCTCCCTGGGGTTTGACTGGCCAGAGATGAGCTCAGGGTAAAGAAAGAGCAGAAAGGGACCTTCTTTCTGTCCAGCAGGAAGGAATTTGGAGAGTTCTGGAAGCTAGGGCAAGCCTTCCAAGGATTTAAGCAGGAAGGTGGTCAGATCGCAATGACGTTTCTGAAGAATCCCGGGGGAAGATGTTGTACGCTCACTGGGGTGTCACGTAGACCATGGGCAGTGGGGAGTCGGGGAGGCCAGTGCGGAGGAGTGGAAATGAGCGAGGTCAAAGGGTGCTCAGCTGTGCTCGGTGAATGTCCGAGTGCAGGGATGGGGCAGGCTGGGGAGCGGCTCTCAAGCTCCTGGCCTAAACAGAGCATTGCCTGAGGCAGGATGAAAAGCATCGTGGGGGTCAGATGAGCTCTTGGCCCTGCTGAGTTCGGGGTGCATGTGGAAGGCCCCCCAGTGTGGTTCCTGCCTGTAGATGCAGGCCTGGAGCACGGTGAGACCTGCTTAGGGTGGCCGGTTTCAGCTGTAGAGGAGCTGCCAGGTACCCCGGGCACAGAAACGGCTCAGACATCCATCCGGCCAACTGAGTGACAGATGAGCATGGCCGCCGTGTGGCCGTGTGCTGCCCACTCAGAAGGTCCTTGGGGCATCCAGGCTGCACCGCCTCAGGCTGCTGCTTCTGGAGAACATGGAGGAGAAGCACTTGGGGCCGGAGGCTGGGGGGATGAGCAGTCTCAGGGGGGTGTCAGCCCTCCCCTCAGGTTCCCCGGCCTTGCACGGGGCTGCACCCTCCCTCCCCGTCCCCCTGCAACACCACTATCCAGTGGGGGAGAAGCCGGGCCCTGTGAGAATCTTCCGCCTGCCCCGAATCCCCGGGAATGCCTGCCGGGGAGGACTGGGCCCCTGGGGAGCTTTGCTTTCTTGCCTCTGAGGCTCTGCAGAGCCCAGCTGTCAGCAGGAGACAGGAGGGCAGCATTCCCTGAGGCTTGGCACCACGGTGGAGGAAGCACACCGGCTCCAGGAGCCCCTGCACTGGCGAAGGAGGAGGCGAGGGTGGCAGCTGTGCCCAGTGGCAGATCACAGGTGAGCGCTGGCAGGTGTCACCCACAGCAGCCGCGGACAGAGAGAAATGCACCAGGCTGTGCTGACACAGACGAGTGAAACAAAGATGGGTGAAGGGACTCAGTCTCCCTGAGAACCCGCTTGAGGCACGAGATTGACCACGGGGCCTCCGTACTGAGGGATGTCATTGATTTACGCATCATAGGTCCTGTGGGTGTGCCGCATCACGGCACGGCAGCATCTCTTCATTGTTTTACTATTTCCCCAGGGCTGTCTCTCCGGGGTTTGGCGCTAGGAAAGACCTTTACCTTATTTCTAGGATGCCCTCTCCATGAAAGAGCACTTTTCCTGTGATCTAGAATCAGTCACCAAACTCTCGGATCCTGGCCCAGGGACGTGGGGCTCCACACGTGTCTTCTGGCGGGGGTGGGGGGGGAGCTCAGGACGGGTGCATCCCCGAGGCCAGCTCCCCGCCTCCGAGCTGCGACTCCGCCTCCCGTTTGCTGTCGTGATCAGCTGTGCCTTAAAGCCATTTTTCAAGTTGGGCGTCACTGACATGCTGGCCTGCTCGTTCTTCGTTGTCGGGGACGGTCCTGTGTCCTGTGGGTTAGTTAGCAACATCCCTGGCTTGTGGATGTCAGTAGCCCTCTGGCAGAGGTCCTGCCCTCCCCAGCTGTGGCGACCACGAACATGTCTTTAGACATGCCAAGTACCCTTGGGCGAGGCAAAATCGCCCTCACTTGGGAATTACTGTTTCGGAGGAAGGCCTCTGGTTAGACATGGGGTCTGGCTCTTTAACATGGGACATGGGGGACCCTTTGTCACAGGAAAAAAGGGCAAAGGGCCGGCCACATGACTGGGAGCACCATTCTTAACAATGCAGTAGCCTCACTGTCATACCTGCTGGGTGGACCAGATGCCAGAGCTTGGTGCCCTCTTTGCTGGGGGCAAGGGAGGGGCCCTCAGGGTCTCAGGTGCAGCATTAGGAGACATTGCATCAAAAGCCCAAAGCTTGTATTCTTCCCAAGTTTCTTCCAGACCCACCGAAGTCTAAGATTGGTACTGGCCTCTTTTCTGGTGTTACCTCGGTAACATGCCTTTGCTAATTTCCTTTTTTTCCTCCCATTTTTATCTCCTGTATTAGCTTTTCTCATCATGCACCTTCATATCATTCTGTCAGTGTTTACTCCAGAAATTACAAAATGCACCCTTGCCTTATTGCAGTCTGCATTAAATTAGCACTTTTAGCACATCCTGAACATTGGGAGACCCTTACAACAATTTAAATCCATTTATCCCTCTCCTGTTCTTTTTTTTCTCTTGTTGTTACAGATTTGACTCCTATGTGGTGAACAGTGTTTTCTGTTCACCCTTGGAGGTGCACTGTATTTCCTGCTACGCTTTCTTCCTCCCGCCTGGGATCATTTTGCACACAGTTCCTTTACTATTTCTTCTATTTTATCACGGAGAGAGCAGGCCTCAGGCGAAGAGCCTTCCTCAGACATTGAAATCTGAATTTAGTGAAAGTGTTTTTGTGTTTATTGTGTTTATTGCAGTCCTTTGCTATTTTATAGGAAAACAAAGCAATAGTGTTCTTCTCGTTAAAGTTATCGAAGAGATACATTGGGCCGATATAAAGAACATTATTACGCAAATAAGCATCCGATGACACAGACCAAAAACGGAGGAGGTGGCGCTCGCTTCGGCAGCGCACGGACAAACGCTGAGAAGACGGTGTGAAGGTTTCCAAGGTGTGGCGGTGAGAGCTCTCGCGAGGTGAGGTGCTGCGGGCGAGAGGGGAGAGGAAAGCGGGCCTTTGTCAGGAGGCAGTTTCGTCATCGCGACCGAGCACCAGGGCATGTGGTTGTAGGCACGCGTGGCTTCACTTCCATCACCCAAAAGGGGGGATTATCTTCACAAAAGGAAAGCTTCAGGTATTTCTATAGCTTTAGGTTATTTATAGGTAAATAATAACTGCTGTGTAGACTGTAACCACTGTGTTGGCAATGCGCTCAAGAGCCTTTACTGCTCTGGCTGGTGTGGCTCAGTGGATTGAGCGCCAGCCTGCGAATGCGAACCGAAGGGTCGCTGGTTCGACTCCCAGCCAGGGCACGTGCCTGGGTTGTGGGCCAGGTCAGGTCTCCATTGGGGGGGTGCGAGAGGCAGCCCCATGTTGATGTTTCTCTCCCTCTCTTTCTCCCTCCCTTGCCCTCTGTCTGAATTAAGTAAAATCTTCAAAGAAAAAAGATCCTGTACTAACCAGAGGTGGTGGTTGTTATCTATTTCTCTGTTTTTCTTTAATTACACACTTTCCCATACTTGCCAACTTTATTTATTTACTCGCCCAGAAAATGGTTACTGGGTATCCAATCTGTCCCCTGGCCCTAGTCCTTTCTCACTGAGTGACGTGGGGCACACATTTCATCCATCACGCCGAACCTTGCGTTATCCATCCGTTAAATGGGAACACATTAATAGTGCTTAGCTCGTGGGGTCACTGACTCGGTAAGGAAGCCCCTCCCTCCAATTCGAGGTCTGGAGCAGGAAGGATACAGTTCTGCAGAGGAAGGAAGGATGGGGAGTGCTGGCAGGCAAAACACGTGCCCTTGCAACCCCAAATGTGCTTATTAATGTGAGGGCTCATGACATATTTTTCTGGAACATGCTGTCATCTATTATCACCTTAAAATACAATCACTCAGGCTGCCACTGCCTGTGCGCAGGGATGGGACTCGGAACACGGGTGGTTCCTGAGGACTGAGGCCGTGTTCGCCCATGAAGGGTGTCATACATCATCATTTTTAGCACCAGAGATGTCCTCTGGTCAGCCCGTGAAGTGCTTTCGATCCTTTGAGCCAGTCCATCAGCTTAGGCCAAAATTTCCTCCTTCATAGTCAGCTACAGCTTTAAATGCTAATTTAGACTTTTTGGTTTTTCATCATTCTGTTTGCTGCCTTTTCATTCCAGGTTCTCCCTCCTCTCTCAGTTATTGGAGGAGAAGTGAGAACCCTACTGTGAGAGCCAAACCTCTCTGTGTGGGGAGCGAGACCTGGGAACTGTCACCGGGGGGCCACTCCCTGGGCAGCCAGTGCCCCACACGGAAATGCCCCCTGGCAGCACGTGGTGGCCCCGGAGAAGACAAACACTGGCCGGCGGGGTGGGCGCGACGCTTCGTGGCCTGCGCCCAAGGAAGGAAGATGGCCCCCCGAGATGGGGAAATGGTGTGGGACTACTTGTCTCTTTAGAGTCGCTCCTTCAGATCACACCTCATTGTCGTGGCGGTGAGGCCTTCTTGGCTGAGTGGCCAGTTGTTCTGAGAGATAACTAAATAGTACTCCATGCAGAGACGATCCACACAAGGGTTACTTCTGAATGGTGATGACAAGAGGAGCGAGTGTTTGGGGATGCAAATCCGTCCCCCTGGGGGCTGTCCATCTGGCAGAGAGGGATGCAGAGACCTGGGGGTGCAAGTTCCTGCGGCTCCTCCCAATGCACACCCCCCCCCCCCCCCCCCCCCCCCCCCGGTCAATGACCAGGGAACCTTTGTCTCATCCAGGAGACGGAGAGGAAATGGAGCTGCCAGGCCACATGAGGCTCCCACTGGAGATTTGGAGGGAGATGAATGGCGCTTAAGGAGCAAGAAGACCGTGAAATCAAACCATTAAAAAACAATTTCAGGACCAGTCAACTTCCTTCACCTTCTTTTTGCTGTGATACAGCCCCCAAAGTCACCGGTTTCTTTGATCTCACTTGAGTTGGCGTGTTGACTTTCTCACTGCGAAGGTGCTTCTCGCACGGGGGGACATGCAGCCCCCCCCGGAGAGAATGGGGAAAGAAGGGCCTCCACACTCTTCTCCACCATTTTCTCCGGTTGTCGTTGAGCCCTGGGGACGAAGCTGGGATTCTCGGGACCGGTGTCACCAAGGGTGACAGCAGGCATACCTGAGAGACAGACAGCCTCGTGAGGCTTCCTTTTCACTAATTTCCACAAAGTTCTTTCATTCATTCGATCTGAGCTGTCTGTCACTTTATGCCCGAGAAATGGAGGCCAGAATTAACAGCCAGAATGCACTTTCAATCTAGTGGCGGTGGGTGTCCCATAGGATGACGTGAATTTCTCCTTCTGCCCCAAAGGCCCACGTTTCCTTTTTTTTTTTTAGCTTTTAATTGAAAAATCAATTTGAATTTTACAAATTATTGAGAAATGCCTTTTCCTTGTGAAAAAATTAAGTCGAAACACTTCGGCTAAGATTAAAAGGTCCCCGTGACCAGTAGTGTTCCCCCCACCCCCAAAGAGGCAGCAACTGTCGCAGAAAGATTCGCGCCCCTGTAGCTCTTTTTCCCTCCTTAGCGTACACGTTAGGTATTTACGTCCCTATGGGCCACATACAGCATGTGCTTAAATGTATTAGCACGATTCTGCTTTACACACTCTTCTGCAACCTGCTTTTCCATTTGCCAGGAAATGCTCCGGCTGGACTCAGAGTCACGGCGCTGGTCGCCCAGCTGGGAGGGCACAGGGGACTAAAACCCCATGTCCGCTAGCTTAGCTCTCTCGTTTGCTTATGCAGAGGGGACCATGCTTTCTAACTCATTCAAAGGTACGGGCTGCGCTGTGGAGGCTCTGGGTGGATCTTCTCCGCTCTCTTTAACGGCTTCGTTGTAGCCCCGAGTGTGGGTATATTGCATTTCATGCGACCGTCCCCACAGTTGGATATTTAAGTTGCTTCTAGTTTCTCGTGGTCATAGGCGATGCTGCCACGCACACCCTTGTCCTCTCTCTGTGGGCACAGAGGCCAGCGTTTCTCCGGAGAAGTCGTGGGAGTGCCACATCGCAGGAATGCGCACCTGAAATTCGAGCAGCCCGTGCTAAAGGCAGTGCCCCTGAAGGGCACTGTCGATACGCGGTCTCCTCAGTAGCGTCTAAGCCTGCCCATTGCCATCCGTTTCATGAGCACTCGATGCTGCCAGGCTTCGATGGTCCCTAGTGGCCTTCTTCTTACTGTGCATCTGGTTGACTCGGCTGCCCTGGAGTTATTCCCTAACTACTGTTTCACTTTGCTCCTGGTTTTTCCATGAACTTGATCTCCACCTTGGCTCTCTGGCCACCTGAGCTCCCTGCCGCTTGGTCTCTTGACTCTGTCAAGCTGTAAATTCTGGCCTGAGTTCCAGGTGGCAAGTAGGTAGGAAAATAGCCCTGCACCAACCTAGCTGCGTGTTTAGGGGTCCGTTGCTTGTCTGGGCCTCAGTTTCCCCATCTGCACCCTAACAAAACTGGGTTACAGAAACTCCAGGAATTTAGCTCTCAAGTTCTGGCCTGCAGTAGAACTAAAAAAAACAAAAATCACTTGAAGAAGGCATTCTCGCCCCCATCCGAGCTAACCACGGTGAGGCTAGTCGGCATGCTTTTACGGTGAGTGCACACTGTCATGCGTGAGTCATCCGCAGAGGTAATGAATAGGTATGGATTTTATTGCTCCAATAAACGATATCACCATTCCTTTCTGTGCTTTCCGGGGGCGGGGATGGGTGACGAAACTCTCAAGCAGGCAATGACCACATCTCGAATAACTCAAGCCCACCCCCACCTCTGCGGCCACTCCTTCTCGCTCTCTACTCCTTGCCGCACCTTTCCCACTCATTCCGCAGATATTTCTCAAGCACCCATGGCACCCCCTGCTCCATGGCCATATTTGGAAAGGGTGAGAGCAGAAGACGGAAAGTGGTGGAAAAGTGCTTTTTTGGGCTGCCAGTTCTCGTGGCTGGGTCAGTACCATCTAATACAGCCGTGTGAGATGTTGGAACCGCTGTGGAAAACCTATGCCGTCCAATATGAACAAACACCAAGGGCCTCGGCCCGCCTGCTACAGAAGATGTGGTTGGGCCCCCCAGGCCAAGGCATAATGAGTGTAAGGAAGCAGGCTGGTGCTGGGGGCTTTGCAGCCAATACTCTAGAACTCAGTGCTGTCAACCTTCTCTTAATCAGTCTCTTAATCAGAAGAGAAGTGTTTTAAGGATCGAAAGACACACAGTGCGGAGGCCTTGGCATGGAGCCCACAGTAGGTGCCCCCTTGGAGAAACCCCTCTCCCTCTGTTGTGTTTCCTTGGTTCTCAGGACGCCCACACACTTCTGGCCATAAAGAGCTTCCACCTCGAGGAGGTGGGACTCGAGGCAGAGCCTGTGCTTCTGGGCGGGGCAGGCGGGAGAGGCCACCTCCAGCTGCAGAGGCTTCCAGAGCCTCAGACTCTGACTCAACTTTACAGACGCCACAAATCATATCACTCTCATTGTGGGGACTTTCAAGGGTGGGAATTCACCTCCCCCACCACAGCCTACCTGGACAGGTGCTGGAACATAATAGATGCTCCATAAATAATTGTGGGTGGGCCAGTCAACCCAAAGTCGTTATCGTTGAGCGATAGCTGGGAGCCGCGGGTTTTAGACACCTGCCTCCCCCCTCTCCATCTCTGCCTGTCCAGGAACAGGCAAGGACTCCAGGGCGGCAGGCTAAGGTCTGACTCTGCTTGGTGTCTTAGTTTCCCCGTCTGTCCCCTGGTGCCCTGGAATTCTGTGACCTAAGTACATAGGGGCCACTTCTGCCAGGCGGGTCCTGAGGCTACCATAGGCATTCCTACACATTTCTCTTCAGGTTGGGGTTCGTCCCTGCTGGTCACTGCCCCCCAGCCCTGTCCCCCTGCCCTTCTCCTCTACACGGCGGTAGCTCACAGTTGGCTTCCCGTACACCCAACAACAGGCTGGCGGTGCGCTCCGTCCCTCGCCTGGCCTCACCCAGTGAGCCCTCCAGACGCAGTCAAAGCAAACAGAACTTGGGTGAGCTGGCCAGGAAATACAGAACAAAGGAGGACTTCTTTTATCAGCTGTTTCCTTTTGTCAAAGATAAATTGTGAGAGTAAAAACCTTTTAAAAAAACCCCACAAAGCCTGAAACCAAAGAGAAATAAGTTATGTGCTACTTGGATGAAATCGGAGCGTTCATGTAGTTCTCACTCAACACACGGTGATGACGTGCCAGGTGCGCGGGGCTGTGGCCGTTTCGAGCCCTGTACGAGACAAGACGTGGAGTTTGACCTCGGCAGGGTTACAGGTTAGTGCAGGAGATTAGGAACGAGAGAGCCTGCGCAGATGAGTTGACTGTCTGGTGTGCCCGGGCACGGTGGGGGGAGGGGGCTCGCTGACTCTGTCTGTCTACCAGCGTCCCTACTGCTTCCATTTCAGCTGCGTGCGGCTGGGGCTGAGTCATTGTTTGTTGAGTAAGTGAAAAAAAATGAGTGATGAGATAGGGTGTTTGGGAAGTCCGTGGGAGGGGTCCCTAATCCACTATCCAAGGCGACTTGGAGGAAATGACAGGGAGACCTGAAGACTTGAGAAGGAGCAGCCGGTTAGCCAGGGGAAGTGGTGGGGAAAGGGGGGGAACCCCGGGAGTAGAGAGTGGCTGGGTTTTGCTGGCCGAGGGAACAGGAGCACGTAGTCGAGGATGAGAGCCTTGGGTGGGTTTAACCATATAAAGTTGCCAATAACAGACCATGTTTGCCTAAGAAAAACAACAAGTTTGTACAGTTCAACCCAACACATAAAATGTCACCAGCCAGGGACAAGATTATGGGAGGCCTTGTGAGCTGCGTAAAGAGACTGAATTTTCTCCCTAGGGCATGGAGAGGCAATGACATTTTACTTTTCTCCCCCTAAAATAAAACTAATTTTGGGAGGGTGGCTATATAACTAATAACTGTAATCATTTTTTAAAAATTCATAGTATAAGAAGAGCGCACAGGAAAAGCATCACAATCCCCTTTGACCTTACCACTCAGCTGCCCACAGTCAGTGTCGCGTCAGTCACAGGTGTGGTGTGTCCTTTCCAGAATTCTCCATCCCACCCCCCGCCAAGTCCTGCATACGAAAAGGAGGAGGGCGTGAAGCTGCTATTTCAAACTTTCCAGTGGTCCCCGTGTCTAGCGGAGGAGGCTGTAGGTTACCATGGAGAAGTTCATTTTTGTTTTGTGAGCAGTCAGAGAGTCAGAGGGGGAGAAAGGTGTAGTGGGACTCTTTGGGGCTACATGGCCCACCCCCCCAATCTGTGTCTCATGGGAGGTGGCTAGGAACACGGTAGGTGCATTTGTACAGGGGTCAAGGGGCCCCTGGTGGGTAGAGTCTTGAAACTCCTCCCCTGCTCTAAGAAAACTACACAAACCCCAAACCAAACACATTGGAATTTGGAAAAATAGAGACCACTGCAAAACAGAAAACGATTACCTATGGTCATCGAAGAATGTCATCGTTGCCGCGTCTGATCGGGCCCACTCCGCACCTCGTCCGAGTGGCAGAGCCTCGTGCTCCTAGGCCACACGCCTGTGCAACGTGTTTCCGTACAAAACATGAGATTAAATCAAGCATGAGAGAAAACTACGCAATTAAGGTATAAACGTGAGACCCCTGTGACTGCCATCCCGGGAGCAGAGCGTGCTGCTTTACGGCGAACTGGAGTGTGCTGTGTTTAGAGACACCTGCCTATCCCTTTGGCTCGCTTCCCGAAGCCCACCTCACCGGCCTTGGGTGTGCAGACTGTTGCTTACTGCTCGTCCTGAGGACGTGGATTCTCTTCTGTCCTCTTGAAGGCTCTTCATCAAGACCCTCTTCTGGTTGTCACCGTCTGTACCAGCTGCAGCTGCTCTCCGAAGGTCTCGGGAACGTGCTCTCTCCGGACACAGCTCCCTCCTCCCCGCAGGCCCCAGCAGTGCTCTGTGATTTGCAACCCTGATAGCGGCCTCTCCCTTGCATTCCCGAGGCCTCGGCCTGGCCTGCGGGTGATTCCGTGACGTGCTCAGCAAGAAGGAATCTGCCAGGGGCTGCCTCTCTACTCGGAAGGCACACCTACCTTTGAGGCAGGTGCGGTCATCAACCTCGAGTTACCTGGGGCAGCTCTGATGGTCCATGAATGTCAGTGTCATGTTCCTGCCGGCTGTCCTGCCCCCTGGTACTTCCCCTGGACGCTCCCTTGAGTTGGCTTGCCTGGGTTTCCTACAGCCTTGTTGCCCCCAGTGCTTCCAGGTGGTGTACTGGGACCGGATGCTGGGATCATTCTTCCTGAATGTCTCTGTCTACAATTTCACGGTTATGTTAATGGTGTAAATGACAATGGGCTGGCCTCAGAGCCCGCGGTGTGGCTTATGGTTGGTGTGAGGCTTCCTTAGATTCTACACCAACTCGACACCCTTTCAGAGCCCCAGACCTCTTAGAACAAGAGAACCTCCCGAACAACCAGTGTCACCAGGGGCCCTGCCTCTGCCGTGGGACCACCCTTGTTTCTCTCCACCCAGTAACTAACTGGATGTGGAGACAAGGGAACCCTCATGCACTGTTGGTGGGGGGGCCGACTGGTTAAGCCACTGTGGAAAACAATATGGAATTTCCTCCAAAAATCAAAAATGGATCTGCTTGTTGACCTGGCATTTCCACTGCTGGGATTATACCCTGAGAATCCCAAAACACCAATTCAGAAGAACTTATGCACCCCTGTGTTCATTGTAGCACTATTGACAATAGCCGAGTGTTAGAAATCGCCCAAGTGCCCACCGGTAGGCGAATGGATGGAGAATCCGTGGTGCAGTTACACAGTGGAACACTACACAGCAGAAAGGAAGAAGGAGGAACCCCTGCCCCTTGCAACAGCATGGATGCAACAGGAGACTATGATGCTAAGGGAAATGAGCCAGTCAGTGAAAGACAAATACCATGTGATCTCACTTCTCAGACGAATCTAACGAACACATTAAACAAATGAGCAAAACAGAACCGGAGACATGGACACAGGGAACGGACTGACAGCTGCCAGAAGGAAGGGGGGAGTGGAGGAATGGTGGAAAGAAGGAGAAGGGATTAGTCAAAGAACATGCACGAATGACCCACGGGCATGGACGACAGTGTAGGGATGGACTATGAGCGTGGAGGCGGTGGGTGGGCTGGACAGAGGAGAGCAAAGGGGGGAAATTGGGTCAACTATAATAGAATAAACAAAAATTTTTTTTAAAAAGGAAGAGAATGGCATCCCACCTGCTGGAAGCGAGACCTATAGAGTCAGGAGGCAGAGGGTGAGAGACCGCACAGACAGCAGAGGAGAAGATGTGGGAATTCAGGCTGGGGGGGTCCCTGGGTGGGGGTCCCTGGGCGGGGGGGGGGGGTGAGGAGATGGCCAAGGTTGGAGGCCCAAGGCATCACCAAGGGCAGCAGGGGCTGAGGTGCTTAGAGCCTCAGACAGCGGCTGACAGACTAGGCAAGGAAGCATTCAAATGGCTGGATAACTCAGGAAGAATTCCACACCTCACCGGCAATTTTTAATAATCAGGTTGGCGAAGATGAAAACCATATATGAAATTGAGTATTGGCGAGCACACAAAGAAAATGCCACTCACATAGAAATCTGGGGGAAAGCAGAAATGAACACTGGTCCACCGTCCTTCGCCTGAAACCCTTGGGGCCAGAAGTGGGTTGGGACTTAGAATTTTTCGGGTTTCCGAAATGCAATGTGATGTACAGATTGTATATTATATAACAGCCCTGCAGGCTCTAGAGCAAAACACGCGTATATACGTCTACACGAAATATACAGATATTCCCACCACGCTGGACGAATAAAGACTGCAAATTGCCTGCTGTCTGTTCAGGTCAGGGCGTGCCACCGGGGGAGTTGAGACGCTCGACTTACGAAAGCCTTGTCAGTTTTCAGAGTCTTGTGGATAAGGGCTGGTAGACCTTGCAACTTTCCTGGAGGGCAGTTGGACCCTGTGTGTTAAGAATCTCAAAATATATGCACCTTTTCACCCCACAACTGGGCTTCTAGGAATGTTCTGAGAAAGTAGTTATGCAACGATCTAGCAATAAGGATGTTCATGACGGCATTGTGTTGTTTTTTTTTTTTTGCTTGAAGAAGAAAAAGAAAATTAGAAACAATCTGAATGTCTACCAATAGAGGATTTCTTTAAAAAAAAATAGAAGATTGTTTAAATAAATATAGTACCTTGAAGCAATGGACTAGGAGGTGGTCCTTAAACATAGGTTTGCCTATGGTCTTGACATGCGCATGATATCTTACTTAGAGCAAATTTCAGCTGTGAGTATGATCTGACTTGCTTCATGAAACCTGGGGGAGTAGACATACACCAGCCAGGGCTCTTTCCAGTTTTTTGCATGGTTTTATTGTACGTGGTTTTTACCTATTTATTGCTACTGTGGATTTGTCTCATTTTCTTTATTCAAAGTTAGAAAAGTAATACTCCCCAACTTTCAAAGAATTCAGATGCATACAAGCACAAGGAAAGGCTTCTGCCCCTCTCACCCTTCCTCTCTCCTTCTTGGGTGTGTCTCCTTCTTGGGTGTGTCTCTCCAGCCCCTTTTCTTCGGTGTAAATGCATAAAACCTCCTCGAGTCAGTTTTCCTTCCTCGGAGTCCTGTCATGGCTTCGTCTTGCACTTGACCCCGTCATCCACCCCTTCCCGTGCTGCCAGGGTGCGTCTTTACTTACTTAACACCTTGTCAGACATTTAAGTCATTTCCGTTTATTTATTATCTCAAACAATATTGCGAAGAACATCCTTGTACATGTGCCTTTGTGAACACATATGCACATTTAGGCAGAAGAGTTTTTGGTTTTGAGTTTTCTACAATAAACGTGTCATTAGATTATTTCAAAATCTTTTTGGGGGGTTTTATTTTTTACCTTTTTATTTTGCCATTTTTTAATAGAATAGTGTTATTTTTAAAGATTTTATTTATTTATTTTTACAGAGGGAAGGGAGGGAGAAAGAGAGAGAGAGAAACAGCAATGTGCAGTTGCTGGGGGTCATGACCTGCAACCCAGGCATGTGCCCTGACTGGGAATCGAACCTGTGACACTTTGGTTTACAGCTCGCGCTCAATCCACTGAGCTACGCCAGCCAGGGCTATTTTGCCATTTTTTAAAATTTTATTTTAATCATTGTTCAAGTACAGTTTTCTGTCCTTTGCTCCCATCCCAGACCACCCACCCCAAATATTCTTAAACATATTAAAAGATTCCACTAGACTGTTTGCAACACCCTGAAGCCACTCAGTTGGCTCATCCCCCCTACCCGCCCCCCCCCCCCCAGGATAAATGAGCTATTCACCAGCACCAACTTGTAAATAATACTACATATTTTTGGGCCACACATATTTTTACAGATTCATTGTCCGTGAGGAGTCTCTGGTCCAGGGCAGCAGCTGGGAGTCAGGGGAGGTGGCTGCAGTCACCAGAGCCTCAGCGGGGTTTAGAGGGGTGAATTGACCTTGCATGACTGGGGTGTCCACTTTCCGCAGACCACCTGGTAACGCAAAGGCCTGTGCATGGCGGCTGGTGGTTGCTGCCCACTCCTGGGAAGGCTTCACTGGCTGACCTTAGGGGCTCAGGGCTTCCCAGAGGGACAGGTGGGCTCTGCTGAAGCTGGGTTTCGGAGGTAGAGGGGGCTGCCAACTCCAGAAGGCAACTCCCAAGGTGGGGAGTGCAGGTCCTTGCCTGGACCCAAACTCTGGGCTTTCAAGCCCTCTAGACTTTCTCTCCCTCTCGTGCTTGCAAAATCCACACCACGTTGCTTCGGTTTTCAGACACCCATCTTTCTTGTACACAGTAACGCTCCTGCAGTGGGACTTGTCCCGCCCCCTGGCTCTTTCGGACACCTGTTACTAACGAGGGGGTTCGTCCTATAGCTGGTGGGGTCCTAGAGACGGGAAGCTTTGATGGTTCTCTTCTATTCCCCGTCACCTGCAGCCCCATCCTGCAGGTAGCTCAGCAGGCCCACCAGACAGGTCAGGGGCCCGACAAGCTCTGCCTCCACCCTTGTAGGAAGAGGAGAAAGAGTTGTCAACACCTTCTCTGAAATTCAGACGGGACTCAAGTGCAGAGCACAAGCTGAGAGCATCGTCCCTTTTCCTGGCTGCTCGGCGCCCAGCCCTTCCCATAATGCTGCCGAAGCCTCCTGTGTAATTAGTGGGGGCATAATGAATACGTGAGCCGAGTCTTCCTAACAGATCTGAGCAGTGTGTTCTCTTAAAATGGGCTGGGAGGTGGGGCCTGACAAGCTCCTACACGTCGACCTGAAATTTCCAGTCAGATAATCACACTGTCATCCCCAGCCTGGTCCATTTTTATGTGCTTCTTGGATGGACCAGCCCCACGGAGAGACGAGCTTCAACAGAGAGTTGGGAAGGCCATGAGTGGAGCCACGGTTCCAGTCAAGCACCTTTGGAAGGCAGAGGTTCATCGGGTAGTGAGAGTGACTGGGGAAGACACACAAAAAAAGTTCATGGAGCACCTACTATGTGCCCCGCATTCAGGTGCTGTTTCTTTTAACCCCTGAGATAAATGTCAAGAGCTCCTCATTTAGAGGTGGCAATAGGGTCCCCCAGCACTGATGGGACCAGCTAAAGGCCACAGTTAGGGACTCAGGTTTGTCTGGTTCCCAAGGCTTTAAATCATTGGTTCATTCTTGTATGTGCCCTGACTGGGTCTCGAACCTGCAACCTTGTGTATTGGGATGACACTCTAACCAACTAAGCTACCTGGTCAGGCCTTAAAATCATTCTTATGGCAACCTGAATTTCCCCTGCTCTCTTTCTTCAGTCTTTCCCCACCAGCCCATCCAGCACACCTTTGCTAGAATAAATTTTCTAGAACCTTGTTTTTCATCGTTTCGTCCACCAGCTGACTCGTGTCTGCCTCTGCAGCCTCCTGGCCTGTGGATGGAAGTGTGCTCCCCTTTCAAGGCCTTGCTCAGGTGACGGGCGGGTGTGGGCTTAGATGCTCTCTGAAGTCTCTTCTGGTTCGTGGTTTTATGGTTGGAAGCGCCAACTCATCCATAAAGATTTTACTACTTAATTTCATAAGTTTCTGACTGCCAGGAGGCGCCAAGCGCTGCCCTTGTCCCCAGCCATGCTTGCTTTTCTCCGCCTCTTTTTGCTCATCCTAGCGACCGTCCTCCACTGGGTTGACCGAGCAGGGCCCGGGGCTCAGTTTGGGTGCTTCTCTTTCCCTCATCCTGCCTTGCCCAGTCAGTCACTGATTCTCAAACCATTACCGCCGCCACCCCGTCTTTTCATGGCCATCATTACAACCTTCGTTCGCTTGCTTGGAGTTGTTTCTTATGCTTTGTTCTTACCTCTGTGTTTACCCTCTACCCTTTCCAACAACTCACTCTTCACATCGCAGCCGAAAGATCTTTCTAGAACATAAAGCTGACCATGGCACTCTGCTATTTTAAGCTCCTTTAATGGCTCCCTCATCCCCTCAAACGTCTTAATATAACATACGAGGACTTGAACACCCCTCCCTTTGTCTCCTGCACCCCCTCCCTTCCCACTCCGCACCCCAGCTGTGGGACCCACCTGAAGCTTCACACAAACGTGTGTGAGAATTTGTACAGTCACTGAGCTCAGCTGTGAAAAAATGGAAACTTTATTTTTCTGCAGCTGAACTCAAACGTTTACACATGTCCCCGTTTCTACTCGGGAGTGGAGAAAAGTTGTACTTGATGGATGCTGTTTGTTTTAAAACTCTTCTACTGTGTACAGTGCGGCGGCATTGAGCGGCTCCCCTTCCTGGGCGACCATCCCCCCTCTCCATCTCCGGAGCTGCTTCCTCATCCCCGACTGAGACCCCGCACCCATCCGATGATGACTGTCTTCTGGCCCCGCCCCAGCAGCCCCTCCCCTTTCACTGTCTGCCCCTGTGAGTGGGAGTGGCCCATATTCAGCCTTCGGCTTTCAGGTGACCTCTGCAGCTCAGCGTAGGAGGGCAAAGGGACGAGAGAGGTCCCAGGTCCGCACTCCGGACCCACTCTCCCAGGATGGAGGGAAAAGGAGGAACCACAAAGTGGGGCAGAGAAGGAGCGGTCATGAGACAGGAGAAAAGCCAGGAGAGCGTGGGGCCTCAAGTCCAAGTGCAGGAAGAGGTGTTCCAAGGAGGAAGCAGTGATCAGCAATGGGAAATAAGAACAATTAAACATCCCTGTAGAGTCTTGGTTGACGTCTTTCCTCCAATCTGCAGCTGCCCCCGCCCCCGTCCCCACCCCCACCCCAGGGTGCTGGTGGTGGGGGAAGCCTGGGTTGAGGGCATTGTCTCCCGTTCACAGGCATACTTCCTCCTACTGCCAGACCTTTGCCATGTTCTTCTCTTGGCCTTGAACTCTTTTCTTCTCCTTGAAGTTGGAGGATTCCTACTCATCTTTAGGGAGGTCTCACCTTGGAGGTACCTCTTCTAAGATGCCTTGGAGCCATTTTGCCCGCAGGTTGGGGTTAGAAGCCCCTTGGCCACCTTCCTGGGGCAGAATGGCCTAACCTGCAGGATCGTCCTGTGGTGTTGATAAGGTAATAACCTACATGAAGGTGATTTTAAACTGTAAAGTGCCATTCCAGCATTTCCTTTCCTTTCCCCCTTTTCTTTCTTCGTGATGTTGTTCTTCCTTATTTTCACCCTTCCTCCTCCTCCTTATTTAGCAGAGGTCCTTAATCTGAGAGCCCCTGCAAGGTAGGCGGCATTTCCTGTCTTTGGGCCTGTGTGTATGTTTCCAGGGCCACGGTCCAGCTCTCCCATCAGTGTCTCAGGTGTCCTTGACCTGAAAAAGGTTAAGAAATGACTATACATTTTCTTTTTTTTAAATTTTATTTATTTATTTTTAGAGAGGGAAGGGAGGGAGATAGATAGAGAGAGAGAGAGAGAGAGATCAATGTGCAGTTGCTGGGAGTCATGGCCTGCAACTCAGGCATGTACCCTGACTGGGAATAGAACCTGCGACACTTTGGTTCGCAGCCCACGCTCAGTCCACTGAGCTACGCCAGCCAGGGCTTGAAATGACTATATATTTTCTTGACACAAAAGGGGGGTAAGGATGGAGCAGGCTTTATTCTTCAGCCCTGTGACATTCTCTCTGCCCTGCTTGGCTTTCTGGAACACAGACATAAAATGCGCCGAACTTTCCAATCTTGACTGAGGCAATGTCTGAAGCACCAAAGTTCAACCTCAAGGCAACGTCTTGCCTCGGTGTTGTTTGTGCCCAGGAAGGCAGCTCCCATAAGCAGGGCTTCTTTCCAACGGTCAAGGCCAGGCTCCCCGTGTGACTCAGTTCTCCTGGCGAGCACCTGGGACAACGGGTGCTGAGCAGAATTTGCACCAAGGACCAGAAGCACTGCCCCCAGGGTCCCTGGGGGAGCTACCTTCCCGCCACCTGGGCCACTCTGCCTGGCATTGCTGAGTTCTTCTGCCAGAGAGGCCTGAGCCCCTGGTGAGAAGTGGTCGCCGTCACTCAGTTTAATTCCCATTTAATACGGAGTCCAGACCAAGGCTCGGGGGGCATGGGTTTGGCCTGTGAAGGTGAAGTACAAATGTGGGAAAATAAGCCACCTCCCTACCTTGTGATCACAGACATAGACTTTATTTCTTAGGAATAGACTACCTGGTGTTTTTTTTTTCTGTCTTCCTTGTTCCTTTTCTGGTTTTTGTTGTTGCAGCTCAGTGGGGCATCACGTTGAGGAACAGTCTGGTCTGTCGCAGCAGCAAGAGTGTGCACGATGTGGCCTGGAGATCCTAGAAACCCAGATTTTTGTAATAAGTCCCTCCGCAGCTGGGGCTCTGAGGGAGGGCCGCAGCCTCAGGCTGCCCGCCCGCCCTGAACAGAAGCGCGGAGTCCTAGCAACAGCGCTATAACGACTCTCGCAGAGTGTGTTTTGAGGCCTTGTCATAGGCTGGGGCCCTCTCCCACATCAGATCCAGGGAGTACTCGTAGGGCTGTGGGGAGCGAGACAGGGGAGGAAAGGAAGCAGGCGCAGGAGGGGTTCATGATCAGATCCCCTCGGTGGACAAGCGGGGCTCAGTCTACTGGGGAGGACGTTGGAGTATTAATTCGTGAACTCCTGTTCCTCGCTGATGGAAGGTTGCTCCCTGGGGGTGGTTTGTGGGTTTTTTCTCTCTTCTGTAACACAGCACTCCACGACATCTGCATTGGTTTTCAGTCTAATTTTGGGGCTCCTCCTAGTCTATCCATCATGAAACGGAGGAATGCCTTAGAGTGTGACCTCATCGCTATTTTCTTAGTTATCTACTCTGCCATCTTTCATTATCCTGTGGCTTTATTTCCACCTTCACATTCATGACCGTGGCACTGCCAGCGTACTCAGATTTTCCCCACCCCCAAATCTGTTCCCTCTCCCTAACTGCACCGGGTGATGTGAGATGGTATGGCCGTGCCCCGTCTTCCCACTCGCCATCAGTCCACAAAGGTTCCTGCGCTCCCTGATGCTTGCCAGTGATGCGAAAGCTATTAGTACAATCTGACTTTTAAACTTTGCCAATTTCATGGCTATAAGATGGTATGTTATCATTATTTCATTTGGTGACTTAATTAATTGTGTCCCTGCAAGGATAAATGCCCACGCTGGTTAGCCGTTCAACTTCCCCTTCTTTGAATTGCCTGTTCATGTGCTTTGCACATTTCTTCCTACTGGGTTTCCTGTCTCGTTCTTGTTCATTTGTAGGGAAGTGCTCCTTTTTCCATAGGAACTGTCCTAACCAGGGACGATGCCTGTGTACGCTTATGTTTATGAACTTGGTGCCAAACAAAACTCGCACAAACCCACAGGAACCGAGGATTCACAGTGTAGTTCATTCAGAGAAAGGCAGTGGGAGGAGGGAATCCTCTCCCCGTCCACGGTAGTTTAGGCGGGTGGAACTCCAAAGAGCCCGCCTGGTGGCCGTTGGAACTCTCCTCACAGCACAGCGCTGCAGGGACCCCCTCTTTGTACAAACCAGCCTTCAACAGTTCATTAACAGTAAGTGTATTAGTAATTGTGCACTGAAGAAGATTCCATTAAGTGGTGCTTTCAAATCTTCAGCGCTCTATTTGGGGATGCACCATTAAATTGATAGGCCCATTAAAAATCAGTGGTTAAAAATGAGTTCGTGGTTAAGAAGGGAAAATAACGATAATGATACCAACAGCGACTAAAACAACGGACCGTCATGCTCCAAATCAAAAGAAACAGGCCATTGACATGTGAAATGTAAAACGTGCAAATGAATTTTCCTCCTATTAGGTCCAACATTGGTAATTTACTTTGAACAAAACATCATTAATCATGCTAATGGAATGTCGTTAGTTGAATTTCATTTGTTTTAGAGTTATGCTTGTGTTTAATTTGCAGATTAAATTTTATAGTGTTTTTCTTTAGATTTTGTAACCACGAGAATATCATGGCTATTTTTCTGTTGCTGCATTTTAAATAACATTATAATAAAGACAATTTTGATGAACACTGGGGGTCTGTAATAATTTTCTATTAAAGTTTGTGATATATTGCACTAGTGCACTGAAATGTTCATTTGCAGCTTCTAGACTATTCACTTTTTGATAGAATTGGGGTGCATTGTAGTTACCAAAATGAATTCTAGAATCTGAAGCACCCCAGATAATCAAATATGTGTGAATATGGGGTGCAGATCAGAGACAAGGTTAACAGATCTATAGATTTGTGGTAGACATGATGGGCTGCCTCTCAACAGCCATTCCAATCTTTTTTCTAGTGTTTTCCCCTTTTGTAAAGGCTGGGAAGCCCAGAACTACATTTCCCAGACTCCCTTGCAAGTTGAGCTTTGGATGGATAAGGTTTAGATTTGTCCTATCAGATGCACTCCTGTGAATGTGGATAGACTGAAGGAAACAGATGCCTAGCTTCTGCTCTTTCTGTTGCCAGGCATGCTGGTGGAGCCATTCATATCGGTTCTGAGGTCAACCCACTACTTTTGAGGATGTCAAAAGGCAGGGTGTAGGCGTGGCATGCTTCCGAAGGTGTGGACCATGATGGGTGTGGCACTGATGGTGTCTCCAAGGGCCTTCTGATGGCGGGAAGGCAGCCCGGTTATCCCGTGGCTTTGGGAGTCATCTTGGAAAGCTCAACCTGCTGGCTGAGTCCTTCCAGTAACCCTGCAGGCTGTGAATACCCTGTAATAGTTCCTTCCTCCTTTTCCTGGCTAGAATAGATTCTATTCGTTGCATAGACCTCTGGCTGTTAGAAGATTAGATCTTGGAAAAGTGAGATTGTCTATCTAAACCAATTTCTGCATGGAATACAATCACATTTTGTGTGCAGGGCTGTTGCTAAGGTCATGCTGGGTACAGTTTTGCTCTTTGCTCCCAGACAGCCAGAGACAAGACTGTGTGGTTCATGGCATCGGAGTAGCACAAGGGGTGGGTGGGGCCTCTGTGTGGATGGCTCAGGGAGCCGCATGGGAAAGGTGGCACCTGAACTGACCTTAAATCAATGAGTTGAGGCTAGAGGAGGCGGGAAGGAGGAGAGAGGCCTGGGGAGGTTTGGAGAGGGGCACGGACAGCATGAAGAGGAGGAGGAACAAGTTTTGGCTGGATTCTGGAAAGCCTTGAAGGCTAGGAGAACATAATGACACTTTATTCTCTGAGAGTTGAGAGCCATTTCAGGTTGTGAGGAGCAGTTATGTGATTATAGCAACGTCCTGTCCCTCCCCATCCCCCTGCCCTTGTGGGGATATAGAAAGCAGTGTTTCTGTGATAAGCTTTGGAGCGAGGGGGTTGTTTTATGACATGAGGTCAGAACTGAGATATTTTTATGTAGCCGGTTAATTGGGCACTTCAGAAAGTGGGACCCACGGGAGACAACACTGAGTGCATCTCACCTGGGAGACATCGGAGAGCCACGCCAGTCCCAGCGAGAAGCCAGCCCCTGTTGAGCCACCAGGTGCTCGAGGGCCACAGCTTACAGCTGTGCGGAGTGAAGAATTCTGGAAGGGGCATTTTGCAACACTGATTTCTGTAGGTGGCCAAGTGGAGACTTGATTTTAACTTGACTTTTCCCGAGACAACCACGGAGGGCTGATTGTCTAGCTGGCACTCTTCTGCTCTCTAAGAACTTTGAGCGGGGAGCCTTTACAGCAGTGGGGGAAGTCAGTTTCAGTTTTTATTTATTTTTTGCCGGATTTGGGCTGAGGTCCTTGCATAACTTTCTCTGATGAGCTAGGTCAGATGATGCCACTGAGGTACAGACTGGGGGCAAATTCTCGGGTAGCAGGCCCTAGAGTTCAGTGAGTGGCCTTTCTTGACCCATTTCAGAGTTTCCTGGGGACAATACAAAGAAGACATTGCTTACTGGGTGAAAGCATCAGAAGAGGAACCCCAAGCATGGAAGAAGAGGTGTCCCTGGTACTCTGTGGATCCCCTGCCACCACCCTGGGCAGATAGTCCGGGTTTGACTGACAATAGACAGACTGTTCATTCAGTTTGATGGTTCGAAAAAGCAAAAGCCTGAGAATGTAGGCTGCTAGAGGGAGAAGCCACTGTGGCCCGGTCTCCCACCTGCACACAGGAAACTCTAGTCTACTCGGTCAGCTGAGGGCGCAGTGATGGGCATCAGTGGACGCCGATTCCTGGCACCCTCTTATAACTCCACCAAGTGCCATCGGTGAGACCATCTGTGCCACCCTTGACCGTCGCACTTCTAGGTTCACATTAGACCAATGCATTTGCCTCCTGGTGTTGTCACATTGGCATTCAGCTGGTGCGCACCAGGTGCAGAAACACAGAACTGGGAACCCCACCCCATGCCAGCCCTCTGCCTCTCTCTGGGTGGTCCCATCAGCCAGCAACTAAAGGGTTAAGTCCTGGCCCAGCAGGTCCCTGCTCTCATTGTCAGTCTGTTCTGATTGGTCGGGGGCCTACATCCCATCAGCTGTGAAATATTTTGAATATCGTCCCTGATTGTAATCATCTGCCCACATGTTAGTCTTCAGTGTGCCTTCCGGCAAGAACCGTTTTATTTATTTTTATATCCCCGTTGCCCAGGACAGGGCGTGCCGCATGTAGCAACTCAACACCAGAAACAGAAGTCATATCGAAATGAAAATATCCACTGAATACCACGGTTAACCACAGCTTGGGAAAGTCAGATCCTGCCTGGCGTGCACATGGCTGAAGACGGAGCTGAACAGTGACTGCTTCAAGCCTTCCTTTCACCTTGGGCTTAACCGCCTTCTAAACTGTAACCGGGCTCCATTATGTCATATGGCTGGGTTCTGAAGATAACATCGCACCAAAGCCGGTTCTTGAAGAGTGGGTTTGATGTGAAGAAATGACCCAGATTTGGTCACAGATAAATCCGGCAAATTCCAGTAGTTTTTCAAAGTGAGAAAGACTGGGATTATAAATTAGGTGCAAGACTCTGAAGTAATGACTTCTCTTTCTTTTGTTCCTCAAGGCTTCGCTGAAATGCACTTCTAAAGGATGAAGCCCCAGAGTAATTTGAGCAGTGGCAGATTTGGTTAAAAATAAGTACGTAGCCACAATAAGATACTAACTTAAACTCATTAGGGTGGCTACCATACATCCTATGTATATTTATACATGCTCACAAGTATTGGTGAGAATGCGAAGAAATCAGTACCCTTGTGCGCTGTTGGTGGGAACATCAAATGGTGCAGCCACTATGGAGAACGGTACGGTGGTTCCTCAGAAAAGTAAAAGGAGAAACACCGCACCACCCCGCAATTGCCCTTCTGGGTATAGACCAAAAGAATTAAAGGCAGGGACTCAGAGAGATATTTATCCACCCATGTTGCCAGCAGCAGTAGTCACAGTAGCCAGAAGGTGAGAATAACCCAAATGTCCGTCAAAGGCAGAATAAACAAAGTGTGGGACATGCGTGTGGTGGACTATCACTCACCCTTAAAAATGAAGAGAGTTCTGACCCAACGACACAGATGAACCTCGAGGACATTATTCTGAGTGAAATAAACCAGGCACACAAGGACAAATCCTGGATGATCCCTCTTATAGGAGACATTTAAAGTAGTCAGATTAAAATGTTTTTATTGTTTCTTCTATGTAAATTCTTTTTAAAAAAAACATTTAATGCTTTTTTATGTAAGTAAAAGCAGTATGATTTCAGCACGGAAAGAAAGAAACACGTTGTTCATGAAGTCATTTTTCAGGAGGTTTCCAGGAGCCGGATTTGGAGAGACAGGAAGCGGCAGTGTGGTTGCCAGGGGCCAGGAGGAGGGAGCGGGGAGCTGCCTGCCGTGGGCAGGCGGGCGGGCTCAGAGGGTCAGCGTTGCCAGGTGAAGCGAGCTCTGTGCAGGGGCGGCGGGGACACAGCACCGCAACGCGAAGACTTGGTGCCGCTGACCGGACACTCAAGAGTTGTTAAGGTGCTACATTTCATATTAGGATGTGTATTTTACCACCATTTAAAGAAAAGATATACTTAAAAAAAAATAAGTGTGCAGCTTCCCCGGGTGACTACTTTGAAAGGAAATACTTGTTTGGATGTTGGAGTGTGTTTAATGTGCTCAGTCATAGGAAATTATAACCACAATTTCCTCTTTCTCTCTCTCTGTCTCTCCCTCTCTCCCTCAATGGAGTCTGTGTTTAAGAAACTACAGACGCGAAGAATGCAGAACTCGACAGCATGTCCTGCTAGCCACTTCTCACTTTTCAAGTAGCTAAACGTCACCTACAGTAACTGTCCTCTCCCCTTGAGAAGGTGGTTAGGTGATTCCTGGCACCAGAATGTCATAGTCAGTGGGTCGTTATCGTTCCATGATGTAGAACGACCCGGTAACTCTCACCAGTACACGATAAAGACCAGCCATCTAAAATTCAGTCTCCACTGTTAATTTTACTTTGGGTCGCATGAAATGAGGCAGCGTCCCTACTCCTCCCCTTTCCACTCTCTTGGACATTCAGCTTGGTCAGAGAGAGACTCTTATTTCTTTGCATCAGGATCTCCCACGCTTGCCCTGGCCAGTGTGGCTCAGTTGATTGTATCGTCTTCCCATATACCTGAAGGTCATAGGTTCAATTCCCAGTCAGGGCACATACCAGATTGTGGGTTTGATCCTTGGTAGGGGCAACTAATCGATGCTTCTCTCTCATATTGATGTTTCTCTCTCTCTCTAAAAGCAATGAAAAAATGTCCTCAGGTGAGGATAAAAAAAAAAAGATTTTCTGCGCTCAGCACTGTCGACGTTTGGGTTGGGACCCTCCTTTGTTGTGGGGCACTTTCCTGTGCACTGGACAGTGTTCAGCAGCTTCCCTGGCCTCTGCCAGCTAGATGCTAGTAGCGATGCTTTTCTCCCTCCTCCCACTCTGTGACAACCAAACATGTCTCAGACGTTGCCAAATGTCTCCCGAGGGGCAACCCCATGCCCACCCACGTCGAGAACCACTGCTTGAAATGGAGGGCCAAGCACCCAGCACCTCTCGGAGAATAACCTGACTTTGCCGCATCTTCCAGAGCAGCGCAGAACGCTCTGCAAATGGTGCGCTTTTGTGCGATGCTGGAGGGAAGTCCAGCCTCTTACCCCACGGCCATCGGAGCATGATGTTGTGGTGAGCGAGCAGTGAGCTGGAGCTTCCTACTTTTTGCTGTGGCTTCAGTGTGGTTTAAGAGAGGAACACCGACCTCAGAGCCACACGGTTCTGCACGCAGATCCTGCTCTGTGGGCGCGCCACCTAATCCTCCCAGGCGTGGGTTTTCTCTGTATGAATGGGAATTCCGAGCCCCGCCTCGGGAGGGTGAAATACGCACGACGATATGCTAATGACAAATCTTATCTTCCCCATCTTCTCCCCAAACCGCCCGAGCCAGCTGTGGCGGACCGAGCAGGTCCTCCACTCGGGTCACTTTGCGTCCCTTTTCCATTTCCGAGCGCCCCTCCCTCCCCCCAACACCTGTGTGCTTTTACTCTCTGGGCAGCTCTGGTGACTCTCCAGAGGACCGCCCTGGGGCTGCTGGAGCCACTCTGTCCACGTGCAGGGAGAGGGGTGTGCTCGGATGTCCACACCCGCACTGTCCGCTCGTGGCCCCCAGCCAGCTGCTGACCGTTGTAGGAATATGGAGACTCGGTGCCTTCTCTCCAGCTGCGGCAAGCTCGCAGGCGTCCTTGAGACGGCAGCACTCGTCTCTGGCTCCGAGGCTGGAGTCTGGCCCCAAATCACCCCAGCGGGGCTTCTTTCTGTTCCCTGACCCGCTTCCCCTGTTGGGCCCGGTTTCCGGGAGCACTTCCTCCATCAAATGCCTGCGTGTGGACCATGGGCTCCGGGCCCGTTTCTGGGGAACTGAGTCATCCCCCAAACTGGCCTCTGTGGACCTCTTTCTTCCCCATGATGCCCGTCCGTCCTCACACGAAGGGGGAGATTCTAACTTCCCTCCCTGAGCCCGGGCTGCACCTCGTGACCCAAGTACCTACTGGCGTGGAGCACAGTGATGTCCTGACCACGGAGGCTGGCTCATAGGAAGCCCAGGAGATGCCACCTGCTCCATCTTGGAACCTGGACTCCACACTGCTGTGAAAACCCAAGTCACACAGAGGGGACACTTGCAGGTTCCCCGGTCAACAGCCCCACTGGAGCCCCCAGCCTACGGCCACCGTTCACTGCCACTGGTGAGTGCGTGGGACATCGTGGACGTCCAGCTGCCATCTGATGTAAGCACGTGATAGATGCCAAGTGGCTCGTAGGAGATCGTAGTAAACTGTCCTAAGCCGTTAAGTTTCGGGTGTTTGATTCACAGCAATGGATACCTGTAACAGGGACTGGACCGAAGATTCCAGTTACAAGGAGGTTCGCCCAGAGGGCATAGGACGGAGCAGAGATGTGCATACCTGCCTCGCTGGACTAGGAAGAACATTCCCAGGGCACCTCTGTGCGGGTGAAAGGCAGGGAAAATGCTCCTAGCTGCCTTAGGGACATGGTGACTAGCAGGCAGGACCAGCCCCCATCTGCTGTGTCCCCTGCAGAAACCCCGGGGGACAGGACTGCTGTGTTCCTTGTGCAGTTTCTCTCTGCTCAGTCTCCCAGCGAGAGGTTTCTACGTGGCTCCTCCCGCAGCTCAGCTAATTAGCTGGGGTGTCTGATGAACTGCTTGCCTTCTAGAAATGGGTTTGTGAAAACGACACCTCCCTGCTCCAGAGCCTTGTTAGCTTGCTGTGCGATGGCAGCCCCTCACGGCAGCCTCAGGCCCACACTCCGGTTCCCCTGAAAACGCAGGTGCCGCTCCACGTGCTGCACCATCGGGCCAGGCCAGCCAGTGCTCTGGGCGGGTGCAGGGTCGGCTATGTGTTGAGTTACAATTTGCAACGGTGATGACCTGGTCAGGCCCTGTTTTTGTTTTGTTTGTTTGTTTAATCCTCACCTGAGGATATGTTTATTGATTTTAGAGAGAGCAAGGAAGTGGTGGCGGGGTTGGGGGGGGGGAGAGAGAAAGAGAGAGAGACATTGATTAGTTGCCTTCTGTAGGTGCCCCAACTGGGGATCGAACCGGCAACCTTTTGGTTTATAAGATGGCTATCCTAGCAACTGAGCCACCTGGCTAGGGCTGTTTTGTCTTTCAGATTCCACCAATAAGTGAAACCAGACAGTATGTGTCTTTCTCTGACTCATTTCACTTAGCACCGTGCCCTCTAGGTCCATCCATGTGGTCCCGAATGGCAAGATTTCATTCTTTTTTTAATGGACACATAATATTTTATTGTACATACGTACCACATCTCTTTCGATTCACCTATTGATGGACACGTAGAAACAAAGACCAAAGGGATGGCTGCCAGAGGGGAGGGGGTGGGGAGGGTAAGTGCAAATGGCAAAGTGGAATATTGTCAGTGATATCGTGAAAAGTTTACATAGTGACAGGTGATTACCAGCATTAGCGAGGTGACCACATTTGAAGGCATAAAAATGTGAAATTGCTTTGTTGCATACCTGAAACTAATATAACTAATATGATATTGTATATCAACTTAAATAAGTAAAAATACATGATCAGAAAAGGCAGGCCCATGGGGTGGAGGCCCCCCTGGGCGTGAGAGGAGCCCAAGGTGAGGCTCCGGGACCATGGAAGATGAACGTCATCCCGGGTTGCTGCGTGCCGTACTTGACCCTGACAACGCTCCAGGTTGCGTGTGTGCGCACACAGTGGTGGTGTCACCAAAACAACGACAGGAAATAGAAGGACACTGTGGCATAAAGAGTCTCTCTTCACTCTCTCACACCTGTGAATGGCAGGACATAGGCCAGAGGCTTGGATGTGGTGGCGAGAGCATGGCGGCTCGTTGCCTTTCTGTTTAGTCCAAAGTCACAGCCAAGGATGTCTGTTTGTCACTGATGGAGGTGGCGCTGGCTCTTGTCCTCCGCTTCTGGCTTCTGAAGTCATGGGTTTGGGAAGCAGATGTCACGTGAGGGGCTCTGCAGATGGGCATGAGCTTCTCCCTTATGTTAAGTTCTCTATCAGAGGGTGGCTCAACCCCCAGACCAAACGGGTCACTAACCTGGAGAGGAACGGGAGGCCATACCCTGTAGAGTAGGGGTCCCCAACCCCTGGGCCACCGACTGGTGCTGGACTGTGGCCTGTTAAGTAAGACCCAGGCCTGGAGTGAAGTTTGTCTGAGCTCTGCTCCCTGTCACCCCACCCCATCTTTCACAAAACCAGCCCCTGGTGCCAAAAAGGTTGGGGACCGCTGCTGTGGAGGACTGGACTCAAAGTTCCTGGCTTTGTTCCTACAGAGCAGGAGGAGATTAGTCTCCCGTGAGCCTCCAGGGTGGGAGGTAAAGCACCCGCCACACTTGACAACCTGAGGGGCACTGTTCTAGCCTCTGTGAGCTGGGGCTGGGCACGGAGCCCCTCTGGGCACAGCTGTGCTCGGTGGCCTGGATGGAAAAGGAGTCGGTGTGGACTTCCGCCAATAGTGCTGAGCAGGGGCTTGGAAGAGGGTTTCCAGTTTCTCTCAAAGCCCTGATCGTGCCATGCCCCTGCTCCACATCGTCTTAGTGGCGTCCCCTAACATCGCCCTATAATCTGGCTCCTTATTGCTTCTGTCTTCCTCTCCAAAGTCTCCTCCCCTCCCTCACTCTGCTCCAGCCACACTGGCCCTCTTGCTGCTTTTCAGACACACCAAGTGTCTTCCTTCTTTGGGCTTTGCCCCTTACACCCGGATGCTCTTCCCCTAGATACCCGCACGGCACACTTTATTCCGGTCCTGTGCACAAATGCCACCTCCTCCGAGAGGCCTTCCTTCACCACCCCGTCTAAACACTGTCCCTGGCACCTTTATCTCCACACCTGCTTGTTTTTACACCGTAGCCCTCAGCACGCCAGATAGCATCTCGCGTTCTCTTTTGTTTATGAAGTGCAAGGTCTCCGCTTGTCCTTTCGCTGCTCTATGTCTGATCCCAGCATGATGCCTGGAGTCTGGGAGGGGCCCTCAGTACTCATCGGATGGGTGGAGAGCGAGTGCACCTCAGGTCTGCCCATTGTGTCCTGCATGACGTTGGACGGCGGGTCTCTCTGAGTAGCCCATCTGGTCCATGAGGAGGCTGCGACACCCCCGGGCTCTGCAGCCGCCATGGTGGGGCGGTTTGCTTTCCTCTCCTCTTGGGCAGAGGGTGGTGAGAAGGTACTGGACCCTGTGTGGGATGTGTGGAGGGGTCCAGAAGCGGAGGAAGGAAGCAGAAAACACGAAGACATGGTGAGTGAGGAATGGTGTAGAAAATGCTGGCTCACCATGACTTCCTGGGCAGATGGCACAAAAGCGTCCTCTAAGTTGGCTGCGTCAAAGCGGGCAGAGAAATGTCACCAGTGCGTGTGGCATCCAGCTTGGGCCTGAGGGGAGGTTCAGCAGCTCCAGAGTAGCCAACACGGTGGACAGTTGCACACGGGGTCCATAGATCCAACACTGAATAACACTGCGTAACATCATAATAAAGTCATGTCCTTATCAATACTCTTACATGAAGGAGACAGCCTCAACTTGACCCTGGTCCCCTTTACTCCGTCTTTCAAATATCTCTTTGCAGTGAAGAGGCAATGGGACAGGGCAAATTCAGTAATTTTCTTTTGCTTGGTGTGTGTGTGTGTGTGTGTGTGTGTGTGTGATTGGTCACCTTCTATTTGTCACAGATAATACTGCATTCTGGCTTCCCTTGAACAGCTGGGAAGCCTGGTGAGCCCAGACCTTCCTCCTCACATGGCCGCACTTAAGGTGGGCAGTTCTCCAGCATCGCCGCCGCTCACTGTCCATCTCATGGCTGCCGCCTTGGCCACTTTATGGCAAAACAAATGCGGAGAGGCTGAGGGCTGGCCCTGGTCACATAGAGTGAGTCCAGGGTTAGAGGTCCGGCTTCTTTGCGCTCATCCACTGGAGGAGAGATTGTTAATCATGCACAGTCATCCGCATTGCCAGGGGAGCTCTTTAAAATGTGCACATGATGGTTTAAAAGCCCTCCAGGTGTTTCTGAGGAGCGCTGCTGGGTTGTTTATACTGTGCTGACTTGTAGTAAGAGTTTGCCTCCTTCCTTCCGCCCTTTCTCCGTGTAGCTGTTAGGGGTCTTTGATAGTAAGCAACTGAAACTGATGTTTGTCACTTTAATTAAAGAAGGACCCATTGGAAGGATGTTGGGTAGGTGGTGGAATCATAGGAAGAGCCGATCACGCCCAGGCTGTGAGAAGCAGGGCAGCCGTGAGAAATGGTTGTCAACAGCCGATGAGCCCTCTTGTTGGGGTGTTTCCGTCACATCTCAGCTCTGTGTCTCTCAACTCAAAATTCTGGTTTCCAGAAGAAACCCAATGATCGTGGTTGGGCCGTGTTCCCATTACTCCGCCAAATGGGGCAGTGGGGCCTCCTGTGCCCGTAGGACCCCAAAGGAAGAGCTGAGTTCTCTTAGCAGGGAAAGAGGGGAGGATGGCGGGAAGGTGTACGCAGAGGTGCCTGCTACATGCTGGGAGGAAATCCTCAGATGCAACAAAACCATTCGACTGTTTCTCTTGGGGCTTGTTTTAGGGGCTGTGGAGGGAGGGGTAATGTCCTACCTGTGGATAGAAGCTTGAATCTTTGGGATTCCATGATGGGCCATGGTGTTTACTATTATTAGCTTTGCTCCCTTGGTGGAGAAAAGCTGGGTGGGAATAACACGGCCTCTCCTCTAGCAATTATTAGCTGGGCGTTCTCAGGCAAGACGCTGACATTCTCTGCGCCTCATTTTTCTATAAAATGCCCTGCTGACTTCACCGGGTGGTTTTAAGGGTCAAGTGAATTAATGCGCACGAGGGGGATTTGTACGGCGATAGAATTCTACCAAGTAGTATTACACGTTGGAGCGGCCGCATGTTAAGAGTGGTGTTTGAATGAGGCACCTGCAGGTTTTCTGCTGTTGTTGTTCTGAAATTCAGCCATGCCAAAGGAGACAGGAAACCAGGAGGCAGGGATGGTGTTTCCAAAACCGGGAGAGAGGGGCCTACAGCGCTGGGCCTGTCCCATTCACTTCACCCTTTGTTGCTTCCGGCTGCTGCGAAGCTGCTGGGGCCCAGCCTCCTTCGTGCATGGTGCGTGCTGGCCTCGTGGTGGAACCTGGGCTCTCGAGCTGAGGGATCCCACATTTCGCAGCAGCTCATACACTCGCACCCCGCCCTGAGGATCAGGGAGGCCTGCAGACGAACCCCCAGGCGTCTCCGCTCACCAGGTCAAAGCTGGGGGAGGCTGAGTCACGGACCTAGGAGTCTGTCTGACTCAGCACCCCTCTTCCACCCCAGTGTCCTGCTGGAAGCCTGAGCGGCTGGAAAGGAGAGAAGCAGTATTAAGAGCCTCTTTGCTGACATGAAATCGGTCCCATTTCAATCTAACAAGGCCATTCATCTTAACCTTGTAACAACATTTTAAAGCGACACATTTCTCTACCTGTAAAAATTATTTGTATTTTCCCAGGGATAAGAATATCATGTTTGACCTGGCTGGCATAGCTCAGTGGATTAAGCTTGGGCTGTGAACCAAAGTGTCGCAGGTTCGATTCCCAGTCAGGGCACATGCCTGGGTTGCAAGCCACGGCCCCCAGCAATCGCACATTGATGTTTCTCTCTCTCTCTGTCTCTCCCTTTCTCCCTCCCTTCCCTCTCCAAAAATAAATAAATGAATAAAAAATCTTAAAAAAAAGAATATCATGTTTGCCTTTTAAATAGATTTGGGGACACTTTTAATCAGGTCTGACACAAGTGTCAGCACCTCTCTGAAGTGATCTCCTTCCGGCCCGGGCAGATTTTAGAAATGTGCTCCTACCAGTGTGGAGACTCCCCAAGACTCCTCTGGGTCTTTGTCGGCCACAGCACATCTAAGGAGATGAGGACCCCCCCCAGGAAGTGCCACTGGGGTTGGTCGAGGGTGGCAGTTCAGGGACAGAGGGAAATCCAGTTTGTCCCCAATGATAAGCCATAATTTTTCATTATCGTGCCCCCCCTTTTTCCGTAAAACCACCCTTTGTCGGCCAATGCAGAACCTGACTGTGGGTGGTGCCCAGACCTGACCGCCCACCTAGCAGCCTTTCCATGGGCGTTCTGAAGGCTCAGTACCACGTTCAAGGGTAGGGAGACATTGATTTCCTAACAACGAAAGTTTTGTGCAAGGAAAAACGCACATATCCCCACTGGGTCAAGAGTTTAGAGAAAGTCAGCACAAATGTTGCCCGCTTTTTCATGGCTGTTGCTTTCAAAGAAATTAGTTTAAATTCCTCACAAGTAAATTCAACCCAGTGAAAAAAATCAATACATTAAAAAAATCATACAGAATGATAATACTTCAAACGTGAAATAGAAATTCCTTCTCTGGCCCCCTCCTTGGTCCCTGAAGACCCAAAGGCAGCCAAGTTAAACTCTTACTTGTTTTCTGCCGTACGTAACATGCATGTTATTAGAGGCATGATACTGTTGTATGATTTCTTCAAAAACTGTTTGGGTCTCCCCCCTTTTAGACGAGCTGTCATTGACATATCGGATTGAATTTGCTTCACATGGGCGACACAATGATTTGATATCTGTGTATATTGTGGAATGACCACCCCAGTAAGTTTAGTTACTATTCACACATAGTTACAATTGTTTTCTCGTGATGAGAACTTGAAGGATCTACTTCCTTAGCAACTGTCAAATACACACTAAGTACCATATTGTTAACTATCAGGGCCACGCTGTACATTACATTCTCATGACTTATTTATCTTGTAACTGGAAGTCTGTGCCTTTTGATCAAATATTGTATTATTTCTGGATGTGTCCATTGTGTGCTGGTTATTAATTTCTTCTATGGCAGTTGAGAATGGAACACTCCACCACCATTTACACAGTCCCTCCCCATCAATCTTGATGCATCACAACTTTTGGTTGATTAGTCTTTGTTTACATTATTCAGACTATGGAGATATTGCTCGCTGATGAAGCAAATAATGCCGTATAATTATGCTTTCACACTTGCAAATGTGCTCTGTGTTTCTCTTTTGCTTCATTTCTCGTGTACCCAAGACTATTCCTCCGTCTGCTACGCCCTGCCCAGGACGTCTCCAGACCCGCCAATCTCATCAACGCTTCTCTCAAATACACCCCATAACCCGTCATCCCCCTCCCAACCCTCTGCTGTTGCTCCCTGCTCTTCGTCCCCCTCGGTCCGAGCTTCTTTCCAGGACTGGTGCAGATCCACTATTCTGTCGGTCACTACCCTCCTTGATTTATCTGTTGCTCCTTCTCTGTATGGGTTTATGTTTTCATTTTGCCAACACACATCTTCCAGGAGTTTGCTAACAAAGGACCCCTGGGAGGTCCAATTTTCAAGTCATTACATGTGAACATGTCTTTATTCTATCTTCGTCCTTGGTTGACTGGCCAGCTACGGAATTCCAGTCGGTCTTGCTCACTGTTCTCACCTTTGAAACCCTGGGCCTGGTACAGTCCCTGGCACGTGGCTGCCACTCAGAACCCTGCTGGGATGAGTGAATGGAGACCTCGGGGTTCACACCCAGGGCTGTCGGTCCCAAAGCAGGTTTGTCCGTGTGTGTTGCTGCCTCTGTCAAGGTGGACAGCTAGGTGGTTTAGGAGTTACTGGCTATGGCCTCTTTGCTGATGCCCCAAAAATCCTAGGAATTGTGCTTTAGCTGAGAAGTGCTCAGTAGTCTTGGAGCAGGCAGAGCTCTGAGCAAGCTTGTTAGGAATACAGAGAGACAGGGGAGGGTAGCCTTAAAAACATGGACTATGGAGCCAATTGGCTAGGTAGGCGCCCCAGCTCTATTCCTTCCCAGGTTCATGGCCATGGGCATGTTTCTTAACCCCTCTGTGCCTCAGTTTCCTCATCTGCAAAGTGGGGAAAATAATGGTCTTGACGTTGAGGGGCATATTGTAAAGAACGAATGAGAAAAATCAGGTAAAGCCCTTGGAACAGGCCAAACGGACAATAACTGCTCAGTGAATGGTAGCTGGCGGATGCCCTTGAGGGTGTCCTCTGTCTACCCCATGTCCACCCTTTTGTTCCTCGTTTCCTCACTCTGGCAAGTGGGTCAAGTAGTTAACATTTGGAATGTGGCATCAAAGAGTTTCATAGTCTCACAAACTGTGTCATTGTGGACAAGTCACAATGTTACCAGATGGGTGCCAGGCCCAGAGCGGGTCTGCTTTGGGCCAGCAGGTAGCGAGTGGGTTCTTGACTTTGTGCAGGAGAAATTTCCCCACACGGGTCCAGGTGACTCTGACAGTATGTGCGCTAAAGCCAGGGACTGTGAACCAAGGGAAGGCTGGGGATAGGAGAAGCAGCAGGAGAGAGCCTGGATGGGGCCCTGCTTCGGCTCCCTAGAGACGTTCTGGGGAAGAAGCGAGCCAAGGCAGGGCTGCTGCCAGCTCCCCGGAGAGTCAGAGAAAGGGGGCCTTGGAGGCGGGTTCGGCGGGTGAGCCCCGGATGAGCCTCCGTTGCTCACTGCTCCCCTGGTCGCACGTCTCAGGGGGACCCTTAGGGATCAGGAGAAAGAAAGCAAAAAGTTCACGCCTGAGAAAAGGCAAGGTCATGCTCCAGAGGGGTCTCGCACAGACATCCTTTGTTCCGTGGGGTTTTATCTCTTTGGCTGACAAGAATCTTAGGGCGTGGTTTCAGCAGAATATTCCTCAGCTGTCCAGGAGTGTTTTTAATATGCTGATCCGTCAAAACGAGCGTATAGGAGTGTTTGGGATTATTCTCTGGTCAGCTTCACTGCTTTCCTTGTAAATCTTGGGTCTGCTTGGCTCTGACTGGGTGTTTGTTATTAGGCCCCCTGGCTTCCTCTGTCTGCGGGCCTGGCTGGCACCAAGGCCGTTAATTGGGTCTCTGTCACCTGTCTCCCCAAACCAGGGTGATTTAAGCTTTACATTTTCTGGTTAGGGAAGAAAGGTATAAACCATTTGTTCTCAAGTTTCCTTGGTTGGGGAAGATAAAGTCTTGTGATTCATCAGCTGTCTGTAAGTTGCTCAAATAGTTTGGCCTTGCTAAATGATTTTGTCTCAGTTTCCCCATTCCACTTTGCCAAAGAATTTCCCTAGTTTCTTGCTCTCCTGACTCAAGCGGACTTCCCTGAGCCTCCCTGAGCCTCACCGGGAAGCAGTGGCCCCGTCCCCACCAGCCTGTGCAAGTTCAGGTTCTTGGGTAAGATGCCAGTGTTACTATAGCCATCACCGCTGTCGTATTTCACACAAAGGGCCACTCGCAGGTGCGCTGGGAACCCCGCCGGTTCTCCCGGCCTGCACTGCTCCTGTGCGTGCTGGCCTCATTCCCAGCTGCTGGAGCCTGCCTCGCTTTTCCCAAAGGCTCCCTCTGGCCACTGAAGCCCATTTGACTCACCCATGTGAAAGGCTGTGCGTGCTGAGAATCAGCACTCTCTTCCCGCCCCCACACTCTTCACCCGAGACGGGAGGAGTTGGTGTGCACACGCCCCAGCTCACCTGGGAATAATCGGAGGTCTGGGAACACGAGTTCCCAAAGTTGTCCGAGCAGGTTCAACTCCCATAGCCCATAGTCGAGTGGTCAACCCTGCACCATGTATCAGCTGTTCTTTCTTTCCCATCTGGCTTTCTCGCTCTCCATTATTCCCAAATAAACGGCCTGCTCTTGACTCCGTGGCTTGAGGCTGCTTCCTGGGGACAGCATGTCTGGCAGAATTACTAGGCGAGGCTTCTCAGCTTCTCGGTGGCCACGGGTGTGGGATGGGCGGGGGGACTTCCGGTATAAACGGTGGCCTGAGAAATGCTCTGTCTCTTTGGGAAAAGTCTGCTCCGTCCCTGGAGGACAAAGCAGGTTTCAGGTTTGGGCTTCCTGCATGGGTATTTCTGCTCAAAGACGGGATGTGGCCTCATGTGGGGAGAAGCAGGTGACGGCATCTCCCATGGACACGTGCGGCCTGGACCATGTGGAGAAGGGCCTTTTCCATGTGATGGATGAGGCTTGGCACGAGCTTGAGCCATCCTAGAGCATCTTTGCTTTCCGTCAGGGATCAGCCTTGGCCTCCTTCACGCCCACCTGGCCCCTGGCAGGCAAGCCCCCGGAAGCAGATGGGCCTCCCAGACACGGCTGTCCTCAGCTCTCCAGCTCCCGTCCGACCCTTCACGGTGGCCTGCAGGAGGAGGACAGCCCGGGCTCGGGAGAGGGAGATCTTCATCCGTCAATTAATGACAGGGTTCCTCTTTATGGGCTCCTTCGGGGTTAAATCGTGGGAATTAACGAGGCAGTGTGTGGCTGAGAGCCCTGCTGTTTATTTTAATCGCTGTCTTACATCTTGAGGGGAAAACACAGAGCGAGCTGAGCTGGGCTGGAGCGAACCCAAGCTCAGCTTGCAGCCAAGTGTGGCATGTGGCGTTCCGGGGTGCTTGGCTGGTGGCATGGAGGAGGCCCGGGATGGCGCGGGAAGGAGTCCCAGGTGAGGCATGTGGACGGGCCACTCCTGCTCCCCGAGCTGACCTGTGTCAAGGAACACCGTCCCCTGTGTGGTCCGCTGCCTGCTTAATAGGGATTCCTGGCTATGATGTATCTTTTGGCTATTTTCTTTCCTCTTTCTCCCCTCCCTTCCTTGTTCTTCCTCCCAGAAGACCACACAGCCATTCCTCAGTTCAGATATGGGGACAGTCTGACACCCGACCACTGTGGTTCTCTGGGGATCTGTGCGGCAGGGCCGTGTGGTCCTCAGCTCTGACAGCCAGCTCTGGGACTAGGGTGCTCCTGCAGTGAGGGGGCAGAGCTGGGGCGAGGACCCTGGAGGCTGTCCGCGCTGTGTCCAGGGCCAGACAGTACTTCCTGAGAGCAAAGGTGAGTGTCGTGAGCTCGGGAAGTGTGCCCGTGACCCCAACAGGTAAAGGCAGGCTGCTCTGGTCTGGGGTAAGTGCTGAATCCTGACCAAAGAGACAGAAAAAACAAACAAACAAGTATCCAGTTTTTCTCCCACAGTGTTCAAGATCCCGGGCACTTGGAAGTGTTAAAAAAGGATGACAGGAGATGATTTAGTTGATACAAATATTATTAACACTTCAGGAAGCAGATGGTCTCCTTTCAGAGAACTGCAGGCTGGGGGAGAAGACCGGGAGTGTTCCCAGGAGGAAGAATAGAGAACACGGAAGGGAAAGATAGGGAGTACCTGATTGGCTGGGGCCACACCGGCAGCCTTGTCTGGGGTGAGAGGGCCCAGAGCTGGCTTGGTGCTCGGGAATCAGCCGACTGCATGCACTGCGTCTCTGGTTAAGCAGAATGTTTACAGGGGCACGAATGTTGCATAGATTTTGGTTTGTTGATGTGGCACTGCTGGCGGGAATGGCTCCTTCTTGGGCGTAGGATGTGACCCCAACAGAAGCCATGACTGAGCCTCTTGCCGGAGAGGACAGCGACAGCGTGCAGCTGTCACTGTTTCTATGCAGGTGCACACCCCTGCTACCTGGATCCTCAACCCCCCTTGCACTGGGCCCACCTAGTGCCCCCAGCCTTGTCCTTGAATTCCGCCATGGAGGGGCCCAAGCCCACGAGATGGACTGTGGGGTGCTCCCCCAGACCAGCTCCTGCTGGGGTTAACTTGCAATTTCAGCTGGTTATCCCCTCTCCTGGGAGGCTGGCTTTCCAGTCTCCTATTCCCAGCTTTGGGGACGCACCTCCAGCTCATGAGACCCTGTGACTGGTGGCTGCCCTGGGACCCCCAGCAGCCCTGGTGCAGCCTCCTGCCTCGCCCTCGCCAGGCCCTGTGCTGGGTCATATCTTCCTCCTGCCCTCTGAGAGCCCTTTGGGATGCATTTCTCCACTCTGCTGACCTCAGCCCAGCCTTCCTGCCTCCTCTGGGGGTTCTTCATGGAACCTGAGCCTCCCGAGACTGCTGGTCATCCCTGGAGGAGAGGTGTGGACAGATCTATGCAGGGAGACTACTCAACTACCTCCCTCCACCACCCTCCCCTCTGCCTCCTTGGCCCAGCAGCTCCCCGGATGCATCATGGGCCCCTTACTGGAAGTCGCCAGCTGGCCTTGACTGTGTTTTACTTTCTCACCCAGTGGGGCTGCTTTCTAGGGCTTCCTTTTCATTAGGGGGGAGTCTAAATTCTTTCTCTTAGGAGAGAAGAGCCCTCTGGTAGTATTTGGGATAGGGCTCACCTTTGTTTAAAACAAGGATCCGTGTGTTTTGCATTTGTCTATCTGAGTAAAGAGAAGCTAATTAGCATTAGTCCCTGAGCCCAGAGCTCTGGGAGGTACAGGATATAGAGATACAGGAGTCAGCTACTGCAAAAGTTATCCACTGCTGTGTAATAAACAGTGCCAAGACTTGTTGGTTTAAAACAACAATCATTTATTCAGTTCACAGTGTTGTGAGTCAGCAGTTAGGTCTGGGCTCAGCTGGGTGGTTCTTCTGGTCTCGGCTGGGCTTACTCATGAGTCTGTGGTCAACTGGCAAGTCTACTGACCAAGTATTATTGTTTCATTCACACATCTGGTTGGTGGTTGGCTGGCTGTTGGCTTGTCTCTGCAGCCTGTGACCTCTTACCTCCTAGAAGCTGGCTCAGGCCTCTTCACTGCTGGGTGGGCAAGAGGGTAAGCAGAAACATGCAAGGCGTCTTTTGCTCAGGCTCAATACTGGCTCGGTGTCACTTCTGCTGCCTGTTGGTCAGAGCAAGTACAAGGTCAGCATTAATTCAGGTGGACAGAGGATCTAGAAGGTTACAGTGAAGAGGGACATGGGTAGAGGAAGGGCGGAGAACTGTGGCCAGTTCTGCAAATAACCTACCAACCGTGTTGCCTCTGCATTGCCTTTTCTCTTCCCAAAAGGCATGGTGACCTTGAAGCAGCACTCTTCTCTAAGTCCAGACTTTTCTCCACAGCTTCCTTTCTGCCTCTAGGCAGTGGTCCCCACAGTGCAAGGAGCGGGTGCCGGAGGAGGGGATGCTGTGAAACCTGAGTGTACCAGCACCACAGGGATCCCGGGGAGAATTAGACAGTCCCTGGAGATGCTGACAGGCTTGCAGGGATGGAAGTAAGTAAAACAAATATTCCAGAACAATCCCCCAAGGGCTGCAGTAATGTGAGGTGAGCAAACAGAGCAGGCATTGTCCCCTGATGTATTTTTTTGACTTATTATTTTGAAATAACTTCAGACTTAGAAAAAAGTAGCGAACATAGTACACACACGGAGATCCCGCACACTCATCACTCAGTTCCCCCTAAGATCAGCATTTCATGTAACCTAGTGCAGCGATCACAACCGAGAAGTTAACATCCATATAACCCTATTGGCCAATCCACAGACTTGACTCCTCTCTTGCCAGCTGCCCCGCTGACATCCTTTTCCAACGCAGCAGCCCACATTGCGCTTGGCTGTCTTGTGTCCCAAGTCTCCTCTAACCCAGGACTCTTCCTCGGTCCTTCTTGGCCTTTTACGACCATGGCTCTTTTGAAGAATGCTAGCCAATCATTTTGTAGAATGTCTCTTAATATGGGTTTGTATGATTAGATTGAAGTTACTCGTTTTTGGCAAAAATACCGCAGAAGTGATATTCTGCCTTTCCTAGTGCATAGCCTTTTAGGAGGAGCACGGTGTCAGCTTATTTTATCGTTGGGGATGTTCGCTTTGATCACTTAATTAAGGGGGCGTGCACAAATACCCTGTTCCTCAGCGTACATCTGTCCACTATTTTTAGCATTTGGTTGTGGCTTGTATCTGCTATGAACGTGGTGGTTGACAAATGCTGACTTTATACCTCCATCCCTCTTCGTGCGTTTATTAATTAGAATTCTCCTGTAAGGAGGAGCCGTCCTCTCTCTGCCATTGATTTATTTCTATCACTGTGGACTCTTGGTTGTTTAAGTTCTGTTGTGGTTTATAATCCACAACTGTCATCATTTATTTTTCCAGAGCAGGCCCTTTCAGACGGTCAAGGACCTCACAGGGTCTTCATGATCTGTAATATGCTGGTCACTCCCTCCAGGGTGTGTGGTCTGCCCGTCGGGGCCTGGGCCGTATGAGTATCTGCACCTCCCATGCCTCGGGCCTCGAAGGATGCCTTGCACTGTGCGCTGATGAGTGAATGAACGAATGGAGGAATGATTTCAACGTCTGGAAGTCAAGCGATAATAAGGTCTCGAGAGGCCCTAAGCTCCAAAAGGTTGATGGTGCCTTGATCTCCAGGTTTGATGAGTGAAAACAAAACAAAAGCAAACATAAATGTATCAGGAAGGCCACACCAGTCCGGAGTATTCTGTGTACTGGGGTACTCAGCGATCTTTATTTTTTTATAAATGTCAAAATGGCTTTAGAAGAGCTGGCGACCGCCTCTGTCTGTCCCCAGCACGCGTCGAGTCTGCCTGTTTGATCATCACGTACCACCTGGAGGAGTTGGGGATGACGTCACGGAGGAGGGGACACTTGAGGCAGGTCCGAAAGGGTCATGAGTGGCCCTGTAACAGGCAGTATTCCAGGCGGAGGAAACAACAGCACATGCAAAGCCCAAAGGGCTGGAAACGGTGACATGTTTGGCCGGATGGTCAATAGCCCTACATAGAGCAATGGCAAGGCCTGAATCTTGGATGGGAAATTAGGGTAGGAAACTGAAAAGGGCCTTGAATAATTGTATGAAGGGGTTTGGACTTGATCCTATAAGGAACAGGGTGAAAAAGAAAAGAATTTCTAAATTAAGCAATGGCACTCCATTCATTTAAGAACAGCTTATTGAATATGTGCCACCTTTCAGGTCCCGGCGCTACAATTCTGGACGAGACCCAGGGCGGGTCTTCGTGGGGCCAGGCGGGAGAGGCGTACCATACAACAGTAAGTGTTTCTACAAAAGCTGCTTGTTTGGGGAAAAACTCCAACCAGGAGGGGTGAACTGGCAGGGAGAACGGGGAGGGAGTGACTCATTCATCTCCTTCCTCTGCAGGGCTCGGCTTTGCTTGGACACGACTGCAGGACCACAGGTGCCGGAGGAAAGGACAAAGCATCCCTAGCTCCAGGAAGCCCTGCAGGCAACCTGGGGTGAGGATGGGGCTTTATAGCCAGGCAACTCTTTCTGCAAAACGAGGAGCAACCCTTCCTCTATAAAAGCCCTTATGACTAAGGCACGGGGGCAAAGCCTTCTGGATCCCCTGTGGCTTGATGCCTGGAAACCCAGGAGAAACCCAAGAGAAACCCAGGAGAAACCCAACAGGAAGACGGTGGTGCAATCTGGGCAGTGCCTATCTGCTCCATTTAGATTCCCACTCTTTATGTTGAAGCAGATCATCCCAAACACAAATTATTTGGGTCACTGATGTTCATTGTGGGGACCACACCCACGTGCTCTCTAGCTTAGCATTGCAGTGCAGTGCACTCCCAGGAGTCGGCACCCGCATCTCTGGGCCGCCAGGGTCCTCCGCAGCCAGCGTGCACCAGCTCCAAGGCCCGGAGAATGAACCCCTCCTCCTAGCAGCCCTCAAGCAAGGACTGGCAGGAAGTGGTAGACAGACACTCCAGCGCCCTCACCTTTCTGGTACAACAGGGCTGAGCTGTGTGTTTGACTCCGTCTCCCAGAGTTGCCCAGGAAGACTGAGCCCCAGCTGCCCTCAGCGGTGACCTGCCGGATAGCACACCTTTCCTGGCTGCCTGCTCTCCATCTATAGGTGTTTCCTGGGATCCCCTGCCCCACCCCCCTCCAGATAAACCACCCCCACCAGAATCCCGGTCTCAGAGTCCACGTCCGGATGGATCTACACGCAGGCGACATGTCACACGTGTGGTTGACAGGAAGAATCCTGTCACTTGCGTCTACACCCTGGCTCCCCTCGTCTAGTGTGTGGGCATGAGCTGCTGTCAGTGAGGGCACATCAGCCAGCGTGTGCTTTTCTCTCCACTTCACTTGCTGAGGCCACCTGCGCCCCTTGATATTTGTCAAACATCACCCCCCCCCCCCCACCAACCTGCGACTCTAGAGCCCAAGGTAGGGAGCGAGAGATCACAGCAGAGGTTGCGTTTAGGCAGGGTCTGCTAGACACAGGCGAATCTGTGGCTCGTCGCTTTCAGTCCTTCCCCTGTAAATAGCAATGAGCACCTTTGCCTTTTTTTTTTTTTTTTTTTTTTTTGGCAGCCCAATCACCTAGCACAGCTCCATGTGGTGGGTACTTTTTTCAAGAGCATAATAGGAGGTGTGATATCTTGTGAGAGGCGCCAGAATCACTCCGAGAAAGGCAGCTCTGGGATTGAAGGGGGGAGGGGGCGACAAGTTCCTGGGAATATTAAAGATTAACACCAGATACTTTGTTGCCATTTAACTCGGAGGATTCATGTGGCTGGAGTGGAAACAGAACATTTCGTTGCCTACCTTCTGTTGATTCCTTCCCTCCTCTGTTCTGAGGATTCCGAGAGCCGTGGATGTCAGATGCCAACTCCTTCAGGGCTGAAATGGTTTTATATAATAACAGAGAAGGGGAGCCTACGAAATGAAGAAAGAATCTAATTCAGCGCCTGGGCTGAAATGGGAACTGGAAACGGGGGGTGGGGGGGGAGCATTCATAAAAATAGCTCACTCAGAGAGAAGAATGCTGCTAGTCTCCGGCGGCAGGCGCGACCCTGGTGAATTACAGGAACCTACTGTAAGCCTTGTGCGTTAGCTTTTGAAATGTTGATCCTGGCTGAAAAGGAGGCGGGTGAATGGAGGGCTGCTGGCGAAGGACGTGGGGAGCAGTCCTTGGCAATGGACAGGGCTGTCAGGCCTGGGTCTGCCGCCTCTGCAGGCAACACGCTGCCGGGAGGGATGCATGCCCTACGCCCTTCCACGGGTCATCATGCAGCTTCGTGCTGGAAACTCCAAGCCTTCCCAGAGGTGCATAAGTCTCTCATGGAGGACAGGGAGGGAGCTAGGGGCGCCCAGGGAAAGGGCAGAGACAGGGAGAGGGAATGAAAGAGAAGGCTGAGACCACAGAGAGTGATGAACACCGTGGAGACCAGTGGCCCCGGGGAGATGGAGCTGGGGAGAGAGAAAAGGGGTGGGGACAGGAAGCGCAATCAAGTGGGAACAGAAGCCCACAGGGCAACGCTGAGCGATGCTGGGCAATCAGTACTAGAGGGAATGAAAGGCAAAGGAGGCGATAGGTGTGCTGCTGAGCAGTGAGGAGAAGGCAGGGACCCTCCGGGGGGCTACAAAGCTCATCCTTCCTATGCCCTCCTGTGTTTGTAAGGGGAGTCGAGGTTGATTCTGTTTTGTGGTCATCTTTGCTTCAAGGGGCAAGGCCCAGGAAAAGCGTGCAAATCCTGCAGGATGGCAGGCATTCCCTGCGAGCAGTAGTTCATCTGGGCGGGTGGGCACCGAGGCCTCAGCTCCCATGCGCCCGCCCAGAGCGCGGAGGGTTCTCTGGACCCGCCCTCTTTCCTCGCTGGAGGGTTGTCCTTTGATTGGTTACAGGTCCAAGTGCCCCAGCTACCTTCCCTCAGTGCCCCCTGCCGCGCCAAACTGGGCCCCAACCCCAGGTTCCTTTTTTCCCTGGCCCAAGCTGCCTGAGGAGACGTGTATGCGGATGGACAAAGTGCTTTTGCTGTGGCCTCTTCCAAATTGGAACCCACGAGGAAGAGGACTGGAAAGGGGATGACAGCTCTGGCCCGTCCCCCTTGGGCTCTGGCTGAGCACCACCATGGAGGGGAGCCGGGTTCCCTACCCACATGCCTTGGGGCCCACTGTTCCCATACCTGCCACCAGAGTCTGACCTCAGGTATGCTGTCCTTCTCTGCACGAGGACTTGGACCCCAGAGCGTTTGGCCTGTCTGGGAGCAGTCCTAAACCAATGACTGGTGGATAAAGGTCCCGGCTTCCTCCTCCCTTAGAGGGCAGAACTCTGAGGTGTGTCCTACACCGTTCCCAAAGGACCCCGGCTGCGCACAGGAGTGCCCTGCTAATGACAACGCCTGTAGTGCCTTTTTCTCCTCTCCTGTCTCCCCTCTCCCACTATCCCACGGGGCCTTTCCCAGATCCTCACCGGCCCCCAGGTCAACCGGGTGCTGTCCAATTCTAATCTTCAGGGGGAACTTAGCCCAAGACAGGGGTGGTGTGGCTGGAGCTGTTTCCTCCCGGCTCGGGTGAACAGAGGGACAGCAAAGGGCAGTGTCACCACAGGAGAAAGCATGACACATTCTCCTCGTTTGGGTTTCCTGGGGACCCCCCGGGGGATTTGCAGGAGCCGCAGTGTGGCTTGACAAGGACTGACTGTCAGGCAGGAGCTGCCTCATTTATAAGCAACAGAAAAACAACAGCAAAAATAGTGGAAAGAGAAGAAGCAAAGTAACTCCTGTACTTCGAGAATTAACCGCCCAGGTCAAGTCCGATCGACCCCGGAAGCACGCCGTGAGCGGGGAGTGGGCTGACCTGGCCGACCTTGGCCCTCCCCAGACCCCGGTGGCTGGCGGTTTTCCGTGAGGCAGCTGTGGGCAGTAGAAGTGTGCGGCGTGGCCGCTGCCACCTCTGTCCTCCACGAGAAGGGTCTGGGGGAGAATGATCCTCCTAAGAGGGGGGCCGGGTGTCTGGGCAGAGTCCAGCCGCTGGAGAAGACAGGCTGGAGTTGAGTCCCTGCTCCACGGTGTTGACGCTGTCTTACCCTGAGCGGAAGGTTCCACCTCCCTGAACCTCAGTTTCCCTCCCTGTGAAGCGGGGGCCAGCACATCTCACAGAATTGTCGTGAAGATCAAAAGTGGCAATGCATTCTCGCAGCCGATAGGAAGGATAGCTTCCTTTGCCTTCTCTTCGTCCTCCTCCGAGGCAGCCACACGAGTGGCCTGACGGAGGGCAAGGTTACGGGTAAAAGGAAGTGTGGCCCGAGACAGCCCCGGCCACACGGCCAGGCACGCAGACGGCTGGACAGCACCGCTCCCCACAGGCGGCCAGCCTGCATCCGTGGGCGTGGGAAAGAGACGTAAACGCTGACGGCCATTAAACACGAGTTAGACATGCCATTCCGCACCACCAACACATTTCAAGAGCGCACATCACAAGGCTCTTGTGGAGGCCCTGGCAGCCGGCCAGGGTCAGACCACAAAAGGAAGTTGTTTCTCCACCGCCGGGGCTGCCGGGGGGGGGGGGGGGGGGGGCCCGGGCGTGGCCAGGGCAGGACGTCACCACAGAGTGCGGGGCTCTGCAGGGATTTCCTGCCCTCCCTTCCGTTCTTTCTCCTGGGGACCCTGCTGCGAACATCCCAAGTGACAATGGCTCAGTCAGCAAGGAAAAGCAGCTTTCACCTGACCCGTCCCTATGTCACCAGAAAGGCTTAGGGGGTGATCTTTACACAGAGCCCCTGGGCGTGGCCCCGGAGCCTTCCAGAGACCCACTCTGGCCTTTGCTCCCCTTGGGATACTAAGGGAAAGGTGTGTGTGTGTGTGTGTGTGTGTGTGTTTGTTTTTTGTACCCACAGTGGGTAGAGGTCACATTCCGTCTGTGGCATCAAGGACTGAAAGGGGGCCATAGGCCGAGAGGTGGCAGGTCTGTGATGCCGCTGGCCTAAGGCAGGCCTCGTCCCCGCAGACAGTCTGCAAATATTTGTTGAGGGTCTGCTCTGTACGAGCCCTGTGCCGGGTCTGCAGACACACACAGATGCCCTGTGTGAGACAAGGAGCTTATGTTCTGCCAGGGAAGACCGGGCTGACCCATGGGAAACCGGGGTCCTGCTGACCTCTGAGCCACGCTTTGAATGCTTGGATGTGTGGGAAGGTGCAGACTGAGCATCAGGACACTGGCCTCCCTCTTGGCCACTTGGCACCGGCTGGGAGGCCGGAGGCGGCTGTTGAACGCTTCCTGTTTTGCTCACGGACTCTGCTGCAGGCAGCCCTGAATGCTCAACATTCTCAGACGGGCCCCCTCCTCTCTCTGCGTTTTTCAGAGGAGGAAACTGAGGCTGGATGCGGTGAGAGCTGAGCATCTGTCCTGTGTGGTCCCTGACTCTTCGGGCCCCCATAGGAGGGTGTGGACTGGTTTAGCATGTGCAAGATGCTGGCAGACCCTGCCCTGTTCTTGGGTTTGCAAAAACATCGGTCCATGGAAGCCAGCTCCTTGGAATGTCACACAAAGGGACTGAAATCCTAAGAAATAAAGGGTTGCCTTTCATATTTAATTTCCACGAACATACCCACCTATTATAGGTAGCTATGTGAATAAACATTTACATAAACTTTACTATGGATAGAAATATAATGCCTCAAATTATGGGTCAGTAAGATGTGTGTTTTTTTTTTCATTTTGCCTTGAGTCACTGAACCCTCATTGGCCAGACTGTGTGGCTGACCTTTGCTGAGCGTCTGTGGCCAGTCTAACCCTCTGGGGCCTGCCCTCCACTGGGCTCCGCCCATTCACCATTCGGGCTCTGCATGGCTCTTGTTGGGGCTGGAGGGGGCCCAATAAACAGCGTGTCTCTTCTCACCTGAAATCTGGACGAAGAGGCAGGTGGAGGAGCCTCTGACTGGCATGGAATTGCAGCTTCTTCACTAGCCACGCTGACGGTGCAGAGCGGGGCCTAGTGTGCAGCTCCTGTGGATCTCAAACCAAGGAACCCCCGACGGGACAGACTGGCCTCCCCACATAAGCTTTGCTGGACCGTTACCGTTGTTCCCGCACCGGGGCCCGGCCCTGCATTAGGACTGGGGGAAAATGCAGGCTTCCTGCACGTGGGCAGAGCCCCAGGAGGAAAGGACTTCTCGGTAGCTTCTTTCCAGCTCGCCAGTCAGATCCAGGGAGACTGAAGGGTGGGGAAAGGTCAAGGTTATCAGGTGGGTAAAGTGGCCCCCGCCCAACAGGGCAAGCCACGCCATAGCCACACAGATGGCGGGGCCCTCTGTGTGAGGACACGCTCTCCCGCTCCATGGAACTCAGCTCTGGCTGTCCCGCACACGTGTCCTGAGTTCAGGGCCGGCGGGCCCATTCACCAGCAGTTTCTTTGTTGTTCTTTGGACAGGAATTAGAGGGCGGAGGGAGGACCCTTGAGAGTCACTTACACCGTTTTCCTGCACCGAGAGGCTCAGCGATATGGTGGCTAAGGACACGGCTTCTTGCAGTCAGTTCTGGCTCTTTCCCTAACTTCCATCTCCATATCACACAGATGATCCCTATACTTATTATCTTTTTTGTATAAATTAAGTGAAATAATTTGCAACAAAGGGCTTAGCACGGTCAGGGGCACATGGCAACTGCTTAATGAATATTTTGCTCTAATTATGGCCAACAGGATGCCCGAGGATGATACCTTCCTGCCTTTGGAGAACACCCTCACCCCGTTTTCCTCTTTGTCCAGTGAGCACTTGCTCACGTCTGGTCTTCCCGCGTCCGGGGGCCCTGGGCGTGGTGCTGGGCACACAAGTAACTGTGGCTGTGAATTGATCTCACCAGCGAGTTTCCTCTTGACGCAGAGATGAGCTTCCAGGACCAAGGGAATGAGTATTTCAGTTGGAGGAAACAGAGGGGGGTAGCTGTGCAGTTGAGCTCAGTCCTGGAGGTGGGGACAAGGCCTTGGAGGAAGAGGAAGAGTGTCCTAGCTGGTTAGAGATGCGCATGGAATGCGAGAAGGAGGTGGCCAAAGATACGCGGCTTCTGTGCTTCCTCTTTGTCCCCTGCGGGAAGAAATTCCTAGGATCCAGGGGTCTGAGGGACAGTCCTGTTCTGGTCATTGCATTGGGTAGCGCATGAGAAATCTCTCTCTGTCTTTCCCTCCCTTCTTTTCTCCCTCTCTCCTTCCCCCTTTCTCCCTCCCTCCCTGCCTCTCTTCCTGTATCCCTCCCCCCACCCACCTCCGAAGCTCCCCCCCCTCCTGCTCTCTCTAATTACATTAGGTTTCGTCATCGGATCCGACACATGCATTTTTCAGGCACTGAGAGCAAGCCCTGGCTGCGTTGTGATGTTCTCTTCGACAAAACTGCCTTTTAAGTAAATACTTTTTGGGGCCAATCGCACTGAATTAACTATCTGGGTCATTTGAATTTCTTCTCCAGGAAATAATGATGGCCTTTGGGAGATGCGAAGTGCACGGCAGCCCCGTGAGTGGGGAGGAAACACGCGCCCCCCTCTCCCTGTGCCCCCTCCTTCCATTTCTGCACGGCCCAGGGAACCAAATCAGCAATGACTCCCGTCTCTGGGGTCCATGTTGCTTTGGATCTCTGCGGGGGAAGTCCCCTAGGCATTCATGACAGCTCCAGACATGAGGGACATAATATTCATATTACTTTTCTGTATGGGAGAGGAGTGACGGCTAGGCAGCTACATTTTTTTTTTTAAATAACATCCCCTCTCCAATTCTGGAAGGTGAAATAGAAAAGTAAGTGGTGTTGTTACCACCCTCGTCACTCGCTTCCCAGGGCAAGGCAAGAACAAAAGCTCTCAGACCTGGGTTGGGGAGTGGGCTGCTGGCGGGGTAGCTTTGCTTGTGGTAATGAGACGCTGTAGTGGAAGAAGCTGCCGGCCCTCCTCTGGCTGGGAGGGATGCAGGAAGCCACCTTGAACGTGAGAATGGTTCCACTTCGTCATGATAATGGAACATGAGGAGGCACTAGTGTCCTAGGGGAGGGGCAGAAGGGCTTTGTGTCTGAACAAGGCTGCTCTTCTTACTAGCCCATGGGAGGCAGAGCTGCCAGGAAGGAAGACGGCAGGAAAGTTTGTAAGGAGCTTTCTGTTTGTTCGCTGGGACTGCCACAGTGAAGTCCCACAGAACGGGCGGCTTTGACGATAGCACTGTATCGTCTCACTGTCCTGGAGGCGGAAAGTCGGAGGTGAAGGTGTTGGCGGGTTTGCTTTCTTCCGAGGCCTCTCTGCTTGTGGGTGGCTGTCCCCTCCCTGTGTCCGCATGTGGCCGCTCCTCTCCGCATGTCTGTGTTCTAACCTCCTCTTCTGATAAGGACAGCGGGCACAGTGGGGAAGGGCCCACCTGAAGGACCCCGCTTTACCTTCATTACCTCTTTAAAGAGCCAGTCCCCTCAAAGGTCACATTCTGAGCTCCAGGGGATTAGGATTTCGACATTTGAATGTTGAGGAGTGCACGGTCCAGTCCTCAGGGGGCTAAGAGGAGAGATGGGAAGGCGGGACTCGAGTGACTGGAGAACAGAAGGGATTTTACTGAAGGTGCCCCCAGCTGCCCATGGTCAGAGGTGGTAGGACCTCTGCAGTACCCTAGGTCACCTGACTGAGGCCCTTGGCCAGAGGATGCCAAGAGGCCCAAAGGTGAGCTCACCGATGAGGAAGGGAGGCCTGGACGTTGCCGCAGGCTCGCCAGCAGGTGTAGCGGCTGGAGGAGTCAGGTAGTGGGGGGGAGGGGAGCTGGATGTTCCTCTAACTGTCCGTGTGGAACTGGCTGGGCACACGACTGCAGATTGAGCGAACAGCAGCCTGGCGGAGCGGAGCCTTGTACAGGCGAGGCCGCTGCTGTGCACAGTTGTACAGACTGCATGCACACTGCGTGTTCGCATCTTGCAGTCAGGCGGCCGAGTGTGAGAACGGCACCGCTGGAGTTGGGCTACAGCCCGCGTGGCCAGACGCTGCGGCTCTGACCCCACTGGCGGGGTCACCGTCCAATCCTGAAGGACCAGTTTTCAGCGGTGGCACCACTACTGCTGCGTCTGTGGCAGCCACAGACGCAGTAGCAGGAGTGAGGCTGAGCAGACTTGTTCTGTCTCCGCTGGGCATTTGAAAGCAGGACCGACCTTTTCAGTCCGAGGACCGCCTGGGGATACTGGGAGATGGAGACAGAAGGTCCCAGGTGGGGGAGTTTTCTTCCCGAGGAGGCGGGCAGGTCGGAGTTGAGTGACTCAAGAATAGACTGGATATGACTGGCTTGCACCTCAAGCGGACTGTCTCTCTGGGGACAGCAGACACTTTTGGGGGGTGAGGTTTTGAAAATCTATACTTCTGACTTTTGGTTCAAATTTTGGCATAGTGTACATCCAAATGCATACATTTGATCAGTTTGCACTCATGGATGGGGCAAAGATTCGTGGTCCAGGCCCTTTGGTGGACGCCGAAAGTGAGGTGTTGGCCTCAAGAAGGAGAAGAGACTTGAGTCACTCGGTCAGCTCTGTCCCAGATACGAGTCAACTGCCTTCAGCAGGGCCTGCTCTGACTTAGGGTTTCTCAGAAGCAGGCCCTGAGACAGGGGTGCGTGGGGAACTGATGTATCAGGGAAATGCCCCCGGAAGAAACCAGGAGGATGTGGGGTAGCAGGGCAGGGTGGAAGCCAGGCCTACGGAGAGCTCCAGCCTCCACCGGGCGGGTCCATGGGCTGCTCTGGAGGGCCGCACCTCAAAGTCTGTCTTGACTCCAGGCCACGGAGCTGGGGTTTCATAGTCCCCACACAGCCAGTCCTTGGCGAAGGGCCATGTGGGAGGTCAGAAACTTCCAGTTTTTTCCTCTTGTGGACACAGTGCCACAGGAGGCCTGAGACAGTCCTTCCAAGGGAGAGAGGCGGGTGTGGCTGTTAGCAGCCAAGGAACCCAGTGGCGGGGGGGAAGGGAGGGGTGCACAGAGTGGGCAAAAGGCTGCCCCTGGGCGCTGGGTGGAGCTTTGCTCACGGTCCCATGTCCCCACTGAACCGCACGCGGACTCCATTCTCCTGCATCTGTCTTGAGACCTGATTCTGGGAAGGAGGGTGAAGCCGGAGCCACAACCCCCAAAGCTGAGGGTGACTCCTTCACTCACCAGCTCTGTGACCTTGAGCAGATGACTCTACCCTTCACCTTCCTCGTTGGCCCCGTGGGATGGGGTGGGGGCGGGGAGGGGGCTGTAAAGTAAAACAAGCTGGACCTGCTAGGCACCCGGCTCGCTGCCTGGCCCACAGCAGGAATCTGTGAAACGCCCACTCCCTTCTCTCCTCCTTTCCCCCCTTCTTCCTGGGGAAGAACCGGAACACCGAGGCTGCTGAAAACGCCTGCTCCTTTTGTTTATGTACCCATCCGCGGAAGGTAACAATTTAGATGCCAAATTGCACTGCCAGAGCTGCGAGTCGGTGTATTAATTCCCGACTGTTCACTGCGTGACAGGTTTAAACCAGCATCTCAGGCGGCGCCGGCGCTCCCGCCCGCTGCCTACGGACCTGCAGACACCCCTCGCTGCTTCCCGGCTGCAGCGAGCAGCATCGAGCATTTCAGGGGACTGCAAGTTTCCATCGTCTCCTTTGCTCCGGGGCGGGGAGCAAGATCCCGGGGTCCCCCACAGGGCTGGCTTCATCCTGTGTCCTCTCCCAGGGGCCCCAGCTGAGCCACCAGCCCCAGGCTTTTGGGGTGTTGCAAAGCCACCCTTGGAGAGCACAGACGAGTCCTTCCCCACCGCAGTGTGGTCTGTCCCGGTCGGCCATGCAGTGTAAGTGCCACCTCGTTGGCTCTGTTGGGCCCATCTCAGTTGGGCCACAAAGGCATGCAGCCCAGGGGTGACCTGAGAGGTGGCATGGATGAAGCCCCGTCCCTCCTTCAGTGCACTTCTAGCCAACGTCTGTGTGAGGTGGCCTTGTGCCCATAGTGCAGGTTACAATGCTGAGGCCTGAGCAAGCTCTCAGCCAGTGAGGGGGCGCCTCTGGCACTGAGCGGACCTGTCTTTCCGGCTTTCTGTCTAGGAGCCACCAGGCCACGCTTCCTCTCCTTTCTCCTCAGGCTGCTGCCTGCAGGCCCGCGTGTGTGTGGGGGTGGGGAAGGGGCGTGGGGGGTCCATGCTACGTCACACGAGGCTTTTTAAAGGGGTCAAGGAGCTCTGTGACCACTTCAGGCTCATACCCTCCCCATGCTGTGTTTTTCTACCCTCTGCCTGCTCCCTTGCAGAAAAATAAATGATTGTAGACTAATTCGACAAGTGCCTTTTACTTCTCGGGCATAATCTTGGATTCTCACTCTCTACCCTGAGCAGCATATTAAACAAAACATCTCTTCCCAACGAGTTACTTATAATACGTGGGAAAAACCTCTTCACCGGAATTTCTCATTATGTGGGGAAGTGGCTGAGTTTAGTGGAGCACTTGGCACCTAGAAAACCCCACCGTTGCTGTTGTTGATTATTGTTACTTTTGGTCTCTGCAGGTGGGGTGCCCCTCCGAGCCTTGCAGGACTAGGAAGAAGCATTTTATCCTAAATCTGAATCCCTGCATGGAAAAGTAAGATGAAACAAAGGTCCCCTGTGACAGGGCGTCCAAAGAGGAATAGCTGAGCCAGCGCTACCCAATAGGACCTCCAGGCTGATGGAAAATGTCTGTATTCAGCCCTGACTGGCGTAGCTCAGTGGATTGAGCGCGGGCTGTGAACTAAAGCATCGCAGGTTCGATTCCCAGTCAGGGCACATGCCTGGGTTGCAGGCCACAGCCCCCAGCAACTGCACATTGATGTTTCTCTCTCTCTCTTTCTCCCTCCCCTTCCCTCTCTAAAAATAAATAAATAAAATCTTTTTTAGAAAAAAGAAAGTGTCTGTATTCCACACTGTCCAACACATTCGCTGCTAGCCCCATGGGGCTCTTGAGTGTTGTGAGTGCAAATGAGAACCTACACTTTTAATTTTAGTTCATGTAAACTGAGAGACCCACAGGTGGCAAGTGGCTACTAATTTGAACAGCACAGGCTGAGCCCTCATTTTGGAGTGACTTATGGAGGCCATAAAAACTTTAAGCCCAGCACACGTAAATGCCCGAACATGATTTGTGGCGAGCACGCACATCCTCATAAAGCTAAGAAATGTGGCACGGGGGCAAGAAGGGGTTTGACGATGGTTCCTGGGAGGCCACATGCCTGAGACGCAAGCACTAATAAGCAGTTCCTGACTTACAGCTGGGTGAGGGACTCCGGCAGGGGGGACCCGTGATGGTCACCTCTGTTTCTGTGACGCTGGTGACCTTCTCAGCCTCAAACCAGATGGGAGTGAAAGCGTTTGGGCCCCTTTGAATGCAGACACTAACATGGGTCTCCATTGTGGTTTCTTGTAAACACATCCCAAAGCTGTGCTTTGCATAATATACAAGGTACAATATTCTTCTCTTCTAACTCAGTAACCCCATTTCTAGGACGTTATCTCAGAAAAACCCCCTCCTGCATCAAGAAATGATGTTTGACACGCAGAGCTGTTAATGACTGTGGCGTGGACAGCAGTCGGCCCTGGGACACAGGTCACGTGTTCAATAAGAGAAGGGCTCAAGGAACCACACAACTCAGCACTGGGAACTATTCTAGGAGCTCTGGAGAAACTGGCTAAGAAATTACGTGATACCATTACAATCATATTTATATTATAAGGCTAAGTTTAAAAAAGCAGAATCGTATTATGGACACTTCTCGAGTGTTTCACAATGCATAGGAAAAAGACTGAAAGAGAAAGAAGGAAAAGAGTTTTCATGGGACTTCCATTTCTGGGGAGATGACGCGGACGTGCTTGTACTTAGCCTCCCTCTGAGTGCAGCACGGGGAGTGGGACAGGTACCGGGAGCCCGGAAGGTGCAGAGCAGTAGTGGGGGACTTCGGGCTGGCAGGGATGGCATCTCCATGAGTTTTCAGTTTTTTGTTTGTTCATTTGTTTGTTTGCCTAATATATACCAGACTTGGAACTAAAGAAATCAGCAGCCTAGAAACACCAATGGGTGCAGATTTTTTTAAAAAAGATTTTATTTATTTATTTTTAGAGAGAGAAGGGAGGGGGAGGGAGAGAGAGAGAGAGAGAGAGAGAGAGAGGGAAAAACATCAGTGTGTGGTTGCTGGGGGCCGTGGCCTGCAACCCAGGTATGTGCCCTGACTGGGAATCAAACCTGTGATGCTTTGGTTCACACCCTGTGCTCAATCCACTGAGCTACACCAGCCAGGGCTTGGGTGCGGATTTTTAAAAGCCCCAATTAAATCTCTGGAGCAGAGAGAGAGAGAGAGAGAGAGAGAGAGAGAAGGAACAGAGAAGAGGCAGACTAGCAAGACAGAAACCTTGTAGACAATAACCACTCTACTCCAGGCAAACTCCGCAGCAAACAGCGTGGCTCCACCCCACCCCTGCCAGAGAAGGCCAGCTGGGAGCCTAGACTCGCACCCTCTGGAGGCTGGAACAAGGCATCCCGACACCCCACAGCGGTGGTGCCCGAGAAGGCCAGGGAGGGAGCCAGGGCTTGCATCCCCACCGACCAGTCATGAGGCCTCTTCTCCCCTAAGCCAACTGGAACAGAAGGTTTACCTAAGAACCAGAGACTTACAGAATAATGCGAAAATGTCCAGGTTTCAATGGAAAATCTCTTGCAATATCAAGAACTAGGAAAATCTCGACTGAATGAAAAAACACAATCAGTAGATGCTGACACAATTAACCAACAGGACCTCATAGACGTTTGTAGAACACTTCACCCCAACAACAGCGTACACATCCTCCTCAATTGCCCATGGGACACATGCCAAGACGGAGCATATCCTGGGCTGTTAAAGCAAACCTCAACAATTTGGAAATAATTGGAATCATACAGAGTGTGTTCCCCAACCACAATGAAATCAAACTAGAAACCAGTAGCAGAAAGATAGCTAGGAAATCTCCAGATAGTGGGAACCGAAGACACATTTCTGAATAAGCCGTGGGTTAAAGAGGAAGTATCAGCAGAAATGCAATAATGCATTGCACGGGATGAAAATGAAAATGCGACATATCAAATCGTGGGACACAACTAGGGCAGTGCTGACAACAGTTTTATGGCACCGAATATATATGGATTCGAAAGGAGAAAAATCTCAAGTCAATAATATAGGCCCCACTATAAGAATCTAGAAAGAGCAAAGCAAAGCAAACCCAAAGCAAGCAGCAGGAAGGAAACAATAAAGATATGAGCAGAAATCAATAAAACTGAAAACAGAAACAACAGAGGAAAATCAGTGAAACAAAGAGAGGGTGCTTTGGAAAAAAATCAATGAAACTGATAAGACCCTAGGAAGATTGACGGAATAAAAAAAGAGAGAAGAGATACAAACTGCCAATGTCAGGAATGAAACTGGGCTATCAGCAGGCGCCGCGGGCATCCGAGGTAATAATGGAGCCCTGTTAGCACGTGTACACGCGCAGTTCTGGTCACCTGGAGGAGGACATGGATCACCTTCCTGAAAAACACACTGTTACATGCCAGCACAAAACAGATCATCTCAATAGCCTTTTAACGCCCAAGGAGATCGAATTTATATTTAAATGCTCCCTCAAAAGAAGTCTCCAGGCCAAGATGGTTTCACTGGAGGATTCTACCAAACATTTAAACCAAGTCTATACAGATTTCTTCCAGAAAATAAAAAAGTTGGGTGTATTCCTTAATTTATTCTATCAAGTTAGCATTACCTTGATGCCAATAAAAAATTTACAAGAAAGGAAAACTACGGACCAATATATCTCATCAGTACAAATGCAAAAATCTGTAACAAAATATTAGCAAATGGGATTTAATAATATATTTAAAAAGTATATACCAAGATGGAGTGGAGTTTATGCTAAGGATATAGGATGGTTCAATAATCAAAAATCAGTCAGTGTAATCTATCATATCAACAGGCTAAAAATATTACATGATCATATCAGTTAATGCAGGAAAAGAACTTGACAAGCTTCAACAACCCATTTGTAATAAAAAAAAAACCCCTCAGAAAACTGGGGATAAAGGAAACGCCCCCCAACTTGAAAAGAGAGCATCTACAAACCCTACAACTAACTTTATCCTTAAAGACTGAATGCTTTACCCCTAAGTTCAGAAACAAGGCAAAAATGTTGGCTTTTACCGCTCTAAAACAATATCATGTTAAAATTTCTAGCCAGCACTATAAAGCAGGAGAATGAAATAGATTAATAAAGAAGAAAGAAAACTGTTCCTATTGCAGATGACATGATTGTCTATGTAGAAAATTCTGAGAAATCTACCAAAGAAACAAAAAGAAAATCCCAAAACGAATCAGTGAGTTTAGCAAGGCCATAGGATACAAGGGAAGCACACAAAAAAATCAATGAGATGTTTATACAGTGGCAGTGATCCTATAAAATTAAAATACTGTATCATTTACAATCACTCACTAAAAAGTGAAATTCTGAGGTGTAAATCGAACAAAACACAGAAAGAACCTGTATGCTGAAAACTATAAAACACGATGATATAAGTTAGAGACTTTAAATAAATGAAGAGACATACCATGTTCATGGATTGGAAAGACCCCACTCAATAAAGATGTCAATTTCTCCCCAAATTGGTATATAGGTTTAACCTATTTCCTATCAAAATTTCAAGATGATTTATTTATAGATATAGATAATTATTCTAAAATTTTGATGGAAATGCAATGGAACTAGAATAGCTAAAACAATTTTGAAAAAGAAGACTAAAGTGGGAGAAATAAGTTCTTGTTGCTAAGACTTATTATGGAGCCCTGTCAAACAAGACAGCGTGGTAACTTTGGAGGGATAGACCCGAAGACCCACGGAACAGAACGGAGAGCCAGGAACTCGATTCCCACAGCTCTGCCCGAGTGATTTTGGACGAAGGTGCAAAAATGACTGCAAGGAGGACAGATGGCCCTGTCAACAAGTGGCGCCAGAGCAACCGGCACGTGGCTGGTTCTCTAGATGAGCACCAAGTGTCCTTCAGCCAGGCCAGGTAGGGCGGAAAGCCCTGTACCTGCCCCAACCCTGTCCCTCTCCCACGTGGAGCTTGCGCCAGGACGCAAGGCGTGGTTTGCCGGGCTGTGCCTGAGCCTGAGGCCCAGTGCTGGAGGGTTCCTGGTGCTCCCCAGGCCAGGCCCGAGGTGCACGTCCCCACTGGCCCTGCGACCCATGCTGTCCTTCTCGGGCAACCCTGCTCCGTTCCCTAGGAGCCGAGGAGGCAGGCCTTCCTCAGAACACTGGCCTGGGGCTTCCCGACCAGTTTCCGGGGGTGATTAATGTAAGAGGGGCAAATCTCCTGGGGCAGACGGAAAAGAGCCAGTTCAGGTCTCTGCTCTGTGAAAATGTGCAGAAGGCCAGGCAGTTCTGTGTCTGCCCTAAAATAAGTTTTCCAGATTTCTATTTAGAACTCTGAATCAGCAGCAACACTTTTGGACACAAGTGCTCAGAAGGTGGCCTGTGGATGACACAGTAACGGATGACTCAGTGAAGTGACCTGCGGGTGCCGTGAACACCGTCCTTTATCAGGTCATGGACGGGGAGCTTGAACCAACCGGCCCATAAATGATGCTGGCAGAGGAGAGTGAGAAGGGGCGGGGGAGAGGGAAGGAAAGGGGTGCTCTGGGAGCCGGGGGATGAGGGACTGCGGCAGGTGGCACTGACCCAGGCAAGGGTGGGGGCATGGTGAAGGGACACCACCCGGCTGGTTAATTATTTCCCAATTCTCCCAGTTTCTTGGATGCAAACCTGGTGTTTATGCTTCCAAAGAGTTTTCTCGTGGGTGATTTAGGGAAGTTCTGACAGTTTCAGTCTCGTTGGGGTGGGATCACACGTGCATTCCTGCAGGTTGGTTTAATTTTCTCTGTCACCTGTCCTGAGTCACTTAAACCCCTAACGTTCCCAGGGCTTCTAGAAGACTTCTGTTGTTTGGACACAGGATTACTCTGCCTACTGACTTAAGAGTCCTCTCCCTACAATACTAGGGGTTGACTCAAGATCCTCAAGGAAAGCAGATCGGAAGGCGTGTAAGAGATAAGGACGAGCAGCGAGGCGTGGCTGTCTTCTGGGTGCTCTCGGTAGAGTAAGGGAGATCGGTATGGCAGCCAACAGTGATCACACCATGAAAGGACTGTTAACATGAAGCTGAACACTGTTTGTTTTGGAGTCCCAAGGAACGGATGACAAATTGGGAGCAGGGGGGAGAAGGGGGTTGAGGAGGTGCAGCAGCTTAGCAGTCCTTGCCAAATCGGTCGAGGGAGAGGAAGGGCGGGATTTCCAGCAGGGGCGCAGGAGGGCGCATGCGCGGAGCCCAGCACCGGCCGGCATAGTTGTGGAAGAATGAGCGCTGTGGCCCTGGGGCGGTAGTAGGCGCTGGGGGTTGGGGGCTGGCGGTGGGGCTGTTGTAATCCTGGGAGCTGAGGTTGCAGAGGGCGGCAGCAGTCAGATCACGAGGGGCGTTGCGTCCCAGCCTGAGGAGTCAGAGCGTTACATGGCAGGTCAGCGGGAACAGCGGACAGGGGTCTCCGAACAGGAGGTTTGGTGATGAGCCTTGCTTTTCAGGACTGCCTCGGGGACTCCTCCTTCCTTGCACTCCTGGGGGTGTAAATGAAGTTACAGCGATAGTGAGGTACGTGTTTTCTTCTGTAATTTCATACAGTCACCCACTGCTTAACAGCAGGGATACGCTCTGAGAAATGCTCAGTTCAGCCATTGTACTTGTGCAAACAGAGAGTGTGCCTGCTCCAGCCGACGTGGTCCAGCCTACTGCACACCTGGGCTGCATGGCTGAGCCTACTGCTCCCACACTCCAAGCCTGTACAGCACATTACGGTGCAAAACAACACGAAACTGAATCAGGCACGAGAGAAAATAACGTGGTCACGAGACATAGTCAACTCGAAACGTATGAGGCTGCTGCCAGCATAACACAGCGTGCTGCTTTATGGCGAACTGTTTTTTTAAATATGTAGAAAGAGCTCGCTCTAAAATAAGTCTAAAATGTATAGTGCAGTAAATACATAAACCAGTAGCAGTCGTGTATGATCATTATCAGGTATTACGTTGTACAAAGAATTGTACGTGCCGTACCTTCATACCGCTGGCGGCACAGTAGGTAGCGTCGTTTATACCGGCGTCACCACAAACACGCGAGGAATGCCTTGCTCTAGGACATCGTGGCAGCTATTACCTTGGGACTTTACGACAGCTAGACGTCACCAGGCGCCAGGAATGTCTCAGGGCCATTACAGTCTATCGAACCACCGCTTATGGCTCCATATGGCTGTATGTGTGTGCTTGCGGTCTGTCATTGAACGGTCATTATGTGGCGCCTGACTGTACTCCCCTGCCACCTGCAGAAGAACTCCACCCAACCGGGATATGTCAGGGAGACCCCGACGGGGAGCCTCCTGCTGGTGCCGGCATCTCTTGCCACCGGGCGACCGCGCCGCTCACAGCTCCAACAGCCTCCATCCGGACCACCTGCGCTCACTTCTCCTGCAGGTAGGGATGTTACTTCTCTGTGTCCTGTCCTGTTGGAGGGCCCCACAGCAGGGTTACTTAGGTCCAGAAGTATCACAGGGCTTGTCAAACTTTTTTTTTTATTCAGACCTTTTACTTAGAGAAGTTTTTAGGTTCACAATGACAGTTATTTTTGTGTTCAGTTTGAGACCCACCACCTTCCCAGGGCGCAGGGCTGGAGTTGGGGCTCACTTTCTAAGAGACCTTTGCTGGTTCGGGATGTTGCTGGAAGTTTTACCCAGGGCAGGCCATCAGTGTGAATTTATGGTTGTATTTAAGTAAATACCCAACAACTCAGAAATATTTTAGGAGGCAAATTGAACTTTGGCAGCTTTTCCACTCTGAATGCTGTGTTCCTCTTCTGCGGGGTCAATAATCACGTGGTGGACATGAGCAGGTCCTGAAATCAAACCTAAGTGGTTCCAATCATGCTTCTGCCATGTCCTGTGTGACCTTGGACGAGGGACTTTGCTGTGTCTCAGTTTTCTGGTCTGTACAATGGGAATAGTGACCTGACAGCTATTATACAGAACTGTTGTGAAGATTAAATGGGTGAATAAAGGTTGGTGTAATGCCGTGCTCGACCTAAGGGCTCAGTCAACACAGTGGTGATGACGGCGATAGTAATTCTGCCGTGCAGCCCCTTTCTGTTCCAGTCGGCGGGGAGAAAGGGAATGTGGGTGGTCGAAATCACGGTGGCGTAGGAGGGACTTGAATCAGTGGGCCTTGCAGACCGGTGAGGCTGTGGTGACACTGCTTTGCCTTTTAAATGAGCACAGTGGCAAGAGGCTGGAGAGGATTTTTCTGTGGATAAGGTTCAGGTGAAGGCTGACAACTATTTTTATGGGGGAATTGAAAGTGCAGCTTTGCCCACAGTCAGTTGATTTGCCCTGGACGAGGATTGTCTGTGTGAGACTTTATGGCTCTCATTACGGGGGATGGAGGGGTTTGGGCTATTAAAAAAGACAAGTTGCAAAGGGAAGGAATCATGCTTCTTTTACTCTGGCACTCTGGTGGTCGTGAGAGCGAGGGGCCTGTGGGCTCAGAGACTAATGAAATAATTGCTAGAAGCTCAGCTCTCCTTGGGCAGCAGAGGCTGCAGGGGCAGCAGGCTCCTTGGCTGCTGACTAAGGAGGGCCGGGTCTTTCCCACCCTGGCTGTGGAGCCTGGGGCTGCGGCTCTGTGCTTAGCCTGGAAGGCAGGAAGTGTCCTTATGAAGTTCACGGCCTTAAGTTGTTGTCCTTGTTTATTATAGACAGGAAATGCCGCATGACTACTAGAACCCCAAGAGGCCATCCAAATGCAATATTCTAGTGATTCTCTGCCCCCACGTTCCAGAGCTAGGACAGATGTTGTGGTCACTGTGACCAGGTTGGAAGGTGTTCTAGGCAGAAGGCGTATGTCCTCACGTTCTTCAGAGGTTCCCAGCGCTGACAGATTTCACGGGGCAGGAGCGGCTGACCGGCCACTGAAATGAGGGGGTGTCTTCTTCCCACACTTCAAACCTCCGTTTTTGTGTGAAAGTGATGTTTTATTATCAAAAGCTTATGAACATGAAAACATTAAGAAATAAAGAAAGTCACTTTTAGAAGAAGAAAAAAAATTCTCCTTCCTGAACATAACAATGTTTGCATATTCTCTTTCAGTCTTAGTAAGGTTGTGAATAGAGTTAAAAAAATCTGAGACCAGTATAGTCTACAACCTGTAGTGTGGTGTTCATTCAACATCGTGTTGTGAGCATCGCTAGTGCTGCTGTACAATTTCATAAGGATTTTTTAGAGCTTTATGACAGCTATTCCATCGGGTCATTCAGTCATTCCCTGTTAATGAACATTTAGATGATTTTCAACTTTTGTCTATGATGGTGACTGCTTTATAAGCATCTTCGTATTTATAGGTAGTTTCTCCTATTACATTCTTCCTTTGGATAAAAGACAGGGGGTGGGATTACTAGGTTGAAAGGTGTGAACATTTTTTTTTTTCTTCTGACTACATATTGTCTCCCAAAAGGATGGCCAAATCACTGCGTCACCAGCCATGGACAACGGCACCATTTCCTTCCCAACTTCTCTCACATCACGGTTGCCATTAAAGTTTGTGCCATTAAATTTATAGCTAAAATACAGCGCCCCACGTCTGCTTCAAGCGAATTTCTTGGACTATTACTGTCTTCCCTCTATCTGACCTTCAGTGCAGGGCTATCTGCAATCCACCCTACCTGCTGGCCTTAATTTTCTCGACCATCCTCACAGCCCCCAGTTTAATCCGGAGTCTGATTTTGCTGAGTCTTACACCCAGGTGGAATCTCTGTGCCTGCTCCTGGCCCCTGCCGGATTTGTTTCTCTCCCACATTCTTCTAACGCCACGGCGTGTTTTCTGTCCAGTCCACTCCTACGGTTGTTTCCATTAAGGAATCACTCTTCCGTGTTCTCCGGACAGCACTCCTCCCTCTCCCGGGGGTGAGCTCCGGTTGAGACAATCGGTGCGAGCGGTGAAGAGCATTTTCCCGTGGATTTGATTACACTGTGTTTTCTCCTAATGGCAGTTGTCTATGTTCTTTGCCATTTAATCCATTTATTCATTCCAACAAACATTATTGAGTGTCTGAGATGCTCTGTATGGTAGAGATATGACAGGGAAGGTATAATCTCTTTCCTCATCCACCTTACATTTCACTTGGGCACACGCATGCTATTAACAAGCCAGCAAGTGAATGAACAATATACCAGGCAGTGATAGGTGCTAACAAGACAAAAAAATAGGGTAAGAAGACAGAGAATTCTGGGGACAAGTGGGCAACGGTATCCTGGAGCTGGCTTGTACTAGCTCTTGAAAATTGTGTGTATCTCCCTCGAACCCATATTTAATTACCGCATGTTTGCGGCTTCAGATTGGCCATGGTGGAAGTATTTACTTCACACACATACAATACTACCACAAACAGCTGACTGTTCAACTTTTATCAGCACACAACTAGACATGGGGTCACTATTTCGTATGGGTCAGTCAGGGAAAAAACTCACTGATAAAGTGCATTTGAGCTGGAGAGGGTGAGGGAGGGAGCCATATGGGTATCAGAGGGAAGAGCATTCCAGGCAGAGGGAACAGGCAGTGCAAAGCCCTGAGGCAAGGTATGGTTGGCATGTTTTAGAAACGGCAGGAGGCCAGTGTGGCTGAAGCAGGTTTGGAAAGGGTGGGGAGCAGGAGCAGGGTGGGAAGTGATGAGATGGGGTGAGGGGGTAACAGGAGGAGATAAGAGCAGATGTAGGCCTTCTAAATATCCTGCCTTTTACTCCTGAATTCTGATCGTTAACAGACTACTGACATACTCCAGGAGAAAGCTGATGGCTCTTTGCATTGGTGGTGGGGGTGGAGAAATGGTTAGATTCTGAATACGTAGTCATGGAAGAACCCGCAGTATTTGCTGGTGGATCAGATAAGCTGTGTGTGAGAAAGAAGCCAAAAGCGACCTCTTTCTATGTAGGCCTTTTTCTTACTTTCACCTTAAAGAATGTGTTTTAGTTGAGGGGGATTTGAGGCGTGGTGGCAGAATCTATCACTCAGCTCTTTGATTTATACCTCCTTCTTCTACACAAATCTTATTCCGAGGACAGATTTCCTTTTAGCTGTGTTTGATTCCAAGCAGCTCAGGTCTAAGTAACCCAGCCCAGCACAACCGGGGTGGGGGCGGGGAGAGTGGTAGAGGGCCGCAGAAGCCCATCCCCCCCGTTCCACATACAGCAGCAGAAGTTACATTGCGCACGAGGCAGCCAGAGGTACCTCTGGGACCTAGTGTAGGCCAAGGGAAGGTGAGTGGAAGTATCGCTTCCAGCTGATGCCACACAAGAGAAGACATTTTCCCTCCCTTTCGACTCCATGAGCTCAAATCCTGAGGCTAGACATACCGACGACTTGGCCTTGACCATGAGCCAAGAACTGTGGAGCTGTAAGATACAGAAAACCGAGGTTCTGAGATAACCATGTGGGGCAGAGCAGCTGTGCCCCCAGCCCCCCGCCACCCCCACCCCCCAGCTCACTACTTCCCTCAGAACAGCTCCACCCAAGAGAAAACACACTCTTTTTCTCATCATAGTTTCTTGGGGGCCTTTTTGGTAACAGCAGCTCAACTGTCACCCTAACTAATACAAGAACCAATTCCAAAACCAAGCAGCCGACAGCCAGAAAGTAGAAAGTGACCCACCGCCACTGAGGAAGGAAGCCCGAAGGGTCAGCACGTTTAGAGACGTGCACGTGGAGGAAGGCCCGGGACAAACGGCTGGCCAGCAGCTGGCAGCACCTGCAGAAGGCTGGCCGTGACTTCAGGTGGAAATAGGGGGAGCAGCTTTACACTGGGACCAGCAAGGAGAAGGACACTGGGTGAAGCAGAGGAGAGAATGCTGGGGTTCTGAGGCAGGGAGAGCTTCCGGACATGAACCCAACATTGGGGGCTGGGGTAGAAAGCCTGGAGGGGAAGATCTTCCCCTGGGGAGACAGCAAAAAATGTGAGAAACCGTCCTGGGACAAGACACTCGCAGCCACGGAGGTGAGTAGGAATAACCCAGTAGGCCTTCTGAAAATATGTCTTTTATTGGCCGTGCACTAACCTTGATCTATGCGAAGGGAGGGGCGGGGGGAGGCACCTAACAACCTTCCCCGTTAAAGTTAATGGGGAATCTCCCATAAAGTCTAAGGGCCGAATATGGCATGATGAATCTGTGTGATTATTTCATGACGTTTCCCAAAGATAAATAAGGCTCTTAAGAGACATGTTTATTAGTGAACAATTTATATCGGTGTACATACCATCGGCTGGAACGTAATATACAGTTGCTGAGGGTAAGACAGGAAACGATTACCAAGTTTGGCTCCAGCTGGCGCTGCACCCCTGGGATGCTGTGAATAACAGCCGAATCGCAATGAAGATAAATGGGTGTACTGAGTGAGCACTTCCAGGGAACTGGCATACACCTCCTTACTCTCTTTAAGGAGCTGGTATTGCCGGGCTTTGAGGGGAAGCAGCAAGGTTTCTCTTGAGGACCCCTTTGGAGGTCAGGTCAATGCCTTGGGCCGGAGGAAAGGAGCCACGCCCCCCATACTCCAGAGTCCTATCTAGGTGCCCATGTGAGCCCAGGTTTCAGCTGAGGGACTGGACTTGCATCCTCCCCATGGCCCTCTGGGTGTCTGGAAGAGCTCTGTCTGCTCCCCTTCTCTCTGGATCTCCACTTCGTCACTCAGAGGGGACATTCCTATACAGCTCAATTCCTTACCACCCGGATGCGTGTAAGTCCCCCGGGGTTTGGCTCTTACTCCCCCACTGTTCAGGGGCTGCTCCGGCCGCTGTGCACAGCGTGGCAGTTAGTAAGCACAAGGTGTGTGGCGTGGACCTGCTCAGGGTTGAATCCTGGCCGTGCCATTTGCGAGCTCTGGGGTGTTGGGCCTGGTGTCCCCATTTGGGAAATGAAGATAATATCTGTAAGGAGAGGCAGAATAACACTCCAGTTCAGGGCAGGAGCCCTCTAAGCTGCACTGCCTGGGTTTGAATCTCAGCCCCGCTGTTTACCAGTTGTGTGAGCTTGGGCAAGATAGTCAATCCTACTTAACAATGAAAACTTGCCTTATGTGATTGTTCTAAAGATGAAGTTAGCTGATCCATGACATGTGGTAATCACTTAAGAAACGTTAGGTGTTATTGATTGAAAGGTTGTTGTAAGAACTGCTTGAAAAACACAGACATAAGACTTAGCTTAATACTAGGGCATGGCAGCATTGGGTAACTGTTTGCTATTGTTAATTAAAGTCATTGATTACCTCCCAAATTGCCAAATCAATCGGGCATTTTTTTTTCAGTGTACATCTTACTGGCATGCATTGGAAACTGTTGGCCACTCCGTAGTCTTGACTTTTCTGTTCCCTGGGTATTCACTGCCACTGACGGTCCCGGTGTTCTTCACACGCCTCCAGCCATTCCTTCTCTCCTTTCGTGAGCTGTTCCTTCTTCTCCTCCTCCTCCTCCTTTGTCTTCATCTTCATCTTCATCTTCTTCGTCTTCTTCAGAACTCCTCCTTTGCCAAGAACCTTGTACTTGTTGATATTCCCTAAGGTTCATTCTAAATACTCTTTTCTCCATTCTGAACCCTTCCCCTGATTTAACCTGCTTTCTTGGTTTTATGCTCTTCTGTGGGTTCACTACTTTAGTCCTCCGACTTAAGCTTAATTCCAACATATCCAATTGCTGCCTCACACTTTCACTTCAGAGTTCCATGGGTACCTCACACCTCACCATGGGTCACACTGACCACTGTTTCCTGCTACCTGATGATCTAACGTGGAAATGCTGTCTGCCTGACATCCCCCTCCTTCGCCTTCTTAGCCAGTCGGTCCACGAGCTCTGCCAGTTGTTACCTCGGAAGTATTTATCTGAGAGGTCACTTCTTTACGCTCACCACCGTTCTTCAGGCCTCTCCGCAGTTACTACCATCGCTTCCTAAGTGACCTCCCCGCTCTTGGCTCTCGATTCATTTCCTACACAGTAGCCAAGATGCTATAGAGTATAGATATTCCAATCCATGCTTAAATCCTTCCAGCCTTATTGCCCTCAGCAAAAACCCCCAAATCATCAACACCACCCTCAAGGCCCTCGGCTCCAGCTCCGTTTGGGCCTCTGCTCTGCTCTCGTGAGATGAGAAGCTCCGCTTCCAGCCTGCATCATGCTAGTTCCCACTTCCATTCGCCGCTCATGACATTCTCTCTCCACGTAGCACTGGCCATAGTTCATCATCTTTAGGGTTCGTTTCAGGTGTCACCTCCTCTTCCCTCCAAGTCTGATGGGCCCCGCTGGGCTACAGTCCCGTTCCCACTTCTTTCACTGAGTTTATAACAACAAATTAAAGTGGTTTGGGTTTGTGTCGGTTTGTGCTGCTAAGCTGTGCACTCCGTGAGGGTAGGTACGGGGCCTAGTGTGTCCCTAATATTCCCGGATGCTGGAACACTGGTAGACGCGTCACAGGTGCCCCGGAAGTGGTTTTGGAAAAGAAAGAGTGCGCAGAGAAATGGACTGAGATCCAGCCAAGGTCAGCTCCCCCAAAGGCAAGGGGCTCTCCCACACTAGTTAGTTGGGTTTGTGTGTAGGGGGGCTGCTTGGGCTAAAGTTTCTAGAAGAACTAAAGGCATCTCTTTGATACAAGGTGCAGGCATGGGGTGAGGATTGGGTGTTGGTATCCACCTGGTTAGGGTTCTTCAGGGTAACTTGAATTGAACAGGTCGGGGCAGTACCGAGGACCATCTTGAGAAGCATGATGTGGTTGCTTCAGTGTTAAGCTAGCTGTGGTATATCATTTGCAAAAATGGCCATAAGTATTCCCCTTCCTATAACCTTGCCACTATGCAATATGAATGTGTAGCTCTTTCTATCGAGGCAAAGTGTGTTTCCCCACCTCTGGAATCTGGGCTGGCTGTAAGGCTTGCTGTAGCCACTAGAAAGTGGCAGAAGTGACATGGTGTCCGCCATGAGTCTACGCATCAAGAGGCTTTGTGGATTTCTCTGTCTGGAAAACTTTTCCAGCATGCGAATGAGCCCGGCTAGCCGGCTGGATGATGAGAGACTAAGTGGACCAGAAATGAGTCAGTCCCGCTGTCCAGGGCAGGCCTCTGAGATGTGGAGGGGGCACAGCGAATATCAGCAAAGCCCACCAACAGCTGACCTGCACTTGACAAGGACAGAAGGACCACCCAGCTGAGCTTGGCCCCAGCGCCAATACAGCAGGTTGTTGAACATGGTCATTTTGTTCGACATGGTTTTTGTTACAATGTTAAGATGCTATAGGAACTTAGTGCTAGTTTTTATCAATCAGCCTATGGTAAAATTGGTTTCACTATCAGTTATTTCCCTTAAAGTCCCTGAACATATTGATGATGTTAAGTGAGGACTTACTGTATCATGGGAACTAGGTAAATAGTGTTGTTCTAGGCCACTTTGTTTTGGGGTTGTTTGTTACGTGGCCATAGATAACTGATACATCATTTAGCGAAGGTGGATGGGGCCTGAGAGTCAGAAATGGTGATGTGTATCCCTTTCCCCACACTCATCAATCAATGCACACAAATTCACCATTTTTTAAACTTTTTCTTTCTTTTTTTAATTTTAATTGTTGTTCAAGTACAGAGTTTTGCCTTTTACCCCCATCCCAGCCCACCCCCCAGCCCTCCCCACCTGCCTCCCATTTCCACACCCTCCTTTTTATTGTCCATGTGTCCTTTATACTTGTTCCTGCAAACCCTTCCCCTTTTCCCCTGAAGTTCCCTCCCCTCTCCCCTCTGAACACTGTCCGCCTGTTCTCTATTTCAGTGTCTTTGGTTATATTTTGCTTGTTTGTTTGTTTTGTTGATTAGGTTCCTGTTAAAGGTGAGATCATATGGTATTTGTCTTTCACCGTCTGGCTTATTTCGCTTAGCATAATGCTTTCCAGTCCCACCCATGCTGTCACAAAGGGTAGGCGCTCCTTCTTTCTTTCAAATGCATCATTCTTTAAACTTAATTTCACTAGCATTCTAGGGGGGCATTCCTGGCTCATGTCCAGTTCAGTGACACAGGGGATAAATTCCAAACGCCCAGGTGCGTAGTTTCTCATGTCTTTGGACGTTATCCCCAAGGAGAGCCAGCGTCGATGGCTGCCCTGTCACTCCTTCCGCCACTCCCGGGAAACGTGCAGGCACGGGCAGGCATGGGAAGGCAGGGACTGTGGCACTGACAAGACCAGACTTGAAACCTGGCACTGACTCACCTCACTGAGCCTCGGTTTCTTTGCCAGTAAAATGCCAACAGCAACGCTTGCCTCCCGGGGTCATTGTTGGGATGAAATGAGATAGCCCATCACAGGGACTCAGCTCACCGTAGGGCTGTTCCGACAAGTGAGTCAGGCAGGTGGGGACCTAGCATCGCTAAGGAGCTAAGGAAAGATGTGCTCCCACACCTGAACGAGCAGACAGGCCCAGTGGCCCCTTGCCAGCTATAGGCCTAAGTGACGATCATCTCCAAGCCACCCGAGAAGGTCTGGGGCAGGTGGGACTTCCCCTTGGCCTCAGAAATCCCGCGCCTGGCAGTGGGTCCCGCCTTTAAAGACGTAGCTGATGTCCCAGTCAGGACAGGGCTGTGTTCTTGGCAAACTGTCACTGCTCTTTGTGCGGGCGATGTGGTGTTTAGTGAATTTCTTCCTGTTTTCGAGCCCAGAAATGATTGTCTCGGTGGCCAGGGCACGTGTTTTCCTCACAGAGGAACGTACGTGTCAGGACTGATTTGATCTGCGCCCTGCCCCCTCCCCCCCGTGCCCCGGTGCCCCCGCCCCCTCCCCCAGGCCCTCCACATCGCTCGGTTTCTGTGGGTCAGCGGGCTGAGCCCGGGGCGGGGATTGACGTCTGTCAGGAGTCTGATGGAGGGTTAGGACAAGCCATCTGGGATGTGATGACAGTCACAGGCAGGGACCCTACAGTTGTGGCTGCTGTTTCTTTTCATAGACTGTTCCCAGGGGGCCTCCCTGCTGAGCAGCTGCCAGAGCCTGCTCAGTGCAGCGCGTGTCCCCAGAGCTCCAGAAAACTTGGAAGGGGAAACCAGGTTTTCTGTGCACATGCATGTCCCCCCCTCTCTCTCCAGGTATGTGTGTGTGTGTGTGTGTGTGTGTGTGTGTGAAGAGATAATACATGCATGCATGGCACGTATATACATATGTATGTATGTATGCAAAATGAGATCCTATGGGTTAGTAGCCTTTTGTTTTCGTAGAATATACCATAAACAGCTTTTTTGATCAGTGAACCTTTACTAAAAGGCCAAAGTCTGGAGACCAAAAGCCAAATTCAGCGCATAGGCCATCTTGTTTGAGAGTGTCTTTTAAAGACTTGAACTTGAACGTCTTCAGAAGGGGCAGATCTCCTTCGGTCCCTGCCTGGAGGCATCTGAGGTCGTCATCCTGAGTTTTACGTTATTTACAGGGATTGTCACCCTGCCATGCCAATCCGTATTTCTCAGCAGTAGCTGGCATTTGGGGCCAGGCTCCTTCCTGTCTCCTGGGAGTATTTTGTACGTTGCAGGACACTTAGCATCCCCAGTCTCCACTAACTCAGTGTCAGCAGTGTCCCCAGCTCAACGTGACAAACAAAACTGACCTCCCGCATGGTCAAACCGGGCCATCTGTCCTTGTCCGGGCTAAAGATGAGGCCATCATAGACTCCCCAGCACAGATGGAGCTGGCTCGCTGAGCCTCTACCCTAGTTTACCCGGGCGGTCCCAGAGCTCCTGAGGGCCAGGTGTGTGCACTAGTAGCGCCTGTTTCACTCTCAGAGGTGTCCTCGTTTGGCTGGCAGTCCGTCTGGCTGCCCTCCATCCAAGCCCCCACTGAAGCAACGGTCAGCCTTGTCATAGTCCCGCCCAGGAGAGACTCACCGGGCTGAAGGTGCTTACTGTGGGTTCCCAGAGTAAACTCCTTGGGCTGGTGCTGCCCCTGGGAGTGCCACAAGCAGATCCTGTTTCTCACCAGGGCTGAACATCCAAGCATGCATTCGGTGTGACACAGGCACAGTTTAAAAAGTGAGGAGCAGATTGGCTTCAGGCCAGAGCTTGGCTGGAGAAACAGGGGGTCTGGTGACCCCACAGATTCAAGAAGACCTGAAGCTTCACAAACAGGGAGAACCTCTTTTTCCTACCCTCTGTGGAATCCCAAACAATGAGATATGTTGTGTGTGGTATTAACTTCTCTGTTATGTACCATTTCTCTATACTGCATATATATACATACACACTGTATTTATACCTGTACATGAGTAGATATGTACACAAAAAGTGTAAAAATTCTTCCCACACAGACCCGTCCCCTAAGAGCCAGTCTCTGTCCCCTTAGGGTGCAATACCACGCCTGTCGAGAATGCACGGCCTGGAGCGGCCTGCCCAGGCTCCTGTTTTATAGATTAGGCCAGAGAATGCAAGGGAAGCGGAACCTCCGAGTATGAAGGGGAGGGAAAAGTCCGTCTTCCCTCCCCACCTTGAAAGCTGGCCCTCCCCCCGAGCATGTCCACAGTGGATGGATTTTTGCTTGAAAATCCAGGCCATGGTCACACAGATCACTCAGGCCAGAGACAGAGCCGAAACTCGGGCCTCCCCAGTCGTGGGCCAAAGCTCTTCCCCTGGGACCGGTCTGTGTCTCCTCGGATTTCCTCCTGAGATACTTACGCTCCACCCTCCCATTCACCTCTAAGAGATGAAATAGGTTTGGCGGGCCCGGGTGTCTCTGAGAGAAGGCTCCCAGAGGCTGCAGGAGGTGCGCGTTCAACAGCCACTTAAACAGCAAACGCAATGGGATGAGACCCTTCTGCGGACTTGGGGAAGTAGGTTCCATTGTATTTGACCTTGGGAACCTACTCTTTAACCCCCTCATGAGGGCACAAAGGCTTCATTTCCTCTGAGCTTGGGAAACTTTTCCCCCAGGAACCAAGCCCGGGCAGTGGCTGGTTCTCGAGGACGCAGAAGCAGAGTCAGCCCAAGCCTTCTGGCTGCAAAGGAGCTGGGCTCCCAGCATGGCGGGTGGCTTGGGCTGACCGGGCTGCAGACCCCACTTCTGCCTAATGGCGTTTCCAGCTGGATCCTTAAGTGGTTAGGGCAGGCCCCATGCAGGAAATATGTCCTGTGTCGAAAGCCAAGGTTCTCACTATTGTTCATGCTTATTTACAGCCTTTTAGGGGGTTGTTGCTCCCTTAAAGGGGCCCGTGAGCCCTTCCTTATGGGCAGCTCTGTTTAGCAACGCACGGTTTGTTCTGTATTAGTTATGCATGAATCAGAGGCATTGCTACAATCTGGAAGACCACAGACTTTTACAAGAGCTGGTGCCTTTCCTTCCATTGGCTTTCTCAAATGCCCTTTCTGAACTTGCTCACCTCGCCTCACCTCAGATTTATGCTTTTCATTAGGAATGGTATATTACTAGTGGACTTGAAAAATTCCAACAATTCTGAACCTAGGTGGCCTTACACCACGTTGGGGATCAGTGCATGTTAATGTCAATACGAATCTAAATAACAATGATTACTTACTGGGCTCTGTGTGCTATTTCTATGCCAAGCACTTCCATGGACTAACTCATTTAATCCTCGCAGCTACAGTGAAATATATATTATTAATTACTTCACGTTACAGAGGATACAACTGAGGCTCAGAGACATTAAGGAACTGGCTTCAGAGAACACAGCCCCTGAATGGCAGAGCTGAGATTCAAACTCAGATCAGTCTGCTGCAGTGTCTGAGCTGGTAACTGCAGCACTGATGGGCTCAGAGAAGTCAGGGGAAGGGTTTCTGCTTACCTGCTCTCTCCATGGCTCACCCCCCCCCCCCGCCCACCCAGTGTCTCTGCTTCCCAGGAATGCAGTGTGGGGCCACCAAGTCTCACTGCCTCAAGGGCGGGTGATCTGGGGTGAGCAGCCACACGCCTGCCCTGCCTTTTAGAAAAGATTGCTATAATGTACATATATTATACATACCTATCTCTACATGTCTATCCCCAACACACACACACACACACACACACTGTCCAATGTTGATAGGATGCTCACAGCTGGACAAGCCATTCTCAGGATTAGAATTTCTGAATGAAAGGGGGCCTAAGAGATGATCCGCACTTTGCAAATGGAGATAATGCGGTTTGGTGAGAAATGGCCTTGTACTTTCCCCAGAACTAGCAGAATGACACTGTGGCTTAGAGACTAATGACTCAAGGGTAGGCAGGGACCGAGAAAGTTGGAACATTTGAATAGAATATAGGAAAGCCTGGGTCCCGGTGGGAAAGGGGCGGACTGGAGCCCGGGGGACACCATGGTGGCGGGGGGTGGGGGGAGCAAGAAGGGAAGACTCAGGTGGCTGGATGGCGCTACCCTAAAGGGAGGGCGTTCAGAAAGCTTTCCACCTGAGCTTACCTGGCACTGTGTTCCCTCCACCTGTCCTCGCCTTTCCTTCCAGTTGCAATGTACAGTGTTCCATGAATGCATAACTGTGGGTAGCTGAGTTTCACTCTGTGCGAGGAGGCTAGCCTGGGAATATATATTTGACACGTTCCCAGGAGGCTGGACTTTAGAGTATCCTGGAGGGAGGGCAGCCCCAGGGACAGGCCAGCTCCCAAGAGCAGGAACTGCCTGGGCCGGGAGCTTGCATTGAGTGCACCGGCCTCAGGTGAACCAGGTAGAGGGACCTTTACAGAAGTGACTCCGTGAGCCAAATTCTGTGCTAATCTCATCCACGCTGCCCCCAGACTCCACATCCACCCAGGATTCTTTCCTCGGAGGTCTGGTTGACCCCTCTCTCCTCTTCCCTCCTTTTCCTGCAAATGCCTGGTCCCAGTCCAAACTAGATGAGAGAGTCCCAGCAAATAATCCCGGTCCCCAGCTGACAAAACAACCCACAGCACACGTCCTGTGCCCAGATGGGGACCAGGGGTCAACTGTGTCCTGTGTCTTTATGGAAGACAGCATGTTATTATACAAATTACAGTGTACTGGGCTTTGCTGGGAACCAAAAATAGATATATGTGGCTTCTAGGGACAGGCACCAACATTCCTTTGGCTTCTTTGCTATGTGCCTTTTTTTTTCCCCTCTGAGAAATGTTTGCCTTGATTAGACAAAGTGGGGGCGGCCAAAAGCTGTGCTGCCCCAGGCGCTTTTTTGGAAGGGCAGCTGCGTTTGACCTCTGCTGCTGTCACATTTGCCCTGTTCCTGGGGCTGCTCCCTACAGTCACGTGTGATTGCAGAAGACACAACACAGGCAGCCCCAGTCCGTGTCCTCTATGACGGCGTTTCGATTTCCAGGCTCTTTGCGTCTCTTAATGAGGAGTTGCACACCACAGCCCAGCCTGGGTGGGCCCGAGAGATCTTCTCCCGGGAGAAGACACGGAGGGCGGTTTAGGCTGACTCTGCAACAGGATGAGAGAAGGAATTAGCATTTATTGAGCTCCCGCTGTGGGCTCCCCTGTGCCAGATGCTTTTGCTGATGGCCGCAAAATCTTGAAAGTAAATGAAGAATTGAAGGCTCTGGATAAAGAAGCCAAGGATGGAGCTGGCACCTGGGCCCGAGTCTGTTCAGTGCAAGGCCAGTCTTTCCGGTGTTACATCAGGACGTAATGAATCCGTGGTGGGAAGGACAAGCTTCTTAGCGCCCTCGAGACCTGTGTAATATCTCCTGAGAGACACAGTGGAGGGGAAATGGGAAAGGAGAGGGGACACTCTTATTATTTCTGTTCTCAGGTAGGCATAAGAAATTGATGCTTGTGAACTCAAATGCCTTTGGTGGCCTGACGGGATACAGAAATGTGAGTGGAGCGTGGCACACAGGGAGCTGGGCAAGGTGCGGGAAGGAGGTTCGGAGCAGTGCGACCAGGGATCTCACATCCCCTCAAAAAGCAGCAGCATCCAAAGTTTTAATAATATTATTAGCCAAACCACGGCCCATGCAGGACCGAAGACTGCCATTTTAGGGCTGCTGATGCAGACGTCCCTCTAGGCGGCCATGGCATTGTATAATGTTTGATTTTCTCATTAAAAAAGTACACTTCCTGCACAAGTTTAAAAATTGCACATACACAGGCACACATGTACGCAGATACAGGTATAGAATAGGTGTAGGTATGGATGACACGGATACAGACACAAATATGGATATAGATGTAGCTGTATAGATATAGACTGAATAGAAGGAATATGACATGTGTTACATTTTCATTTGTACTTTGCTTTGAAATTCCTTTTACATATTAAAAAGTGCAGCATGTGAGAACAGGGAGCAACCTTAGTGTCTTAGGCTAACTCATCCATTTTATAGATGAAGACACCAAGGTCCAGAGAGAAAAGGAGCCCGCTCGTATTGCCTGTTATTGGGAGAGCTGGGCTTGGAGCACCTGACCTCCAGCCGGCAATGATCTCATCCGTGCACAAGTGTACGTGCCCGACAGGAGACGGAGCATCATGTGTGGAAGTGCTTGAAGCAGTGATCATGCCGGGGTCAGGTTTAGGCAACCGTGTCCGGCCAGCAGAGAAGGACCAGACTGAATTTGCCTGCAAGACTTCCTGGCTGTGAGAGCCACTATATGAAGAAGTAAAGATGTGAGTCTGGCGCTCTGACCGCCTTCCTTCTTGACCGGAGCTATTTATCTGTTGCGAAGGCCCGGGTGGGAGCTGCCCTAAGGAGGATGGATGCTCTTGGGCTGAGAATGGAGATGGGAAGTCTTCTCTTTGAATGGAGCAAGAGGCTCTGAGCCGACAAGCGAGGGGGGAGTTTCCCAAGCCCAGTTAAAGACGCCTTGGGAGAAGAAGCAGAACACTAGAACCAGAGGGGCTCTGAAGAAGAACCAGACAAAGCTTCATTGCTAATGGAGAACAGGTGCAAGTGGGGATGGCCGTGATCACCCTCAGGGGGTGTGTGAGAAAACACTTTTTGCAGGGTACCCCGTCTATGTAAACAGTTTGACTGACAGATCTATTAGAAAATGTATGGGCTCTTGTAAGGCCTAGTGATCTATCACCGAAGATGCGGAATAATGAGTAGAGAAATCGTGCTGTACACCCTATCAGTGCACATGAAGGTGCTTCGTGGCGTCCAGGTGCTGTTTCTCCCATTTGGGTCCGAGACTCATCTCTTCCTATTCTTTATTATGAAGTGCACCAGGCCCGGGGAAACTCGTTTCTCCCAAGATGAGAAAAAAGTAGCAATGCTCACCTTCGGTACCTCTCCGTGTTGAAACAAAATAGATCTTCTTGCTTCTGCAGCTCCCTCAGGCCATCCATTTAGGGCTGGCTTTATCTCTACTCCTGATGCTGAATCGTGTCTGCGCCACCTGTGAATAATTGCTTCCAGGGACTCTCTCAGAGGTCGTCACTGTGCTCCACGGAGATGACCACTGTATGTGTCAGTCAGGGGCAACCGGAGAAACTACATTGGTAGCATATGTGTATATTAAGACATTTATCACCAGCAATGGGCTTATGCCATGGTAGGAGCGACGTAAGCAAGTTCGTCATGCATCAGGCAGGTGGGCAGGCTGGAAGGGCGGGTCGGAACTCTCAGGCCTAAGCTAACGCCGCTGTCCGCAGTCCGCAGTCCGCAGGTAGCATTGCCTCTTCCCCAGGAAAGCCTCAGTTCCTCTCTTGAGGTCTTTCCGCTGACTGGATGAGACCCCTCCAGGTTACCAAGGATAATCTCCTTTACAGTGAATCAACTGAGCCCAGATGTTAATCACATCTACCTACCTGAGTATGTGACTGAATAATGGGGAGACTGTGCCTGAGTCGGGATGGCACATAAAACTCGACATCACAACCACAAATGCCAGGCTTACCCAGAACAGGCTGAAAAAGATGAACGATACCTCACTTTCTGGTTGTGTCAATTGAATGTTTACAATTTTATAGCACAAATGCAGACCAACAGGTCTCCAACCACATCTCCCCTTGGACGCTTTAGATCTTAACACTGCATTTTGAAACTGGGATTGCTTTCAGTGCTGATTGCAGTCCTGCCTCCGCCCCAGCGGCTAGGCGAAGACCCGTGCGTGGAGCCACCCGCACAAGGAATTGCCACCTCTGTCCGGCGAGCCTTAACACTCACCTGAGAGAATGCGATGTCACTATGTTGATTTGGTGTGAATTAAGGACGTTGATCCAACGGGCCAATTGTCTCTGTGGAGTAACAGTTTTGAAGCTCTTGTGGGAGACTGGTGCAGCCCAGCCCACAGGGCCGCCTGACAGGAAGCAGAGGCTGCAGAGAGGGTGGGTGGCTGCCCCGGGTGCCTGCAGCAGGGGGTGCACGGAGGGAAATATCCCTGCTGCCCTCAGGAGCGGTGGACTGGACGTGGCACTGTGGTCAGAACAGGACTGGGCGAGAGTCAACCACGGGGCTCGTGCACAAGGCCAAGGCCAAGAGATGATGGTGAACTGCTGGAAATCTAGAGCCATGACCTCATCCTGTGTCTGATATGAGTGAGAATCACCTGAGATCCGTAGATCAGCACCATCTGGCAGCCAAAGCCTGGGGATCCCTTAAAAACGACCATGCCAGCCCGTGGAAGCTATCTGCTCATCAGGTGGCCCTAGGACAATCCCATAAGCATAAGCCCTGGCGATCCTCAGAGCACCAGGTCAACCCCACCCATGGGGCAGAGGGGCAGAGAGCATTCCGGAAGGGGGAAATGGGGATCAGGGCCCACACAGATCCCAGTCCATGCTCAAATGTCCCATTCTAAACAGTAGTTCTGGCCCTGGCTGGTTCCAAGTCCGCAAGCATTCTTAGGGATGCCAGAAGGAAAGACATTCCAAAACAAGGGGGTGGGGTGGGGTGGGGTGCTGGGGCATGAGGACGGCAGTGGGGGCTCCACTTAGCCGCCCAGATCTGAACGTGGTGCCGCGAGAGGGGGATTGTTCCGGATCACACAGGTGGTTGGTAAACCTGTGGTGCCAGTGAGGTGTGACCAAGAAGTCTGCTACTAGTAATTATTAAGGGACTGAAGCTTGTAAATGCTTTATTTTAGAAAGAGGTAAGACAGAGTAAGATAATTCCTGTGATAACCCACTTGAACTTTCCCTGGTGTGTTTTCTGGAGAGGGAGAGGAAAGGAGGGCATGAGAGCTAGCCCTGGGGGGACATAATCTGGCCACATCTATGAGCTTGTTTTCTAGATGTAGGTAAGGAGGGAGTGGCCCACTGGACACATTGGGCCAGAGTGCCAGGCTACAGAGAGTCCTAAGACGCCAACCCCTCACTAAACTGGAACAAAATGGTAAGTAGCTGTGGTTCCCAGAATTCCTGTACAGGAGTGGTTCAGGGATGGAGGAGTACAAGTCAGGAGACTCCTAAGAGGCCCGCAATAATCAAACAACGTCCCCTCCCCCCAGAACATACCAAGAGCTGGTGCAGATATAGAGAAGCTGATACTCTCAGACACTGACGACGGCAGTGCAACTTGGTGCAATCTCCTTCTGACTGCCTCTACAGAACACACACTCTCCCATCGGAGAGGCAGAGGACCGAGGGAATATGAGTTTCTTGGATATCTGTCGTCACAGTCTAATTTCTAGAGTAACTTGCACAAGCCTACTCTTCTTTTATTTTCATTATTCCATGTTTCTGTGCTGAGCCATCTCCAGTAAAACTCTGGACAGAAGGAGCAGCTAGTCATTCTGGCCACTGTGCTTCTAGACAGCTTAGAGCTCTGACCTTCCTTGGTTACACCCAAAGCTCCACCTTGAGTCTCTGTGTCCCAGTAAAGGTCCTCAAACCAAGCTGGAAGCTTAAGATGCCAACCCATCCTCAGCAGCAGTCCTTTGGGGCGTGGGGCAGAAAGAGACCTAGAACTCGCCCTGGGTATGAACACTGAGCAGGAATTTCCCGAGGAGGACAGAAGGGGAGGCACCGCTGGCAGAGACAAAGGCGTGGGCAAAGCGTGGTGTCTGGAATTTGCATGATCTTGGCAGGAATTGGAAAGTCGCTTGGAACGACTGGAGAACAAAACAGGAAGCAGGGCACACGGGCCGGTGGGGGGGTGGGCGGGGCCGGGATGGGGAAGAGATCATTCCTGGATGGTCATAAATTCCAGGTTAGAGAATTCTGGATCTAACCGCCCTCCCCTTTCCAAGATCGCTCCCAGCAATACAATGTCCCCAGCAAAAACTCCCTCACATTTCAGGTGTTGTCATAATTTAAAGCGGCAATGGGAAGTTCCTCCCTGCCACCTTCCATGCAGACCCACACAGGTTCTGTTATGCAAATGGGATTATGCTGCAGCCCTGCTGCCTGAGACCTTCCTGCATCCCCAGTCTATAGGATTAAGTGTAATTTCCTGTTCCTGGCATTCGAGGCCATGCATGTTCTGGGCTGCTCTCCAGCTGCATCTACCATGGCTTCAATCAGCGGAGCTCGTCTGGGAAGTGGGGTTATACGAGGCACTGGCACTGTGCACGTGAGCAAGACGAGATGTCAGTCTAGGTGGTGGGACTGATCAGCATAGCATATGGGCAGAATGCTGGTAACCGTGATGCAGGGTGCCAGAGATGCAGGCACATTCAAGGGCTCAGGGGGAGGGAAGACCTACTGGTGGAAATTTTAAGCCTTGACTGTGAGAAGAGAGAATAGAGAGACGTGGTCTTGGAGCCTTGATGGAGATGGGCTGGCGTGTCTGCCCTGAGAGCGACTAGCTGGATGTCACTTATCTTGCTGAGTCTCATTTTCTGTGTTTTGAAATGAGCAAGAGCACGTTGCTCTGCCCATGTCCCAGGATGATTTTGTGGGATTTAGATGAGATACGGTGTACCCAAACCATCAGAAACCAAGCACGTTAGGAACAGAGATATTATTGAGGGAATGGGCCCCCCCCAGGGAGCTGCCAGGCTCTGCTTCTGGGGAACCTGCCCTAAGAAGGTAGAAGTCCAGTTTTACTTCTGTAGGAAGTCACATGGCTCCGTCACTTTGTTACTCAAAATCACCGGAGACATGGAGATGCCACCAATGGGTGCACCATTTTGGTCCTCAACCACCAGACCGCAGCTGGACTCCTTGGGGAGCGGGCCCGTGCGGCCCATCTGCAGGAGCTGGCTGGCAGCCTCTTCGGCCTGCGCCCTCGCCCCCCACCCCCACCCGGGAGCCTCTGGACAAAGAGCTGCTGCAACCGTCAGGGCCCAGTATTGACTGTGGCCGTGATTTAAACACTCGGAGACTCAGGCATTGACTTCTTTGATGTGCATTGATGTGTCCTGATGCTTTCTGACAGGCGTGGCCCAGGGGCCACTCCTCCAAGCTTGGGAGCATCATCCTTGCTGTAAACAGCTCAATCGTTTCTCACCTCAGCCTCCCCTCCAGTCCATGGGCTCTTCTCTCCTGCCTCTGTTACCGACGAGTGCTGACCCGTCCAGATAGGGGCCTCAATTCTGTGAGCCATAAGCTGCTGGACTGCCAGGGTCAGAGTCGAGAAAAGGACCAACATTAATGGGGTTTCTTTCAAGAACACTAGCCTGGTCATTCCATTGCCAAGTTTGCAAAATAGGTATTATCGATCCCATTTAACAGAAGGATAAACTGAGGCTGCGGGTAACCCACACCTGCCTCGTTTCACTGCCTACGGAAGAGACTGGAAGAAGAGGGTGAGGGCAGGAAGTAGAACTGTCCCTGGAGTGGAAGAAGCTGGAGTCCTGGGCACAGTGCTTTGGGGGACCCCCGGCTGTATTGCAGGTGACTCAGGAGACAGCGGTGAGGAGGAGGAGTGAAGAGAGGAGAGGGTGGTTTAGTCCTAGGCTGCTTTAAAACAAAAGCCATGGAGAGCAGACATGGGTCTACACACTTCTACTCCTCTCCTCTCCACATACGTGTGGTAGTTACATGGAATTTTGGGGGGCCTTCTTTCCTGACTTCCTTGGGGATGGCAGAGCTGACGGTGTTTCTGGAAAAGCCATCTGCAGAAAACCTCAAAAAAAGAGAGTTGGGCAGCCCTGAAGCCCCAAGCCAGGAAGAGGATCTAAAGCTCTGGGTCCCTAATCTGGGGCCCCCTACACCTACCCCTGCCAGCCCTGTCATTTCTCTGGGACACCCCAGCAGTCAGGTACCACTCAGTCACACTCTGAAGATGGTCAGATAGGCCCAAGTTCATGAGCTAAGGAGGCTTTGTGATCTTGGGTTACTCTGAGTCAACCAAGTGTTGGCGCTGGAACCCTGTGTTGCTGGTGCTGACCACACAGCCAGTCCAGAGCCCTTTGGGGATTCTCCTGCTCCTTTTCTCCCCCAGAGGGAGTGCGCCCCATAGCCCCTGGATGTGAAGCAATCAAGCCCAAATTTTCCACCTCCTGAATTATGTACCCTGCCTAGGAGAGAAGACAGCTGGAGGCCAAAGTCACTTAGTCTTTTAATAATTGATGGATAGAGATTGCAGTATGCAAACACACACCTTCTAGTTAGGCCGTTAAGAGTGATTGTTCCAGGCAGAAGAAACCACTCTGCCATCCCTGGAGGCCTGGCCTGCCCTGGCTAATCTGATGACCTAATCCTTTCATCGGTAAGGAGTTCGATGCAAAGGACACTGGGTGACTTGAGAGTTAGTAAAAAGGAGAATGACTGAGCTGGAAGATAAGTAATACCCAGAATCACATGGCAGAAGGTTCTGGAGAAATTTCCACTCCTGGGCAGGACCAGGGCGTGTGTGACCAGACAATGAATGCACCTTCCCCTGGAGCCTCTGGAAACAAGCTCAGCCCAGCCAGTGTTTGTCTGTCCAAGATGGCTGGCCCCACTCCAGTGCCTGGGCCGAGAATGTCTAGTCCTCCTACCCCTGCCTCATTCCCAGCCTACACCTTGACCATGCCATGCCCGTACCTATCCCTAAAATGCCACACTTGACATGGCTCTTTGAGGACTGTCTCAGCCACCTTTGCTGGCTCCTTGGTGTCACTGAACCAAGTCTTGTTCCCCTGAACTCCATGACAATGTAGTCATAGGACTGTAGCCCAGCCCAGGCACCTGGGCTCTCACGGATGGGAACTGGCAAGGTCTCCCCCAGGCTGAGAGCCAGAGTTCGCTTTGTTTTTGAAACGTTAATGTATTTCCATGAAAGCATGCCTACATTGGTCCATAGTCCCTTCTCCAGAATGTCAAGAACCCAAAAGCTCTGAAAACCAGAAGTTGGTTATAATCTATGTAGGCAGATCTACATTTTGCAGCAAAACCTGACCTGGCTTGTCTCATTGGCCAGACGTCTCTGACCTGCACCTTTTACAGCTTTTATTGATCTCACGTGGTGTGAATTTGCATGCACGATGCTCCAAAAATATTAGTGCCATTGATTATGAGATGTCGCAGAACCCACTGGGGGTGATGTGTAAGTGTGATATATGCACCAGATTACCTCTCCAAAACACATTCCGCATCCTGAAACATGCGTGGCCCCAGGAGTTCGGAAGGAGGGATGGAGGTCCTGGCGTTAGGGCTGTACCAGGGAGGATTAGGGCCTGGGAGAAGTGGCCAGGGGTGGCTTTTACTCTGTAGAGCTCAGAATGCAGACAACCAGGAGTAGATGCCGCCTGAGTTCACTGTCGCTGGATTCTTCAGTATCATTTCAGTGTTAGGACTTCTTAAGGACAGTGATACTGCCGTCCCCTCCGTTGAAAAGAAAAGAACAATGTGCTTCCTGGAATCCGCACTCACTAATGCAGCATCCTCTTCAACAGCTAACCCCCCTCCAGAAAGTCCAGGATCTTTTGTACATAATATTTGGGGATCTGCGTCCTTCCTTACGCCCTCTTCCCCTTGTTGCCTTTACCCCACCCCCGAACTTTTCCGCCCCCATTTGTTTTTCTCCGTAAGAGAGCAGTTCCCCTAAATGATGTGACAATAAGGCTCCTTGGGTAATTGAAGGGAAGTCTGCAGCCTGAACCATAACGAGAGGTCAACTCGTTCTGCTTCTACTTCTGCCCCTCCTGGGAGTGCGATTCCCAAAGAGGGAAGAGGGGCCAGTGTGTAGAGGGTCTGCTAGGTGCTTGGGGCACAGACTTGGTGTGTCCTCCCACCCCTGATTTTTCTAGTCCCCTCTGGGATGGCCCGTGCCTGGGCTACAAGGGGGAACAGGGTTGCAGGTTTAACTTGAAGTCTTAGCTTGTGTTCTTCTGGAAGCGGACCCTGGGATGAGGGTTCTGCTCGCTGAGGGGGGTAGTGGTAGGGAGGGGGAGTGAGCCAGGGACGCCCAGAGCTTAATCCTCTGGGGGAACCGGGGAAGCAGTCCAGAACACCTACCTCAGAGCCTTCCACTCCCGCCCCAGGTGCGAGCAAGCCAGGTGTTCATGCACCAGCTCCCGGGGATCACGGGTTGAGGGCTGCCCGGGGCTGGGACCATAGTGCCTGGGCATTTCTGATCTGCCTCCTGGAGGTGCAGTGGTCTTCCCAGGTTCTGGATCGAGGCCACAGGCACAGAGACGCAGACACTGGTGTTAGAAGTTGGTCGTTGCCTACTGTAGTAATGAGGTCCAAGGAATACCGGCAGGACCCTGACTGCATCCACTATGGTTCTTTCCCCTTGAAATTCAAAGGCTTTTTTGCACTACTTCATCAAGTTTACAGAGAAGGGGGAAAAGTCCCCCCCCCCCCTTTTGGTGGCTGTGACCCCATTTCAGTGGGAGAGCCAGCAGAGCTTGGAGGAGCAGCGATGGTGCTTGGTGGTAGGGTCGTTTGTCCTGAGCAGATGGTTAAGTAAAGGGCATGTGGTCCACTCCTGACCAACGAGACACGAAGAAAAGCCTGCACGTGTATGTGGGTGTGGTGGGGGCAGGGAGTGTGTAAGGAAGGTTTACACCCTCCTGAGGAGATTCAGGGAGAGAGATAGCACCCCTTCTCCCTGTGGACTTGGCCATGAGTACCTGGTGCTCAAGTGTGTCCGCCATCTTCCCTAGGAGAGGCCGGCGTCAAGGATGGCCAAGGGGTAGATAAGGCAGAAGGTTCCTGGCTCCCTAAGGATGGTATCACCCGGCAGCTGATCTGTACTCACCTTCAGATTATGTTGCCTCTGGACTTGCTTGTTGTTGAAACCAAGTGTGAGTTGGAACCCTGTGTTCTTTGTACTCAGAACACCCCGATACAGCTGGGGGTCGTATCCTTGAGAAAAGAGCAACCACTGAGATGAGAAGTAAGGGACCGGCATGCAGGGGGCAATGGAGGGCTTGGTACTTTTCACGGGTTGCTGTGAAACACACCCTGTCCTCTACCTGGACCATCCCCCGGAGTCTGGATTAATGAATGAGCCCTCAGTGAGTTTGTCTCAGGCACCTGCCACACCGGCGGGCAGGGGCAGGTCCTCCTGGGGAATAAAAGAGTCATAGAAAGTATTATCCTTGTCTTCAAGCATCATAAAATTTAGTTGGTGGAGACAAGACTAGAAATAAACAAAATAAATGCTTTAGAGCGGGGTGCGATCAGTGCGTGCTAGCGCAGGTGAAAGCCCCGAGGCAGTGGGGGAGGCTGAGCTGGGGCTCAGTCTGGGGGGGACAAAGGATGCTGAGAGCAACGTGCTCAGGTCACAGGGCCCAGCCTGGGGAGGAGCAGCGCTGAGGCTCAAGCCCGGATGTCTGGCTCCTTCCGACTCCCACGCTGGGAAGCCATCCTGCCCCCGAGATGGATGTGTAAGCCTGGAGTGCCGACTTACTGATTTATAATGAAAACTAGAACGAGTCGGCATTATCACCCAATGTCTGAGAAGCCAAGTTATACTCAGAGAGTTTCTGAGGGAGCCTGGAGCAGGTCAACAGACCAGATCCCCCTGACAGCCGGCTGGGGCCACGTGAGGACAAGGGTGAGGCCCCGAGTGCCTGGCTGGCTACTGGCGAGAGAATGGCCAGGCTCGGGGCCCTGCCCCTGTGCCAGGCTGCACACGGCCCTTCCCCAGACATGGTCAGACTCAGCTGGCCAGGACTCAGGTATTAATTAAACTTCTATTCAATGCTGAACTAGTGAGTGTTTAACAAGTGGTCTCTGGGAAGGAAAAAAAAAGCTTTGATGTGCAATACTTGCCACGTTCCATGGTGTCAATATTCCCACCATGACCGATTCCAAGCTTCCAAGGGGGAGAGCGGGGCGCGGCGGCCCCCAGGCCGTGTGCGCGGGCTCCAGCATGTCACGATCGCCACACTGCGTCCTGCCTCCTGGAGACGGTGTCCAGATGCTCTGATGGGAATGCGGGGTGTCCCCAGGCTTCTTGGTAGCACCCTCACCAAATTTGTCACACCCACTGTATGTGACCATTTTCAGTTTCATCCTTGGGAAAGGGCCTCATTTTCAAGTTCTTGGAGAATATTCTAGTTTGCCCTGACATACTGTCTACAGCCACATAGCTGTAAGGTGACCGTTGTAGTGACCGAGAATCTGATAGGCTCAGGAAACCCTAAATGGAATATTGCTTCGAGTCCAGAGTTCTATGAAACAACAACAACGCCAGAGGGGAACTGTGACAGACGGAGTGAGACCACGGGTAGCTACAGGTATATTAGTACCGAAGAATCTTCTGGAACACCCCCTCCCCCTGCCTCCCGTGGTTGTCTTGCCCAACATAAAATGACAGTAAAAAAAATTTCTGTTGCCGAGTAACAGCCCAGGGTGCAGGGAGAGACCAGTCAATACGATTCTGAACTAGGGCAGCAGCAACGCACAAAAAATCCATCTTGAGGATTTACAGGAAGCGAAAGCGTAGCTATGGGCTGCCTCACTGCTGGGCAAGTCCTGTTAGCTCTGGGTGTTGGATTATTTAAGATGAAATATCTGGGATATGGATGCTTTCTTCTGGGAAGAATAATCTATTCTGAGGCCGTCCAAATCAATACGCCACTTTGAAGGCTGACTCGAGTCATTATTGGTTATGTTTTCGTTGTGTTTGCGAATCAACAATTCAGCAAAAAATAGAACCATTTAGTCAGTCCCCTTGGAGGGCCCTATCTGTCAATCTGGCAACGAGGTCTCTCCATCCGCTAAAAGCGCGGGTGTCTCCCAAGGGCTGGGCGGAGCCCAAGAGCCCAAACCAGCACAAAGGACCGAGCGTGGGCCTTCGAGGGGGGCCAGCTGTGCCCGTCCACGTGAGACTGAGGGTGCTCCTGGGACGCCAGACTTTTCGTGCTAGAACCAGGACAGTCCCGGGTGCACTGGGATGGCTGGTCACCCCAGACCAGTGGTTCTCCACTTGGGGTGACTGTGCCTCGCAGGTAGGGTTTCCAGATAAAATTCAGGATGCCCTGTTACGTGTGAATTTCAAGTAAACTATGAACGATGTTTGAGCATGAACATGTCCCAAATACTATAAGGAAACGACTCCCTCCTTACCTGAAATTCGAATTTTACCAGGCACTCTGTCACCTTTCTGTTTTCTAAATCTGGCGGTCCTGCTTCTGGAGGACATTTGGCAATGCTAGGAGGCACTTTGGGTTGTCACAACCACAACGTGCGTGTGTGTGTGTGTGTGTGTGTGTGTGTGTGTTGGGGGCTGGGAGACAGCGCTGTTAGCATCTCGTGAGTACAAGCCAGAGATGCTGCTAAAGGTCCTTCAATGCACACGGCAGCACCCTCTCCCCAAAGAATGATCTGGCCTGAGTGTGAGTAGAGCAAGAGGTGGAGAAAGCCCGTCGCAGACCTCACTCTCAAGCGGGGCACCCACGTAGCTCCCCCTTCCTGGGGAGAGCGCTCCCCAGGGCTTCTCTGCTTCATGCATGCACACGGGACAACGGAATGCGTGTTCCCCACCTCTACTGCTCTCAGTCAGGTCGAGTCACACAACCATGGGGAACTAAGAAATGTCTAGCAACTGGCAAGGCTCCCCCTTCCACACTCGGGGGGAGCAAGGCAGGGCGTGCCACCAAACAGTCACGCAGATAAAAGCAGAGCCAGGGCGGTCTCCGGGATGCCTCCATCTCCCCAGACTTTTACGGCGACATTTCCTCGCGCTCCCAAAGCTCGCTCTTGGCTTTGAAAGCAGGGCTGCAGAATGTCTTCATTGTTTTTCACGCACCGGTACGGGCTGCGCCTGGAGTTTTCCTGAAGGAAACCGTAGCAGCAGGAATTTCGTGTAATACTATAATAAGGGGGCTTTATCCTTTCAAAAATACATCCTTTCTCCTTGTTGCCAGCCCTCCCACAGCCCTGTGAAAAATGCAGCTCAGAAGTCACTGAAGCATTTTTATGTTTTTCCTGTCTCACTGCAGCTCCCACCGAGCAGCAGAAGGCAATGACTCTGTCGCACGCTCAGGCGCGCCGACTTGAGTGAACAAATGCGTGAACCGATGAATCAGGGTGCCTGTTCGGTGCCCATGGCCCTGTGGGGTAATCAGTGGCATCTGCTTAAAAGGAACGGGTGACTCGGACTGTTCTAGGTACTTCAGAGAAGAGAAATTCATGTTTATTGGGCTGAGTTCAGTGGCAGATAGGTGTGGTGGTGGTCACACAACGGGATTGGACTTAATGCGACAGAGCTGTACACTTAAACATGGTTGGAATGGTAAGTATTGCGTTATGTATATTTAACCACCATTTAAAAACGAAAGGAGCTGGTGGTATAGCATTTGCCCAGGGACATAGTAGGTGTTCAATAAATGTTCACTGATTGAGTTTTTACCCAGGTCGATCTGGGTTTCACTGTTTGCATATTTTCTCCCCATCAGCTGAGCAATTGTGTCGTTCATTGTCCTCCACCCGTATTTTTAAAGTGCAATGGACACTGTGTGCATCACCTGCTCTGTATTCTGAACCCTAGCAACCGCTTGGAAGAGAAGAATGCGTTTTCTGTTTGGAAGCTACTCTTACCCTTCCAAAGTCAGATTTTGCTAAGCCTTGATTTTCTGTAACTATGTACCTGATACTTGAGAAGCTCTTGCCTTTTTCTAGAGTGTGAGGGACGGTTTATGCCGTTCCAGTCTCAGTTGTGTTTGGGGCTCCAATCATAAGACTACTAAGTGATGATCAGCTGACAGTCCAGCATGGTAGCTGATAGGACAGCCCTGGAGCCAGACACACCGGGTTTGACTCCCAGCCCCGCCCGTAACTAGCTCTGTGACCTTAAGGACCTTACTGGACCCCTCTGAGTCCTCCCTTTCTTATCTGCCCTGTGAGAATTAAGAAGGGGAATAAACCTGACCGGCTGAAAGAAAGCACTCAATCAGGGTTAGCTGTCATTACTATTGTCATAGGCCTGTTCTGCGCGGGTGGCCCTACCAGGGAACTTGTAACTCATGCTTTCCAACAATTACTCTGTCCATTCCATTCTAGCCTCCCGGGAAGCAGGCGAGATTGGCAATTGTATCTCCCTGGAAATAGACTTGGGAACATGTCATATCTGTCCCAAGCTCATACTGTCAGGGTGATAACACAATATAAAGTTATGACCAGAGACCTGATTTGGGGCCCAGCGGGTCTCTGTGACTCCGCACTCTTGGACTGTTCTAGGCTGGAGGATGCAGGGGAGGGATTCTGAGTGTGAATCAAGAGAATTTCCAGGTGGCATCAGAACTGGGTGGTAAGGGGACCCCAGTGGTCCCATGGTCAAGGACAACTACATGGACAAGACCCGGGTGGAGGTCTGGCTACAGCTCGAGGCCGAGGTCCACTCTCCGCTCGCGGGCAGGGTGTGCAGCGGGCCCTGGAGGAGCCCTGACCTCACATGGGCCTAAATGTGGAAGGGAGGGTTTGACATTGCCAAGTCGAAGGGCACTGAAAGAGTAGGCATTCAACACTACTTGTTACTGATAGATGTTTTTCTTTCTTTTCAACTGGTGTCAAGTTTATAAATAACTCTGGTGGAATTGGTTGATTCTTTTTTGAAAATCTCATTTTGTGACTCTCTCTGTGTGCACGTACATGAAGCCAAGCCCACAGCCACGGCCTTGGGGGTTCTGGCGCCTGTGGGGTCTGCATGGAGGCCCTGGCTCTGCCACTGGCCTCCAGGGTGGCTGTGGGGGGCACACGTGTCCCTCTCGGCACCCCTCTTCTCACTCATAGGATCCCTGTAAAGCTGAACCATGAACACTATGCAAAACTCTTTGCGTGCCCTAAGTGCTCAAACAATGAGAGACAGAATGTTGTATCCTGACGGCCTCCCTCACCCTCAGGAGGTTGGCACAATTCATTCAAAGCCTCATTCCGTAGATTAGAAAGGACCAAAGTCTTTCTCAAATGCCCTGGGGGCTTCTGTTTCTTCCAGTGAAGGAGAGGCCAGGGAGATGGGTGGGTGGAAGCCACACAGGGTCATGGGTGACAAGGCGGAAGGGGGTGGCCTGTGACAAGGTGGCGAGGGTAGGCCCTGCTCTCGGCTGAAGCCAGCGGTTGCCATGCAGTAGGGGTTGAATGATGCCAGTATTTTTAGGAGAAACCAGAAAGTCAGATTTTTAAAAATAAATTCTCCAGATTTTTTAAAGTCTTCAAGTAATTAAAAAAATGAAAACCTGTATAGGCCTCATAAAACAGAAGCCGGGGCTGAGTCTGGCGCACGCCACCCACTTGCCGCATCTGCTCTGATGCCTGGACGTCGGCCTGTGAGCTCCGAAGGCCAAGGCCATGGCGCTGCCTCCTGTCCCCGAGAGTCTCCGTCCATCCTCTCAAACATGACACGGAAGGGACAAATACTCCCACGTGTTGACAGCTAAAGATGCCGTGTAAAAACCACCGGGGCCAGAGGAAGGAGAGCAGGCAGGGACACCAGCGTCTCTGGACCCCGCTTCCCCTGCACGTAAACGTTCTGTTCGGTTGGAGGCTGGAAGTCAACCCGCTTCAGTTCAACTCGTTTCGATTAAACCTCCCAACTCGTACCTCCTGCCCAGCCCTAAGCGAGGCCTTGGGACAGTGTTGCCATGCTACTGTGTGATTGGCACGGCAGTAGACATTTGAAATACTTTGTCTCACAACCACCTGGGAGGGGGAAATTACCCTCTTCATCGCACCTGTGGGGAAATAAAGGCTCGGGAGTGGCGGAGCCTCTTGCCTAAGGTCCCCTCCCTGGTCAGTGACAGAGCTAGGCTTTCCAAACTCCGACCTCTGGGTGTCTGGATCCTTCGTTGGCTTCATGCCACCACTGTGTTCTCGGACATGAACAAGTGAGGTGTAAACCTGCAGCCAATGTGAGAAGCACCCCGGGGCGGGGGTGAGCAAACGGTGCCATGGAAGGAGACAGAGGGGACGATTCTCATGCTCAGGGTGCGTGGGTCACGTGGGGGGCGTGTCAGACTGTGGGTTCGGAGTCAGTGGGCCTGGGACGGGGTTCCAGGGTCTGCATTTCTAAGAAGGACCCTGGCGATGCCCAGGCCACTGCTCTGCCTGCCGCACTTCAGAAGCACGGCTCTCTCCCATGATCTCAGACCGGGCCCCCTCAGCCTTTTGAGAAGAGCCACCTGATTGGAATGGTGACGAGGCAAGGGTGTGGCTGGTCAGTGTCAGTCCCTCACTGCTCCTGACAAAGCAACCCTCCCCGCTGCCCGGCTGCTCGGGTGAGGTCAGGGGGCGGGGCCTGTGCATACATCCTGCTGTTGTGAGCCTGTGGGTGAGGGACACTTGTTAGACTCTGGCTGTGACGCAGGTCAGGGTGGCGGCGAATTCAGGACGGGGCAGGCGTGCCTCAGCACCAACTGAGCAAGGGGGTTTGTTGCTGGAAGTGCCAAAAGGAAGTAAAGAGATGTGGTGAATGCTGGTGGTACCCTGTGTAGGTCCTTCACCAGGGGGGTGCCCATCCCCAACTGCGCACTGGCTCTGGGCGCTCACAGCTGCCTCTCTACCCAGAGAACTGCCCTTAGTTAAATGGGAGCTGCCTCTTCCAGAAGGCCACCTGATTGCCCCTCCCTCCCCTCTACTTAGGGACAGTCTGTAGACGTCAATGAGTTGACACAGGTGCCAAAGGCCACTGCCCTTGTCCTTCAGGAGGGGACAAGTCTGTGGTGCAGTTCATGCTCCCCAGCTCCCCATGGGATACAACCGAAGCAGGGACCACTTCCCTGCTTAGTAAAATCCCCCGTCCTGTCCTGGTTTCCTTGTTCCCCTTCCCCTGAGGGCACTGTCCCCAATGCACCACGTGCATTCCCATCTCAGGCTTTGCTGCTAGGGAGCCTCACCCAGAGCAGGTGCTCACTCACTCACACAGCTGCATCCTGCTGGTGCTCTCTCAGTCCTCACAAAGGCAGCGTGAGATGGGTTGCGTCGCCCCAGTTTTACAGATGAACACTCTCCCTGAGGCACAGCGGGGGGGTTCACTGGCTGAGCACGTGCAGCCGGTAAGTGTCTGGGCCGGGACTGGTTTCTCAGTGTGTGCCGTGGGCCTTTTGCTCGCTTGGCCCCATCGCCTGGTGCCTCTTTATTCTCACCTTCACCTCTCCCAAGGCGCCGAGGCTCACGCCCCAAGGCCTGTCTTAGTGAGGCCTGGGTGTGAGTAAGAGACATGGGAGCCATGGGAGGCGGGCCTCTCTGCAGCCCCGCTGCTGGGCCAGCCGTGCAGGCGAAGCTGTGTGGGCTCCCAGAAGGCCCAGGGGAGCGGGGTGCAGGGTGCAGGGTGCAGAGCACAGGGGAGCGGGGTGCAGGGGGAGGACAGTTACTGCCTCTGCACTCACTCCTGCATCGAGAGCTGATTCCCTTTAAAAATGTGTCCTTTTAACCTTCACACAGGTGCTTTCATCCAAATTTCATTTTCTCCCCTTCAGTTCTCTCCCGGGCACCTTCTGGCCAGAGGGAGCCGTACCTAGGGTTTGGTCCATACTCTGCCCGGACACTTGGGTGGAATAAGACGAAGAAGAAGGATAGCACCTTCTGATGAGCAGCTGCTCACGGCTGCCAACAACTTTGAGGCTTCTGTCCAATTCGCTCCTTCACTATCATTACACACATTTTGCAGCTGGGCCTCCGGTCTCTTTATGGGTCTAACAGAGTCCAGGATTCCTGGTTCCAGGCAGGGAAGGTGGGCTAATACCACAGCAGGAAGGGTCCGGTGCAGTAAACTGTGGCAGAAACACTGGCCCGGACCCCACGTGAAAGGGGGTGAAGACCTCCACCCAGAGAGAGGGGTGGAGGGGTGGGAGGACAGTGATTAGGGGAGCCCCAGCTTCGGGGGCCAGCTTCCACAAGCAGGGTCTTGGCGGGGCTGGCGCAAATTTCCCAGTTGAGATTCCACCCGTAAAGGTCCATGCCAGGACCCTCGCTCTCCCATTAGAGGGGCGGAGTTGGAGGTTTCTCCCGGGGAGCCCACCCAACTCAGAGTCCCGGCCTGTGGTCACCTTATGTACAGCTGCTTACACTCACCTGCCCCGTGACATCCTGCCCCAGGTGGTGGCCTTTCCCAGATGCTACACAGTGACGTCAATGGCTACTGCTAGTCTCCCATTTTACATCTTATTAGCGAAGAAACACTGGGAGAATTCAAGGACCAGACGTGCAGGCATTTGCGACCAGAGAGAGCCCTCGGGACTTTTGGAATTCAGTACCTAGACCCAGCATACTCTGCGTGGTACCTAGGAGCTATCACCTGGCGGCCCTAGCTGCGGGTCTTTAAGGCCAGCCGGATTGCCTTATCTCTGGCTCTCTGGGCCACCTGTTAAACTTGGTGTTCAGGAATTTCGGCATCACTCTCTGGGCCTTTGTTCCGGGGACGAGCCGGTCAGCTCGGTAGTTCCACGTTGGAAAAGACACAAGTCACAGCGGACACAGTGCTGGGGAGCAGGGTCCTGCTGGAACAATAAGTATGCGCCCCTTCTTCCAGCCCCATTGCCCCCTTAGTTACCAAAAGTGTGCTCCCCTGCCCTGATGGGAACCCCAACAGTGTATAAACTCTCCCTGGCCTAGCCCCACAGACTCTCCAAAGGCGGAAGAGGTTAAAAATGTGCTTTAAGCTTCAGGCAATTAGAGTAACCTTGCAGAACCTCTGACGCCAAGAGGATTTGTACTGGATTTATTCAATATTTGCATGTTCAAGTGCAGTTGAGTATTGCTGCTCTAAGGGACACCTGCTTCTCCAGGACAGCATCTTCTGCTCTGGGACTCAGGGGAGACGGTGGGATGCTCAGGACCCCGACCTTGCCAGAACACCATAGTCAGGAAATGAGAGTCCGAGAATTAGAGCCTTGCGCTCCTATTTTAGCAATGCCCTGGATGCCGGCTTTGGCCAGAGAGAGGTCGCACACAGAACTTAATTCGAAGAAGGCCCCTTCTGCTCCAGCCAGCGGTATGGGGGTGGCGCGGGGGTGGTGGACAGAGAGGAAGGCTGGAGCCCCAGTAGTCGGCAACAGCAGAGGATCTTGGAGTGGGGGCCCCCCGGACCAGCTGCGTCAGCATCTCCTGGGAACCAGTTAGCACTGCACCGCCCCAGAAATGCTGACTCAGCAACTCTGGGGGTGGGGACCCCTGCAATCTGTGTTTCACTATTTCCGTGGGAGATTGTGGCACCAAGTTATGTTTGAGAATCGCTCTTCTACACTGAATGAGAGACCCGGACCCGGCCCAAAAATGAGTTTGTGTAGACTGAAATAGCGTTTGAATTTTTTTGGACTTGTTTCCAATGTTTCCAAATGGGTATTTTTTTTAATAGGGAAACTTACTTTTCTGACTTTTCTCAGGGAAACAAACAGGAAGCTCCAGCCACAGGGGACTCTCACACCTGCTTGGCCACGGTTGTCTGGAGCAGAGGAGAGGCTACTGCTCTGAGAAAGGTCGCGAGCCCCCCTGGGAGAGGCGGCCACTCGTTACCTGTCTCACCAGCCACTTCACTCATTTCCATCCGAAGGTGTTTGAGCCATTGGCCCATGACCTGCATAATGTCTGGTGTCACCTCGAGCTGAATCTCAGTCATCGCGCATTTGCTGACCACTCATGCATCGGAATGGGCTCTCTGCCATCCTCATAACCTTCCTTTCCTCCTGACTCTCACGGTTCTCCCCCACCAGCCTCAACGCCCTCCGCTTTGCGCTAAGACAGGGAGAAAGGGAGAGACTCAGTGCCGTACCCCTGATACAGCCACGGATTCGGGGGACGCCGGGAAACACCAGGTTTATTTGTTTAGCCTGCACTATCCTCTGCTCTCACGCTGGAGAAAGTGAACTCACTGTCGTATTCCGAAAAGAAAGGACACTTCTGTGAGGCTGGGGCAGGCTTGTGTCTTTGGCTGTGGGGTCAGCAGAGGTGGGCAGCTCCTTCAACAGCTGCGATGACCCGAGACAGGTGACACTCACTGACTCTCTCTCTGTGTCAGACACTGGGCCAGGCTCTGCAGACATCAAGGTGACAGGGATCCTCTCTCTCTCTCTCTTTTTTTTTTTTTCAGAGAGGGCTGGCAGGGCCAGTCCGCACTGTCGACCCAAACACACAGTCCTAACCCTCCCCTTGCTGGTGGCAGATGCTCCACCCTTTGTATCATTCCCGCAGCCCCTTGCTACGTTGTCTTTTATAAAAGTACATACCCGACATGGGTATGGTCCATGAAATTATTTTTTTAAAAAAATTGTTGTTCTGTTATAGTTATCCCAACTTCCCCCCACTGCTTTCCCCTACCCCACCCACCCCCCAGCTCCCACAGTCAGTCCCCACCCTGTTGTGCACGCCAATGGGCCCTTCATACGTGCTCCTTGACTAGGCCCTCCCCTTTCCCTCCCCCATTTCCCCCTTCTCCCTCCCCCCTGGTCACCATCAGTCTGTTCCTTAGTTCCATGTCTCTGGTTCTATTTTGCTCATTAGTTTGTTTTGTTCATTAGGCTCCACTTATAGGTGAGATCACATGGTATTTGTCTTTCACCGCCTGGCTTACTTCACTTAGCATAATGCTCTCCAGCTCCATCCATGCTGTTGTGAAGTGTAGGAGCTCCTTTCTTTCTGCTGCATGGTATTCCGTTGTATAAATTGTACACGGTTTTTCCGATCTACTCATTTACTGATGGGCACTTAGGCTGTTTCCAGTGCTTGGCTATTGTAAATAGTACTGCTATGAACATTGGGGTGCATAGGTTCTTTTCAATTGGCGTTTGACCCGTGAAACTCTTAACTCTATTGTGGAAGGAGCTTTCTTCTTTTAGGTCCGTTGGTTATCAAGCAAGGGACCAGTTGTGGGGAAGAAATAAAAATAAAGAATTGGGAGTAAGGTGGGTCAATAGAGCAGATGGCTGTAGGCAGGGAGGGGGTACTGGCAAAATACACTTGGCTTTTCTAGATCAGCTCTTACTTGAAAGCCTAAGGCCTTCTCACCTGAAGATAAGCCTCATTTCTGAACATACGCCTCTGAAGGCAGCTGGTGAGCCGTGCACCCCCTGGGGCCTCGCTCTCCATGGGGACCCAATGGCGCTGGCCTCCATTGGCCCTTTGATGATTCAGCAGAGACGGCTGCGCCCCTGTTCCAGCCCGCTCCCCTCACTGAGATGTCTGTGGTGCCCCAGGGCGGGGGCATTTATTGTCACTTCTCAACTCCCCCCACTTGCCTTCTAGGGTCGCTTCCTCCCTCTGCTCCGTGCTGACCTCACTCCTTGTCCCAGGCCTGTCCGCCCCCCTATCCCGAACCACATCTTGTGTGAATAACAGACTTTGTCGGGAGTTTGGGAGCAGCAGATGGTTCTTCGTCACCAGCAACATGAAGTGGGGGCGGACATTCCTCATCTGAAGTATCCCGCCTCTGCCAGGCCAGCCCCACGCTCCCCTCATCATCTCCTTTTCTCACCTCTCTCCGAGCACTGGATTCTCTCCCGTCTCGGCACGTTTCTGACACCTTTTCAGTGCAGAGCGTGTTAGCCGCCGCCTTGCTCCACGGTCTCCTGATAGACCCCTTTCCGGGGGCCTCTCCCTCCTTACCTGATGTGGCCACCACGGTCTCCTGAACAAATACTTAAAAGGGATGTGTGCCAGCCAAAATCTCTCTTTCCACCCTGCCACAACCATTTACATGTGAAGACTCCTAGACATCAAGAAGTTAGGCAATGTGGCTAAGACACATAGCTCCTGGGCCCCCTGGGGCTCCTGCCCCCTGCCCCCCCCACCAAGCAGGAGTTGGTGGGGTTCTTGTCCTGCTGCTTCCTCTTCAGGCCCTGAAGCTCTTCTCTTCCCAGGCGGGGCTCCCTCTTTTAAAACATCCTTTTCTGTGAAGTAGCCTTTTTCTTTTTCTTTTTTTTTTAAAGATTTTATTTATTTATTTTTTAGAGAGGGAAGGGAGGGAGAAAAAGAGAGAGAAAAAAAGAGAAACATCAATGTGCGGTTGCTGGGGGCCGTGGCCCGCAGCCCAGGCATGTGCCCTGACTGGGAATCGAACCTGCGACGCTTTGGTTCGCAGCCCGAGCTCAAGGGGTTCCCTGTTTTAAAGCAAAGTCATGGAGGGGCGGCTCTGAAGCGGCCGGCATTCTGCTACCTTGCTCTTCAGCGGGGATGGCCATGGGCGTTGGGTCGAACCAAAGCGCTGTGCCATTAGCGAGCTCCCTGTCTCCCGCGGCAGCCGACCTGGCACACTTTCCCGCTTTAACACACCGCCCGCTACCTTGTACCTCCTAGCTCAGAATCAATAAAGTCAAGGCAATTTCCTTAATATGCCATCAATAAGAGATTATGGAAGGGGGAGGGTTTTCCTTAGAAGCTAATGCCTTACTAAAGTTCAAATGAGGCAATATATAGTAAAATAAATTCAATCTCTATTTTCACTCCTTGCAATTTTAGTGGAGACTAAATGAAATGGAACTGTGTTGATCCTCACCCGTTCAATATATCTTCGCTTCCTAAGAACCAAGGTCATTCTTACCTTCATGGGAAGGGAGGCGAAATATAAAATACTCACCCATACCGCCCAGAAATGCATTTGCTGGGTTTTGAAAGCCAGGTAGATGACTGATATATTATGTAATTCATTTCATGCCATAGCTGACTGTGTTTTATAGATAGTGTTTAACCTTGCCAATTCTGCTCTGAGATAATCCTCCTTGTGAGGATAAAAATCATATATTTAACATAAAAGGAAAGGTTGGGAGAGAGAGGGCTGCATAACGGTCTGCACAACAGATCCCCAGAAGCTGCTTACACAGAAGGGTGATCAGAGCAAGTTCACGGTGCTTTGCCTTGTTAGCTAATCATCGTGTTAATACTAACGAGGTGATAACCACTTAAGTGGCGCTGTGCTACTGAACGGCAAAATATACCCAGTGTTGCGCGGCAGGGTGGCTGTGGGCGATGGCATGGACCCTAGACTGACCCTCTGCCCTACTGCACGAGTGTTTTGTCACCTCGGGTAATTGACACAACCCCTTCAGGCCTCAGTTTCCTTGTTTGCGGGATGGGAGTAATGACCACCACTGTAGCAAATAATACTGGTTATTTATTCATCCTCCTTGTCCCTTCTTCCTCCTTTTCAACAGAACCATGGTTTTGTTCAGGTTTTCTCAACCTCTAATTCCACAGAGGGATCTTGATTCATCCCAAGTGTCCACAGTAGTCTTTGGCATCTGTTATTGGTTCAGGGAAGGGCACGTGATGCCAACTGGTCCAAACAGATTGCGGGGGAGGTACTGAAGCTTCGGTCCGGTGGATGTGAACAAGGAAGCGCATTGTCCCAAGGCCACCGGCTGCCAGCTTTCAGCCACATGGGGAACTAGACCCCATGGGAAGGCAGTAATGGGGATGGCTCTGGGTCCTTGGTAACCTCATTGATTGGGCTGGGTCTGGAACCACCCCTCTTCTGGTCTCCCAGTGTAAATAAATGTTATGTATTTAAAAATAAATTTCTTTTTATTGTCAACATTAAAATTTATTGTTAAAGATAACTGTCAAGGTCACCCAAAACAGGGAAAGTCGAAGAAACTGTGGCAGCCACGAGGGACCTAAAGAGAGACAACTAAATACAATGTAGTATCCTGGACAGGGTCCTGGGACAGAAAGATGCCTTTAGGTAAAAACCGAGGAAATCTGGACTTTCACTCTTTTAGAAAGTGGTAGGACAGGAACCCCAAGTACCAGTGCCCTCTGTTCCCCTTAGCACACGGGGAAAGACCTGGGCCTTTGGTCATCCCCTCAGTGTCAGCATGGTTCACGCTGCGTGTGTTTATACAGGTTGGTGCTAGCGCACTGGCCGCTCTGTTCTCTCCTGCTTCCGTTTTCTGGGACGGGTGCCCGTGAAGATCCCGCTGTTCTGCAGGCCTGGATGACACAGGGGCGCTCTGAGAGCAGGAACCGTGGCACTGAGAACCAGCAGAAGGATGGCACAGCGATTGCCATAGAACCTGGTGCCAGACCCGGCCCTGACACACCCACGGGCTGTGTGACCTTACTCGAGTGTGACTTCTCCTTCTCCTAAGTTGGTGGTGCCCTCCTTGCAAAGCTACCATGAGCGTTTGGTGGCTGCAGAGCCAGGGGCCCAATAGGCACTCCATGCCTGGTAGATGGTACTTAGGACTCTCTTGCCAGGCCCTGGGAGTTTCAGGTTGGATGAAGACCATTGTTCCAGAACCTCTCAGAACGTCTGCCTCAGCTGATTTCCGAAGTTGAGCTCCGTGACATCCCTGCATTATGGGGGAGGTGTGGGGGGGCACGTACCTCCGCCCAAAAGTCCCTCCATCACCCCGCCCTGCCCTGGCTGGGCAACCACAGCCATAACTGAAACTTCAGGCTCTCTATACATCGAACGTTTTTCTGCCTGGTCCCAGATGCCATGTTTATTGGTGGCTAAAAATAAAAATAATAGTAATTTCCTAAACGGTCAGTAACAGCCTCAACCCAGCCAGCTTGCGCTCGTCCTCTGGGTGTGCTGTGCAGAGCCATTCACACTGTGTCCAGATTGCAAACCCTTGACCCGGCACCAGCCTGCCCGTGTCAGGGAGGCTGGGGAGAGAGAGCTCAGGTCAACCGTCCGGGGAGGCAGTCTCAGTGTCTGGGATGCTTCCCCTCCCCAACTGCCCTTTCCATGTTGGTTCAGGGCCCTGGGGGAAGGAAGGAAAGGGGCAGGGGGAGCCAGGGAGGGGAGAGAGAAAGAGAAAGACAGAGAGAAGACTGTGACAGCGTATAGGTGAAAGAGGCAGTTCCAGTGGATAAGTAACAAACCTCCTACATGGACCACCTACACGGCTGATTAAATGTAGTGTCACCCAGAACCATTCTTCGATACACTCCTCGGCTGGCGAGGGAAGCTTCCCAAGTGCAGTTCTCAGAACGGCTATGCTGGGGAGTTGTGGCATCTCTGTGCAGAGCAATCAGAGAGGCCGGGAAAGTCTCACACAATTTAGAACACTCCATAGATCTTTCTGGACACCTCAGTGGATCATTGTGGCCATTAGCTGTTCCAACATAGGCATGGAATGAGAGTAGATTGGGAGTTGGCAGACCACCCCCCGGCCCCCCACAACAGAGTGGAATATGACCCACTCTGTGGGTCATATTAGAGTGGGGTCTCGGTCCCCACTCTAATGACCTTGAACTCCAGCTGAGTTGTTGGGGACCTGCCTTGAGTAAACTCAGTCTCAGCCCAAGGTGCCCAGATTCCCAATGACTGGTATGTGTTTTTAATGTTTTTAAATTACATAAGCAATACTTAAACGTGTCTGTCTTGTAAGAAGATAATTTGAGCAATACACATGACCAAAATCCTGTTCATGCACTACCTCTACCCCCGCCCTGCAGGAAATGGCTACCGTTACCATGTGAGTGGACTTTTTCCCAGACCTCAGCTGTGCCCCGCCAGCCGGGACTAGCTAGCATCTCCCTAGGACTGGACCCACTTCGACCCTATTTACTGCTCCCCTGGTTGACCGAGGAGCTGGCATGCGCATGCTCATATAATCGGACTGGATTTGTGTTTAGCTGAGTTAGGTGTACAATCACAAAGTCTGGTTTAAAGAGATGGATATTTAGTTCTTTTTTTAAGCATTCTTTATTTCAAAAATATATGTCAGAACCATGGCAGGGGTGGTCCAAGCAAAGACACAGGACAACCACCAGCAGCAGCAGCTACTGCTCTCTGCTCAAGTGCACCATCTTCTTCACGAAGCCGCCATCGGCAGAAGCCCATGCTTCATGCCGGAAGGCCACCTCACTGTGGAGAAACGTGAAACTGTCCCCAACTAGGGAGCAGCTCCCACCCGCCATCGTCTTTCAGGATCTTGCACCCAGCGCTGTCAAATTCTGTTTTCAGAAAACAACGCCGAAGCTGGGAGTTGTATGTGAAAGTTGTCCATTTTATGACTTTGGCGACTAGTCCAGGGAAACCTGGCCAGCCAGTGCATGCTTCTGCTGCAGGGCGTTGCTGCACAGCTTGTGCAGAACTAGTCCTGTCACCCGGAAGGAGACGGGATGTCTCTCGCTGCAGCAGGTGGCAGCTTCATCGGTTGGTAACATTTAAGTGGCAATTACGGACACTTTGAAAGTGGGTGGCCTGTGTGATACACTTACGTCTTTGGGTCCCCTGGTTTTATTTTTCCCGGGGTCCTGTTTGGCTTCTGTTAATGATGGCCTCTCTTCCCCCACTCTTCCCACCGGGGCAGGTGATGGATCGGGCCACCTGGCACCCGGTGTTTGCTGAGTGGTTGCAGAGCTAGGGACCCAGGGACTTCTTCCCCCAGCAACTCTTCCAGTTAGCGTTTCTCTCCCCGTGGAATGAAATTAAAGTTATTTTTCAGCAACCTGTTTAGCCAGATGGGGAGCAAGGCTTCTGTGGGACCGTAAATCTCCCTTTGGTCTCCTTCCTTGTATCTGGGGGTTGTATTTTTTTCTTTGTAATTTCCAAGGGCTTTATTTACCAGCTGCCCAACATTCCCCTTCCTTCTGATTTTGTCCCTTGTTTATGGCTGGGCACATCTCAGTGTTTGCACTGAAGAGTGAAGTGTGTTTTGTACATACTTATTCTTAGGCCCTTCCACAGAATTCTGTGAGTGTGGCCAGAGCTGTTGGGGCTCAGGGCCTGGGGGGCGGCACAGGGGGCTGGAAGGAGGGTGTACGTTGGGGGAGGTGAATGACTGCCCCCAAGAGCGCCACACTTCACTGTCCTCTGGGAGCACTCTGCCCTCTGTGCCCGTGCAGCGGGTGAACGGCTGTGGCTGGATGGTTTTCAAGTCTCTGTTTTGCAGGGGAGGCATTCTTTAAATGACATTGCAGACGGCAGGTCAATATGTAGAAGAAAGGAAGGAGGAGGAGTGGTGGTCCTTGGAGATGCCAACGTGCCTGGCCCTCCTCGGCCCTCCTCCCCTTTGGGGTGACCCCGTAGAGGTCCTCAGATTCTGAGGTTCCACAGAGGAAATCACCGTCTAAGTCCAGAGTGTCCCCATGGATCAGTCCCTCACCTTCTCGCCGGAGTGGACAAGGTACCCTGCCCAGGTCCACGGCGGACCCTTCTACCACATCTGTGTGTCTCTCCTGGTTTTGGTGAATTTTTACTTCCAATAACAACTGATTTCCGCTCTTCTCCGATGAGCTGTCCTCCAGCTCCTGGGGACTGTTTGTTTATGGTGGTTGGGAGCGCCAGGAAGTTTCCACCCCCCATGGCAGCTATCGCCCAGGGACACCTGGAGAAGGAACGGGAGAGCCCGCCCAGCTGCCCGGCTCCGGTGCCTGCGGGGCCTGTAACACGAGCTGCAGAGCTTCCCCGTGGGACCAGGCTGAAGCCGGCCTCGCAGGGGCTTTGCCTGAGTCAACAACTTGCTTGACCTTCTCCCCTCCTCTGTCCTGTTTCCCCGCCTCTCATATCAGTCTCACCTGCGTCCTCAACAAGCTACCTGTGCCTGAGCCCTCATCTCAGGGGGTCCTCGGCCCTGAATGTCCCTCCCACAAGCCTCTGTGCTTTCTCAGGGAGGTCTCCTCCTTTCTTCGGCCAGTCTGCAGTCAGCATCTTCCGAAGTACAACGGACCCATCTAGCAAGGGACTTTCAGGATGCAGGCGATGGTCTACTTGGGCCTGCAGCCATTTTTCTCTCCTGCGTGTTCAGGAAAGTACAACTCACCAGCCAACGCTGGACTTATCAGGGACTTTGTTGCCTTGGAAACATGAAGCCAGGAGACTGAAGAGCCAAGTAAACCCAAGTTAAAGAGACATGGTGCCTGGGGATCTGTTTTTTTTTTTTTTTTTTTTTTTTTTTTGAGGTGGGAGGAGCAGCTTTGGGGGGCTTCTGCCAGAACAGAGCCCTGGCAGCCCCTTCCCCTTTCATGTGGCCACTGCCACCCTCAAAATCTGATGCTGATTAGAAAGTTGGGGATGTGACGTTCCAGCTTTTGATTAATAGTTTCCTTGATGAATCCAAATTAAGGCCCGGGCATTTTCCCATCTCTGCAGCTCCAAAGAACTTCATAGGAAATGGCTTCCCCTTCAAGGTCTGCTTCCCTTGCCTTTGACGTGGTTAATGTCTCGTGTGCACTCCTGTGCGGGCCAGGTGGTGAGGGAGACCAGGTGAGGGGAGCGAAGGAAGCATTACCTTTGGGCACCAAAGGCCTTTCTCGACCCCCACCAGCCTGACCTAGGGTCCCTCGGGTGTGTTTGCACAGATTTCTCCTGCACCATTTCGCACATCATTTTGTAATTGCCTCTTACTTGTCTTGTTAATGAGGTTGAATGAAAACCTCTAGGTCGGAAGGGTTTGAAGTCACTGAATAATAACGTTTAAAAGCAGAGCATGGTGCCTTAATCAAGTGGTAAATTTGTACTCGCTGGCTTTGCCCAGTTGGCAACAAAAGAACAGCCCCGGGGTGAACATCAGAATGTAATTTGCAGATGGAGGAAAATAGGTCACTTTTCATATGCATAGAGTATTTTTTAAATTAAAAAAAAAAAAGCCAGGGTACAAGGTCCCACAAGTACTTCTGGGATCTATGGGTGAGAGTGGTTGTACATTCAGAATGGGTGACCTTGTCCTTGAGCAAGTTGTACCCTAGCTAAGAGCCCCCTAGCGCTCCTGCCCCACCCCTGGTCTGATCTCCACACTCAGCGGGGTGATGGAGAAGGGACCACCCCCATTTCTGCTGCCATCCTAGGCTTTTCCAGGTGATCACTCTAATCCTGCGCGGTTCTTTGACCTGCTCAGTTCTCATGACGGCCCCCTCTACTCTTCCATAGCTCAGCACCTGCTGGATTTTGTCAGCCTTGGCTAGCTGGCCACTCCTTATCTCCCTCTCTGGGCCTGACCTCTCATCCGTCCAGGCTTTCCGATCTCTGATTCCCACCACGTTCGTTCTCTGCCTCCACACGCTCTCCTCTTCTCGAGTCCTCTCTAGTCTGCCCTCATCTCAGAGGGCGCCGTATCATCCTCTCTCTGGCCAGCCCCCTGCCCTCCACTGCCCCAGCCTGCTGCTCCCCTCTGCAGCCCTCGTCCACCCTCTGCAGGGCTGGCTGGCCTGTTAAAGAGACCCAGAGCAACACCGCGGTTAAAAGAGGGAAATACAGCCCTGGCTGGCATAGCTCAGTGGATTGAGCGCGGGCTGCGAACCAAAGCGTCACAGGTTCGATTCCCAGCCAGGGTACATGCCTGAGTTGCAGGCCATAACCCCCAGCAACCGCACATTGATGTTTCTCTCTCTCTCTCTATCTCCCTCCCTTCCCTCTCTAAAAATAAATAAATAAAATCTTTAAAAAAAGAGGGAAATACAGATTTTACTCAGGAACTAATGCAATAGGAAAAGGGGGCCCCAGGATAGAACTAGACTCTCTTCTGAGCACAGTGAAAACAGGGGGGGGTTCCCTGCGGGGGGGCAGGCTGGGAGGGCCAGTGGACTGAAAACTGCTGGGGGGGGATGAAGAGCAAGGGGAGCACTCGCTAAACTGACCTCACAGGATTCTTGCTGAAGGCAGGCCGGGTGATCAGATGGCCATGGAGATAGTGGGGGCTGAGGAATGTGACCAGATATAGAGGGAGGTCACGTTTCAGGAGCGGAGGGATTCTCTGTCTCAGGGGTCTTAGCACATTTCTTGCGAAAACTGGGCTGTAAGGATCCAGCAAGGATGGAGACCAGGGATGAGGCTTAGCTCTGAACAGGGCTGGGGGGGACCCCGACGGGATTGTGGTCAAGGAGAGAACGTTTGTCCCGTCTCTGAGTGCTGCCAGAGGGCAACCGCAAGCTCTCCCACCAGCGCCCTCCATGCCAGCCGGCATCCCTGTTACAGCCCCAGGCCCGTCCGCCCCTCCACGGCAGCTGTTCCAAACCCATTCCCCAGCCCTGGATGAACCCTCTAGGACAGGAGGAAAGAGGCCCCCAGCATGAATTCCCCCACTCCCTGCCCTGGTGGCTGCAAATCCCACTGCACCTTGCCTCCCCCTCCTCCCTCATTTTCGGCCTCTGTCCTGTCTCTTGCCTGGGGGAATCAGGTCTCAGACTAAACATCCCTTCTTCCAGGAAGTCTTCCTTGGATCCTCCTGCCCCTGCTGGTCGAGAGGAGGTCAGCCCCCACCATGTGTTTCTCTACAGCCCTGACTTCACCCCGGAACACCACACTGTGGGGCTTGAGTTGCTGCTCCTCTCCCCTCTGAGGCTGTGAGCAACTTGAGGGCAGAAACAGAACTTACTCTCTTTTGTGTTCCCAATACTGGATGGAGTGCCTGACACATAGTAGGTGCCTGATGCATGTTGAATGAATGAATCCCTTTGCTGCCCCAAATTACCTGCCTCGCCTGCCTTCTGGACCCTTCCCTTCCTGCCTCCTCGTGCCGTCAAGCATTCCTTCTCAGTGTGTGTGTCTTCAGCCTGCCTCCCGTGGTGTTTGGCCTTCTACTATTATTATTGACGTTATTAATAATATCATTATTGTCATTATTAATAATATCATTATTATAGTGATTCTTTATTGGATACTCACTGTATTCCGGGCACTTGACTAAATACCTTAAATACATGCTCTAGTTTAGTCCCGATGATGGTCCTAGGAGAGCAGTATTATCATTCCCACTGTTTCTTAAATATTTAATATAAATTGCCTCCTTTATTTAAAGAGAGCCCCTCTGAGAGGCTGCGTTCGTCTCCACCTGCCGCCACCAGGATCGCGTTCTCTCGTTACGCTCACACCACATTTCTGAAGTGCCTTCTCCCCCAGCTGTCTCCGCGCCCTGACCTCTCGCTCACTCCCATCTCTCTGGCATTGAACCCTGTCTGACTGGAACAGCTCCCGCTGACATCACCAGTGACCTCCACGGGGCCAACACAGTGGCCGCTTTCAGGCCTTATCGTCCCAGTTTCCCAGAAGCAGATGACACCGATGGCCCCTTTTTCCCCGTGACTGTCCTTCCAGCTCAGGTTTCCTCCGGCTCTGCTCCCTGGGTGTCCCCGGGCGCTCAGTTCCCTTTCTCTTCTTCTTCCGTGCCCTCCAGCCAACATCCTTGCTCCGGCTTAGCTAGAAGTCGCTCTCGGCAGCCCGGGCCTCTCCCTCTGCCCCAGCAGCTGGTGACCAAGGCCTGTTTCCATGCTGACAGCCCCTCCATAGGGGCCGAACTCCACGGGCTGATGGCACTTGACCGTTCACCGTCTCCATCCCAACCTGTTCCAACACGCGAGTCTCCTCTGTTACTCCTTCTGTCCATCAGTGACACGGTCACCTGCCCAGTGACCCAAGGGAAAACGTCACTGAAATTCTGGACTCTTCCCTTTGTCTTCCAGCTGACGTCTAACCAGCCACCAAATCACGTTCACCTCTGCCAGGCCCCTCTCAGGTGTGCGTCCCTTCCTCCTGTCTCCCTGTCTTCACTGAGACGCCCTGGTAACGCCGAGCCAGGTGCCACTGAGACTCAGCCACGCTCTTCCTCGCCTCTGAATTTTTTACACTGTTTTTTAATATATACATTTAAAGTGTACAGCTTGATGGTGTGATGCATGCATTGTGAAATAGTCACCACAGTCAAGGTAATTACATATTTATTACCTCACATAGGTGCCGTCTGTGTGTCTGTGTGTGTGCACGTGATGAGAAAATGCAGGACTTGTCCTCGTAGCAAATATCAAGCATATAATCCGGCGTCGTCACCTATCGGCATCAGGCTGTACGTGAGGTCTGCAGAACTCAGTGAACTTGCATCACCGAAACTTTGGGCTGCGTGACCCATGTCTCCCTGTTTCCACCCCCCAGCCCCTGGTCATCATTTTTCTACTCTCTGGTTCTGTGACTCTGACAATTTTATATCCCCCACATAAGAGAGATTCTATCTCACGTATAAGTGGGATGATACAGGATTTGTCTTTCTGTGTCTGGTTTATTGCACGTATCACAGTGTCTCCCAGGTCTATCTGTCTCATCACAAATGGCAGGACTTCCTCCTTTTTTAAGGCCGAATAATATTCTATTGTGTGTATACACCGCATTTTCTTTATTCATCCACCCATCACTGGATATTTAGGCTGTGTCTGTGTCTTGGCTACTGTGGATCACGCTGCAATGAACTTGAGGGTGGCCGTGCAGACATCTCTTCGCGACCCCAACTTCAGTTCCTTGGGATAAACACTCAGAAGTGGGATTGCTGAGTCCTGTGGTGGTTCTAGTTCTCATTTCCTGAGGAGCCTCCAGTGTTTTCCTCACACGGTTTACACCCTCACCAACAGGGCACAAGGGTTCCCTTCGCCCCACGGCCTCACCAACACTTACCTTGTCTTGTAACGCGCTTGTTCGCCATCCTAACAGGTGCGGGGTGATAGCTCATTGCGGTTTTGATTAGCCTTTTCTTGATGATTGGTGATGCTGAGCACCTTCCCGTGTGTCTGTTCGTCATTTGTAGGACCTATTTTAAAAAATGTCTATTCAGGTTCTTCGTTCATTTTTTAAAGCAGGTTATTTGTTGGTTTGTTTGTCTGTTTGCTTTGGTATTGAGGTGTATGAGTCCCTTATGTACACGAACCCCTTACTGAATGTATGGTTTGCAAACATGTCCTCCCGCCCCACAGGCTGCCTGCATTTTGTCGGTTCTCACCTCTCAGGCTTTATCCTGTTCTTTCTCTCTCTTGCTTCACGGTGGGTCCCACTCCTCCTTTGCTTGTATGTTAAATATACTTCATCACGGAAGTTACCTCGTTGCACCACAAATACCAGGAAATCTCTGGGTAGCCCCTACTAGATCACGAGCGTCCAGAGCATGTGGATGTTGCCTTTTGATTTTTGTGACGCTGGTGCCAATAGAGAGATTGGCATGGATAGGATATACTTTTTAAAAAATGTAGCTCCATGCCCATCATTAAAATGATGACCAACCCTTAGAATCAGAGGTAGATTATATAATTCTAAAACCCAGTTGTAGGTGACACCTTGGGCTTCACACCAAAGGTAGCAGCAAAGGGCCCCCTCCCCCTACCTATTTTCTGAGGAGGGGCTGAGGTGCTGCGGGAAATCAGGTGGGCGCTGTCTGGGGAGAAGGAAGGGCTGAAGTGACATACCCAATGGGCATTTTCATATTCTTCCCCACCGGGTATCTTAAAACTTGCAGGCCTTTGGATGTAGCCTAGCAGTTGAGACCACCAGCCATGAAGGTAGGCCTGGATATTAATATCCAGTGCTTACAGATAGCCATTTTAACCTGAAAGTTTGGTTTGGGGCTCTGTTTCTTCCATTTCCTTCAAGGAACCCCTGACGCTGAACTCGCTTAGGAAAGAGAATCCTGATCTCAGCGTGGGTGGATAACTGAGCGCAACTCTCCCACACCGGGGCATGCTGGGATGCCAGCACCCAGCTGGAAGGAAAGTTATTTTCTGACTCCTCCATGCTCTCCTGGCCTCCCAAAGGAACAACTTTCCAGAGAGTTCTTGGAGTCTAGATACTGAGGTGAGCATGAAAATTCAGTCTGGGCATGTGGTCCCAGGGAATCTACTAAGGAAGACCTGTAGGGACCCTCAGGACACCTGTGTGACTTGGGACAAGATCCTCCCCCTTCCGGAGGTGGTTCCTCCTTGGTGGCAAAGGCAAAAAATGGAGTTGGACCGGATGACTCTGAGGAGCTCATGTGCTGGAATCTGTCTCCAGCTTGTTTTGAGACAATTAGCAGAAAGGTAACTATAGAGCAAGGTTCCTTCTTTGCGGTCACTTGAGAATTGAATACCTGGAGAGGGCCGGTTAACAAACCCGGGCAGGTACTGCCGCCAGGTGAACATGCCCAGGCTTGTCAGCTGGAGGCTGAAAGGCAAGTGTCCTAGCCACCCCAGTCACCTTGCTGACAGCAAGGCAGACCTACCTGAACGACTTGACCTGTCTGCAGACTCATGAGGGAGTCCAGCTGGGACCAGAGTGACCACCCAGCCCACCCTGCTTAAATGAATGACCCACACAGTCATGAGCTAGATTACATGGCTGGTGTTATGAGCCCCTAGGTTCAGGGATAGCTCGCTTGCTTTGCAGCAAAGGTGGGCTGGTCGTATTTCTGCCCCTGACCTTCATGCTGCAGCTCAGCACTCAAGGAGGTAGGAGACGCAGATAAAATCACAAGATACCAGGAATGGAGCCACGTACCCAGTTCGAGGACTGGGGAAGGCATGGAGGAGTGGGCTGGTGTTACCACTGAATCCAGGGCTGAGCCCAGCCAATGGGCCACTGATGCTGCGCTTGCAAAGCCCCAAACCCACCCCGTTTCCTTTCAGGGCCAATAAGGCAGCTCCTTGCGTCCTCTTCTGGCAAAACAACACACGCGATTTTGTTTCTTAGTCAGAAAGGAACTTAACATTTTATAAGGCAGCTGCTGGGTCTTACCACAGGGGTGCTTAACTTGTGCAGTTTAGGGGCCACGTGGGAACAATGACAGAGAGAAGAAAAGTGTCTTTGAAGAGGACCTCCTTGGAGTGGCCGGTGCCTTCTAGCTCCGAAGGGCACCCTGTGAAAAGTAGTCATTTGCTCGGGCCCACCTAGGGGACAGAATGCTAAGTGTAAGCAGCTGTTTGCTCCGAGACCGTCTGGTCTGGGAGGCTCCATGACAGGGTGAGTCAGGGACTCGCGCATCTGGAAGGGTTCTTAAAGGTTGTCCTGTGTCCTGGCTGGTGTGGCTCAGTGGGCTGAGTGCCAGCCTGCAAACCTAAGGGTTGCTGGTTCGATTCCCAGTCAGGGCACATGTTTGGGTTGCAGGCCAGGTCCCCAGGTGGGGGTGCATGAGAGGCAACCACACATTGATGTTTCTCTTCTTCTCTTTCTCTTTCCCTTTTCCTCTCTCTAGATATAAACAAATAAAGTCTTAAAAAAAAGGTTGTCTTGTGGGAAATCGCTGTCCTCCACTTGAATGCTTCATTTTATTTTCATGGTGATTGTTTTCATGACACAGCAAATGCCTGGGTACGCCCTCCCTGTAAACTAGTCACATGACAGCGATGTTCTGTCTTCATGCCACGGTGCCCTGGCCCACCTTGCAAAGGCAGCCGCTGTCAGCCCCCTCCCAGTACCCCCACTACATCAATTTACGTCTTATAAGAATGAACAGATCTTCCCAGGCCTACTTTATGCTGCTATGTTATGGGATCATACTAAATACAATGTTTTTAAATTTGGTTTGCTCTCCGATGAGTCTGTTTTGGATATATTTTTATACTAGTAGATAGAAGTCAAATGTATTTTCTGAAAGGCTGTATAGCATGCTATTATATGGATACCCTGCTCTATTAACTACTCTGTTACTGATGGGGCATGCAAAATGCTTTCACCTCTTTGGCTATTATGACATTCAAAGCAAGGAACGCTTTCGTGCACAACTTCTTGAACGTATCTGAGTATTTATTTAGGGCCGATTGCTAGAAATGGAATTGTGGGCATATATAGAACAGGGGGCATATGTATTTTTAAGGTTTGGTATAACTTGCTTTAAAACCATCTCAACCTGGTGCCCACTCAAAGGGGAACTCTTCAATGACCTCTTTCTTTGTTTTCCAATTGCTGGTGCTCTCTTCAGGTTTTGCTTTTTCTTTTTTAATCAAGTTTTAAAATTTATTTTCTTCCCCAAGAAATCACCCATTACATTCATTTTCATATTTCCTGGCAATTAAGTTTTCTATAACAGTCTGTTTTCATTTATAAAACCTCCTCTTTGCTTTTTCTTTTCTTTTTGGGGGTTGGGGGTTGTTAATACTGTTTGTGTGTTCTACATTTTTTCTGTTTTTTTTAAATTTTATTTATTTATTTTTAGAGAGGGAAGGGAGGGAGATAGAGAGAGAGAGAAACATCAATGTGCAGTTGCTGGGGGCCGTGGCCTGCAACCCAGCCATGTGCCCTTGCTGGGAATCGAACCTGCGATGCTTTGGTTCGCAGTCTGTGCTCAATCCACTGAGCTATGCCAGCCAGGGCTACATTTTTTTCTTGATCAGATCTGCCAGAGGTTTATCTGTTTGTTGGTCTTTGCAAAGAACAAGTATAAGATTTATTGATTATTATTTCTTGTGTTATCTAGCCTTTTCATTTCTGCTTTCGTCATTATTAAATTCCTCTACTTCTTTGGGATGATTCTGTAGAGCTTTTCTATAGTTTTCTGAGCAGTATGTTAATCAATTTATTTTCAAGATATTTAGTTTTCTAATGCATGCATGTAAAGTAACTTTTTCATTGAGGCCTGGTTCTGATGTATGGTGTTCACATTTTTATTCACTTTTAAATATTAATAATTTCCATTTTAATTTTTTATTTTACCCCAAAATTATATTTAAGACAATTTTGATATTCCTAGCTGGTAGACTCTCTTTGTGCTTTTAATGCTGGTTCCTGACTTTATGGCATTGTGGTCGGAGATCACGGTCTACGTGCTTTCTGCTTCAGGGGAAAATATTTTTTGAGACTTTATTTTTGTGTGTGTAAGTGGCTTAATAGATGGTAAACTTTTTACAAATGTCATGTGGGTTTGCAAAGTATGCTCTCTCTTTCTCATCAGATTTGTTACTATGGCATTCAAATTTTCCATGGCTTTCAGGTTTTGTTTACTTAATTTAGAAAAAAAGAAAGAATTTAGTCTTCTGTCATTACGTGTGGTATTAGCTATAGGTTTTTCTTAGATGCTCCTCATCCAGTTGAGGAAGTTCCCTCTATTCCTAGCTTGCTGAGTTTTGTCATTCAGCGGGGCTGGATTCTGTTGAATGTATTTTTGCATCTGTTTTTCTAGGAACTTTTCCATTTCATCGAAGCCTTCTCATTTGCTGGCATAAACATGTTCGTAGTGTTCCCTTATGTTTCCTCTTCATATGAACAGCATCCTGGGCATGGAAGTTTTTGCCCTGTGCTCCAAATAATGCAAATCCCTTTCAGCAGGACAGCTGCCAGCCTCCTGCTCCCCCTCTCCCCACCCTCCCCCTGCCACCGGCCGCGCCCCCAGGATAGAACCATGATGTCCAGAGCAGAGGCTGGGGCAAGGAAAGTGGCCTCAAACTAAAATGTCACAGACTGCTACTGTTTATATGAGTACTTCCCACTGGTTGTATGCTGCGGTCAGTCTCAAGAATCTTAAACGGTTGTCCGGTAAACTTTTGCCTAGTTTCATTGTTTCTTTTTGATGAAAGGACTTTCCAAGCTTATCTCTCAGATAATGCACAAGTTCTCTGTCCCCATCGCTACCATTTGCATTTATTGCAACGATGCATTTTGCTGCGTATAACGTGCACCCATGTTTTATGCACATTATGCACGGGATTATATGCCCACGTATAAAGTGCCTCCTTATTTTTCCCTCAAAAATCTGGGCCAAAAAATTGCACATTATACTCAGCAAAATACGGTACTTACATGAATCCAAACTTATTCCTGCCATGCTAGTTTAGTTTTGTGTTTACCATATATTGTGTCCTCTTTCCCTGATTCTGCCTTTTAGTGAATTGCATTTTCTTTGAAACTCTCCCTCCTTACTTAATGACTTGAAAATTTACATGCTATTTGTCTTATTCTAGTAGTTTCCTTTATATTATAAATAAATACATTTAAACGTATGTTCTATTCACCCTGGCTGGCGTAGCTCGTTGGATTGAGCATGGACTTCGAACGAAAGCATCACAGGTTCAATTCCCAGTCAGGGCACATGCCTGGGTTGCAGGCCACGGCCCCCATCAACTGCACATTGATGTTTCTCTCTCTCTCTCTCTTTCTCCCTCCCTTCCCTCTCTAAAAATAAATAAGTAAAATCTTAAAAAAAACATATGTTCTATTCATATTTAAAGTTAATAAATGTTTCAATCCTCTTTCCAAAACAAGAGCATAACCTGGGCATACTCTTATTTCCCTAGGCTGTCTGCCATCTTCCGCTCACCCCGCTGCCAATAATCTCCCCTGTTGAAATCACGTGGCATTTTATCGTTAATTTTAATTTGTATCCTGTTTATTAAGTGATCAATGACTTTTTAGCTAGTTATGAGTTGTATTGATTTCTTTGTTACCATTCTTTCTCCACTTTACCTCAGCCACCCACACACATGAACATTTTTCAGTCTAGAGATCTATCACCCATAATAAATGCATCATGACCTAATTCTCCCTTTTCAATATCCAACTATCTGTCCATCGTCGCCTTTCCTTCTGTCTCATTACTCTGGCTCTCTCATGGCAGAAAATATCTGGCTTGATTGAAACTTCCAAATCTCTGCTTTTGTCTATTATCACCATCCTTCATGCTTCGTTCCCTCTTTCCCCACTTTACACAGAAAACACGGTGCAGCCATTCCCTTGTCCACCCCTTTTGCCCCGCTCTCCCTCCATAATTATCCTGGACAAACAACCCAATGAAGCCCAGTTTTCTGCTGATTCTATGTTTGTCCCTGAGATGCTAAGTATCACTGGAGAAAATTACGTTACATCACTTCAAATTTATGACCTTAGATTAGACGTGAGCACTTGACCCTTCCAGACATTTCTGTGCCTTTCCTCAAAAAGTGTACTTTTCTCCCCTTGTCCACAGCTGTTTTACTTCTTCTCTTCTTCCCTCAAGCCTCCAGTAGCCCCTCACCTCTTAACCTTAGCTAGAACCTATATTCCGACTTCATCAAGGACACCAATTTAGTTAGATGTGAATATTTTCTTAGTCCTCCATTTTGCCTGCCTGTGGACGCCGTTGTCATGACGATACTTGTGCCCCATCTAAACCCTGAATTTCACCCTGTATGTGGTCCCCTCTCAGCTCAGCGATTGACCCGCAGCAGTTACTCCCTCTCTCTCCTGCAAGAACACTTTCTCCCTTTGGACTAGGTCATGTCATACCTGCATATAAACATCCCTGAGCGCCTCCCACCTCGAAGGAAGCCCTCTGGACCTAGCCTCCCCTTCCAGCTTTCCCAGTCACAGCAAAACTCACTGAAATATTTTGACATAAACACATCTTCCAGGTTCCTCACCTCCCACGTTCGCCTCAGCCATGCCAGCCACATTTTGTTGTCATTGATCCACACCAACAGGGCTTTTACTAAGGTTGCCCGTGACCTACGTGCTGCCAGAGCCGAAGGTCAATTTTCTGTCCTTGTCTGACCTTCCAGTGGACTTTGATCCAATCCACTCCTGTCTCTGAAACACCACTTCCTCTGGTTCTGAAAGAATGCTCTGTTGCTTCCCTCCCGCTCCACTGTGCACGCTTTCTCAGTCACCTCTGATGGCTACTACTTCTGTTCCAGATCCCTAAATGCCCCGGCTCGCTCTTTGCCCCTCTTCTCTGTCCAGGCTCCGTCAGTGGTCTCCTCCAGTTTCATGTACATAAATAAAATGTATGTGTGCGTGACTCTTCTATTTTAATCTGCAGATCAGATCTGTGCTCTGAGTTTTAGACTTATGTATTCAACCATCTATGCAACGCCTCCACTTGCTTGTCTATTAAACATGTCAAATGTCCCACGTCCAAAAGTAACTACTGCTTACCTCCCCCTCCCCCGTCTGAGTCCCCTCTCTCCCCTCTAAGTCATCCCCACGGTACTACGTGTCACCACCCTCCCTGCCATCTCTGATGCCAACAACTTGGTTAATTTCAGTTTTTTGTTTGTTCTCACACCCCACGTGAGATTTAATGGCAGGCCTTGGTTTTACCTCAAATTCCTATTTCAGATCTGCCCGGTTGTTATATAACTACACTGTCTTCATTTTAGATCAACTTACCTTCCACTCTCCCTTGACAAGTTTTATAACCTCCTTACTATCTTACTGTCTCCATCCTTGCCTTAAGAACAGTCAGAATAAAATGCATGCTGTGAAATATTTCAAATTCACAGCAGAGTACAAAGAACAGTATAATACACTTTCACATATCATAATCCAGCATAAGAAATAAATATTATTGACATAGTCGAAGTCTCTACGAGAACATCCCTGATTGTCTTTCCCTGCAGAGGTTGCTAACCTCTTTAATTTGGTATTATTATTCTCACGTGCATGTGTGTGTGTGTGTGTGCGTGTGTGTGTGTAACCCTAAGCAATATGTACTTTTGTTTTTCTCCTCTTGACTCCTCTCATTCCTTGGCTTGATTTTTTTTTAAGGATGCCTGTTGCATTCTTGCATGGCTGTGCTTTCTTTCCCTCTGACCTCGAGATGTCTAGACCCAAATCTGGGAAATGGGCATAAGGCCTGTTGGTTGCATAGAGCTTGTTGACTCTCACCGTGTGAACTGACCTACCCTGCGGCTACTTCTGATTTTTCCCTTTGTCCCCACTTCTTACTGACATTATTTGAAATCACGTATATATTTATATAACTTCCTGCAAATTTCTTTTTACACTTGGGCAAGGGCCCGGTCAATAAATAAATAAGCAAAATTGACCTCTCCCCAGAGAAAGAGAAGAGTTTGCCCTGAGCGCCTTGCGTGGTTGCGGCAGTTAGCTCTCTTTTTCGCAATCAGGAATCTGGGCTCTGACAACGGACCAGGTCAGCTTGTACCGACACTGAGGCTAACCTGATGTTTTAATAATATTTTAGGATTAACCGCATTATTCAAAACTGTACTTAAAGGACCATGAACCATAAGTCAGCTGCTCACCCAAGGTCATCGTAATGACATCCCAAGTCTCCACGTGCTTTGGGATAGGGAGGTGGAGTGAGGATGTGGGAAGTTCCTCTCAGGATTCTTACTCGTGATGTAATATATTTAAGATCACCTCCATTCAACCATCTGTTTCTGTGGGATAATTCTGACCTTGTGTTTCAAGGAGAGGTGGATACCATGGCAGGTGGTTGTGCCAAAAGAAGGTGCATCTGAAAGGTGACAGGGGTGTGGCCATGGTCTTCAGGTGAGAGTGGCTGCCATCGAGAAGGGGGACTAGACGTTCCTGTGTGGCTCCAAGAGGCAGAACCAGGTCCGAGGGTTTGGTTCGGTAACAGGAAAAAAAAAAAGTTCTTCTGGTCAAAGCTGGCTGAAGATGGCATGGCTGGAGTCCCTTGTGATTATTTTAGGTCTTGAGACAAATGAACACTTAGGGTGGTGCGTGAGGTCACCTGTGTCTACAGTCGGCAAAAATGAAGTCTCCATCGGCTGTGAAATAAAAAGACACGAGCCATTACCGAAATGTTCGCATGTATTCCTCTCACGCAGCCATTGATTGAGGATGACAGGCTCTGAAAGTGCTTGAGAACTTCACGCAGGCGTTACAACAACGTGGCTGTGTGTGGGGGTGGGGGTGTGTGACTTTTCAAGAACAGTCTTGTTCTCCTTATTTCTCCGCGGTGACAGGCAAGAGAGCATCCCGTACGCCAAGGAAGGGGGCCGTGAGCTGAGAGGGTCTGAGGGCGCCTGTTGGAAGGAGCGAGCAAGGACTGCTCTGTCCTGGTGGCTGAAGTGTAAACCAGGGCCAGCGTGTGCCAGACGTGAGCACAAGCAAGTAGACTGAGTCGTCTGCAGTATGGGGTGAGTCACTGCTGATACGGCCCATCCTGATTTTCGTGTTTATTGTTAAGTGCGGGCCTTATCTCCCAAGAGTCTGAAGTTCTGGCAGTCCTGTTTGAAAGGCAATAATATTTCATAACCCACATTAATATTTGTGAATTTGAGTTCTATATCCTGGTCCATATAGGACCCACCACACATGTGTGTGGCTCCAGCTTCCCTCCGGGTCAGTGACGGGCCGGGCAGTGGAAAAACAGTACTGTGCCTCACCTCAGTGGCACTGCGCATCCCTGCTGTCTGCCCTGGGTCAGCCCGGGGCACTCACTCGGCCACTCTGGCCCCACAGCCGACAGTACAGGTGAGTTAGAATCCAGTGGGGACATCTTGCCTGTTAATGACAGAAGCTGGCTTTCTCTCCTTCTCTGTGTGGCTTTCCCCGGCACTTCCTCCTATTCCCCGAGATCATTTCCCAACGTGTGCAACTTGCACGCAAGCCCCGGTCCCGGGCTCAGCTCTGGGACGTAAACGAGGCTAAGACAGATAAGCACCGATTACTGTTGCGTGGAGCACATTTCTTTCATTTGCTGGGCTTGGTTCCTCTTCATGGAAGTGAGAGATAGTGGCTTGTTTATTTCTTCCAGTTTTAACTGTCTATAAAATACAGGGAAATTGTTAAGAATTCCAGAAAAAACCCAGTCTTTCTCAATAATTCCTTTATCAACATTCAAGTGATTTAACTACAGTTCCGATAAGGCTCCCAGTTTTAAACACATCTATTTCCACCCGTGTGCATGCGACAATTCTGTTTTATGGCTTTGGTTATCTGCCTAACCCTTCAGACCTTATTCTAAAGTAGCAGGGGGAAAAAGCTACTAGGGAGCCTAGCAACTCGGTGATTATAGGTCCACTCCCTTACCCCTTTCCTACCTTTCATCGTGGCCGCCCCACCAGGGCAACTCAGAGTAGGGTTTGGTCTCTGTGAAGGAAGGCAGCATTGCCGAGCCTACCGCTCACGGAGGGCAGGGACAGCGGTGACGTGCTGTTGGCAAACACCGGTTTCGGTCACGTGGAGCACGGAAGGAGCAGGGACAGTCCAGCCATTCTCCACTCCGAGATTTCACCCCGAGGGTCCGCCCCTGGGAAGAGAGGACCAGACACATTTTAGGGAAGAACACAGAGTCCCAGTCTGTTACAAACTTTAAGGTAGTTTAAGGTCAAGACAAAATATTTAGCCCTAATAAAGCATTTTGAATCTTATTCATTGGTGGTTCTTGGTTTGAGTAGCAGAAGTCAGGAGAGAGGCGGGTCGTGGCCAGACTTTGGTTTTTTTGCATCCAGGTGGTGGGGCAGAGTCTCACGGTGCCAGCCCCCCGGGGAGTGTGGGTCTCAGGCTGGTGACTTCCTGCACGGAGGTAACCTTGCTGGAGTTTGTACAGTGCAGGGTGGTGAAGATGCCACCCAGTGGAGGTTCTCGTTAGGTTCTCTGCCCAGACTTCCAAATCCAGGCACTTCCTGGGTCCAAGCCCCCATCTGGTGAATGACCTTCTGACTGGTCTTCATGCCCCCCTTCCGCTTTGTGCCCGCTACCTCCATCTTTTCTGCGGGCGGCAGCCGGTGGGATCTTTAAAATATAAGCCACATCGTGTCTGTCTCCACCTGAATTGCCCTGTGATTCTCACTGTCTCGGAGTAAACCACAAGGCCCTCCATGATCAGACCCTGGCCCTTCAAACCCGCCTCCTCCCTCAGTCCTATGCACCAACCATGTTGTCCTTCTCTCTCTTTCTGGATCATTCCAAGTGTCACCCCTCCTTTGAGACCTCAGGTTGGTGGTGTGCTCTGTTTCGCACCCAGGCTTCCCAGTGTCCGGATCCTTCCCGCTATTCGTGTATGGATTCGAATGTTACCTCTTCATGAAGGTGTTCCCCGTCTCCCCAAAGTCCTTGTCTCATATCTCCCCCTAAAGTCCTGTTTAATTGTCTTTACAGCCTCGTCTCTATCTGGAAAAAAATCTTAATTATCTATTGACTAGTTTGTTTTCTCTCTTTGCCCAGTAGAGTGTTCTCGGGGGGAACAGGGGTCCCTGGGTTCGGTTGATCGTTGTACCCTCGGCTGTAGGGCTGGTCCCTGGGACTCCTGAAGTGCTCGGTAAATGTGGGTCGGATTGGCTGACTTCCACGTGTCTTCGAGGGTTGTCATTTGTGTCCAGGGGTAACTGAAGTCCTTCCGGGGGGGCTCTTCCCCTGCTAGAGGGATGCATAGCAGGAACTCGGAGGATGGAAATCGGGATGATGTGGGACTGTCATATCCAGGTGGTGGGGGAGAGTCTCACGGTGCCAGCCCCCCGGGGAGTGCAGGTTCTCTGCCCAGTTCCGTGGAACTGTCCGAGGAAAGTTCCTCCTGATGAGTGTCCTTCAGCAGCGAGGAGCCACGGAACCAGGAGGCTGAGCTCCTGGCTGGTACTACTCAATGCAGAGCATACTTTGTCACTAGAGACTGGGATCAAAAGGTGTGCCAGCAGGCTGCTCTGAGGCCCGCCACCTGGCAGGACCCTGGTGATGCGCAGGGCCCTCCGCCTCCTATGTGCAGACCCCGCCAGGGTGTTAGAACGAGAGTGATAGTCAGCTGGACACTGAGCTGTTTCCCGGAAGTTGGGTGGCCACTGGTTGACCCTACCATCTCTTCTTGGAGCTGGGCAGAGCTGGCCTTTGGGGTCACCTGTGAACCAGAATTTGTTGCAGCAAGCACTGGGTAGCCCAGCTTTTAATTTGGACCAATGAGAGGATCGGAGTGATTGATGTCTAGGAAGCGGGGCTGGAAGGGTGGGGCAGACTCCCAGGTGTGTTGGTCTTTTCATCTTCACATCAAATGCTACCTGGCGAGTTGCAGGGCACCAGCTGTGGGTCGGGGGAGCGAGGGGTCGGCAGCTGCGGCTCCAGAGCGGAGATGGGGCCATGGGGCTGCAGACAGATCCTGCCTTTTCCTCAGGCAGCTGGCCCTAAATAACAGGCTGCGATTTCTGGGGCGGGGCAGACAGGTAGCAGATGAAAGAGCTGAGGCCAATAGTGTACATAGTGGAGCTTTAATAAATGATCATCCATTCATTTATTGATGGGGTTTGAAATAAAGCCACTGGAGGCCCCCTGTCCCTTCTCTTGGGTCCTCTCCCCGCCCCATGACATTCCCAGTGTCCCCCCACCAAAGAAGACCTGCTCTTTCTAAATGAATGAATCTGTCATGGGTCACTGACACCTCGGTGTGAATTTGAATCACTGAGTATTTGCATTTCTACACTCCTGAGGGCTGTTAGGGCCACGCCAGGGCCAACCAGCAGGTGGGAGAAGCATGACCCCACCCGGTGTCATCTCAGGACGTGGGCCTTGGAGATGATCCTCTCAGGGAGGAGATCTGAGAAGCACTTTACAGTTGAAAAAAAAAATACTTCTTTCCTCATGCACCTGTTTCGTAGGTCAAGAAACTGAAGTTCAGAGAGGTTGCAACTTGGCCAATGCGACACGACTAGTTGAGTGGTAAAACTGAAATTTCCGCCCAGCTCTTCACCTAGGAAATGTGAGTCCTTTGCATATGTCAGGCTGCTTCTGGAGTGGGACATTCCCTGGTTGTGCAGGAAGTCCCAGATGCCTCATCTCTTTCCATTTTCCATGAATTCATGTGAAGAAGTTTTTGGGTGCCTTTGTGCTTGGAGCTGGGGAAAGATGGCAGGTAGAAGGATAGCATGTTGTCCATCTGTCCATCCGTCCACCCATCCATCCATCCATCCAATCGCTTCCTTCAATTTCAAGAAACGTACAGCCCAGCAATGGCGAAAGGACACACTGAGAAAGCTGTATCCTGTACACGGCCCTCTAGCGAGAACAAAACTTGCTTCAACAACCAGTTTCTTGGCCCCGTGAAGTCTGATGTCCCCCCTGTGGGGGATGCTCTTTCTAGAGTTTCCCCTCTCTCGGGCTCTTTACCACCAGCTCAGGATTCCAGTGTGCTGACAACGTTCATTCTCTCCGTGGACACGTGGAACAAAGCCACTTGACCAGCGTTCAGAAAAAAAGATGCCCTCGTGTATTTGTGAGCTTAGATAATGCATTGAAAATTGAGGGCCAGGGAGCAGCGGTGGCATTGTGGGAATATGGCTGCCCCCCCCCCGACCCCAGTCCCCTGCCTCTCCCCCACCCCGCCACACCTGTCCCACTCGGGAAGCTCTGTTGCTTTTCTTCGCCTTCTAGGGTGAGTCAGTTACCGCCTCCCAACCCCAAAGTTATACAACCAAATGTGTCACAGTGCTCAGGGGGTGAAAGGCCTTTCTCTTTGCCATGGAGTCTTTAGACTGCCATTCTGTCTGATCTTTAAGTAAACTCTTTTACTGACATACAACACACATGCAGAGTGTGTGCACATCAGAAACACACCGCCTGATCCCCTTTCACAGAGTGAGTGCACCTGCGTAACCAGAATCCAGTCCAAGAAACGAAACAGAAGCAGCATCCCAGAGGCCCCCCAGATCCCGAGTCTAAGACAGGTGATCATTTAAACTGTCTTAGCAAATTTTTCTTCCTGTTACAAACATGAGAGGAACATGGGACGTGCCGTGAAGGAGGAATAATATCCGATTAGAAAACGAAGGGAACCTTGCTCTGGCAGGAAGGAGGGAGCAAAGCGGGCTTGAGCAGGGGCCCCTGCCAGACCACGGTGTTTGGTCAGAGAAGCGGGTGGGTGCCAGGGAGGCTGGGAACTCGAACGAACAGGAGGAAGCCCACCCAATCTGGGTCTGGTGACAGGGGAGTGTAGGGGGAGAACCTAAGGTTGGGACCCCGTGATGGATCGGGGCTGGCCGTGTAGCTGTTAACCGGTGGCTGTTGCAGGATATTAGAGAGCGCTATCAAGACTCAGTGTTGCAACTGAGAAAAAAAAATCTGATTTGTTTAAGCAAAAAAATAAAATGCAACATAGTGCCTCAGGTGTCGCTTGATCTGGGGTTCAAATGATGGCTGAGACTAGGTGTTTTCCCCTTAAATTATTGTATCTAGGTCTTGGGAGCCACCCCCTTTTAATTTGGGTCCCCCAAAGCAGACCCCGAGGCAAGGATCTGAACATAATTTGGGAGATGCAGGAAGTACCAATGGCAGCGTGGGGATGAGGAGACGGGGAAGGGAAGGCAGCCAGAGAATGGCGCAGTGTTGAGCCCTCTCTCACTGTGGGTGCCGGGACCTGGATCCACTGTGAGCTCTGGGAACCCATGCAGAGCACGGAGCTTCAGGGTCACCCTGCTCGAGGGGTGGGGCAACTGCCCCCGCCGGTGCTGGTGGGGGGCTGCACCTAGAGAGTAGTGTCCCCATGGCACTCCCAGCTGCCAGGGACTCAGGGAGCGCAGTCTTCTCGGTTTTGTGGGGAATCCCATAGGCAGCAATGTGGTTGGGAGTGTCTGGTGCCCCCAAATGGGTGAGACCCCACGGATAACGCTGGGGCTCCGACCGCATCAGCCTCGTCTCCATTTCGTAGGGGGGCTCTGCCTCCATTCATATGCACACGTGGCCACAGCACTTTCTGAAGCCGGAAAGGAGAGATTTCCCCCCAACAATGCTGGAGCAAAAGGCCTGATCCTAGCTCTCACTTCATCCAAACTGGGTCACCTGAACCAACCCCTGATGTTGGGAGAGGTGACATCCTAGACAAGAGTTCCCGCGCGATTAGTGGATCCGGCAAAGGCAGGAAGAGTCCTGTGGCGGTGCGGGGGGTGGGGGTGGGGGTGTGGGAGATGTCCTGTAGGCACCTGGCGAGTGGCATGGAAGCCCGAGAACGAGGTTGGGCTGAAAATGTTCACATAGCGCCTGTTATTTTGGTCTCCCCAAAGCAGACCCTGACATGGGCCCCAGTGCAAGTGGATTATGTGGGAGGTGATCCCAGAACGCAGGAATGAGGGAGGGGGAAGTGAGACGGGAAAGGAAAAGGAGGCAATTGGGGGGAGGGGCTGTTGATAAACAGGTCACCTCTGGGGGCACGTGGGACTCGATCCCGCTGGCACCTCTGGGATCCAGTGCAGAACATACCTCGGAATTTCTCTTCAAGGCCTGAGGACACTGGGGTTTCTGCTCCCCAGTTGCCGTCCCTCACTGGCTGAGAGACTTTGCAGCCTCCTGCCTGACCCGTGTGCCCGTGTGTGTGGACTCAGTGGGAGCCTGCGTGCGGCCAGAGAATGCCCTCAGGCCGGGAGGCGCAGGGAGCCATCAGCAGCCGGGGGACTCAACTGGCTGCAGGAATCCTGCAGGGTGGCCGAGGGGATGAGGCTGGGACACCACCATCCTCTGCTGCCCGTCCTTCCTGTCCCCATCAGCCGTGGCAGAGCCCCCACTCCAGCTCCTGGCACCCCATCCCTTTCCAGCCTTTCCACTTTCCACCTCCTGCCCCTAGATGGCCCCAAGCCCCCCCCCCCCCCACCGCCTCCTCCCAGCCAACTCCCTGTACCTCTCTCCATGTTGGCCCCTGATGTGAGTGTTCTAGATGGAACATGCAATCCTTTGATAAACTACCGCATGAAAAAGAACCAAGGAATAAAGGCTTGGGAGTGGCAGGGGGTAGGGGAGGCGGAGTATCAAATGTTAATCTAAAATTGTCCCTGAGAATGGAAATGGCAGTTATGTGGGCAGGAAGAAAAGGATGTGACCTGGTCTCTATCTACTGGATTAATGAAATCAGTGATTCTCAAGCAGTCTGGAGGGTGGTTCGAAGTCCTGGGCAGTTTCTGTCAAACCGGCACACCGCCTGCTCTGGATCTGATGGGTCCCCCTGCAGATGGCTGAGGGTGGCAGTCTGGGCCCCTCTCTGCCTCCCGGGTGAGGAATGCCCGTGTGATGGCTGGGAAGTTAATGACGGGCAGGATGTGGAGTGCAGACGATGTGGAGGGGGGAGAAGGCTGGTCACTGCTGTTTTGAAACACAGCCCCGTAATCCCCAAGTGCACTCGAGTGGGAGGGGTATGTGGAAAGAAGACACGGGTTTGAACTCAGAACAGCAAGCCACTGAGCTTCTCAGTTTCATCATCTGTAAAACGGGCATGGGAATGCAAACTGCACAGGACTCCTGTGAGAATGAACAGTTCCTGGCGCATGGTTTCGATCGCACGCTTATGCCTTATTATTAGTGTTGCAGTCAACCCGCTGAGTGATGGTGAGTGCAGAGCACCCGCCCGCTGTGATTCCGGAGCAGCAACTCTCCTGAGCCTGCTCTCTTCCACCCGAGCGACTGACTCGGAAGTCCGTGTCCTGGTCACCGACTGCCTCACCGTTCCAGCCCCCTCCACTGTTGCCAAAGGGATCTCTAAAGTGGGGGAGGGGGGCAGGGAAGGTCCTCGCATCTCACGATCACAGCTCTTGCAGAACTACCTCACTCTTGTAGGCTTAAGAGAGCAGGGGTGCCCCGGAGGCTGGCTCAGGCTTCCCAGGGGACCACAGTCCAGGTCTGCTTGTGAGTCGTGCCACAGTGACATTCAACAGGAAAGGCTTTGCTGAGGCAGGAAATGGAGGGCGACATCCTCTCTGCTAGAGACAGAGGAAGTGGGAGCCATGGCTAGATCACCTGCTCAGAGACATCATCCTGACCTCGCCTCCCCTTTCCCAGGGGAGTTTGGAGACACCCCCCAACCACCCTTGGAGCCCTACAGGGCACTCTCTCACCAAACACCTGCCGGTGGCATCCGTTACATGCCTTTGTCTTCGTGACTATGTCTCCCCCTTATACATGCCTTTCACTAGTACTGAAACCTCATTGCCCTCAAATATTCAACACGATGTTTTTTAAAAAATACATACACAAAGAGAATAGCACTCAATGTACGATAGCACGGACAAGAAAATTTCATTCTGGAAAAGATGCTGATGGTCGTGGGTTCTCCAAGAAGCCTGGAGAAATCGACAGTTTATCCTAAACCCAAATGCAGATGAAAATGCTGTCAGAGGGAAAAGCCACTTGCTGCCACTTGGAGGAGAGGAAGTGGGTGGAGATTCCCAGGAATCCCCTGGGGGAATCCTGCAGAGGCAGTGCCTGGAGCAGGCTGCCCCCCACGCCAATCTAGCAGGTGCCGGTGCAGCTGGCCCCAGGCTGGATGCCTCTGCTGCTCTCCACCCTGGGCCAGGAGGGGCTCTGCCTGATGATGCGCTCTCTCTTTTCTGCCTCCGGGATCAGCGTGACAGCCCCCTGAGCCATTTTCCCCCTTAAAGCTCCATGTGGCCAAATGAAAAGGAAATGGCTGACCCCTCGATCTTCCTTTACCTGCTTCATCCAGTCAATGCCAAGGACATATTTCTTAGCTCTTTTTCCATGGCTGCTCCATGCACACGCTGAATGTACTAGCGACTCGAGCAGAAAGCTTTTGCAACAACAGCCTGCCCAATGCAAGTCCCACCAGTGCGGGCCTCCGGGAACGCCGGGCACACAGGAGCTCTGCCGAGGGCTGAAGGGGATGCAGAGCTCAGTTCTGAGAGTTTAAGCAGAAAGGGCACTTATGGGTCTCCAGGGGGGCTAGAGGAGAAGTGCAGGGACAGTGTTGGAGTAATAGCAGATCCTGGCTAAGCAGATCTGGCTAAGATGCCCCTGCTGCCCACACTTGATCCAAACTCTGCAGCTTGCACCAGTGAGAGCTGGCCCTGGACTCCAGTCGCTCTGCCCCTCAGAACTCTGTAGAGCTCGACACTTCCATAACCAACCTTGTCAAAAGAAGGATTCCTTGCTTCCTCACACTGCCCACTTCTGAAGAGAAGACTTGAGTGGGTGTGTCTGATGGGCGGGGCTTACATCACATACCAGCAGCTCAGACACAATACGGCTGAGAGAGCCATTTCTGACTTCTACTGCAGGACAACATGAAGACTCACCGTGTCTTCCAGCACAGGAAGAGTCACCCGGAGGTGGTGAGGATCTGAGCTTCCGCTTGAAGAACGTAGAAAAAGTAAACCACACCCAGAGCAAGCAGAAGGAAAGACATAATGAAGATAAGAACGAAAATCGGCGACACTGAGACTAGAAAAACGAAAGAGTAAATCAATGAAACTAAAATTTGGTTCTTTGAAAAGGTTAATAAAACTGATAAATATCTTACTCGACTGGCCAAGAAAAAAGCCAGAAGATATAAATTACAAATATCAGGAATAAAAGAAGTGATATCACTATAGACCCTGCAATCATTCAAAAGATACTAAGGGAATACTGTGAATAACTCTATGACCATAAATTTGATGACTTAGATGAAATAAACAAATTCTTTGAAAGACACAAGCTGCCAGTGCCCACTCAAGAGAGAGAGGTAACCTAAACAGTACTCTGTCTTATAAAGAAATTGAGTTAGTAGTTAAAGGCCTTCTAAAAAGAGAAAACTTCAGGCCTTTATGTCATCACTGGTGAATTCTACTGAACATTTACGAAATTACATTAACTATATACAAATGCTTAGAGGACAGAGAAGAAAGAATACTTCCCAAGTTATCCATGAGGCCAATATTATCCTGTTAGCAGACAAAGCTTTTACAAGAAAAGAATGTTATATACCAAGCTCCCTCGTGAACACGGAGACAAAAATCCTCAGCTAAATACTATGAAAATGAACCCAGCAATATAGAAAAAGGGTACTGCCTCACGGCCGAGTGGGATTTATTTCAGGAATGCAAGTTTGGTTCAACGTTTAAAAATCAATCACTGTGATTTGGCATGTCAACAGACTAAAGAGGAATAACCATATGATAATCTCCATAGATGCGAGAAAAGCATTTAACGAAATTCGATATTGATTCACAGACAAAAACGCTCGGCAAACTAGGACTTAACCTCAACCTGTTCAAAGACATTTGCAGAAACCTTCAGCTAATGTATACTCACTCGTGAAGACCGAATGTTTTCTCCCTAAGTTTGGAACGAGGTAAGCATGTCTTCTCTCGCCACTCCTGTTCCCGTTACCGTTGTACTGGAGGTCGTGGCTGGTATAATAGGCATCTGTATTGGAAAGGAGAAATAAGCTGTTCTAATGGCAAATGACATGACTGTCTACATAGAATATTCAAATTAATCTACAAAAAATGCTAGAACTAATAAGTAAGTGGGCTTAGCAATATTGTAGGATGCCAAGTCAATATCAATAACAATCACATGTCTATCTGCTGGCAATAAGTAACTGGAAATTGAAATTTGATAAAGTACCATTTTAATAGCACCCAAAATATGAAATACTTAGGTTAAAATTGCACAAAATACATTTGAAATAGTTGTGCTGAAAAGTGTAAAACACTGATAAGAAATGACAACCTAAACCAGCGAGATCTGCCGTGTTCATGAATTGGAGGCTCAGTATCATTAGATGTCAGTGACTTCCGACTGGATCTATAGATTCAATTCAGTTCCAATCAAAATCCCAACAGGCTTTTGGAAAGACATTGACAGACTGACTCTAAAATGTATTTAGAAAGACAAAGGAACTAGATAAGCTAGAATAATTTTTAAAAAACAAGTTGGAAGACTCACACTACTGGATCTCAAGATTCATTATAAAGCAATCGTGATAAAGAGAGTGTGGTATTTGCAAAAGGATAGACACGAAGATCAATGAAACAGAACAGAAAGTCCGGAGAAAGACCCACACGTATATGCCCGATTGATCTTCAACACAATTGCTAAAGCGACTTACCAGAATAACCACAGTCTTTACCGCCTGGACCTTTCCATGCAAACAAACAAACAAACTAACTAAAGATCTTGACTCAGTTGAAAATAGGCAAAAAATTGAAGAGATACTTTGCCAAAGAAAATATACAGAGAGCAGTAAGCCCACGAAAGGATGCTCCCTGTCATTCGTCATTAGTAAATTGCACAGTAATATCACAAGGTACCCTTTGTGCACCAATCAGAAGGTCTAAAAAGAACAGGAAGAAGAAGGAGGAGAAACATCATTAGTACCAAGTGCTGATGAGGATGTGGAGTCACGGATACGCCCATACATTGCTTGTGGAAATACAAAATGATAGAGCCACTTTGGAAAATAGTTTGACAGTTTCTTCCAACAGTGAACACACATACCACGTGACCCAGGCAGTATCACTCGCAGGCGCTCACCCAAGCGAGAGGAAAGCTAGGTTGACACAACAACCTGTACACAGCTGTTTATCTGTAATCATGAAAAACTAGAAAGAATGCACACGTTCTTCAAGGATTGGACAGATAACCTCTGGTACTTCCAACTTGGCAACAAAAAGAAGTGAACTATCAACACAACAGCAACAAAGATGAATCTCAAGTGCTTTATGCTACACGAAAGAGGCCAGACCCCACAAGTTACGTATTCTGTAATTCCATTTACATGGCAATTTGGAAAAGACTAAAGAGATAGAAAACACATTCATGGTTGCCAGGGAGGCGGAGGAAACGTTAACCGTGAAGGGCATGTGTGTGTTAGCGGGGTAGTGCTGGGGAACTGTTTTTTTGTCTTAATTGTGGTGCTGTTTGCATGATTGTGTGCATTTGTTAAATTTCACAAGCCTGTTCAATAAAATGGGTGAATTTTACTATATGGAAATTTTTCCCCCAAAATATGATTGATGACGAGAGCATGACCGATTTCCCTGTAAGCGGAAATACCAGCATCCCACGGAACGAGGCAAAGGAAATTCAGGTGAACTGTCGGCCAGAGTTATCAGCGGGGGAACACTTCTTTGAAGGCAATTTGACAGTATAGTTTAAAATTTAAAAAACGTGTGCTCCTTAAAACGGGTAATTCCGCTCCTGGGAGTGTATGTTACAGACGCCCTTGTGTGTGTGCGCCGGCAGAGTAAGATCCGCAGGGGAAGCAGTCCGCCCGGTCTCCTCAGCCTGGGGACAACCAGGAAACACCATCCTTGCTGTGGGTGCTGGTGAGACAGCTCGCCGTGGCTGCCCCACTCATGGCCTCCTGGTCTCTACTGGAGCGCACACCAACAGCCAGCCTTCCGTTGCCCGAGGGCTTTCTCTGGCCCCACGGACCCCTCGGTCCCCAGCAGCCCTCAGATAAGGACTGCTGGGAGTTGGCATGCAAAGAAACTTTTCCCTCCGGGGCTCACTCCTAGGTGCCCTCCAAACCTTGATTTTCAGAATCGCTCATTGGGATGAAGCTTCAGTTGCCAAAGACAGTGATTGGCTTCATAACACATCTGACATTTCCTTCCTTCTCTTCCCTGCGTGATCCTCCACATCTGGGGTTACGTCCCCAACAAGGCAATTTTGCTTGAATCCTTGCCTCGGGGTAAGATGAAGGACGAACTGAACTAAGACAATTGGGTCCTCCGGGAGGAAGGGCATTGGGGACACCACCCTTACCCGACTTCCTGATGGGTGAGCATTAATGAGGGGACCGGAAGAGAGGCAAGGACAACTGTTCATAGGCACACGTGGGACCCTTGAGGTTTGGGTGAGTAGGGGGTGGGAAAAATGTGTTGACGGGTGGGCGTGTACCACTGAAATGGGAATTATTGCTGTTGTCAGAACCCCCACACCGCTCAGGCTGCCAGCCAGGGGGACAGAAACACATGCCGTGCTGGAGTTCCTCACCGTCCCCTGCTTTAAATAAGACTCAGACAGCTGGACTGGGGGGATGCCTGAAGGCGCGCTTCTCCCCAGCGCCATCCGTCAGCGCTCAGAGATTTAAATTTCACACGTGGAATCTGGAGCCGGTGAACTACTGCTGGGGAAGTTGGGTATTAATAATTTGTGCCTCCGCTACCAGAAAAGAGTTTTGAGAAATTACTGCTTGCGTTGTGAATTTGAGAACATCCTGGGTCCATTCATCTTCTAAAGTTAACCAGTCAAAGCAGCTGCTATTTGCAACATCAAAGATCAAGCTTTCATAACCCGCAGTGGGCCGTCTCCAAAGGCGCGGCACGTGTTGTCTGTCTAGCTGGGGATGTGGGGTCAGATCTTTTCCTTCCACGGACAACATGCATGGCTGGGTCAGTTCAAGCCAGCTGCACTCATCATGAAGACCGTCCTGTCTGGAAGGTGAATCAAGGTCAAGAAAGTCCTTGAAGGCACTCCTGAGTGTGTGGAGGTACCCTGTGTCCTTAGTACTGGCAGCGTCAGACTGCAGGGCCTCTCGGAGGCCAGCTGGTTCATGCTGGATCAAATGTCGCCGAACCACCTGCCACGCTGGTCCTCCAGCACACTGGGCTAGCTTTTCAGAGACACAGACCGCTGGTCAATGAATGCCACTCACTGGCGTGACAGTGTAGACTATTGATTGACAGGTACATTTATAGGCATGGCTGGGTGGTAAGTCATGAAAATTGTCCCAGCGAGTCAGTTGTAGAAATTACTCGTGTCCTTGACGAGTACATTGTTCTCGAAGATTGTACTTCTCCTAGAACAATGACATTGTTCTCCTGAGCAATGACTTTTAAGAGAACTCTGTGTTACTCTAGAAGACAATTTTTGTGGTATGTTGACCCCAGAGCTCATCCATGTGTTGCTCATCCGATAACAGGCCCAGTGGTTTGGAATAGATTCTAACACTTAGCATGACTGGCCGAGAGACTTGGATGAGAAATCCGTATAGATTTCTGCCCAATAAGTGCAGGGGAAGAATTTCTTGATATAAATCTGTCTTGCTATAAATCAATATGTACTTATCCATCTATTTAGTGTGAGAAAGGACGCAAGTTCTCACTAGCAGTAGTTTCGAGCAAACATTAGAATTATGGACTTCAAGGGTGGGAACAGAAACTTGGAGAAAGACTCGAACCTTCAAGAAAGGTCATTCTGTAACGCGTCTCAGCGTGTTACTTTTTACTTATAAACCTTAGAGTGTATGTTTGTTCTAAACTGTTCTTCACATTTTTTAAAACATTGCTTAAATTCAGCAGCATTGATTCTAAAATGATGCCCCAGATATAGGAAAGCTATGTAATAGTGAGGAAAATAGATATATAACATGCATTTTGTATTTATGTTTATGCACATCTTTTTAGAAATGGAAGTAACAAGAGCATAAAAGGAAAAAAAGGAAGCTCATTCAGTACCTGGGTCTGCTGGGACCGAGGGAAGATGACAGTCACCCCATCCTAGCGAATCTTCTTTAAAAAATAACCTTTGTTTCCTCATAATGACAAATTTCTTTGCTTATAAGAGTCTGGATATGATTCCATCCCTGTACACCACCCAGTCTGGATGCAGAGCTGGGTGAGAGGGGTACATGGGCGTTGGGTGAGACCCCCGGAGACCTCAGAGACCCAGGCTTACAGCAGGCAGAAAACACTGGGGAGGGGAGGGGTGGGAAGAACGGGGCTGCAGTGAAGGACAGGGCTCCAGCTCGGGGCCTGCCAGGGTGACCGGGACTTCGGTAGACACCAAGAGGGTCCAAAACAGTGAAGGCAGCTGGTGGCACTCTCAGCAGGAGAGTGCGGAGCCCACGTGGAGATGAGTCTGCTGACCCCTGCCGAGGCCACAGGGCACAGACCATCTGATTTCTCTCCAGAGCCAGGGCGTGGTGGGCCCCCAGTCGCTCCAGGGCGCAGGTCAAGAAGGCTGAAGTTTATTGCTGGGCTATGGGAAGCAGGGGGTAGGAGACTGACCCCATTCCATGGATACGAGTGGAAGACTGGGGTGGGGAACCCTTCAGTGGCCAGAGGGCTCATCACAGCAGATACCAGGCTTGTGGCTCAGCAGGAATAATTCTAGCCCCACACGCTGTGGCTGGCCTTTTAGGCTGTTGGCTGTGTAAGGTGTGTTCCTCATTGGCCAAGGGGCATGCGTTGCATCTGCGATGATGCAGCCCTCTCCTGTGAAGCCCAAGGTCAGCCCGGGCGCACAGAGGACTGTCTAGTAAAGCGAGCACAACACAGCACGCTGCTCCTTTGAGCCTGACCCCGCCCTGTTTGCCACCCCACACCACCTCGGCCACACTGGACTCTGTTCTTTCCTGCCTCAGGACCTTTCCACTCGCTGCCCCCTCTGCCTGGACAGCTTCCCCTCCAGACATCCTCTTGGCCCACGCCCTCATTTTATTCCAGTTGCTGCTCAAATAAACTTCAGAAAGGTCTTTCCAGAGTGTTCTTACTAAAATAGTACTTCTTTCTCTAGCCTCTTACCCTGGATTTATTTATTTTTCTTCACAGCATGTATAATTCCTTGATATTATATTATATATTCATTGTACACTGTTAGTCTCTCCACTATAATAAAAGCACAGTGGAAGTAGGAACAACTTTGCTATCACATCTTTAACGCGTAGACCAGACTTGGTACAAAAAGGCGCTCAAGCAATATTTGTTGAATGAATGAATGAACACACTGTTCCAATGCCCATCATACGGAGTAAGTGGATCTGTGGCACCACCAGCCCTCGCGTGGCACAACCAGCACAATTCATTAAGTGGGTCTGCCTGAAGTTGTGGGAGATCCCAAGCGAGGACTGCGGGACTGCAGAGTACTTGGCATCGCTGAGTGCTCTGAAGAGAAGCTTCCAGCTCACGGTGAATCTTCCCACTGCGTGGTTCTCTCCCCAGCTGGTTGACCCACCGCCCACGGACAGACACACCTGATTGACATCAGCACCCTCAGGCCTCCCGCTGGAGCTGGAGACCGGCAGGCTTCCGGGCTAGTCGCAACCTTGGAAACAACCTGGACAACTGCCTTCCCTCTCATTTGTATTCTCAGTATCACCGAAGAGGGCACGGCCCTGATGAGCAGGGAGCAATCGGAAGTCAGGATAGATTGCTTTCAGATGGAAAACTTGAACCCTTCAATTTAGAAAACTATCCTGGACGGCGTGAATAGCCTAGCATGATGGCGAAGTCACCAAAGGGGCTCGCTGATTTTGAGAATGGTTTGATAAATTATCGGATTATTCAGAAACGTAAAAAGATTTCCTCTAAGTGTAAAAAGATTGAGCTCACGAGCAAAAGGATAAGAGTCATAAAAAATTGATTTAGTACATATAATAAAATATGCCACTTTCCTAGCTAAAAAGGCTAGAATCTTTTGAGTACATGGGCTTACTAAGTATCAGAGAGATTAAGACAAAGACTAAACACCTAGAAATATCCAGGAAAAAAATTTATAAAACTTGAAGAGTAAGAAAAAATGTCTTACAAGTACTCACGTAGATAAAACAACAACAAAAAAACCAATCAAGTTGACAATTTACTTCTTTTCTGCGACTCTAAAGATCAGAAGAGCCCTGGCTGGCATAGCTCAGTGGATTGTGCGCGGGCTGCGAACCAAAGCATCGCAGGTTCGATTCCCAGTCAGGGCACATGCCTGGGTTGCAGGCCATGGCCCCCAGCAACCGCACATTGATGTTTCTCTCTCTCTCTCTCTTTCTCCCTCCCTTCCCTCTCTAAAAATAAATAAATAAAATCTGAAAAAAAGATCAGAAGAAAAATACAGCAATGTTACATGTGGCGGCGATGGAACAATGGATTCTGAGGCCAGGCAGATGAAGAGGATGATCCAGACAGACAAGGTCCCAGAAAGGATGCAACTCAACCATCTTTCTCAACTCTTTCCTCAGAAAGTAGTCCAGTGGCCTTACAGACAAATCCCTACATAGCACCCAAGTATTAGGAAAATGCAATATGAAAAAAAAATTCAGTGAGCAATGATAGAGTTTCAAGTTAAATCATTGTCTAAATAATTGGTTAAATATTTACCTATAATATTAAATATGAATAAGTAAAGAGTTAATGGTTATAAGGAAACTTAATGCGAGTATAAAAATAGTTAGGAAAAGAAAAAGATGACTAATTAAACCATATTGTTAACTTGGATTAAAAAACCAAGGTTAGACCAAAACACCTGGGAAGTCGGAGGTGGGTCTCGGTGGGGAAGAAACGCGAGTGTGCTAGGCGCCCCGCTCTGCGGGGGCGGGCCGACAGCGTTCTGCCACTCTCCACGCTGACGAAAGAATAGAGGGTCGGCTGTGTTTTGATATGTAAGGGTGTCCATTAACCCAGTGAAAATAAAATCCACAGCTTTTTTTTTTAAGATTTTATTTATTTATTTTTAGAGAGGGAAGGGAGGGAGAGAGAGAGAGAGAAACATCAATGTGCGGTTGCTGGGGGTTATGGCCTGCAACCCAGGAATGTACCCTCGCTGGGAATCGAACCTGGGACACTTTGGTTCCTAGCCCACGCTCAATCCACTGAACTACGCCAGCCAGGGCTAAAATCCACAGCTTTTAAAGCACGGGGGTAGGGAGAGCAAATAAACAAAGTATTTGGCAAAAGATAGGAAGAAAGGAAGCCAAAAGTCACACACACAAATCCCCCCCCCCCCACCACAAACATTATCTATAAGATGAAAGACCAGCTATGTCCGTCTCCACAGCAGATGTGATGATGAATAAAAACAGATTCCCCGACTGGATCTAAACATAGGTTCTTTATAAAAGGCACCTATAAAACAATGACCAAGAAAATAACTTCGGAAATAAATAAATACATACAAACAGTTGGACCCCGCACCCGAGGTGCAGTCTCAGGCATCAGAAGCTGTGAGGCGTTAGAAATGCCATCAATCATGTTTTCTGTCCTGGTTAGAAGCCTTCTGCAAAGAGAGGGGCAGAGACAGAGAAACAGAGAGAGTGAGCACGGTGGTGTTTGTGTCTATGAAGCTTTGGCTCTCCGGCCACCCTAGTGTCTTCCAAAGAATCCCTCTTTTTATCTAAGTTGATTCCAGTATGATAACCTGCAGCTAAAAGAATCCTGATGATACAGTTCTCAATATAATTCTAAAGGGTTACAGCCACGCTTCCTGTTTCTGCCAGAAGGAACCGTGACCCTGTAGGTGGAGACATCAGAGGACTCGTCTAGGGGGAGCCGGAGACAGAAGGGCAGGGAGAAGGGGCCAGGCCAAGAGAGGACGAAGGGTTACATTTCCGTGGCTCACCCGCAGCTCCAAGGGCTCAGCATCAGGAGCAAGGCCATTCGGTATCACAGGCAGGTGGCTCCTCTCATCCTAAACAGAAGCCGGTGCAGAGGGAAGAGCAGTGATCTGGGACCAGCACGAAGCCAGAGTTCAGAGGCCAACCCTGCCACTTGCTAATGGTGTCATCTGGGGTAATGTGCTTGGCTTCTCCGAACCTCAGGTGCCCCCTATGAAATTGGAAGAATCATTTCCCCAACCAAACCCTTAAGGCTACTCCTACGCCACGGGAGACCTTGAGTTTTGTTTATGAAAACCCATCAGGTCTTTCCATGGTTTGTTAAAGCTCTTCCTCCCCTTTCTCTGCAGTACTGTTGGGTTATTAAACTTGGGCCCTGGGCAGTCTCTGAGGAACTTGTCTTGTGTACACCCTTTGGTTCTTTCCAATTCTGGATGCCTCCATTCAGAGCCCAAGACCCCCAGCCTCAAGCCCCAAACCCAGCCAACCAGAGTCTCGTCTATGTCCAGCCTGGGAGGGGGTTTCATCCTGGAACACGATCATCTTAATTTCTGAAGGCGGGGCTTTGATAAACAATGATTATCAAACACCGACCGCATGGTGGATACCCAAGGGACATACATCATTTCCCTTTTTCTTTTTCTCTCCCAAGGGGGAGGATGTGGATGAAATTGGAGTGAACTAAGTTGCCTATTATGTATCGTCTCCAGCTATGCACTGCACATCCAGATGGGGGCTGCTCATTGCTCTCCACAAATAACACGCTGGATGGATGAAGTTGCAAAGTGCCGTTTGGGCTCTGCTAGAAGGGTGACTATTTTTAGTGGAGAAGAATTTAATCTCATTATCACCCGCACTCCGTCTAGGGCCAATGGCCCTGCCACGGAGGGCAGACCCTATCAACCAGATAAGGTGCATCATTTCTGAGACGTGTAGGGCTGCCACCGCAACATTATTTTTAGGAAGCAGCTCCTTTTTCTGTCCAGAGCATCCATCTGAAAATAGCTCTGAGCGTTGTGGAGGCAGCGCCTTGCAGAATGCCAAACTAAGAAGCTCGAGACGCTAGATTTATGGAGGAGATTTTTGCCTCTAATTCCAGATTTTGTAATGACACAAAACATGCTGGGTAATAAATAGCCTCTGTAAGAAGCTTGAGAAGATGACCCAAATTCAGTTCATTCTTTACTGTTTATCCAGGAAGAATCTTAAGTACTGTGTTCCTAGAAGTGAGGGAGCGGGGCGGGGCTGGGGAAGTAATGACTGTTTCTTCCCCCTCCCAGAGACTAGGGGATAGTTCTGTTGCCTCCCTACTCACAGTGGTTTCCTTTTCCTTCCCTGCTAACAGGGTCTTCATGTTGTTCAGGGGGCAAGTCAAGTACACCAGTCTTGGCAATCCCGTTCTCTTTTGTTGCTGACTAGGCTAGGGGTGGGCATGAGAGCCAGGGTTGGCCAAGTGGATGGCAGGGGAAGCTTCTAGGGGCTCCAGAGGGGAGTATAAAAAGGTGGCAGTACAGGAAGGGAGCCCTCTCCACCATCTCTTCACCCCCACCTTTGGAGTGGGGAACGGGGATCTGATGCATAAGGGGGCAGCGCCTGTCTTTGCCACCAGAAGACCACACCTGGGGAAGTAAGGCCAGCACGCTGAAGACGCAGAGTGGGCGCGTGGGTGCTCTGTGACATTATAAAATGCTGAGGCAAACCATAAAATATCTACCTCTGGATTTCCTCATAATTAAAGAATGAAAGTCCTAGTGCTTAGACCATGGAAGGCTGGGCTTTTGCTATTTGTAGGTAAAACAGTCCTTAGTGAAGAGAACCCCCCCACTTTTTATCTGTGCTTATGACCACTTGGATTAATGCTCTATCCCCCGGCCTCCCTTCGTAAGTAAGTGTGCCCATGTGACCAATGAGATATTGGCAGATATGTCAAGTAGCAGCTTCTGGGAAGTGTCCTTAAAAAGAATCGTTACGTATACTTTGGTCCCTTTTCTTCATCTCTCTCTTTATCCAGACACCTGCAACGAGAAGAGGGTGGCTGGAACTTCAACCGCCATCTTGGACTGGGAGATGAAGGACTCATCCTAGGGAAGGTGGCGAGATGAGAGAACCTCGGTCCTTGAGTCCTTTGTAGGGAAGAACGGCCCTAGATTGCCCACCCCCAGACAAAGTGGTTTGTATCATGCTGACGCCATTATTATTTTGGCTGTCCATCAATGTAGCTGGATTGAATCTTGACTGATGGATGCACTCAATAAGCAGCTGCTGGCAGGGCCCCATGACCACTGTAGCTGTCATACTCTAGGCTATAGCAGCTTCTAGACAGGAAAAAAAAAAAGGAATTGACAGTAATTCTCATCTATACGACTCTGCTGTTGTAGTATAAAAGCAGCCATAGACAGTTGCACACAAACAAATGTGGCTGTGTCTCGATAAAACTTTATTTCTAAAAACAGGCCGTGGGTTAAATTGGACCTGTGGATCAGGTGTTTTTGATGCCAACCACTGTGTTAGATGCTCATTTATCAAGCATTTGCAATGTGCTTGATATTGTCCAGAGGTCAAAACACCGTCTCTCATCATTCTAATGAGAACCCTGGACGTCTTTTAGGGATGAGAACACAGACACTTGGACACGGTAGGTAGCGTGGGCCTGGCTCACAGCCAGTAGCTGTGCGGGGCTGCGTGCGAAAACCTGCGTCTCTAACATCCACGCATCTCTAAAATCCATGCCCATTTGCCTACCTCACTCTCCTGTGATTTTCTGCAACCGAAATCTCTCTTCCAACGACTGTGTGTGTCTTGCCTGCGAAACTGCCTGCAAGCGCACCTGACCGCATTTCAGACGCTCCCCAAGGGCCCGGGAGAGAAGAACACGCCAGCCAAGCCCAGGGAGCGAGGCGCGAACACAAACATTGTCTCATTTAACACATTTCCTGCAGTCAGACCAGCCACCTTGAAATTGTGGGTGGGAAAGGAAGGGAGAGACAATGGAAGGAAAAAAGAGAGGCAGGAGGCTCTGAAGAATTCCACAGCAGAATGGCCTAATTATAGTGTCTCCTCTTCCCAGCCTGAGAACCCAGCGGGCAGGAAGTTAGAAATACCAAGCCTACCAGCAGGGACCTACCAAGCGCTGACCCATGTATTAAGGGCTTTCTTTCTGTAATCTTATTAATCCCCACGAAAGCCCCATGAAGTGGATCCCAGGACCCTTCTCTTAGCAGCACCAGAAGCTCTGAGTTGAGCACGTTGCACACGGCCACCCAGCCAGTGAGGGGCAAAGCTGGGATTTAAATGGACATCTGCCCCACTCGGAAGCCCAAGCCCGCTCCCCTGCTCCGTGGCTTTCCAGAGTTGCTCTCGAGGTGGGAGAGCCAAGGGGCTTCCCAGAGAAGCCAGCATACCCCATGCACAGTCTGCTGTTACGTGATTGTGGGGTTCACTTCTCCAATGCTTGGCCCTCCTGCTGGGCTGTAAGCTTCATGAGGGCAGGGGTCACATCTGCTCCATGTGCCCGCCGGCTACACCCCACCCATCAGGGTGTGTGTGTGTGTGTGTGTGTGTCCAGGTCCTGCCCCTCCCACTCCTTCCCCTTGGGGCAGAGCAGCACAGCATTCAGGAAGGGGGCGGGCACTGGCCTCGGTGGGAGGGGCTACATCGAAACCCAGCTCTTCCACCAAGAACCACGTGAAGGTGTTTCAACTCTTGGGGCCTCGGTCCTCCCCCTTCCATGAAAACGAGAATAATAGAGACCGGCAGGGAATGAAACGGGAAAAGTGAACACCAACGCTCTGCACGGCACTTGGTTCCTATGTGGGAACCAAGTTGTTGACTGGACCTTAAAAAATATTGAATACCAGTGACCATTTGGGGGCAGCATGGCAGATTGGGTACAGTACCACACGGGTGTCCTGGCCCTGCCGGTCCCTAGCATCTGGCCTGTGGAGAGCCCCTGAACCCAGCAAGCCTTGGTTTTCTCCTGGGTGCAGTGGAATGAATACTAGTGACGGCGCCCTAGGGTCCCACAGGGACTGAAGGGGAACGGAGAAAGGGGTGTGCCAACCCACTGCGGGAGCTCCGTAAATGTAGTTACTACTATGATGTCAGTGTGGTTATCCGGGGTTTATCTATTGAATTAATCAAGGGGAAAGGAGGGAAGAGGGGCGAGGGGAGAGGAAAGGAAGGGCTGAAGAGAAAGGGCGTGGCTTGTGGCTCACCTGTCCTGACGTAGCATTACGTGGGCTGCTCAGAGCCCATGGCGGACTGGGGAGAATCAGAGACAGGAGGAGACGGGACAGGCCAGAGGCTCTCTTGAGAGGACAAAGAGCAAAATAGTTGGCTCTATTTTTTAATTTATTTATTCATTCCATCAGCAACAACTTTGGCCACTTTATTATACACCGGGCACTGGGGCGGGCTTTCAGGATGTGGGGCACATGGAGCAGATGTGACCCCGGCCCTCATGAAGCTTACAGCCCAGCAGGAGGGCCAAGCATTGGAGAAGTGAACCTCACAATCACGTAACAGCAGACTGTGCATGGTGTATGCTGGCAAAGGAAAAAGCGGGGTGCTTGGAGAGAGGATAACCAAAGGACCTTGTTTTGATTGGATGGTCTGGAAAGGTGTGTCTGGAAATTCTCAGGTCGCGCCTCACCTGAGACAGAATGGATGAGAAGAAACCAGCCATGGCAAAGGCAGGGGCGAGGGAAGAATTCCAGGCCAGGGGAGCAGCACAGTGTGGAGACACTAAGGGGAGAATGGTTGCTTCCTCAGAGACACAGAAGGGGCTGGAGTGTGGAAAGAAGGGTTGGAGGTGAAGCCGGTGATGTCGCCAACACCATTAGAGTTTAGATTCTATCCTGAAGCCATTGCAAGGTTTTGGACGAGGAATGGCAATCTGGCTCAGGCTTCGGCAAAGCCATTCGGGCTGTTCTGTGTTGGCAGAGGAGGTGTCGGTGGGAAGGCCACGAAGGCTGGGGTTTCGGTAAACTGGGTAGGAGGTTGGGGGATGAGGACTAGGAAGATGGCCTTGGGGATGGAAAGAAGTGGGTGGACTTGGGAACACAGGAGGACGTGAAGACGGACCGAATGTGGGAGTGCGGAGGGAAGAAACTCAGGAACAGTGACCAGCATGCGGCGTGAGCAACTATTTTGAGAGGGGTGGGCCACAACTTCCATGCCAGAAAAAGCAGTTTGAGATTTCTATGACATACCCATGAGTGCGATATCAACTAATCATGGCCAGATTTAGGATGTGGTCTGGGCTGGAAATGTACCTTTGAGAGTTGTTGGCACCTGCATCATGTCTAAAACCAACCATGGGCTGGCTTGGTGTCGCAGCCTCCACCTGGCGCTCCATTCTTAGGGTCTCTTTCTTGTAGCTGATGGACCCAGAATCCCGACAGAGTCCCAGCTGCCTTGCTGGCCCCAGCGTGGCCTCACGCTGCCTCAGCAGTGGCTGGTCCCAGCGGGGTGGGCCTTGGAGCCCGCCCAGACTCCTCTTCTCTACAGCGACCTAGCATGAGAAGGGGCAGTCCAACAGAGCTGGCATCAAAGCCGGCGCCAGAGCCCTGAGCTCTGATACCACCACCTTCGAAAGGCCCCACAGTGCCGAGCACTCTGCACCAGGACCATGCGAGTCTGCGGCTGAGTGCCCGGTGCAGCACCTGGACCATGTGCGTAGCGTGTCCTGGTCCCCTGGCTCAAGACGCCTGTGCCTTTGGTCCTAGTCTCTTCCCAGCTCTGGAGGAGCCCCCATTTCCCTCGCTGAGCTTCCCGCCACCCTGTTTAGCATTGTGCGTGCAGTGGCCTCTAAGCAACGCTCAGCTCCCTCAAAGTTCTTTCTAACTTTATCTAAACATTCACCTAAAATGTTCACTCTCTTTTTGGCTAGATGTTAATTAAACGGAGTTATCAGAATCAGGCTCTCTTTTCAGAGGCAGTGGGTGTTTCTCCAAGTTTTCTATAACGTGCTTTTGTCATTGACGGGCTGGGATCGAGGAACAGACACCTCCGCCCGGGAGACGGAGGTGGGTAAGGGAGGCTGTAGGTGACGGTTGGTGGGAATTTTGCAGTGGGGCCCTGGAAACAGCACTTGGCGTAGGCCCAGACAGACCAAGTTCAATGCCAGGATCTAGCTGGTAATAGCTGTGTGAATTAGGGCATGCCACTTAACCTCTCCAAGTCTCAGTTTCTGCATCCGCAGAGAGCGATAATGATACCAGGGTGGTTATTAGATTATGGGGACTATGGGGAAAGTGCTTTGTGCGCCGTAAATAGAATTACAAACACAATATGCTATTTCCTGGGCACAACACCCAGCAATTTGTGTAATTAGAGTCTCTTCCATTTCTGTTTGGCCCAGTTGCATCAGGTGATAAACACCCCGAGGCTGCAGCAGATAAACCAAGGTGGCTGGGCTGCTAGGGGCCGTGTCGGGGCCCAGGGTGTGGCAGCTTCTTCCACTCAAAGACGCCTCCTGTCTTTCTGCTTTTGCGCCTTCAAGGAGAGGTGGTTTCAGCTTTTCTTCTTCTTTGTCTGGGTCACCTACTGATGTCAGTTGGTGCATATTCTTTGTAGAAGATGCAGGGGACAGAGCAGGGAGGGAAAACCCACAGTTAATGAGAGTGCGAGAGCTCCCGTCTTTCCCCAAACAGATCAGGAAAACAACCCCCTTCCAGTGGCCTTACGCCCAGGTCTTTGCGATCTGTTCCTTTCCATGGCTACTTGAGCGCAGTTTTTGCACTGAGGCCGTATCAGCTCCACCCACTGCGCATGTGTCTGCCCTTCAGGCGTTCGTGTGCCCTTTGGCCCGAGAGAGCCGCCAAGAGCCTTCTCGGCGGCTGTGCTGACGGTGCCTCTGGCTTTCCTCAGCCACTTCCTGCTCACGTCCGCTCTGGGCGGTCTGGAGGCCTGACTCATAAGCAACCGCAGCCACATCACCTGGTGGTCTGAGTCACTGGCTCCTGGAGTATCTCTTTCTTCACAATAATAAAGGCAAAAAGTATACATAAGTTCATGCTGCATTTTGCAATAGACTCCAGCGAAGTATTGCGTGCAGTGGGTAATTCTAGGAGTTCCCTACGTGGGTCAGATGACTTACCTTTGGCAACTGGGGTTTAAGCAAATCATTTTATCTCCCAGCAGCAGACTGCCCCCCTCTTCTGCCTCCCCAAGTATTTGCAGGGAACCCGCACGTTCCCCTAAATCTTGAGTGTAGAAATGAAGACACTGTGATGTTCAGTGAGCTGCACTAGGGTGGCGAACCAGTCAACGCTGAGAAACCAAGGTGACAGTTTCGCTGGTGAGCAGCAGCCCAGAGGCACGGAACTCAGCCTAGAGATTGCCTGGACACAGGGCCAGGCCTGAGCAAGCAGGCGAGGTGGGCAGGGGAGACATCCTAGGAAGAACTGGATAATCCTCAGCCACGTTCTTCTGTGGTCAACTGAAAAGCTCTCTTGAACAGTAGCTTTCATGAACCACTGGAGCCTGCTGGGCTCCCATGACCCTCTCGGTCACACAGGAACGCTGTGCAGGAGGCGGATGCAGGTGAGGGTAGGCGGGAAGGAAGGCGGAGAAGTGTCATCCTCTCTTAGGGCTCCCCCCACCACCAATCAGGGGAGGCAAATAGCAGCGACCTTCCACGCCGATGTCCTTTGCACGAGACTGCATTAATACATCTTCTTCTGATTGGTTCAGTGGTGGGGCGTGTACCCATGGGCACAGTGGGGAACAGTAGATGCCAGAGGGACAGTATGGTTGCAGCCAATGCTTTTGGCACCCCGTGACACAACCCCTCGGCCCACCGATGATTCTGGCTGCAGCTGCAGTGCGCAGTTCGGGGTGGGCTCACGTGCCCATGTTCGCCTCAAACATGAGGTGAGTCTCCCTCTTTTTCTGCCACAGAACCGTCTCTGAAGCTGGCAGCCCACTCAGCCCCCATCCTAGTCCAACCCGGACGTGGGGGGAGGTGACGTGCCTGGAGCCCCTGTCAGCCCCTGGGGACTGAGAGCCAGTGGACAAACACCAGCCTCTCATCTTTTGGGTGGAATGTTCTGGGAGGCATTCTGTGCATGTGCCGGACGTCCCCGCAGAACCGAGCCCCTCCGGTCCACAGCAGGCACCTCGATGACACCCAGTGGGAGCGGCTTTTCCTCCTTCCCGGTCTTCGTCACCTGCCTCCCCCTCACCCCTGCTTCCAGGGATCTCCTCCCGAGCAAGCCAAGCCCTCGTCTCATGCTCTGCCTCTGGAGGAGCCCAGAGCAGGACAGGAAGGGCGTGAACATTTGAGGATCTGACATGGAAGCATCTCAAGTCCAGTGTCAGGGCCCTTGGAACCCCATCTTTTACTTTTTTGGAATTGTCATCGATACCCAAACCAGAGATTCCAGAATAGGCTCTGGAACCCCTCGGGCCCATAGGAAATGGCGGTCGTCATGTCAGGCCGTGCAAAGGGCTCAGCAAAACAGAAAGCTCAGGGGACCCAGCGGAAGTATCGCTGGTGGGGTCCCTCACTTCGGCACGGGGGAAGAAATTCTAGTTTAACTCAGGGGACACTGCTGGCTATGCTTTTCTCAGTCATAATGGTTACAATAAAAAAAAAAAAACAACTCACAGTTCTAGGAGGATTCATGGCTGAGAAAGGATCGGGATAGGGAGGTGGTTTGGGAACCTAAAAACTCGTTTATATTGCTTACATTCATAAAAACCTATTAAATTAAAAAAATAACAATGCAATTTTGTACCTGAAAAATTGGAAATAAAAGACAATTTTCCATGTCTTTATTCTCAAGATAATGTGCTAAGGCAACGACAGGATAACGTAGGATGGACAAGGATTCTTTTGCGAAGAGACATTCTTAAGATCCCTTCATCCCTTGAGCAACCTTTGACCTTTACAGACCACACTGAAATTCTTTTGGTTGTAGAAGGTAAATACATCACAGATGGAGAGAGACTCCTGTATTTGGTAAGGTGTGGTAACGCCCACCCAAATATTTCAGAGTACTCCTGATTTCTTTTAATGTCACTCCGCTCATTAAAGGGCCAGCTAACATAGTACACGTGCCCCACGTGCTGGGAAGCTGGTTAGGTTTCTGCAGTATTCAAATATTTTGCAATTCATGTACAGCACAGTGTGTCTGTAAGTTACATAATATTGCCCAGTTTGATCCATGAGAGAACCAAGGCTCCATTAAGCAGGCACTACGATCTGATTTCATTTTAAACGTTTGAAAGGCTTCATGTGGATATTCAGGCAAAAATGTTCGTCAGATCAATGAATTGTCTTTTAGTTAAAAAATGATTATTTGAAAGTATGGAGTAAATGCTGTCAAAAAAAACAGCCTTCAACCAATTTTGTGTCTGGGAAGATGGAATTTATTCTCAGGGAAAAAGCGATTCTTTTAAGGAAATGTTTTCATGGCCCTTTTGGTTCTACATGAGCTCCCCGGCTGTTGGCAAGACAAAAAGAGAGAAATTACTCCATTTAGGTCACTTACTGCTCGGAGATTTTTGTGTTTTTCCCCAGTGAGCTCCAGGCAGGAGTCGGAATGCCAGCTGGTAAGACTTGCCCAAGGCAGGGATGGTCAGTGTTAAGTTGCTTTTTGTCTTATTATTTCCCTTTGTTATTCTCGAACCTTCAGTGACTCTCCTTACCTGCACAGCGCTGCATTAGCCGTGTCTTGGGGGGGGATAAAAACGGTTGTGTCGGAGCCGGGACAAAGCGATGCCATGAGAACACGACAGCCGGCAGGAGCAGGAGTGAGGGAGGCAGCGATCACCGAGCTGCAAGCCGCCCGGAGTCAGAGGAGGCTGTCGGAATATTCAGGAAGGGGCTTCATGTTTTGCAGATGAGACATGTTTGATTTTGTTTACTTGCTTCTTCCTGGATATTATAAGAAGCAGAGACTTTGTGAAGTCATAAGGGCTACAGAGGGAGCTTGAGGCAGTTGACTCGACACCTTTAAGAAGGAAAAGAAATGAGACTTTGGGGCGAACTTCCTGAACTCACTATTCTTTTGCGTTACCTGAGCAGCTGCCAACGTGGCAGGGGGGCGGGGGTTTTTATATTCGAGTTTATCGGATTGGTGGAATTGAAATTAGATTTTACTCCTTTTCTTACTCCTCACCTTTGTTCACGAATGGTACAAACGTGACGACTTTCAGTAAATAACCCAGCCTAATTTATTACTAAATGTGTTCTAGATTTTTTAGGTCCCCCCTCTGGACAATTTATTAAAATCACTTGCGTGAGACGGGGTGTCAGTGAAGTTCCCAGAGCTGCCTGGCCTTGGGAGGCCCCACTCCCAGGCACTGGGTGCCCTGCGAACGCACCAGCACCGTGGAGCACGGAGCTTCCCGGAGGCGAGCAACGCCAGCTTTCACATCCAAGAGGGAAAATCTCCCCTCTGGAAGAAATGAAGCCAGTATGCTTCCTGTTATTCCTCCTGTGAAGTATGGCAAAAAAAAAAGCCCCTGGACATTTTATAGAAGGGAAGCGTGAGAAGATTCTGAAAGGTGGAAAAAATAAGGCACTGGCCAGGGACCTAGGGACCTCAGGACCCCACTTACGACAAGGCAGTGAGGTCCCTGGGTTTCCTTTCCGCCTCCTAGATCCCTGACTGGGTAACATGGAAGCCAGCCGCCCAGAAATGCCAGGGGTTGCAGACAAAAAGAGGCTCCAAGAAAAGCTGGCTCTCTCTAGTGAGAGGCACAGGAAAGGCGCAGTCTTGCAAGACAGCAGACCTTTACACAGCTGCTTTACTCCAGCCAAACATTGCGGAATGCACAGTGGTCCCACCCCGCCCCTTCCAGCACAGGACAATTTAGATTTCCACCCTGGCCAGGCGGTGAGTGACAAGGCACTTGGACCCCCTAATGGAGTGGCATCGGGGAAAGTAGGAAGCTGGGACTTCCATCTCAAGATAAAGACACCTCTGCCCACACACACCACCCACCTGTCAGTAGCGACCACTTCACCTCCACCCTGTGATAATGAGATGCCGTGGCCTTCCTCACTTGGGTGGTGTCAGAGAAAACTTGGTGGAGAGTCAGGACTTTGGCCACTGCTCAGTAGTAACGAGGTGCCCCCTACACAGTGGGAGCAGTGGGGAGCAGTCATAACGTGCCATCCCCCACCCAGCCCGGATGGTCACAGCAGAGACCGTGTGGAAGACTGAACTCCTACTCCCGTGTGGGAGTGAAAAAGAGCTTCCTCCCTACTCCTGGCTTTCACTCCCACGGGCAGTGAGGAGGCGACGTCTCCTTCCCCCAGTGAGGGCAGTGCGAGAGCAGGCCTTCTGCAGTTCACGATTTCAATAATATCCAGAGTCTTATGGACCCCAAATGTCCAGGTTTCAGTTGAGATTCAGTATCATACCAACAACAAGATCTCAACTTGAACAACATAGAAAACAATACATGAATATTTTACCAAATACCAACACCAAATAGCAAATGCAAATACCCAAATGACATGGATGTTAGAATTATCTGGCCGAGATTTCACAACAATCAACATAAACATGCTTAAATGAGAAACTGCTAACAGGAGATAGAAAAAAGGGCCAAATGAAAGCTTTAGAACTGAAATACAAAATAATCAAAATTGAAGCTCAACGGATGAATTCAACAGAAGAATGGAGAGAACAGAGAAAAGAATCCATGAGCTTAAAGCTAAAATGATAGAAATGAGCTACTCTGAGCAACAGAGGGAAAATAGGCCGATAAATGAAAGAACAAAAACCCACACGATCATCTCAATAGATGCAGGATAAGCGCTGGGGCAAAATTCAACACCCCTGCAGGATAAAAACACCCAACAAACTAGAAGAAAACCAAACTTCCTCAACTCAATAAAAGGCATCTCTGAAAAACCCACAAATATACTTAACAGTGAAAGACTGCATACTTTCCGCCTAACATCTCAGAACAGACACTCTTACATTCCATAAATGGACAGACAAATCAGGTTCATTAATTGGAAAGTTCAACATAATAAAGATGCAAATTTCTCCCAAATTGATATACGGGTTTAATTACCAAAATACTGGCAAAATTTTTTTATAGATATGGACAGAATTATTCTAAACTTCATATGGAAAAGCAAAGGCTAGAGCAGCTGAAACATTTGAAGAAAAGAATAAACAGGGGTAAACCACTGGACCCAATGTCACAGCCTTACGTAGATGCAGTAATCAGGACTTTGTGGCGTTAACGAAGCAATGGACACACGGATCAGTGGAACAAAACAGAGAACCAGAAATAGCTTCTCTACCAAAGTATAAGCAACTAATTTTGGACAAAGAGACAAAGACAATTGAATGGTGGAAAATTAGTCTTTCCAACAAAAGGAAACATCATACTCAATGGGCAAAAATTAAAATCTTTTCTACTAAGATCAGGAACAAGACAAGTCTGTCCACTTTCACCACTTCTATTCAATATAGTACTGGGAGTTTTAGCCACAACAATCAGACAAGAAAAAGAAATAAAAGACATCCAAATCGGAAAGAAGGAGACAAAACATAGCCCTTTCAACAAAAGGGCTATAATGATGGGCCACCCGTAGACAAACACACATGCACACACACACAACTTTGACTGAAACTTCACACTCTGCAAAGTTAACTCAAAACTAACTATAGATTTAAATGTAAATAAGACATAAAACTATGAAGTTTTAGGAGATAATATAGGAAAAAGTCTTTAGGACCCAGGTCATGGTAAAGAGTTCTTAGACATGGCAACATCAGCATGATCCATGAAAGATAAAATCAATAAATTAGACTTTGTCAAAATTAAAAGCCTGTTCTCTTTGAAATGTTCCACCATGAGGATGACAAAGACAAGCTACCGACTGGAAAAAATATTTATAACCACATACTGACAAAGGACTCTGGAGTACATGAAGAATTTTCACATATTAACACTAAAAACATCCCATTAGAAATGGCAAAAAAAAAACAACAACAGGGACATTTCATCAAAGAGAATACATGTGGCAAATAACCACATGAAAAGATGTTTAACATAACTAATCATTAAGGAAATGCATATAAAGAACATGATGAGTTATCACTACATAGACATTTAAAACAGCTAAAATGTAAAATAGTGACAATACCAAATGCTAGCAAAGACGTGGAGAAACTCCTAGTCATCCATTGCTCATGTGAGTGTAAAATGGTGCTGTCACTCTGGGAACTAGTTTGGCAATGTCTTTAAAAAACTAACCGTACATTTATCAGAAACTGCACTCCCAGGGAAATGGAAACCACATCTACACGAACTTTCTACACGATGGCTCACAGCACAGCCATGTATCTGTAATGGCCAAAACCAGAAACACCCAAAATGCCCCTCATCGGGGGAACAGTTAGCTGTGGTAACTCACAGCAATAAACGCATCCACTATGAAAAGGGATACGACATTAATACACATCACAACCCGCATGGTGCTCAGGAGCATTATGCTGAATGAGAAAAGCCGACCTCAGTACCCACTCATTGCATACTGCGCGGTCCCATCCCTATGTCATTCTCCGAGTGGCAGGAGTATAGAGATGGGAAACAGGGTAGCGGTTTCCAGGGGACGGTGGGAGGTGGGGGCGAGTGTGACTCTGAAGAGGGAGCAGGAGGCAGATCTCGTGGTGATGGGATAGTTCTGTGTCTTGATTGTGGCGGCGGCTACAGGGATCTACATGCGATACAAAGGCATAGGACCGTGTATACACGGTCCGTGCACCACTGTCAGTTTCCTGGTTTGGGCACTGTGCCGTAGTGATGTGAGACGTGCGCCTCGGGGAAAGTGGGTGAAGGGTACACACAGCACCTCGCTGCACCATCCCGAAAGACCATCCACTCTTCATAGGAGATCAAGATTGGGAAAATAGTGTATTCAAAGGGGCTGGCATTACAGCCTGAGTGCTGTGCTTTGTGCTGGCGCGGCATCTTTGGCACTCCAGATTAAATGCTTTGTTTGTGTTCCTAAGGCTCCAAACAGCTTTGAAGTGTTTGGTCTCCAGGCGGGTCTGAAGGTCAGCACACACAGGCGCGGCCGGCTGGCCTCCTGGGAACCGTCCGGGCTAGGGAATTCCTCACGTAGGAGAACAATAATTTCCAGCTGAACAGGAACCCAGAGAAGTGAAGGTGTGAGGGGAGCTCCATTGAACAATTTCTCCAGTGGAAGCAAGCGCCGCTTTCAAGCCTCTGGCCACATGCCACCTCCTAGTCTCTGGAATGTTCTCGTAGGTAAACCTTGTTCAGACAAGAACCGCACAGGGGTTCCCTTTAGCCCCCGCAATCCATACTTGGGGGCTCACACCCTCTAAACTTGGAGTTTTGTGGCCTCTGGTGAAGAATCAGTTGGCTGAGCCACGTTGATAAAAGGACACACTGTACTTGAAGACCTCCGGCTGGAAGGGAGAATAAACTGAGATTTGTTTACCTGGTTCTCTTGAGGTCTGAGCTATTCAGCGCAACTCGGTCCCCATGCTGGCAGGCCTTGTGCGAGGTGCTGGGGATACAGGGATGAATAAAGCCCTTGTTGTCCCTGCCTTCCTGGAGTATGGTGGAAAAAACAGACATTAAACTAATAAACACAGAGAAGTATGTAGTAGCCTGTACCTTCCAGAACTTGCTGCCAAGGGACTGGTAGCAGCAAAATAAACTGGGGAAGTTCCATGGAGCTCTGAGCTGGGGAAAGGCTCCTTGGAGGTGTCCTGGGAGCTGACAGGGAAGGGAGAGAGTCAGAAGGTTGGAAATGTGCTCCAGGCAAGGAAGCTGTGTGTGCAAAACAAGGGGCAAGGAGTAGCGTGAAGCTTTTTGAAATCAGAAATGGGCCGGTCTGGCTAGAATGGGGGGGCGGCTGCGGGCTACGGTTGAGATGTGTTTATTGCCAACAGTGAGCAGGGAGGGCCCACGTGGCTTCCAGTGGTCAGTCTGGAAACAGGCATTGGCTGAGACCCCCGTGGGCTGAGCTACACCTCGTGGGGAGCCGTCTACTGTTTGGACCCAGCCCTGAAGGACTTTCCAAGCCCCAGATGAAAAGTGGACTTGAAGCAAGGAGCGGTGTTGTTTTCAGTCCTTGCAAGGGTGAGCAGGCGCTGGCAGGCTGCACACGTCACCAACAGGGCTGACCAGCCTCTGCAGCTGTTACCCATTACTGGGGTCCAAAGGTCTGGCCCTGAACGGCCTATTTTTTCTCTCCCAATATCCTTGTTTTAAAATAGAAAAACAACCAACTTAAAAACAGCCTTGTTTACTTTATCGAAGATTAAAGAGCCCGAACCGCCTTGGATGGTCTAAATGGATTTTTAAGTGCTTTATGGACAAGTACCCCTAATTGCTAAACGCTAGACTGGGCTCCCGCGTCTCTGCAAGGCTTGTGTTGTCTGGGTTTGCTTATTTACTCTCCTTGTTAGAGGTCAAAAGCTAAGTCTGAGATTAGAACATTTTAATTTCTGAAGCTGAGGTTTGAACCAAGTTCTCTAGAGCCGTGCTCCACAAAGGGCCGTGGCCTTGAATGTTCTCCCTTGAGTGGGCTAGTCCAAGGCCTAACAGCGTCTCGAATCCAGTGTGCTACACACAAGAAACTAGTGTAGTGGGTACAGGTCATGGGCCATACGCTTTGGAAATACAGAACCACCACAGAGAGTGTAGGCAGGTGCAGACTGGGGCCTCTGGCCACTCCTTCCTCCTTTTCCCACCAGTCTTGGAAGCAGCCTGGGATGGGAGGAAGGGTCCAGGATGTGGAGACTCAGGTTCTGAGTGTCAATCCTGATGCAGTCACTGAGGGACTCGGTGACTTTGGGAGGGACACCGCACCTCTTTGAGGCACAGATTTCTCCTTTGTAAAGTGGGGACTGCAATCCTGGCTTCAGCGGTTGATTGCCACAATGAACCAATCAGGGTAGAACTCGGGTAGTCCCAAAGCCATCAGACTCAACAGAGGGCATGGGAAACTCCCTCCCCGAGAGAAACAGTCCCAGAGGAGAGGCTCTGTTGCAGGCTGGAGTCACCCACCAGATGGGGCAGCCCTTCGCTCCGGCTGCTCAGGTGTGTCCTAAGCGGCTCTCAATGACAGGTGACCAGATGTCCATTGTCCTCTGGAGAACAGAACCAAGGCATGTTCTAGAAACCTGCAGGGGAAACAAAGGGAGATAAAAGCCCAACTATGAAGCAAGCATCGCTCTGTCCGGCAGGAGCTAGGCGCTGTGTGTACCAGGCAGGCACTGCATCCCACCCTTCGGAGAGACTCACACTCCAGCAGACAGCAACTCTAATCATAAAGTGGGGTGCAGAGACAAGACCGTGGTCAGCAGGACCCTCGTTCCAATAAGGGGAGCAGGAAAGGGGCTGGAGGAGGTCTGACCCAGGTGTTGAAGGAGGAGTAGACCTAAGAGGAGACAATCAGAAGCGGGACAGGGCAAGGGTGGAGAAGCCTTAAGCTGAGGCAGCTGAATTCCCAGACCTACAGGGGGATGGAAACCGATGTGTGTCTGGGGCAGCACGTTGGGTGTGAAGGAGCCATTGAGTCTCGCAGGGGAGACCTGGAACAGAGCGGGCATTGAACAGCCGTATTTTGTGCGTAGCAGCGTATTGCATGTTTTTCATCATCAGGGCAACACAAACAAGGTGACAGGATGCACATGGGTATGGATCTTCGAAAACACCTTTCGTTCGTTTGCCACGTGGCATGAAAAGCTCCTCTAATCTCTGTACTCAGACCTCAAGAAATCAGGACAGTGGTCTTCAGTTACGAGTTTAATTTTTGTCTCTGTTTTCTGCTCCCGTGAAAGCAATGACACCTCTGTTAGATTTCACTTCTCCATCCGGTGTAACTATTGCCTCTCTCATCATCATCTCTTCTCTAACTCTGTGAGGTTTTGTGTAGCAGTTTTATTTTTTTATTATATTTTATTGATTATGCTATTACAGTTGTCCTGAATTTTCCCCCTTTGCCTCCCACTCCTTCAGACCATTTGCACCACCCCCCCGATATTGTTCATGTCCATGGGTCATGCATGTAAATTCTTTGGCTGCTCCATTTCCTATGTCGTACTTTACATCCCGATGGCTATTCTGTGACTACCTATTTGTACTTCTGAATCCACTCACCTCTTCACCCACTCCCCCACACTCCACCCTCTCCCATCTATTGTTAATAGATTCGTATTTATTGCCATTTTATTGTTCATAGTTTTGATCTTCTTCTTTTTCCTAAATAAGTCTCTTTAACATTTCATATAATAATGGATTGGTGATAATGAACTCCTTTAGTTTTTTCTTGTCTGGGAAGCTCTTTATCTGCCCTTCGAATCTAAATAATAGCTCTGCTGGGTAGAGTAATCTTGGCTGTAGGTCCCTGCTTTTCATGACTTGGAATATTTCTTGCCAATCGCTTCTAGCCTGCAAAGTTTCTTTTGAGAAATCAGCTGACAGTCTTATGGGAACTCCCCTGTAGGTACCTAACTGCTTTTCTCTTGGTGCTTTTAAGAGTCTCTCTTTATCTTTAACCTTTGGCATTTTAATTACAATGTGTCTTGGAGTGGGCCTCTTTGCAACCATCTTGGTTGGGACTCTGTGCTTCCTGGACTTGCATGTCTATTTCCTTCACCAAATTAGGGAAGTTTTCTTTCATTTTTTTTTCAGATAGATTTCCAGTTTCTTGATCTTTCTCTTCTCCTTCTGGCACCCCTATGATGCGAAGGTTGGACTGCTTGAAGTTGTCCCAGAGGCTGCTTATACTATCCTCATTTGGGAGGATTCTTTTTTCTTCTTGTTGTTCTGATTGGTTGTTTTTTGCTTTCTTATGTTCCAAATCATTGATTTGATTTTTGGCTTCATCCACTCTACTATTGTTCCCCTGTAAATTGTTCTATATTTCAATCAGTATATCCTTTGTATTTTGACTAGATATTTTTTATGTTGTTGAGGCCCTTGCTAAGTTCCTTGAACATCCTTGTAACAGGTGTTTTGAACTCTGTATCTGATAGATTGCTTATCTCCCTTTTGTTTAGTTCTTTCTCTAGAGTTTTGATTTGTTCTTTCATTTGGGCCAGGTTTCTTTGTCTCCTCATTTTGACAGCCTCCCTGTATTTGTTTCTATGTATTAGGAAGAGTTGCTATGACTCCCTGTCTTGGTAGTGTGGCCTAATGTAGTAGGTGTCCTGTAGGGTCCAGTGGCACAGGCTCCCCTATTACCCAAGCTGGGTACTTAAGAAGTGCTCTGCTTGTGGGATGAGTACACCATCCTCTTGTAGTTGAGCCTTGATTGCTATTAGCAGGTCAATGGGAGGGATTTATTCAGGTCAGTCAACTTCAAAGACTGGATGTGACCACTGACCACCAACCTCTGCCCCCTGTGGAGGATCAGCTACACAGGGCAGGGTGTTGGTTCTCCAGATGTGGTCTGTAGCTGTCCACTGGGTTCTGGGGTTTCCCAGGTGGTACAGGCCAAGGTCAGACCCCACATGTGTATTGCCCTGGGCCATGCTGCCTGGGCTATAAAGTAATCTGTAATGGTTGCTAGTTGTGCTGGGTTTGGAGATTCCCAGGTGAAGCCAAAAAGTGAATCTAGGCTGGCTGCTGCTAGTGCTGGGTCTAGGGTTCACTGAGGCCATCTATTGCTTGTTTGAAAGGATTTAGGAAGTTGTAAAGCATGAGCCAAGACCAACCATTTATATGGAAAAGCAGCTTGGGTGGGCTGGTAAGTTGGGTGGAACAGAGTCTCAGGGAATCTCCAGGGCAGGAAAAACAGTGTTAGCCAGGTTGATGGAGTCTCAGATAGGGTACCAGCTTGCTGCCTCTATGGCTCTGTTGGGGGAGGGTTCAGAAAAGAGACAATGGCCTCTGCTCGCCTTGATGCCAGACCTTTAGTTTCTCCCTGTGTGCCACTGGTGCCTTTCAAGCTGCTACCCTGGTGCTGAAGCTCAGAGGAGTGAATCTGAGTAGGTAAGTCCATGTGTGGGCTCTTTAAGAGGAACTGCTTGGAGCTCCAGAAGTTTCTTCCACCAACTCAATCCCTGCTGGTTTTTGCAGCCGGAAGTTGTGTGATTTATCTTCCTGGCACCGGAACTCTGGGAGGCCTGGGGTGGGGCTGGGACTTCTCACTCCTGAGATACCCTTCCTGAATTTGTATCCACCACATGTGGGTGTGGGACCAGCCCATTCCACATCTGCACCCCTCCTACTAGTCTGGATGGATGTGGTTTCTTTAATTCTGTAGTTGTCCGACTTCCATTCAACTCAATTTCTGATGGATCTGAGTGATGGATATTCTATATTTTAGTTGTAATATTGATGTGGTTGCAGGAGGAGGTGAGCCATGTCTGCCTACACTGACATCATGACCGGAAGTCTTAACTCCATGTTTTGAAAGCACTTTACAGACTTGTCTTTCTCAAATATGATTTTGGATAGCATTGGTGCCTAGAACTGAGTTGGAGATGAGGAAGAGGGCTTGTGAGGAGTGGATTGTGAAAGGAAAGCATTACGGAAATTCCTCGGACATTTTTTTTAATGTAAGCGTATTGGGATTTTACCTCAACCTCAACCCCAAAGGGCATTTTGAAACTTCACAACACTAGTTTTCAAGTTTTCCCTCTACATTATTCATCTCATATTTGATAGCATTTGATTTTATTTCACTTTCTTATTCCTCTATCCCCTTGGAGGCTTCTTGAATGTTTGTCTCAGAGTTATAGTCTGGCAGTCAGCTAATACTGACAACTCATAAGCCAGTGATCCTCAGACTTGAGTGCACATTATATTTGCCTGTGCATTATATATTTTATTTACCTAGGGAGATGAAAACACATGGATGCCCAGCCCCCAACCCAGACTTTCTGGGAGTGGGGCCTGGGCACTACTATATTGTCAGAGGTGATTCAAAAGTGTTGCCAGGACTAAGAAAAGCTAGTATACATGAAGCATGACCCCTTCCTTCTGCCCCAGCTGCCATTCGCATCCACAGCATTTTATGTGGGGGCCATACCTCCCACCTTGCATTAGCATCATTTGTCTCCACTATTCTGTCCAGGGGCTCTGGAAGAGTCTCCTTCTCTCCAAGCAGAACATGAAGAAGTAGGGACAACCGTCTAGCTTTAGCAGCTGTGTGGTATGGGGACTGCACCCTAGTTTCCTGAATACGCATGTTTTCTGATAAAGGTCTCATAATGTGAGGAACACACATGTTTTTGTTGGCTTCATTTATCACATGAACGCTTGCCTTTTCATGCTGATTTATTTGGTTGCTCTTGAACAATGGTGTGTGTGTGTCAAAGATTTCAAATCCATGCTGATCTCCAGGAGCAATCTGGACAAGGTCATCACATTTATTATGTCCAACATCAGCCATCCATTTTTGCAGAGTAGTGCAGCCGAAGATTTGGGTTTGAAAACTGATTTTATCAATAATGATTGTGTCTAATTTCCAGGAATGATGTGGCCTTTGAACCCTTTTTACTTTTCATCTACATATTATTTTTATTCCCTTTCTATTGCCTTTTATTCATTCATTTCAGAAAATATTTACTGATCACTAAATCTTTCAAAGCACCGTGCTATTAACAACATAGCTTCTTTCAAAGGGCTCAGTTTCTTTAGGAAGATGCACACACAGATGCACAGAACAAGTTAAGTGCACACACACACACACCACCCTCACTCACACACAGAGTGGTGTATGGTCAGGGGAAAATGAAAATAGAATGACCTCCTGAAAAATGACTTCCTGAGGATGACTCAAGATCACGCAAATGTCATCTGAGAAAATGTAAGAATTGTGTGACCTAGAGAATTAGATTAAATTTATGATTTTGGGTTGAATTGGAATATTTAAGGTAACTTTAGATTTAACATAATTATAAATTTAATATTTTAAACATAAAAATTATTTACATGCTCAGGAAAGTTTAATTTGTTAATTCAGAAAATTGAATTAAAGTATATAAAGAGAAAGTTGAATATATTAATTTTATATATTCATTTAAAAATATTTGAAGGTGTCTAATAAATTATGTTTGTAAATGGGACCAAATGTTATTCAAAGCCTCCCTAGAGGTAATTTCTAAGATCTGTGAGATTTACAAATAGAATAATAACATTTCTAAACACAAGTCAAAAATTTGAGGAAGAAATGATACCTTTAATAAACTAGATATTCTGAAACAAAAATAAAACAGATTTCCAAATAACATCTTCTGGGAACAAGGGCCTTTCTCAATGACACCAGAAAGCTGACAATGACCTGCCTACGTTTCACAGACTTCGTCAGAATTGTCAGACCTCCCAGTGACCACCCTATAGAAAATCCTCCGTGAGCGATCGGACCTTTAGTATCTCACTTCTAACTGTAAACAGACACCAGTGATCACTAGGCACTGCTGGTTGCTAACATCCATGTCCCTTCTTTTGTACATGGGGCCCTGGTTCTGCTTGGTAGCAATGTGCCCAGACTCCCCTCCCCAGACTTTCTGCAGCTAGCATGGGCCATGTGGTAGGTACACTGTCAGTACATGAAATATAAAAGCACATTTCCCCGCATGGGGCTTTCAGGAAATCTCTTTTAAAAGTACAGACTAAACTACCTCTGTGTGCCTGGAATGTGGATGTGATGGGGACAGAGCAGCCATCTTGCAGCCTTAGGACAAAAGCCCAAGATAGTGGAACAGGCAATGGGGAGGAGTCTGGGTGCTTGTTGACTGTGTTGAGAAGGTGCAAGGCCTTAGACTGTCTTGTAGTTTGAAAGTAACAAACCTTATTTAAATATATGACTGTAGGTGGCTTTCTGTGGCTTTCAGTCAAGCCCAAATCCAGCTGAGTCAACTTCATACATGAAGAAAGATACCAAACAAAATCAATCAATAAAAAGGAATCAGGAGGTCAAAGGTAGTGCCGGGCACAGAGTAAAACTCCAAAATAATTCAAATCATTGTATTATCCCCAGAAAGTGTCATTCATGTAACCAACATGTATAGAGTGTCTTTTGTAAAAACTAGATAAGGGATAAAATATAATGTTGTATCTGTAAAAATAAATAGAACATTGTACAAACAGATGATAAAAATAGCTGAAAATAAATAAATAAATAAGAGACCTAAAGGATAAATTTAAAATATTCAGCATAAATCAATGGATTTCAGAGAAAGAGAAGATGGTTGAGAGTAAAACATTGAGACTGTCTCGGTGAAATTTTCCAGAGGGGAAAGACATGAGTTTCCTTATTGAAAGAGCCCAGTGACGTCTCAGTGCAAGAAGGAGTGAGAAAGTCTCCTCACCTGTGTGAAACCGTGACATTGCAGAATATCACAGGTAAATCAGAGCTCCTGAACTCTTCCAGAGAGCAATAACATCAGAGAGATCCAGGGTTGGAATGGCATGCGTCTTCTTAGAAGCAACACTGAGTGCTAGACACAGGAGGATCACCTTCAAAATTCTGAGAGAAAAGAATACGCCACCTGGAATTCTATTGCCAGTCCATGTGTCATTCATGTGTGAAGGACAAAGAAAGATATGGGCTGAAAACCAGAACCTGCAAGGTATCCTTTCATAGAAAACCACTGATGGGTGTGCTCCAACAAATCAAGGGAGTGAACTGAGGAAGAGGAAGACATGGGGTCTTGGAAACGGTCTTCAACAGAGGAGAACAGAAAGGGAAGTCTGGCTGAGGATTTTGTAGCAGGTCCAGGGAGCCAGGCCACCCAGACTGGAGAAGAACAGAGCCTCCAAAAGAGAGAGCCGAAGGGAATATAAGGCAGCTGTTTAGGCAAAGGTTATCTGGTACAAAAACATTCCAAAATATATATGTGTACTAATAGACATATGGCAGGGCAGAGGCTGCATGTAGGGAAAATGTAGGTATATAAAAAGCAGGTAAATAAATAAAACGAGGAGACCATTTATTTCAGGAAAGCAAAAATATTATCCAGGAAATAAATACATAAAATTTTACTTGCCGCTGCATTAACCATTTACATACATAGCCACAAAATGTAAACATTCATTGTTATTGTACAAAAGCTATTTTGTGTAAGTTTTTGGAAGGAGGAGAGCAGGGAAGTGGGTTTGGTGGTATAGCAACAAAATTTTGCCTCACACAGCAGGAAATCAACAGTGAAGATCTAAAAACTGGTGAATTAAAAACCGAAGTAATATAAAACTACTTAGTACTCTGCAGGTTAACATCAGCAAAAAAAAAAAAAAAAGACAGCTCCAAAAGACAAAAATAAATTGCTTCTAGCATGCTGGCTTGAAGGCTAGGAAGGGCTGAGGCGGGGAGAAGCAATTCTTTCTTCTTAACATGTTGGCATGATGTGACGGTGCGATGAGCTGTGGGTGCTAGACTTACACTGAAACCCTCTGTGCGCTGCTTCGGATCGCCCCAGCCTCGCCTGTTATCCAACCTTGGCTGCGGTGACGAGTTCTATTCAGAATCTGGCCAGCTTCCTGCAGGTGCAGCCTGGCCCCAGGCCCATGCCCTGTGTTCTTACTTCATGCCCTTGGCCTTGTGTGGGAAAGCCCAGGCAGGAGCCACCATGGGAACCTGCTCGCTATTTGTATACGCACAACCTGGAAATGCAAGGGATTTGCATTTCCAGGCTGTACGTATATGAATGTACATATGAAACGCCCCATGAATCAAATCTTTGATTGACTGGGGGCAGGGTGAATCCCGAGCTGGTGGATACTTTCTTCCTGCTTTCTTACTCTGGCTGGATGCCAGTGAGACATCCATGCAGGTCTCCAGGCAGTCCCCCAGGACAGAGCAGCCAGTCCCCTGCACGCCTGACCCAGCGATCACGCGTCTTTGAACTGGCTCTCTTTCCCTTCTTTGAGCTCCCGCCGCTCATCCCCTCCCTGGGTCAGACCCCCAAGTCACCTTAGTCTCGGGCTTTGCTTTTTGGCAAACCCAGTTTAAGACAGAACTGATTAAACACTTTTCAACAAAAGCAAAAAGAAGTAAAACGAATTAGTCTATTTTTCAATCCATGTGGAAGACGATAATATAACAAGGAAACGCACAGTATAAAAGCAGGATTTTTGAAACCGAAGACAACTACTGGAAGGCACAAGCTGATGGCTTACAATGTATGATCATGAATGGTCTCAGCATATTCAGAAGTCGAAGGAGCAAGAAATAACGCTTTGAGGTTTTCTTTACCAGGAGAGGTTAAGGGGACCGAGCTGAGAATGCCTTTTGGGGACAGAATGGGTATTATCTAATTTCACAGATCAATGAAAAATATAAGCTTGAGTATGGTCACAAAGGTGGGTAAGTACCCGCTAGCAGAATAATGAAGCCAAACAAAAGTGGTGCATTAATGGTAGTGAAGGGAGTTCGCATAAAAATAAAAAACCTCAGAAAACTTGGTCATGCCACAGACTAGGAAAAACACACACACATCAGGGCCAACAATTAAAATGAATAGAAAACATTAAAAAAAAACTAAAAATAAATATATTTCTTAAGCCAATAATTATACATGAGCTAAATTCTTCCTTTAATAAATGTGCTCTCAGATTAAAAGCAAAACAAAGTTTCCATCCATTTGTAGTTTATAAAATACATCTTGAAAAGTAAATAATGAAGAAATGTGGATTTCAATACTCAAAGGTACGCCAGGAAAATACAAACATTTTTAAAAAACACTCAAGGTGATATTTCAATATAAAGCTCAATTCAGGGCCTGAACCATTAAATGAAGAAAAGAATTAGATGTTTTTTCATGAAAGATACAACCCCCAAGGAAGATAAAAGAGGCGTGGACCTGTGGGCAAAGAAAAATGTAACATCAGCTGCACAGAACAAGAAAAATCTAGAAATTTAAGGGAGGAGCTGATAAAATCACCATGACGGTGGGAGATTTTATTACATCTTTTTCATTATTTTGGTACACCTAGGAATAAAAATAAGCAATGTGGAAAGTAGTTAAATATATCAACCAACAAGTTCATTTTGATAGATCTGTATGAACTTTTTCTTACCCTAGAAAGCACGCTTAAAAATCAACATTTACTGGACCACAAAGAGAACAAACAAGTTCTCTCCCATAAGAGAGAGGACTGGTCTCACTTTCAGGCCACGCCCCTCGCAGTCCACAGCCCTTCCCACTCTCCCACTCCGATGGTGAACTAACCAAGCCTTGGTGTCCTCGTGAGTGGGGGGCAGAGGAGAAGGATGGAGCCGAGGGGATGGATCTCACTGAGTGCCTGCCCCGCGCTGCTGGGTCTGTGTGCTACTCCCGTTCTTTCTCACCCAGTGCTCAGCACACCCTGTGCAGAGGACTCACGGCCCATTTGCAGGTGATGGGCACTAATGCCCACTGTGCACTCTTCGGGCTATCAGACCCTACCGCCTGTGATAAGCCAAGTCCCCGCTTTCCATTGGGAGGCAGAGCCAGATGCTCTGCCTTGTCATTCAAGGCTCTTTCCCATCACTGGGTGGCTCTCTTCTGTCTTCGTGGTAAAATGGGGACTGTCACACTGACCCACTTCCCAGCGGGGCTGTGAGATGTAACGACTAATCACGCAGGCTAATAAAATATTTACCGAGCCCACGGCACACTTTGGAAGTGCGAGGGCTTACTTAGTAAAAACAATGACAGCGCTAGATAAACACCACACAGAGCTAGTGCCACTCTCGAGAAGCGTAAACAACTCACCAGGGTAATTTCAAGCTCTATTAGACACTTGCAGCAAATATCACTGTTATCCAAGAGGAGAGAGAGTCTGCCACACAGGAAATCTTGACAGAAGGCCACTCACTGCCCAGCTGTGCAGACAACGTAGTTTGATTAAAATGAGCAGTGACCTTTCATGCAAGTGCGAGCATCTCTGGGCTTTTCAGCATTCAGGGAGGTGGAAACAAACTGGCTCCGTGCAACCTTGGGCTCCAGCTCCGGGGCCTTGCTTGCTTTGTGAAGAACCCGCCAGGCCTGAGGAAGGGAGCGATGTCTTGGTAAAAAGTGCAGGGGCATTTTGGATCTTTGCAAGGGATAATACAAAGAACAACTAGTGCAGCCCCTGCAAGTAACAAAAAGCCCATTGTTTCAGAAGGGTCCAGACAGGAAGACAGCACCCACGCCAGGAATTTGGAGCAGGGGACAGGAGGTGATAGAGAAGCCGAAAGGGCACCCGGGAGACAGGGAGGCCACCCAGAGACCGGCCGCAGTGGGAAGCTCCTGCCGCCCCTGGGTCTGGGGGCACAAAAGCGGGGGTGGTGTTTCCAGAGCCCAGATGTGAGCTGGACCCACGCAGAAGATGCAGCCAAAACTGAAACCAGAGACGGGAGGGAAGAAATACTGGCTCCTCCCCTCTTCCTGCCCCCCAGTCCTGTATGTGTCTTCATTGGCCAAATCTAAGCAGAAGCCAGTAGACAAGGAAGCCTAGGACACATGGTCATCACCGCGTGGCCCAGAGCAGAGCAGGGAAGGGCTCTGAGGACCAAGGGTCAGATGCCCGTGGAGAGCAGGGCAGTGGGAGGTGGGGCCAGGCAAGATTGGCAAAGTCAGGTGGGATGCTGGACTCTTGTGGAAGAACAGTGAGACGCGGGTTTTTAAACCAGTTGTGACTATCCCCATCCCGCATGCTGGAGAAGCAGAGTTCTGGCCTCCTAGCTCACAGCTAGCTCAGGAGTCGTGGGTCCCGTGTCTGCCGCAGCAGCTCTGCGTGAGAACAAGCCTTTGAGTCAAGGGCCATCATTCTGGTCACTTAACACAAGTTGTGAAAATCCCAGAGCATGTGAGTGTGCTCGCTGACTCTCTCTCTCTGTCTCTCTCTGTCTCTCTGTCTCTCTGAGTCCCAGCCTTTCACTGCCTCAAAGACAGGTGCCAAGGACAATCTCATTCTAACTGGTTACCCAAATGCCGTGCAGGGGTGCAATTCTCCTCACAGCAGGTCACCTTCACTTCCATTGCAAATTACTAAACCTGACAACAGCGTCAGTGAACAGGGCAATGTGTCAAATAAAAAATCAGAGTATGTGAATCAATGGGGTGACTCCAGGAACCAATCTAGAAAGTCCCAAATAAGCTTTTCTTTGGTGTCCCTCCCCAAGAATGGCTTATGAATCAAGGAAGGAGAGTTAAGATCGTGGGGTGTTTAGTTAATGGTTCGCTTGGGCTTTGACTAATCTTGTCCTTGTGACAGTGTGCTCGTACTAGAAACTCCAGACTGGAAAGTGAAAAGCAATTCATTCCCATTCACTGTGTGGCAACAGGACTGAATTGCTGGGAACCGCGTGTTCCTTTAGGTGGACAGGTAGGTGGAGTTTCACAAACGTGTGGCCAAGGAGCTAATGTACTTAAAGATGTTCAATTTGTCAGTGGCAGAGCCTGAGGCCGGGACTCAGACCCCAGGCCAGGGGGTTGTGTCAGCGGAGACAGAGCTACTTGGTTCATAGTGAGATTTCCTGCCTCCCTTTCTTCACAAAGAGCTTGGCCAGAGTATTTATTCCTGCTTCCCATGAGCGGGACGCTGTTTTTCTCTCTGGAGCCCCAAGTTTCCGATCTGACCCTTCTCCAGGAGCAGCTCACGGGCTCAGCCATTTTCTCTGAGGATGAGGTGGTGGGGTGCGGTCCCTGCTGCCTTACACAGTGCTGGGCACACGGCAGGGGCTCCGGCAGTGGGACCCCTTCTGCCGTGGTGTGCGGCTCAGCGACTGCGCCAGATCATCACCACTGCCCCTCCCAATGGGGCCCTAGCAGGGGTCTCCCCCACCACCCCAGTTTCCTGTTTGGTGTAGCCACGGGAAGTACTCACAGGAGACCGAAAGAGGAGGGGAGCCTGCTGGGAGTGCTTCATTCCTTTTCCAAAGGCTGCAGCTCCTGAGCAGATCCTCACATCCTCCTCCCTTTGCCGGTCAGGACAGGGGGAGGGGACAGCTTCCACCGTGACCCCCCCAGATCCTTCCCAGGGCCCTGCTGGCTTCCTCACCCTGTGCTCACCTTCAAAACTCATCCTTTCTGGCACTTTCCTCAATTACTCTGTTGGAGGGTGCCCTCCGTGTCTTTTCTGGAGTCTACCTAAACTGGTAACTGAGTGAGCTGCACTTCGTGGTATATAAAGCCATTTGAAAACTCTCAGGGACTATTGTGGGCTCTTGCCCAGTCGTGGTGTGGGCACACCTGTGTCCGCTATTTCATCCCTTCCAACCCTTCATCGGGCAGGTTATGCAAGAAGTTGGGGAAATTTGGACCAAGGAGGGACCAATAAATCAGATACTTGGTTTATGGCCTATGCATACAAATGTTCTGGAACATTCTGTCCCACTATAGCCACAAGTGTGCTATGTACCGGTGCTGAACTCGCAAATCCCACACAACTCTCATCTGCCAGCAATTTTTTTATTCTCGCCCGAGGACATACTTATTGATTTTAGAGAGGGGAGGGGAGGGAGAGAGAGAGGGAGAGAAACATCAACTGGTTGCCTCTTGCACGAGCCCTGACCAGGGATCAAACCCGCAACCTGGGCATGTGCCCTGGCTGGGAACGGAACCAGTGACCTTTTAGTTTAAGGGCTGACTCTCCAACCAACTGAACCTCAGCGGCTAGGGCTGCCAGAGACTCCTAAAAGAAGTACTGCACCCAGACCATTTGCCCTGATTCCTGGGAAACGGAGCCTTAAAGTCCCACACCTAGAAAAGGGTTGGACACATCATGGGCACTCAATACCTATTCGTGGACTAATGAATGAATCCTGGGATATACCACACCCACTATAATTGGCATAGACAGTACCGTCACAGAAACCATGAGCTCCTGGAGTGCAAAACGTGCCCCCCGTGTGTCTCCACACCTCCGTGTCCAGGCATTACCTGTAGAATGCAATGAACCACCTGATCTTTATAGATGCTGGCAGAAGCAAATGGTTGAGTCTGGTTTTAGGTTGCCTTTCCTAAGGGAATATACCATGCATTCCTGAGGCTGGCAATTCATTTTAATCCCAATCCTAGCTTCTGAATGGACTAAAGAAAAAAGGACGAGGGGACCCTACGTCTCTAACCACTCCCTCACTGCCAAAGGACCTTGATCAGAAGTCGTCCACAGGCTCACCCGTACTGAAATTTGAGCCTTTCCCCTGCAACGTGCTTTGTAATATTGGTTAAATATGAGGGAACAGAAGCATCGAAACCTGAAACAGACTGACAGCTGTCTGAGGAGAGGGAGGGGGGACTGGATGGATGAAAGAAGGCGAAGGGGTCACCCAAGAACATGTATCCGTGACCCACGGACAAGGATGATGGTACGGGGGTTGCCTGAGAGAGGGGCTGGGTGGAGGTGGGCAAAGCAAGAACAAGCAGGGACCACTGTAATAGCATAAACCCTAAAATACAATAAAAACATGAGGGAACTGCATAGGAAACAAA